>NC_090921.1:753327841-754577841 GCF_040938575.1 Ambystoma mexicanum | reverse complement strand
GGCACGTACCCATGAAAGAATGATGGTAGCACGAGCCACTCCAGAGGCCTATAGCAACATGGGGCAGACTCAGCTAATGGAGCTCCAAGGGGAGGTCCCTCAAGAGGAGAAGAACTTGTGGAAGTGCCAAGGGTGTTCTTTAAACCCCTCTGACGGACTGTGGAGGCAAGACAGCACTGGTAAACCAGTAATGCCTGTCACCCTTCTAAAGGTAGCGTTAGAACAGCTTCACTACCCGATATACATGTCAAAGGAAAAACTTGCTGCAACACTCGCAGAAGACTGGTTCACACCGAATTTAGCAGAGCATGTTGTATTTTTTATGGTAAACTGCATTATCTGCCAGCAATTCACCTCTGGGCACACATTAAAAGTAGTGAGAGGAATCATCCCCAGACCAAATGGACCGTTCCAGCACCTGCATATCGATTATGTCGATATGATCCAGGTGTGTAATGGGTACAGGTATTTAATTGTGGTGGTGTGTCCCTTTTCAAGATGGGTAGAAGCAGGTCCCTGTACACACCCCGATGCAACCTGTGCCGCAAAGATCCTGGTGAGGGAAGTGTTCCCTAGATGGGTGGGGGGGTGCGAAGCAATGAGATCAGATAATGGGGCCCATTTTGTAAATTCTGTTTTAGAACAGATCAGCTTGTTGCTTGGTATAAAGCACAAGTTCTCGTCGGCGTATCATCCTGAGGGGAATGGGATATGTGAACAAATCAACGGCTTGCTTAATGAAAGGATAGCCAAGTTGAAGCTCACATTAAATAAGTGATGGTTGCACTGTCTACCACTGGCATTGTATGCTCTTTGGTACCAACGGCTCCGACCATCATCTCACACCGCACAAAATAGTTACTGGCAGAATGATGAGGACCCCTCTTACCCCCCGCAACAGAGCTAGATGTGATGCTCAGCCAACTAGGGAGGTACTTGGAGAAGAGATGAAAGCCTATCTGGACTGTTTGACATCCAGCACCTTTGTTATTTCAGGCCAGCTGCAGCGACGGCAAAAAGGGGACAGCACAGCACAAACCACAACAGATAGTGGTGATGCAGGCGCAGCTCACAGCCTTTGCGCGCCCCTCATCTTCCCTGGTGACAGCGTCTTCGTAAGAAATTTCACCAGAAAGAGGTGGTACGAACCACAGTTTAATGGCCCTTTCATCGTAGAGGACTGCACCCCGTCCGCTGTCAAGCTCAAGGGCAAGAGAGCCTGGATCTTCCTGAATGACATCAAGCCTTTTATAGGAGAGAGCCCTCCTGCAGCAACTAACACCAAAGAATCTACAGACAACGAGAAAGGACCACAGCATGTGCAGACAAGATCTATGGCAAGGAAGAAGGATGCATGAGCAGAAAAGACAAAACTAAAGCACTCGTTGTGAAACTCGTGGCTTTACATTGAACATTTCCCCTAAGCACTAAAGGGGATACGAGACATCCAACGAACACTCTGTGCAGCCAAAATTGCAGTGTGATGAAGAGAATCGCACATCCAAAAATGCAGTGACACTGATAACATGAACGTTTTAGCCACACAAGGTATTGAACGCGAACTATAAGACTCTGATAGAGACAAATAAGACATTTCTGAGACCCAAAAATGATATCCTGAAGTATCTAGAATCAAGACTCTGTTCGCAAAACTTATGGTGCAGTCCAGCCGAAGTGTTAAGTTGGATGTCCTCACCTACTTCCAACTTGTGGTATTAACATATCCATCACTCATAGGGAGAGGAACAAGTGTCACAGAATTCATTCAGGATCCAGATAACAAGAAGATAATCAGACAACTACTTACTGTCATCGCAGAGGTCTTCACCGAATTGCCCGAGCACAGCGAAGAGGACGCAAATGCTCCCACCTCAAGTGATCATTGATGAACTTACATATAACCTATTTTTCCACATCATAGAGGAGTGTCCAGGACTTGTTGGGAGAACCACAGATACACTAACCTTCATCAGAGATCCAAGGAACAACAAGTTCCTGAACCAAGTTTGGTACAAATTAAATACGTGGTTGAAATCCACGCAGCAGGGAAGTGTAAAAACTGTTCACGTCAAAAGATGGGATTGTGATCAGGACCCAGCAAACAAGGCAGATGTCCCTATCACCCGAGGACACCCGGCTGGCGCACAATGTCCTGTTTAGACTAGTAACAGACTATCCTGAAATGGTAGGAAGGCCTGCAGATGTTGACGTCATCACCTTCCTCAGAAATCCAGCCAATGCCCCACACATGGGCACACTTCTCCATTGAATAATGCTCCAAGTGGAGCTGTCCAACTTCCAGCGGGAATTCCTAAGGAGATTCCAGTGACACCTTTCACCGAGGGACAGATCGAGGAGACAAAACCTGTTAACACAGCAAAAAGGCCTGTGATCTAGAGACTAGAAAAAAAGAGCAAATGTTGTTGACACCAGAAGACAGCAGATACACATTCCGAGTCTTCTTCCACCTCATTGAAAACTTTCCTGAACTAGTAGGTAGACCCAGCAATGTTGACATACCTCCATTCCTCAGAAATCCAGCAAAAAACGCACAACTGAACAGGCTCCTGAGGGCTATTGCAGTGCAACTACGAAGCAATTATGGACATCCACTGCTGAGGGAGCCTTAGAAGGAGGAAATCCAAAATAGAACTTTGTTGTCTTGTTGTCATCACTTCACTGTGGAGCAGATAGAGAAGAGAGGCACTGCTCCTCAACCCGTCGCCGAGAGACCGGACGAAAGGAGCAGATACAAGAAGTTTGCCATCGTATTTTTCCTGTTCTGCATCCTTCTCAGCTTTTCCTATTTTTTATATATTGACTTCTGCTTTTATTTTTGTTCCTGTTGGTACAACTTCTCATTTTTGCGATTTTGACTCATTTTTTATTTTTCCACATTTTCCTTTTATTTATTTTTCCTAATTTTGCAACGCTATATTAGTGAAGTATAGCTCAGTTTTTCCTATTTGGCCACACGTACACTACAGTTTTATTTTTATTTTTTACTTTTCCAGCATTCCAATTTGTGTGATTTTTGTAGCAGTTCCATTGTTTTATTTTTTCACATTTGAGCTGTTTCCAGCACGTCCTCGGGACCTGACCTATTATCGATATGCTTAGATGGATGTGATGTGCCAGAGTTGATAGACTAACCTTTTTCCATAGTCTAGCAGACAGAACCGTGCTGCACACCCAGAGACTGCCATCATCACCCACAAGAGGGGGGACACTGAAGGCACTTGACACTTTAGTAGTAATAAACTTTCAAACTGTGAGATCAGAACAAGAAAAGAATAAATAATTAACTATGAACTCGATCGACATGGGGGCCCAGAGCAGTAACATAATTTTACCCACAACAGAAGGGCGCCCCCGCTTTCCTGGAAGAAAATTCTGCAAACTTTCACTCGGAACGATTATGTGCATATGTACAGTGATCATAATTGTTTGTCTATTATTAATAATCAGAACTGCTTTCTTTATTGGTGCACGAAGTGTCCCCCTATCAGTACACCCAATGGATAACGAACGTCAGGGGACTACAAAAGCACCCAGACCCTATATGGTGATTCCAGTTCCAAGAAAAGCTAATGATGAAGCAAATGATTTAAAGTTGAATATAATTAGCAGTGATACATATACACATGAGATGATGAATGAGAGAAAAAGCTGGAGACAGGGTCAGCACGGAATGAATGATAATGTAGCACTGGCCACGGCACGCACCCACACACAGAGTGCACACAAACGAGGGCAAGTGTCAATGGCTACAAGGCCTCCAACGAAGGCAGAAGAAAAGAAGAAACTGCCTACTGAATATTCAAGTCCAGAGAATAGTGGGGGTAACCAAGAAAAGCCAAGTGAATCACCAAAGATGACTGAAATAGCAAAATCTATCAAAAGAACAGAAGTAACCACGAAAGAAATCACAGAGAAGACAAAAATGCTAATAAAGTACTTGTTCCCATTCATAGTCTGAGCAAAGAAACTACACGAGAAACTGAACGACAGAAATATAGAAACTATAACTGCAAGCACACTTGCTCCAACGCAAGGAACAAGCCGCAGGCCTACAACACAGCCACAAGTTGGGAGGTTGGTGAATCAATGGTGGTTACGGTAAGTTTATGGCAGACTACAAAAGGGAAGGAAAGGAAGCACAAATCCTCCTCCTACCACAGCGATGCAGTCACGGCAGCCTGCTCCATCGGGATACCCGAAGTGGAAAAGCAGCACAGATGCATTCAGAGACGTAGTCATAGCAAACTATCGAAGAACGCTGAGAATCAAGAGAAGCCCTCATGAAGATAACAATTAACTTAATGATTACCTGGACAGCACAGCCCATCTTGGAAACAACATATGGTAACAGCACATGAAAGAAGTAGGACGAAGGCCGTTGGAAGGTGAATGCTTTGTCTGTGCACTCCTGCCATACAGTATGGGAAAATCCAAGATCTTTGTGGCTGTGGAAATCGATGTCCAGACAGCACACTGCATGTTGCACATTGCAATGTGCAAGACCAGAGGCAGGTTTATGGGCAGTGATGCCTCCCTAATATGGGCAACGGAAGCAACGGATCGAGATGAGGACGATTATGTCCAAGACATAAAAACAAGAAACAGAGCTCATACTAAGAACGATGTGATCAGGTATGAGAACCCTGAGGTGAAAGGGCCAGGAATTAGATGGGAGGTGAATAAGAAGCTAAATGTCTGAGGAAAAAACGCAGAAGAGGCCCGAAGTTGGAAGAACAGAGGCCAGATGCAGATTTGGGGCACCGTGCTGTCACCAGACGGATGGGAAAAAGGAGTGGTGATCTGCAGAGCCTGGATGGTCACGGGACATTACGAACCTACCATCAACATTGTGTGGAATGGATACAAGCCACTGTGGCCTAAACTCGCAAGATTACTCACATGGGTCGAAGACAGAGGGGGACCCCTGCAGATGGTACCACTGGAGAACCCAAAATGATACTTCAGAAACAATGGTACAAGGAAAATGGGAGAAAATCAGAACTGTGGACGAGTCTTCGACGCCCCAGGAATGATACATGGAACTGCAGTAATTATGTATCACTACTGGGCTTGTGGATCCATAGCATACCTAAGACTGCCAAAAAAAACTGGGAAGGTATGTGCACACTAGTGAATGTCCACGTTCCCGCACTAGTGATCCCTAAATATGACTTGAATCTGGACAGTTTTCAGAAAGCAGATGCTCATCTAAGAAGAAGGAGATCTGTAAAACTGGTATCCAGGTTGAAGAGAGAAAACTACTTTTCTGCCAAATCAGAAGAGGCTTTCTATGCAATCCCATATGAACACAGGCTGTTCAGCCTCACCTCAACAGTGTTTGCCACGATGCTCTTGCCACCCATCCAAGTTGGAGTGAATGCTAAATGGTTGCAGATAACCAGATGGGAGTTATTGCAGACCATCAATACCACTATAAAAGGATTCAACGCGATCAAAGAAGAGTTGAGAGCAATCAGGCTGATGACCCTCCAAAACAGAAATGTGCTTGACATGATCACAGTGATGGATGGAGGTGTTTGCGCAAAAATCGGAGAATCATATTGCACATTTATACCATCACATGATGAAGAAAATGGAACCCTCACAGAGGTCATAAGCATGTTGACAACTCTAAAAAACCAAATGGCCGATGAAACGGATGAAGTGGATGATGACAGCTGGTTTGGGAGCCTATTCTCATGGGTCCTGCAATGGATGGCTGATATATTCAAGTTCCTGGGAGCGCTACTAGCCATGGTACTGCTAGGATTCTGCGTTATCAAGATAATCATCATACAATGCCAGAAAACTGCAAAGAAAGCCATTGGGATGAAAATTATGGTCAATGTCGAGGCCGGAAGCCAAGAGACCTGACAGATGAAGAAATCATGGACTTTGTGAAGGCCAGTGAATTAGCACCAGAAGGAACAAAGTTCACGTATCCCAAGAAAGGAAGATGGTATGAAGGAAAATGGATTTACTGCGGTCCGAATGGTCAATGCCAGCTAATGACATGGAACAAAGAGGAAAACATCAAAACAGCAGGGAGTTTGAAAGGCGTAATAAAAATATGGACTCCAAAGACCCACATGTTCATGCCATCATGTGCCAACCCTGAAGACGATGAACAAAACACTGAAGAATCAAAAGAAGTAGAGATCAAGAATGAAGTAGAAGTGGTTGATGAGCCGACCAGAGGGGGGAGTGTAAAGGAGGTCCCAGACATGATTTGCACCCCTACCCCTCCTTTCGAGGTACCTGAAAGGTACTTGCCAAGGTACGTGACGTATGAGGAGCAAATGAACCAACAAAGAGCCGCACTGGGTCTCTGCCCTGTGTACATAAGAAAATCCATACCTGTTGAAACGCCCATAACCAGACAACCCTGGGCAATACGGTTCCCTATCAGACAGCCATACCAGCCTCTGATACAAAATGAGGAGTACCTACACACGGTCCACGAAGAGACCCCAAAGGCCTTAATGGAAAGCCAGTGGAAATGACTCAAGGGCCTGAACAGATCCGAGAATGAACAAGAGCAGCTATCGAAGATAACACGCCAGTGCGAGTTACTACGAAATTGAATGGAATGTACGCAGAGAAGAGACAATGTTAAACATAAGGAAAAGGTGCTACGAGACAAGATTGAAGCAACCGTCCTGTTCAATGTGTGTAAATAGGCTTGAAATGCAAGATGCTAAGAAATCGATACTGCCTGCAATGCTTAGTAGAAGATAGAGCAGCGAGCGCCAACCATATAACTGCTGCAATAAGGCACATTATACAAGTGCGACTCCATTTTGTAAAAGCAGAAAGGTACCCAGGCAGCCAGAGGCCTGACAGGCTAAGTTTCGAAACCCAGCCAAAGGCAGGAGAATGAGCGGAATTGAAACTCAGCAAAGAGCGGCTCATGCTTAGGAAATCGAGGTCAACCAGAGAAGGGGAGGAGAGCATGAGCTCACGAGACTCCAACAACAGAGCATACCAGGCCGTCCGTGAAGGTCAAGATAAGAGAGGCCCATGCAGGTGGCTAGGCTGACACAGAATTAAATGCACAAAAGGCTAGAAGCTGAAGCAGATTCATGGTGAGCCAAAAGGTAACCAGCGAGGCACGAAGAGGTACCACCGCCTGATGTCATCCAGAACCCGAGGATGCCATAACTTTTCCTGATGAGAGGCGACAGTTCCGAGGCCATACCCAGCCAACTAATTGACACATAGCCCTAAAACACTGATTGATGCAAAGGAGGAAGGGTGAATCTTGGGGCACTAGGCACCTGGGTGTCTCTTCTGCATGCTGCTAATTAAAGTGGAGATTTATGTTTAGGGGTGTAACTTGCCCAATCACAATGGACCATGTAATCTAGGGTCCTATAGACACTGTAGCCAATGAGACGTTGTACTTGTAGTGACGTCAATCACGTGTGATGTAGAGGGATGGGCGTAGATGCCCACCCGATAAGAGTTATCCAATCCACATGCTTTATTTCTCTATACACATATGGCACCTACACTTAAGTTACCTTTCCTAACCAATTAGGTTGCATGATGATTTTTTATAGAAATTAGACGTCAGATATGACAATGTTAGCCTATAAGAATTCCTCTCCTTGTGAACACCTGTTCTTTGTTTGTCCTGCTACCAGGCCGCCCCGTGGGCCTGTTTGAATTAACGCTGATTAGTATGTGAAGCTTGCACCAGCAGAGCTAACAAAGGATAGGGCTGATCCATCCGTTGTTAGTTAATGAGGCTGGCCATAGCAGGAGGAAGGTTTTGCTTTGCCGCTTCTGAGATGCCTTGATTTACTCTTGGCTGTCATAATCCAACTAAATATGACAGGGGGGCCGGCGCCTGTAGGCTGTGTCCACCCAGACTACACGGGTCTATGTGTGTGTCGTGCGGTGAGCTTAGGAAAATGTGTGTGAATTAGCCCGGTCTACCATCATTCAATTTAATTTAGGGATTTCTCCCCTCTAGCCCTAAGAACATTCTTTGAATAATGGCTTAACATGGTGCATTATACAGCAGACTTTCTGTGTAAAAATCCAGACAGTTTCCAGTTGATTTTGTTGGGTAATTCCAATTCAAATCTCAAATAGATGTAACTCACAAACAGTGCACAGGAGCATTTCCCAACACATTTTCATGATGCTTTCCCTACAATATATGCCCTCTGTGAGAAACCTAGAGGTATTCTCCTATGTAGACCCCGAGAATCCTCTATTGAGTTGGCCAAAGGCGGGCCATCGCTTTTGGATGCCAACCCTGCGGGTGGACACGTGAGGGAGGATCACCTGAGTAGGGGAGACCAGGGCTACCCTCAGGAGAATACCCTAAGAGAGATGTGGTATTCCAAGGGGACAATAGGTGGAGAAATCCCAGAAGCCTTTGTAAATTATGCAGACCCCATTATCCCTAACCCAAGGAAGAGACAAATCGAGTATCCCAGAGTGACTCCAATAAAAGGGGTAGCCAGGTGAGGCAAAAACAGAACCTCAATTCCAACTTTTCTTTGTATTGTCCCAATTCAGATCATGGGAAGGGTAGGGTTATACAGGCCCGTACTCACATGCCGGGGTGGGTAACATAGGGAATCATTTAATACAAAGAGATTAATTTTTTGTCTACCAAATTATGGCCATGCGGTACTCCCCTATTCTTTACCAATCACCTTGTATAGCCTGCCAATTTCAAATACAGTCTCACCCCAACTCCCCCTCCCCATCTCAAACAAATACTGGGACGAGGAAGAGGCTACGAAGATCAGTAAAGATTACCCATAGGAATAACATGTGGAAAATAAACGAAACCTACACTAAAAAGAACTCAAGTGGTCCCACTAATAGAGTCAGGCAGGGTCATGCATTCACTAGTAACTTTCACACATGTCTGAACTTGACTGGTCCTCTCTCGCTATAAAAGGTGGGGTCTTACACAAAAGGGAGAGCGAGTAGGAGAGCAAGCAGAAGAGTGATTTGGGAGGAGAGCCGAGATGCTAGAGCTGCCCAGGACCAGAGAGCAGAGACTGGGAGAGTGATACGCTGAGAAGCTGCAGTTCGCAAGAGCAGAAGCATGGCAAGGCAGCTGTGTCTCCAGAGAGCCCAGGAGAGTCCGTGTATGGGAGCCGAGAGGCGTGTTGGTCTCCAGCAGAAACTGCAGATGCAAGTTCTCATTCCTCTGGGCCTGTAAGACAGCCCAGGAGTGTCCGAGGAGTAGGCGGTCAGACCCTGACCTCAGAATGATGAACCTTTGTGAAGCCAAAGTGCAGAAGTCAGCCCTTTGAGCCTGAAAGCATTGCTGAGCCGGGTTGTGAAGAGTGTGAAACAAAGTGACATTTGAAATGTGTAGGAAGAGCACGATACAAAGTGCCATTTGAAATGCGTAAGAAAGGGGGCCGCGTTTGTTTGATTGTTCGAGTGAAGTTAAAGGGAAGACTTCAACAATGTGAAAGTAACAGTGTAAGCGCGAAACTAGGGAGACGCGCATGTGTGAAATAATAAGTGAAATAAAGTCAGACATTGAAGTGATACGAGTAAAAGGGGCCAGAAGCCCATGGAAAAGGTGCAAGAGGCACGAAAGGAAAAGAAAGTGTAAAAAGGGCCAGAAGCCTGTGGAGAAGCGTGCAAGAGACACAACAAAGAGGAGAAATAAAGGACAGTGCAAGTGTGCACGGCAAAGAGAAAGGAATGCATGAAAGTGGTGCAGGAAGCACCTGAAAATAAAAAGTACAAAGAGTAAGCAACCAAGAGAGGGGCAAAGGGTCAGAGTGGTTGCGTTGAGGAAAAGCAAAGAGCCTGGAGTTTTCAAATGCCTCTGATTCTACCCCATGAGAGGATGATGTGTAAGAAAGACTATCTATAAGTTAAAGGCATATCCTGACCAGCTGAATCCGTGATTGGAACTAGAGACGCCTAAGCTTGAGGAAAGGCACCCTGTGAAACCAACAAGGAACTGTGATATATTTTGTTTTGTTTTGAAAACTGGAAGAGGCCTGAGCTTGGGGAATGGAGCCCTGAGAGGCCTATTGAGAAAAGTAAAGTGAACAAATTAAAACTTGGGGACGGTAGCCCCAAAGAATTCAAGAACACGGAAGGTATTTAAATCACTGCAAGGGCCCTGTGGAGAAGGTCTTACGAACAGCCCTGTTGAGTGAAACGATCTTCATGACATTGACCAAATTGAACCTGGTGAGAAGACCACCTGAAACCAACTCTGGTTTCGCCATTTTTGCTGAACAACCATTTCTTCTTTTAAAAATACTTTCTATCACAATTTGTTGTACAGCATGAGGGCAAGCATAGGTTTAGACACACACAGACTTTTATTTTGGACTATTGGACAACAATGGCATTAGATACATCAGTTAAGGGAACCATCCATTTAGAGTTAGGGCCAGTCAGGCATTCCACCAACACAGGAACCTCAGTAAATAAAGGTTTTAAAACAAATGCTTTTGAGTCTGTCTCCGTTTATACCATGCCTGTCTCACACAGCATAAAAAACATTTCACCCTGGCTGTGCCCCATACATGTCGATGATTGAATGCACCAAAATATACCAGTATTCCAATGTAAGAACATACTCATGTTTGCTTTGCACATAATGGCAGATATGATACTACAAATAAACATGCCCAGGCTTGCTCTACCAATATGCGGTAGTATTGTCACATAAGGACATACTCCTGTTGGCTTTGCCCTTAGAAATGCCAAGCCATAATGCGAAAACATGTCCAAAGTGGCTGAACCCAAATGCCAGTCTAGCCACATAATAACACTTGTCATGCTTATTTTATCATAGATGCCCCCCAAAATACCACGCCATAGTCAGAAATAGCTAGGATGGCTGCACTGCAATGGCAGTCTAGACATGTAATAAAACATCATGCTTACTTTATGATAGATGCCCAATAATAAATGGCACGTCACAGTAAAAATGGTTAGACCGGCTCCATCAAAATGCTAGTCTAGCCACATAATAAATAACATGCTTGTATTAGTATGGATTGATGCCCATGAAAAAAATGTCATAGCAGTGCTTCCTCACCTGCCAAAATAAGCTCCTTGGTGCATGGCCCAGCAAAAACACATGCGCACACCTATTCACACAACATTTACACACTCATTTACTCACACCATTCACTAGCTCATTCTCACACGCACCCAGCCATCAGTCATACACTCAATCATTCACACACATATTACATAATACATAACCCATACAGACCCTTGCATGCACAGACATATACATACATGCAGCATGCATGCACACTTTTTTTTTTTACCGGCTCTGGTCCTGAATATGTGTTTCCTAAGGCATGCTTCCGTTCTACTCCAGTAGCCAGCTCCCGTGTTCAAGCCTCCCCGAGTGGCGTCTCCAGAAATCAAATTTAGGGGTGCAGAGAAGGGGCCACAGGCAAAGGTTGGGGGGCCACCCAGGGTCAGACTGGGGCATAACATTTTCCTGGGCATCAAAGAAAAAGAGGCCCACAGTTGCAAATGGCAATTCATTCCTTTTGTGACAGACTGTTTGAATAGTACCAAAGGGGGAGTTTTAGGATAAAATCTGATGCAAATTGTGCATTATAAAGATGTTTATATAACAACACTAGTCAAATCGACTAGTCGCACAGTGAAGTAACTAATCAAACTGGGCCACATTGGCAAAAGAAGTGGCCCACCACTTTGACCAAAATAACTGCCCCACACTAACATTTTGAGATTTTGTTTCGGGCATTGCCCTACAGGCCAGTCCTAGCCTGGGGCCATCTATAAATGGGCGATGTGAATGCTTTTCCCAATTTGACGCAGATGAAGTAGCCCAAAGTGACCCAGGAGAGGTACAAATGGTGCATTTCTACAGCACAAAGCTAGGGGAAGGTTGGATAAAAAAAAATCTGCATTTACAAACAATTTTGTAGGAAAATTAAATATTCAAATACCTCTGATGCATGGCATCAACTGTAAGTACAATTCCAACTGTGCATCAAAGGTCAGCATAAATGACACCAGATGTAATATTGTGCCAGGATATCATGCAGTGCACAGCGTTTGGCTCGTAAGTGCCGGAATATAACAGAATTAGTCACAGAATTAGTTGCAAGGTGTTACCACCAAAATACCTTAGTGTTGCTAAAATGGTGCAGGGTGCTGTCAATTCAGTGTGATCCCTGCTGCTCAATTACAGGGAGTTGCTAATAGAAGTACCAACCTGCCTGGGATAATGTTTGAAAACGACATGCTTCTCTTAATCACAGCAATGTTCATCGCAATGTGCCAGTCTCACAGTTAAGAATAGCCTTTCCAGGTTTAAACAACACGACTTAATCACAGTCGTCAGCATAATGCCAGTTCCAACAGTGTCATGCCAGCCTAGCCAAGCATGCCCCTGTATGACATTTTCAGATGTATGTGCAGCCAAAAATCCAACAATAATGCCAACATATGCCTGATCAGTCGTCATATATGATGCACAGCCTTGCAGGGGTGGCAATAACATGCAAAGAGCAGCTTCAAATGCCCCAAAAATGCCATTTTATGGTTGGTAAATCACCATATGTATATTACAGCCCCACAAGCACAAACCCAAATGACCCAACACCACCATCACACTGCGTGCAAAAGACGTGCCTGGCATCCTGTCCCTACCACCAAGAGCGCAACCCCTATAGCTTGCATCCTGAACCCCTCCACACAGAAGAACAAGCCCTGCACCTGGCATCCCACCCCCCACCACCTAGAATGCAAGCCCATATATGGCATCCTACCCTCAACACCCAAAAACAAGCCATATACCTGGCATTCTGCCCCCCACCACCCACAGCACACACCCCATAGCTGGTATCCTGCCCCCCACCATCCAGAACACAAGCCCCATACCTGGTAATATGCCACCATTATCCAGAGCACAAGCCACACACTTGGCATCCTGCATCTCCCCAGCACCCAAAGCACAAGATCCATACCTGGCATTCTGCCCCCCCATTCCCCACAGCACAAGTCCGATAGCTGGCATCCAGCCCCCCACTGCCCACAGCACAAGCCCCATATGACTGGAATCCTTCCCCCACATCACCCAGAGCACAAGCCCTATACCTGGCCTCCTACCCACACCACCTAAACTGCAAGCCACATACTGAGCATCATGCCCCCCCACCATTCAGAGCACAAGACCCATACCTGGCTCCCTGTCCCCTCCCCCCACCAAGATTGCAAGCCCCATGCCTGGCATCCTGCCCCACATCACCTAAAGCACAGGCTCCATATTTGGCGCCCTGCCCTCCACTATACAGAACACAAGCCCTCTACCTGGCTTCCTGCTGCCCACCACCAAGATTGCAAGCCCCATGTATGGTATCCTTCCCTCAACACCTAACGCATAAGCTCCATATTTGGTGGCCTGCCCCCTCCCACCATCCAGAGCACAAACCTGTTACCTGGCATCTTGTCCCCACCGTGCAGAGCACACGCCACATACCTGCCACCCTGCCACCCACCACCGAGTGCACACGCCCTGTACTGGGCATCCTGCCCCCCCCCACCAAGATGATTGAAAGCCCCATACCTGACATCCTGCCCCCAACAGTGGGAACAGAAGCTCCATACTTGGCTCCTGTCTCCCACTCCCCACAACAGAAGCCCCACACCATCCAGGCCATGGCAAGACCCCCTCCCAAACAAGCCACTTTGGGCGGCGGTGGGCAGCGCTGGCCGAGCATCCTCATGATGTCGGTCCTGAGGTGTCAGCCCAGAAGTGTATTCCCCTTCTGTTCTGTGCTGGCTTTCTCCATAGAGAGGCAGGAAACACAGCAACTCAGGCCCACACCTGCCACCTGGGGAGGGGGCTCAAAGGGGGTCACAACATTTGGTAGTGGAGGCAGGTGCTTTCCAACCGGCCCTACCCTAGAGAGGTCACTGGCCTCCACCACACAGACACGAGCCAGGAAGCAGTGAGAGCTTCTTGGTTTATGTTGCGCTGCAACTGCACATTTCTTTCTGAAGTCAGAGTGCATACACTGTAACTTCAGAAAGAAAGGGTTATTTTCTGAAGCTTGTCTGGGGCTCCACCCATGTCAGGTTGTGGTGGGGGACCCTACCCCCACACTGTGGGGGCTGCAGGAGCCCCCGCTATGGCAGTTATAAGTAGAAGAAAGATTCCATGATTGTCAAATGCACAATAAAATGCAAATAAAATAGAGGCACTTTAAAACACAATAATGTTGTATAAAGTGCCTTACAAATGTACAATAAAAAAATTAAATTAAATAAAAGTCGTGACAGACATAGAAGGAAGATTGGTGCACAAGAAGGAATTGGCATAAAACAAGAGCTAGTGGTGGTATGTGGGGCAACAGGGTTTGTGATGAAATTGATAAAAGAGGATGTCTTTCAGAATAGATTTTATAGATAGTAGTGTGATTAACACAATTGGTCAGATTACAGACAAATTAGAAAATACTGTTATGCAGAACATAAAGTGTGAAAATGTGTTTTAAAATAGAGAGGGAAAGGGTGCATGGCTCTATCTTTCTGTGTTTCAGGGGGTGCTGAGGTAGCCTAGGTTGGGCAAGAGAGATGCACCATTCACTCATTTTTTATGTTGTGTGCCCAATACATCTTTTGGTTAGTATGCACTTTACATGGGAGTGTGATGACACGTGACCTGTTTACCCGTTTACCTTGTTCATGGAAGTTCACGAAATTTGGCTAGCCAGTGATCTGGCCAAATTCAAACACTTTCAACACATTTAATAAAGATATATCACAGTTAAACATTTATGAAAAATAGCAGTTTTTGGATTGGGTCTTCCTTATCCCTGAAAACACACCCTTTCTAGATGCATATTGCAAAGTTGTCTGCTTCGATTTTAGAACACACCCAGCCCTTAGAATGGCTTATGCGCAGCAACGATTTTTAAAATCGGATCTGGCAAATTCGAGGAATGGGCTTTTCAGAATCAAAATATTTATCTGACCTGTGTAATAGGTTTGGAGTCATTGAATATATTTGATCTATGTCTGTCTTAACTGTTAAAATGTCATCCGCATTTCAAGCATCTCATCCACTGCTATCTATCGCATCAAAAAGGGGGAGAAAACACAGAACTGACTACCACTGCTATCACATCAAAGAGGAGAGAAAACATAGCATTAGATCCAGAATCTCAATCACCTGTTATATAGCTCAGGTGGAGGATGTATTAGGCGGATCGATAGAAGGGTGGGGAATGGATGGCTAGATGGTATGGGTTATATGTGATTTTACCAAAGACAAAATCAGAGTGGTCAATTTCATAGTGGTCAAAATACCAAAGAAATACCAATTTTTTATTTTATTTGGGGGTTTCCCCCAAAAGCCCCCCATTTTCCTACCCTTTTAACTCAACCCCATCCCCACCCATTTTAACCCCTTACCTCACTAGCATATATGGATACGTTTAATTAAAACGTTCAGTATTTTGGCTTTCGGGTGAAACTTACCACTGTTTTATTTTTGGTAAAATGACTGGGTACCATGGTATGGATATAGATAGACGGTATGCAGATAGAGGAATGGATGGCATGCAGATACATGGATGGATTGACAGGCAAGTGGATGGGCAGAGGGATCGATGGATCTGTGGATGCATAGGGGAGTGTGTAGATGAATGGAAAGGCAGGAAAATGGGTGGATGGCTGATGGACAAGCAGATGGATCAGTGGTGGATAGATGGGCAGATGGATGCTGGAGTGATATATAGATACATGGATGGATAGTTGGCAAGCAGATGGGCTGATGGATGGTTGGGCAGGTGGATAGACAGATTTATGGATGGACGGGCAGTCAAGTAAATTAGCAGGCAGATGGATGGGGATGGAAGGATGGATGGATTAATAGACAGACAGTCGAATGGACGGATGGATTAATAGATGGCTTGATAGGAATGCATATAGATTGTTGGATGGATAGATAGGCAAGCAGATGGATGGATGAGTAGATAGATAATGGATGGATAGGCAGACAGCTGGCAGGCTGAAAGGGTGGATGAATGTACAGTTGGGTGGGCAGATGGATGGATGCATGGACATGCAGATGAAGGGGTGGGTGAGCAGGCTGACTAGTGACTGGATAGTGCCATGCATAGAAAGATGGAGTGATGGATGGCAGGATGGATGAAGGGATGTATAGGCAGGGTGGTGGATGGATGGATAGGTGGGAAGGTGGATGCTGGATGGCCAGAAGGAAGAATAGATGGATGGATGGATGGTCAGATAAGTGGTTGGTGGATGAATAAGCATGCAGATGGATGGTTCGACAAGTGGGTGGGTGGATGATTGATTGGCAGGCAGATTGATGGACACATGAATGGATAGTAGTTGGCAGGATAGATGGGATGATTGACATGCAAGCAGATTTATGGCTGGATAAGCTGGCAGGGAGAAAGATGGATAGATGATATGGGTGTACTAAACCTCTGCTTTAAGTAAGTATTCAGCCAAGTTCTGGCAGAAAAACAGCTTTAGGCTCCAAATACTTTGACTTATGATTTTAATGCAATGTAACAACTCAGAGAGGTAATATGCAGAACAGATAGCAAAGGGGAATGCAATTAAATGTGTGAAAGCATTCCTGGTGAAATAAAAGACTACAGTGTATATGTTTTGGTATTGAAGAGGAGTGGTGAGGATGAGTAGGATGTGGGCAATGTTTGTTCCTATGGGAAATGTCTATGGAGAAACCCGAATTCATAACAATTATTGGAGACCAGTAGAACTCAGGTATTTTATATGTCAGGCAGCATGTAATGTCCCCCTGGCTAAACCCCACCAAGGAACTCGACGTTGGGTAGTTTCTCCAGTTACCCTGTGGGCCACAGTCTGCCAGGGGGAGTATATAGAGAGATGGGATTGAGTTCTCTGTATAGGACACAGTTAAAGGGCTATGCTATGTTGGTGAAATTGGTAGGAGGGGAGGATATTTGAAAACCAAAATACTTCCCAACATGTGAGCTACCTCTTCTACACTAATAAGGGCTGGGGTTGACTCTCTTACATGTCAGTTGGCACAAGATGCGTTTCACATTTCCTAACCCATGTTGGCCTCTTGGCAGAATTTCCTTTTTGGGAAATCTCTCAAATAACATTATAGGTTAGTCTGCCTCAAAAGGTAAGGTGTGAGAGAACAGAGATAGACAGCACTGTATGTGCTGTTGTTGTGGGATGTAGGGTTGAAGAGGGAGAGACAGCGATACCGTCATGGAACCTTGCATTCTCAAGTGTGTTAGGACGGAGGTCAGGGAAGAGGACATGGACTGAGATTTGGTGGGAATGAGCGACTGCCCAACAGGAAAGCGCTTACTTGGAGCATGTAGGACACGGGCAGATGCAATCACAGGTCAGACCTCCATACATTCAATTACCCCCGCTGCAAACCTACTCCAACCCAGGGGATGGAGACGCCGCTTTAAAAATAGTAGGGCGATGGTGTCGACTTAACTCACATGCACCCTTGACTTGTGCTTTGTATGAGCCGACAACTAATGTATACATTTCTGTGTGAGCTCGAGGGAAGGTTTGAAATTCACTTTCACATAAAGTACCTAGCAACTTGCAAGTGATTGCTAAATGTGTGATTCGTAATTGAAGTTGTAAGTTGCAGTACTCCATTTGTTCATTGCGCCCTAGCACTTTGCATTCGTGAAGATCTCTCACCCCCCTTTGGGTAGCAATGGTTTTGCATTTGCAACATCCTTCCATACATATGGCCCCCGTTTTTATTAATCCGTTATCATATGGATTGTGTGCATTAAATGAGGATGAGATGTTGATTAAGATAAAGAAAAACAGAAAAAACAGGAGAACACATCTACAAATTGCTGGTCTTGGAAGAAAGACCATGCAGAGCAACAGAGGTTCGAATCTCGGATCCGCACTTAGAAACTGAACTCAGGTACGGTATTAGGAGCGTTATAAAAAAAAACAATTAAATTACTAATATTACATTTCTTAAAAGTGTACTTACGTTGATTTATTAAATAAAGCAACTATTGTGCTTAAAGGGGCCGAATACACGACAAACTATTTGATATTCAGCCGAATACTAAATCTGCTATTTGATAAAAGGCTAATAGATGATCGATGGATAGGCAAATAGGTGGAAGACAGGCAGGCGATAGATGGGTAGAGAGACAGACAAATAGATGGAAGGAAAGACAGCTTGGCCGACAGGTATGAAAAGATAGACGGGCAGGTAGATACACGGAGAAGCAGGTAAATAGGGTAGATCGATGGGTAGGCAGACTGGTTTATACAAAGCATGGCAGACGGTTGGTTGGATGGATGGATAGCATTACAGACAAGTGGATGGGTGGGTGTATGAATGGGCAGGCGGATACATGTATGAATGGATGAGCAGGTGGATGGATGGATAGATAGGCAGGCAGATGAATGGAAAGATGGGCAGCTGGATGAATGGATCAATGGGCAAACGGGTGTATGGATGGCTCATTAGAAAAATGATGGATGGATGGTTGGATGGGAAGGCAGATATCTGGATAGGTGATGGATGGGTAGGCCAGCAGGTAAACTGATGGATATGCATTCAGACAGATATATATATATATATATATATATGGGTAGGTGATGGGTAGGCAGACGGACGGGGAGTTAAATGGACATGCACACAGGAAGATAGCAAAACTGAAGAACGATTGCTATATAGGCATATAGAAGAATACAAAGATTGCAGGCACAAAGAAAGGATAGATGGGGTTGTAGGTCAAATGTTCCAATGCAAAGGATCGAATGACCAAAGGGTCGAATCAAAAGGACCGAAAACCAAATGGTCGAAATTTTATTTTATTTTATTTTTTATTTTTTTTGCCCCCCGCATGCAAAAACCACTTTTTTTACTATATGAAAACCAAAAAAAATGTATTTAAAAAAAAACATTCGACCCTTTGGTTTTTGGTCCTATTACCTCGACCCTTTGGTCATTCGACACTTTTGGTGTCGAACCTTTGACCAGACACCGATAGATGGATAGCAGACAGAGAACAGATAGAGGACTAGAAAGACAAATAGGCAACACGCCACATTGATGTAAAGAAAGACAGCTAGATAGGTAGGGTGATATATGGGTAGAAATACGGATAGACAAGCAGATTTGTGAATGGATGGATAGGTGGGCAGATAGGCTAGAGAGATGTATAGGCCATATAGCCATATTGATGTCTAGATAGATGGACAGAAAAGATAGATGGATGGACGGATGGATGGGTGTATGGATGGAGGGGTAGATGGATGCTTGGATAGATAGGAGATGGATGGATTGATTTGGCAGGCAGATTGGTGGATACATAGATGAATGATAGACAAAATGGATGGATAGGAAAGCAAATGGATGCTTGGATAGACTGGCATATAGAACAATAGATTATGGAGGAATTGTCAGGCAAATAGATGGGAATATGGGTGGATAGGCATACAGACAAGCCGAAAGATAGGTAGGTGGATGCTGAGGTAGGAAGACTGCCAAATAAATAGAAAGAAAGTCAGCTAACCGGGCAGATAGATTTGTAGAGTGACAGATAGGCAGACAGATGGATAGGTAGACCATCAGTCAGATGGACAGAAAGCCCAAGACGCAGGACGATAGATAGATGGATAGGCCGACAGAATGGCAGCGAGGTGGATAGATTGAATGAGAGGCAGCGAGACAGGCAGATCGATAGTTGGAGAGATGGCTAGGCATAAATACAGGTGGATGGATGGATGACTGTCTAGGTGGATAGATGGGCAGGCGGATGGATGGATGGCTGGATGGATGGATGGATGGATGGGTGTGTGGGTGGGTAGGTGTCTGCATGAGTGGGTGGGTGGGTGGGTGGGTGACTGGGTGGGTGGATAGATGGGCAGGCAGATGGATGGATGGATGTATGAATAAGCATTTTCCTTAGCTACCACTGGTCCTTGCAACAGGAGTAGATTTATTTAAGTTATCCTGTAGCTCATCATTTGGAGTTGGCCCTAGGGATGCCCCAGTGTTTTTGTTAGTTATTTGGCCACTGTGATCACTACCAAGACCTCAAGGAATACCACCACCGTCTCTGGGGCAGCTTCCCTTCTACTTCAAGGGTCACAACAGCCACTGATCCTTGGAATCCCAGCATATGAATGTCCTTCCCGTGGACACACTGGTCAGCCCTCACAACATTTCCATGTGGCATGGCTTGGCTGGCTCCTTGGAATCCCATGTCACACTCACGGATGCCATTGGTTCCAGTTTGCTAGCCATCCTGATGGGTGTCCCAGGGCATTCTAGTGAGCTCCTCTGAGTCCTTTTAGCACCCGTTTAGGGATACTAGGGTAACCTCCGAACCTTGGGTGCTCATGAGGGTGTCCACCATCTGAAGGCATGGATTAGGGGTTGAGTTGGCTTAGGTTCCCCAGGAAAGCCAGCTCTCCTTGCTTGTATCTAGGACAAGTCCCAGCATTCTCTCGGGCAGTCTACGGTAAATGTTGCTACTTCGTCTCTGGAAGGTTTATCTCTCTCCCTTGGAGCCTTCCTGTGCCTTGAGAGTTGTGAGAGGATTCTGATGCCTCACATGTGCCTTCTTCAGGACTTGGGTACTTTCCCAAGTATCGGCAGCCCTGGCCAACCTTTTAGCTGCTGTGCATTTTTAAAAGCTACCACATGCTTGTGTGTTTCAGGAAACACTTATTTAAGATGTGGCTGGATGAACGCCTCGTTTACCACCCTCTCTTCCTCCCTTTCCCAGTCCTCCAATCAGCAGTTTCCAGCCAGATGGTGTGCCGGTCAGCCGGGCTATATTTCCTAAGACCCCCAAACACCCATGTGAAGAGAAAAGGAGGAGGTGAAAGCCTGGAGGAACTGTTAGATGGTTAAGAGCTAGCCTTGGACACCTGTGTTCAGCCGTCAGGACACCGGTATGAATCGCGACAGGGCCGATTTGGCTATTCATCTTTACCAGCTTCAGAAATAGATTACCTGTAAATTGAGTGATTAGAACATCTGCTATTTTATTATTATTATGTATTATTATTAGGGTATTTATTGAGCGCTGACCTAGCCTCGGGAAGCAACGGAGCGCTTTACAAATCATAGGGGGAAGGACACGGCGAGGGAAGCAGAGATACAAGGGAGCGGGGAGCTATTTAGGACGGTTGCTGTGTCCAAGCTGCAGAGGAAGTGCACCCCCAGACTCACACCCCAGCCAGTTACTCTGGCTGTGATAATCAGGCATCTATCCTGCCACACACCGCGCAAAGGAATGTGTAATAGACGGAATATGTGGATCTGACTTACTCTTCCTCAGCAGTAGCAGCACGCGGTCTATTTATAGAGATTCGGACAAAGAACTCCCTGGCTCAGTGAGCTGCTCTTAATATGTAGCCAGAGGGAGCAGAAGAGTTGAACAAATCATTGTCTTGGGCATCTGAGGTCAGGCGTATCTTGCTTGCATTTCTCATCAGCGCCTCCTCTGGTATCCAAGGGGAATAACACTACTGTAAAGTGTGATAAATGCTCCGCAAGGAGCCGCATCATTGACTTTGGAATAACATTCATGCAAATCGTTTGCCTCTGGGTTTCAATAGATATATTGAGACTTTGTTAAATGTTTACTTGCCGGCTTCAGTTTTGGGTATCCTCCGTTTTAAGAACATCTTAAGAGTATGCACCAAAGAGGCAATGCCACCAGAAGGCACCATTTACTTTGTGGTGTAAATATTTTTTCTGCATG
This sequence comes from Ambystoma mexicanum, assembly GCF_040938575.1. Classification (NCBI taxonomy): domain Eukaryota; kingdom Metazoa; phylum Chordata; class Amphibia; order Caudata; family Ambystomatidae; genus Ambystoma; species Ambystoma mexicanum. Next base: position 754,556,077 of record NC_090921.1, on the reverse strand, counting down.
CCTTTTTGAACCCAGATAACACACCAGTGCCCGTTTACATTATGCCAGGTTAGCAAATTACTGCCAGTTTATATCATCATTACCAGTTTACACTGTGTCCAGTTATCAAATAACATCATGCCCATTTACAGACTTTTTCTAATAGGGTAGACATGGAAAAAAACACCCCAAAAAAGGCAACCCCTTGCCTTCTCATGTCCCCCCATTCATTGGGTATCTTCTGCCTGATGCAAGAACCCTTTGACTAAACTTTTAAACGAAGTTTCCCAGCTGGGTTTTCTGTGCTGTGCGGGATATCCTCAAGCCTCTCGGCGGGTCAGCATTCAGAGGCCCTGAAGAGGCCTGATCTCTATGGACTGCACTGGCATTTTTTGTGACGGCTCAAATCAAGGGCCGGTTTGTAGGGATCCACTGAAATGATGGCCGCCATGTTTATCAAGATGGCCGCCGTTACTAAATTTTACCATGTGCACTACTCTGAGATACCCATGAGCACGTCTTTGTACATCACATTTCCCCGTTTCTGAATCAGGCCCACAGTGTCTACAGCTGCCTTATTCATGGCTTATTGGGCAGAAAGCAGCAATGGGTTGAGGGGTGTTTGGGAAAATACTATATGACCATATCATCTGGGCTTGTTCTTTATATTAATACATTTACTTCCTTACTAAACACATACACTGAACACTAAACACACAACTGAACGACCCATCTTGGAGTCAAACAAATTGACCTTATTGCACACAAGGGAGTGCTTGCCCCCTACTCCCTTCTCTGATGTACGGCTATTTTCAAAACTGAGCTCTAGGCCTGAGCGCCACCACTAATTTTTACTTAGCGCCCATGATAAGCGGACTCTCCATGAGTGAACCCTCATATTGGTGATATGCACTCACAAGATCGTCTCGCCGCAGGGGGTTTACTCCTGGACCCGCTGTCCTTGGTGAAGAGAGGTTAACAGACCACCTCCAATATAGCGATGTTAACCTTGCAGGGACAGCAACAAACAGAAAATGACAGCAGCCTTCATAGTGTAATGGCGGGTGTATTGCCATGAAGTGAAAATTCCATGAATGGAAAAGTGAAGTTGAGGAGGTGCAGCCAGGACTGGGGTTAAAAAGGTTGTAAAGCGCGTAGAGTTACTGTATATGCAGCAAAACTGCATGATCGCATGATGGGCGGAAGGAAAGCGGTGCTGCCACCCAAGACATGGACGTGCGTTTCCCACACCTGCCCTTTATCATGTGACATCAACTCACGCCACACCTGTGCATTAAGACTCCTTGAACCTTTTAAAGACCTGAGTGTTTCTTTGAGGCCTGATCTTAGGTTGAGGTCACTTTTTGGGTACTGCCTGCATTTTTTGCAAGGTCATAGTCAACTCGTGCTCTGCACATTTACCATGAGTGGTATTAATACGTCATGTCAACAAACTGCATGCGCTACTGTGTCGTTATGCAAATCTTCTAGGCATGCACATGCAGATAAAATGTGCGGTCACTCAGTTTCGGCTTTTTTAGTCTACATGAAGGCCAGAATCTACCACTTTCAAACGTCCTACAAAACATTTGAACATGCCACCAACCAGGCATAGAAATAATAATAATAATATTAAATAGTTATTATTATTTGATCATTCGTGTAGCACTTCCTGCAGTTGCATCTGCCTCTAGGTGGTGTAGTAATCTGCGTTGTTATTATTGTCCACTCCTGGCATTCAGTTTGTCGAGCCTAGAAAGATGAAGGGCTGAGTCGGCATGCCCGGGGTTAATGCATTGCTATATGCCTTCTACGTTGACTCTGTGTGTAAGATGAACCAGTGAGAGTTTTATAAAGGGCTCACTGCTTGTTGTGTAAAAACATTTCTTTTGAAATCATGGGAGGGCGACTTCACATTTTGTAAGTTAAGTAGCTGTGGGCCACTAATACTTGTTTTTATGAGTTTGGTTTATGTTTGGAAACTTGTAACGCGCCACGCGCCTTAGGCCCGAAAGCAAGCGGGCACACAAATACCCAACAGGCAACACAATAGAAGAACCTAAAAAGCAGGCAACTAAAATAATAAAAGCATAACAAAAAGTAGAAACCACACAAAAAACACAAAGTACTAAAATCACTGAATCAAGCACCAGGCCAAAGAAGCATAAACAGTAAAAAAAGCAGGATAAAAACAGACCAGGACCAGACCAAGCCCCCTTCAAGTGGTCTGTTGGCAGGTTGTTCACTGCAAAACCCGGAGGCCTGCTTTGTGTGGCGCTGTGCGTTTCTTTCCCTGCTGCATTCCTGCTTTGATCACTGCCACCATGTGCATTGAATTTCTTTAATTGAAAGCATTTAACATTGTGGAATCCTTGGCTAGTGGCACACTGTACATGCACACGCACAATAACATATCACACACGATTACAGTAACAATACATTATTGATGAGAGACACAAAAGCAGAGTGGCGGCGAGTGGCAGTCCTGCAGTCCCAGAAAGCAGAGTCTGTCCTCCCTGTCTCTCATTTTGGAAGGAGGAGCCTTGCACCAGTCTACCTTCAAGAACCTGCACGAGCCGCGGAGCGGACGTGGAGTGGCGGCGAGTGGCAGTCCTGCAGTCCCAGAAATCAGAGTCTGTCCTCCCTGCCTCTCATTTTGGAAGGAGGAGCCTTGCGCCAGTCTACCTTCAAGAACCTGCACGAGCCGCGGAGCGGACGCGGAGTGGAGGCGAGTGGCAGTCCTGCAGTCATGGCTGTCGTGGCTGCGGGAGCTGCACTCGCCCTCACCTCCCCCCCATGTGAGGAAAAGCGCCGGCTGCGAAGCACACGTCCCACTGGGGACTCAGAGGAACCGCCGCCTTTGGACGTGCCAAATACCAAACGAACTGCAGGTGTGAAAAGCCCAAAAGGGAAACGAGGAATACCCAGCATGATTTGCTTAAATCTTCCAATGACATTGCAACTGAAAGTTTCCTTAACTCCCCATCGGCGATTGCCGCGGCCGGCAGTGAGTTAAGGAAAAGCTCGAACCCCCCATTAAGCACAGTGAAGAACTTATTTACATCAAACACGGTAACGCCAACATCAACCTCGATGAACCTGGGAAACTCCCACCCCTTGGCCCGCTTACCTGATACTCCCGGAGGGGAGTTCACGTTGGCGTTGGTTGGTGGTGCAGTCCCAGACTCGAGTGGACTGAATGGCGGAACCCCCGATGCCTCGAGGAGCATTGTGCACGCGTCGCTGGCCGCCCCCGTGGGTGTCAGCACGGGGCACCAGCCGGAGACCGAGGCCGTGGAAATGAGGGAGACGCCGGCAGTGGTGGAACCGTCTCCCCGGGTAGCCGTTCAGGCTCAGATCCACAGCTGCACGGGATCTGAGCAACCGGCGCTGCTGGGGGCATGCCCGGCCCTGCCCGTGGAAGGGGAGCAGGTGGGCCAGTCGAGAGAGGCGGGCCGTAGAGTCGGCGAAGACGCCGGGCCCTTGAGCCCTGTTTTTCCATCTCCAACCGACTCGGCGTCATTAAACAACGCAAAGAAAAGATCAAGGGCACCGGACCTCGGTCCCCAGAACAGAATAAACACCTTCCGAGGAAAGAAACACCTTATAAGGAAGGGCCGACTGCCGACAAATAAAAACTCTAAAGAAAGCACTGGTAGAGAGCCCGTAACCTTGAACTTGAAAAAGGGGAAAGAGAGCGAAAAATCCCCTTCACAACCGTCCTTGATAAGCTTCTTTAAAGGCATAGGCGTCGGCCGCTTCTCCCCAAATATTGAACTAACTGACTTGGAAATATTGGATGCTATCAAAGACTATCCACCTCTATCCAAGCATAGGAGGTTGGATCGACAAGAGGCTTTTGTTCCGCCATTAACTCCTCAACGCTCGATTGCCCCGGAATCTTTGTTAATAAAGTCAACTAACTTGGGCGCAAAAGAGCCACATATCTCTCAGAGCCCGAAGATCCTGCAGGACAGAAGGAACATATCGCCGCCTACTCATGAGCAGGAAAGCGATTCACTGCCTCTAGCGGTACAGAAACTCCAGAACTCTGAACCAGCCTGTGCAACTCAAAAAGAGCTTAAAACTTTAACTCTTAGCTCTAAACGCGACAAAGACCAGAGCAAAACGGATGAGGATGTCTCCGGCATTGCTATAACGAAACAAACTTCAAAGCCGGCTCCTAAAACTATTGACCCTAGCTCAAAAGATGAGCAACCAGCCAAAAACCCCTTACCTACAAATCCATCCAACAAAACCTTAGTGCCATTGAACCCGTAGGAAAAGAGGACGGCCGAAGTCAGGGAAAAAAAGACCACTGGTTATTCTCCCACCCCTGATTCTACACCCATAATGGTCCCAATTATCTGTCATCCAGGGCACATTAGGAGTGATGGTTTGGAAGAATGTCCGGCGGGCCTGTACCAGCGACCCCTCCATCGAGGTCTCTCCCTTGACAACTCATTGAACAGTTTGCAACAAAAACCATTGAGCACGACAAACCCTCTGTTTCTCACACCGAGAAAGATACCAGTTCAGGGTATACCTCCAGTGAAGGAGACCCCGACAAAAAAAAACAATTTCATTACCATCATGTCAGCTATTACAATCGCATTAGCGCCGTTCACTAAACTCTACGAGTCCATGAACGAGACTTTAATGGATCACACGTCACTCCAGGCTTCAATGCTGACAAAATTAACGTACTTGGAAGGATTTGTAACGGCTCAGTCTGTCCGGCAAAAACAAGTTGAGGAAAATCTTCAGAAGAACCTACAAATTGGGTCCCCACCCTTGTTATCAGAACAATCGAATAACGGCTGCTGTGCTGAACAACTAGCAAAGGAAAAGCCCCAAGAACAAATGCCTAAAATTGACCTAACTAACACAGGCCATCAAACTTTACCTTGTAACCCTAAGTCTTCATTAACAGCAAAAAAATTTGCAACAGCAGCAGAAAACTGTAGAAGTACAGAAGTTCTCTTAATTATAGACGAAATTAACAGCTTACCACCTAATGCTACGGACCAACCATTCAAGATCTTTGCAAAAAAGAGCTCTGACCTAGTAAAAGTGCGGCTACCAGAGAGGAAACCTCTAGGACCAAAAAAGCCTCACGCTGCCTCAACAAGTCCTAAGAAAACCCTGTCAGATTCTTACCCACCAAGTTTGAGAGCACAGGATAACAACCTTCTCAAGCAGTCCTCAGGCAAAATTCAAAACTCACCTACACACTCACCAAAGTCAGTGGATGAACTCATGCGAAACGAAAGCCTAATGAACTTATCCCAACACTCAGAAGATTACGACGGGCTAGCCCTGTTGGACGAGCCCCATCTGTCTCCAGTTCAAAAAGTGACCTTTGAACTCTCCTCGGACAGTCCTTCAACGACTCCTTCAAACACTAACATGGGCCTTAGTCCTAGAGACTTCTTGACGCTTGAAGAACGCCGTAATAAAGTTATTAGAACAAAGGCGGCGACCGAAAAAGAAGGAATAAGAACTAAACAAAAACCCTACAATGGCCAACAGCTCTCAGAAAAAAGACATCGATCGCCAGCGCAGGAAACCCCAATAAAGAAAACCCAACGGTTAAACTACAGTACCGAATCGCCTAGACAATCATCGAAGCAACAAAAAAAGACAAGAAATTGGCTACCCAAGCCACATACGCAAAAATCACACGCCTCAGATCCCCGATACCATTCGCAGACGGAAAAATATCGCAATGATCGAAAACCGAAAACGGAATGGCGATGGAAAGTAAAGGTGAAGCAAATTAAAGAAAACCTTGATGAAGTAGTTCTGAACATGAATTCAGTGCTAACGCTGCTTCATCACGTTCGCAGCTTAAGAGTAATAACGGCAGAGCACAAACTTACCTTTACATTTCATCGGAAACGATAAAAAACCTTCTGAAAAGAAGCCGATGAGTTGCTTCGACTAGGCTACGACCTCACCATCCCGAACGAAAGCAAAACACCGGCCAAACCAGAGATTCCGGATCGGCAAACCGTAGAGTCCCCACGACTACGGCATCGACTGCATGAACCACCAACGACCGCAAAGAGCCCCATGTCAAAAAACGAAAAGTCCAGATCAAAAATAAACAAGGGAACTACGCATTGATTGGCAGAAGCTGTGCCACTTCCCTTTGGATTGGGGAAAACAATCAGACAGGAAGTGCAACAGGTTTCCGGAGATGAAAAGTTAAATTCAAAACCTACGTCAGTTTCAAGTCTTTGGGCCTGGCTACCAAAAGCCCTTATAACAAAAAAATCTTCATAGCAACACAGGTCTCCTATAGAGATCAGCGAGGAGCGGCGACCAAATACTTCAACTAACTTAAGACTTGGGTCATGGAACACCAGAGGCTTTCATCATTTAACTGTTTCAGGAGATGTGAACTTGGGCGACTTTGATATCCTTTGCTTGCAAGAAACTTGGCTCACCAACTCACCGAGATTAGACGGCTATGAAATTACTTTAGCCCCGGCAAAAAAGAGCATCAGAGGCCGTCCCTCTTCTGGGCTATTGACAGCAATCCGTATAGGTCACGGACTAAAGCTGAAAAAAATACTAACGGCAAACCAGTCCTTATTAACTGTGCTCCTAAGATGGACCCACAAGCATGCAAACGATGATAAAGAGCAGACATCGCTGGTGGCTATTAAACACCTACTGGAACCCGGCCAAAACAGAAGCTGGAACCTACATGAAGGAAATGGAAGGGGCCATCGACGAAATCTTAACTACCTACCAAATATCATATTTGTTAATCTGCGGAGACTTAAATTCAACTACTCTGTCGCAAACATTGAAAAGAAATCGTACGCCCGCGGACCAGAGAGGAAGACTATGGCAGAACCTAATGAACTCTAGAGAACTGCACAACCTTGACCTGGTTTTTCCAAACGCGGATCGCATAGCAACATGGTCAAACGGACAGACTGAAACAACTATCGACCATATATTTACTTCAAGAGCCTTTTTGGATCTGATTTCGACCTTTGAAGTAGTCAAAACAAAATTCAGCGACCATAACTTGTTGGCAGTCACCTGGAAAACCTTGACGGATCCTGTAGACATCTTGGATTGTCAACTGGAAGTCAACAACCAAGGAAACAGACTTCGTCTCTCCACAGATAACATCAAGGAGCTGACAGACAATTATAAAGCCCTCGAACTTAAAAACCAGTCCAATAAGACTGACTACGGTCCTTTACTTATACCATACAAGAGGCCCAGTACTAAGTCTTGCCCAGCGTCAAACCTAAAAAACCATACCTTCGATATGCAGGTAGTCGAAAAACGACGGATTTATCGGAAAGCCGTGAGAAACGCATCAAAACAAGCTTGCGCTAACGCAGCAACACTAAAGCGCAACGCAAAAACTGCTTACTGCCAATGGTTGCGCAACCATCGACTGAACATGCACCAACAAGATGCCGAGGCGATTATTAAATCCATCTGCACAAAGAACTCAAAAGAATTCTGGTCACTGTTAAACGCATCAACAACGACGTCCCGCAGTAGTATTCAAAACACAATAGGAGAAAATACATGGAAAAATCATATAGAAAAAACTTTCAAATCTCCTCTTGACAACAAACCAACTAACTCTGAGGAACCTGTTAGCTCGTGGGACAGACTGGATGACAAAGATGAAATCTTCAAGTTAATATCGTCATTAAAAAACTCGAGAGTGCCGGGCCCAGAGGGCATTACCAACATTGATCTGAAAGCCCATCCAGTAGCCTGGACTACATTCCTCAGCGAAGTCTTTGCTAGATGTGCAGACTCGAGATCGATCCCTGTTTCATGGACGTCGGCCATTAAAGTGCCCATCTATAAAAAAGGAGACCCGAACAACCCCGTAAACTATTGCCCCATAGCCCTGTTGGATCCAATCAGAAAAGGTTTACGCTTCCCTTCTTCAGAAGCGATTTCAACTGTGGGCCAACGGGGCCCCGTGCTACGACCATTTCCAATCTGGGTTTAAGAAGAACACCGGTGTCACAGTTAACATTTTGTCGCTGAGCTTACTAAAAAGTAGAACGATGGAAGGAGGTCCGGGGCTATACTTGGCCTTCATCGATTTCACCCAAGCTTTTGACAGAATTGATAGATCTCTTCTATGGAAAAAATTGGAAGCATGGGCATGCCCAACCGAAATCTTGGACCCCATTAAAGCCCTCCACACGAACACCTCGGTCAGAATTCGTTTAAATGGTAAAGGAGCCCTGTCTACAGCCATCGCAACAAATAGAGGAGTCAAACAAGGGTGCCCTTTGGCGCCGTCAATTTTTCTGGCCTACATCGGAGACTATTAGCAAACAGAATCGTCGGTAAGATCTTTTCCACCCAAACTGGGACCGCAAAAAATAAGTAGACTCCTATACGCGGACGATCTAATCTTGATTGATCAGACCCCAGTGGGCTTGCAACGGCAACTGGACAACCTGGACTCCTATGTAACAGCAAACAACCTAGAAGTTAACAAGGAGAAGACAAAAATTCTTGTCCTGGAAAGAACTGCGAAGAAATCAGCTAACAACAAATGGTACTATCGTTCCTCCTTGATTGAAAAAGTACAGAGTTTCAAATATCTAGGAGTGACACTGGACAACTCGAAAAAAGATCTTGCCATGCAAGAAGCACTCTATTCGAAAATGAGGAAACTAGCTTCAAAAGGTAAGGCAATCGACAGAAAATTTGTCCGATTCTCAATGATACCAGTGGTGAATTTCTACAAATCCAAAGTAGTGCCTTCGATAACACACGGAGTAGAAGCCATGTTACAACTCCCCACTACCATCTGGCACAAACTCGAAGCATACTATTGGAGAACTGTTCTGGGATTGCCTTCCTCTACGCCTGTTGCCTCAATACGTAGGGAGCTAAGTTTGCTGTCTCTGCTTGTATCAGTAAACTGTAGCTCTCTTAAATTGTTCAGAAAATGTCTGATAACAACGAGCCCTACCTTGCTTAACTTAATAAAGACGGAACTGGACATGGGCACCAACAAATTGCTATTGATGTGGAAAGAAAGGATGCTGACACTCCTTAAATCAACCGAGAGCGACGAAGAGGAGCTGCTGTCAAACCCAACGAGGACCCTAAGAAAATTGAAAGATCTTGATTGGATCTTGACGTTGGAGAAAGCTTCGGAAAATAAACTAACGTTACACCTGCCTCCAAATACAAAAAAACTGAATGAACTACAGGCCTATCTAAACCAATTTCCGAACAGGCAAGCTAGAAACTGTCTTTTAAGAGCCAGGTTAAATTTACTTCCTACAAACGAGATAAAATTTATCAGAGGTTTATCAGAGACCAGCGACTGTCGACTTTGTAGGAAGCCAAACGAAAAGGAAACAGCAAGGCACCTTCTCCTTAATTACACAGAAATTGGAAAGGTCAGGTTCAGCTATATGTAACATTTTACGTCCGACCTATCGCTTGAACCTAAACTATGCTGGTGGTCAAGGATGATAAGTGGAGATAGACAAACCTGGCAAACCGCTACCACCAAAATACTTCAGTACGCCTTAAGCAAATTGGAAACCAATCCAGCATAGGACGACAAATTTTAAAAGGGCCACTAGCTGGCTGAAGACTCTAGAGAAACTGAACAAACTAACTTAATTTTCTTAAACTAAGAAACCAATATAATACAACGACAGCAGAAAAAGTTTTGTAAAAATCATTAGTTTGATTAAAACAAATTAAAAAAAATAAATAAATAATAAATAAATAAATAACATATCACACACAATTACAGTAACAATACATTATTGATGAGAGACACAAAAGCAGAACAAAAAAATACAACTATGCAAGTGACCTACAACTTTCAGAGAAAAGCAAAGTCTTCAGTTCCAAGCGGCAATGAAGGAAAGGGGGAAATCGGAGAGGAGCAGGCAGGGGATTCCAGAGGAGAGGAGGTGCCACAGGAGATGCCTGATTAGACAGAAGCCAATGATTTCGCAACCAGCGGAATATCAAGGCAGACCCCAGATCTTCTACAGGTGGATCGAGAGACAACAAGGGTCCTGATTTATCAGCCAAATAGGAAGGATGATTCATCCGAAAGGCATTGAAGGCAAGATGTCCATGCTCAAAGCAGGTGTGAAGCACAGAGGATATATCATCAAAACCCCCAGGTGGTGGACGTCCCCCTCTGATGAGGCACTAAGATATAATTGTGTTTTTTCAGTGTCTGATCTCTACAGACCCTGCAACCCGCCACCAAACCCCATGTCGGCTTCATGTATAGATAAAATAACATGGTCCACAAGAGGGATCCCTGGGGTACTCCACAGCCAACAGCGAGAGGGGAGGACCTGGACAATCCCATCTGGACGCACAGTATCTAATTTTGTTTAAAGTGTTAATTGCATGCAGGGGACTACCAACGTCAGCACGTGCCTGCTTTTGGGACCTTGCAGGCAATGTTCCACACTCAACAAACGAAGGGGAAAATGAAAGAGTAAAAACAGGCAAACTCGCCTTACATCTTTTATTTTCCTTTACATTTTGTGACAGACGTAAATGTACTCTTTGCAGGCAGCATTGACAATGGATTCCCATAGAATCTAACTCCTTTCAGCAGGTGCTAAATTCAGGTGGATTCCATAGGAATCAATTTATTTTATACCTGCATGAAAATATCCTGCAGGCATAAAATAAGTTGCTTTTTGCAGTCAACGTGGGCATGGCTACAACTCCACCTGCAAAAAGATTATTAAAAGCCCCTCAGGTTGATAAAACAAGTGTATGGACTGGGGGAAGCCTTCTATGCGTATTTAACCGCACTGTGGGGTCATTAGGAGTGTGCAGGTCCAGTAGAAATGCTTGAAAAATGCTGGTAATACTTGCTCTGCCATTTTTACCGGACCGGCACACTCCTAATGACCCCACAGTGCGGCCAAGCTGGACCTGCCGGGAGTTTAGGCCCCTACCAGCAAATAATTGACGATGATTGCGCCAAGCCCATTCCTTGGAGACCTTTGGGACTCCATGGAATGGGAACGTACCGCCGTTGCTGGCATCCATAATATCTCGGTGATACTGGGATATCTGGTGCCGGTAACAGTAAGGTGGGTTGGCCGGTAACCCACTGGAATCACTGGCGGTTTAACGGCAAACCTGTAATGAGCCCCTGTGTGCCTCATTACAAGTTTGGCTGTGCCAGAAAAAAATGGAGGTAATTCTGTTCTCTATTTTTCCGGCAGCGCCAAACTACAAGTCTGGCTGTATTACCACTGGTGGAATTACCGGATATTAATTTTGCCGATTTTTGCAGAAAATCGGCATAATTACCATCTGTAAATTTCGCCAATGGTAATACCACCTAAAATCCCCAATGGAGTCCCAGGAGACCTATGGACTCCATAAAATGGGAATTTACACAGCCAAACCACTGCTTGCAATCAAGCTGTATCACCGCCAGAGGTAATACCGCCAGTGGTAATACTGTTTGGTGGTATCTCAGTGGTATTACCACTCGGATACCACCAAACTCGTAATGAGCCCCAATAGTGACTTTTCAAAGGAGCCCCACCATTTTTTCAGGCGGCATAATTCCTCTTTTATTATTGTTTAAGGATTTCAAATACCAGAGTGTGGTCATTGAAACTGTTGGGGGTGGGGTGGCATGTTAAGTCTGACGGTGATGTAGTCCTTGGCTCAAAGCAAGCTCTGGGAGAGGGGGAAGGGGTCTTCTTTTTCTTCGATTTGGACAAGCTCGGGCCAGGATGTTCGTTGTCTCCCAACAGCTGAATGGTCATTGGGCAACATGTGGGGAATGTGTGTGCATTGGGGTGGGGCTCAGTTCAGCCTAAGGCAGTGAAGGGAGAGACCCACCCTCACCCCTCAAATGATAGGGATTGTAGTGCCCTGGAGAAGAACTCAGTGGCAGATTCAAACAGGGGCCAATCAAGTTTAAATACATAATTGTTTATCGTTTTAAGCAGTCGAGTTGATAATGGATATAGATGCATACCTCTCAACTCACATGCTTTTGGTGGGTGTCACCCGCCTTGGCATTAGTTCTCTCACCCACCAAGCTCATTACACGTCCATTCCATTCAATGACCGCTCACCCGCTCACAATGAAATCCCGCTGAGGTGACTAAACATGTTGAGAGGTATGTGTATGATGCATATAAGATAGCCCGGTCGGTATGAAGCTAGGTTAGGAGACAATTTTGAAACAAAATTGTAAACCAGTGTGTGACATAAAGTTTCAGTTTGGTTCTAACCTGGGCAGTTAGGTGGGGGATTATATAGTAGGTCCAGAAGGAGTTTGAAGAAGTTGGAGAAAGCTGGGGAGGTCAGATACAAGTCCGTGGAAAAGGGGACCAAGAGGTACAACATCAAAAGTTAGGCCCAGGCCGGTTGTTACCCCTACGGTCGAGGGGATTGTGAAACCATTTGGGCTGGGTTGATTTGTCAACAAAGGCGTGGGAACAGTCATGTGTTAACTTGCCTATTCATGGACATTTTTGTGTGTATGGTGATAAGTGCCCCCTACATTACTCAGAGCTGCAGTAAAACAGCCTGAATCCGCAATGCACCATGCAAGGCTGAGGGAGGCTAAAGAAGCAAAACAATCCGCAAGGGGCCATGCAACGCTAAGGAAGCAAAACAATCCACAAGGGGAGCAAAACAATCCGCAAGGGGCCATGCAAGGCTAAGGAAGCAAAACAATCCGCAAGGGGCCATGCAAGGCTAAGGAAGCAAAACAATCCACAAGGGGAGCAAAACAATCCGCAAGGGGCCATGCAAGGCTAAGGAAGCAAAACAATCCGCAAGGGGCCATGCAAGGCTAAGGAAGCAAAACAATCCACAAGGGGAGCAAAACAATCCGCAAGGGGCCATGCAAGGCTAAGGAAGCAAAACAATCCGCAAGGGGCCATGCAAGGCTAAGGAAGCAAAACAATCCGCAAGGGGCCATGCAAGGCTAGGGAAGCAAAACAATCCGCTAGGGGCCATGCAAGGCTAAGGGAGCAAAACAATCCACAAGGGGAGCAAAACAATCCGCAAGGGGCCATGCAAAGCTAAGGAAGCAAAACAATCCACAAGGGGAGCAAAACAATCCGCAAGGGGCCATGCAAGGCTAAGGAAGCAAAACAATCCGCAAGGGGCCATGCAAGGCTAAGGAAGCAAAACAATCCGCAAGGGGCCATGCAAGGCTAGGGAAGCAAAACAATCCGCAAGGGGCCATGCAACGCTAAGGAAGCAAAACAATCCACAAGGGGAGCAAAACAATCCGCAAGGGGCCATGCAAAGCTAAGGAAGCAAAACAATCCGCAAGGGGCCATGCAAGGCTAAGGAAGCAAAACAATCCGCAAGGGGCCATGCAAGGCTAGGGAAGCAAAACAATCCACAAGGGGAGCAAAACAATCCGCAAGGGGCCATGCAAAGCTAAGGAAGCAAAACAATCCGCAAGGGGCCATGCAAGGCTAAGGAAGCAAAACAATCCGCAAGGGGCCATGCAAGGCTAGGGAAGCAAAACAATCCGCAAGGGGCCATGCAATGCTAAGGAAGCAAAACAATCCGCAAGGGGACATGCAAGGCTAAGGGAGCAAAAGAATCTGCAAGGGGCCATGCAAGGCTAGGGAAGCAAAACAATCTGCAAGGGGCCATGCAAGGCTAAGGAAGCAAAACAATCCGCAAGGGGCCATGCAAGGCTAGGGAAGCAAAACAATCTGCAAGGGGCCATGCAAGGCTAAGGAAGCAAAACAATCCAATCCGCAAGGGGCCATGCAAGGCTAAGGAATCAAAACAATCCGCAAGGGGCCATGCAAGGCTAAGAGAGCAAAAGAATCTGCAAGGGGCCATGCAAGTCTAAGGGAGCAAAACAATCCGCAAGGGGCCATGCAAGGCTAAGGAAGCAAAAGAATCTGCAAGGGGCCATGCAAGGCTAAGGAAGCAAAACAATCCGCAAGGGGCCATGCAAGGCTAGGGAAGCAAAACAATCCACAAGGGGCCATGAAAGGCTAAGGAAGCAAAACAATCCGCAAGGGGCCATGCAAGGCTAAGGAAGCAAAACGCCCCTGGCCTTGCATGAGCCCACTCGACACGCGTGGAGGTTCACAAACTGTCAAGGAAAACCAGGGTTGCCTTGGACAGTTCAAGCCAGCCCTGCGGCACGCTCCCTCAGCTGCTTGTTGCAGCTGACCAGTGCTCAAAGTTTTCACTAGGCTGGGCTAGCGGCTGGTCCAAAATCAGTGGGTCCACGCCCCGTCGCCCATTATGGACGACACGCACGTGGAACTGCATGATCGAAAGCGAAGGCAATAAATAGACCGAGAATGCAAGTAAGAGTGGGTGCAAAAAAGGACAGCAGTGCTGTAGAAAATGCACCTATTGCCCAAATATTGTTCCAGGTGTGACTCTCTCAAAATGCATCACCGCTGCACGCAAGAACCCTGCAAAGAAAGAGCCCATTCCTCGCTCCAAACATGTTTAACTATTCAAACTGTTCCTGAAATAGCACAACAGCAGCGAAAGTCTAAAGATCCATAAGCGTGCAGCTGGAATTATAAACAAAACTGATTTTACGGGTATGAGTGGGCGTTGCCATTCTGGACAACTATAGGTTTTTTGATGTTTTTCTTTCATGCTCTTCTGCTGTGGTTAATTTAATATTACATATGGTTACCGATTTGTTTTCGTAAAATCGGTTCCCCGTACCTCGCGGCATCTATAATGGCACACAGACACCCTTGAAGCCTCTTTTTCACGGGAGGATAGCTCAGGGGCAACGTGCTCACTTTGTAAACAAAACGGATCGAAGCAACACAGGTTCGATCCCCAGGTCCGCGCTTAGAAACCTCTGGGTATTAAGCGTATTATAAATACGCAACTAAACATCTTCTGGTAACAGCACCCCGGTGCCCCCGGGATGTGTGAGCGCTTTAAAAATACAAAAAATGAAATAAGTGCTCCTGTTCCAGCCCCTCCCACGGCCTCTCGTTCGTCGCCGCTACTAGACTCCCTCATAGTGCCCCCCCTCCCCCAACCCTCCACCACGCTGCTTTGCCTTGCTCCATCTTTTCATTCGCTATCATATTTTGCCAGTCGAGCCGGCACCAGAAAGGGGAGGGGGAGATGGGTGTAAATACATGTTTTGAATGCAGTTCTGTTTTTTTTTCTGGTGACCTTGATTGCCCCCAGCAGCTGCTCTTAACATGCTTCCCTTGAACGATACGTGAAGGATAAGCCCGAGTGAGGCACAGCTGTGAGCCTCCTCCCTCTTGCACACACACAAAAGCCCCCCAGTGACAGCAAACCTCAGCTTGCAATGTTGCCAAGACTGCTTTGCCAGCCCCCTTTCCTTCTGCCTCGGGCAGCACAGACCCCCTGCGTTCTCTTATCTCTCGCCTCAAAGAGCCCAGATGCAACAGTGCTGCACGTGATTGCTAGGCGGCCCAGGAAGCCGCCCCACCGCCCCTTCCCTAGATTTATATCATTGGCATTCACAAGTGATGGGAATCCCCATGAACGCTCCTGGACTGGGTTTGGGCACCGACCTCTCACCACCCACCGTGCACCAGGAAGGAACATGTTTCTGACCTCACTTTTAACATACATACACATCTGGTTTTTCTCCACCCACACACGACTTCAATGACCGGCCTCTCACCAGCGACAGAAACATCAGGAATAGACCTCTCACCTCTTAATTCCTCAGAAGTAAGGGGACATGAAATGTGCTCACCTCTCAGAGGAGAAATCATGGACTGACCTCGGCATTGACCTTTCATCAGCACAGATTAATCGAGAACACGAAAAGCCACATTTGCAGAGAAATCAGGGGCAGGCATGTCTATACCAACCATCAACACACTTCTTACCATCCTAGAAAAATCATTGACAAACCTACCACAAAGACCTACCACAAACCACGCACACATCGAGGAACCAACTATCAACTTCCACACAGAAATCAGGAACTGACCCCTAACATACTATATTAAAAGAGGACCTCTTACCACCACAGAGAATTAAAGGACTACCCTCCCACTACTATAAAGTAATCGGTGCACAGTGCTCCCTTGCAGTACAGCTATTGTTAAAGGATATTTATACTGCACTCTATCACCACAGCAGTGGTCTCCTGGCGCATCTGAAAAAAGGGGGTCGGTTTGGATACGTTAGTAGGACAAAGTTTGGAGAAAGAGCAAAGGAGATGTGATGTGCTGTTCGCAGCTTTAGTTCGGTTAACACACATTTCGGTGAGCTTTTGGTGGGGTATCTGGTCGGTATCCGTCGTGTGCTGTGGTGTAAGGTTTGTTTGTGCAGAACGATAACACAGACAAAAAAGGAACAACTGTGCCGCTATCAGAAGAAGGATCAGGGACTGCTCACCTCCCCCTACAGAAACCAGCTTCAGGCATCTGAGAACTGTAGAGGAATTAGGGAGCACCCTGACACCATTTACATAGGACTCAGGAGGAAAGCTCCTCTCCTCCATAGAGGTTTTGGTGTAGGGTCTCTCACCATTCATGAAGAAATTGTGAAATGTCCGGTCACTTCACAAAACAGAAGCCAGAGAAATAATTAACACCATAAAATAAACAAGGGTTGGCCTCTTACCATTTAATCACTATAACCCGAGGGGGTGGGTGGGGACATTACAGGGCCAGATAATGCCCTGGGCCAGTTAGAAGCCTCAGCGAAGCGAGGGCTTTAACGCTTTAACGATAACCCGGCATTACCTGCTCCGGTAATGCTCCCCTGTGAGGGTTATATTGCTATTAGTACCCCGGCACGTTGTACCAGGGTACTTAATAATGGCTTTTTTAAGTTGAGAAAACACGTGTTTGCTGTTTCTAAACTTAATAAAATATACATAAAATAAGATGGCCACCATGGATCGGGGAGAAGGGAACTACACGTAGTCCATTCCAGTAGCGCTTGGTGAATTTTTTAACCGGAGGGGCGTAAGTATTTTTCCCAGATATGCCATAGTGACCGAGTGTAGCCAGGGAGTCTGTACCAATAGGGGATATGTGGGGTTTCTCCTTGCAAGATTAAAAAAAAAGTTGGTTAAAATGGTGCATTTTAGAGCACACTTTTTAGGAAAATTGGGAAAAAAGCCAGACAATTGGTTTTGTATGGTAACTCATGACAACATCCAATAGATGAAAGTCACCAAGAGTGCAGAGGCTCATTTCCCAACACATTTTTCATGACTTTTCCCACAATATATGGCAGTATAAAAACGATTTACATGCTGGCGGTGCCAATAGATTTCCATGCAGGCTGCACCAATATATGCCAGTATTTTAATATAGGAACATACTCAAGTTTGCTTTGCAGATAATGTCAGTAATGATACGATAGGAAAACATGTCCCAGCCTGCCCAGCCAATCTATGCCAGTAACCCCATGTAAGAACATACTCTTGCTGGCTTTGCCCTTAAAAATGCATTTCCACAATACGAAAACAATAAGAAAACATGACGAAGCTGGCTTTAATGTAGGCCAGTATAGTCAAGCAAGGTCAGTTATCATACTTGCTTTATCACAAATGCTCAGTAAATGTCATACATTAAGAAATAGCTGGGCTGGCTAAACCAAAATACCAGTTTAGCCACATAATACCACTTATCATGCTTGCTTTATCATAGATGCCCAGTCAAAAATGTCATGCCACAGCAGGAAATGGCTAGATTGGCTGCACCAAAATGTCAGTCTAGCCACATAATAACACCCATCAAGTTATCATTGCAAAGAAATGCCAGTAGAACATGCCATGTTACTTTAAAGGGGTAGTCCAGCTAAAAATTTTATTTAAAAAATAGATAGGCAACATTAAAAAAAAAATACTAGCACTTTTTTTTTTAAACTTCCTATGTAAAATTTTGAGCTATTCAAGCTCAAAATTCGCAAAAGCAAGCACATGGGCGCATCCATTTTGTGAAATGGATGCCCGCCTGTGCTGGCTTTAGCTTTTGCGGCACTAATGAAGAAAAAGCCAGCCAGCTGTAGTAAACAAAAGCTACCGCTGGGTGGCTTTTCCTTCATTGGTGCTGTATGCGGAGGACGGGGACCGGAGACCAGAGCAGGAAAGCTGCAGCTGAATCTCGGTAAGTGCTTTTTTTTATTTTTAAAATAAGCACTAGCTGCGGAGGAGCCCGGAAAACTTAGAAATAAAACCGCAGCATTAAAAACGTTGTATTTATGTTTGCGGTCGCTTTTGAAGCAACCGCAAACATAAATACAACGTTATTGTGTTTGAAAACGCTGCGGTTTTTCTTTCCATATTTCTCAGGCTCCTCCGGCTCGGAGGAGCCTGAGAAACACGGAAAGAAAAACCGCAGCGTTTTCAAACACAACCGCGTTGTGTTTCTGCCTGCTGTGGCTATCACTTTGGGTCTCCGGTGCTCCCACAGGGGAGCACCGGAGACCCAAAGTGAAAGCCAAGGCAGGCAGAAACACAATGCGGTTGTGTTTACATGCTGCAGTGTTTCTCCCTACAGCTGATTTCCCATTTGGGGCTCTCGGGCTCCCCACGGGGGGCCCGAGAGCCCCAAATGGGAAATTCTAAATGCTGCAGTGTTTCTGGCTAAATCTGATTTCCCATTTGGGGCTCTCGGGCTCCCCACGGTGGGCCCGAGAGCCCCAAATGGGAAATGCTAAATGCTGCAGTGTTTCTGCCTAAATCTGCTTTCCCATTTGGGGCTCTCGGGCTCCGTGGGGAGCCCGAGAGCCCCAATTGGGAAAGTAGATTTAGGCAGAAACACAACCGCGTTGTGTTTCTGCCTGCCTTGGCTTTCACTTTGGGTCTCCGGTGCTCCCCTGGGGGAGCACCGGAGACCCAAAGTGATAGCCACAGCAGGCAGAAACACAACACGGTTTTGTTTGAAAACGCTGCGGTTTTTCTTTCCGAGTTTCTCAGGCTCCTCCGAACCCGAGGAGCCTGAGAAACTTGGAAAGAAAAACTGCAGCGTTTTCAAACACAATAACGTTGTATTTATGTTTGCGGTCGCTTCAAAAGCGACCGCAAACATGAATACAACGTTTTCAAAGCTGCGGTTTTATTTCTAAGTTTTCCGGGCTCCTCCAGCCCGGAAAACTTAGAAAAAAACCTGCAGCTAGTGCTTATTTTAAAAAAATAAATAAATAGCACTGACCGAGATTCAGCTGCAGCTTTCCTGCTCTGGTCTCCGGTCCCCGTCCTCCGCGTACAGCACCAATGAAGGAAAAGCCACCCAGCGGTAGCTTTTGTTTACTACAGCTGGCTGGATTTTCCTTCATTAGTGCTGCAAAAGCAAAAGCCAGCACAGGCAGGCATCCATTTCACAAAATGGATGCGCCCATGTGCTTGCTTTTGTGAATTTTGAGCTTGAATAGCTCAACATTTTATATAGGAAGTTTAAAAAAAAAAGTGCTAGTATTTTTTTTTAAAGTTGCCTATCTATTTTTTAAATACATTTTTTAGCTGGACTACCCCTTTAAGGTCACTTAACTGCTTTACTGCAAGTGCCCATCACCTTCGGAGCCACTTCGGGGCCAGCAACAGCCAAAGCAGGAACGATGCAGCCCCGTTGTGCAAGGACGCGCATTGATGATGAAGAGCTTCCAAGCCCTTAAAAAGTGGCCACCGCCACGACAAACACAGACATCGAGTCGGATATACCAGACTGAGCCGTAGCCCCATGCTCCCCTGATTGGCTGGCGGGTGAAACAAAGACGCCCAACCACACCAGCCTGCAGGTGGAGCTGGCCACACTGAAAGGCCCACATCTAAGGCTTACAAAGCCTGTCTGTCCAAGCACAGGCGGTGCTCCGGCTCATCCATGATGCCCCGGCAGCCTGGTCTCCCAGTCAGAACCCGTCCCTTTCACTGCTCCACAATATGCCCACAGTGATGGAATGATGGAAGAAATAGGAGCCTCGAAGACCATGTGGACCACATGACTTACCACAAAGTAAGGCCAATTCTGCCACGCAAGTTAGGCCTGCTTGTCTAGACCTCTACACCAACGCCAAGCTCTGTCCCATGATCCCATTCCATTCCCTGCCACCACTGCCAGCCTTCCCCGAGCTGCTGCTGCTGCGCCCCACTCAGCATATCACCATCCAGTGCGAGTCACCCGCACTGATAAAGGCCACGCCCCAACCCTTAACTTCCACTTTGACATGCCATCCCCTCCCCCTTTCCTACCACCAGCACCACCATACCTGGCTCCAGCTAGCTCACTGTCATGGTTTGCCACGCACCATGCTACTGTAGAGGTGGAGCCAAGTACCCCCACCCAAAGCTCCTCCCCCATGCTACCTATATTTTGGGAGCCAGAGCGTGAGACCCGTGCAGTACCAGTGAAAGTACCTATACTGAAAACAATCTTGTAAGTAATGTTGATTGAGGAAGCCATACATGCACTCCCGACAATATGATGGCCATTTGAATGAAATCCCGGAGGAAGCTGGAAATACAAGCAAGGAAGAAGCCTGGTGACATTATGAAAAGTAGAACTGACACACTCAGAAGAAGAGGCTGGAGAGTATAGACATTCTATAGAAACAAAGGAGGAGGTGTTAATGATGAGGAACATTTCGGGCTCGAGATGAAGATGCTCATGCTACAGAAATAATGAAGAAGATATCAAGTAATTTTACAATTGTACAGATGCAGTAATGCAAGTAGACAAAGTATTCTTAAAGGTGAATAGATTGCGGCAATGCGCAAACGTATATGCGTAGGAATGTATGGACTATGGATGATTACACAAAGCATTTTTAGCAGAGCTAGATCCAGTGAAACGAAAGGCTTTCTCACGAAGAAAATGTCTTTTTCTCTCCAACATAATCGATTTTCCTGCATATCAATAGACATTCTAGAGCACAGTAAGTAGGGATTTTCCAAGTTCATAGTCCAAGTTAGAGAGGCATGATCACTGACATCATTAAAACATATTTTAATGCCCTCAGATTTTCTGGAACACAGCGGATCTATCATGACATCTACTAAGTGAGATCTAACTGTACCATTAGTGCATGTATAGATTTTTTCCACTGGATTAGTGTTTTTTTTCAAAATCAAGCAACGTAAGATTTGATGCAGCCAATAAATGCGTCCAAAGAGAGTTTGTTTTCTTACTCCGAAAGTGTTGTGTATTTAAACTCTCAGTATTAAAGTCACCAGCAATAGTTATTCGCCCCTTAGAACAGAGGTCATGCCATTTCAAAATTATCAAGGTGATGGTTCTTAATTTACAAACTGTATAAAGTCCTCCAGGTGGATCATATATGTTTATGATCAATATGTTATCTTGTTGTTTACCTTTAGGAGAAAAAATAGCCACCAATACATACAGAGTCCTGAACCTTGCAGGAAAAGGGCACAAATCGTGTGATAGTTTAGTGCCGATGACAAGGCCGTCACTAACCCAACCCCTATTTGAAGGGGTTGCAGGATTTAAAATCAATTGTTAGCCTTCTATAAGGAAGGGTCTTGTACACCAGGTCTCCTGTAATAGAAATATGTCCACTCCCATTATTATCTCTATTCCAACTGGGCGGGTCAAGAATTATCTACAGCCCCGGGTGTTCCAAGTAAGCCATTCCTTTATATGGAGTCAGTTTACATTCTTGGTCAAATCTTCCAAATCCCATTCCTCATTTGCATTGTTAATCTCTAGGTTTTGCTGGGCCTGAAAAGCTTGTAAAGCAGCTTTCCCTGTCTGTTCTGCATTAGTTGTTTTACTTTCCTTTTTATAGGGTCACACAGAGTTTTCATTAAGTGTTGGGCTCTTATTATTCTGACATATCATTAAGGATAGACCCAGACTGTCCAATTCCCTTGTACTCGCCTTTAATAGCAAAACAGTCAAGACAGATGAGAACTCGATCCGCGCCCAGTTTGTTTTACTCCCCACCCAAGGTAATTCAATACAACTAATGTAATTAGAGCTGATCAAATCCAGTTGAGGTAGTTTACTCAGTATTTCCAACAAGCGTGTGCGGTTCATAAATGGGCTATAATTGGTAGATTTTAATTCCTCCAAAATACCTCACTTTGCCAAAGCCCTTACATCATTTTTTTTCTACAACTTGATTTTCTCCTAAAATAGTATTTTGCACCATGCTACAATCCATATTTTTTTAGGCTTTGTTAATTTTCTCTGTAATGATTATTTTCTGGCTGTCTTATCTTCCTTTTTCCAAAAGCAATTGGCTGGGTTTAGGCAGCAGCAAGAAGAGAAATTATTTATTTTTGCACTAGCCTTATGTAGAGCCAGTTTTGTTTGTATATCTGGTCTTATTATTGTTTGCTGACTTTTAGGGTCATTGAGTAACACCTCATGTGTGGAACCATCCAAGAACACGTTTATAACTTTCTGCTTCTCTTGTTCCCTTTTCTTAGATTCAACCATCTTACAATCAGAATGCAATATTGCTACTTTTCCATTCTCTTTCTTCTCATACGTTTGATTTAATTTCACTATTTCAATTGACCGTTTTAGGTGCTTTCAAATGTTCATCTTTGATAAGCGACACATCCTTAGGTGTCTTTGGTGGAAAAAACACTTCCTCATAGTCCCAACTTGTATTAAAGTCTTTTTGTTTTTGTATAAAAGTGCAGGGCACCAAGAGAGATCTGTCACTGTTTGCAAGGGATGGAATTAATTTTATTTCAGATAGCTTTGTGTGATTTTCTATGTTAAAAGATTTTCCAACCAACACATGTGCTTTTTGCCCCTTTTGAGGCATAGTTTACACTTCCTGCAACATTTATCTCATATCTACTTGATCCTTTGAATGGCTAGCCACCATTAAGGCTATCCCTCAATTTTAAGGTCAGGAGACTTTCAGAGATTTGTTTCATTTTTGTTGTCATCATCCTCATAGGAGGGAAGTACAGTTTCACCACCCAAAGACGCATGCTGAAGGCAAACAACCATATTTAGCAGAGAATTGTTGTTATCAATTGTAGGTGATATTGAAAGCTCTGAATCTTCAATTTGGGCACTAGAGTGACTTGTAGACTTTGATGGTGCTTTAATGGAATCAAAGAATTTTGTAATATCCGCTTTAGGAAGTAGATCCTTCTTCACTTCAGAAATCAATTTTTGCAACCGTTTGTTTCTTTTTGTTTTAGGTTGGTATTTCTGTATAGGCAGCAGTGCCACATTTGCACTATGAAGAGTGGTTTTACATGTAGTAGGTTTTGTCATTTTAATTAAGGTTTATTCTCCTTATTACACTTCCTTCTAGTTGAGTGAGGAGAAAATGTGCTCGTCTTGTCACAAGGTGTTCAATAAATCCTTAATCACTCCTGTCACAATTGTCTGTGCGCTAAGGAGTGCAAGCAACTCGCACTTAATTGTGCTTGATGGGATAGTTATTTAAAAAGCTCAGCAGAGCTCCAATCTTGGAACAAACAATAGGGGACTTTGGTTCTCAGCAGCCATACATATGCTGGAAGCTCCCGCAGTCCCTTTATAGCTCGACAGAGTATGTTTCTGATTGCATGAAACAGTGCCAACAAAAAGAACCAAGGCTGACCGTATCCTGTGTCTGAAGTTTCTTTGACACTGTGTAATTAAAATCACTTATTTAAAACATAAAAGGCATTATACTGGATTTAAATATACACAGAGAATAAACTTCTCAATATGGGCTATGGTGAAAATAATGTCATGACACTCCCGCAAAGTAGTAAAATGTAGAAGACCCGTTGGCTGTGAATCACTTCACACTCCCGTTCGGTCTTCCAGTAAGGTTTCACAATGAGGCAGCATTTACGTCCCAACAGCATTTCTCTGTTTAATCGGCTGCTCCGTGTGAAAATAGCTTTCTCAGTTTCCCTCGAACTACTCTCTCACCCACCTAGCGGCGCACCAACGCAGCACCGTACGGCCTCGTCCACCTGAACATTAACAGCTCAGCAGCGGTGGCACTATGGCTCAGACCTGGACACGGTTGGACGCGCGCCAAATCCTTTCTCCGCCGCTGGCCACGGTTTATGGCTCACGACTTGTCGTTGATGGTTATCCCTTCTCCTAAACCACCGCAGCCACCATGTGCACCATGCACCCTGAGCGCCGTCCTGCACTGGGTCAAGTCGAGCTGACCAACTCTGCACAGCCAGCAGGTTAGAGGAAAGGACCAAGCAGAATCGTAACATGTAGAACAGAATCCGTATCAAGCCGCACTGCTTCTCCACAACACCAGAAAACAGCTGCTTCCAATACGACCTGCTCTCACAACCCAAATGCAGTGTGTCTTGATGAAGACGTGCGTAGGGCAAACAAGAGAAGAGTGGTGAAAAGACAGGAAGAGGAAAGGGTCAGGGAGGAAGCAAAGAAACGAAGAGAGTTTGACGAGGAAATGGAACGGAAGAGAAGGCAAAGGGCACGTGACATTGATCACATTGAGAAAGAGTTAATGGAACCAAATCCAGTAGTAGCATGGGAGTACATAGAAGAATTTGCCCCGACACATGAACTAAGGACCGTCTAGGGCATATTTATAGGATGATTTGATATAAGAAGCATTAGAGAAAAAATCAGTAAGGTTTATCATGAAATGAGGGCCTAGAGTGAATCCAAGAATAAAGGAAAAAACTATTGATTTGAAGGTGCTCAGTCACGAGTAAAGAGGGAGGTTTGTTTAGCCTCAAGTAGCAAGTAGCAGGTATTCCGCAGGTGAATAACTAAAGGCAGTTTGATCAAGGAGGGAATGGATTTATACCACGAGGTAGGGGAAACTTCAGCAGAAGAGGAGGCTTTCAGAATAATCAAGGGAATTTTCAGAGTAACCAAGGTGGGTTTCAGCCTATGCAGAATGATAACCAGGGCATGCAGGGAGGACAAGTCAGAAGACACCCTCCTGTATGTTGGACATGTGGAATGACAGGACACATAGCACAAACATGTGGGAGCCACAGGTATGTACAGAATGGGCAGTTCTAGTTCTCAAGAGGGGGGACCACTTATCCACCTGCATATAGCTCACAAAGTAGGGATGGATTTGCCCAAGATCAAACAATGTATCAAACAAAAGTACAGAGAGCACAACAGGCGTTGCAACCACAGCAAGCACCATTGAATCCGCCACAAGGGCAGTCGCAACATGAACCCATGCAGATACAGCAGGGTGAAAACACAGGACTGCTATTAATTCCTAGAGTAGGGGGAGTCACTATTGACAGTGGGGATTCTTTCACGGGCACCGGGATGAGAATGTACCCGCAAAAGGTCAGCTCAATGGGTGACTTGATGTGTTCAGTACTATCAGTAACGCCAAATCCTCAAGAGGAACCAAGGGTTGACGTCATGATAGGAGGCAGATCATTTTCTTTTTTGGTAGACATGGGTGCAACTCACTCATGTATACGAGAGGGACATTTTATTATCAGGTAATGCCATGAATGCTCAAGATTTCACAGGAGCTACAATTAGAGTTCCTTTTACTGAAAAATTGCCAGTCTCTATAGGAGAATGTGATATGTCTGTCCCATTGTGTATTCAAAACTGACACCAATTAGTATATCGGGTCGAGATTTAATGACAAAGCTAAACATGACAATTTCTTTTACTGAATGAAGGTATAGTGTGTTGAACACCAGGAATACATTATTTAAATGTCAATGAATTCATTATGGCATTTACAGGGCAAGTAGTCATGCGAGGAGTACTGTTAGAACCAGAAGTATTTAATAATGGGGTACGCATTCTGTTAACATGGCTGCCTGGTTTAGTGGATAAGACTATGAATTCTCTTTAGGTCAGAAATTCCCCTGGATGAAGCGGGGGGACAGATTTTTCCCTTGGAGTTACAAACAGCTGTAGTACGAGGGGTCTTGGCCATGCTCACAGGATTTGATGACAATGGCAGATCATGGAGTACAGTAATTGCTATTGGAGAGGGTTACAGATTAATAACTGACATCACTGATGAGGATGTATTTAAAGATGACCCATCTGATGACAAAGTGGTATTCGAGATGAGCATTACATATTGAGTTAGGGCAGAAAGACGAGAGGTTCCACAGAGAATGATGATAGTGCGACATCGTCCCACATATTTTGATGATGAAATGGCGAACATGGCAGTTTCTTTATGGACCACGGGGCCCATATGACGTAGGCCTATTAAAAGGGGTTGGAGAAGTTATGATTAAACTGAAGCCAAGAGCAATTTTACCTCAAGCACGACAGTATCCCATGTCTTGAGAGGCAGATGAAGGTATTTTAAGACGATATCCGCCATGATGGATCAAGGCATTTTAGTGACGTCAGAGTCACCATGCAATACCGCAGTGTACCCTATCAAAAAATCTAAGGGAGGGTTGTGGCATTTAATTCAAGATATTTGCCCAATTAATCAGAATGTAGAGGTATGAGTTACCTATAGTTCCAAATCCGGTGACAATATCATGTAGTATTCCCCCAGAAGCACGATATTTTACAGTGATTTACTTGAAAAATGTGTTTTTCTCAATCCCTTTTGCATAAAGATTCTCAGTATCTGACGTCATTTACATTCCGTCAAGCAAAACTGAAAAGTACAACATTACCCCAAGGGTACTGTGAGTCACCATCGATTTTCAATAGAGTCCTACAGATGGACTTAAGCAATATTGATTTGCTGAGTTTTGTTTTGCAATATGTAGATGATATTTTTGTATGTAGTATATCAGAGGAAGAGTGCAGACGTGACTCAGTTCAGCTAATGATTAATTTAGCAGAGAGAGGATATAAAATGGACAAAGCAAAATTGCAGTATTGCCAAGAAGAGGTTTTATACATATGCCAGTTAATTTCGCAAGTTACACCTAAAATGGCTGAAGTAATTTTGAAAACAGCTAAACCGCACACGATAAAGCACATGCAGCAATTTCTGGGATTGTGCAATTATGCAAGAGCATGGGTATTTGATTATAGTTCATACACAAGGCTCTTATTGCAGGCCCTGAAAAAGGCCCACCAAAGCCAGGAAAAGATTGTATGGACTGGGAAAATGGAGGAAGGGTTTGATGAGGTAGAAAAGGCAATTTGCACAGCTCCAGTCTTAGGGATACCTAATTATTCTGAGGAATTATTTTTATTCTCGCACACAAATGGAACAGTTATGACGGCACATACTCATGCAGAGAACTACGTTCGGGTACAAGCCTCTAGCATATTACAGTGGGATCCTGGAACCAGTAATGAGGGGTCACTTCCCTTGCCAGCAATCGTTGGCAGCCACCGCACTCGCTATTGATAAATCTGCCAGCATAGTAATGGGGTGTTCCATGACGTTGTTTGTTGAAAATGCATTATTCGCTGTTCTAGAGAAACCTAAAGGTACATTGATGTCTCAAAGAGCTTCTTCTTAGGAGGTAGTTATGTAGAATTCAGCAATTAAATTAGTAAGATCTAAAACAGTGAACCGTGCCACATTTGTAGCTGAACCACTGCCAGAAGACGAGCATGTACATGATTGCTGAAAATACGAGGAATTCTATGACGAGATCCCGAGGGTAAAAGAAAATGCTTTGGCAGCTGGGGAGATCCTCTTCATTGATCGTTCTTCAATGATCGATCAAACTGATGGGCAAAGATATTCAGGTGCCGCTGTGGTAAGGCACAAGGCTAATGGGGAATTTGAAGTAATGACGAGTGCAAGACTACCGTCTCACTTTTCTGCAGAGGCTGCAGAATTTGCAGCAATGATTGTCGTGCTCGAGAAACACGCAGACCAGGAAGTAACCGTGTACTCTGCCTATGTTACGTCAACAATGCACATTGGAAAAGGAGGGGCTACCTGCGAGCAGACAGCGCTCCAGTGCAACACGCTGCTTTATTGGACAGACTTATTAGAGCGCTACAACTCCCAGTAGCCATCGCAGTAGTCAAGTGCGCAGCGCACACTAAGAGAGCAGACTTTATTTCACACGGAAACATAGCCGCAGAGAAAGAAGCAAAAAAGAGTTGCATATTCACCTGATATAATGGGCCTTATTACGAGAATGGAGGTAATGAAAATAGGAAGGCGGAATGGTATTACCGGCATCGTTAAAGGGTCCGGGCCATTACGACCTGACAACCCGCCAATATTGCCACCGGCCATACCGGCTTGCGTGCGTATACGCGCCCCTTTGCGGAGGAAATACCGGGATGCCGGTAATAGGAGGACATCACAAGTTACGCGGGCATGCACTTACCGGCATCCCGAAGGCGGTAAATAGGGCCTGAACGACGGTGGCCATACAGGCATCGTGGACCACCCGTAAATAGCAACCTGCAGTGAAGGCAACTGCCACAGGTGCACATGATCACCACAGGTGGAGTCAATGGAGCCTGTCCCAGTATAAAAGGAGTACACTGCCACACCACACCCCTTCCGACACCAGAATGATACCACCAGCTGTTGCAATCATGGGGCTGGAGGGGGCATACTGCTACAACTACAGCAATAACAGCAACTACAACAACAACTACAGCCACAACAACAGGCAGCACAGAGGAGACGTAGGAGGAAAAGGAGGGGGAGACAGGCCCTGCAATTACCACCAGTGCAGCCAGTAGTACCTCATAGGAAGCCACCAATCGCCTGCATCAGACCCAGTCCTTTCAATCCAACCCCTGAGCAGATCCACACCCCGTACCGGTTGGACCGGGACACCATCACCACCATTGTGGACATGATACATGACAACATTGTCATCCTCATTGAAATACACACTGCCATCCCCCCGCTACTAAAGGGGGTGTCTGTGCTCCACTTCCGGGCCACAGGCACCTACCAGAACACAGTGGGCCAGCTGCATGGTATATCACAACCACTCTTTTCATGCATGCTGACCCAAGTGCTGGATGCCCTCGTGAAGCACGCTAGCACCCACATATCCCTACCACAGACTGCCCAGGAGATTGCCGACACCAAAGTACACTTCCATGCACTGGCAGACATGCCCAATTGCGTCGGTGCCCTTGACTGCACCCATTTCAAATTGGTAGTCCCTCATGCCATAGAGGCGGTGCACCGCATTCGCAAGCAATACCAATCCATCAATGTGCAGATGGTATGTGACTCCAGCAAGATCATCACACATTGTTGTGCCCGATATCATGGATTGACACATGATGCCATGGTGCTGCGTAACTCCACGCTACCCAGTCACATGGAGCGACATGCTGGACGACGTGCCTGGCTGCTTGGTGAGTTGCCTGACTGGCTCATGGCAGTGCATCGGGGTTGTGAGGTGGGGGGATGCATACTCCACCTGGGTGGGAATGGGCGGTGAGTGGACAATGCACTCAGAGCTAAACACGTCTGACCTGAACCTCCCAACCCGAACATGACACATCACTGCCACACATTGGACCAATGTCATACATCAATGACAACATGTAAGATGCACAACCACCATGGGTATGTCAAGCGATGCATGACTAAACATGATAACAACTGTGCCAATGTCGCTAGTGTGATGAGGCACAGAGTAGCATGCACTGCAATTATGGGAGGCAAGACATTGCTCCGCATCCACAGTACATCCGCATCAACATGCAAGTTAACACCCTGCATCATCTGTACAATGCCATCCAGACTAGCATACCAACCATATTGCAGTACACAATCATCCAAATAATTATTGTGCATACGTACAGGGACATGTGCATGTCACCAGCAAATAGCTGCGTACATGGCTGTGAATCCTGAAGGTGGCAGCTCAGAATGACTCACACATACCTCTTTGTACTCCCATGCAGGCGATGGAGGATATCCCTTGAAGCCGTGGCTACTTACCCCTGTGTGAAACCCGGGTAACAGGCATGAAGAGGAGTACAATCGGGTTCATACCCGTGTCGTGATTGAGCAGACCTTTGGCCTGTTGAAGGCGCAGTTCTGCTGCCTAAGCAGGTCTGGTGGAGCACTCCTTTATAGGTCTGAGAAAGTGGCAAAGATCACTATGGCCTGTGTCATGCTGCACAACATGTGCATCCGGAGAAATGTACCACTGCCACCTGACATTGACATGCATGCACCGGGTGAGGATGATGAGAATGAAGATGGAGGAGAAGCAGCACCCCTGCCAATACGTGATGCACAAGATGGCCGTGTTGTATGCCAATCACTGATTGATGAATACTTCTGAACCACAGGGATGTTGATGGATATGTGTCAGTGCTACACTGAGCACTGGGTCCATGCGGACATGCACACAGGGTATGCAGGGAGTTGGGTACTGTGCACTGTCATGAATAAAATGAATACACATGAAATTAACAATCTCCAGGCATTAAATGATTTTTTACACAACGGGTGTATTAATGAAAACTACAGAAAAGTGCCTCACCCCTCCACCACTCACATGCCCTCCCCCTTACCCCTCCCCCAACACACCAAAACTCCCCATACCCCCAATGAACTCCCCATACCCCCAAAGAACTCCCCATACCCTTATGAACTCCCCATACCCCCAATGAACTCTCCATACCCCCAATGAACACCCCTTATTCCCCTATACACCACCTCCCCCCACTCCCATTGTTGTCCCACACCATTTGCGTGCTTTCTTTGTGTCTGGGGGCCGCATTTCGGACTGTCTCGCACTCCGACTTATCAGTCGCACAGGGCTGGAGGGTGCAGAGGATGCAGGTGTTGAGGATGGGGTGGATGCCATAGGGATTGTCACGGCTGGCGCAGTTTGTTGTTGCTGCATGTGTTGCAGTATGCCAGTCAGGACCTGCGTGATTGCTCCCAAACTGTCACGGATCATTGCAGCACAGGCATTGATTGCGGCACTGTTCCCTGCAATGGCCTGATGGATTTCCCGCCTTGTCTCCTCCCCGTCAGCCACATATTGGCACACTATGTCAATCACGCTCTCCTGCCTTGCCTCCACCCTTGACAGCTGTGCCTCCAAGTCAGTGCGAGCAGCAGAGGTTGATGGTGTTGCGGCAGGGCGTGGCATTGCAGGGCTGGCCTCTGGGGTGGTTCCAGCATGGGGCTGGAGAGTGAGGCCTGAGTGGCGTGTTAGGAGGTGGACGGGGGCTTGGGGTGTGTGGATTGGGGTGTGTGGACATGCCACATGGATTGTGCCTTCCTGGTCCACGTACTCCTCCGCTCCGATGTCAATGTCACTCAGTGGGGCTGGGGCTGCTGCCTCACCTACTGAACTTGTTGCAGCAAAATGGGTGCCACTGGCCTCCCCTTTCACTGTTGTTGGCAGCTCTGTGCTTGCAGTTCCATCTGCAGCTGTGGGGCCCTCATGTGCTGGCATGGCCTGTTCACTTGCCCATGCTTGTACTGTGGACCGCGATGCTGCCCCGGAGGTGGTTTTGCCAGTGCCAGATGGTTTGGCCCGGGACGTGGATGGCCTTGTGGCTGGGTCTTCACTGCCATCTTCTCCATCAGTGCCTGGGGGGGAAGAAGAGAAGCAGGGCATCAGAGATGGTGTTACATGCAAGATGCATGAGATGGTGCTGTGGAGTTTTTCATGTCTCATGCATTTATATCTTATAGGTGTGTCGCACAGGGTACTTTGAAGGGGGGGGGCATTTGGGCATTAGCCGTGACGTCTCAATTCGTCAATTCTGCATGCCAGGTGGCATGCCGTTTTATTGGGGTTTGTGTGATGTATGACATGGGAATGGTCCCTGTGTGTTGGCTTTATGTTTGTTAATGGGATTGGCACTCAGCATGCATTTTAGTGTGGCAGGTTTTGGGCCTCCATCTGGACATGGATATGTTAATGTGTGTGTGATGGGACATGCATTGCCTTGCCTAGGCTCTATTCCACGTCACTTGTGCTATGTCATGGTTTGCCCTACTGGGGTTTGCAGGGTCACTCACCTCCATCTCCAGATGTTGCGGCACCCGTCTCCATCTTCCCGAAGCCCTCATTCGACTCCATCTGGATAGTTGCGCTGTATGTATCCTCCCAGCGCATTAGTTTGACTGGGGAGTGGGCACTCCCGCCTGTGGCCATGGCCTCCCGACGATTGCTGGCCAGGATGTTGCAGACCCTGAGGCAGAGGTCATCCCACCTTTTCTTGCAGTCTTTGAATGTGCATGGGGTGGTGCCGACTGCAGACACCTTGCGGGCTACCTCCTCCCATATCTCCTTCTTCCTCTGCTGCGCCTCCCTTTTGAGGTGATGGGTGTTGATCTCATCAGCACGGGCAGCAATGGTGTCTGCCAACATGTTCAATTCCTCATCAGAGAAACGCTTCTTGCGCAGGCGGGGGTTGGTTTTTCGGGTTGCCTTAGACATGTTCTATTCAATGGCCATGGTCTCTCCTATGCAACACTGGTGGTTTGGGAGGTTGATGCCCCGGCAGCCTGGTCTCCCAGTCAGAACCCGTCCCTTTCACTGCTCCACAATATGCCCACAGTGATGGAATGATGGAAGAAATAGGAGCCTCGAAGACCATGTGGACCACATGACTTACCACAAAGTAAGGCCAATTCTGCCACGCAAGTTAGGCCTGCTTGTCTAGACCTCTACACCAACGCCAAGCTCTGTCCCATGATCCCATTCCATTCCCTGCCACCACTGCCAGCCTTCCCCGAGCTGCTGCTGCTGCGCCCCACTCAGCATATCACCATCCAGTGCGAGTCACCCGCACTGATAAAGGCCACGCCCCAACCCTTAACTTCCACTTTGACATGCCATCCCCTCCCCCTTTCCTACCACCAGCACCACCATACCTGGCTCCAGCTAGCTCACTGTCATGGTTTGCCACGCACCATGCTACTGTAGAGGTGGAGCCAAGTACCCCCACCCAAAGCTCCTCCCCCATGCTACCTATATTTTGGGAGCCAGAGCGTGAGACCCGTGCAGTACCAGTGAAAGTACCTATACTGAAAACAATCTTGTAAGTAATGTTGATTGAGGAAGCCATACATGCACTCCCGACAATATGATGGCCATTTGAATGAAATCCCGGAGGAAGCTGGAAATACAAGCAAGGAAGAAGCCTGGTGACATTATGAAAAGTAGAGCTGACACACTCAGAAGAAGAGGCTGGAGAGTATAGACATTCTATAGAAACAAAGGAGGAGGTGTTAATGATGAGGAACATTTCGGGCTCGAGATGAAGATGCTCATGCTACAGAAATAATGAAGAAGATATCAAGTAATTTTACAATTGTACAGATGCAGTAATGCAAGTAGACAAAGTATTCTTAAAGGTGAA
This sequence comes from Ambystoma mexicanum, assembly GCF_040938575.1. NCBI lineage: Eukaryota > Metazoa > Chordata > Amphibia > Caudata > Ambystomatidae > Ambystoma > Ambystoma mexicanum. Next base: position 754,522,937 of record NC_090921.1, on the reverse strand, counting down.
TAGATTGCGGCAATGCGCAAACGTATATGCGTAGGAATGTATGGACTATGGATGATTACACAAAGCATTTTTAGCAGAGCTAGATCCAGTGAAACGAAAGGCTTTCTCACGAAGAAAATGTCTTTTTCTCTCCAACATAATCGATTTTCCTGCATATCAATAGACATTCTAGAGCACAGTAAGTAGGGATTTTCCAAGTTCATAGTCCAAGTTAGAGAGGCATGATCACTGACATCATTAAAACATATTTTAATGCCCTCAGATTTTCTGGAACACAGCGGATCTATCATGACATCTACTAAGTGAGATCTAACTGTACCATTAGTGCATGTATAGATTTTTTCCACTGGATTAGTGTTTTTTTTCAAAATCAAGCAACGTAAGATTTGATGCAGCCAATAAATGCGTCCAAAGAGAGTTTGTTTTCTTACTCCGAAAGTGTTGTGTATTTAAACTCTCACTATTAAAGTCACCAGCAATAGTTATTCGCCCCTTAGAACAGAGGTCATGCCATTTCAAAATTATCAAGGTGATGGTTCTTAATTTACAAACTGTATAAAGTCCTCCAGGTGGATCATATATGTTTATGATCAATATGTTATCTTGTTGTTTACCTTTAGGAGAAAAAATAGCCACCAATACATACAGAGTCCTGAACCTTGCAGGAAAAGGGCACAAATCGTGTGATAGTTTAGTGCCGATGACAAGGCCGTCACTAACCCAACCCCTATTTGAAGGGGTTGCAGGATTTAAAATCAATTGTTAGCCTTCTATAAGGAAGGGTCTTGTACACCAGGTCTCCTGTAATAGAAATATGTCCACTCCCATTATTATCTCTATTCCAACTGGGCGGGTCAAGAATTATCTACAGCCCCGGGTGTTCCAAGTAAGCCATTCCTTTATATGGAGTCAGTGTACATTCTTGGTCAAATCTTCCAAATCCCATTCCTCATTTGCATTGTTAATCTCTAGGTTTTGCTGGGCCTGAAAAGCTTGTAAAGCAGCTTTCCCTGTCTGTTCTGCATTAGTTGTTTTACTTTCCTTTTTATAGGGTCACACAGAGTTTTCATTAAGTGTTGGGCTCTTATTATTCTGACATATCATTAAGGATAGACCCAGACTGTCCAATTCCCTTGTACTCGCCTTTAATAGCAAAACAGTCAAGACAGATGAGAACTCGATCCGCGCCCAGTTTGTTTTACTCCCCACCCAAGGTAATTCAATACAACTAATGTAATTAGAGCTGATCAAATCCAGTTGAGGTAGTTTACTCAGTATTTCCAACAAGCGTGTGCGGTTCATAAATGGGCTATAATTGGTAGATTTTAATTCCTCCAAAATACCTCACTTTGCCAAAGCCCTTACATCATTTTTTTTCTACAACTTGATTTTCTCCTAAAATAGTATTTTGCACCATGCTACAATCCATATTTTTTTAGGCTTTGTTAATTTTCTCTGTAATGATTATTTTCTGGCTGTCTTATCTTCCTGTTTCCAAAAGCAATTGGCTGGGTTTAGGCAGCAGCAAGAAGAGAAATTATTTATTTTTGCACTAGCCTTATGTAGAGCCAGTTTTGTTTGTATATCTGGTCTTATTATTGTTTGCTGACTTTTAGGGTCATTGAGTAACACCTCATGTGTGGAACCATCCAAGAACACGTTTATAACTTTCTGCTTCTCTTGTTCCCTTTTCTTAGATTCAACCATCTTACAATCAGAATGCAATATTGCTACTTTTCCATTCTCTTTCTTCTCATACGTTTGATTTAATTTCACTAATTCAATTGACCGTTTTAGGTGCTTTCAAATGTTCATCTTTGATAAGCGACACATCCTTAGGTGTCTTTGGTGGAAAAAACACTTCCTCATAGTCCCAACTTGTATTAAAGTCTTTTTGTTTTTGTATAAAAGTGCAGGGCACCAAGAGAGATCTGTCACTGTTTGCAAGGGATGGAATTAATTTTATTTCAGATAGCTTTGTGTGATTTTCTATGTTAAAAGATTTTCCAACCAACACATGTGCTTTTTGCCCCTTTTGAGGCATAGTTTACACTTCCTGCAACATTTATCTCATATCTACTTGATCCTTTGAATGGCTAGCCACCATTAAGGCTATCCCTCAATTTTAAGGTCAGGAGACTTTCAGAGATTTGTTTCATTTTTGTTGTCATCATCCTCATAGGAGGGAAGTACAGTTTCACCACCCAAAGACGCATGCTGAAGGCAAACAACCATATTTAGCAGAGAATTGTTGTTATCAATTGTAGGTGATATTGAAAGCTCTGAATCTTCAATTTGGGCACTAGAGTGACTTGTAGACTTTGATGGTGCTTTAATGGAATCAAAGAATTTTGTAATATCCGCTTTAGGAAGTAGATCCTTCTTCACTTCAGAAATCAATTTTTGCAACCGTTTGTTTCTTTTTGTTTTAGGTTGGTATTTCTGTATAGGCAGCAGTGCCACATTTGCACTATGAAGAGTGGTTTTACATGTAGTAGGTTTTGTCATTTTAATTAAGGTTTATTCTCCTTATTACACTTCCTTCTAGTTGAGTGAGGAGAAAATGTGCTCGTCTTGTCACAAGGTGTTCAATAAATCCTTAATCACTCCTGTCACAATTGTCTGTGCGCTAAGGAGTGCAAGCAACTCGCACTTAATTGTGCTTGATGGGATAGTTATTTAAAAAGCTCAGCAGAGCTCCAATCTTGGAACAAACAATAGGGGACTTTGGTTCTCAGCAGCCATACATATGCTGGAAGCTCCCGCAGTCCCTTTATAGCTCGACAGAGTATGTTTCTGATTGCATGAAACAGTGCCAACAAAAAGAACCAAGGCTGACCGTATCCTGTGTCTGAAGTTTCTTTGACACTGTGTAATTAAAATCACTTATTTAAAACATAAAAGGCATTATACTGGATTTAAATATACACAGAGAATAAACTTCTCAATATGGGCTATGGCGAAAATAATGTCATGACACTCCCGCAAAGTAGTAAAATGTAGAAGACCCGTTGGCTGTGAATCACTTCACACTCCCGTTCGGTCTTCCAGTAAGGTTTCACAATGAGGCAGCATTTACGTCCCAACAGCATTTCTCTGTTTAATCGGCTGCTCCGTGTGAAAATAGCTTTCTCAGTTTCCCTCGAACTACTCTCTCACCCACCTAGCGGCGCACCAACGCAGCACCGTACGGCCTCGTCCACCTGAACATTAACAGCTCAGCAGCTGTGGCACTATGGCTCAGACCTGGACACGGTTGGACGCGCGCCAAATCCTTTCTCCGCCGCTGGCCACGGTTTATGGCTCACGACTTGTCGTTGATGGTTATCCCGTCTCCTAAACCACCGCAGCCACCATGTGCACCATGCACCCTGAGCGCCGTCCTGCACTGGGTCAAGTCGAGCTGACCAACTCTGCACAGCCAGCAGGTTAGAGGAAAGGACCAAGCAGAATCGTAACATGTAGAACAGAATCCGTATCAAGCCGCACTGCTTCTCCACAACACCAGAAAACAGCTGCTTCCAATACGACCTGCTCTCACAACCCAAATGCAGTGTGTCTTGATGAAGACGTGCGTAGGGCAAACAAGAGAAGAGTGGTGAAAAGACAGGAAGAGGAAAGGGTCAGGGAGGAAGCAAAGAAACGAAGAGAGTTTGACGAGGAAATGGAACGGAAGAGAAGGCAAAGGGCACGTGACATTGATCACATTGAGAAAGAGTTAATGGAACCAAATCCAGTAGTAGCATGGGAGTACATAGAAGAATTTGCCCCGACACACGAACTAAGGACCGTCTAGGGCATATTTATAGGATGATTTGATATAAGAAGCATTAGAGAAAAAATCAGTAAGGTTTATCATGAAATGAGGGCCAAGAGTGAATCCAAGAATAAAGGAAAAAACTATTGATTTGAAGGTGCTCAGTCACGAGTAAAGAGGGAGGTTTGTTTAGCCTCAAGTAGAAAGTAGCAGGTATTCCGCAGGTGAATAACTAAAGGCAGTTTGATCAAGGAGGGAATGGATTTATACCACGAGGTAGGGGAAACTTCAGCAGAAGAGGAGGCTTTCAGAACAATCAAGGGAATTTTCCGAGTAACCAAGGTGGGTTTCAGCCTATGCAGAATGATAACCAGGGCATGCAGGGAGGACAAGTCAGAAGACACCCTCCTGTATGTTGGACATGTGGAATGACAGGACACATAGCACAAACATGTGGGAGCCACAGGTATGTACAGAATGGGCAGTTCTAGTTCTCAAGAGGGGGGACCACTTATCCACCTGCATATAGCTCACAAAGTAGGGATGGATTTGCCCAAGATCAAACAATGTATCAAACAAAAGTACAGAGAGCACAACAGGCGTTGCAACCACAGCAAGCACCATTGAATCCGCCACAAGGGCAGTCGCAACATGAACCCATGCAGATACAGCAGGGTGAAAACACAGGACTGCTATTAATTCCTAGAGTAGGGGGAGTCACTATTGACAGTGGGAATTCTTTCACGGGCACCGGGATGAGAATGTACCCGCAAAAGGTCAGCTCAATGGGTGACTTGATGTGTTCAGTACTATCAGTAACGCCAAATCCTCAAGAGGAACCAAGGGTTGACGTCATGATAGGAGGCAGATCATTTTCTTTTTTGGTAGACATGGGTGCAACTCACTCATGTATACGAGAGGGACATTTTATTATCAGGTAATGCCATGAATGCTCAAGATTTCACAGGAGCTACAATTAGAGTTCCTTTTACTGAAAAATTGCCAGTCTCTATAGGAGAATGTGATATGTCTGTCCCATTGTGTATTCAAAACTGACACCAATTAGTATATCGGGTCGAGATTTAATGACAAAGCTAAACATGACAATTTCTTTTACTGAATGAAGGTATAGTGTGTTGAACACCAGGAATACATTATTTAAATGTCAATGAATTCATTATGGCATTTACAGGGCAAGTAGTCATGCGAGGAGTACTGTTAGAACCAGAAGTATTTAATAATGGGGTACGCATTCTGTTAACATGGCTGCCTGGTTTAGTGGATAAGACTATGAATTCTCTTTAGGTCAGAAATTCCCCTGGATGAAGCGGGGGGACAGATTTTTCCCTTGGAGTTACAAACAGCTGTAGTACGAGGGGTCTTGGCCATGCTCACAGGATTTGATGACAATGGCAGATCATGGAGTACAGTAATTGCTATTGGAGAGGGTTACAGATTAATAACTGACATCACTGATGAGGATGTATTTAAAGATGACCCATCTGATGACAAAGTGGTATTCGAGATGAGCATTACATATTGAGTTAGGGCAGAAAGACGAGAGGTTCCACAGAGAATGATGATAGTGCGACATCGTCCCACATATTTTGATGATGAAATGGCGAACATGGCAGTTTCTTTATGGACCACGGGCCCCTATGACGTAGGCCTATTAAAAGGGGTTGGAGAAGTTATGATTAAACTGAAGCCAAGAGCAATTTTACCTCAAGCACGACAGTATCCCATGTCTTGAGAGGCAGATGAAGGTATTTTAAGACGATATCCGCCATGATGGATCAAGGCATTTTAGTGACGTCAGAGTCACCATGCAATACCGCAGTGTACCCTATCAAAAAATCTAAGGGAGGGTTGTGGCATTTAATTCAAGATATTTGCCCAATTAATCAGAATGTAGAGGTATGAGTTACCTATAGTTCCAAATCCGGTGACAATATCATGTAGTATTCCCCCAGAAGCACGATATTTTACAGTGATTTACTTGAAAAATGTGTTTTTCTCAATCCCTTTTGCATAAAGATTCTCAGTATCTGACGTCATTTACATTCCGTCAAGCAAAACTGAAAAGTACAACATTACCCCAAGGGTACTGTGAGTCACCATCGATTTTCAATAGAGTCCTACAGATGGATTTAAGCAATATTGATTTGCTGAGTTTTGTTTTGCAATATGTAGATGATATTTTGGTATGTAGTATATCAGAGGAAGAGTGCAGACGTGACTCAGTTCAGCTAATGATTAATTTAGCAGAGAGAGGATATAAAATGGACAAAGCAAAATTGCAGTATTGCCAAGAAGAGGTTTTATACATATGCCAGTTAATTTCGCAAGTTACACCTAAAATGGCTGAAGTAATTTTGAAAACAGCTAAACCGCACACAATAAAGCACATGCAGCAATTTCTGGGATTGTGCAATTATGCAAGAGCATGGGTATTTGATTATAGTTCATACACAAGGCTCTTATTGCAGGCCCTGAAAAAGGCCCACCAAAGCCAGGAAAAGATTGTATGGACTGGGAAAATGGAGGAAGGGTTTGATGAGGTAGAAAAGGCAATTTGCACAGCTCCAGTCTTAGGGATACCTAATTATTCTGAGGAATTATTTTTATTCTCGCACACAAATGGAACAGTTATGACGGCACATACTCATGCAGAGAACTACGTTCGGGTACAAGCCTCTAGCATATTACAGTGGGATCCTGGAACCAGTAATGAGGGGTCACTTCCCTTGCCAGCAATCGTTGGCAGCCACCGCACTCGCTATTGATAAATCTGCCAGCATAGTAATGGGGTGTTCCATGACGTTGTTTGTTGAAAATGCATTATTCGCTGTTCTAGAGAAACCTAAAGGTACATTGATGTCTCAAAGAGCTTCTTCTTAGGAGGTAGTTATGTAGAATTCAGCAATTAAATTAGTAAGATCTAAAACAGTGAACCGTGCCACATTTGTAGCTGAACCACTGCCAGAAGACGAGCATGTACATGATTGCTGAAAATACGAGGAATTCTATGACGAGATCCCGAGGGTAAAAGAAAATGCTTTGGCAGCTGGGGAGATCCTCTTCATTGATCGTTCTTCAATGATCGATCAAACTGATGGGCAAAGATATTCAGGTGCCGCTGTGGTAAGGCACAAGGCTAATGGGGAATTTGAAGTAATGACGAGTGCAAGACTACCGTCTCACTTTTCTGCAGAGGCTGCAGAATTTGCAGCAATGATTGTCGTGCTCGAGAAACACGCAGACCAGGAAGTAACCGTGTACTCTGCCTATGTTACGTCAACAATGCACATTGGAAAAGGAGGGGCTACCTGCGAGCAGACAGCGCTCCAGTGCAACACGCTGCTTTATTGGACAGACTTATTAGAGCGCTACAACTCCCAGTAGCCATCGCAGTAGTCAAGTGCGCAGCGCACACTAAGAGAGCAGACTTTATTTCACACGGAAACATAGCCGCAGAGAAAGAAGCAAAAAAGAGTTGCATATTCACCTGATATAATGGGCCTTATTACGAGAATGGAGGTAATGAAAATAGGAAGGCGGAATGGTATTACCGGCATCGTTAAAGGGTCCGGGCCATTACGACCTGACAACCCGCCAATATTGCCACCGGCCATACCGGCTTGCGTGCGTATACGCGCCCCTTTGCGGAGGAAATACCGGGATGCCGGTAATAGGAGGACATCACAAGTTACGCGGGCATGCACTTACCGGCATCCCGAAGGCGGTAAATAGGGCCTGAACGACGGTGGCCATACAGGCATCGTGGACCGCCCATAAATAGCAACCTGCAGTGAAGGCAACTGCCACAGGTGCACATGATCACCACAGGTGGAGTCAATGGAGCCTGTCCCAGTATAAAAGGAGTACACTGCCACACCACACCCCTTCCGACACCAGAATGATACCACCAGCTGTTGCAATCATGGGGCTGGAGGGGGCATACTGCTACAACTACAGCAATAACAGCAACTACAACAACAACTACAGCCACAACAACAGGCAGCACAGAGGAGACGTAGGAGGAAAAGGAGGGGGAGACAGGCCCTGCAATTACCACCAGTGCAGCCAGTAGTACCTCATAGGAAGCCACCAATCGCCTGCATCAGACCCAGTCCTTTCAATCCAACCCCTGAGCAGATCCACACCCCGTACCGGTTGGACCGGGACACCATCACCACCATTGTGGACATGATACATGACAACATTGTCATCCTCATTGAAATACACACTGCCATCCCCCCGCTACTAAAGGGGGTGTCTGTGCTCCACTTCCGGGCCACAGGCACCTACCAGAACACAGTGGGCCAGCTGCATGGTATATCACAACCACTCTTTTCATGCATGCTGACCCAAGTGCTGGATGCCCTCGTGAAGCACGCTAGCACCCACATATCCCTACCACAGACTGCCCAGGAGATTGCCGACACCAAAGTACACTTCCATGCACTGGCAGACATGCCCAATTGCGTCGGTGTCCTTGACTGCACCCATTTCAAATTGGTAGTCCCTCATGCCATAGAGGCGGTGCACCGCATTCGCAAGCAATACCAATCCATCAATGTGCAGATGGTATGTGACTCCAGCAAGATCATCACACATTGTTGTGCCCGATATCATGGATTGACACATGATGCAATGGTGCTGCGTAACTCCACGCTACCCAGTCACATGGAGCGACATGCTGGACGACGTGCCTGGCTGCTTGGTGAGTTGCCTGACTGGCTCATGGCAGTGCATCGGGGTTGTGAGGTGGGGGGATGCATACTCCACCTGGGTGGGAATGGGCGGTGAGTGGACAATGCACTCAGAGCTAAACACGTCTGACCTGAACCTCCCAACCCGAACATGACACATCACTGCCACACATTGGACCAATGTCATACATCAATGACAACATGTAAGATGCACAACCACCATGGGTATGTCAAGCGATGCATGACTAAACATGATAACAACTGTGCCAATGTCGCTAGTGTGATGAGGCACAGAGTAGCATGCACTGCAATTATGGGAGGCAAGACATTGCTCCGCATCCACAGTACATCCGCATCAACATGCAAGTTAACACCCTGCATCATCTGTACAATGCCATCCAGACTAGCATACCAACCATATTGCAGTACACAATCATCCAAATAATTATTGTGCATACGTACAGGGACATGTGCATGTCACCAGCAAATAGCTGCGTACATGGCTGTGAATCCTGAAGGTGGCAGCTCAGAATGACTCACACATACCTCTTTGTACTCCCATGCAGGCGATGGAGGATATCCCTTGAAGCCGTGGCTACTTACCCCTGTGTGAAACCCAGGTAACAGGCATGAAGAGGAGTACAATCGGGTTCATACCCGTGTCGTGATTGAGCAGACCTTTGGCCTGTTGAAGGCGCAGTTCTGCTGCCTAAGCAGGTCTGGTGGAGCACTCCTTTATAGGTCTGAGAAAGTGGCAAAGATCACTATGGCCTGTGTCATGCTGCACAACATGTGCATCCGGAGAAATGTACCACTGCCACCTGACATTGACATGCATGCACCGGGTGAGGATGATGAGAATGAAGATGGAGGAGAAGCAGCACCCCTGCCAATACGTGATGCACAAGATGGCCGTGTTGTATGCCAATCACTGATTGATGAATACTTCTGAACCACAGGGATGTTGATGGATATGTGTCAGTGCTACACTGAGCACTGGGTCCATGCGGACATGCACACAGGGTATGCAGGGAGTTGGGTACTGTGCACTGTCATGAATAAAATGAATACACATGAAATTAACAATCTCCAGGCATTAAATGATTTTTTACACAACGGGTGTATTAATGAAAACTACAGAAAAGTGCCTCACCCCTCCACCACTCACATGCCCTCCCCCTTACCCCTCCCCCAACACACCAAAACTCCCCATACCCCCAATGAACTCCCCATACCCCCAAAGAACTCCCCATACCCCTATGAACTCCCCATACCCCCAATGAACTCTCCATACCCCCAATGAACACCCCTTATTCCCCTATACACCACCTCCCCCCACTCCCATTGTTGTCCCACACCATTTGCGTGCTTTCTTTGTGTCTGGGGGCCGCATTTCGGACTGTCTCGCACTCCAACTTATCAGTCGCACAGGGCTGGAGGGTGCAGAGGATGCAGGTGTTGAGGATGGGGTGGATGCCATAGGGATTGTCACGGCTGGCGCAGTTTGTTGTTGCTGCATGTGTTGCAGTATGCCAGTCAGGACCTGCGTGATTGCTCCCAAACTGTCACGGATCATTGCAGCACAGGCATTGATTGCGGCACTGTTCCCTGCAATGGCCTGATGGATTTCCCGCCTTGTCTCCTCCCCGTCAGCCACATATTGGCACACTATGTCAATCACGCTCTCCTGCCTTGCCTCCACCCTTGACAGCTGTGCCTCCAAGTCAGTGCGAGCAGCAGAGGTTGATGGTGTTGCGGCAGGGCGTGGCATTGCAGGGCTGGCCTCTGGGGTGGTTCCAGCATGGGGCTGGAGAGTGAGGCCTGAGTGGCGTGTTAGGAGGTGGACGGGGGCTTGGGGTGTGTGGATTGGGGTGTGTGGACATGCCACATGGATTGTGCCTTCCTGGTCCACGTACTCCTCCGCTCCGATGTCAACGTCACTCAGTGGGGCTGGGGCTGCTGCCTCACCTACTGAACTTGTTGCAGCAAAATGGGTGCCACTGGCCTCCCCTTTCACTGTTGTTGGCAGCTCTGTGCTTGCAGTTCCATCTGCAGCTGTGGGGCCCTCATGTGCTGGCATGGCCTGTTCACTTGCCCATGCTTGTACTGTGGACCGCGATGCTGCCCCGGAGGTGGTTTTGCCAGTGCCAGATGGTTTGGCCCGGGACGTGGATGGCCTTGTGGCTGGGTCTTCACTGCCATCTTCTCCATCAGTGCCTGGGGGGGAAGAAGAGAAGCAGGGCATCAGAGATGGTGTTACATGCAAGATGCATGAGATGGTGCTGTGGAGTTTTTCATGTCTCATGCATTTATATCTTATAGGTGTGTCGCACAGGGTACTTTGAAGGGGGGGGGCATTTGGGCATTAGCCGTGACGTCTCAATTCGTCAATTCTGCATGCCAGGTGGCATGCCGTTTTATTGGGGTTTGTGTGATGTATGACATGGGAATGGTCCCTGTGTGTTGGCTTTATGTTTGTTAATGGGATTGGCACTCAGCATGCATTTTAGTGTGGCAGGTTTTGGGCCTCCATCTGGACATGGATATGTTAATGTGTGTGTGATGGGACATGCATTGCCTTGCCTAGGCTCTATTCCACGTCACTTGTGCTATGTCATGGTTTGCCCTACTGGGGTTTGCAGGGTCACTCACCTCCATCTCCAGATGTTGCGGCACCCGTCTCCATCTTCCCGAAGCCCTCATTCGACTCCATCTGGATAGTTGCGCCGTATGTATCCTCCCAGCGCATTAGTTTGACTGGGGAGTGGGCACTCCCGCCTGTGGCCATGGCCTCCCGACGATTGCTGGCCAGGATGTTGCAGACCCTGAGACAGAGGTCATCCCACCTTTTCTTGCAGTCTTTGAATGTGCATGGGGTGGTGCCGACTGCAGACACCTTGCGGGCTACCTCCTCCCATATCTCCTTCTTCCTCTGCTGCGCCTCCCTTTTGAGGTGATGGGTGTTGATCTCATCAGCACGGGCAGCAATGGTGTCTGCCAACATGTTCAATTCCTCATCAGAGAAACGCTTCTTGCGCAGGCGGGGGTTGGTTTTTCGGGTTGCCTTAGACATGTTCTATTCAATGGCCATGGTCTCTCCTATGCAACACTGGTGGTTTGGGAGGTTTGCAATGGTTTGTGTTTTTAAAGATGGCTGCTGGCGCATTTCCCTGTTCCAACGCGATGACGTTACTTCCGGATCCGGTGTTACGAGCACGGTATTTGCATGGTGTTATTACCGGGTCAGTATTAAGGGGTGCCTCCTGGGTGGAAGCGGTATCGGCGGGTCCCGTGATGCCGCTATCGGGAGGTTGGAGGGCCTTTAGCGCATGGAGGTATGGCCGTTACCGGCATGGGGGTTAGTGCGTGCTCGCCCACGCATAACCAGCGGCTATTAGCGGCGCCAAACGAGCATGGACCCGCTACTTTCTCCATGCCGGTAATGGGCCCATTTTTAGCGGGATTCTCGTAATGAGGCCCAATGAGTTTTGATATGCCTGATGTGAAAGAAAGAATGGTGGTGATTATGATTGTAAATGAAAGCTTTAATAATTTATCGAAGACACAATTGCTGGAAGTTCAAGGTGGAGCCCCACAGGAGGAGAAAGACCTGTGGACATGGAGGGGGTGTTCTTTATCCCCTTCAGAGGCACTTTGGCAAAAGGAAAGCACTGGTAAACCAGTGATGCCTGTAGCCTTATTAAGGATGGCGGTGGAACAGCTACACTACCCTGCGCATGTCACTTGGGAAAGCCTTGCAGCAACTATTGCAGAGGACTGGTTCATACTGAATTTGTTAGAACAGATTGCTTTTTATGTGGTAAATTGCATCGTATGTCAAAAGTTTACTGCTGGGCACATGCTGCGAACAGTCAGAGGAGTTATACCTCGACCAAATGGTCCTTTTCAGCATTTACATATTGATTATGTTGACATACTGCAAGTTTGTAATGGTTATAGAAGTCTGATAGTGTTGGTGTGCCCCTTTTCTAGGTGTATCTAGGCTGGTCCATGCACACACCCAGATGCCACTTGTGCCGCAAAATTATTTGAGAAGTATTTCTGAGATGGGGAATATGTGAGGTGTCGAGATCAGATAATGGCCCACATTTTGTCAATGAAGAGTTCGAGCAAATTACCTTATTGCTCAGCATAAAACATAAGTTTTCTTCTGCTTATCACCTGCAAGCAAATTGCATATGTCAGAGACTCAATGGCCTTCTCAAGGAAAGAATAGCCAAGCTAAAGCTAAAGTTGAAAAAAGGTTGACTGTATTGCCTGCCTGTTGCATTATATGCACTGAGGAATCAACCAGCCTCTGACCATCACTTCACGCCCCATGAACTAGTAACAGGGAGGAGAATGAGAACGCCTCTCACTCTTCCATCGAGGACTAGAAGTGATGCCCAGACAGCAGCAGAATTGTTAGGAGATGAGTTACGTGCCTACTTAACATGTATGACCACAAGTATTTCTGTAATTTCAGACCCAGTCAACTGGACAGGGTGTCGGCCTCAGAAAGAACACAGATGAAGACCACACAGCAACCGGAACTAAGGAACTATTATTGCCAAAATTGTTTTCCAGAGATCAAGTTTTGATCAGGAACTTTGCCCGCAATGGCACCAGCCCAGATTTAACAGTCCTTTCATAGTGGAAGATGTCACTTCTTCGTCAGTAAAGGTCCTAGGGAGACGTGCTTGGTTGCAACTGGGACACGTAATTGTAATTTGTTATTTATAACGCGCTTAATACCCAGAGGTTTCTAAGCGCAGACCTGGGGATCAAACCCATGTTGCTCCACGTCATCTTGCTTCCAAGACGAGCGAGTTGCCCCTGAGCTATCCTCCCGATGTGAAAGTCTACACTGGAGAGACCTCCAAACCCTCAACCCATTCGGAAGCAAGCCACGTAGAACAAGTTCAGCATGTGCAGACTAGATCGATGACGAGGAAATTTTTTCGGCCGAGGGCGCCGTGCGTCGATGTCGTCGAGTCGATGGTCCCTCGAAGGCCTCCGTCGAGGGTGATGTCATTGGGTGTATAAGTAGCACGCGTGGCGCCCGTTGGCATCAGTTCCGTTTTTCCGCAGTATACGTTGCTTCGGACATTCGTGCGCCTCGAGTTCTGTGAGAATATATAATAAACTAAATATGTCCTTGTCATTGATGCTGACCACGACCCCGAAATCGGGATTCAAAAAGTGCAAATTGTGCGGGTCAAAAATGTCGTTCGGACCCGCATCGAGAGTGTTTGTGGTGCCTCAGAGAAGGCCACAACATGGAGGCCTGTACGAAGTGTCAGGCGATGACGGGGAAGGCCTTGCGAGAGAGGAGAGGAAAGCTACAGGTAGGTCGAAAAACCGATCGAGAAACTGCTAGCGTCGAGATCCCGTGAGGAGAATTCTCCTCGACACGAAAGGCATCGATCGAGTCCCGTAGCGATTCCCATCGCTTGTCGTCTTCTTCAAAAAGATCGAAGAAACAACGCCACAGGTCTCCCTCCACCTCGTTGTCAGATGAGTCTCCAAAAAAGATTAAATGCCCCATGAAACATTTGTCTACCGAAGAGTGGGAAGCATTCAGGGTCAAAATGATGGAGGTGTTTGGAAAAGCGAAGCCTCGGTCCGCGCCTTCTTCGGAAGCCGGCCGGGAGCGTCATCGCTCCGACACTCGCGTGCCCTCGAGCCCGGGTGATCGAAAAAGGAAGGATAGGGAACCTTCCAGGACACGGAGTGAAAAACGCTCCAGTCGGTTCGACCGCTCGAGATCATCGACGCCGTCCGAGACCCATCATACCTCGAAGGGAAAATCTTCGAAGGTCGCTTTGACGCCCTCGAAGCAGACCCTGTCGACGACCACGATGTCGTCGACGCCGTCGACGCCGTTATCGACGTCGACGCCGAAACCCTCGGTGCCAAAGGCTCTAGCCAAGCCAGGGAAGCCAGAAAAAGAGAAGGATAAGGTTACAAAACCTGTATTGTCTTCAGAGCCAGGTACTAAACCTCTTCCTCCTCCTCTCCCAGAGAAGGTTTTCAAGCCTCTCCCCAGAAAGGAGTTTTTCAAATGCCTGACCTCAATTTTTGATGAACAGGACAGATCTGATGAGGAGAATGTACCTTTTGGGCTGGAATATGGCACCCCAAATGTCCCAGAATGTTTGATTTCAGAGGAAAGCAGAATGAGGGACTTGGTAGAATCATTACACAATGCAAGTGGCATTGACACATCTCCTGAAAATGACTTTGGCAGACCAGAACCAGGAGAGCAGGCCAGTCCATCATACCGTCAATTAATGACAAAGGTAGTAGATTACTTAGGATGGGCTAAACCATCAGCCCAATTCATCCAGGATGATTTAACAGATATATTAGACCATGGTCCCACCGAAGACCCAGTACTACCCTTTCATGTAGCCCTGCAAAATAGAGTGGCCAAGAATTGGGAAACTCCAGATTCTACTCCTCCGGTAAATAAATCCCTCACCTCAAAATACCGCCCGGCCAGTAGCGACTCCGGCGATCTGTCCAAACACCCAACTCCCGAGAGTCTGGTCATACAGGCAGCCACAGCTTCTAACAAACTTGCATACCCGTCTATCCCTCCAGACAGGGACGATAAGCGTGTGGATGGTTGGGCACGGAAGGTATTTTCAGCCGGGAAAATGGCATTAAAATCTGCCAACTCCACATGTGCCTTGGCAACATTTTCGTACACTCTTTGGGAGTGCATTGCAATGGCGGCGGAGCACATACCAGAAGGGGAAGAAAGGAAAGGGTTCCTAGCCATCGTTAGAGATGGAAAGGAAGCCATGCAGGAATCCTTTCAATCTGGATTGGACACTGCAGATAGTGTAAGCAGGTCCATGGGCACGGTAATGCGCAGATTTGCGTGGTTACGGAAGTCGGGTTTCGCACTGGACGTACAGAACCGCCTTTTGAACATGCCTTTTGATGGGTCTCACCTTTTTGGCAACAAGGCTGACAAGAGCCTTGAGAGGTTGCAGACCTCAAAAGCAGCTGCCAAATCTTTAGGAGCTGCTATTAGATAACCTCAGCCTTGTCGTGCGCAAGACAGTCATGGAGGGGACGATCCTATCGTTACTACACCTCATATGGAAAGGCGAGAGAATTGGCCAGTCAAAGGGGCCAGAAAAAGGCCACTCGTGGTGGACGAGGAAAACGTGCTAAACCAGCTCCAGCTGCAGTCTCTCTGCCATCAGCGGCTGCAACATCCGCCACAAAACCGCTTTGAGGACTTCAATCACAAAACACCTGTAGGGGGCAGGCTGTCACAGCATCTGCAAGAATGGCGAGCCATTACTTCAGATGTTTGGGCTCTAGAAATAATAGCCCAAGGTTACTGCCTTCCTTTTCTAACGCAACCTCAAAGCAATCCACCAGGGAGACACCCGTTGAAGTCTTCAAACCCGCTCCTACAGCAGGAAGTTTTAACCCTGCTGGAGAAAGGTGCTATAGAACCAGTACCTGCAGCGGAGAGGAACAAGGGATGGTACTCCCCGTATTTTTTGTTTGATCCCCAAAAAGTACAGAGGACTGAGACCCATCTTGGACTTAAGAAACTTGAACAAGTTCCTCAGAAAGGACAAGTTCAAGATGGTTACCCTTTCTCAGATCCTTCAGGCCCTTCAACTTCAGGACTGGTTGGTGTAATTGGACCTCCAGGATGCTTATTTTCATGTGCCGATTCATCTCAAACACAAAAAATACCTGAGGTTCGTAGTTGGCGACTCACATTATTAGTTTTGAGTCCTGCCTTTCGGGTTGACCTCCGCCCTGAGGGTCTTCACCAAGTTAATGGTAGTGGTGGCAGCGCACCTCAGCAGAGGGGGGATTCATGTCTACCCCTACCTGGACGATTGGTTGATCAGAGTGCGTTCTGCCAAGCAAGCACTGGATCATCTGAAAGTCACCTGCCACTTCCTCCACAAACTGGGCTTCTCCCTCAAGTTCAAGAAGTCACAGATGACACCTTCCCAACAGCTTCAATACATAGGAGCTGTATTAGACACGTCCTTGGGAAAGAGCTCGCCTCCCAAGTCGAGGGCGCAAGACATTCTTCAGATGGTTTCCAAATTCCAAAATGGCCAAAATCTCCAGGCCTACGACTTCTTGAGGTTGCTCGGGCTCATGGCATCCTGTATCTTTCTGGTGCCAGAGGCACGCTTGAGGATGAGATCCCTTCAATGGGCCCTAAAGACTCAGTGGTCCCAGTTCTCGGGTCAAATGACGGATTTTCTTCAGATTGCGAACAAGGTCAGACAAGACCTTCTATGGTGGACCTGTACAGAGAACATCCTAAAAGGAGAACCCTTTTGGCAACCATAGCTGGAGATCACAGTAGTGTCGGACGCCTCACTCCTGGGGTGGAGAGCTCATGCCAACGATTTGACAATCAACGGTCGTTGGTCTCCATCGCAGTCCAAACTACATATCAACCTTTTAGAGCTGAGGGCAATCAGACTAGTGCTGACGGCCTTCCTGCCATCTGTCAGGGGAAAGAATGTCCTGATAATGACGGACAACACAGTGGCCATGCACTACCTAAACAAAAGAGGAGGTGTGAGGTCACTACCCCTGTGCAGAGAGGCAATGCAGCTCTGGTATTGGGCAATTCAGGAAGGAACCTCTTTAACAGCAATTCATCTAGCCGGGGAAGAGAATATGACGGCAGATGCTCTGAACAGGCAGAGCACGGTATCCCACGAATGGGAACTGCCTCAGGAAGTCATTCAAGAGATCTTTGTCCTTTGGGGAACCCCTCAAGTAGACCTGTTTGCAACCGGAATCAACCGAAAATGCGAAAGGTATTGCTCAAGGGAATTTCCCCCGAGAGGTGCCCTGGGGGACGCGTTCGTGGTGGAGTGGAATTTCCCACTATTGTACGCGTTCCCTCCTATTCTCGTCATTCCTCAGGTCATCAGGAGGCTGAGAAGGTTTCGGAGCCGCATGATCCTAATTGCCCCAGATTGGGCCAGGAGAACGTGGTACCCGGACCTTCTAGACATGTCCATCTGTCCCCCAGTACGTCTTCCTCAGAGAGAGAACCTTCTCTCTCAAATGTAGGGTCGGGTTCTCCATTCAGAGGTCAAAACGCTCAACCTTCATGCTGGGTATCTGAAAGGCTGAGATACAGGGATTGGAACCTTCCAGATGACGTTATGTAGGTGTTGCTTACGGCAAGAAGGCCAGCAACAAAGTCTCTATACCGTTGCCGTTGGAAAAGGTTTTGCAACTGGTGCAGAGAAAAGAATGTCAATCCTTTCCTATGTTCTATTCCGGAAGTATTATCTTTCCTTCTGACCCTAGCACATAGAGGTCTGAATATCAGAACAATAAAAGGTTACCTTGAGGCGCTTTCCATTTTCAAGTGCTCATCGGAAGAATGCTCCTACTTCAAAATTCCTTTTATAATACAATTCTTAAAAGGACTCACTAATGTGTTTCCTCCTCACCCATTTCAAGTACCGATCTGGGTATACTGCAGAAAAACGGAACTGAGGCCAACGGGCGCCGCGTGTGCTACTTATACACCCGATGACGTCACCCTCGACGGAGGCCTTTGAGGGACCATCGACTCAACGACATCGACGCTCAGCGCCCACTGCCGAAAAAATTTCCTTGTCATCGATCTAGTCTGCACATGCTGAACTTGTTCGACGCACGGCGCCCTCTGCCAAAAAAATTTCAGAAGAGCAGCAAAGCTGGATGGAATACATCTAAGATGAGGAATACGTTGGAGGACACAATCCATTCGAAATTAAGAGACTGTGGTCAATACTCAACACCGGATCTAGCAACCTGGAAGTACCAGCCTTTGCGATCAAAAGCAGACAGAACCTGCGGTATCGTCTCGTACACACTCCCAAGAAGAACAATGATAAGGACACCCCACAAACAATCTGGGGAACAAGCAGAACCTCAGGATCACTGTCATGGAGGAAACTCTTTACCAAGTGACCTTTTAGCAGCAAGATGGACATGAGCAACTGTCAAGTGAGTTGCCCATTGGCACTTCAGATTTCATAATCTTTTTCCTGTCACAAATTGCAATTGGGTGTTTTCCTGTGAGAAACTGCCCTCTCTGTAGCTCGGACCTGTTGGAAGGATGAAAGGCCTATTGCATAGCATTGTCCACATGGTAGATTGGATCCCCAGTCATGATGACCCATTAATATCATCAGCTTTTACAATGACTAACTCTCTCCAGTGTTGTGTGGTGGGGGCAAACCCCTCTCTCCTATGCGTGGCAGTGGGAAAACAAACAGGGATCAACTCGAGAGTGCACCCGGGTTTTCAGTCGCCAACCCTCCTGCTATTTAAAAGCTATAGGTAAAGCGAGATACTTTGCACTGTTTTGGGAATTTTAAAAGTTCATTTGTGCAAACCATGGTGGGGATTCGAACTGCAGTCGCCAAGTTTGGCACTTCACCACTACACCATAGGAATAGACGACAGAGCAGAAACGACTGTAGGTGAAATTGTTACATACGGGAACTGCGCGCTGCAGGGAAAACATGGGCATTGATTCTTGGGGTTTAAAGTGCACATCCTATATACTTTACCAACACAAAATATCCGTTCTTCGGCTATATTTTGTGTGTTGATTTTCTGAAAGGCAAATGCTTATTCACCCAGAGTATTTTGTTCAGTTATGCAAAGCCAATTCAATGAAATGTGCATATTTCGATGATATGCTAATTTCTGGTGAAGTTGCTCCCCATGTGGCATGTTAATGAGCCCCCCGCTTATGGTTTTAGGACTTGAGCACTGGAAATGGGTCTCTGGGGTGGCCTGAACATCATGAATTCCTGGTAGGATTTTTCAGACAGCACCAATACACATTTTACACGGGGGGCTGTATCAAGGTGATACACTTATCCTAGACGCGTAACTTGTTTTTTGAGGAGTACAAATATCAAAAGTAATTCTGATTGATAACCATTCTCACTGTTGCCCCTCAGTTTGTACCAGTCTGAGTTGTTGCTCCTGTTCGCCATTTGTGGCCGGTATGGTGGGCACATAGAGGCAGAAAAGCTTGTGGGGGCCAACTTCAGCACTCATTTTGTGGGCGCAGAGCATCAGACATGCTGCTACTTCAGCAGGTATTGGCAAAGACAGCAGTTCTGGCTTTTGTGTAGGCATGTGAGATGCGTTTTATCTGGCTATAACATAGCATCAGGTGACAAATTCTGCTGATACCTGGGTATATTGTGTCAGTGCCTGGCAAATGCCTATCTAATTCCTATAGAAGAACCAGAACTGTTGGCTTTGCCAATGCTTGTTTTTAACAGGAATTCAGTTTGAGTAACAGATGCAAGGATACACACATTGCGTAAAAATCATGTGGCAGAAGGCACACTTGGTCAAGACAGTTTTATTACACCAGGTCCTGGTTTATAGCTGCAATTAACCCATTACCTTTTAGAAGGCTTCTTAGAGAGCACAAAGCTAGACCCACAGGGATCCCAGGTGGATGTGTTATACGTGAGGAGAGGCAGGTAGTGGGTGGGAACATCCAAAGCAACAGCATGGGCAGGGGCTGTCAATGGGTGGCCAAATAAACAAATACCACCAACGGGCTTTGTGCCTCTCCTCACATCTTATCTCACTGCTTTCTTCACTTCACCATGACAATAGATGTGGCTTATAGTTAGCCCTTCAGCACCACTTAATAGCCAAAACTTAAATTGCTTTCTGTAGTCCTCCCCCTGTCTTGTGGGCATAGAAGTGCGGTAGGGTGCCAATAGATGTCATTTATCCTTTAAAATTACCCTTACACAAATCATGCTTTTTGGGGGTTGCAGAGTATCTGTGCCCTGGGCTACAAACAGGCGTGCTGCTCCTAAAGGGGGCTTCTGTTATGTTCTGAACATATGAGGACTTTGCCACACCAAATACAAGGACCCAAGTTCTCAGCCAAGGTCGAAACATCATCGAGTCTAGTGAAAATGCTCACAGGACTGTTGAAGTACAGATGGTGGCCCTTCTGCTCGCCTCAGAGCAGGGGCATAACTCTCACCCCCTACCCAAGAATCAGCAGAATACAAACTACCCAATACCTCTCATCTGCCACAGGAACATCAGGGACTCTCTCATGCACCCCTCTCCGCTTCAAGTGAAATCAAGGGTTCACCTCCCGCATCCAAGAGGGAAATCAGTAACCGACCCCTGGCCGCCCTCATGGAGGTCATGAATGATAGAGCAGCCACCTCTAATGGGGTTCCTAGTGATAGTTTCGACAGTCAAAGTTTTGAATGCCAAAGGTTCCGACACAAAAGTGCATGGAAAAAAAGTTTCACATTTTTAAATTAAAAAAAAAATTCTTATGGGGGTTGCGGGGTCCCCCCAAACCCCTGATTTTTTTTAAACACTTATTTTGCTATACGAAATCAAAATAAACCCTTTAATATAAAACAAAAAGACATACAAAACTTTTTTTTCTGGCACTTTTGTGTCGGACCTATTGACATTCGAAACTATTGTTTGGAAACTTTGACTGGACACCTCTAATGGCATGTGTATGTATGGGTGTTTTACTTAGCGCAGAGGTCACTTGGAAGCAACAGGGGTATGCAACTGGCCGGTCTACAGATGTTTTCGACTACGACTTCCATGATCCCCCACCATTGATTATGCTGCGTAGGGCTAGTGGGACTGTTCTCCAAAGCATCTGGATTGCCATAAAACGCAGACCCGTCACTTAGAAGGATCCACCATTAAGGGTAACATCTGAAGGAAATGGCAAGAGGGAACAACACACCTTTAGAGGGAGTGGACACAGGTTAGGAGGGCCCAGTATGCGGTCATCTGCTGCTGACCCTTTGCCTCGTTACACCTCTTACTGCACACTAAGCCCTCAGTAACAGACAGCTCACCTCCCACACCCAGCTCAAGAAGATATCCCTGCAGGGGCAGTGCAATGATTTCTACAGCACTCGACAGACATTTTTGCACATCCCCTCTGCTTTAAGCTTGCACCACAGTCCACCTCACCCATTCATCAACCTTATGCCAAGAAAATACGATTATATTTCGACAAATGAATTTCCCGGGGGGTGCCCAGATATAGGGAAGGAACATAACCAGCAGTTATATGACTACATTTGCACGTAGTCGCCACCTTGGTGCAAGGGGGGCACAGAATAGCGGGAACATTGGCTAGCATGTACTGCATATACTAAAATCAAGTAAGAAGGAGGTTTAAGCCTTCCAGTTGCATTCCAGTAAGCCATCACTGCCCCTACTCCACCCCTCTATAATCATCCAGGTTGTAGTAGCCCTCAAAAGGAAGAGCAACACGACTAGGATGAGGGAACAACATGCTTGCTAAACAAAAGGTACAGCTGTAAGGTGGAGTACCACCACCAACACCAAAACAAGTTTCCAATTTAAGGGAAAACGAGAAATAAGGACATTTCTGGATTAAAAGTACAAAAGTTCTCTGTCATGATCTACATCATACCCTGCATAACGCAGCATAACCATCACCCCAAAGGTGGTCTAAATGCCCACCTGAAGCTATGGCAGGTTTTCCACTAGACCATAATACTGTGCCAGAAGGACGACTCTGGAAATTGGGTCTCTGCACTCTAGTGTGAGAGATACTACTGCCCCTGAGAAACGGGCAGACTTAGCATTGGACAGCAATATTGTTTTGGGTCCACCTTCTATGTGAATATATGTATGATGCTTATTACCCATGTGTTGTGTGTATGGTAAACATTTCATGCTATCAGTATCTTCCCTACAGTTTCAGTAACCCACTTGCATTATAGTGGATTTTATAACCAAATAGAAACACATTAAAAATGCTTCCACTCTTGTATAGTATTTATATATAGATAATGTATAAGCATTAAAAATAGTATAGTAAAAGAATACTCAGTTCCTAATATTAGCAATAAGTAGTGGAGTAGGTGGCCAGCATCCTACTCTTCTATTTACTTAGAAAATATTTAAACTACCAAGGAACATGTGTGTGTTGCCATTGTAACCTTGAACATATCAAACTCCCATTTGTGATGCTGTGGATTGGCCAGCCATGGGAAAGGTTGAGCTGATAGAGCAACCTATGGATAACCCATTAGTCGTAGAGGGTTAAATATTCCATGGTTTCTACTGGCGGTTAACTAAGAACAACCTTACGGCCATCTATAGCTGTGGGCCAAAAATATATGTTGAAATAATTAGGTTTTGGATCCAGCACAGACTTATTGACCAGATGTCCCGAAAACACCTTACATTTTAGTTTACAGATAGGGAACTAAGATGTTTCTTAAAAACGGCACTCTTGGGAATGCAACAAAAGAGGAACTGAAAACACAATAGGCCCACTGTTTTCATCCAGCACCTTGCCCATGCAAAATGTATTCTGACAAACAACAGTTAGTTGGATAAATTCATATGCAATGGCTTCAACATCCAGATGTGCAGCATCATCTTTGCGTCCATGGAGCAAAGAAACAGCATTTAATCGAGCTTGTCCCATTGTAGCTCTCAGATATGTTTTGATGCGCGGAAGGCAAGGGAATGAATGCTCCGAAGAACATACAGCGATGATGACTGCAATTTGAAGTAGTCGTGCCAGTTCTGGGAACAAATTGAACATAGGACAACCCCTTTCACCTTGGAACAAGTCAAAGACATCCTGAAAACACATAAGTTGAATCTTATCCCTCTGTATAAGTTCAAGGAACATATTTCTATGTAGCTCTAGATTGAATTCATGAAAGTCAGTCTTGTAAAAATTCATGACATATTCACTGGTGGCGGTCCCTGAAAAACATTTTTCTATGTTAACCATATGACCAGCGTGGGGGGGAGCGATCTTCCGGGGCAGGTGGTAAGGCAATTAAAATGTGAAATGGCCGGGGTACCAGGAAAGAACAGGGCGTGGGGGGGGGGTGAAGGGGTGGGCAAATAAAAGAATGGTGGCATGTGGGGGAAGAACGAAAAGTAGCAGTCGAAGGACTGTAGAGGAGGTCCCAGACATGGCCTGCACCCCAGCCCCCGAGTTCGGGGTACCAGGAACATATTCGCCATGATATGTGACATACGAGAAACAAATGAGCCAACAGAGAGCAGCTCTAGGATTCAGCCCAGTGCCCATCAGAAGAGCAATTCCTGTTGAAATGCCTATAACCAGACAACCTTGGGCAGCCCGGTACCCACTGAGTCAACCTTACCAGCAGTTAACACGAAATGAAGACTACTTGCAGACTGTCACCGAAGAGACCCATAGAGCCTTAATGGAAGGCGAGTGGTGACGACACACATTCCCGGACAGACTCACAGATGAACGAAACAACGGCTAAAGGATGACACACAAGACGAAAAGTTATGAATAATGGTGCGACAGACTTAAAAGAAGAAACAACGTTGCAGCACAAAGAACGTAACCATGAAGGAAGGATGAAAATGCGCAACTGACTAAATGCCTGTAAATAGGCTTGGAACGCAAGAAGCCAAGGAAACAGTACTGCTTGCAATACTGCTTGCAATGCTTAGTAGAAGAATAGAGCGGCAAGTGCCAATTATATATCTACCTCAATGAAGCACATTATACAAGTGCGACTCCATTTTGTAAAAGCAGAACTAAGCCCAGGCTGCAGGAAGCCAACAAGGCCAAGATTCATATTCCAGCTAGAGTCAGGGGGGGAAGAGCGGAATCGAAACTCAGTAAGAAGTAGCTCATTCCTGGGAATTCGAGGTCAACTCTAAGAAGGGTGGAGGCAACTCTGAAGAATCGAAACTTCAGAGCATAACTGCCAGCCAGTGAAGTTCGAGATAAGGATGCCTCAGACAGGTGGCGAGGCTAAGAAAGAACCAAATACACGAAAAGAAGGAAAATGAAGCAGATTCACGGTGAACAGACACGTGACCAGCTAAGCGCGAAGAGGTACCAACGTCTGAAGTCACCCAGAACCCTAGGATGCCATAACATTTCCGGATAAGAAGCTACAGCTTCGAGGCCATCCTCAGCCAACTAATTAACACATAGCCCTGAAGTACTGATTGATGGAAGGGAGGCAGGGTGAATCTTGGGGCACAAGGCACCTTTGTGTCTATTCTGCATGCTGCTAATTAAAGTGGAGATTTATGCCTAGGGGTGTAACCCACCCAAACACAATGGACCAAATACTCTAGGGTCCTATAGCTAATAGAACCAATAATGCGTCGTACTTGTAGTGACATCTATCACGAGTGATGTAGAGGGTTGGGCGTAGACGCCCACCCGATAAGAGTTATCCAATCCTCACACTCTGTTACCATATACAGATATAGCACCTATACTTAAATTACCTTTCCCAACCAATAGAATTGCATGACAAACTTCGAGTGTTACACGTCAATGATGACGAGAATGTTCTATAACTATGGCTGTCTGAATGAAGAATTGGGGAGTTGAAGCGAGACAGGCGATCGCATCACTGTTGATTTCCATTTGTTTCCCCGTTTTTTGTACTTGTCATTAAAGAGACTTCCCTTTGCCAAACCATTGACTTGTCCTTATTGATTTGTGTTGGAGTAAGAGAATCCTGCACCCCATCCTCCTCAAGGTGCAGCTATCTCGTCTTAAAAGTACTTGAGGGTGAGCTCGGATCCTATGGGCCCGTCAGAGGTCGCTCCGCCCTCCTGTACAGGACAAAGAGGGACCAAATGACCGAAATGACAAAAATTTAAACGTAACCAAATTTAAAAGGTACCCGCTCCTCGACTTGTCTGGACATGCTGCTGTCTGCTTAGGCTGATGTTGTGTCCCGTCGGTGGGCTGCTGCTTCCTTAAACCACTGGTGACCCAGAAGGAAAATAGTACAAGCTTCCGGTGGCCAGTTCCCTAAGCCCTCCCCTGCATTCCCAACCACCAATATGAAGCCTAGAGGGGAGGTTTTATTTTGATATTTTTGAATGACTTCCAGAGCAATTACAGATGGTTCAAGGGCTTCTCCCCCAGAGAATTGTTTTTTGAATAATGGGTTAAAATGGAGCGTTATACAACACACTTTCTGTGAAATAATGGGTAAAAAGCCAGACAGTTTGCAATCGGTTTTATAGAGTATCTCAAAAGAAAATTCAATAGATGCAAGTCACCAACAGTGCACAGGAGCATTTCCCAATGCATTTTCATGCCTTTCTCCACAGTATATGGCAGTATAAAAAACATGTTCACGCTGGCTGTGCCCATACATTTCCATGCTTGATTCACCAATATATGCCAATATTCCCATAGAAGAAAATACTCATGTTTGCTTTGCGCATAATGCCAGAAGTGATACTATAAGAAAACATATCCAAGCTGGCTCTACCAATATATGCCACTACGCCCACTTAAGAACATATTCCTGTTGGCTTTCTCGTAAAAATGTCATCCCACAATAAGAAATCATGTCCAAATTGGTTCCAATGTAGGCCAGTTTATCCATGTAATAACACTATCAGGCTTGCTTTATCATAGATGCCCAGCATGACAGGCCTTGTGTGTGTGGAGTATGGCAGACACAGAACAGAAGCCAGCCTGCAGTCAGAGAGGCGTTTTTCTGGAGTAGCAAAGTCTTTTTTTTAAATGTGTGTGCATGCATGCATGAAAGGGTGTATATGTATATTATGTAATGTGTGTGAGTGCATGATGTATGGGTGGCTGGGTGTGTGAGTGAATGGCGGATGGGTGCAGTGTAAATGAGTATGTGAATGGATGGTGTGCTTGTGATCAATACCAGATTACTTGCCAGTAATCTTCATTACTTCCAGACCTACTCTTCCTCGTCCCAGTACTTGCCCATGAAGCACCTTGACTCATTTGTAAGTACTGGGATGAGGAAGAGGAGCGTGGAGGTACTGCTGTGCCAGGGGACTGATTTTGGGGTTGGAAGAAGAGAGTGGGAGGGAGAGGGGGCGTGTCAGGAGGGTAGGGCAAGAGGAAGGTGCGCTTTCAGATAATGGGCATCCATGATAAAGCAGGCATGATGTGTTATTAGCGGCAAAATTCACATTTTGGTACAGCAAGTCTAGTCATTTCTTAATGTGCTAGACATTTTTAGAGGGCGTCTATAATAAAGTAAGAATCATAAGTGTTATTACCTGTCTACTGGCATTTCGGTGCAGCTAGTCTAGTAACTCCTTGCTGCGTCATGGCATATTTTTCTGGTCATCTATAATAAAGTAAACATAATAAGTGTTATGAGCTGTCTAGAATTGCATTTGTGTGCAGCCAGTCTAGTGATTTCTTACGGTGGCATGACATTTTTATAGGGCATCTATAATGAAGAAAGCATGATAAGTGTTATTACATGTCTTTTTTTGTACAGGACGTCTATAATAAAGTAAGCATGATAAGTGTTATTACCTGTCTAGACTGGCTAGTTCTATTATCTAACCATTTCTCATTGTACCATGGCATATTTTTCTGGGCATCTATAATGAAGCAACCATCAAAAGTGTTATTACGTGTCTACACTAGCATTTTGCTGCAGCTAGACTAGCCATTTCTTACTGTGGCTTGTCATTTTGTACTTGGCATCTCTGATAAAGCAATAATGATAAGTGTAATTACCTTGCTAGACTGGAATTTGGGTGCAGCCAGTCCTTACTTTGGGATTGGATATTTGTCTGGGCAGCTATGATAAAGTAAACATGATAAGTGTTATTAAGTGGCTAGATTGGCATTTTGGTGCTGCCAATCTAGGTATGTGTTACTGTGGTAAGGCATTTTTTACTGTGCATCATCAAGGCTACAGGAATCATGATAAGTGTTATTACGTGCCTGGCCTACATTGTGAAGCCAGTTTTGACATGTGCTCTTATCGTGGCATTGCATTTTATAGCAATGCAGTAAGGTAGCTGAATGGGTTTAGAACCCACGGCTGCAATCTGTGTTTGATCTGCAGGTCGCAGGTTCAAATCCTGGCAAAGCCAACTCAACCTTTCATTCTTCTGAGGTTGATAAATAAGTACCAACTTTGGTTTGAATGATAATAGTATGTAAATATGTTCTATGAAAAGCTCTATATAAATAACAAATTATTATAAATAATTGAAGTATTAATGCTCCTGTGCACTGAAAGTGACTTGCATCAATTGGATTTTTGGATACTGTATTATCACAGGAACTGGCAATGTAGGGGATCTACTTTTCATAAAATTACAATACCCGACATGCAGCTAAAATTGGCATAAACTAGAAGTAGCTGGCCATACAATGCTGAAGTGGCATATCTATCGCAGTGGCTCAGCCTATTTTTATTGTGTATTTGTAGTTTCGTTAAAAACGTTATACTTCACAACTCATAGTTCATTACAAATGGCAATACATTACTTCAGACACAACATTCTAAAACAAACATTACAGCCATTAATTCATTCAACAAAATACAATACAATACCCTATACTATATACCTATCATGGCCACCCTTTCTAGCCCCCAAGATTACATTTTCTACCTCTCCGGCAAATGACTCCCTTCCCTAATTCATTATAGTGGACTAATCGAGAAAACATTTCCCCCCAACATTTTGTGTATCACTATTAAAATATTCACTAAAGCAATGGTCTTTGAGATAAGTATCCATACAGGAGCCTAGCCCACATGATTCCACTGTTTAAATCCTGTAATCTCCTTATGAACTTTCCCAACCACATTTTCACAACTGTGACTGACAGAAGGGCCAGCCAGACACAGCAACGCTGAAACTGGAAGTTGCAGTTTCAGCAGTGCTGTGGCTGGCTGGCACTTCTGTCAGTCACTGTAACTTCCTCTTGTGACCCCCGCCCAGGGTTCACGAGAGGAAGTAATGGTACCTTTGTTTACCCACCCCCCAGGTCACTGACCCTCAGTGAACCTGGGGGGCTCTGTGATCTGGTTAGATGACAGAGCCCCCATGTTCGCCGAGGGTCAAAGAAGTCTCGGGCTCAGTGATCTAATCTGTGCTTCAGAGCACAGATCACCAAGCCTGAGGCGTCTTTGTCCGTTGGTCCGTTCCATGTTTATAAAAGATGGCTTGAATAGTACACAAACCATAGTTTTCAGGCCATACCCATCATGGAAGCTACACCCCCAAATGAGGCCTCCCCTCAATTTCTCACCCCACTTAAAGCAATGTTATACCGTTTCTGCCTCCCCCGGCTTTTTACAGAGCCGACAATTTCTTTCTTGCCAAGAGATCTCTCTTATGGGATACCACCTTTGTAGGGAGCCTAGTAAATTAGGATGAAAGTGCATATAAAAGTAACAATATTTCAGCCTAGGGAATCTCATCATGGACGACTGTTTCTCCTTATGTTTCCTCAGGTGTGTGGTTAGCTCCCTTTGTAGTTTATACAATGACATTCTCTGTATAGCTTTCTTCATTTTACAATTTGTATTTTGTTGTACATCTTCACCAGGCTTTCCATCAATGTAAGTTAATTTCAGCAAGAATAGGGTCACAGCACTCCACAAAATTGCTCAATGTTTTATCATAATTATTGCTTAAAGATATATTCAAATCTTCAAATAACGAACCCGATGGTGGAACCAATATTGCCTTAGCCTTTGTTGGACTATTGGGTCTAACACGGTCATATCTTGAATCCTTCCAGTTCATATGAAGGCAGCACCTTTGTTAAAATGTGGTTGATATCTAAAATAATCCTGTCTGCTTCAGTATGTATTTGGTATTTTAAAATGTTTATGATTATGTATTTATTTTTTACACCTGCAAGCCACTTCCGGTAATGTCACGAGGGTTAAAGAGGAACTGATGCCAACAGGGTCAAAGGTCAAGTGACATCACTTCATGTGATGGTCACTTCCTGTGATGTCCTCCGGTCTGTGAGGTCACTTTCGCTACCCCTGGCATCTTGGTGAATCGACGTCCCTGTCAGGGAGTGACACTTATAGTACAAGAGGCATAAAGTGATTGCTTCTAGAGGTTCAAGGTGGGGCAATCAGCCCACATAGGGCGCCCACATAGGAAATAGGGACATTACTCTAGAGTGGGCTATCTCTGTATCCTTGGGTAGCTGGGAGACCAGTGCTTCCCCAGGCATGGTGCAGGTCCAGGAAGTGCTAAACACTCTGATGGCTGCTAGCTCTGCCCATAAAGTTGAGGAAGAATACCCCAATCCTGACCCCTCTCTAATGAACTCCAGTACCTTCACTGGATTTCATGGTTCAAAGAATGTTCCTTCCATACTAGGTGGAAAAGGAACACCATTTCATGGAAGAGGTTTGAGGGTGGATGCAGGTCTGGAACCCTGGATGCCCAAAACCAGTTCTGGTGTAAGACCTTCTCTTTCCAGACATAACCTCATAGCAGGCAGGCCATCAGCTGAAGTCATCTCAGAGTAAGTGCTGGGAGCATGGGCCAATGCAGGTGCCAGGAACCATGATGGAAAGGCAGGGAGTCTATTGCTAGCTGAGGTAGCCAGGGAACCAAGGTTTCCTCAGCCAGTGAGGGACTATCCGGGTGACACAGGTACCCTGCCTTTGTATACAGATTAAAACTCACTGGAGGAGGGGAATGGGTGGAAAAGTTAAGACAGGGAAAACAGAGTATATGTGCTCAGTGCTCCGGGATCTGGGATCTGGGACAGTACTCTTTGAAGGAGTGTAATGGGTGGAAAGGCAAAGATAAGAGCTCTGGGCCACAGGAAGGAAAGGGCATCTGTGCTCAAGCCTCTGGGATGTAATACCATTTACATGTATCCCGGAAAAAGAGCATCTATGGAAGAGGCAAATTCATCTTCCTCTGGGTTTCCAAACTCCCGTCAGATATCCCCGAATGTGAATATCCTCAGGGAGTTCTCCACTGTGGACATGGAGGTTCGGCTGAGGGTATTCACTCTGGTTTCGCCACACATATATTTAGGAGGCCTGAAGCGACAGAAGGTTTGCCTTCACCCAGCAGCTTCCCTTGTGAGCCACTTACTGAAGGGAGTGGGACCTTGTGCCCCCAACTTGGTTGGCATAAGATTTTGCCATGGGATTGTCTGTGTGGGATATAACTGCTTTTGCTCTGACCTCTGAAAACAGAGCCAGAATAACTCTCAAATAGCCAAACACGCTCCTCAGGTGAAAGATCTTTTTACTGACTCATGTGAGATGAGATGGCGAAGGAGCCCAGATGTGCCCCCCATCCCACCTGACTGGCACTGGTTGTGAGGATCACAGGCCGAGAGGGTCCAGGGTAATCCCTAGAGAGCATTTTCCCCTGTGATTCACCTGGACAGACACTCCCTGATTTGTGGTAATCCATTGAGGCAAAATCACACTGTGCCAGCATTTGGGTTACTAGGGGCTTTAATTTGTGACTGGCCCATTGTACCACAAAGACTGTCATAGTGATATCCTTCTGAACAATCAGCCATTGATGGGCTGAGGCCCAGTCTCTGCAGAAGGCCAAACAGTCATGCCTGCAGCACGTGCGCTCTTTGAGGTGGAAGGTAAGTCCCCCTCTTTCTCTGGCATTGAAGAATCACCTAGTCACCTAGTCTAGTAATCACCTAGCCTGACTCAGAAGACCGAATTCACTGGAGTACCAGTGAATTCGGTCTTCTGAGTCAGACTAGGTGAGCTCTTCTTCATATTTAATCTACATCTGAATTCCTCTAGGAGGCAGTGCAAAGAACTTGTGTCCGACCATGCAGGGTGTAGAGATGAGGAATGGATTAGCCAATTGGACAATTAGAGATATCCAGCAATGCTTTGGCTGTGTAATATTGTCACCGTTGGGGCCAGCACCTTCATAGACCGAACCGCTCACTTACATCAAATCCATTTCCCTGACAGGCGGACTTCACCGAACAGTGGCCTGTCGGGGAACACCGCTGCACAGTGAGTAGAACGCTCGCTTTGACACCCGTGCAGCGCTTGCTAATGCAGGTTCGAATCCCGGCAGGGCCAAACTCAGCCTTTCATCCTTCCGAAGTCGATAAATAGCAAGCAGCGGTTTGTAGCACTATATAAATTCTAAACTATTATTATTTATGTGGTGATGCATAGAAAACAGCGGCGAGAGATGTATGGAGGAGGATTGGAGTAGTGTTTGGGTGCATGTGTTGTTAAGAATGTTTTTTGAATTTGGGGACTGGAGGATGGGTCTGGGCGCAGTGGGGGTGTCCCCCATTGAATCCGTGACACACTGTGGGGGTGGGGGGTTGGGGAGGGAACGGGGTTGTGGGAATGTCCCTTACATTGCAAAAGACCAGGGAGGGAGGACACACAAGGGGAATGATGGGTCCCCACAGCACTGGAACCGGGCCTGGGGAACTGGGCTTTAGTGGAAGCCGCCTACAGGAATACGGGGTATCATCATAGAACCTTGTAAACACTCTCAATGCTGATCTTAGGCTCAAGGAAGGCACCTTGTAATGGGTTTCCCCCACTTCAAATCTCAGGAATTGTCTGTGCCTCTGGAAAATCGGTGTGTGAAAGTATGCGTACATGATGGTTGTCAGGAATTCCCCTTTGGACACCTTTGGGAGGATTCCATAGTGTGTCCCCATCTTGAAATTTGATGGGGTACCACTCCCCAGGAGGCTTTGCCAAGAGAAAAGGGATTCAGATATAGAGAAAGGCCTCACTGCATCCTTCTGTAGTAGATTCTGGATTGCGTCTTTGAAACCTTCCTCTTTTGGGGTTATTTGGGGTTCCCATACTCTGCCGAAGAACTGGAGGCGCCTCCCACTGCTCATGACTGGAGGGGATCCAAGGCCCCAGAGTCAGGAAGAGGCTGGGGCTCCCAAAATGCTGTCTTTAAATTGTGTTGGCTTGTAGCCCTTCTTCTATTGATTCTGCCATCATTGAACCTCTTGCAGCATGGTATGATTGCTGATATCTATATCTGTAGAGGGCTTCACCTTCGAAGCCAGTGTAAGGTCATTTTCCTATTTGCCCTTCTTGGCCAGTTCATTAAATAATGACCCAAACTATTTTTGTACTTTAATGTGTGTAAGATTTATTTATGGTATAGTTAAAAAAAAGGAAGTGGAAGCAGTGAATATATGTATTTTGGTTCCCCATTCCAAAGTCCAAGTCAATATTTCATTCTGGAACAGACCACAGAGACATCCTTTAGCGCCATAACTCTGATGACGCTTCAAGTGATGTCAGACTCCATCAATTGTATTTTTTTATGTATTACTTTATATAGTGCTTTACGTGCTTTACGTGAAAGCACTTTATAAGAGAAAAACGATAGAAGGAAGAGAGTATGCAAGGAAGAAACAACATCTCTGTTTTGGATGCATTAAGAAGAAGATGATAAGGTAATAGATGAGCAGGTGGTGGGATTGACAAGAAAAGAGATTGATGATCGAAGGGTATCCAATTTTTAGTAGAGAGCACAATACAAAGGTGAGATTGGTTATCGAGAGGAAGGATGGGGAGGAGAGGGGGAGAGGATTCTGTTCAGAAGGTGGTAAAGACGACAGGGATGGGGTGAGAGAAAAAGAACAAGGTCAGGATGAGAGAAAAAGAACAAGGTCAGGATATCACTGTTTCTTAGCAGAGAATAGGAAAGGAAATTAGATCAGAAGTAAGCCAAGGCTTGGAGTGTATATGAGAAGGATGGAAAGACTGAGTGGGATAAAGAGTATCAAGCGAGGATTGCAAAGCAGTATTAAACAAGGACACAGCCAAGTTAGTCGATATATAAGCAAAGTCCAAAACAGAAAGAAGAGTATTAGAAAAACAGAAAGAAAATTATGAATATTGAAGAAATAGAAATTGCACCTTGTAAAATTCTCAATAGAAGAAGATGAGTTGCAGGAAGCAGAAGAAGTAAAAGTGAGAGACAGTAGAAAGTGATAATATTATTAATAACAACAATAATAATAATAATAATTATTGTATTTAATGAGTGCTGACCTAGCTTCGAAACCAGTACAGACCTAGCTTCGAAACCAGTACAGATGCATAACAGAGCGCTTTTCCGAGGTAATAACAGTACAGATATACATCAGGGGCGTGGGGGTAAGATATAGAGGGACACAGCGGAGGGATACAGCTTAACAGGGTGGCGGGAGGAGAAAGGCATATGCCGTCTAGCGAGTCAAGTGGGGTGGGGGCAATGTGATGGCCTAGTTGTTGAGGAGGAGAGATGGGTCTTGAGTTCTTTTCTGTATTGTAGGAGGTGGGGGTGAGTCTCATGCTGACAGGGAGGAGGTTACATAGGCTTGGGGCATAGGCAGAGAAGGCTTGCTTTCTTTTTGCAGAGGTGGATTTCAAGTCTGCACTTGTCCTGGCTTCTAGTGGTGCGCTGTCCGCCGGAGATGCTGAGCTTATCCATGTGGTAGCTGGTTGACCTGAGGGCAACTGCCTTATAGATGATGCAGCAAGACTTGAAGGTGATTTGTGCGTGCTGTGGGAGCCAGTGAAGGTCGATGAAGGCCGGGGTGATGTGGTCATATCTGCGTAAACCCTTGATGAGGCATGCAGCTGCATGTAGTACACCTCTCATGGTTACAAGGCAGGACAACGGGGGCCTTCGAGGAGGGCATTGTCCCCATCCAGGTGGCATAAGACCAGTGTTTGAACTGTGGATCTAACGTTGTCCGCAGGGAGGGCTTGACTTTCCGCAAGAGGGAGAGCTGATGCCAAGCTGTCTGAGTTTTCTTAAATCAGAAAAAAGGGATAGTTGCAATTGAGAGGTGAGTGGATGTAGTGGAGAAGATTGGATCAAGTGAAGAACCTGTGTTATGAGAAGGAGGCGTGAGGTGTTGCGTAAGGTGATAAGTGAAAAGAAGTTGAAGAAAAGATGACGAGGTACAAGTACTATCCGGATGAAGATTAAAATCGCCAATGAGAAAGAATGGATAGTCAGGAGCGAGAAGAGGCTAGCAAGGAGTCAATGTCATCACCAAATGATGATAATGGACCCAGAGGATGATATATGATAAGAAATGTAAGATGATATGGTGCAGCTGTGAAAACAAAATGATATTCAAAAAAAGTGAAAAAGCGAAGAGATGAGAGTGGTGGTGAGAGAGAACAAGAAGAATGTAACAGTAGGCCTGTTCCACCACCTCTATCAGTGAGACATGGGAAATATGTGAATTAGGACTGCGAAGATGTAAGTGAGGTATTAGTAATAGTGTCATGGGGATCCAAGTCTCAATGAGAAAAAGAAATTGTAAATTAATACAAAGAAAGGTGTCCAGGGTAAGATGAGATTTATTGGAAGCGGACCAAGTGTTAAGTGGTCCTATATTGAGGAAAGGTGGAGCAGTGCGAGTAGGCACAGAGTTGCTAGTGTTTCGGAAACGGAATGCTGGAGAACGCAAAGGAGTGCAAGTAGTGCAGTGAGTAGGAGTAGGTATTGACATAGGAAGAAGGGAACAGCGAGGGAAGATCATGAGAATAACTGTCCAGATATGAAAAATGAGCCTCCGGATGGTAGCAAAAATAGGACAGGCATGATTGGTGGCAGGCCAACTGCAAACAGAGAAAAGGAGTAACAGATTATAAAGTGGAAAGAGTAACACGATTGCAGACAGCAAAGAAGGGAATATTATATTGCTACTTCAAACAGTACCAAACAGGAACAAAACAGGAAAGGAAAAGAGCCCTTGGAATTGGCAGCCGTTAGAAGAGGGGGCCCAGGGATGGATGCCCTGGAGTGAGAATTAACTAGGCAATCACGTAACATGGTCACATGATTATTCATTGTCCCAAGGTGGGCAGGGCTTAGGCGTGGCCCGCATCGGTGATGATAATCCACCCACTGAGGTGGATAAACAATGGAAAGTTTCCAAGCAGGGCCAGCAGCCAGCAACACAACGCAGGAGACTCCAAGGGCCAGATGGCACAGATAAGGTGGCCATGATCTCTTTCTTAGTTAGCGCCAATAGATCTACACAGTTAGGACCCTTCTCTTGTAGGGGATAAAGGACTGGAAGTCTCTGATGAGTGGGTGGGTGGCTTAGTCCCAGTAGATAGCAGCCCTTACAATGAAGTTAGCTGCCCCGTGGACCCTCTTGTTAGGAGGTTCCTCGTTCTTGGTCTGAGGGAACAGCATCCTCATGTGCTCTGAAAAGGGTGGGAGGACAGAGTCTACCACCTTGCAGTCTGTAAACTCTAGTCAAAAACTCTGAAGGAGATGCTGCTTTGCCCAATACTTGGTACTGAAGCCTTAATAGGCACTTTATATTCTCTCTGAATTGTATTGTATTTTATTGTAGTCATTTATATAGCGCCTTTTCCCATGACTAGAAACAATCTCTCTGGGACTGCAGTCCATAGTATGGGAAATTCTCAAAAATGCTTAGAATGCGTGTGTGCATTTGGCCAAGATAAGGAATTAGGTTGACTGGCCGGGCACCTGTAAGCAACCCAAGAGATCAGGCTTGTGGATGGGTGCTGAGGGAGGTCAGGAGAGTGCCTGAGTGCAAGACACTCTTTATGTGTCCAGCTGGACCACATTTTTGTTCATAGGTCATTGCTGTATTATGATGGCAGAGGTGTTGAGGCTTAATCTGGTGTAAGGAGAGAAAAGCGTTATGCGGTCAGCAAGATTCATATTTGTTGTAGGTCATCGCTGCATTCTGGTGCACGCGTGTGGAAGCCATGCCTGTGGCAGATGTCCACTGAAGTAGTGCGTTGGTACGTACTGTGATGAATCCTATGGATCCTCACTGAACCCCTGCCTAACGTCTCCTCACAGGTGGCCAGGGAAAGGCAGATGCATCCTGATCCTAAACCTGGGGGTGGTGTACTGCGGGAGGATCACCTGGGAGGAGACAGGCCTCAGAGTGGTGAGGAGATCCTGTGGGATGAGACACGATATTTGTGCAATAAAAGGGAGAACCTTTTAGAGTTGCCAAAGCAGCTAATGGCATATTGCCATTACGATGTATCTCAACCCCATATACGATCTTTGGCTTTGGTTGCAAATGCCATAGAACCTGAACAAGCTTTAACAACAGAAAGTCCATTCAAGGTACTTCAGGATAAAAATCCTTCTCACTCCTATAGGTATAATGGAAAGGAATGTAGAAATATTACCTTAAATACCCTGTCTTCCCCTGTAACCATGAATTCTAATGGTTCATCCTTAATGTACTCTAACGGAAATAAATCTACCCTTAAAACCAAGAAGTTACTAAAAAGAACTAACTATGTTGTTGAGGACAACAAGTCCCATAATCCCAAAAGTACTGGGATGAGGAAGAGGACTGAAAGGTTATGCTGTAGTAGTAGTCAGGCGATTAAGCCTCACAGTCCACACCTGAAAGAACCTGGGAGGCTTAAAATGCACCCTCAGGTGCAGGCAATGAGAAGGAGCTGGAACTGTGACTGGAGTTTGTGCAGTAGTAGCAGAGGCAGAAGGAAGAAGACAGTGTTGGCAATCCAGACAGAAGTGCAAGAACCAGAGGGAGGCCGGAACGTTGATGCAGCAGAATGTAACGCTCACCTTGTATCCACAAGGGCGCCTCTCGCCTGGTCTGGGACGCTTCTGGCTACACTGCACCTTCCCCGGGGTTCGTTCTGCCAGGAATCAGTTCTAGAAGACAGGAGGTGGATTCTAGCGACTTCTCCTTCCCTCGAGAGACCCACCTCCCTGCGTTCCCCTTATGGTTTCCCCTTGGGACTTCTCTCACCTTGATTTTCGGAATGTTGCGCTCTCTGTCCTGCCGTGCTGGGCAGGGGTGCGTCGTTTTTGGCTTGGTCCGCCGAGTTACTTCACTGGCGATAGCCTGGAGTCCAGACCGGCTGCGACTCCACCTTTCAGGTAAGTCTTTTTAGAGATTTTAGAATAGTGTCTGTATTGATGAATGCTCCACTAACCTTCTTCTCTTGTCTTGCAGGGGCTGATGAAGCGAGCCGAGGCTGATGGCAGAGTTCGAGAAGGTAAGGATGCGCTAGATGCGGCGCTCAAAGCGTCCTTGCAAGTGGACTGACCTATGCTGTTGTTCTTTACAGGTCGCAGAGGATTCCTGGAAGCGGTGATAGCTTGGGACCAAACGCTGAGGATGAAGTTCGGAATGGCAGAGGCCTTCCAGGAGAACTGAGTAAGTAGCTTCTGATTCTTGCCTCTATTTTCCTTGGGATGTAACAGGAGGACGATGGAGAAGTCCCCGAAGGCTTCAACTGGATGGAGGAGCTGGAGCTGAACAGGTAAGGGTGGCGATGTTCTTTTAAGTCTCTCGCCCATGTAGGCCAGGATGCAGAGCAGGACCTAGTGAACGACACGCTGCAAGAGCAGAATAACGCGAAGCGCGTGCCTCGGGTCGGGCGTGGTTTAAATACCCGGCAGGTATCCCAGGTGCCATTGGGGTGGACCCCGCCCTGATGCTAGACTGCTTGTTGCAGTTCCCTGATGATCTTTGTGGGGGCAGCCATGTTCGCCCATTGTACATTGGAACCCATACTCGCCAAGTGAGCCTGATCCCAATGGCGCCAGGATTGCGTCCAAGGCACCCGCAACGGGCTGAAGTGGCCCTTTCTGGCCTTGTTAAAGTACTGTGGCGGGGGCCTTGGTGCCCGAGTCCCATGGTCTGGGGTTAAGGTCGTGACACAGAATTCAAGTGTTTGTTCTGTGAGGGTCCTGTTCCTCCAAAATCTGAAGTGCTGCACCTGTGCAGCAGAAGTTGTGCAGGAAGGCTGCCTTTCCCCATGTGAGCCTAATTGCAGATGTTGCCATGCAATAAGTGTATCAAGGGCAATGGCCCTGGCTACCTGATTGAAAGCCGTGTCTGTTAAACCCAAGGTTAGGACACTCAGGTTGAACAATACCAATCAACTTCTAACTTCCAGGTGTCTACTTACTTAGGGTAGGAAATCTGCATGTGTGGCGACACCTAATCCCACCTAACATCAGGGAAATATAATCTACTGCTATCTTCATAAAGAAAATTAAAACATTGTTATTTCAATGATCATGGTGGATTTCCTCCACTTTTCTTGGTTTTTCAGCTGTTTTGAGATTATCATGGTTGACACGCCTCCTCTTTGTTCTGGTTGTGTGTCTAGCTTTGTAAAGTAAAGATGCGTGTCAGAGACCGAGGCGAGAAGCTGTTGTGAAACCATGGGTGTCAGGAGCGAGAGGGGCTCCTTAACTGAGTGGCCGGACCAAAGACATCTCCAACGAGGAAGGGTGTGGGTCCCAAGTGAAGCGAGAAGCAGTAGAAGCTGTGCAACACATGGAGAGAGGATCACAGAAGCCGGTGAGTCAAACCTGGCGTTCTGATTCCTTGCACGAGCACTGGTCGGCAACAGTATCCATCTCAATATTCACTTGTGTATAAGCAGAAGCGAGTTGAAGTTGTTTGTTGAATCCTTAATGATGGGACAATGAAAAAGTAGCCCTCGAGTGTGATCAGGTAGTTTCTCCATCACTCGCATGAAAAGCAAACACTGCGAACAGCCATTGTTGAACATGTCAACCTTGTAAAACTTTATGAAGAAGTGGTTGCTTGTCCCTCATTACGCATAACAAACGTTACGTAAAGCCATTGTTGAACGTTTCAACTTTGTAAAACAGATGAAGAAGTGGTCGTGTGTGCCTAATTTTGTTTTCTATGGGAAGAGTGAACGTTCCATATTTATTCATGGGAACAACCACTGCTCATAAGAGACGTCAAGTGTTTAATCATTATATCGGTAGTAGAAGAGAGAGCAAACATTGTCCAAGCCAAGAGTATTCCCTATTGAAAATGAAAGCAGCCTTTCTCAAAGCAAGGAAACAATCTAACCAATATTGTGAGCACAATAGAAGTTCAACCTTGCCTAAGATACAAGTGTGCAAGAATGACCTTGAGCCAAGAGAGTGGCACAAATGTTTCTGGGTAATTGTTTTTAGCGAACAGTTGGCAGAGAGGGGAGTTGGAGAAGGGAAACCTACTGCTTACAAAGGTTATGTGACGTTGACACAGCCTATATTGCCAAAGACTATAAGAGAAAGAGAGAAGTGGGTCATAAAGGCAAACTCAGGTTGTTATTGTGGCAGGCAGACAAGAGAGGCCAACAGGCTGCCCCTTTTGAAGAGAGATATTCAGAGGAAGAGTGTCTTGCCTATCTGAAGGGGTTGAAGTACCTTAGAGTGGATCTTGTCAGAACCTGTTTTGAGTCACAAAGTACTGACGTTGTGGTGGTAACACAAAATACTGAAGCTGTTGTGGTATATCTGGTTGTCAGTGGATGCAAGACTTCAGTAGCACAAGTGAAGTATAATACTATGGGCAGTGCTTTAAGTGGGGTAAGAAATTGAGGGGGGCCCTTGTTTGGGGGCGTGGCTTTCATTGTGGGCGTGGCCTAAAAGTGCACAAATCATAGTAAGATGCGCAAACAAATATATAAATGTACGTGAGCATTTATATGTTTGTATGCGTACTACTATGGTTTGTGTATTTTTCAAGCCATCTTTTATAAACGTAGCAATGTTACATATTTCTATGTTTATAAAAGGTGGCTTGAAAAGTGCACAAACCATAGTAAGTTATGCACACTTGTGTGCTTACCTTAGTATGGTTTGTGTACTTTTCAAGCCACCTTTTATAAACATAGACATTTGTAACATGTTTCTATGTTTCTAAAAGATGGCTTGACATGTAAACAATTCAAGGCATCTTTTATAAAGCGTTAATGTCGGACAAAACCCAAGGTGGGTTTGTCCATCGACAAAGCTTTATAAAAGAGCCCTTGAATTGTGCATGTTTCAAGCCATCTTTTATAAACATAGAAATATTTCTACGTTTATAAAAGATGTCTTGAAACGTACACAATGCAAGGCATCTTTTATAAAGCTTTGTCGACGGAGATAGACGCCTCGGGCTCTTTGATCTATCTGCTCTGAGCAGAGATCACTGAGCCCGAGGCGCCTTTCACCCTCTGCGAACCCGCGGGCTCCGTGATCTAATCTGCATATTAGATCAAGGAGCCCGTGAGGGTCAGTAACCTGGGGAGGGCAGGCAAAGGGACTCTAACTTCCTCTGATGACCCT
The DNA here is from genome assembly GCF_040938575.1 of Ambystoma mexicanum. NCBI lineage: Eukaryota > Metazoa > Chordata > Amphibia > Caudata > Ambystomatidae > Ambystoma > Ambystoma mexicanum. The sequence continues at coordinate 754,482,527 of NC_090921.1, read as the reverse complement.
GATGAGGGGTCATCAGATAAAGTTACACTGACTGACAGAAGTGCCCCCAGCCTCAGTGTCACTGTGGCTGGTTGGCACTTCTGTCAGCTTGCCTGGCATAATGGCGGGCGCATCTCCCGTTGCGGCTGCGGCTGTGGCGGGATACTGCATCCTGCCAATGTTGTGTGGGACCGGGGGCCCCCGGCAGGGTCCGGCTCAGCCACACTTTCTGGAGATTGCTGGGGCCTGGCCCCGGCAAGCCCCGGCCGACTTAAATCACTGACTATGGGGCAAAGGAAGGATAATGTCCTCATGGTGAACTCTAGTAGAAGTGAAGTTGTTGAAGTAGAAGCAGCAGCACTGTGAAGTCATCATGACAAATATACCTATTGTGAATCCTAATCTTGTGAACAGATACATAATAACTGTTAACCAAGATTTGTGTTTCACTAATATTTATAGAAGATGTATTCCTTTTGAACTATGTCAAGTCCTCTTGGACAACTGGAAGTGGTGACAAAGCATTGTGGCTGGGAATAACATTGATGCTATTTTGGAGAAGTGGAAAGTCTTTATTTCACCAAGAAGAAGAGCTTTGTTGTTGTTGGAACTTTGGTTAACAAAACTTTATCTGAACATTGAGATTTGAAGAACTGAATTGAGACTTTGTTACCTATGTGGATTTCCTTATTTCTTTTGATGAACATTGGAGCTGAATTTACTTTGAATCCCAGGCAAGGGAGTTCACCCAGATTTCTAAAAGGTTATCAAGAAACTGTGAATATAATTGTTGATGATATCTGAATTGCCATGTACTTTCTTTGTGTATTTGATGTTTAGGTGTGAGGGCCAGAAATCATGTGTTAGAGTGTTTCCCTTTAGTTTTGCTATGCCTGGAAATCCTCATTGGAGATAGTGAGGCATTTAATATAATTTATACTTTAATAAAAGGGTATGTTTTCAACAATCATCAAAACATTGTCCGCCTCGCATTGCTGACCCCTCACAGTATCTTGAGGCTCGGATGGAGCTTTGTTATTGATATGATATGATTTGGCATTTGTAACGCGCCTATACACAAGTGTTTCAAGGCGCGAAAAATTGGTTACACATTTTAATCAGGCTGTCTGTGTGTACGAGTCTTCTAGGCCCACTAGACCTGTTGCCGTAATGGATTTCTAAGCATCATAAACAAGCTATCATAATGCATCTTCTAAGTGCGAAAGACTGCTCGTCTTACTGTCTTCTAGTTGCAATATCGAGACTACTTGCTTGTCTTTAATTGCAATTCACTGGCAATCCTCATACTTATAACTGTAGTGGATGGGCTAAAATCAAAGATCTTCAAGGTGTAATGACAGAAGTGGGGAGGACATTCTATCCTAATACCTGGTTGAAGGTAAGGATGTCTTATGGCTTAGAACACGTGTGAGTTTAGGCCGAGAAAGGGAGTAGGTGGGCTGGCTGTGCTTCAATAAGCCTATAAGAGGGGTCAAGCATGTAGAAGGGTGCTAAGGAGGCCGGAAGTGTGTGCGATAGCAGTGGGTTCATTTATACGTCTATTTTACTCGTGGACATATCAGTCGTTTATAGTATGTAGATGGTTTTTGTGCACTGGGTATTTAGAGGGATGCAGGTGTCCCTACGCTGGGCCGCCGTGATTATGTCTGGCTTCCGCCTAGTAGAGCATGACTGCGTTTCTGATTGGGGCATTGTAGTAGTTCTTACCAGGTTCAAATGGCTTGTAGACATGTCCGTAGTCTCTGGATGACTATTGTGAGTTGTGTGATAAGTGGCGTGCAGCTGCCAGTTTGCGTGGGTGGGCGGGCTGCCGTGACTAAAGCCGGTGCCACCTGGTGGTGTCAGATCATATACCTGGGTGGAGTTTTGCAATGGTGTTGCTAGGGGGATGAAGAAGACTGGGCTGATCAGCGTTATGTTACACCATGCAGTGTGACAGATTTGGATACGTACATGGCTTTGGCTGGATGAATGATGCTGTCATGATGAAGATGAGGGAGGAACGCCCTTCCATTATATTTGTCAGAATGCCAAGGGAAATAGCACATTTTGAGGTCCTTTCTGAAGGAGAGGTAGTCTTCGTTGAGGTGGATGTGTAGTGGAAGGGAGTTCAGATGGAAGGGTCTTGGATAGACAAGGCGGATCCTCCCATTCTAGTGGAGTTGTGAGAGGGATTACGAGAAGGAGTGACGAGCCTAATCGAAGGATTCTGGTAGGTCGGTAGTGAGTAATCTCGTCTTGGAGGAATTCTGTTCCAGTGTTATGGAAGGCACAGTGTGTGATGCACATGGCTTTGAAGGTGGCCATCTGCCGATAGGGAGCCAGTGTAGTATTCTGAAGGGGGGGGTGATATGTTCTCTGGGTGAGAGGGCTTCGAGGTGTCTGGCTGCAGAGTTTTGGATTTGTTGGAGTTTCCTTAGCTGATGTGCTGGGATGCCTAGATAAAGGGAGTTGGTGTAGTCTTGACGGGAGAGAATGATGGCAAGTGTTGTAGAGAGTATATGAGGGAAGTAGAATTAAGTGAAGGCATGCTTTAGGATGCGTACGTAGAAGTGGCAAGCTCTTGATAAAGAGTTGATATGTTGGGAGAGTGATAACTCTGAGTCCATTGCGCAGCCAAAGTTTTTACATAAGTGGAAGCTGTAGGTGGGGCTCCTAGGGATTGTGTCCAGGGTATCAGTTGGGGGATGAGAGCGGTTTTGCCGGATAGTAGGATTTCAGTTTTGCCAGGGTTGAGGATAAGGTGGTTGGTTGTCATCCAGTGGTTGATTGCAGTGAGGCAGGAGGAGAGGTTGGTCTGGGGGATGTTGGTGTCTTGGGGATCTTTTGATCTGGGCGTCATCTGCATAGTTATAGCATGAAAGGTTATGAGAGCGGATGAGTGCCGGTACTGAGCTGAGGCAGAGATTGAAGAGAAGAAGTGACAGGGAGGCTCCCACAGGGACCCCTATCAGAATTGGGTGAGGGGCAGAGGTGATTTGTAGAAGGAGCATGATATTCAATCAATTAGAAAGGAATTCAAAAATCAATTTTAGAGCAGAGTCTCTGATGCCTAGTGTGTAAAGCCTGTCCATGAATGAGAATTTCAGTGTCAATGGTGCCAAAAGCAGCAAATAGATCGAAGAGGATGAGTGTAGCGCATCCTTCCTAGACAGCTATTCTTTTTAGATCGTCCCAGATGGATACAGAAGAGGATTCAGTTCCTCAATGGGTCTGAAGCCCTACTGGGCTGGGTCGAGGAGCATGTTGGCTTCGGTGAATAGGCAGAGTTGCTTATAAGCACTGTGGTCTAGGAGTTTGGCAATGAAGCAGGTGTTAGGGATAGGGCCGGTGTTTGAAGGAAGCAGGGGGTCGAGAGAGGGTTTTTTGAGAAGGGGCTTGACATAAGAGGTTTTGAAGACCCCCAGGAAGATATCAGACGAGAGAGACTTGTTAATGATGGACCGAGCGATGTTGTCAGCACACGTTGTAGTTAAGATGTTTTTAAAAAGTGCAGCGGGACAGGGATCTCCAGGGGAGTCCAAGGGCATGCTTAGTGCTAGGAGTTTGAAGAATTTGTAGTGAGAAATAGGTGTGAACAGGGCGAGGATTGGCCGAGAGGCCAGTGCAGGGATAGGACAGGGTAAAGGGCGCGAGGAAGGGGGGAGGGTGACTAAAGCTAGTTTGGAGAGAATTGAGTGGTGTCTATCAATAACGATGTTGTGAAAGTGGTCAGATAGTGTGTCGCAAAAGGATTGCAAGTGTTGTGGCAGAGCAGTTAAGCAGCTCTGAGTTTTGAATTCAGTAATGATTTTATAGAGTTTCCCAACTTGGGTTATTGGAGTTAGAGATTTGGTTTCCATAGAGGTTTTTTGGGGCTTTTTTTGGTCAGGTCGGCCCTATTCAATCTTGAAATGGCGGTTTTGTTTTGAGGTGTGGGGTTAGCCCTCCAAGTTCGCTCTAGGTGATGCTTGAGGGTTTTAAGGGATTTGAGGGAGGGTGTGTACCAATTTGGGTTTGGGCACGATCCCTGAGAGGTGCGTCTAGTCGGAGTGAGTGTGATCAGGGCGCTGGAGAGCCAAAGATCGAAAAGGGATTTCTGGATGTTTAAGGGAATTGGCCACATCAGGGTTTATGATGACTTTATTCTAGAGAGGGATGGTGGGGAGTTGAGGGGGAAATGGCGGGGACTGGGGCGCAAGGGGAGGATGCCCAAGGGAAAAGAATATAGCATAGTGATCTGTCCGGATTAGAGGACGAGGAGGGAAGATGGAGATCCGGTGCTGAATTGAGGGTCCAGGGTGTGCACTGCGGTGCGAGTTGGGAGGGATATTAGCTGTGTCAAGCTGAGAACCTCCAAGTTGTCAGTGAGAGAATGAGTCATCGGGTCGGTGGGGACATCAAACCAGATGCTGAAGTCTCCTAATACAATGAGGGATGGATGCTGGATTAAGGTGGCTGATAAGGAGTCACTGGGGGAGTCAGCAAAGTTCCTGTTATAGCCTGTGGGCCTATGTAGGAGTAGGAAGCTGCGGGTGAAGGAGGGTTGGATGCAGATCTTTACTAGTAATGATTTGCATTCAGTGTTACAAGGTAGATTCTCAGTGGATTTGACTGAGAGGTGTTGTTTGGTGAGGATGGCTAGTCATCTCTCTGCTGGTCCTATTTTGGACTATCAGGGAGAATTCAGGGGGGAAAGCCTTGTGTGCGATGGGTTCGTAGTCGTTGGTGAACTAGGTTTTTGTTATGAATAGGATGTCAGGGTTTTCATTGGAAACAAGGTCGAAAATGTTGTATTTGTTTTTGGAGACGGATCTGGCACTGATGAGTATGCATGATAGCTGGTGTGGTTTCTGGTGTAGGGTGGGATTGGGGATGGGAGTAGTGGTTGGTGTGGGGAGTGGTGTAGAGGGGTGGCGGGAGGGAGATTTGTCTGGGGGAGGTCAGAGGAGAGAGTAGTTGTGGAGCTGGACAAGGGGATGGGGTGAGTAATTGGGGGATATAACGAGGGTGGAAGTGTCTGGAGGGATGGAGAGGTTTCTCTGTGGGGTACGTGGGATGCTGGTAGGGTTAGGGGTTTTTAGCAGGGGGGTGAAGAGAGCCAGTACAGGGTTGGGAGTGGGAGGAGTGGGCTGGGAGGAATAAAGAGGAGGTATGGGGTGGGATCCTGGGCAGAGCTGAGGAGAGGACTGAGGGTGTGAAGTCCTATGGTGCATGAGGCGGTTGCATTTCAGGAGTTGTTTGGGGCAAAGGGGTGTGAGTGTGGGAGGGGTTGTTGAGCATGGTGTGCTAGCCAGGGCAGAGCATGCTGCACTTAGGGAGGGAAAGCGCATGTTGTGATTACAGGGAGTTGGTTTCGGAGGGAGGTGTGGGGGGCTGAGAAGAGATGAAAATGGTCGGGGGTGAGTGTCTGTGTGTGTAAGGTAGGAGTGCGTTAGTGAGAATATGGACTAGGGGCTGGTAGATAGTGTTGGTCTTCTGGACAGTAGAGCACCAGTGGGCCGCCCTAGTCCAGGAAGTGTGAGGGACACAGGATGTGACGGCTAAAAAGCTTTGTTCAGATATAGGGGCGTTCCACATTTGCGGTTTGAAAATTGCAGTTTATCAGAATTGGTGGTGCACAAGCAGCATATTTTAATAGCATTAGGTTCCCTCATTACTAGAAGGGCGATTTCTGAATACCACAGTAGCCTGGAAAAAGACTGTCGGGTCAAAACATTGTGGGATATATTTATCCTGAACTATCTCGTGTTCATTAATTACATTGCGCTTGTGCAGTGTGGCTTTGTAACTTCTTGAATGTCTTCTCACTTTGGATACCGTGGGCACAGGTTCCATTAACACAGAACCAACTGCAGCAGGCATCCAGTTTACGTTGTTAATAGGTTTTGGTTCATCAATTGCTTCAGACCTAGACAAGCGCATTAGGTTCCAGAGTGTTGCAGTGTGTTTCATATTACTCACATAAGGTGCAAGGCCAATATGATGTGTGTTCTTACATGGGGAGTTTGGGGGCACTTGTGCAGTCAGCGAGTACATTTCTTCTTACTGAAGCATAGCATGTTTTACTGGTGTTAAAGGCAAAGTCAACATGATGAGTGTTCTTACATATTGGGTGGAGGCCCATGTGCAGCCAAACCGGGAAATGGGTCCTTACTGTATGAATTGCATGTTTTACTGCCATTGAGGGCAACATCAACATGAGAATTCTTACATAGCGGTGTGGGGTTTGAGTAAGTAATTTTTGCAGCAACAGTAACATGTTGTCTTCTTGTGGCAGGAGAGTTTTACTGGTATTAAGGGCAAAGCCAACAAGAGAATGCTCATACATGCGGATACTGGCAGAGCCAGCATGAACATGTTTTCTTATGGAATCATAACTGTGCATAATATTACTGCCCACAAACGGAGTTGGCTGATACATTTGGGTGTCAGGACTCAGGAGCCAGGCAAAGCCCCCTTGTTTCTTCTACCCTAGGCAAAAGATTTAAGGTTTGATTAAAACACATACTTCCATCTTTTGCCTAGTGCAGTGCGCAGCATTTCCTTCCAGCAGCATGATCATTGTGTACATTGTACATGCACGGTGGTCAAAGGATGCCTGAGTGTGGCGTGGCCCATGCTTTGTTGACGAGTTTGCAGGGGGGGGCCTGAGCATGGCTCTCAGGGGGGCCCCACATTTTGTGTTACGCTGCTGGTCTACACCCATCCTTCCTCCCTCTAGAGCGGGCCATGTACAGTGGTTTCCCCAGTGACCTCTGTTGTGTGGAGAGAGCTGGAAGCACCTTCATTCCAAACCACACAGTGCTGTTCTTAGATGTGCTGTGAGGATCGACATTCAAACTAAGTCTCAGCAGGCTAACTGCAGCTCGCTTTAAAGAGTACAGTATCTCTGTTTCTGTCCTGTAAACTCCAACCCCTCCTCACTTCGATACCACTCCTCCTAAAGCGGCCCAAACTCACAGACTTCATAATGATGAAGACAGACCTCCTGGACCAGCTACACAGGGCTTGGCCAAGGTGTAGAGGTGATGGGGAAATTGCCCTTATTCTGTGCCTGCCAGGCAGCGTGTTTAATACAGGGCCTATCACCCCTGTGTGCTGCCCGGTCATGGGAATCCATGGGCTGGTAAAAATCTGAGCATGCAGTCCCTAACATCAGGGACAGCATTAGGGATTTTCAAGCTTTTCTGTTGAAAGGGGCCTAGAGCCTCCGGAGGCCCCTAGCAACTATCCTCATGTTGCCAGACAGCAGTCTTATAACACAGCAATATATTCCTTTCTATATTACTTTTGTTCTGGGGCTTTAAATGTGTGCTTTGCAGCGCTCGCTGCGTTTGCTGAAGCTCTACTGTACGTCACTTCCCTTGGGCTATACTGACGTGTTATCACCTCGTTGCCTTTTAACACCAGTTCCTCCACATCAGCCACTTACTGACAAAGAAGTATTTGCAGCTTTTCAGTGGGCATTTACTGTTTCTACACTGTGCTGACTGGCCGTCTCGTGACAATCGCTATTAACCCCACAGCTGTATTTCTTTGTTTCCATTATAATGATTGCACCCCATTGTGACTCCGGCTGTTTTCTGCTCTAAGCAAGGGGGGTCCCCCAACCATCATGTTGAAATGGGCCCCACACATCTTCAGCCAGGCCTGCCTAACTTTGTAAGAGAGAGAAACAAGTAATCTTCCTGCAGGAAGACAAGATAAAAACAGGAGAATTGCTGTGCACGCGGGATCCTTATGCCCTCTCTGCCTGAAGAGAGGGACCAAGGGCCATTTAAAAAAAATGTTTTGTTGTTATTCAGTTGAAGGGGTTGCTAGTCGTGTGGGATGTTGCTTCACACGATTAGAACTGGGATGAGGAGTTAATGAGGTAGATAAATGCACCGTCCAAATGAGGGTAGCTCACAAATTATCATAGTTTAGAGAGTCCAAACATTTTACACTCCGGACATCACAAGATTTCAAACCAAAAACCGATAAACGAAAAGGCGGGGAAGCAGGACTTCTGCAACTGTGAAGTGACGATATATAATGTGAATATGCCAATTCACCACCGCCTAGGCAACAGCATTCCACTTGACATCAGGTGTGCCCCCTCGCTGCGGCAATTCAGAAAAGGTGCGAAGACACATCCCACGGACACTAATCTGAAGCAACTCCCTCCCCTGGAGTCGATCCATCCCTCCCACCCTACCCGGTATTGCCTGCCTGTAGCATTTGGTATCCCCTCTCTCCTCATCCTTCTCACTGTACCCTACACATTCCTTATTGCCTTATTGAAGCCCTATCATTGTATCCTTTATCGCCCTGTTGCTAACCAGCTAGGCTTGTGCCATATTAAACCTGACAAATGCATCCATTTTTACATCATTTTCCTACTTTGAAATTCTAAATATTCCTCCCGTCCAATGCATGTTATTGAAAAGAACAAAGCCGGCCTGAATGTCAGGGTCTGGCGCATAGATACAGCTGTAAAAGGTCAACAGATATGCAATTAAATTCACAATCAATCTGCATGGGGCTCCTGGCTCCTGACAGCAGGTGGCGGGAATGCGGATAGCTGCAGGCAGCCCTGATATAGATTGCAGAGGATATTCCAATTGGGAGCAGGGAAGTGGCTTTCACCTGACTGGAATAGAAGGATGGATGTTGGACAGTCCAAATGAGGGTCACACCACTCGGGTGACCCTTTACAATATTCCTCCAGCCCAAAGCACTTGAATAGGAAGCTCATACATGACGACAGCACGCGTGGACATGGCCTGGTTAGCAGGCAGGCTCTTCCTTGTGGCAGTTTACACCCTACTCTAATTGTATGAACATTTGGAGGGTTACAGCAGAATGCAGGCATTCTTTGGCTCAAAATGAGGTTTGGAAGGACCTTTTAAATGAAGGTCACATAGCTCTCAAGTGACCCCCATTTTGAGATTTTGGCCAGCATTGTAAACATTTCAACTAATACATAAAAATCAAAGCATTTCTTTCCTGCTTTGGCCCTCTAAAATAACCCTCCACTGAAGAGGACCCTCTCTGCAACCTTAAAAGGTTGGCAGCTATGGGGTCACCTGAGTGATATACAAAGACATTCAAAATCAAACTTGGGGCAATGACTGCCTGCACCAGATACTTTATAGTGGCTTCTAATTGCAGGCAACAGCTATTATTGAAAATCACCAGATGGAATATTTAAATATAGAGGATCACACCGAGAAATGTGGTTTCGTTTGCATCACAATGAGAGTCAAACTGTGAGCCTCCAAACAAATGTCACATTGCTTATATGTGGCCCTCATTTGGAGGGTCTGAGTAGCATTGTGAGCTAGTTTTAGTCTAACAAAGAACTTTTACGGCACCGACTCGCCAAGATATTCCTGCCAATCAATGCATTTCGATGGAACGTTCATGTTGGCCACCAGTGTCAAGCCAGAGGACCTCACCATCAAACCTTGCACCCCTTCCCATAGCTATGCAAATAGATTCAGGCAGCAATCAAGCTTTATGTAGTCATGCTATACAGTCATGCTGATTAGGGAATGGCCTGGCTGCGAGTAGTAACTATGTATTACCCGTCACTAACTTCCCAAATCGCAGCATGCATTTCCATTTTGGGAGTCTAGAGCAGTGGTCTTCAAACTGTGGGTCTGTTCCCCTTGGGGAGTCCGAAGGGTGTTACTGCGGGGGTGGGGGAGTGTGATGCTCTTCCAAAATGGAGTACAATGAGTGAGTGATATTAATAGAAAATATAAGCAGAAATTACATCTAGGGGGGCCCAGCAGCAATATTTTAGTCAAGGGCGGCTTGGCATAAAAAAAATTGAATACAACTGGTCTAGAGATGTGAGGTAACCTGGAGGGGGCCATTTCTTCGGAACAAAGGAAGAAATCTGTCATGGGACTACAGGATCCTAAGAAGCTGATCGCTGCAAGTGAGAGACAGCTGCACCACCTGAACGCCTGCACCATGGACTTGCGTCTTCGGAATCCATGCCCTCAACGAAAAGTGACATGGCACCGACTGGAGGCTACGCCTATGCACCACAGCCACAGACAGATGTAAGTGTTGTGAAGTGTACATCTGTGGAGGGCAGTGGGGGAGTAGGAGGTGAAGGGTCAGCGAGAAGAGCGAGCAAATGGGGGGGAGGGAGGATTGCGGGGGCAGCAATGTGTGCCACTCTGGCATCTGTGGCTCCATCCTGCTATCTTCCACTGCCAGCATGCGTCTCTTCACCGTCCTGCATCCGCTGGGCCTCGCTTATGGCAAGCAATTGTGCACTTAGCTTCGTGGCACACTGAGGAATTGACACTGCACCTTCTATCTTTTCTGCTCCTCGTTTTATCATGAAGCTCCCCCTGCAGGGTTGCTGCAACACTCTGAAACCAAAGTTCTGGTTTTTCTTAACACCGGGTGAGTCAATTTTGGCATGTGGCCGTGTGCCCTGTTTGAGAAGTGTTTGCGGCTTGTGGGAGACAGTGAAGTAGACCGCTGGGAGTAACTAACAGGGATTCTGTAGCATTATGGACGAGGAGTGATTGGCTGGGGGTGGGACTAGGCGTTCTATGGTGCAAAAAGAAGGTGTTTTTTAAACAGGAGGGTTTTGAGCTACTTTCTGATTTGAATGAGGGTGGGTGCGAGTCTAATGTTGACAGGTATGAGGTTCCACAACTTCGGGCTTTAAATTGAGAAAGCCTGTTTCCTTTTCTTTTTCTTTTTTGCAACTCTAATACGACCAGGTCGTGGCATCATCCAGTATTGGGTGCAAGATATGGTGACCTTGCCAGCCAGTTAGGAGGGAGCTTGCAAGGTGACAGCTTTGAAAATGATGCAGCGGATCTTGAAGGCGATGCATGCTTGTCGGGGCAAACAAAGTAGTTCAATGAGTGCGGATGTAATGACAAATTTGCGGAGGCCTTTGATGTGGCAGAGTGCAGCATGTATGATGATTCTCACTGGTGCCAGCATGTAGGTGGGTAAGCCAGTGAGCAGAGCGTTTCCACTCTCCAGTTGGGAAAGGAAGAGGTCCTGTACCTTAGATTGGATGTTTTTGCCTGGAAGGAAACACTTGATTTTCCACAGTTACAATGCTGTCTAGGTTTTCGTTGCAATTTGTGTTGTGAAGGAGAAATGACTGTCAATGTGGAATACTAGGAACTAGGCATGTGGGGTCAGCTCTGAGGTGAAGACCTCTAGGTTCATGGTGGACAGTCAGGTCTGGATCTTGGTTTGTTTGTTATAGTTATGTTACTTAGCATTTATATAGCGCCTTATGTATCAGGGGTGTGACCTCAAAGCGCTGGTAAATTGAACGCCCTCGGGAAGAGGAAGAGGAGGTATTCCATTTTGGTTGGGCTCAATCTGAGGTATGCCTGGACATTCAGGTTTGTATTAGGGTGAGACAGGCCTTGAGCCTATGGATGTCTTTGATGGAAGATATTTTGAGGTAGAGTTGAGTTTCATCTGCAAATTGGTGAATGTGTATGTTGTGGCCGGCCAGGTGGTTCCATATAGAGTTTAAAGATCAAGGGTGAGAGGATGGATCCTTGTGGGACTCCACAGGTGGCAGTTAGAAGAGGTGATCTAGAGATATCCATCTGGATGAACTCATGCCTGTCCTCTTGGTATGCAGTGACCCACTGAGGGACAGTCTCACCAATTCCCATGCAATGAGGGCTTGATGATCCACTGTGTCGAAGGCTGCAGAGAGATCAAGGCATACCAGTAGGCAGGGGAGGCCATCATGGAAGATGCATGGAGCATTGTCTACTAGTTGGATGGTGGCAATCTCCATGCTGCATCTGGGTCAGAAGCCAGGTTTTTAGCTCTGTTGGCAGTTGTTGGTGTCAGTGTGTGCTTGAAGTGGTGTGGCTACAGCTCTTCTTTGAGAGTGTTGCGTAGAAAAGTAGGTGGGTAATGGGGCAATAGTTATTGAGGTAATCAGGGTCCAGGGTTGCTTATTTTAGTACTTGTCCAGTTTTTAGGGTAATGGAAATGTTCCTTGGGTGAGGGACGCATTGATGATAGTCAGGAAAGGAAGGAGCGCTTCTGTGGGGAGTTTCTTGAGGATGGAGGTTGGCAGAATGTCATCAGAGAAGGGCACATACCACAGAACAGAAGAAGTCAATGACAAGCTCCTCAGCTCTTACAGGGTAATCAGGGCCACCCCCTTGTCCCTAATATATCATAGATCACACTCTCCACTCCACACACGCACAAAGAATATGCTCACTCGAGAAGAGAATTCTGGCATAGACATAGCCCGGCACATAGACACATCAGGGATGTTTCCTAAGTACTTTTGTGTGCTTGTTAGCGCCCTGATGCTTGCAAGCTTTCGGCACATTATAAATAAATAAATAAAATAAATAAATATGCCTGGCTCCCTAAATGAAAATCATGGACAGACCTTTTACACATCAGAGAAATCAGGGACAGGGCTTCTGCCCACACAGAGAAATCAGAGACGGCATTCTCGCACACCAAAATCTAAACTACCAAAATACTCCTTAATGCACTCCCCACTTGCGAAGGACATAGAGAGACATGGGGCAGCACTGAGGATTGACCAATTGCCTGTCATTAATCTGCACCTCCCTCAGCTTCCGCCAAATTTCTCTGACCACTCCCCCTCAACCGCTACCCCTACCCCTCACAAAGGGCAGGGGTCAGAGTAAAGTTTGATCATCTACATAACTGTAAATGAAAACACTAAATTAAAAAGGTTAGGTTTATGTTTGTGGACACTACCCAGAACGCCCCTTTAAGTTGTTATCAGAGTCACACAAAAATGGTGGCTGGCTCCACCCCTGGCCCTCCAAAAAAAACAAGCACTTAGTGAAATTAGAGGGTGTGTACCACAGCTCTCCTTTGTACAATTCGTCCTAGCACTGAACTGTGCAGGTAAATGGCAAGAGATATCGATGAGAGCAGTGCTTCATTTGTAAAAAAAATAAGTGCCAGGGCCCACATTTATTGTACTACACTTAAGACACACAGCTCCCAGCCACTGTTGCCATCAATCATGGCTGTTCGCCACAGTGTCAACATATTTGGGGTGAAAGCTGCGAATCACACAAGCTCATTGGGGTTGATGGCTGCACTGATTATGGCAGATATTCGATTTACAAATAGCAATCAACATAACACAAAACAACATAACATACTAGTTGTGACTTGAAATGAGACACATGTGCTAGGACTGTGCTGTGCGGCCACTCCTCCTTCCTTCCACTAACCTCTGACGCCCCTATGGCACTCACCATCTCCCCTGTCGTCTCTAACTGCTAGACTATCACCTATCCTCCCTCTCTCACAAAGTCTGGAAGAAAAAAAGCATAAAAAATATATCCTCACCACTAACCCTGGCCTTCCCATCGCAGACACCTATGTCAGCGCAGCTTCCATACAGGTCTTCACTGATATCCTCTTCACTGTCCCCTCTCCAGATCTATGGACTCTTCATCTCATCTCTACTCTCTCTCCTCTCACATCCTCTCCCATTAATGCTGGTACTAAATGGGAAGTCCTTTGGTGGGCTTCGCATCATCCAGGTATATCATTAATGTCTATCACACTAGTACTATCTTTGTTCAGGTTCCCCAACCCAACCTCCTTCTCTATGACCAGCACCTGCCGTCACTCATTAACTTCCTTCCCACTTCTGCTACTCCCTCGTCCACTTTCTCTGTCCCACCCCGGACTGGTGTACCACGCCCCTGTACCTTTCCTCAGAAAACCTTCTGCATCTAGCCACACTTAATACCCGTTCTGCCATCAAACACTCTGCTGACATCTGCCTCCTCCTTGAAAACATTGACCTTGATATCCTTGCTCTTACCGAGATGTGGTTCAATGCCAGATCAGTCACTGCTTTTGACTCCCTTCTCCCGGATGTCTATAAGATCATCTCCAAACCTCGCCCTAAATGTGCTGGCGGTGGGGTTGCTCTGATTTTACCTCAGTGGGTCCCTTCCTCCCTCATACCCACCCAGCCTTACTCTTCCTTCGAGAGCCTGTTTTGCAAGCTGGTCATCTCTCCCACCTCCTCTCTGACCATTGCCACTATCGACAGGTCACCTGGCTCTACCACCTTGTTCCTCTCTGAATGGGCCGATTTCTCCTCTTCTCTCCTCACATCCACCTCTAAACTCCTTCTCATGGGTGATTTCAACATCCATCTAGGCTCCTCTATCACGGCATCCAATCTCTTCAGTGACCTTTGCTCTCCCTCTCCATTCTCCCTTCTGGTCCGACACACTTGGCTGTACACACTCTTGATGCCTTCATCTACTCTGATCTTTCACTCTCTTCTCCACTGACCACCCCTCTCTACTAGTCAGACCAACTCTCTCCTCTCACCTGGGTCCACTCTGCCCTCTGACCGCACCTCCTCCAGCCCTGCCAACCTCATTCACGAACATCCATCCAATGAAACGATTATCAGCTTTGCATCCACCTTCACCGCCCCCACCGCAGACTCTACCTCTGACTCTGCTCTCAGCAACCTACATCTTGCCATTATTAACACTCTCGACATTTTTGCCCCAGTCATGAGGATCCGTTTGAAACATGCCTCTAAGCCTAACACCTGGTATGACTCTGAATTTGCAGCCCTGAAATGCAAGTGTAAAGCTGCAGAATGGAAGTGGCAGACCTCAGGCTTACCCTATGACAAACTGGCCTGTCGCCTGCTCCAGAGGCAATACAGACTCTCCAACCATGCCAAGAAAAGGGCTCACATCCAGGCTCGCATCTCTGGTGTCTCCAACAACACAGCTGAACTCTTTAAACTCTGCAGGGAACTAGCTAACACTCCCGCAGTCTCCTCCTCACCTCTTTCGTCCCAGGCCCTCTGCAATGCATTGCCCACAGGCTTTTCTACAAAAACCCAGGACATCCTGACCACCTTTGCTTCCTGCTCCCCCTATCCCTCCACCACCCTCCTGCCTCCTAAGGCCTCCCACCCTCCCTCTGCCTTTCTCTCTTCATTTTCCCCTATCACACCTGATGAGGTAACCAGAGTTGTCTGCTCCATGAAGGTCTCCTCCAAACAGGTTTCACCCTGCTCCTCCAGAACCATTATGGACAACACTGGCTCTCTTGCCCCTGCACTTGCTGATTCCTGCAACCACTTTTTTGCTACTGGATCTTTCCCCTCCTACCTCAAGCACTCCCTTGTACGCCCACTCCTGAAAAGACCTTCAGCAGACCCCAATTGTCCAGTCAACTACCACCCCATATCTATCACCCACTTCCCCAGAAAACCTCTTGAGAAGCTGCCTTCCCCCAACTTACCCAGCACACTGAACTTGTTGCCTCCACGACCGTTAATATGGATTCCAAGCATCCGGAGGCACGGAAAGTGCTCTTCTGAACACCCGTGAGGAACTGCTCGCATCTCTTTATTCCAACTCTCCAGCTGTCCTCATTCTACTTGATCTCTCCTCTGCTTTCTATTGTCGACTACTACATCCTCATAAAATGGCTCCATGATACCCTGGATATCTCGGAGCGGGCACTGGACTGGCTGACTTCCTTCCTCAGTTTTCATCCATCCCAGGCTATACTGGGCTCTTTCTCCTCCCCTACCTCTTTCTCCACCTGTGGTGTCCCGCAGGGCTCCAACCTCTCTACCTAGCTCTTTAACACTTACCTTGCTCCACTGGCACACCTAATTTCCACCTTCTTCCCTAACTTCCAGTGGTACGCAGATGACACACAACTCTTCTTCAAACTTCCCGCTGACCCTCTCCTTACTTCTTCCATCATTCCTGACTGCCTATCTGCCATCCAGTCCTGGTGCACTTCCAATGATCTCTGCCTCAATGCCAGCAACACTGAGATCCTTCCAATTGGGACTCCTGCTCTCTCTTTCTTCCCCTCACTCTGGCCATCCTCAATGGGCTCTCCCTCTCTCCTTCATCTGTAGCAAGAAACCTTGGAGTCCTCTTTGACTCCTCTCTTTCCTTCCTCCTTCACATTCAGGACCTTGCCAAGAAGGCCCACTTTCAACTCTACCCCCCTCAAAGGAATTCTCCCTTTCCTCACTTTCCCCCCGAAGCTCAATGTCTCTAGAGCTCTGGTTCTCTCTAGGCTAGACTACTGCAATAGCCTTTTCCTTAATCTACTCTCCTCTTCGCTAAAACCACTCCAGCTAATCCAGAATAGGGCAGCAAGACTTATCCTTGGCGTCAAGCGCAGGGACCACATCTCTCCAGCCCTAATAACTCTCCAATGGCTCCCGGTTGCTGCAAGGATCAAATTCAAATCCCTCTGCATCATCTATAAGGTTGACTGGGGCTGGGGACCACGCTATCTACAACTTGCTCTCACTAAATACTCTGCCTCTACATCTTTATGCTCCTCCGGCACCAACTCTCTGTGTGCCAAGCGCGTCTCTAAACTGAGGGCTGGTGGCCGATCTCTCCTTCTATGGAACAGCCTCCCCCTTCTTCTTTGTCTTGAGTCGGATCTCCTCAATTTCCGGAAGCACCTCAAGACTTTCCTTTTCACCTCATTCTTCCCTTCCTCCTTCCTCTGCTAATCCCACAGCTGCTGAGATTGGTGACCAGGGCCCTTATGTGTCCTTCTGGGCCCTGGCCTACCACACCAAATCGCCTTCAGCAGCCGCCCATTCCAGCACTTGCCTTGGCACCCACTGGCCTATGCCACCGCAGGCCTGCACTTAGGTATTGGCAGCTGCTCACTCCCGAGCACTTCCCTCAGGGCACACCTAGCACTTACCCCCCCGACTCCCTCTTCCCCTCTCCTCTCTCTGCACTTGCACGTTCTGAATGCTCACAAGGCCTAGTAGGTCCGCCTCTATCCTTCATTGTTTTAATTAATTTTAATTCCCATGTTCCCTCCCTGTTGCCCTGTGGGTGCTTTGAAACAGAATTTACTTTCTGTATATGCGCCTTACAAATGCACAATAAATAAATAAAATAAAATAAATAAATCCCTCTGCACAAGACCACAAGCATCCCCAGGCATGTTTTGGCCTCATTGAGCATCATCAGTGAGGAGTAGATTGGGTCTCTAGGCCCAGCATGCCGTGCAGAGGGTGCGAGACCTAGCAGTTTGGGCTGGACTGCTCACATTGGTGGCAGTACCAGACTGATTTTCATGTGGCCGGTCCCCTCTTGCAATGGCGCAGACGGGTGAAAAAACAATGGTGTGGAAGGTTGCCCAGAGCAATACCACTGGTTCAGATTTATTCAATACCTCCCACCCTTTTTTGGTTATAATGTTTCATTAAACATATAATCATCATTGTCATTGTGCTGCGCTTCTTTAGATGGCAAGTGAAATGTATTGACATTCGAGCCACCGAAAACAAACAAAGCATGCTTTCCTCCTATGGTGAATTGATGGACAAATGCAAGCAACATCATTACTGAACTGATTAACTTTCCTGTCAAACACTGTGGCACTCACGACAGGCACTCCTGGGCAATGGCCTTTTCCCTAGCATTGCCCTGGTGTTGGTGCTGCTGGCTGTCCCGCTGTTGGCAGCCCACCCTGCTGTGGCAATGATTCTGGTTGTTGCAGTAGCGGAGCTTCACCAAAGTCAGGCAGAATGACTGAAGCCGTGTGAGGGCAGGTCCAGCATGGGCGCCTAGTATCGTCACATTCCAACTCATTGGTATGCATAAAAATTGATAACCAGCACTGCCACATCCGTGAGGGTCATCAGGTTCATTAATTACATGGAGCCAGCCCAGCATGCAGAGACACATGGCCAGAGCACACTGTTGTTGCTTGTTATGAGGTTGCTACTGACTGAGAAATAAAATGATTAACGTTTCCAAAACACCACATCATATTCAAACTGAGTTCATGACCATAAGTGGCAGGGCTCAAAATTAAGTGCCAGGGCCTAGCCCTGGGAAATACCCCCACAAATTAAGCATTGGATGATAGATGGAGAGAGAGAAAACAAACATGGGGGTTCTGCAGAAACTGCGAGTGTAGAGTGAGCGACCTGCTTGCCTGGGACCTCTCCGTCCTATCACACTGTGCTCTGATGACGTCTCATCCTCAATTGCCGTTTCTTTTCATGGTCACCCCTGACTGCTCTTCCAACCTCAACCCCTCCTTTTCCCACATAGCGCTTTTTTATGGTGATAAAACAAATCTACGTACATGCATATTTAAACAGAGAACTCCGAGACAGGCCTCCATGCAGTGAAAAGAAGTTACTTTGATGCTGGAGGGAGTGGCACGTGGCTGAGAGCTGGGCCTTATCCGGACATAAAAGGTTGGAATTGAACAAACTCTGTGTTAATTAACGCATGAAAGGGCATTGCATTCACTGCAAGCAGGCCTCTGCCCGACTGCCCCCAAAGAAGCATAAGAGTGAGGCGCCCCCAAATCCCCACCGGGCACTGGGTTCTGACTGGAAATATTAAGTGCCGCCCCATGGGTAGCAGACTGGCTAAGAAGAGCTGGAAGGCATCTGGGAGTGCAGTAATTATAAACTGGTGATGGGAGTGGCGGCGAGCAAAAAAGCGCGGGCCACGGCATTCCACCTGGGAGAGCAGTAATTATACAACGGTGATGGGGAAGGGGAACGGGGGGCTGGGGGCTGCTCAGAATTTCACCCGGGAGACCAGTAATTATAGACCGGCGATGGGAGTGGAGGGGGGTGAAGGAGCTGGGGGGTTCTGAGCATTTCACTTGGGAAACCAGTAATTAGTACCTGCTGATGGGAATGGAGGGATGGGGGCAGGTTCAACATGTCCTCGAGGCTTCGGGGATTTATGCCAACACAACATGCGAAGCAATGTGTGCGGCGGCTGTGTGAGAAAGGCTGCGTTACCTGCACTATGGACTTCGTGTTAACTGAAGTGCAGTATTCAATGAAGCGAGCAGCCTGCAATACAGCGCTGAATAATTAGCCAAACATAAAAGCGGAAGGCCGGGACAGACTGCTCCCAAAGACTGTGTCGGTCGTGGCAGATAAGGAAAGCGACGATCAGGGTGATAATGTGATATGCCTCAACATGCTGTGTAGAATTGGGGTATAGGCAAGTAAATAATACATCCCCAATGCGTGCATGTAGGTGTGAGTCTAGCCGCTGGTTTCCGTGGCCCTGGCCCAAGTGAGCACCCTTTAAATGTGATGGGCTGCACTGGAATCACCCCGCCATCCCAGACCAGCTGTTCCGGTGAGGCACTGAACAACCTGCGGTTTACCTGAGGGTATTACCCTTGCTGGCTTTTATATGCACATATATGTCTGTGGGTTTGTGGCAGGATTGTGGGTTGGTGAAGCTTTGTTGCTTATACAATTCCACACCGTTTTACCAATCTGCACAACGTGTTGCATAATTACCTGTTAGGACCCATTGGACATTACTCGCTACATGACATTTGGATACCCCACCCCTTTCCCCGGATTTCAGCAGAAGTTCAAATTTGTTTGTGGGTTTGTGGCCTGCTGATGAAGCCGTAAACCATGTTCACTGGGAAGGGAAACAAAAACCATATGGGAGGCGAATGGACCTGAGAGGCGAAGGTGAAGGCCGGTAGCATTCCAGAAGTTAAAACATGTTTGCTACATCAGGTGAAATTACTTTTCCAGAGGATTTTTGCTAAATGTAAATCATGTTTATTGGGAAGGGAAACAAAAAATGTTGTCTCTAAACATGCTTTACAATGCTGTAAACCATGTTCACCAGAAAGGAAAACAAAAGGTTTTGATGCATAAAGTGAAATTACTTTTCCAGATGATTTTTGAAAGATGGTGCTTGCCGACAAAGCTGTGAACCATGTTGACCGGTAAGGGAAACAAAAAATGTTGTTTCTAAACAAGATTTACAATGCTGTAAAACATGTTCACCAGGAAGGTAAACAAAAATGTTTTTCCCTGCATCAGGTGAAATTACTTTTCCAGAGGATTTTTGTGAGATGATGCCTGAAAACAGTTTTTTCTCAAACGGTCCCGACACGAGGAACAAACACATTTCAGGGCCCTAGGATGCACAGTTCTGAGATATTTGCACCACAATGCACTGCAACAAACAGCACCACATCAGGGTGAGGCGGAACAGTGACCTACATGATCATTCATTTTCAGCAATTGATGAGAGTGTTATCGTGTCTGTCTGCAGAACCCGTTAGTAGAATGGGCACTTCTGCTAGTGTCATATACAAAGTAGTAGAAACTATTTGAAACAAGCCCCACACCATTTGAACTTTGGGAAAGTTCATTTCCACATTTCCCCTGGGCTTGCATCTCCACATTCCCAACATTCCCTCATTCTCCTGATACTCATTTCTATTGCATTTCTTTCTTGTAAACATTTGACAGCTACAGTCTGCCTTTGATTTCCATGTGCCGGTCGGTCTCCATGTGTTAGTCACATAATACATCTAATAACTTTATAAATTACAATACCTTCATGCTTCTCACTTCTCACCATCATGCATCACATTATCAAACGCCCGCTCTGCCTTGCGTGGCTACCATGGGTTGCAAAATTGGTCCTTTAGGACCTTGCTGGATGATGTATGTCACTCATTCCCTCTGTGGCGGTGCTAATGCAATAAGGCTTTGAGTGCCCTTCACTCTTCCTCTGTGGCAGTGCTTGTACAATCGGGCTTTGGGAGGCCTTCACTTTTCCTCCGTGGATGGGCTCTGCTGTTGTTTTAATCCTTCAGGACTTTAGGAGCCCTTTATCAATTTCCTTGGTGACAGCCCTCTGATTGACAGCAGGTGGAAAAGTCCCAGTTGCACTCCGCGATGAGCCCTGGCCTCATAGGATGTAAGCGGCCAGGCTCCAGGTATGTCCTATGCTCATCGCTCTCCCTGCCATGGAGCAAAAGGTTCCTGCACACATTCCCACCAACTCATTTGGTGTCCAGAGTGATCCGACCAGTACAGAAACAGCCATGCAGAATGATTCTCGTTGCACCCGCATGGGCCAGTCAGGTTTGGAATCCGATCCTGACCAGGATGTCGGTCAGGAAGCCCATTTGCCTCAGGGAACATCAAGCATTGTTGATGCAGCAATACGGCCAAATACACCACCCCAACCCAGCCTCTCTTTCACTCAGGGCGTGGCTATTGGACAGTGCAGATACGCTCAACTGAATTTACCTGACAAATGTTGGACCATCCTTCGGGCTCCTCGGACCCCAGTCACACGTCGAACTTATGCCAAGAAATTGAAGTGTTATTCCATCTGGTGCAGTGGACACGCCCTAAAACCTGAAGAGACATCAGTGTCCCAAATATTACCATAACTGCTAGATCTATGCAAAGCAGGGCTCTTGCAAGTGTTGCTTAAAGTACACCTTTTGGAAGATTAACTTCTATACAAAGAGTCCTTTGTCTCAATCCTTCTTCAGTGACCCTACAGTCTAGGCTTTTCTTAAAGGTCTTCTAAAAACCTTCCCAGCAGCCCATACCACGCTGGCAGCTCAAAACAGTACTGGCAGCCCTAATGGTTGTGCCCTACGAACTAGACCACAAATGAGACATGATGTTCCTCTCGTGGAAAGTAGTCTTCTTAATTGCTATTACTTCTGCCAGGCGTATAGGTGAGCTTTAGGTGCTGTGTGTCAAACCAAAGCAAAAGAAGTGATGGCTGGAAGGTTTTGAATAAATGTGAACCTCTGGCATTGCCCTGGGTAACCCTCCAGACCATCATTCTTCACCTGCCAAGCCATTACAGAAAGGTGAAAGACAATATGTAAATCAGTCTTGGTCCCTGTGAGGAATTCGACGATCCGCACGGTGGGTGTGCGGTCACCTGTTTATTTTAAACATTTTGAATGAAATTGAATGATGGTAGATCAACTTCTAGAAAATATGTGGGGCTAATCTGCACACATTTTCCTATGCTCACCGCACGATATACACATAGACCTGTGTAGTCTGGGTGGACACAGCCTACAGGCACCATCCCCCCTGTCATATTTAGTTGGGAAATGACAGCCGAGAGTACAAAACCTTCCTCCTGCATGGCCAGCCTAATTAACTAACAAAGGCTGCATGGATCTGCCCTTTCCCTTTGTCTAAACTCTGCTACTGGTGGCAACTTTGCATACTAATAAACATTTAATTCAAACAGGCCCACATGGGGGCTGGCTGCAGAGGCTAAACAAAGCAGACAGGAAACCCCAACATCCCTTTCCTATGCACTGTGTCAACCTTAAATCAGCTCCCGCTCTTAAGTATCAATGACAGTGAGCTGTCATGTCTGGGCCTAGGTGTTTACAGTAGACAACCCCCGCAGAGTGACCCCATTCAGAAAGTACGAGAATGTGGTTTGCAGGAGACAGAAAGTCTGTTCTCGCCTCAGGCAGCTTTAATCAGGAACTACAGAGAGCTCAATTAACCAGAGAGGCCCTTTGATCCACAACAGACAGGAAGATGGGTGGGACATGTTTTCACTCCTTTAGCTTTTTTATTGCAAAACACTCTAGTTATGACTTCACGCATACAGGAGTTGGTGGAAACCCAGGATTGGTTCATTAAGGTAGGCATCTGTCACTGGGACCCATTTGTCTTCAAAGGAGCCCCTCTTTTAGGCAGATCTGTAGACTTTGCAAGGAGTAACAAGAAGAACTCATTTGGACCCTGGGTGGGTTGTATTTTGTAGTGTGCTAGAACTGTCAGTCATGTCTGTTATGATAATAATAAAGTAGATATTTGTATACAACCTTGACTGGACAGTCCCTTTTTATTATTGGATAATAATTGTATTTTCACTGTGTTGCAACTACCCACGACCTTGCAGAGATATGCCTGCCGTTCCATCCACGTTACCAAAATTGGACAAGGAGTTTTATAATTTGCTTTTGTTTCTGATCTTTTCGGATCTCTTCTGATGTACTAGAGGTGTGGGCTGATTGATAGTTTAGAAAACGATATTCATGCCTGGACCACTGTTGCCCCGGAAGTTGATTCGCCACAGTCCCCCTGTGCCGAATGTGGTCTTGGAAATTGCTGAGCGCACTGTGCTGCCGACTTTCTTGGGTAGTCACTACACGCCGGCTGAGTGCACCCTACACTGGCTGGATGTAAAGCGCATACTCACATTTTCTATTCAGAGCACAAGTTCTTTCCATGCCTGCTCTCGCTTATTCAACGTCTTTGCGGGCACAGATAATGGCCAAGCAATTTCCAAGCAAGGACTAGCCCACTGGGATTCCAGCTGCATCAAACATTGCCACAAGATCAGGAGTCAGCTCATTCCACCAGAGGCAAAGTCGCCATGACCACTTTCCATGCTGGCGTATCCCTGAAGGACATCTGTAGAGCGGCCACATGGAATTCTCTCTATACCTTCACCTAGCATTACTGCCTGGATGATGACACTTGGGCAAAGTCAGTAGTTGGCCAAGCAGTACTCCGACAATTCTTTTCATACGGTCGGAGCAACCTCGCCCTCCTTTCGCTAAGTTTCTTTTGCATTCGTATGAGGGAGACAAATGCAGTAGTACGTATATGAATATAAATGTATGTATATATAAACCTTTCCTCTCAGGTATAAACATGTGTACGAAAGTACCCCTCATGTGGGGCAAGTATCCATATGCATGCGTTGACTGCTTGGTATTCTATTCAAGTATGTGAATCTATGAAAGGTCCAATGCTGGAGAAGAAATAGTTGATTACCTGTAACTCCTGTTCTCTAGCATTGGTATCACTCCTAGATGCCCCCCGCCTCTGTGACTCACATGTGAGGCTGCTGCAAGACTACTGTGTCCCTAAACCTGTGGTTTGAATCTGAAGATGTCTGCCCTGGATGGAGCTAACGCCCTGCCCACCTCGGTGGCTAATGCAAAAACGAACCAAAATGACATGGATTGGCTACAGCCGAATTCCCTCGTTGGTTTGTAGTGCAATTGCATGGCTGTCTTTTTGTCATTATACATACACTGGGGGATTCCCCATATGACGACAGGGAATCATTCAAGCATGTGAATCTATGAGATACCAAAGCTGTAGAACAACAGTTTCAGGCAAGCAACTATTTCATCTGGGGTTCTTGAAACCTGTGGGATGTAGGTAACCCACAGAGCTTTCAGGCAGATTTTGGCTTCTATGGGGTGCCATTTTAGTGTCCCGAGTGCCGGAGTGATGGATTCCATCTTGTGAAGGTTCAGAATCTGTCTTAAGGGTGATTTTGGATGGGACCAAGTTCATGCATCTGGCATTTAGGGATGACTACAGACATGGAATTACATCCGATTTATAAGTCATCTGTCCAGAGAGGGTGGGTTTGGGGGACAAGGCAAGGGGATTTTTTCACTTTTTGCAGGCTGCCTAAATTCGGCCAAAACAAATCAGTCTCTTTGTTAGGCGACCTGCAAAAAGTGAAAATATGAAATATAACTGTTTTTTCCTCTGATAGCACTCCATGCCTGAGGCCTTGCTTGACTGAGAGGTGAGCTCAGCTGCAGTGCCCCTGAACAGCCCAGCTCTTGACCCTAGAGCCGCGGCTCTGCCAGAAAAGATTTGTCAACCACACGTGACATTACATACAACACGCTCATTTCCCGCCCAGAATTCTAATGTCTCACAGGGAAAAAAGAAACACGCTTTTAAACAAAATCTGTTCTAACGTGCCTGCTGCCACCACCAATACTGATATACCTATAAGCAACCAATGATAAAGCAGAGTGGGTTTAAGGAGCGTCTGCTGTAACATTCTGTGTGCACCCTTCCGTTCACATGTTCATCCCCCTCAGGCAAATATAATCGATTTGGGTAATAATAGCTCCCATTATTTATAATGTCCAAAAGTCACACATTTTCCGTGCACTCACGCGCTATCTAAAATAAAATCCAAACGGTTTCTATTAAACGAACCGTGCTGCTTCAACAGTTTGAAAACATCTCGCTCTATTGTCAGGAGCCTAAAACCTGAATGCGAGACTACCTAAAGAGGAATCCAAACCCGCGTCGAGCTCAACACTACCCGGGGTGTGCTGGAATAAAGGCGGGCGTCTTTTATGTACATAGCAGTGTTACGTCTGATCTAAATGTAAATGAGATATGGGACAGCTCAGACCTCCTGGTAGGTCACGGAGGGCATACTTTCACATATACCCGAAAAGAAAGCCATTACACTCAGCTCTTCTCCCTCCCCCCCTTCCTCACTATATTTGAAGTTTCCTTCCTGCATGACAGAACTTCCATATACCCAAATCCCTGCACTCTGGTGCCTTCAGGCTCCACCCGCTCTCATGCATTGTCCCATATCAGAGCTGGGGCAGCAGAGCCAATCGTGTTATTATTTCTGCTTCTATGGACAGGGATACAATGGCACGTGGGCACCAGCTGCTCGGCCACGTTGAAGATTCTGACTCATCCCTGCGTGCGCAACGGCATAGCAAAGGAATGACGTGGATTGGCTGCACAGCCTTCAAGAGGAAGCAGTTAAGAAGCCGCAGAGCGCTACGTGGTGACGCAAAGGTTGCACGTCTTGGGGTTTCCTGTGGAAGCGCTGCTAAGGTGATGCCCATCCGACTGTTCACGTAGACAGCAGTGCAAACACGTCCATTTGAAAATCTTGCAGGTGAGGAGAATGCTCTTATATGTGTGTCTCGTAGTTAGTATCCCTATCCAAAGCCGTTGAGGGCGGCTTCTAGGTCCTCTTTACCAGCTGGTCCAGACATGGATAGCACAGACATGTCTAGGCCCTAGCTCTCAATGTCTCGTCATCCCATGGCCGGTGAAAACACCCGTTTTTGCTTTTGGCGGGTGAAAGCCCATTTATTTATATGGAAGGGTAGAGAAATTGGCGGGTGAGAGAGCTGCTTTCAGGGTGGGTGTCACCCGCCAAAAGCGTGTGAGTTGAGACTGGTATGCTAAAGAGGGAGACGCAGGCGCCAAAAGCCAACTCCAACTCTAAGGCTAAGCTAAAGCCCCTCGTGGATCTGTCATTGCAGAGGCCCAGCGAAGGCGAGGAGTGAGAGTAAAGATGGTGCAGAGGTGGAAGAATACACCTGGGCACATTGAAGAAGCAGAACTGCTGACCGAGATCCGAGAAACACAACAGAGCTCGTGAAAGACCCAGAAAAGACAGAAACTCCCAAAAAGTCACAAAGAAGTGAACAGAGAAGTCAATGCTGCAATTGACTGTTCACAAATAAACAGAGTAGAGTAGCAGAGCAGCACCGCGTGTTGCGGAAGCACTGACTGACACAAGCAGGGGCGCAGTGGTGATTTAAGAAGAGCGGCACAGAGCGGTTCTGTGCTGTCAAAGTTTGGGTGAACATTCTGTTGAGAAGCCTCGTATCTCCTTTCTGTCTGTAGTTCCGTCCTTCGAACAGAACCTGTTTCTTGCATGAATCCTTGAGAGACAGTTGGATGTACTGCACAAGGTTGCATCCTTGGTGTTCCCCCCACCTGTCTTTTGGGAACTGGACCCCCATTCCTTTAGTTTTCATTCATTTTCCAGCAGGCCAGGCCCCCGTGGTTCACTATTTGTCACACTTCATGTTGTCATGCAGGTCATTTTGGTCTCTGGACTTAGGCCACTACGGAGAGATTGTCTGCCTTGGATCTGCGACCTTGTCCAGTGCTCCCCAAGGTCAGCGTGGTCCCTTGCCCGTACATGTTTGCATTGGGTGGATTTTCATTGTCTAATCTATCTTTTTCTTCCTTCCACAGCCCGGAGGATGTTGCTGGCAGACCAATGCCTGACACCTGAACGCCTCCTATTTGTTTCAGTCTGTAATGTTACTTTACATTTGTATAGCGCTTCCTGCCATAAGTTATGGCTTCAAAGTGCTACAGATTGAATGGGCCTTCGGAAGACCATACTCTGACCAGGCATGAGAAAAGGACCATCACGTTGCTTGCAAATAGTAAATGATATTTAAAGCAACTGTTCAATAATTAGCAGAGATGACAAGTGAAGTGGCTTTGTTAAAGCCTTACTGCAGCTTCAAGGGGTTTGAACATTAGACATTTAAAACACAACATCCTTATGAATTATCACATAGCATTACCCGACATGACATGACCTAACAAGCTAGTATGAAAGGAAACTGACACCATGTTCCCCCACAAAAAGAGTGAATAAGTGCATACAAATGAAAGTGAAAAACAAGCAACACCTCTGCTGTTGGGTTGGTAAGCAGGGCGGTTTGCTTGGGCGATCTATGTGGTCACTAACGATTCCTGACAGTTTTGCTGTTATTGGATAGTCCTCTTGATATCCGCATCTGAATGTTCCTTGGTTTTCGCTCAATAGTCGGTTTCCATCTGTACAAACCTCAGGGAATCGGGTTTACATCACTTACCGCATGATAATGATATGTAGTATGTATATGTATGTGCTGTCAATATCCGTGAGCATACAGCGGCTTCTATATACATTCATGAGGCAGAGGTAGCTTGTGCTTATTGATTGCTGAGGTAGCTTATACGATTAAACAACCTCAGTGTTTGATGTCGCTGTCAGCCTGTGCTCATTGGTCGCTCGGAATGGCATGACCTGGTGTGGTTGATTCTACTCCATCTTCCCACTTTGGTTGAACACCCTTGTTTGTTCTCTAGGTGGCCTGTGCTCAATTGTTACTCTAATTGTAAGTGCTATATCACTGTGATATATGTGTATAGATTGTCTCCGGTCATTATTAGTGCTAGATATATTTTTTAATGGTTTGCACTAGTGAGTTGGGATTGTTGTTTATGCCTTGGCATGAGATCCTTCTGGATGGAGGTACAGGTATAGGGAAACCACCCTATGCTGGGCTCTTGGATTGACTGTTCATTCTTATTAGTTATATTGATTTGCACAAATAGTGTCCTGCCAGATCTGTAGAGGTGGCCAAACGATGACTCTGTGCCAATGTACTGATGGCCAAAACAAAGTAGCTTTACAAGACTGGCATCTTCTGACTAGACTAAAGGTCTTCGAGAGCCTGGTTTTAAAAGACACTCGTAGTTTATAATCAAAATAGACACACCAAGAACCAGCTCACAGGGCCAATAAATCGCTCTGGCTGTGATAATTTTTTGTGCTGGTTGTGTTAATCCTGTCTGTTGAACGGGCGTGCGATTGGTATCTGTACTTGTATTGTTTCTGCATGTTAATTTGTTGGTGCTGCTTATTGCACTTAGTTATTGTCCTGATTGTGTGTCCTGGCCGGATATGCTAATTGGTTGTGCAGGTTGGTTGTGCTCATTGTTCATGTTGTCTAGTTGTGCTCATTAATTTTCCGAATTTGCTGGTTTCCTTTGTGTGTTGAATGGCAATTATTTTCTCTGAATGTTAGTGCTGCTCAGTTAGACTCCCTATTTGTGCTGGTTGGCTTCTGGTCATTGTACATGGTGGTTGATTGTGCTACTTATTTCACAGATTTGGTTATGCTATTTATTTGCAGGTTGGTGTTTGTTATTTTACATTTTATCAGTGGTTTGTGGTGATAGGTGGCTCAGTTTGGTGGCCCTGAGCAGCACTGGAGCTTTGGTGACAGAATTGTTAATAATGTGGGTAGCAGGGGTCAAGTCCTAAAAACAAAAAAGGTGTGGGGGCTCATTAACATACCAATTGAATGTGTCATCACCAGAAATAAGCATATCAAGGTGCCCTCTGAAAAAAGTGGGGGTCTCTGTCGACCCGCGTGTACCCTTGACTGGAGCCCTGGTCGGTAGGCATTAGGTATAGTTTGGTAAGGGTACATTTCAAATGAAACATGTTGTGGTTGCTTATTCGTTTAAATGTTCCCGTTTGATTCAATGATTTTATGAATGTTGGTGTTCTGCTGCATGGTTATGTGTCACCTTGTTTGAAGTGTATGTTAGGAAGTAGGACATAAATGACTGAAAAAATTACAAGCTTTGATGCCATGCATCAGAGGATTGCAATATCCATTCTTGGGGCAAGGCCTCTCCGGGACCTGGCCTACACACTGCCTCGCTGTGGGGGTTACCAGTAGAGCAGGAACATTGTAATCCACAGGGTTTTGTATTACTGAGCGTTCTGCATCCTACTAGGGTTGATGCGGTTAGCACGGGAGGAAGCAGACATGTGGATTGATGGGTCTTGATGACAGGATGGAGAGGTCCCTCCCTTCCCCCGTACGCTTACTCAAATAAGAGCTTTTTCAACACCCTTAGAATTTGAAGGTGGGATTGTACCCTGAAACATAGGAATTGCCAAGGATACAGAGTTAGGTTGTTTTGAAAAGGTGACCAGAAACGCACCGGACGTTATCCAGAGGTGACACAAGTGAGGGATAGCCGGGGCAGATCCCTGTGTGACCTTATGTAAAGAAATGTGAAGTTTGTTCTTTGATTCACAAGGAGCCAGGGTAGGGACTATTTATGGTTATGTGTAGAGAGGCCTGAGTAGAGGCTCCTACAGTGACAGAGGTGGGGCATGACCACTCGAGCACTAGGGTGACCCAGTGAGTAGGGAATAGCCTCAGAAGATCTCGTGAAAGCATAGATGGGGTAGAAGGTTCTTTGCCAGCAACGTTCACCTAGTATTCAGATCAAGTGTGCTGAGATGGCAGTCTCATGATAGAACCTATTAGATGACATCAACATCCAAGGCCTGGCCTTGGAGCGGCTCTGGTCCAGTATCGATGTCTGGTATCTACCCTGACTGCAGCAATGTACCTCCTGCATCCACACCCGACAGAACCCACATCTTGCTCCCCCCAGTCTCACAAAGTAGGCCAATATCCACTTCTAAAATGGCTCCAGGCACATAACTCTGCCAGCCAAACGGAGCTGCAAGGCACCCAAGAACACTACGGGTATGAGGCCTAATCACCAATTCCTATCCATACTCCTAGTGGGAAGGCAAGACCAACGGTGCCCGCCAAACTGATGTAGCTGTGCCAGGTCTTCAGCTATGACACCTGCTTCAGGAGAGGTTCACTTCCTTGTGGGGAGTTACCACCTGTGAGGAAACCCTATAATTCACAGGGTTCTGTATGACGGGGTGTTCTTAAAACTACATTTGAAAATGTACGTTTGCAGATCCTCCCTTATGGCAAAGGTTTTGAGGAAAGAAAAACAAAGAACAACCTCTTGGAGTGCCAATAGTTCTGCAGTACAGTTCCAGGTCAGACAGCAACGTATTGGAATGATATGGCATTTTAGATACCCTCGCTACATATATGTTCCGCAAACAATGTCTTGCTCTCTCCATTTGCCCCACTTCTTTGAATCACCAATCTGACTATTCCATATTATCCACCGTGCTTCAGGGTTTAACTTGGTGCCGGAGGCCTCATTGGGCCCTCTAGGTACCTGCCTATAGTACACCCAGGTTAGGCGGACATGTAGACCACACCATTACCAATATTCACCCATTTCCTGGTGTTTCTGTTCTGTTGTTGTATAGGCAAGTTTCTTTTAAAAGCGCTCGTCCAAATTACCATGTTTGTTTCAGAACTTTTCAGAGCAGCAGTAAAATCCTGATAACATTTGGACAATTGAATGGTCTTCATCTACTCCTGCCAGCTCCATGCCAGGGCATGACATAACCACTGAAAAGACCTGCAGGACATTATTAACGCAAGCCAGTGGCAGACGAACCTGGACGGCTCATTTATCACTTTACCACAGAGCGCCCCCCTGCCCACAGTGTTTGTAGCAGTAACCCTTAGATATGGTTTCTGGGGTGTCAGATGTTAACATCATTCTGTCATCAGTGACCTGCATCCCCGATCGAGTCACAAGTCCACTCACTTGTCGAAAACAAAATAATAAAAAATGTTGTTTTGATTTTTTCTTTTAGAGTGTCCAAGAAGTCCCAGATCATCAGGTGCACACTTTTTGCATCCTGATTGTTTCAATTGGTGCCATTTTGTATTATGGAAGTTGCAGGCCCATACATACATTGGTAAAAGGACAACCTCAAGACCCAGAATGCAAGTGGTGACTAGAAAGCCAGCACTGGATATATGTGACCATATCAACATACAGTCAGTTGTCAAATATTTTTTGTAAATCAAAGGGATAAAGCAGAGGAACCATCCTGCGTGCGCCCCAAAGGGACTAGATAGAGTTATCCTGCAGTATTTGGAGAGTTTGCTCACCACAGAGTTCATAATCCAATTAAACTGGGTGAAGGGCCACATTAGGTGGGTGGAAAGTTCGCTGGTCTAACAAACCCATGGCACTGCTTCACTTGGAGTTCGTGCTGCATGAGGTTTTACGATGGCTGTAAAGAAAAACGGTTGACACAGATTTTACGATACTTTAATTCGTGATCCAACCATATTGGTGGATACAAGATGCAGTATGTTGGGTATGCAGTGATCCGACGGTGAGATACATACGGAGCGCAGCATCGCGTGTCGTAAAAGGAAAAAGACTTTGAGATTGCAGTCTACTTCGGAGATACTTCTACTGGAACGTGAGCTGATATAAATGGAGCACTGTCACGCTTGGAACAGAACACTTGAGAATTTGTCTTACATTTCCTGCTTGTGGAAGCAGGCCGTTACATCTGAAGATAGTGCAGACTGTTGTACACTACGTTGGGTCCCCTGATGAAGTTCTTGTGGATTTTTTGCTACGGGTATCAGAAGGAAACATGTTGGGTTGCCAAGTACACTGTAACATATAACACTGCTTTACATTCGCTTATTACATTGGTTTAGGACCTTTTGTTTAAAAAAAAAGGATCTTCCCATGTTTATGTATGTTTGATAGGCTAGAGTAACTATTAATTAGATTGGCTATCTACTGTTATCCAGTGATGTCCAAGGGAATCACAACAGACTGGGTCTAGTTGGCCAGCTGTGTTCAGATTATGTTTACATTTGGTCTTAACAATTATTGCACTTTTTGTATTGCACTGCACCTGTCACTTTTTCTATAATGTATGCAGTGTATAATGTTTACATGCTTTCATATATTTATTTTCTAATTGTGTAAGTTTAATAATAAAATGTAATAATTGGTCATTTGTATTTGTGTAGATTAAGTTAATACCATTTTCATTTGTTGTATGAACTGTGTTGATTGTTCGAGTCAAGAAGAGACACCACAAAGGCAGTGGGGTACTTAAGCCTTTGAGTCTATACAAGGTTTTTCTGGGGACAGACTCCACAACCGATAAACTTCCCTGTGTCTTTTTCTGTTATTCTAACTGCTCCACTTGGCCTCACTGGGCTAGATGGAGGCAAGGGTTGGCATGCTTTGGTGAGCTCTTAGGTCGTCCCGTGGCCTGCTTCAGTAGCTCATCCAGTCCTGGTTTCATTCTTTGCATTTTGCCTCTTATTTTAGCAAGCGATATGGCATATTAACCCACGTGCCGCACTCCAAGCTGCAGTCAGAGACATTTTCGTTATTACACGGTCAGACTCTGAGCTCCTCATTTACATCGCAGAGGTTGCTATGCAGGGAAAGGTTACCCTGACGATGTAACAGTACTGGGGTCTATTTAGAGAAATGTCATTTTGCAAAAAAATCTATTTTAGCAACAATAATTACAGGTAATTTATGGAGGGTCACTCCCTAGACCCTTAATGTTAATGTAATCAAATTAAAAGAAATAATTATGAACACAATACAACTAATCCTAAAAACAATCAAATGCAGCTGGTAAGTAATCCATGTACAAAGAGGAATGGATTATGTAAGCGATAAGGAAAATAATTATTTAAAACAAGGGATTGTAATTTCTGAAGTGTTTAGGAATGAAGTGGTAATTTTGTCCATTTAAGTGGGGGATACCATTGGCACCGGGCCAACGAGCATGGGGCGGGTGTACTGGCTCATTTTCGGGGTGGGTATTTACCCCACACCTATTAGAAACATAACCAGCTGCCGCTGATGGTAGTAGTTTAAAAGAAAGAAAAATCACACTCTATCCAGACCGGCTCCCAAATTCTTAGAGCGTAAGCAATATGACCTATGGAAATGATGTATGAAATGGAATCAAGTGACTACTACTGCAAATATTGAACCCAACTCCTTTCCACTCCACCCGGTGATGCATAGCACCTCATTCCCAGACGGTGTCCAATGCCTTTCCTCCTAGCCCATAGTCATATCTCGGTTCACCTACTCACTCCATCCCTTACTAACCTACTCCCCTATAAACTCTCCCACCTTACACACGCACGCACGCACGCACTCTCTCTCTCTCTCTCTCTCTCTCTCTCTCTTCCCCACATAACATGCTTCCAAGTGTCTCTGGCAAACACACGTAGAACCAATCCAGCACAGAGGACCCAGGTATTTCCAATCTGCGCCAATCAACGCGACTGCCCTCGCATCTGCCTCTCCAGTCATTGACCCCAGCATCCCCTCCTTAGGAACTGGGCTTGGACGACAAATGTGTCCATTAGGCAATTCATCAGTGAACGGTGCACAGGGGAGGAGGGTTCTGCCTGCAGGCACTCTTGTAGAAGACGACAAGAATTGCTTGTCTGTGACGTCCCCAACCGAAACCCTATCTCACACCACTCCCTGGCTTCAAATCTACTGTCGAGCCCTATTTATTCACACTGCTGCCACCCCTTAATTTCGCTTCCTCCTGGCACTTACCTTCCATGTGCTCTGTCATTCCTCAACCCAATCTCTTGTGCACAGTGCCTAGAAGCAGACTCCAGGTGGTATTAAGTGCAATACAAGAAACCTACATACAATAAAAGACATTTAAGGAGCTCGGAGCAGTATCCCAGCCGAGGGATCACCTCACTGGCAAAAGCCCCAAAGCAAGTCTCCCTGCCTTGACTTTCATCACCAGGCTTTTTATTGTATTTCCCTGGAGCTTATCACCAGTAAGTTACCCGGAGTCAAAAATTGATAATTATTTCTTGTTTATTGTTTCATAGTCAAAGAATAACTAGGCTACTACTCCTGACCACCTGTGCAATCCTAATGTATCTTTGCTCTCTACAGTGACTCATTCCTGGCCCTCTTTCCCTTCATTTGGACCTAATGACATTATTCAGGACACTGTCAAGCTTAAGTCTGCCTCCCCTCTTGACCCGGTTCCGCTTTCTGTTTTGAAAGTTAGTATTCCTAATATTGCCCCTTTGCTTACGGAAGCAGTGAATAATTCTCTTGCCACCGGTTCCATTCCTCCTATTTTGAAGTACGCTTTGGTTATTCCCATGTTTAAAAAGCCTTTCTTGGACCCCCTTCTTCCGGCTAACTATCGTCCTGTTTCTCTTCTTCCTTTCTGGAAGAATCTCTTTTCTTTGATCCTTTCAGTCTGGGTACCGACCCAATTAGGGCATGGAGACGGTACTGGTCTCGGCTATGGACGACCTTGCTTTGCTTGCTGATCAAGGTGCTACTGGTACACTGATTCTTCTAGATCTATCAGCTGCATTTGATACCATTGAGCATATCAACTTGCTTGACGGATTGGCAGCTGCAGGCATCTCCTGCCCTGTGCTGGCCTGCTTTCATTCATGTTTAGCTGATTGTTCCCAATCTCGGTCTCTGCCCCCTTTCAAGTCCAGACCTGCATCTGTCAACTGTGGGGTTCCCCAGGGTTCTGCTCTGTCACCTATTCTTTTTAATGTCTATAGGCAGCTGTTGGCTAAACTCAGGGTCTTAGTAGATGGCATCTCGCTGATGGTCTCTGTCTGGACATCTGAGTGCTGACTCTTTCTTTAGGCCCCTTCCCTAAACTACTTTCCGTAGTTAAGGACCTAGGAGTTAAGGTATCGGCCACCCTGTCTATGGATGCGCAGCTGAGCTTGGTCTGTCAAGGAGGCCTTTTTAAGCTTAGAATCTTGCCGAAGATTCTTCTATTCCTGTCCTCCCACCTGTGTGCTCCTGTGGTTGCTGCTTCTATTTTTGTAACCTTAGACTACTGTAATGCTATTTTCTTGTCCCAGCCTGCTTATATTCTTCATGGTCTGGTACTACCGGGTGGTTACAGGCATTTCTGTTCATAACCATATATCTCCCATCTTGCGCCACCTTCATTGGCTTCCTGTTGCATGGTGTATTGAGTTTAAGTCCCTCTGCATTGTGCATAGGGCCTTCTAAAGTCATGGTGCTGAGTTTCTGCAGAAGAAGTTCTGTCGCTACACACCCACGAGAGCGCTTCGTCCACCTCTGATTTCTTGATTCATGTCCCTATGTTCCATCGGACTAGTCTGGGTGGCCGCGCCTTTTCTGTGGCTGCCGGGGTGCTTTGGAATAAGCCTCCTCAGTCCCTTGGCACCAACAATAACCATCTTCTTTTCAGCCGCAATCTTAAAACTCACTTGTTTTGAAGTCCTTTTTTTAGCTAGCCTCTACTCTTAGTCTCCTCGTCAGCGGCATGATGTCTTTGGGTGAAAGTGCACTTTATAGTGTAGTTAACATAACCTTACAGTAATCATATGCATCTGTATCCTTCTCCTTCCTCTATGATACTTATATTCTAGAATAGATGCTTCCTAGCATTCCACTACACATCATTGGGAAGATACAACACATCTTTCCCCTTTACATTAAACAGGCAATTCAGTACACCTCACAACCCTACTCAAATTCCACCAACGGCCATCATGTGTCTGGTCCTGGTCACTTTCTGCTCCGATGGGTGTGCCATACCTAGTATCACCTTTATGCACACCATGTGGCAGTCTTATACGGACCATACCACCCACACACACACACACACCCACCCACACACCCACATAGCCCACTCGATTCCTCCTATCATACTGCTCCTTTATTTTCTCCTTTCTCCCTCGAGCCCCTTTTCAATTCATATGGTGATCTATTAGTAGTTGCATGTTTCTTCACCCTATATTGATATAGGGGGAAGAAACATGCAACTACTAATAGATCACCGTTTGAATTGAAAAGGGGCACGAGCTCGAGGGAGAAAGGAGGAAATAAAGGTGTGACTAATTTCCAGATCCAATTCCAACCTGGACATTTTCCTCAACTGTACCGTTTCTTTGACCACTTGTTCCACCAACCCATTTGCTTACGGGTGGTACAATGTTGTTGTTATGTGTTTAATACCACCCTGCCCCATCAATGTTAGTCATCTTCTCTGACACAAACTGTGCCCCATTATCTGTCACATTTTCTCAGGGCACACCTTCCCTACTAAAGATGTTTTCCCAAAATGTGATCACCACCTCCGTAGTGATCTGTCTCACAAATTGCACTTCTGGCCAATGTGTATAATAGTCAGTCAATACTAACGCATACTTCTTTCCTGACTCAACTCTGTGCAACGGATCAATAATACCCATGGCCACACAGTTCCATGGTTCCGATGGCACTTGCCCCACCGTCAACAGTGGTGTTCTGGTGGCCAACACCATGTTACTCATCCTCTACTGAACACATTCCCTAAACATACCTGTCAATCTCGCTATCCATTACTGTCCACCAGAAAGTTTCCCTAACCAGACACTTCAAGCCTGACATGCCTGAGTGCCCAACATGGACATTGGCATCCCATCCTCGTCGCCAAATGATTGTATTTTCCTGCACCGATAAGTTACCCAGAGTTACATATAGACTTCTGCCAACCCCTTTCTCTACGATACTTCTGTTCTAGAACAGAAGACTCATAGCATTCCACTACATATCATTGGCAAGTTAGAACACATTTCAACTCCCCCACAGATAAGAATCAGTCCTATGGATATTCAAATCAGCATCATCACACATTTTACTTAAACCCAGTGGTAATCCATAGTCTACCCTGTGTTGCGCAGGTGCTAGAGGTGATGGCCACTGCTCAAGTGTTGTGCCATTGGGAAAGCAGTGCCCCCATAAGTGACTTATAGTCTGGTTTATACTCATGGATACAAGGGTGGACAACTGAAAAGGCAGGTGTACTGACCCACATTGTCGCTCGCCCATCAGAAACACCTTCCAAGCAAAAGGGTACTCAGCCACCCACCACAGGCAGTCCCCCACACCACAATGTATAGGTGGATGCGCAAAGGAAAAGAGAAGGTGGAACAGTGGTGCATTAAGAGTCCCTACGTCCTTTTGGGAGTATAATGTCATCTGGAAGAACTCAATCGCTTGGTGTTTAGGTAGATGCCCTGATACATACCCAACCTAGGGCAGCCAGGCCTAGACTCCAATACCCATGTCCTGACACTAGGGGGCTTGGGCGGCTGTGCCATGGAGCCTCCAGTAACTCTTGTCCATGAGGGCTGTGTTGGCACTTGGGAGAGTTGGGGCCAGTAAGACAAAAGTGCAGACCTCTGGCAAGTTTCACTCGAGGATCAGGCACGGGTTCTGCTAGTTCGGTGCAACACAGGTACACTCTAATTTAGCCTGCCCCTGTACTTGAAGGGCATGTGGCATGGCAGTGGGAGATGGGTGGAGCCGTTCTTCATCACATACAGCATAGTAGCATATCATTAGTTCGTCCACCCACTCATCCAAAAAAGAACATGCATCCAACCTCAGTGTCGACTCTTCATTCTTGTCGACTTCTCACAGGATGCAATCCTTTAGTCCGGGGGGTGTGGGATGCAGGGACTTGTAGAAGGACAGGAGCACCAAATTGCCAGGTACCGGGACCTCCCCCTCAGGACCAGTATAGAGTACAGGGTCCGGGTGCAATGACGCCATCATCCTGGGTCAGGTGGTGATGCATGGTGAGTTATTTCCTTTCCTGCCCTTAGAAGGAGTTGTTCTTTGAGTTACACTGCCCTAGCCAGAGAGTGGAAGAGGTGGAACCAATTGCGACACGTGGGGACACTAGCTTCTTCTGGGTCAGTAGGCTTTTATTTGGCCATCTACGAGAAGGCACAGTGAGCTATTGGAACTAGATGTCAATAAAAGCTGTTATCTGGGCGCCTGCAAACTGTCATTGTGTCAGTGGCTATTGAGTAAAACAGAACCAAAATAGGTTGCTGAGTTCTTATTGCATCACAACTGGGCAAGTTGAGTGAACCTCGACCCACTTATAATGAATGCAGACTCAACCTGAGGTAGACCTGTGGGGGAGGCCACCAGCTTGGAAAGAACAGCGTTTGGCCACAGAAACCTGTATGCCACAATTCCTTGTTCTGGGCACAATGTGCTTGTGTCTTCATCAGTGATCCCCCTAACCCCTGTGGAAGATAGGATTATAGGGAGAGTTCAAAGACACAGGGGGCTGCTGTTCAAGGGGGAAAGGGTAACAAAATATGCAGGGATGATGGTTTTTACTGCAGGGGTGCAGTCTTGGTCTATGTCATGATAAATGTTTGGTCGGGACAGGGTTTGACAGGTAGGGCAGACATACATCTGAAAAGTCAGTACCATTCTGTGCAATGGGGAAGTGGCAATGTGTGTTTCCTAGATAGCTCGGAGCTGAGCAGAGGTAAGCAGTCCTTGCAGCAAGTCTTTCTACCGTGTTGCTGAGTGCGGAGGCTGAGCTTTTACGGTTCCATGTGTTAAAATCGTCGCAAAAATGGCTGTGGTTACAAAATATTGCGGCAAAAAGGCTGTGGTTTTGCCGCCGCAATCCATGTAAAAGATGCGGGGGACACCCCCGCAACACCTGGACCCCCTGCTCCCCTTAAATGGTATAATGGGGTACACCTCAGCATTTTTGCCGCGATTTGTTTTATATAGGCAGCATTTTTGCTGCGATTTTATCACTGCATACCGCTTTTACACCATCAAAACCCTGATTCGCGGAGCTGAGCAGAGGTGAGGTGAGCAGTCCTTGGCAGGACTCGGTGTGGATAATCGCGTAAGATCAGTACCACAGAACTTCATGGTGCACCAAACTGTATACAGACTGAACCCACTCAGGAGGGTGACTGCCTACGCTTGCAAAACCTGAGCTCTGATTGCAGTATGAACAGCGGAACGTGTCATTGGCAAAGACAGGGGGGGGTGATAACACAGATGTGTCACTGGAGGGTGGTTCTTGCTCTCAACTCCCATTTAGCATTGCAGTTGAAGTGACAGCGTCGACCGCCTTATATATGTATGTCCAAACGGGGGGGAGCTTCTCAACTTGATTTAAACGCAGCTATGACGGCTTGCGCAACCACTGTAGCGAGTACTTCTCAAGGTGCTCGGATCGGCTATCTGGATTGGTAGCTGCACCAAATGAAATGCCATTACTTAGAATGGAAAGTAAGTTCTATAAGAACTGTGCGCCGGGCAGAGGCGTGGATGGTGCTTTACTGCTTACCAAGAATAAACCCAGACAATGCTCATAAATACAATGATGCTGCATCCAAAGATCCTTGTAACCCCTCCCCCAAGCCCAGAATCCCTCTAAAAGTTAAACCAGTTTGGAAGCCATTGAACCTGGGCTCGGATGTTGCCCTTAAAAGTTAAATTATAGATTATTTTTCCGAAAGGTTCAGGATAAAGAAAATTCTGGTCACACATCGTCGGATCTGAAATCGATGCAAGAAACCATGCAAAGGATTGAGGTTAATGACGAGGACCTATTGGAAAGTACGAACTTACTGGAAGGCTGTCTACCAGGCGCCCCTGCTCTTCTCCGCTCCCCCTGAGAAGTAATGGAGAGTCTGGTAAGGATGCTCAGGAGATTATTCAACGGATTAACCTTGATTTGGAGACCCCGGTGTCCGAAGTCTTTAATAACACAGGTGCGCGAGGATCTAAGAATCCAAACCTCATGGTCATTAACCATAGACATCTCTAGTAGACATCTCTGAGCAGTTGCCGACAGAGGAGGCCATTGAAACCCACAAGCAGCTTTCGACTAATGCCAATAAAATTGGCGGGACAGAAATTAAATGTTATTTACGAAGAGAAACAATAAAAGACTAAGGGCCTCATTCCGAGTATGGCGGTAAGGGATAGCGGCCACCGGTAACGAGACCGGTGGCGGTAATCCCTTACCGCCATACTCCGAGTTCCCTTTGCGCCCTCGCCCTTAACGCCTGCTTTGAGCAGGTGTTAAAGTGGAGGGCGCAAAGGGGCCTCCAAGCCAATAACGGTGACCGTAATGAACGGTCACCGTTATTTGCATCTTCCCCATTCCCATTGAGCCCTATGGGGCTCATTTGGGAATGGGGAAGAGCCTTGGTGAATGGGGAATTACCGCCCCGCCAACCTTGGAATGGGGCGGTAATTCCGCCATCCACCAAGGCGCTGCCGGTCCGGGTACGGCGTCAACCAAGGCGTTAATAGCGCCATTGGTTAGCGCCGTACTCGGAATGAGGCCCTAAGACTTTCTTCAGGAAGCCCAGAGTTGCCCATGTTGGGAGACGCATTGGAACAAAGTCCATGAAGTATATGTCATCATCTTCACAGGAGAGCCTAAATGATCAACTTAAAGATCACACCCCACTACTGGCAATGCGTCATTCCAAGATGCTGTTTGTGGAGGGTTTTGTAATAGCTGTGCAAGATAAATTGGACAAAAGCTCTGTGCAGACCAAAAACATACTTTGCAGTATTTTGGAGCCAATTATTCAACAGAGAAATGAAAGAAGATCTGTAAGGACCTTTTTAACATTAGTCGACCACATAGAGGAAGATGCTTCTAAACCTCTGAAAGATCAGAACGAAATCTTTAGCACACATCTGGACAGCCATTATGACAACAAAAAAAGCCTTCTCAAATGAACGTCTTGCTTGATTCGTAGGGCAGGGCACCCTATCGGCTTCGGCAGTAAAGGATGGCAACTTTAGGAAACAGTGTAAGACGCAGGAAGTGGAAGAAAACATCTTAGCCGATCAGATAATTCTGAACTTAGATTCCCCCGACATCATTAATATGCAAGAGGTAGAAGATGAGCACCACACCATGCCGGGATCGAGTTAAAGTGATCCAGCGGCAGGAGGCGGTAAAACATCCACCAGCCCTGAAAGAATATATGATCTTTACAAAAGGGAAACGTCTTTTTAAAATCTGCAAGGAGCTGGCAAATCCTGCTGCAGTCTCTACCTCTCCTGTCCCCTCCCAGGCCCTCTGCACAGCCCTGGCTTCTCATTTCATCTCTAAAACTCAGGTCATCCTGTCCTCTCTCTTCTTCTCCCCCTCCTCCCTCTACTCCCTGCTCTTCCTCTGGCCCTTCTTCGGCCTCCTCTCCCTCCTTCTCTGCCTTTCCCCTGTAGTCCTCAAACGAAGTTTCTAGACAAGTCCAATCTATGTAAGTCTCGTCAAAACAGGTTCACCCCTGTTTCACCAAAACCATTAAGGACCACATTGACACCATGGCTCCTGCTCTGGGTGATTACTGCAACCACTCCTTCGCCACTGGAGTCTTCCTCTCCCCCCTGAAGCACTCCCTTGTGCACCATCTTCTTAAGAAACCCTCTGCCGACCCTTTCTGCCCAGCTAACTATCGTCCAATCTCCGTCACTCCTTTCCTGGGAAAACATCTGGAAAAGCTGGTCATCTCCCAGCTTAATCTTCACACTGTATCTGTTGGTTGTCTCCATGACCATCAATCTGGCAACAGAGCTGCCAGGAGCACAGAAACTGCTCTCCTAAACATCCGTGAAGACTTGCTCTCCAACCTTGATTACAACAACCCCTGTGTCCTCATCTTACTTGATCTCTCTTCTGCAATCGAGACGGTCAACCATGCCATCCTGCCCAACCGTCTCTGTGATAACCTGGGTATCACCGATCAGGCCCTGGCTTGGCTGACCTCTTTCCTCTCCGATCGACCCTCCCAGGGCCAACTTGGGTCCTTCCTCTCCTCTATCTTTATCTCTACCTGTGGTGTTGCTCAGGGGTCTAACCTCTCTCACTGACTGTTCAACCAATACCGGCACTTCTTTCCCATCGCATTGCCGCTCTCTGCTCCAACTTTCAGTGCTATGCAGATGACACTCAACTCATTTTCAGGCTCCCTTCCGCCACCTCTTCTCCTTCTCTCATCTCTGACTGTATGTCCGCCATCCAGGAGTGGTGTGCCGCCAATGATCTCTGCCTTAATGCCAGTAAGACCGAGATTCTCCTCATCGGCACAACTGCTGCCTCCTTTCCTGTCACTCTCTGGCTGGCCTTTCTTGCCCTCTTCCTGCTCCCACCATGAGGCTAAAAACCTTGGGGTCACCTTCGATTCCACACTTTCCTTCTCTCCTCACATCTGACATCTCTAAGAAGTCACACTACCAGCTGCACCTCCTTAGACTTATTCTTCCTTTCCTCTCCTTCCCCCAGAAGCTCACTGTCTCCAAAGCTTTAGTTCTCTCCAGGCTGGACCACTGCAACAACCTCTTTCCTAATCTGCCTGCCTCTACTCTCCACCCTCTACATCTCATCCAAAATAGGACTGCGAGACTTGTCCTTGGCCTCAAGCCCAGGGATCATATCTCTCCAGAACTGAAATCTCTGCAATGGCTCCCAGTGGTGGCGAGGATTAAGTTCAAACCCCTCTGCAGTGTCCACAAGGCCTTCTGGGGCCTGTAACCTCAATACCTTCAACTCTTTCTTCCTAAATATCTTCCCTCTCGAGCTCTTTGCTCATCCACCTCCAACTCCCTCCGGGTCAGTCGCTTCTCCAAGCAGCGAGTTGGTGGTAGATCTCTTTCTTCTGCTGGGGCATCCATCTGGAACAGCCTCCCTTCCTCTCTGAAACTTGAGGAGAACCATCTCCGATTCCGGAAGCACCTGAAGACCTTCCTCTTTGCTTCTGCTTTCTCTCCTGCTATCCCCTGCTGATCACCTGGCTGAATCTGAAACTGCACTGGTTCCCTGGCTACCCTCTGATCTTGGGCCCAGATCCCCTCCCTGCCAGTTGCACACCTGCACTGCCCCCTGGCAACCCTTGCACTCGGGGACTGTTTCTGTATCCCTACTGCCCCTACCAGCACTTGACCCCTGATGTCTGCTGTTACGCTTGCACTTGCCACCAGCTGCCCGCACTTTTATTATCTTTATTTATTTTACTGTTATCCTATGTACTGTACTGCACTGCCCCCTCCCCTTTCCCCCGCATTTTTACCCTTCCCCCCTGCCCTGCACTTGCGCGATCTCAATGTCACCTGGCCTAGTAGGATCGTTGTCTGTCTTCCCTTTGTTTTCCCTCCCCTGCCTCGTCGCGCCTTGAAACACTTGTGTATAGGCGCGTTATAAATGCCATATCATATCATAATCATGATCCGCAAATTCAACAGAGAAGGTTCACCCAGCAAAATAAATATC
Source organism: Ambystoma mexicanum (assembly GCF_040938575.1). NCBI lineage: Eukaryota > Metazoa > Chordata > Amphibia > Caudata > Ambystomatidae > Ambystoma > Ambystoma mexicanum. The sequence continues at coordinate 754,439,544 of NC_090921.1, read as the reverse complement.
AAAAACAATCCAAAGGGAAAAAACCTAAAAACCAAAAGATGGCACCCAAACAGCGATCTAATGATTTGCGCCAATTTATAAGGAACCTGACCCTTCCGGTAAATTCAATAGAGGCTCCTACCTTACATTTCGACATACTCTATATCGGACACAAAAACACCTCTTTAGAGTGATTCACTTGAAATGTTGAACACAAGGTGACGCCTATGCCAGGAACTTATGTTTTCTCAGACAAGCAAAGAGAGTGGAAGGGAAGCTGAAGAGGAGGAGATACAGGAATTAACGGAAGATAGGTTGCCTGGACGGTGTCGACTAAAAAAAGATACTGAGCTTGAGGTCATCACTAGTGGTGTTCAGTTTTATGTCTTTACCATCTCCAGAGGAATTGGTTTCCACTGCCCGATCTTCGCCACCGCCTCTATCTTCTGATTCCCTGGAAGAAAAATGGAACGTCTTGAGGACTCTTCCTCTTTGATGAAGAACTTGGTTAAATGACGAAAAATTCATATTCTTTTGGCTTCCCCCTCCTGTGCGTGGGTTTTTTCCGCTCTATTGTCTTCTATGTTATTCTTTGTGAGCGCCCTGAGGCCTACCGGTTAGTGGAGCTATAGAAAAGAGCAGATAGATAGATAGACAGATAGACTAGACATGGGTTGATTACAGGTAGAAATATCGTACTTACCCAAGAGGCGGGAAAGTCCAAGAGCAGGACAGAGACGGCTCCATCGAGGAGCAGTGGGATTCAGTTAACAAGAGTGGTGACCCCGAGTTCAAAGGACAGAGCGCCCATGGTATCAACCTTGAACAGAAGAACATCCCAGTCCCTCTTTGTAAAGAGTTGAAAACTAGATGATTCTCGTTGGGCTGAACTGCCCTGCTCTCCATTCTTTTTTTTTAATAACTCTGTTTATTGAATTTAAACAACAAAACATAAGAGACATATAAGAATAAGACATGAATCAGCAGTATACATGTGGAAGGCAATCTCAGCAGTATACAAGTTGAAGGCAGTCGTCCATATCAACGGGGCCCGTAGGGCCGAGGACCAGAAGACAACAAGACAACAATAGGACCAGGCAGGCAAACAAGGCAAGCATCACTACCGGTGCACCCCCACCCACAGAGCTTATTGAGCATCTAGCCATTTGCCCCATATTTTCTCGAATTTACGGGGGCAGCCCCTTGCATTATAAATTCGGCGCTCTAAGGTAGCACCTCGGTCCAGCTCGTTACTCCATCGATTCAGGCTCAATGGTTCGTCCGACCCCCAATTGGCCGCTATAAGCCTTTTGCTCGCCCCCAGCGCCGTTGCCAAAAACATTTTTTCATGTTTGGACAGGTCTACTTCCCCTCCAATGCCCAATAGTACCATCTTGGGGTCCCTGGGAATTGGTGTCCCCAGAGCGGCTGAGATTGTATTAACGCATTCCACCCAGAAGGCCTGTATCACCTGACAGTCCCATATCATATGGTAGAAGGTGGCGGGTTCAGTTTTGCATCGGACACATGTCTCGTCTTCTATTCCACCCCATCTGGCCATTGCAGTGCGCGAGTGATATGATCGATGTAAGATCCTCAACTGTATGAGCCTAAGCTTGGATTCTATCCCAATTTCTCTGGGGGACATTAATGCTTCTACCCAGTCTTCAGGTTCCAGGGGGCCCAGGTCCCTTTCCCATTTTGCCTTTAGTCCGTCGAGTTGTGGAGTCCCGAATGAGCTAAGGGCCTGATAGAGGCTGGAAGTGACCCTAGAAGAGATGTACTGCGGGAGAATATTGGTCTCGATGGGGGAGCAAGGGGGTAGGACCGTCGTGTCGGGGAATTGGGCGCGGATTGCATGGGACAATTGCGCATGCCGAAACCGATCCATGGGAGCCAGGTTGAATCGTTCGCGCATGGTCTCAAAGCTCAAGAGGCGGCCCTCTTGTATAATTTGTGCTAATGTGTGTATTCCTTTGGACAGCCAGTGACCGAAGGGGCCCATTTTTACCAGTTCTGGGAGGAGCGCATTGTGCCATATGGGTTGCGACAGTGTTGGCTGGCCTTCCCAGCCGATTAGCTTGTGAGCGGCCCGCCAAGCCCTCCGGATATGATGGGACATTTTGGGCAGCGCCGGGAGTTGGTCGCGGGTGGCGTAGAGGATTTGGAGCGGTGTTAGTGGGGACATGGTCTCCAGCTCTATACGGTTGTGTGGCTGTGTGGGGTCTGCATGTATCCAGTCATTCACTACTCCTATTTGTGTGGCCAAGTAATAGGTGCGTATACAAGGTAACCCGATGCCTCCCTCCCACACCGATCTTTGGAGCGTGTCAAGGGCAATCCTGGATTGTTTCCCTCCCCAAAGCAATGTGCGCAGATTCTTGTCGATGAGTGCGAAGGTTTCCCGGGGGATGGGGAACGGGGTGTTCTGGAGGACATACAACAGTCTGGGAAGGGTCATCATTTTAAATAGTGCGGCCCGGCCCATTAGGGACAGGGGGAGAGATTGCCAGTGGGGGATGTCTCTAATGAACCGCTCTATTACTGGTTGTATATTAAGTCGGGGGAACCCATCGAGCGTCGGGTCAAGCCGTATACCCAGGTATTTGAATTCCCTGATAGAGACGCGATATGGGCAGGTCTCCGGGATCGCAGGCTCACCCCCCTGAATCGGGAAGAAGATGGTTTTGGCCTCATTAACCTTTAGGCCTGCAAAGGACTGATATACCCCGAGTATGCGGGAGACCACCGGGCACGAGACACCTGGGTTACTAAGGTATATGAGCAGGTCGTCCGCATAGAGCGAGAGGCGGTCTTCCCCCCCTCCCGGCCAGACGAAACCATTCCAGTTGGTGTTAGCTCTAAGCTCAATCGCTAGTGGCTCGATGGCCAGGAGGAAGAGGAGTGGAGACAGCGGGCACCCCTGCCTCGTGCCTCGACCCAGGGGGAAAGGTTTGGAGGACATGCCGTTCACCCTCACCGTGGCCTCCGGGGATGCATATAACAGTTTTACCCACGATATAAACGTCTGCCCCAAGTTCATCCTGGCCATGATCTCCCACAAGGCATCCCACCCCACTGAGTCAAACGCCTTTTCGAAGTCCACCGCCAGGAGGGCGAGTGGAGCTGGTATCTCCTTTGCCCTGGATAGCGCCAATTGGACCCTGCGCAAGTTCATTCGAGTCGACTTATTGGGCATAAAACCGCATTGGTCCGGGTGGATTAGGGTCTCAATCACTTGCAGTAGTCTGTTGGCGAGTGTTTTGGCGAGGACCTTCGCTTCGCCATTAATCAGGGATATCGGGCGATAGGAGGCACATTCCTCCGGAGGTTTCCCCGGCTTGTGTATGACCACTATGCATGCCTTCCTGAGGTCTGGGGGGAGTGCTCCTAGTTCCCTGCTGCGTAGAAACATGCGGTGCATGTGGGTGGGAAGCATGCCACCAAGGCACTTCCACGTTTCTGTTGGGAACCCATTGGGGCCCGGAGTTTTCCCGGGCTGGAGTTGTGCCAGTGCCTCCTGCACCTCAGTGTCAGTAATATCCGCATTCAGGAGGTCTGATTGGTGCTGCAGGAGTGTCGGGATTTCGATGTGGTCGAGGTATCGGGAGGGTTCGACTGATGGGTTCCCCGTGGGCGGGGTGTAAAGATTTTTGTAGTAGGTGGCGAATGCCTCGACGATATCTGAATCTTTCGTCAGTATTGTCCCATCCGGAGATCTGATTGCCCTAACGTGTCCCCTGCTCTGCACGCGTCTCTCCAACCAGGCCAGTGTCTTGTTAGCTTTGTCGCCCCTTTCATATATTTGGCTTCGGACTAACTGGTGAGCATTTCGTGCATTGTCTAGGGACAGGTTACTGAGGGCGGCCTGCGCCGTGAGCATCGCCTCCTTTGCTTCTTGAGTGTTCTGTATGAGGGTTTGTCGCTCACACTCCAGGACGCGTGTCTCTGCATCCCTGACCTTCTGGACTTGGCGTTGTTGGTAGGCGGAGACCTTGGAGATAGCCTCCCCTCGTAGGACAGTTTTGTATGCCTCCCAGATCGTGATCGGGCAGTCCACCGAGCCCACATTATGTTCGAAATATTCCGCTGTCGTCTTCTCTAGCTCTTCTGCAATCTCGGGAAGACGGAGATGGTACGTATTTAGGCGCCAGTTACGGTCTGAGCGGCAGGAAGAGTTCTTGAGGGTCAAGAGAAGCGGGGAGTGGTCCGAGATCCCTCTTGCGAGGAATACAGCATCGAGGAGTCTGTGGGTTATATTGCGAGGGATGAAGGCGTAGTCGATCCTGGAGAATGATTTGTGGACCCCAGAATAGAAGGAGAACCCTGCCTCGTCGCCATGGAGTGTGCGCCAGGTGTCCACCATTCCTGAGGTTTCTGCAAACGTGGTGAGTGGCGTAGAGGTGGGACGTGTTCCAGCTCTCCTATAGGTTCTGTCGATTGTGATGTCCATTACCTCGTTAAAGTCCCCTCCGAGCACCCACACATCCGCCTCCTCCTCCAGGAGTAAGTTCTGTAATTCAGCGAGCAGTTCCTTCGTCAGTGTGGGGGGGGCATAGAGCGCTGCCAGGCCCCATCTCTCACCCCAGATGTCCGCCAGCAACAGCACATAGCGGCCCCGGGGGTCCGTCCTGATCTTCCTAACATGGAGAGGAACTCTCTTGTGGACGAGTATCATTGTGCCCCTCGCCCCTTTCGTGAATCCGGCATGGTAGACCTTCGAGTAGTTGGATCTTTTGAAAAAGATGGTGTTGGTGCCTGTCAGATGTGTTTCATTTAAGAGGGCAATGTCTGGCGAGTGTCGGTTTAGGTACTGAAGTACCAGTCTTCGCTTTATGCTGGAGCCGAGGCCATTGACGTTCCAGGACAGTATCTTCACTTTGTTGGAGTTCATCCTGTCAGCGTGAGACTATTTGTTGGGGTGTCTGAGAGGATTAGTGGCCATTGCATTTTCCCCCCGGGGGCGTAAGTTGTTTCCTTCTCGGGGTGGGGGGGACCCCCAGCGGCCGCCTCGCATCGGAGTGTCTGAAGGCTGGCAGGTGCCTGCGTCTCTGAACCTGGCCCACTGTAGTGTTTGTCTGACTTGCCTGCTTTCATCGTTTTCCAGCTTTCTTTTCCCGTGAATTTGCTTCTTCAAATCCCCAAAACTCCCCCCACCCTGCACTTCCCTTCCAACTGGGAGCACCTGTCGCCCTAACATCGAACTTATAACTTGTTGAACGTAAACTTCGTCGGAATGACCCGACCTAGGGTGTTGGCTCCAGTGGAGACGCCCTGACTGTGTTTGGAACTGCGGTGTCAAGGTGGTGGTGGCCGCGGTGGTGTAATTTCCATGGTGTCCCTTGGTGACCTCAGTACTGTGATGCCCAGGCCTCATCCGTTCTCAGTGGTATTCCTGAGGGGGGGTCTTGGTGTTTCTGTTTCGGGGCCCATCGGAGTAGGAGGCGGCGAGTCCTGCCCGGGCCCGGGTTTGCGAGCGGGCGGCCCAGAGGGCGAGCGCCGAGTCGTCGGCCCATTAAGGATCTGTGTTTCGAGCCAGTCCCATGCTTCTTTGGGGCTGTGGAATAGGTGTGTCGTTCCCTCGTGGTGGACCTTGAGCAACGCCGGGAAGAAGAGGGCGAACTTGATGGATAGAGAGTGAAGCTTTTTCTTAACCGAGTCAAACGACTGGCGGGCCCGCTGAACCTCCTTAGTGTAGTCCGGGTAGAACCCTACTTTATAGCCGTTGTATGTGATTGGGCCGGAGGCCCGTACCATCTGGAGGATGGCGTCTCGGTCTCGGTAGTTCAGGAGGCGTGCAATTATAGTTCGGGGGGGGGCTCCTGGGGTAGGTCGCCCAGTGGGTACCCTATGTGCTCTTTCGATAGAAAAGAATTTCGACAGTTTCTTGGGGGCAAAGATGTGGGTCAGCCAGTCTTCTAGGAAAAGTTCGACACTGGGGCCCTCCTCTTTCTCCGGGATCCCAAGAATCCTGAGGTTATTGCGCCGTGCCCTGCCCTCACTGTCTTCAGCTCGGTATTCTAGTTGGTTAACCTTCTGGGCAATTATGGCGAGTTGTTGTTCCAACTGGCGGACATTATCTTCTGTGTCCGACACTCTTTGCTCCGCTTCTCCTACTCTGGACGATAAATTGCGCAGATCCTGACGTAGGAGAGATACTTCCGTGCAGACTCCGCCAATTTTGAGTTCCAGCGATGTTCTCGAGTCCCCAATTGCCTTCATTAAGTCTCTCAGGGAGAGTTGGGGGTCCTGAGCTGCTTCCCCACCATCCGCTTCCGCTGGGGATTGCATTTCCAGGCGGGGGGGGGCTTCCACGGTATAGAGGTCTATTTTGCTTTGTAGGGTCTGCCTCCTAGCCTTATCTTTGCCCATGGCGGAGTCGGGTATTCGTGTGAGGCGGCAAGTCCGGATGGGACGTATTGGTGCCCCCCAGGGGGTCGTTGTAAAGTCTGAGTTGGGGTGGGTTTGTCGGGCGACGATCCTTCCCTATTGTGTCCCTGTTCAGGTGTGCCGGCGGGGTTGCTTGGCCGCTGGAAGCAGACCCCTGCTATGGTTGGTCCGTTGTGTCTATTGGAGGGTCGCGGGCCCACAGAGATGGCATCCGCCTATACGCCCCCCCGGAGCCCGTATTATGTTCAGTTCATGAGTGACGTGTGGAAGGCGATAGCCGCGGCTCTCCGCTGTGCGCGCCACTTTGTGCTGCCCCTGGAGGCCGTTAATTGTGTCGATTGAGGGGCAGATCCCTTTGTCGTTGGCGGTTCCAAGGGTCCCTGGTCGGGGTTGGTCCGGTGAATTTCGGGGGTTTGCCCCAATGCGCGGTCTCACACCGGGCTGCCCCAGTGGGGTATCTGCCCCGCTCCTTGTGCTTGTGAAGTCGTGGCCTTTACAACGGGAGGCCTCGGGTCACTGCCCACAGTTGTTAACTTATTGCCAGTTCCCTGGACCCACGATCGTTTGTGGAGGGTGCTGCGGACGTTGTCACCAGTTCTGGGTGCTAATGGTGATGGGGGAGGGGAGCGTCCCCAGTCCCCTCAGCTCCGTGCCCCCCACAGGTGGACCTCCGAATTCACTTTTGGGTGGGGGGTGAGGCGTCTCCTTAATGCGGGTCGGTATCCCGCCGGTTGCCCTTACCTCGTTAATGCTGATGGGGGAGCGCAACACCGCGTTACCGGTTCCCGTGTCGCGGCTCAACCCCAGGCGTGACAGTCCCGCAAATTGAGGGAGAGGCGGGTGGGGGCAGAAAGGCGTTCTGCTCGCCTCTGTTTACGCCGCCGGGTCTGGTGGCACAGCGTAGAGATCCCTTGCTGTCCGTGCAGTGCTGGTGTCCAGGATCGTCGCGGCTTCCGCGCCGAGCGTCGGCCGTGCCCGCGGTTCGGGCACTCGGACGGCCGTCTCAAGCAGGGGGCTCAGCAGGGTGGAGGAGCCCCGGGCGGCAGTCAGGAGGAACCGGAGCGATGCCTCGGGCCGGCGTCCTCGGCCCCCCCCGGCTCGTCCGCTCCCCGAGGGCCTCAGTGGCCGCCGCAGCTCATGGGGGGAGGGGCGCAGGAGCCGCAGTTAACCGCCCAGCAATGGCGGCGAGTCTCTCGTCGGCGGACTCAGGGACGTTTCTCACGCCCCCCGGTCCGATTCTGCTCGGGGTTGAAGCAGGCAGTGCCTGGATGGGTCCGCCAGTGTTGTGCTGCTTCAGGAGGTCGGGCGAATTCCCGGAGCGGAATAAATGAAGGATATTTAATCGCGGCCACCGGGAGCCGACGCGATTAGTTCTTCATGCGCGGCTCGCGCATGCGCAGTCCCCCCTGCTCTCCATTCTTAACCCTGGAGGAAAAGCTGAAGGGGTTGAACATGAGGGCCTTTAGTAGAAGCGGAGCTATGGACTTTGAAGAGAGCCCTTCCAAAAGGAATTACAGCCAACATAGACACCAGGCCCCACAGCATCATACGAATTGCCTGCTATTGGAGCAAATTCTGCACATCAATGGCAGTCTTATATTGAAACGATAAAACATGCTACGATTGCTACATCATGTCCCCAACCTGCGTTTGATATCCACGAACAACTTACAAACGATCACATTTTTAGAAGAACAACAGTTGGACAAGGTGGCAATCCACCTCGCATCCAACCTAGTAAGGCAGTCCCTGTTGGAAGAGGTCGACAACTTTCTACGATTGGGTTTTGACTTGACAGAGTTACCCGATGTTTCAAACTACTCTAACGTTTACCATCAGATTGGGCTGATTAAACCGCCCAGGGGTGTTGAAGATAGAAATAAGGAGGCAGTGGCTTCTCTCTCTTGTCCTGACATAATCACAAGCGATGAGTGGTAACCTGACAAGAGCTACCGCAGGCCAAAGGAAGAGCCAGTTGGAACTGGCTGTCTGATGCCTTAGTTGTGGACAAACGAAGAGCGTAACTGACTCTTCCTGACAAGTCGGAAGCTTTCACCTTGGCATGGAAATGGGGATTTAGACTTTTACCTGTATGACATAGTATATCTTCAGGAGACTTGGTTGAGAACTCCTAAGGTTTTGAATGGCTTTACAGTATATTTAAATAAGGCAATAAAAGGGCCAGAAGGGAGACCCTATTCAGGATTGTTGATAGCAGTCAAAAACAGAAGGGGTTTGTCTGCGATTGAAACAATTTACCCAAACGCTTATATTCAAATGATAATGATTCAAGCTAATGGCTCGCGACCAAGTAGAAAAAGGATGGTGACATTATAAACACTGTCCTGGAACACTGATGCTGAAGCGGTGGCCAACTTTCATTGTGCAGTTATGGGGTTGCTAGATAGGTCCGTTGAGGTTTGGCCTGTTTCAGCGACAATACTATGTTGGGATTTAAATATTCATTGCTTTGACTGAAATAATATTTTGATACAAGCGATCGATACTGCTTCTTCCAAGTCTGAATTGAGAGGCTACGCTTGCAGATTAGAGCTGAGCTACAGGAATATATATTTGTTTCATGTCCAGATTAAGGGTGATATACCTGCACAAATGACATGGAAGAGGGGCAGGGAAAAAAAGATCTTGGATTGCATATTCTTGTCTGGTAATATGCTTATAAGAACTTTAAATCTGCAAATTAGTCACATGATTTCCAGTGACCATAGCATCTTGAAACCGAGACTTATTCAGCGGCGGTCGATGTTTCAGGGGGGAGGAATAGGCAAATTATGAACCAGTCAAGAATAACACGTTTGACAGAACGATTTAATGACCAGGTGGAGAGAGCTCCTAATGACCAAGTAGATCTCGTGTTGGACTATACTAGGCTCTTGACCACTTTTGTTGAATCTAGAAAACCAGGTCTGAAAGTTACCTTCACCCACTTGCACGTTTATGACGTGGAAGTGGCAAAGGCTAAGAGGAATTTAAGGGCCATTTTGAGTGGGTTTAAAGGCAACATAACTGGGGAGAGAGTGGGCTGTATTACAAAATTAAAACAGAAATATCATAATTGGGTCAAATCGAGAAAGCACGTGATGATGCAGAACGAATGCTCCATAGGATTAAAACAAAAAGGACAGGCGACATTTGGAAGTTGCTACACTCCTTGAATGGGCTCCAGAAGGCGTTGCTAATTAACGCTGTTCCTGCTCTGGTATGGGTTGAGTACTTTTCCCAGTTATTCTTGGAAAACGAGTGGGGGGATTAGTGGATGCTGACCCCTATTGTAAGGAATGGTCCCTAGCGGTGGATATGGATGCCATTGTTGAGCTGATTAAAAAGCGATTAACTCCAGGGCCAGGTGGTATAACCAATGTGATGCTAAAGGAGAATCCGGAAGAATGGCCACTGTTTTTGTTCAGGCTGTTCAACTACATTGGGAAGGTGGGGAGAATCCCACAATCATGGAAAACATCGGTGGTGGTACAGATTTTCAAGAAGGGCGATAGGTCGGACAGATCCTAAGAACTATAGACCTATCGCCCTTCTTGACATGGTTGGAAAAATCGTCGCAGCCCTGGTGCTGAAGGCACTCTTGGGTGGAATGCTCTCTCTGGAAACTGGGATCCTTTGCAGTCGGGTATTATAAGGGGGGTGGGCACGTCTCTAAACGTGTTCTTCATAAACATACTGAAGCCACGTGTCGTGAGGAAAAAATTTAAGACGTACCTTGCCTTTATAGACCTGGCCCAAGCCTTTGATACAACAATCGATCGACAGAGACTTTGGGCGAAGAGGGTGGGAGTGCCCGAGGGACATCCTGGAAGTACTACAGGGTTTATATTATGGCACTTCTCTTAAAGTACGATTGGATTCTAAATGGACACTTTCAGACTCCATTCCACAAGGAAAAGGCCTTAACAAGGATGCCCATTGGCACCTGCTCTTTTTAACGTGTTCATCTCCGACTTACATAAAACATTGAAAACCGCAAGGAGCTTTCAGCCGAACGTCGATGGCGTGCATTTAGATAGACTATTGTGCGTGGATGATTTGGTCCTAATAGACCAAACCCCATGTAGGGCTTCAAAGGCAGTTAAATGCGTAGCAGGCCTACATTGAGGAGAATGGCCTGAAAATAAATACTACCAAATCTAGAGTATTAATCTTACAGCCACCGACTGGGAGGGAAAAATGTAAACATCAGTGGATCTTGGGAAAAGAGAGTTTGTTAAAAGTGAACCCCTGTGTATCCTTGGGGATGCATCTGAATACCAGCATTAAATATGCCCCAAGGGAATTAATGTAAAGCAGTTAAACAAAGAATGTGGCGTCCCAAGCAAGAGTGATCTTGAAAAGATATGGAACATTTTCCCTCTTTCCCGTAGTGTCTTTTTATTGCTTGAAAGTGATTCCTATTCTGATTTATGGTACAGAGGCTTTTTTTGCACTCCCAGCAGACACGTGGTTAGTGCTGGAGAGTTTATTCTGGAAAAGAGTGCTGTCTATTCCAAGGTGTGTTCCAGTCCAGGTTATAAGACTGGAGTTGGGTCTTACATTTATGTATGCAATGGTCGTCTGGAAAAGTTTAATGTTACATCGTAAGTGCATAGTAAAAGAACCAGTGCAGGGTTTTTGTATACTCAAGGGTGCTCTATTGAATTATTCTGAGTCTATTTTAACAGAATGGAAGATTATCTGCAGGCCAATTCTTGGTGGACTTGAGTGTCTCAGGATATCCTGGTTGCAAACCCAACTTTGGTCAAAAACAAGTTATGGTCAAAAGACTGGATAGAGACACAGCAGCAAAGGCAGTCCTATAAAATGTACTCACAGTTGGTCACAGAAGCTCTGCATCTGAACATCTTACCCAATATTTAGTAACATTTCCTAACAGTTTTTATCGTACACAAAACATGTGGTTCAGATTAAACCTATATCCCACAAGAGAAATTCTGGCTAAACGCAGTAGAGGTGAAATGACCGACTTAACGTGCAGGCTGTGCAAACTGGAGAATGTAAAAGAGTCTTTGAAACATCTGGTACTGTTTTTTTACTGCACTGACCAATGGTGGGTAGCTCTTACCTATGGTGAGCGATTATCACTGATTTTAGCGTTAGTTAATTTTTTTATTTTATTTTTTAAATTTCAGCTTTATTACATTTTCATGAAAATCACAATTTGCGTTTGGAATGTTAGGATCCATAAACCCGGAACAGCAACATACAACAAAAACATGCAAATTGTGTCATTTAGCCCACACCCCCATCCCCTGTCCCTCTCCCATGTATAACCCCCCCCTCCCTTATCAACATAACAAAAGAACGGCTCTCATGTGTTCACCTACACATTGTTACACTTCTTGAGGGATCATTGGTCTCTTAGGGCCTCATTACACGGATGGCGGTGAACCATGGCGCTATTAGCGCCATGGTTCATGCCGGTAAAATACCGGCACTGCCTTGGCGGAAAGGGGAATTACCGCCCCATTCCAAGGTTGGCGGGGTGGTAATTCCCCCTTCCACCATTGCCCTTCCCCATTCCCATTTTTGCCCCATAGGGCTCAATGGGAATGCGCTAATTACGGTACCGCAAATTGTGGTACCGTAATTAGCTCCCTGGGTCCCTTTGCGGGTTGGTTTTTAACGCCTGCAAAAAGCAGACGTTAAATCTCCCAACCCGCAAAGGGACCTCGTAGTAAGGCGGTAAGGATTTACCGGTACCGGTATTTTACCGGTACCGGTAAATCCTTACCGCCATCCGTGTAATGAGGCCCTTAGTTAGGTTTCAGTTCCAGTTTGTATATGGTAACCGCACAGTTGGGAAAGTGAAGGCGTCGTGGCTCCGCCCCCCACTCAAAGATGAGGCAAGTACTCCTCATTCCTATTGGGTATATTTTTCACAAAAATCCGACCATTCTTTTTCCACAGACCAAGGGTCATCATGAATTGCCGCCTTTAAGCGTTCCATCAGGTGTAAGTTCCGGGCAGTGTTGATCCATTCTTTCTTTACAGGAGGGAGCTCTCTTTTCCAGTGTGCAGCCAGATCCGCCCTCCCAGCCGGAAGCAGGGTATGGACCATTTTCGGCAACCTTATATATTCTCCCTCGTGGTCTTGTAAACCAAACAGTATCAACATCAGTGTTTTTCCTCTCGTGATCCCATCCAGGTCCCTAATCCAACTGAGGACCTCATCCCAGTAGGGCTGGACCACATTGCACCCCCACCACCACATATGCCAGTAATCGCCCCTCGATCCACACTCATGCCAGCACATGGGGCTCACACTTTGGAACATTCTGGAGAGCCTGACTAGGTCATACTGCCACCTGTGCAACAGTTTAATGACATGCAGTTTGTACTGGCAAGAAATTGATGTCTGGGAGGCTCCCTAGCACATCCTCTGCCATGTCTCAGGGGGTGGGGGGTACGTTCCATCTTCAGGTCTCCATCCCATCACTCGTCTCCACTAGGGCCCTGTATATTGCACCAATCAACCCATTGGAACCAGATGCAGTGTCTAGAATCTTCTCGAAGGATGTAAGTGCCCTCTGTATTTTCTCTTTCCAAGCCTCCCTCGTCATTACCCCCTTCAACTGTAGGTATGAGAAGACGGAGAGCGTGCTAGGTCCCAGTACCTCTTCCAACTCCTGTATTGTAATGAACCTGCCGTCTTTCCACAATTGACCAACCCTTTCCAAACCTGCTTCATACCAAGCTTGGAACCTCTCCGGATTTGGAATGGTATCCCTGATCCCGGCACCCAGAGATGACCCAGTGGATATGGCCACGTTGTAACGCCACCCAATCCCGCTCCTTGTCGCTAAATGCTCCAAATAGTACCCAAAATGGGGTGTTTCCTTATCCTTCACAGTAGCTTCAACCTAGGAACCCACAACTATTCCCCAACCGTCGCCGGCCGTAAGTGGTAGTTGTGAAGACCCACCCATTGCAAATCTTCCTGCTGTCTGAGATGCGGAATTAGAATCCTAAGCTGAGTGGCCTTATAGTACAATTGTATGCCCGGAAGTCCCACGCCCTTCAGACCCCACTGTCCTTTGAGAGACTCAGTACCACACTAGAGACCCTAGGTTTCTTCGCCTGCCAGAGGAATCATGAGAGAGTGCCCTTGGTTACTTTAAATCTGGAGTCAGGGATCTGTATTGGGAGCATCGGGAACAGGTAAAGAATCTTGGGTAGTACCACAATTTTTATCGCGTTCAACTGTCCCATCCGGGAGATGGTCAGCTTATTCCATTTCACTAGATCTCTCTCCAGTCCCGTCATCGGGGGGGGGGGGAATTTGCCTCATAGAGACCCTTTAGCTCTCTTGTGACGCTAATGCGCAGGTACCGCAATGTCCCCAAACTAACTTTCATTCCCAGGGATGAGAATTGCCCCACGTCTCTGTCCCTGCTTTTATCCAAGTGGAAAAGGACCGATTTGCCCGTGTTTATTTTGAACCCTGACATGCAACCATATTTTTCAAGCACACCTGCCGCAACCGGCACAGAGCTCAGTGGGTTCACCACATGCAGGAGCATGTCATCCACATACAGGCCCAATTTGTAAGTCACCCCCCCTCACAACAAACCCCTCCACTTGCGGGCCGTGTCTCAGTCTAGTCTATGGGCCAGGGGTTCTAGTGAGAGCCCAAAAATAGCAGGGGAAAGCAGGCATCCCTGCCTCTTCTTCCTACCCATATTAAACCACCTTGAGTATCTCCCTTTCACTGCCACACTGGGCCCTTTCCAGATATTCATTAACCTCCCCCATGGCAGTCTTCCCCTTACTCCTGTATAGAACCTCGTAGAACAAGGCAAATGCTCCTGGATCCCTTTCACTGTGCCCTCCCCTGTCTCCCCCTTCCATCCACCTGCGTGACCCATCTCTCAGCCTGTTGTCCCTGTAACCTTGTGGTTAGAAGAGCATCTGCCTTATCACCTTTCTCATAAAATGTCTGTTTCAGAAACTGTAGATTGCGGACTATCTTCCCCTCTTCCAGCAATTTTAACTCCTCTCCCAGGCCCCTCGCCTCCAAAATACAGTCTTCCCTAACTCTGGGTGATGATTAAGCGAGCCTTTCCAGGGCTCCTATTTTTTCCCTTAGTCCTTTCTCTACGAGCATACGTTCCCTCTTCTTGCGGGCCCCCTCTGTAATAAGCAAACCCTTCCACGTGGCCTTCGCTGCGTCCCATACCATCCCCTTTCTCACCTCGCCTGTGTTATTGATGGCAAAGAATTATTTGATTCTATTCTCCATTTCTTCTTTGAACACCGGGTCCTTCCTTAGTGACTCATTGCACCTCCATTTAGAGTATCTAGGGCACCGACCTCCCCAATTAATGTCTACTGACACCATGTTGTGGTCTGACCAGGAAATCAGGTGAATCCCTGAATTCCTCGCTACTTCCCATAGGTCCCTTGAGATATACAAGTAATCTATTCTCATGAGAGGACCGTGTGGAGCAGAGTAGAAAAGTACCACTCAAAGTACAGACTGTGCACGCCCCTCCCCTCTGATGTTTGTCAGAGGTCCACAACATACTTATAATTCCCATAGGCCACCTCTGTGCCACCTCCGGGGGTGTGTTCAAGATGCATTGGATGGGGACGTGTTCAGCTTCCTAAATTTCCTTGAGCCTGGGATTCTTCTCCTATTTGGGCCCTTAATATGCCTCTGTCTCCTTCGTTCTCCCCCTGTGGACTTGGGGCCAGTTCTTCCTCCCGGAGTAATTCCCTTGTGACTCTAGTTTATTTCTTCCTCTGTCACAAGCCTGTTTTTCTGCCCCTCTAGCTTAAAGGAAATCGGGAACGGGAATCCCCATCTATATGGTACACCTTTCCCATGCAGCCACTTTGTCAAGGGTAGACACAACCGCCTCTTCGTGAGGGTCAGGGAGGACAGGTCCTGAAAGATAGCAATTCTCGCGATACCCAGCAACACTTGCCTCCTGGCCTTTGCTTTGTCCAAGATCTTGAGACTATCTCGGTAGTTGTGGAAGCATGCCAGAACAGATCTTGGGCCTCCGGACAGACCACCCACTCTATGGACCGTCTCAATTTTCTTTTTTTCAATCGAGTCATCCTCGAAGAGGAGTTTTGTAATCTCCCGTATCATTCTCCTGAGAGCTCTTTCCATCTCCCTATCCTTTTTTGGCACCCCAAAGAACTGGAGGTTGTTCCTCCTCTCGCAATTCCGAAAATCATCCCTTTTTAACACCATCTCAGCTTCCCTTCTCTCCAGTTCGCTCATCCTTACATCCATTTGGGTCTCCAAAGTATCCAGGGAGGATTGGTTATGTTCCACCTCTTGTAGCTTCCCCTCCATTTTGTCGAGTCTGACGTTGATCTTGTCAACTTTACCCCCAATGTTGGCCCTCATTCCCCAGATTCCCTCCATTAGCGAGGGGACATCCTTCTTTGTTGCCACGAGTTTCACCTCCGGCCACCATCGTCTTCCATCCTGCCCGGGTATGCAAATTCGGAAAGATCTGTGCTCCATACAACACTGTTCCAAGGTGGGGCATCACCCTGGAGCAGGCCCCCATTTGCACCCAAACCCCCACGGGGGAGGGGTCAATGAGAAGGTCCTGGCAGTGAGACTCCTTGCTGCACAGCGAGCAGTCCTCGGAGCAAGAAGTAGAGGGAGGCGAGTATCTATTGTACCCACAGTCAGGTTCCCCGGGTCCCATTCAAGTTCGCTGGCCCAGGAAATTCTCCACAAGTGCCCCCCCCCTCCAGTGGACTCCACCAGACCCCCTCCTCAGGGGTGTAACTTCCTATATAGTAGGGCTCGGGCATGCGGGCACACACCCTGAGTTCAGGGCTGAACACCTCCCCTACAGTTACTGACCTATTGCAGACTCAGTTGGCAGCAACCACAAATGCACTGGGGTTCACTAAATTCCATCTCCACCCTTATGCAGTTTCAGAACCGGGCCTAAGGGGAGTCACTGCACCCCGGCACTCCACCCCCTCCGCCGCCTCCACACTAAACGCTTATGATGCTTAGGACCTGGGCCGGCAAGGCGGGCACACACCCCTGTTCTGGGGGCACTCACCTCCCAGGCAGCCCTCTCCTGGTCCTCAACAGTCAGCCTTGTCACTCACCACAGCCCGGGCTCACCCCTTATAGTCCAGGCCTCCTTCGTTGGGAGCTGCTGGACCGCTGCTCCACCTCTCCACCGCCTACGGTGCTTTGGCACACACAGACTGCGCTTCCCATGAGGGTGCCCCAGATGGGCCACAGAGGATCCTTGATGCCACTCTTAGAGTCCCCCAAGTGCGGCCGGGTCTCTCCGGTGCGGATGCACCATGGGTGGTCGGAGCGCTGGTTCAACTGAGCACTTCCTCCCACCTGGTGCCACTGCGGGCAGCAACCGCCGAGGGCATTCCCAGTTTACTTTCAGTTTTCCGCTTTTCCGACGGAGGGCTGGTTCTCCAGTACCAGTGAACTGATTTCCTCCGGACGTCGCACTTAATGAAGCCTGTTGGTTCAGCCATCCTCCTCAGGCACCATATCAACTCCATGGGGGCCATACGTGGGGGCCCACTTACTTTATAGGGACCTGGATGATGGAGGTGCGCAGTCAGGAGACTTCAATCCGTGCCCCCCCCCCCCCCGTGGCCGTCGTTGGTGTTTAGTCTTTTTACTGACGTTTAATGAACTGTACACTGATGTTAATCACCGAAAAGGATCCAAATGTACAATGTATTATGTAATTATGATGCTTTTAAATGTAATGTTTTTTCTTATTCTTTCTTTTTCTTGATTCCAATGTTTGAATATTGTAAAATGTTAAGAATGGTAAAAGGTTTGGTATAGTAAACCAATGGCAACAAATAAAGGGGGGGGGGGGGGGGGGGGGGGGGGGGGGGGGGTGTGTGTGTGTGTGTGTGTGTGTGTGTGTGTGTGTGTGTGTGTGTGTGTGTGTGTGTGTGTGTGTGTGTGTGTGTGTGTGTGTGTGTGTGTGTGTGTGTGTGTGTGTGTGTGTGTGTGTGTGTGTGTGTGTGTGTGTGTGTGTGTGTGTGTGTGTGTGTGTGTGTGTGTGTGTGTGTGTGTGTGTGTGTGTGTGTGTGTGTGTGTGTGTGTGTTTTGGAGGCGAGGACTGTGCGTATATGGAACCCCCTCCCCATCAACATCGGACTTGCCCCATTACTTCTACAGGTCAGGAAATAGCTCCCCTTTAACACCTAGGCCCACACACTCTGCGCTCCCCCATCCCACCTGCGACTCAGGACTTTGCTCCACACGGTCTTCCCCCATGCTGCCAATTGCTCACCCTCCCCTGTTAACTCCCTGCTTCATTCTGGTCTGCGCTCAATAAATACACTAATACAAATAATAATAATATATCCTCTGGGGGTTCTCTGCATCATTTTGGGACAACAAGGCACACAACGTTTTGGGAAGCAATGGCCAAGAGAAAAAAAAGTTAGCTCCACCTTTACGGTGCAAATAAAATTACGGGCAAATAACTGATTTTTAGAAGGTGTTTAAACCGATAGTCATTTATTATATATTTTTTGTCAATAACGGGCGAACAAAGCACTTGCGCACCTGAGCGCTGAACAATGTAAACATATCTAATTTACAAAAAGTACATTTTCCATACAACCACACAACCAAACATAATCACCATAACTGTCTTCACCATAATCATCAGTATTTCTCAAACAGTTAAAGGAAGAAGAAAGCCATGCTGGGCCTGCTGCATTCCCAGCCGGGGGAACAGAGAAGAGAGGGATGGAGGGAGGAGGAAGGAGAGTGCCGCCCAGACACAGCACAGTAACGAGAGAAAGAGCGGCGTCCATGCAGGCGCTGCAATTATCCCTCCTTCTATGCTGAGCGCTGCATGCCCTGCTGGCAATAAACAACTCGTTCTGTACAAATCAGTGGCGATGGGATTGGTTGCCACTGACAACGAGGATGTGGGGCACGGGGACACTGGCTAATCATAAATCCTGTCCACACGTTTCGCCTTGACACGAGCCACAAGCGACAGGACTACAGCTACAGGTGATGTGCCATGTTCCCAAAGGGTTTCTTGGCGTGGACCATGAGCTCAAATCATAATCCCCACAAACATGTCCCTTTCGCTATTTTTAGTCACCAACCGCAACGTTGTTTTCACTTTGGAGGATTGTATGTACTCATTTTCCTCCAGAGTATTTGGAAAGTCTTGTCACAGTGGGATGTGCTTCATGTAATGTAATGTAGCCGAGCCCTGCATAGCACGACTTCTGACATTTTGGCAGCTTCTTGGCACTTGCCATCGGCAGGAAAGGAGGGGAGAGGTTTGCAGGTGGAATGGCAAGGTGCAAATCCTCAGGAGTTGATGTGTGCAGTTCGGATGTATCCCCGGTTGGCAGCTTCTCAGATGTATTGGTGCCGCCCAGGCAGTGACGTGAAATTGGAGGGGTATCGGATGTGATGTCCTTACATCAGTGGTCTTCAAAGCTTTTAGGCCTAGCCCGATCAAAATGTGGGCAGGCCGACCCCCCAAAATGCCAAATGGACATTAAGTGTAAATGGCTATGCACTGTCGCGCGCCGTCACTGCACCCTACTCCCAGAATAGTCCCAGGGCTACACCACTTGCTTCCATCACAGTCTCTGGGCTCCTTCATCCCACTCATATCCAGTCCCCGGGTTCTCCCCACCACACCACTGACTCTGGGCTCTCCCCATCCTGCTCCCACCACAGACCCTGGACTCCCCCACACTGCAACTAGCACAGACCCAGGGCCAGTGGCGGCTGGTGAATTTTTTAATTGGAAGGGAATAAATATTTCCCCCAGATAGTCCATGACGACCAAGCGTAGCGAGGGAACTCAAACCAATCAAGAGGTTTCGGGGGTTTTGTGGGTCAAAATGGTGCATTTTAGAGCATACTTAAAAAAAAATATTGGGTAAGAAGCCAAACAGGTTGCAATTGGTGCTGGGGGGCCCAGAGGGCAGGCACGTTAGAAGAATGTAAGGCACATATGGGATTAAAAGAATCAGATTCAAATGCACACAGCTGAGACACTGGCTAAGACAACCCGAGAGCCGACTCGCAGCAATAAGGCAACTGACGAGGTTTGAAACATATATAACTACACATTCAAGGGGCAAACAACTCATTTCAAATATATACTCGTTGTTACAGGAAGGTACAGCTCATAAGAGCTGGTCATACCAAGAAGCATGGCAGGGGGCAAAAGGTGAAGCTATCCCACGGGAGCACTGTGCAGGGCTGTGGAAGAACGTTCCGAAACTGACCGGGTACAATTAGGAAAAGCTTGGTAAATGATGATGCCACAATGGCATTATACACCTCGGAAACTACATAGAATGTACAACACGGTCTCCCAAGAATGCTGGAGAACGTTTAAAGGGGAAGGGAACTGCAAGCATATTTGGTGGCACTGCCCCAAGATCAAGAGGTTCTGGGATGACATTATGGGTCAGATAAACCGCATGATACCGGAACTACATACGCTCTCTTTGGAAGAAAGCATAGGTGGACTTTTAGACCGAGAGGAACCCTCAATTTCGAAGCCATTAAAGAGAGCATTGATGACGATGCAGCATGGCTGGTGGCTGGTGATAGCCAAAACAAATAGATCCACCCACGGTGTTAAACTGGCTGCATAAACTTTGGGACATAGTGGCAATGGGATGGATCACGTCCAGGATACAAGGAGAAGCAGAGAAATTCAGGAGCGATTGGGGAGAAGAGCTAGAATACCTGAAGGCCGATTATATGCAACAATGGTGCCCACAAACCATTAGGATAGTATACTTAAAGTGACCTCACATGGACATCAGATATGCCTCATTGGAGTTTAGGAAACACCTATGGCAAAGGGGGCTTATATGTAATGACACTGCGGGAACACAGGGTGGGCGAGGGAGGGACACAGGAACCTGGGGGTAGATTATATGTTATGCTTTGTTTAAGAAATGCCAATAAAAAAATTAAGAAATGTAATTGAGTTGACAGGAAATTAACCAGACATCTTGAACACCAGGTTTCTAATGATTACCGTTTCTAATCCATGACATTTAATAATAAAAAGGATAGCCTAACAAAAAAAATTGAAAAAGGTCTCAGTTCCCTAAGAAATGGGAGAAATATGCTCACTACGAACTACTTGTTTATGGCATAGGTATTTTCTTGAAATAACCAGGGTACGTATCTGTGTTTTCCTCAACTCTGCCCAGTCAACGTGCAGCAGGTAAAATTCACATGTAGTAGATGAAAAATGGTTCTGCCATGCTTCTGTCAACATAATGTGAAAAGGAAAAACACAACTTATTTCGTTTATATGTTGACTGCTAAATGAACGCCACTAGGGTGGAGACCTTTAACCAAGCAGGAATGCATCTTCTTTTGGGCAGTGGCTAATGGTGATGTTTCTTTTTTCCATTGCTCCATTAGGTGGCTGTAGATTCAATGTTTCAGCTAAGCCCTATGAGGCAGGAATAGATGGTTAACATGCTAGGTAACACCCCCCCCCATGTTTTGCCTCCAAGCATTGGCACCTTGTCAAATAATTGACAAATGGTAGTGTGAGTCACACTGTGGTGTGTTAGCTTTGTCTTGTGGGTCGCGACTTGGTGTTATGGCCCGTTAGGTTTCTCTGGGACTTTCTGGAATACACCTGCTTGTTCCTGAGCACATGGAGAAATTAATAAGGATGCCAATTGACACCCATGTGTGGTAAATGTTTCTAGAATATATGTTTTATGTAGGGTCATGTCTGATTTTATATATAATTTTTTAAGGATTACTGTTTGTTCCCTGGTGAAGACGTGCTTTCATTATACCAAATACGGCAAAACCAGTTGGTCCTGTTTAAATGCCTGAACATGAGACTACAAAAATTAACTAATATACATTCCAGGAGAGAAAATATATAATTTTTCAAAATAATTGTCAATAATTTTGTGATGGTTTCACAATTTTAGCTATTTAGGAGTGTGATTGCATAGAGTGAATGCAGATATGGATATGCTTGTTTAGACTGAGGCATATTGCCCAGTATGAATGTGAGAGATCATTGTTTTTTCATTTTCCTGCATTGAATTATGTTTTTTTGAGTATGGAATTAAATGAATTAAATATTCTTTTCTACTTTTGTAAACTTTGTCCTCTGGATTTTTTCTTTCCCAAAAACTTTGTAATTCCCAAACCTAGAGTGTGGGGTTTCCTGTTCTTCAGTTTTCCACGAGTGGATCTAGGTCACCTGGCCTAAGGCCCACCCACCCTCTTAACCCTGCCTCTTCCTTTCTGCTCTTAACACTTCAATCAAGGATGTCTCTCACCGGGCGTTGAGCCCCTGCTCAGACAACAGGTAAGCACTTGCTGACATGTGTTTTCTCTCTCCGTCCACACAGGCCATCCCCACATTCATCAGGCAAAGCCAACTTCAATGACATTGACCCATCCTCTAAGTCATGGACTCTGCAATGCAGCAACCTCACCCACACACATCCATCAGCACCCCCTCACCATCCACAACACGGAAGTTGATGCTCGCAAAGGGCCGCGCAGCTATCACCCAAGCAACAGACTTCGCCGACCTCATCGCCACACACAACCTTAACGCCACTTCATCTCTGAGACCTGGCTGACACCCACCTACACCCACATCCTAGACATCCTCATCTCCAACGGCTACAGCATCCAACATAGAGACCAACCGAACAAGACAGGCGTAGGCCACGCAGTCATCCACAAGACCTTGTGGCCCTGCACCAGACTTGATGTTGACAACATAGGCTCCTTTGAAATCCTCTCCTGTCACTTCCCACTCTCCCCGACGGAAACAGTCACCTTCCATCTCATCTACAGACCACCCAAACTCAACACCACCTTCATCAGAGACTTCACCGACCTGGTCTCCACCATGTCCCTCAGTCAACATCTTCTACCTAGGCGACTTCAACCTCTCAGCCAACAGGACCACCATCTTCTCAACACTCTCAGCCTTACACAGCACACGAGAGGCCCAACACACGAGAAAGGTAATGTTCTCAACCTAATCATCAATGCACTGTCTCCCCTCCACTACAGCTCTCCTCTCCTGCTTGACTGGTCTGACCACCTAGCCGTGCCTTCCAACATCCTGCACACCACCCGAGTCAAACACCCGCAGCAGAAACCCATCAGACAAACCTTCAGGTCCTTCAAATACTTCCCAGTGGAAGCCCTCACAGAAGACCTCACCAACCTCCACTGCATCAAGCCACTGCCTACCCCTGTTTTACTACACTCCATCGAAAATTCCACCGCCATCAACACCTTCTTCATTGGCAAAATCAGCACAATTCACTAGCACATAGCCACCAGCTCTGCATCCACAGACCAACCTCACATCCCTCCTCGTGAAATCTCCACACCCTGGACAACATTCAAGACACTCTGGACAGAAGACCTAGTACAAACAGTGCTTGCCCTCAAAGCCACATTGTATACAGACGACATCCTCCAAGACCCTCCCTGCACAAGCTCTCCTTCCCTACCTGTAGATCATCATCAGCTCCCTAATTCAAGGTTTCTTCCCATCGACCCTAAAAACAGGACAAATCCTCCATCTACTAAAGAAACCAACTCTGGATCCTGACAACCTAGGTAACTATCGCCTCGTCACCCATCTTCTCTTCCTAGGTAAGATCACCAAGAAAAGCAGTAGCCGAACAACTACGGCAACACATTGACACCAACAATCTCCTCCAAAACTACCGATCTGGGTTCAGACCCCGATGCAGCATGGAGACAGCAACCATACAGGTGGTCAACGGCGCCCTCAACATCCTTGATGATGGCCACCTCTGCCTGCTGGTTCTACTCAACCTCTCGGACGCTTTTGACACAGTTGACCACCAGGCACTTACAGACACCCTACATCGGCACATTGGGATCAGCAACCGTGTCCTACGCTGGTTCAAGTCCTACCTCGCCAACCGCCAGCAGATTGTCCAGACAGGCTCCTCTATATCGCCAATGTTACCCATCACCTGTGGAGTCCCGCAGGGTTCAATCCTCTCCCCAGTGATCTTCAACCTATACATGGAGCAGCTGGGAGCCCTCCTAGCCACACACAACATCCACATCCACCAATATGCAGACAACACACAGGTATACCTCAAGTTCAACATTCATAGGCTCTAAACCTGCTTCTTGCTGATCCAGTCTTGGATGTTCAGTGCATACTTGAAGCTCAACCCCTCCGAGACCTAATTCCTGCTCTTCACTAACAACACCGAACACCTAGACATACAGACTTGGCTATCAACCATGAACTAAGAGGGCTTCACATGTGAGCTCACCTTCTGCGCCAAGTCCCCAGGGTTCCAAATGGACAAACACCTCTCCTTCAAGGCACACATAACTAAGCAAACTTAGACAGCTTGGTATCAGCTCTCCCTCGTGCGAAATGTCAAGCCCTTCCTCACTCCAGACAGCTTTAGATCCACCATTCAAGCACTGGTCCTATCCCATCTGGTTGGGGGCAATGCACTCGTCGAAGGCCACTCGTCAGCCTCCCTTTGTACTCCTGAGAAGTGACCTACACGTGGCCGCAAGCCTCATCAAGTATCTACGCAGATACAACCACATCACTCTGGCCCTCATCAACCTTCACTGGCTCCCACTGCATGCACGATCGCCTTCAAGTCTAGCTGTATCATCTATAAGGCAATTGCTCTCAAGTCACCCAACTACGTTGCAGAGAAAGTCAGTATCTCTATCAGTCAGCGCACCACCAGAAACCAGGACAGGTACATACTTGAAATCTGCTGCTGCAAAAAGGAAAGGACCAGAAAACAAGCCTTCTCTACCTCCACCCAAAGCCTATGGAACCTCCTTCTGTCAGCATCAGACTCACTCCCACATTCAGAAAAGTCCCCCCTCTTCAAGAAATCTCTCTGCCTCAACACCTAGGCCATCATATTGCCGCTCGCACCACCAAACTCCATAGACACTGCCCACCCCTCTGCTCCCCACCACCTGGTAGAGCTTTACCCCTCCTCTGTGCTCATCTGCATCACGCCCTCTGCTGTATATCTGTTCTGTTGTGGTATAGCATCCTTTCATCGACACCCGTTCTAGTGTTTTGCCACAGCATTTTTGCTGAACAAAATGTTCACAATTTTTTGGGGGAGTGGGCAAGGACATATAAAGGTTTGGGGAGGGGTTCGGGAATAAAACAAAATAGGTAAATGAAAGTGGGTAAACCCCCAAAAGAATTTGATAAAAATGTCAAAAAGTTTTTCCGGCAGAAATTCTGCAGCAAAACACCAGTCGTAAAAACAGTTGTCAGTGAAATGACATAGAACCTCTTTTGTATACCTCTGTAAAGCGTCAGTTATATATCCGTATTGTTGCATACTTCTGTAAAGTGCTCTGTTGCTTCTTGAAGCTAGGTCTGCGCTCAATAAATACCATCATAATAATAATAATAATAAAAGGAAAGTGTGTGAACACTAAAACACAAGTTACATTTTGATAGGTCTATCATGGTGCTTGATCCTTTACAGGGCAATCAAACATGGTTCAGTAATGTTAACACCTATCAGAATATTGATTTAATTATTCCATCCTCTCAGCCAATCGGAATGTTCAAAATGCAGTCTATATTTACCTCATTCCAAATATTAGGTCTTGAGCAGCAGCTTAAAATCATTCCCTGTCCTTTTTTTTGCACAGCTGCATGTAGCCTTGTAGACCACCGGAGGGGTCATGATTGAGGAATAAGGACTCTTCCCCTAATCGTTGCCCTCTGCTTCATGTGGGGCAATAACCTGGCAACAGGTAATCATGACCTCTGCATCGGTCCAAAAGACTTAATTAATTACATGGAACTCCTGGGGTTTGTTTATTCCAGAATTGTCCACCTGCACAAGTGTACTTTTCACATCTTCCAGATGCAAACCACTCTCCTAAGGGTGAATCAAAGGTAAATATCAAACTTTAGTTGATACTGCCAGATACATATCTTAGCCAGAAGCCTTGGACTTATAATCATGGTGAGGTTTCTCATCTATCAATGCGAGGCAGAGTTATGTCTTGGATTGTTCAGTGACACAATAGCAATCTGCATGAAGACGGACATTTTGAAGGCCAAAAAACGAGTAAAGTGGGCATTGTCCTGCCACTGTTATCTAGCATCATGCCTTAATTCACACTTTCTCAAAACTATGCAGAAATAGAGATGCTGTGTTGTCTAATCTTGATTTGAGATATTCTGCTGGTCATGGTGGTTGGGGAGGAAAGATCTATTCTCCCACTCCATGTCGGGCGTGAGTGGTTCATCCAGCTTGGCTTCATTGCATTCTTCCTCCCACATTTTTCAGTTTGGGGTGTTAGGTGTTGCTCATGACACCTATGAGCCGAAACAATTGCATTCAAGTACAGATAGGTAGAAATGGCATATGAAGAGGGGAGGGAAACACAGCTTGTAGGTGTTGTTTGGTTATTTGCCCACCCATTGGCTGCCCATGGCCATGCTAATCCCTATCGCTATTCTCGCCTATTCCTGCCCTTCCCTGCCCAAAACAGCTGCTCATGGGAACTTTTTGATATTACTTTAATCAAGCCTTACCACCAAACATTGCACTCAAAGTACATGCCAGTGTTTTTTCAAAACAGTATCCTGAGAGTTAATGACTTAATTGGAGCTGTAAAACCTCAAATGGTGTAATGAAGATGTCTTAACCAGGTCTGCCGTGTGCTGCTCGATTTATAAGCACTATGCATGTACTTCACTGAAGTCCTGTTAAAAACAAGCGTTGACAAAGTATTAGGCATTTGACAGACACTGCTATTGGATGCCCAGGTACTCACACCAACTTGCACCGGTTACCATCGATGGCCAGTTAATGCCACTATGCTGTGCCTGGCAATTGCCTTTCCCATGCCTACAAAAAAGCCCAAACTTCTGGAAATGCCAATGCTTGTTTCTTATTTCACTAGAAGTGCAGAACTACAGAGGTGTATTTAGATGGTGAGGGCATGGTGCAGCCGTTTGATAACTTGTCAGGGAGGCGCACACTGTACTGTTTGTTTCTTTGCATTTTGGTACTTGCCGTTTCGCGTTTCCATTAAAATGAAAGTGTTCAAGTCAAAAAAGTAAAGGAGGCGATTCTGGATGTTCTGTTGGCACTGTAATGGGGTAACTGGCTGTCTGTATCCTCTCCTGTGCGTTGTGTGATTAAGCTCCCTGCAAGGCATGCAAAATGCAATGATGCATTATGTGAATAGAGTGTTTGGTTTGCAAACACATTTTTTTTTAACCACTTGGTATATTTTCTTTCCACGAATATAAGCAATCAGCTGTGACAGGGATTTTGAATTACAATGACGTGAACCATCAGTGTTAGCTACCAGCACTTGTCATGAGGATTTACACATACAAAGAACACTGATTATGAACATGTCCTCACGACCCTTTACTTGAATTGCTAACTTTTAACTAGCAAATGACAGCTGCTTGACTGAAACTGCACAGGATAGAGCAGCAGCAATCTTTGCTTTAACAGTGCCATGAAGCTGATATCGTGTTAAACACCTAGAGCCCCAGCACACCATTAATTGGTGGGGTTGGGGTCCCGTGGGCCTATATGGCCTATTCCACTATCTGTGTGCTGGTTAAGTTTCTAGCTGAGTTTCATGGTGAAGCATGGGTTGTGTGTCCCCATAATGGCCTGAGCTGTTATGCTCTATTGTGGGTGTGGGTAGGTGTGATGGTAACGTTGTGAGATGATACAACAGATGAAGAGTGATGTGTGTGTTCTCTGGGGTGCCATCTGAGTGGGAGAGTCACTGCTAGGTATGTTTTAGATGATTATTGTATTGAGTGTAAGGTGGAGGAGGGAGCATGATGGTGAAGAATAGGCTAGTGGTGGGAAAGGTTGGGGTGGTGGGTTGTTTGATACTGCGTCAAGTTCTCAGGGTCCGCGATGCCGTCCTGCCTCCTTGCAGTTACTGTGAATTGTTGTATCCGCTTTCCATACGCACGGTTGTGTGTTGTTGATCGTCCAATTGAATATCTAGTGCCAAAGCATTTATGATTGTTCTCCCCATTTGGATATTTGCATTTCTTGGTTTTGATGAGGGTCAGCTGGGGCCCCTGGTAAATGGTGCATGGTGTGTTTAATTTTAAAGGAAAGCAGTACCAGGGCCCACATATTTTCCAGCATGCCTTTGGCACTGCGGACGGGCAGTACCCCACCACTGCTGCCAACGCCCGGAGCACAGTGTTGACATATTTGTGCTTACATTACATCTAACACCTGCTCATTGGGGTTGAGGTATGCACTTCTTCTTCATAATCAAACTATTTCTGAGATAAGAAGTACCCGGGTTGAGCCAAGGCAACACCCCAAACAATGAAGCACTGGGTGTATGACCTGTTGGTAAGATTTCCAAGTTGTGGTGTTATCTAAAGTGCACAGTTGGGTGTCGTGTTGCCCCACCTGTTGAATAAGACCAATACATAATGCGTGCAATGTTTATTCTTTTTTCGCTGGATCGAAATGTTCTTTATCTTGCTAACAAGTGGGTAGGGGCCCCTGGTTAATGTCACTTTTGAAGGATTCATGTGCAAGTTGAGGTGTGCTGTCATAGACACAGGGTCTTTGTATTGTCAGTGGCATAGACACAATGTGGCATCAGGGGGCTGGCAAGGGCATCTATTAATTTGTTTAAAGAACAAAAAAGTGGTCCATTTTAATATGGAACTGCAAAAGTTATGTATGTGAGGAATACAATTTAGATGCAGGTCAGTGTCAAAAATGACTACAAGTAAGAAGAGAAAAGTTGTGTTTTGAGAATCTTCTGGAGCTTAAGGGGATCAGGAAGAAGCCTGAGAGGGGCCAGGAGACCATTACAGAGGGATGTTCCTGCCGAGGAAAGAGATCTACCCCACACTCTCTGCTTGGAATAGCATCTGATCTGCATAGAATTGCAGCTAGATCACCGAAAGTCAGTACAGTATTTACTGAAATAGTCAGATGTATTGGGCCCCTGGCCCTAGAAAGCCTTGTGGATGATGCAGAGAGTCTTGAACTTGATCCTCGAAGCCACAGGGAGCCAGTGGATATATTTTTGTGCTTGAGAAATGCAGTCCCTGGGCTTGGCCCAAGGATATGTCTCACAGTCTTATCTTGGATTAGCTGAGCGGGCAAAGGGAGGATTTAGGCAGATTAAGGAAGAGTCTGTTGCAGTAGTGCAGCTTGCAGAGTACCAGAGCTCTGGAGTCATTGAGTTTCTGTATGTCTCCTGCTCCAGTTTTCTGCTTAGATTCTTCAACTATTGTGAGTTCATTACAAACAGGGGTCGAAATTAGGACTGGATAAGCAGGAATGCAAGCAGTGCCTGGGTACCCAGCAGTAACCAGTTACCAGAAGTGACCACTGTGGAACAAGGAGCTAGTTTATTGCATAACATTAGTTGGCCTGGGGGAGTCAAAAGTAGCTCCTGGTAACTGTTGGTTTTAAGCTCACCAGTCTCTTCTACATTTGATTTGATTTGAGTCACACACTTGAAATAATCAGACTGACATTAATTATCATAATATAAATCAATTATATTGATGGCAACAAATACAGAAATCAAAGAAAAATAGAAAAGTTAAGGCCTATCTAGTGACATTACTTCACAAACTCTCATTTATTAAAAATACATTATTTAAAATCTCAAGTGACATACTATTCCATTCATTGTACAATGAAAACAGTTTCCAAACACTGTACAGATGCTTAAAACTGGCTTTGTTAAACATTGTGAAGAGAGCCACACATCATTTGAATCTTGAAGTCAACCTTTCAACAAGTTCAAGTTTAGGAGGGCATACCTCTTTTGCAATGTTCTGTGGCATAGACTGGGCCCTGGAAACAAAATCTTGACCAATTCCTTACGTTTGCATGGCCAGCACATTCAATGTCAGATCTTTCACAAATTCTAAATCCATCTGCAGGAAGATTGGCTTTGCCACCCACTGTTTGAACGAGGCATCCCGAAAATTCCTGCAGTTTTTGCTTGTTCCCTTCCAACGTTCTTATTGTGTGCAAGTACAGCCAGTCTTGCTCTGTCCTCCATACCGACTATGCCAAAATGCAACCTTTTAGACTTGTGTGTTAGGCACATATTGGGGAACACCTCCAAATCTCCACTGCGGCAGAAGCCAGAGAGTCCCCTCATCTCTCTTGAAAGCATTTTGTCGTGCACAATCTCCTCAAGTACTGTGTGAGAAGGAGAACATTTAAACAACCACCTTTTCTTACACTCCTGCTCCTTGCTCAATGGTCCATGGGCACATTCGTGGAAATCTTTCCAAGAGTGTTTGTTAGAACAATGGTGCATTAATAACAATACCTTTATTAGCCACCCATTAGCCTTAGGCACCTGCTCCCTAGAAAGTTATACCACCACCAAATACTAGTATGCTCCTTACAGCCACCAGCCAGACTGTCTACATTGCATTGCTCATACAGAGCCTTATGATCTACCTCATGAAACTCCATATACCAACCTTTGGGAATCTATCCACCATGGCGCCTTCCTATTTGGCTAATAATACCACTACCAAACAATTCCTAGATATGAATGATTCTAAAACCCTAATACCAAACAATCCCTGATCTACCAAGATTAGGAACACTCGCCTTAGAGCTAGGCTAGCCAAAATATTTCAGCCTCCTATTAGCTCACTTCATACCACTATAGGAAAAAGGACCCCCAAAACCCTGCCTAGCCCAACGTTTGCAAGTACGAACCTAGCGCACAACTACCTCCCCAGATCAAAAAACCGCATAGCCCAGAACTGCAAACCTAAAACCCTACAAGCTCCCCAACCGACAACCACAACTGCTACGAACCTTCCTATTAAAGGCGCTTTAATAAACTCCAGATCCTGAGTAGCACACGCCACGGAAATTGCCGACCTGATCCAGAGTGATGACTTCCTTGACATCACTGAGACATGGATACACACTGCAGCAGGTCCTATGCTTATGCTAGCAGTCTCTGAGGCTACACTATTTTGAGACAGACTACGATCCAGGGGTGGAGGTATCGCTATTATCTGCAAATGCAGCCTCTCCATGAGATTAGCCACCCCGATCGACGTCCAATCATGTGAACTATTATCAGTAAAGTACCACTGACCAATGCCCAAACCCTTAATCTCAACCTGATATATCGACCCCTGGGCCCATCGGGGACATTTGATGAGGATATCAACACTATTCTATCTAGTAATCTTAAAAGTTCAACGCAAGTACTTCTACTTGGAGACTTTAATATGGGATTTAATGACCCGTCTGACCAACCTGCCTTAGCAACAGCAAACATCCTATCAGAACGGGGATTCACCCAAAGAAGCAAAACATCCACCCACAACAAAGGTAGAATACTCGACTGGGCGGCAGATTATAACTGCCATGCCAACATCCTCTCCATTTCACCACTAGCCTGGACTGACTACTACTTACTGTCATTCATGCTCTCAATCAACAGACCCCCACCTCCACCCGCCCCCAGGGCTCCACCCACACTAACTAGAAACAAAAGGAGTATCACAGTGGACAGGCTTATCCCGGCCATACTCCCCACACTTAACCTGCTGCCCGACAGTACTGACCCTGAGTGCCTTGTCGAGGAGCATAAAAAAATTATGACCTCCTCCCTGGACCAGATCGCACCCCTCAAACTTAGACCAAGCAAGCTGAAAATCCATTTGAATAAATGGTTTACGCCTTTCTTAAAAAACTTAATGCAACAAAAAAGAAACAGTGAGGCTGCTTGGAAAAAACTACCATCAGAAGCACATAAACTCAAACTTACCAAACTGTCATCCCTCTACAAAAAAGAAATATGCCTAGCTAAACGAATATCTTTTGACACTCGCATATCCCAAGCCAAATCCAATATGAAGGAACTATTTACCATTCTTAAAGAAATAGAGACGACCTAGCAATACCAGACACATGTACCAAAGATAATAAATGGTGCTCAGACATCCAACATGCTTTAGCCAATAAAATATCCAACTTACAAAATAAAATATCCAATAAAAAAGCTTCTTTAAATGACCCACCCCCACCTATAATAATTGGGAATAGCAAAGATGAACAACCTACCCGATTCAACTTATCCAAAGTATCTATTCTCGAAGTGGAAAGAAATATTCTGTCCTGATAAAACCTTGAACTGTCAGGGTGATCTCTGCCCTGCACAGCTCATCAAGGATGCGGCCCGAGACCTATCACCTTTCATAACTAAGCTTATCAACGCGTCCTTCTCCACTGGTATCATCCCTACCAACCTTAAACAATTTTGGGTACTTCCACTCCTAATAAAAACAACTATAGATCCATCCACACCTACCAACTATAGGCCAATTACTATAGTGCCCTTCCTCCTAATAATTCTGGACATGGTGGCCTATATACAAATACAAAAGTATCTGGAATTACACCATTTATTAGGAGTAAGACAATCAGGCTTCCGTCTTCAACATGGAACGGAGACAGCCCTCATCGATCTTAAGACCCAAGTCGATGAGTTTAGGGACAATGGTAAATCAGCTCTGCTCCTCCTCCTAGACCTCACGGCTGCGTTAGACCTGGTTGACCATGCTATCCTATGCAACCTCCTTGACACAGCAGCACACTTCCCCAAAGACAATGTCACGTGGATCATATCCTTCTTAAGTAGTAGAACAATGAGGGTCTTCTCGCCTCTAGCAGCAGCTGACCCTATACCCATCACCTGTGGTGTGCCTCAGGGATCTTGCGTCTCGCCCACATTGTACAACATTTTTACCAAGCCCTTTTTCGATGATCTGGATCATCTCAGTATCACCTACACTAACTTTGCAGATGATAGCCAGATCCTCCTCCCACTTTCAGGGGATTACGACAAGGATTTGGCCTTGGTGAACAGAGTCTACATCATCATCCAGGCATGGATGGCCACGCATGGCATATGCCTGAATGATGATAAAACAGAACTCATCATCCTGGGCACCCACTCTAACCTAAAAAAACTAGGATCTGATTATTCCTCATTCATAATTGACGGCAATAGCATTAAGGTAGAACATGAGGTAAAAACACTAGGTTTTTATCTCGACTCAACTCTCTCCTTTGCCATACAGGTCAATTCACTAGCGTCTTCTACGGCTTATACATGTAAACTTATCCGAACCGGTAAGCCATATCTCTCTAACAGTAGCTGCATCATCCTGGCCAGAGCCCTCATCCTGTCCTGCCTGGACTACTGCAAGGCCCTCTATCTAGGCTCGACTAAAGCCACCATCAGAAGAATCCAAACCCTACAAAACAATGCCCTTAGAGTGGCATTAGGCATCTCCAGAAGAGATTACATCTCTGAGAGCAGTCGTCAGAATAACTGGATCCGAACTAATGACAAAATCCTTCTAAAAACTCTCTCACTCACCCGCAAATCTCTCAACAAAGCTGCCCCCATCTACCTGGCTGAGAGATTCCACAAACAGACCTATCTAAAACCACCCAGATCAGCAAACAGAGATCGCCTGTCCATCCCCAGATTCAAACTCTCCACAATTGGTGGCAACAGCTTCCCCGTGAAAGCGGCTAAATTATGGAACTCCTTGTCTCCTACACTGAGAATAGACCAATCTTACAAACATTTCAGAACTAACATCATCCTGTGACTGAAATCCAATGACCATTAAATGTACGATATTGAATCCTCTATAGCAACCAGCAAGGACTTTCTGCTAACGGTAAACAATCGTCATTTTATGCCTGTATGTAATGCATCCCCCCTCGCGTCTCTTGACTGGCTACCCCTATGGTGGTAACCACAACTCTCCTACACATTGCCTGTAATATTTGTATATATCTATGCCCATCCTTTATTATCTGTAAACATCTGTAAACATTTCTATACAACGTTTCTGCAAGCTGTCTGTAACACTTGTATATACCCATCTTTTAATTAATGCTTTGCAAGTAGGTATCCTGTACCACACTCCTTGTAACTAAGCTTCGCATATCCTTGTAACTGCTGCGCCCTGATAACCCCGGGTATGATGCGGATTATAAAGAATAAAACAATGAACACCATTTTTCAAACAGAATATCTACAGATCCATCACAAGTTTTTGAGCTCCACCAAAGATGGTTGCTGATACACTAACCAAGTTAAAATGTTTTCAGCAGCTGTAATTTATTTCAAAATTGATTTTGCAACGTGCCATACATCATGTTGATGCTTTATGTCTGGCCTTAGCCTTGGCTATTCAATAGTGCCTGTCAGTGGCTATCAGGTTTATTTGCAGTCCTCTGGATTGAAGAAGTTGAATGGATTTAATGATACCATATTTTTCCATGGCAACAGAAGATGTACATTCAGATACTTGCACGACAACTGAACTCACTATTTTCTTGGTTCCCATGTCTTGGATGTGGTAAGTGCAGTATTTAGCAGAACACCCTGGACTGTCACACTGTCCCTCACCAGCAAGACAGTGCCTTTTGCCAGCAAGAGCATTGTTCATTGACAACTGTTCGAGTGTGCATGGCTGGCTAATAGCAGGGAACAAGAAATCCTTCTGATATTTGAAGTACTGGCTTTTTGAAAGGAACTCAAGTCCCACAAAGTTAGTAAAACTTGAAATTGTACTGTACGTTGATCCGCTAAGCAGTAAAGCAGATGAGCAAAGTACATTTCCAGAAGGCACTTTTCCAAGTATAGGTTGAGCAGACCATGAAAATGAGTTATGGTGGTGTACACATCTATCCTTGATCTTCAGGTTGGTGCCTTTGACTATACAAGTAAACTTTACCAATGGCTCCCCAAAAAACCTCCTACACAATTTATGATCACATTGAATCATTTTCATAATCTCAATCAGGCAGCAGTCGAACATAATGGGCCTCATTACGACCCAGGCGGTAAGTTACCGCCTGGGTCGTACCCTTACCACCATGGTGTAAACTATGTTTACACCATGGTGGATGGCGGATTTACCGCCCCATTCCAAGGTGAGTGGGGCGGTAAATCCCCATTTCCCATTTTACCCTTCCCCATTCCCATTTTTGCCCCATAGGGCATAATGGGAGTGGGGAAGGCGCTAATTACGCCACCGTAAATTATGGTGGCGTAATTAGCACTATGGTCCCTTAGCGCCATGGATTTTAACGCCTGCAAAAAGCAGGCGTTAATATCACCATGGCGCTAACAGACCTTGTAATCAGGCGTTAAGGGTCGGTGCCGTTTACGGCGCCGTTAACCCCTTAACGCCTGATTCGTAATGAGGCCCAATGTATTTTGGTTCCTTTGATAGCCAATCATCCTGAAATATACTGGTTTACGATTCCATGGTGGTGGATAACTCCTTAACACTAGGAAGAGTGAAGTCCACACCATGAGCACAATCGTCAATCAATAGTTAAGATGCTTCGGTTATTTCTGTGTGTGATAGTTCCGAATTGTCCACATGTATTGGACTTTAAAAAAATATATATATTTATAAGCCTCTTTAGGGCTTACAAATAAAAAATATTCCATGTGTGTTTATCAATAAACCTAAATTCAAGGGTAAATTTTGTGCCGTGGGTAACAAATGCTCGAGAGACTTCCTAATCCTCATAATTGACACATCAGTGGACACATCAGTGGAGGAGGCGGCTAAACAAAATTAGGAAATAGCCGCTTTGGAAAATAAACCTGATACAAAACATCAAGGATAAACTTAAAAAATAGAAGAGGCAATACAAAAATTAAAAAAATTAACGCTGGCTAAAAAAATCTGGAAGTATAAAAAAGATGCAGCCAGTTACAAGAAAACCACTACGTATCCATATCTTGTGGAATCCTATTACAACGACATAAATAAAATGGCCCAGAACAGAGGTAACTACATAGGGTGACAAAAAAACAAATTTGTTAGTTTTACAAACACCTCTAACTCAAGCAGTAGTGGTGACTCAGATAGTGGGAATTTAGCTACCAGTGCTAACACCAATGGCCAACCCCAGTTTTTCCGTGGGAGGGGGAGACGGTCCCCCAATTGGCAACAGGGACCACGAGAATGCAAACTCGCAATTGGTGGAGACCCCCGCCGACTTGGTGATCCCGGTCTTCAATCTATCCTTGCACTCTGTTACAATTTCAGAAATAAATATCTTAAAAAATGTGTTGAGTTTCGTACCCACCACTCCAGCCAGAGACTTTGAAACTCAAATTGAATTACAGAAATTCTTTAGGTTAATACGTTTGAAATTATTTTTCAATGATTTCTCTCCATCTAAAGAAGAACAGGGTGTCACAGGCCTAAAACCGCCATCCACTTTTGTCCCGATCAATTCAATGGTCTCATCAGCCATATTGTCCTTCGAAAGACAATATATCAAAAGAAGATAGAATGGTTTTACAAATGTTAAAAAACAACTCCTCTTTTCACATAAAACCTGCAGACAAGGGCGTTGGGATAGTCCTATGCGACAAAACCCTATACGAAACAGAGGTGAATTTACAACTGAACAACCCAGTGTTCTACCGCAAATTGGAGAGAGACCCAACACCCCGCATTCACGAGGAAATTAAAAGTCTGATCGACCATGCTTTGGGCAAAGGGTGAATAGCTCAGTATGCACATAGTTTTATGATCAATAAATATCCCACAATTCCGGCCTTCTACCTTCTCCCCAAAATTCATAAAAACACCACTACACCACCAGGGATACCGATAGTCTCTGCCCTAAACTCGATTCTTGAACCTCTTTCCATCTACTCTGACTTTTTCCTGAGACCTTTTGTTCGATCAATGAACTCTTTCGTGAAGGGCACAACCAATATGATCAATCTCTTAAAAGATCAAATTATGACACAAGGCAATCTTTTGGTAACCCTTGAAATGACTGCTTCATAAACCAACATTCTGCAGGCTGAATGCCTGTGAGTCATGGAATCCTTTTTGAATAAGCGCATTTCTACAATGAATAAAGTACCAACAAATTTCATTTTGGAATGCATTAGATTAGCTCTTACGGAAAACTTTTTTTCTGTACAATGGCTCTTTCTACCACCCAATACGTGGAACAAGCATGGGTGCCACGTTTTCCCCTGACCTAGCAAACCTTCTTATGTATTCGTTCGAGACATCGTCAGTATACCATGAAGCTAATCCATATAACAACAACATCATAAAATGGTTTTGATACATTGACGATGTTCTACTGTTGTGGAGAGGTGACATTCCGAGTTTGGAAACTTTTCTAACTTGGCTTAATAATCAGAATGCATATATTCAATTTACCATGTCGTTCAATTTGGTTCAAGTCTCCTTTCTAGATCTTTTGATTAAAAAGACCACCGCAGGCACCTTAACCACAACGCTCTACTGGACGCCCACCGATAAAAACACGTTACTGAAATATACCAGTTTCCATCCACTGAGCCTTCGTGAAAACCTGCCAGTGGGACAGTTTCTCCGAATTAGACGCAACTGCTCATCTATGAGCGACTATGTCCACGAAGGAGAAGATCTGAAACTGAGACTGAAAGTCTGAGGGTATCTGAGCAAAACAATTCATCGTGCCTGCAAACGAGCACAACATGTGAACAGGGCAGGTGCTTAAATCCCGAAAAGACTAGAAAGGAAGATAAGATTACCTGTGTTAGCACTTACAGCCCTATTAGCAACGGATTGAGACGTATCATCAAAAAACACTGATACATGTTAAATACCACAGATTTCAATCCAGTGACCCCTCTGTTTTACCTTTAAAAGACAAAAGAATTATAGGGACATGCTAGTACACATGTATCTGGTACCACTAAAGACCGATCAGCAGACCACACTATGGGGCTTACCCCCCGTGGCGGGACACTTTAAATGTGGACGATGTTCAGTCTGCTCCCTGACAAAAAATGTCACGTCCATCGAGCTAAATGGAAAAACCTGGCAACTGCAAGATTTCTCTAACTGCACAACAGATTGCGTCGTATATGTCCATGTAACTTGTTGTATATCGGGAAAACTCAAAGACCCATAAAACAAGGCATCTGCGAACATCGGCGATGTTTAAAAAAATTTGATAGAAAAGAAACACCTAGTAGCTCATTATGAGCTCAAAAAACATAAGTACACTGAATTATTTCGGTTTGTGATTCAAAGAATCCCGACGACACCCAGAGGGGGCAATAGAGAGCATCTATTGGCGTGGTGCGAGCAGCGGTGGATCTACACCCTGCAAACTGTTAAGCAGTGCCTCAATATTTCAGTGGAGTGGAATACCCTCCTATAATTGGCATTTTTAGTGCGGTCATGGAGGGCACCCGTCGCATGTGGCTATATGTCATCTCAGAAGACCCACACAAGCTGCTTTGGCAGTGTAAATCTTAAAGACTATGCAGCACGATTCCAAAACAAAACATGGAACCGCTAAACAAAGTAATGTAGTACCTGATCCTTGCAGGTATGGGATTCAGTGAGTTATGTATCTCCAGTATTTCACAAATGTGAATTAACATACATACCATTTGCCGTGTATGTTTATTTAGACATGCCCTGCACTGCCCGCAATTTCCATCTCCCTTTGCATGACTAAGTTGTACACATATTGTATAGCTGGCAACATAACTGTGCACATATAATCTAAATATGCATCCATGCACTTTGTGTCATTTACTGTCACCCGTAAAACCATAACTAATTAGGTAAGTGTGCCTTGTTACTTTACAACAGAGGCATGCACTTATCACGGCAGGTCTCTGACGCCCTCCTCTCCTCGAACTCTTTTTCTTCAACTCTCTCTCTCGAATTTTATCATCATTCGAATTCCAAACGCGTCTTTGCAACATTGCAAATATGTGATCATATGATCGCGTGATAAAGGAGTTTTCGTGCGCACTAGGCATCTACAAATATAAATATAAATAATTCCATCAAGGATGCACATTCATAAACTTGGCTGTTTTTACATGTGTACTCTAACATGTACAACATCACAGACCGTTAGACATATACTCAAGTATTCAGAATCAGCATCCACCCCCTCGAGTAACGTGCAATTTCTATCATGTGACCGTTTGATTTCCGTGTCACTGCGTAATCACGTGACTCAGTAACTAGAGCTTTTTAAGACCGCCCTGATTAGGCAATCGGTCTTCACCAGGTAGCAACAGAAGCCGTCTATGCCAGCCTCGCGCTCGTTGGTAAGTTTGTTTCTCGTTCTCTTTACTTTCTACCAACACTCTTGTTGGAAAATAGCAGGTGCATGGAATCATCTTTTTGGTTTCCTTATGTAAAGGAGTTTGTGGCCACTTACCGGGCATTGTATAACTAAAATATGCTCTCTCTTTGCAGTGATTGACTGAACACCACCCTTGGGAAAAATAAAAACTTCTTGAAATCTACGATGCATATCGATTACCCACTCATCTGAATTGTGGGCATTTTCTTAGAACTGCATGTAAGTTGTTTAACCTCCCAATAGCAACTGTAGTGCCTCTTGGGTCTAACTGCCTAAAATAATTTATAAAATGACTTATACGGTTTCTCTCACTTTACAGAACCGTGCCTTAAGCACGTAGATGAAAACGCAGAACTTCTTTTTGAATATTGCATCAGTTACCTATTATTGACCTGGAACATTAAAAAAAAGTAAGTCTGTGACAACATGATATGCCTTGTGCAATAGTCACAAAAAACCATTTTTGAAACAAACTAATGGCACAAATGGCTATTACAGATATCCCAAATTGGATCGGGACCAAGCCACTTAAGAGCCAATGTATGGGCCTGTATAGACAACTGCTAAATCTGCCAAAGGCGACTTTGTCCTGATTGACTCATTGTGACAATCTTGTCAAATGTAAGTTTGACCGTTTCCAATGCAATTTAACTATTGCTTAGAAATT
The DNA here is from genome assembly GCF_040938575.1 of Ambystoma mexicanum. Lineage (NCBI taxonomy): Eukaryota > Metazoa > Chordata > Amphibia > Caudata > Ambystomatidae > Ambystoma > Ambystoma mexicanum. The sequence continues at coordinate 754,400,258 of NC_090921.1, read as the reverse complement.
CTAGATGTAGTAACAGTTTTAATACTCAGCCCTTGAGATTTCTACTAATAGCACTAATTATGCTATGTGTTTGTCACTGCTGCGGAAATGCTAAGATTAGTTCCCCACTTCTCCCCACTGTGATTGTGTGAATGTATATAGGACACTAAAGTTATTCTGAACTGCAGTTAATACAGATTTTTTGTTACGCTACTAGTACCATGCCAATTAAAAAAAGAACATGTGTTGTCTCAACCTAGTGTACTCTTTTATGTATGTGTAGAATCGTGTAATATGTAGAAAGAAAGTATATATGTTTACATGCCAGAGATGGCTATGAAGTGGCAGTAACTGCACTAAGTGTAACCCCCCACGATTTCTGATTTCTCCTTATATGTTTTCTAGATTAATCTCTCACGAACATTTACCAGGGGCAAAAAAAGAATCATTGTGTAATTGTGAAGAAATCATTGTCCTGAAGATGACCTTTAACCATTACGTTAAACGACACTAGGGATAGTGTCCAAAATATTTAAGCAGACCGAAACATGTCGACTATCCAAGAGACCGATAGAAAATAATTTAGGGTTCTTCTGTTTTCTTTGTAATTGTTTAATTAGGTTTGTTTGTTTTTGTTTGGTATTTCTTGTGATTCACTCTTAGTATTGTTAATTATTTTCCCTGTGTTTTGCTAAGTGTTGTGACGCTGCACTGTATTTTAGTCTTTTCATCAGTGTCAAACATGACAAAACTACGATGTTAAACCATGTGTCTCTGAGGTCTCTTAAAAAGCTTGTTTTATGCAATATAATCAGAATTTAATAAACCATGTTTTTACAGATCTTTAGTGTGTACTCTGCCACCTTCTTCATGTGGAATATGGGTTACCTTGACCACATATGTTAATGTATAAACAGTGTTATATTGGCATAGTAGCGTAAAGAGGGATAATCAGTCTCACTTTTGTCTATATCCCACATGTATTGGACGACACTGAATCTTGCAAGGACCATGCTGAGCCTCACAATGTAGCTGCTTCCAAGTGACAACGGTTTGGCAAGTAACATCATTAGCTTGTGTAGTTTTCTGAGACTTTACGCTCCTTCTTCCTAGGCCTCTAATTGTAGAGAAATAACTGCTTAATTTATAGCACACATACAGAATATATGAATTACAACAAGAATATGTAATATCAATGAAATAACTGATAAACAACTCATTTAAAAAAAAAAACGTTCTGTTATGTATCCTTTGTTTCCAAATTTTCCTTGAAACAGTCAAATTGGATTTGCCCACCACCGTACCAAGCTGAAAAACAGCATTTTGAAATTGTATAAACCTTGAAATTTTCTCTTCCACTTAAAGAATCATATATACATATATAGCAAAACATCACTATGTAAACCATTAGAACATATCAAACATTACATCACAGTTAAAATCGATAACTGATCATTTACAATATCTTATGTATATCTCTTGTCCATGTGCTCTTCAATTTCGACCGCTTCAGCAGTACATTCCTTTTACATAACACATTCAAAGAACATAGATTAAATTGTTAAACAATTTCATGTTAAAATCTCTCCCAAAGTACATCTCGAGAAAGTTGATTTAATGATTTACGACCTTACAATATAACTTAAACTATGTAAAAAGATATGGTTAATCGTCTGATTAAAATGTTTAAATTAGTTTTTACATAAAGGCGAACAATGTGTACATGTGACATTTTAAAAAGACATATTTGAAAACTGTACCTGATAACCTTCAGGGATGTCACAGAGAGTTGGTGCGAGATCATCCTGAAAAACATATTGACTGTAGCCCCTTTAATGCGTTTTAATGTTATTTTATTTCAAAGATTCAATTTGTCGCTAAACAGCTAAAGATTATAAACAAAAACATACTCCATTAGTGAAAGGGTCTATGTTATTCAGTGACAAAGTACATTTTTCAGAAGGTTTAATTTCATTGTTGCATATGTTTCTGCAATAAATACATCAAGGTTGTTGATGGAATGCTTTGCAATTTGCTGACAGTATTGCAAATTGTCAAAAAAATAAGTTCTTTTAAATGTAAAACATATATTTTCAATCAATAGCTATTAGTATAAATCAATACATTATCACTTCGCATACCTTATCCTCCAGACCAGTGGCAGTAGAAGAATAGTAGATTGTTGAAGTTCCAGTCTCCGCCTATATAACACTAATTGTAAAAATAAAGATGTAAAATAAAAAGAATTACAGGTAAAAGATGGTCGACATTGACAAAGAAGCACACACGCCAGTTTGTATCAAAAGCTAATATTATACATAACAATAATCAATATGTTTTAAGTTGAACTTGAACAAATGCTTATTTTGTATAATGGCATCTGAAGGAATATTCTAAAATAATTACTTGAAAGGCGAGTGAGGTTGCTGTTGACTCTGTAATAGTGGTTGGTGTAGCTTTACAGTCGTTTAATTGATGTATATATTCATAGCATTGTTCAAAAGAAAATGGACATTAGTATTATAATTTGGACCACATTAAAAAGGATACAAAAAGGTTTGTGTGCAAGTTGCTTGGCCTCACTATTAGGATGTTGGACGTGTCTGTGGTTTCCTCCATGGTAACGGTCTGCAATTCCATCAATGCGGCCTAGGTAAAGACAGACATTTTAAAATACTTGCCTATTTTTAAAGGACGGAATTGTGATTGTGTATTTTTGGAAAGGCTCCCATTGCACTGCACTATTCGAGTATCTCTAAAGTAGGCATACACAAAGTAATCTTAAGTTCTAAATGTACAAACCACAGTACATCGTGCCACAAAGGAAACTTGTGTAATAAAATACCAATGGAAATATTCCCCAAAAACTGAAAATTGTTTATTATGTTACCTGTTCACGGACTATTTCAATGTATTGAGTGGTCATTTATAAGACATATTATACAGGCAAATTTAGAAAATGGTAAAATACATTTAAAAATTCAGTGTCCACTACTCACCTGGGTCAGCGTGTGCTGAAATTCAGTTGGAACTGCATTGGAAAGTAATTTGCGAAGGAGTCTGGGGTGATGCTTTTTAGTGTACTGTGATTGTTCGCGCATATCTTCTGTGAAGTGCATTCTGCAGACGTGGAATCAATTGCCCCTCACGTCATCCAAGACATCCTTGGGTCTGTTTTCAATTTCGGACATTCGAAATCCGTAGCTCAAGAGCCATTTTCTTATTAAATTGAAATTCTTTGGAAATACATGCAGGACTGTACTCTAACATTTAGCATGGCTGTTATTAGTGCAACACAAAACAATACAAGAAGGCATTGTTGGATTGTCCCTATGATCTGTTAAATAAATATAAATAAATATTACTATTAGAAAAGTATCACAGTGAGTAAATCAAACATCATATTCCTTTGATAATAAAAAAAATGTAATTGATCAAAAATGGCACCTAAACCAAACATGCATTGAAAACATGTACTACGAAAGATTACCTTTGGAAAAATATTTGGAATGTTATGTGCTAATTACAGAGATAAAAATGCATAGGACGGTTGATAATGGTGTAGAAGTTTTGAATAAAATAAAATGAGAATAGGGTGTATATAGAGTTTAAGGCACTAGAAGGTGGCCTAGCAGAGAACATTTAAACTACTGAAAACAATAGTAAAAGTTGACAAACCGTTACGTGGAAGAACAGATGAGCTGACTCAGCAAGCAAGGTAAAAAGTGGAGAGCTGGCGGTATCCGTTGACGATCTTACAGATGTTTTATTGTTAACTCCCACAGTGTTTATAGAGGATTACAGAAGTGGGTGCGTATGTGAATTTATGACGCGTTTGTTCACACCCACTAGGCCTCTATGACAATGTTTAACTTCCTCAATCCTTCCAGTGCAGCACCCTTACGATTGCATGTCCACACGTGCGAGCTGTCATTGATAGCAGAGGCGGATGGATGTGGATGTGATATGATATGCATAACGTCCCTGTACCCAAGTGTTTCTAGACGCGACAAGAAAGGAGGGGGAAACATAGGGAGGACAAAAGAACAATCTTAATAGGCCCTGTGTCATTCAGATCACACAAGTGCAGGGAAGTGGAAAGGGAGAAGTGCCGAGGGGGAGGGGGGAGTGGAGGGAGAAGTACAGGTAACTCAAAAGTGCAGCCACCGTGTGGCTCAGTGCAGGTAGCAAAAGAAGTGCAGCCAATGGGTGGCTCATAAGTGCAGAGAGAAGAGACTGTAGGGTTGCAGATACAGACCACAAGTGCTAGGGGAGCCGTGAGGCAATGTGAAGTGCAGCTGAACAAGAAGGAGCCTGGGCCCAAGTTCAGCCAGGTGACCAGTGCGTGGAGCAGTCGGGACATCAGCAGGGGAGAGGTAGAGAGAAAGCGGAAGCAAAGAGGCAGGTCTTGAGTTGCTTCTGGAACCGGAGGTGGTTTTGCTCAAGTTCGAGAGTGGCAAGGACGATGTTCCAGAGAGAGACCCCAGCCCAAAATAGAGATCTGCCCCCAACTCTCTGCTTGGAAAAGCGACTGACCCTCAGAGAGTTGGAAGTGGATGAGGGGAGAGGTTGAGAGGGGAGATGTTTAGCTAGAGAGAGTTGGAGGTAGTGCAGTACCAGTCCCCTGAAAGCTTTGTGGATTATGCAGATAGTCTTGAACTTGATCCTTGCCTCCACTGGGAGCCAATGTAGAGATTTCAGAGCTGGAGAGATATGATCTCTGGGCTTGAGGCCAAGGACAACCCTCACAGTCCTGTTCTGGATAAGTTGAAGAGGTTGGAGAGTAGAGGCAGAAAGATTTAGAAAGAGGCTGTTGCAGTAGTCCAGCCTAAAGAGGACCAGAGCTCTGGAGAGAGTGAGCTTCTGGGGAGAAGTGAGGAAAGGAACAATACCTCTGAGGAGGTGCAGCTGATAGCTTGACTTCTTGGAGATGTCAGAGATGTGAGGAGAGAAGGAGAGGGTGTAGTTCACAGGAAGTAGCAGGAAGAGGGTCCCGGGTGGGCAGCCAGAGAGAGAGAGGAAAGAAGGGAGCTGGTGTTTCGATGAGGAGGATCTCAGTCTTACTGGAATTAACACAGAGATCATTGGTGGCACACCATTCCTGAGTTGCAGTCAGAAAGCCTGGAATGAGAGAAGGAGAAGAGGCAGCTGAGGGGAGCCTGAAGGAAAGCTGGTTGTCGTCCATGTAACAATGAAAGTTGGAGCAGAAGGAAGCAATGATGTGAGCAAGAGGTGCCAGCTATTAGTTGAAAAGCCAGGAAGAGAGGTTAGACCCCTTGAGAACACCACAAGTGGAGAGAGAGAGAGAGAGAGAGAGAGATAGAAGAGAGGAAAGACCCCAGTTGGACCTGGGAGGATCAGTGAGAAAGGAGGTCAGCCAGGCCAGGGCCTGATCAGTGATACCCAGGTTATCACAGAGGCAGTTGGGCAGGATGGTATGGTTGACCGTATCAAAGGCAGAAGAAAAATTGAGGAGAATGAGGACAGAAGGAAGGCTAAAATCAAGGTTTGAGAGCAGATCTTCACAGGTGTTCAGGAGAGCAGTTCCCATGCTTCTGGCAGCTCTGAAGCCAGACTGGTTGTCATGGAGAAAACCAACAGATTCAGTGTGCAGATTAAGCTGGGAGATGGCCAGCTTTTCCAAGAGTTTACCTAGGAAAGGGGTGATGGTGATTGAGTGATAGTTAGCCAGAGAGGAAGGATCTGCAGAGGGCAGGGGGTGCACGAGGGAGTGCTTAAGGGGGGAAGGGAAGGTTCCAGTGGGAAAGGAGTGATTGCAGAAATTGGTCAAGGCTGGAGCAACAGTGTCAATGTGGTCCTTGATGGTTCTGGATGAACAGGGGAGAACCTTTTTTGATGAGACTTTCATAGATCGGACTTGTCTAGAAACATTGTCAGGGGTGAACAAGGGAAAGAAAGAGAAGGTTGGAGGAGAGACGGCCACAGGCAGGCCAGGAGTGGACAAGGAGGAGGAAGAGGAAGAAAGGGTGGACAGGATGTCCTGAGTTTTATTGATGAAGTGAGAAGCCAAGGCTCTACAGAGGGCTTAGGTGGGAACAGGAGAGGTAGAGACTACAGCAGAATTGGTCAGCACCTTGCATATTTTGAAGAGTTGGGCCGAGTTGTTAGATGCCGCAGAGAGGCAGGCTTGGATGTGGGCTCTTTTCTTGGTGAGGACAGAGAGTTTGTATTGCCGTTGGAGCAGGTGGCAGGCCAGTTTGTCAGAGGGTGCGCCTAATGCCCTCCACATCCTCTCAGCCATCCTGCACTTGTGTTTGAGGGTGACGGGGTCGGAGTCATACCAAGAGTTGCACTTGGATGGGGGCTTCAAGCGGATCCTCATGACAGGCGTAAGTACCTCAAGAGTGTTATAGATAGAAAGATGATGGTTTGATAGGGCTGTGTCAGGGTGTAAGTCAGCCAAAGGTGCAGAAGCAGTAGAGAAGATAGCAGAAAAATCCTCAGCTGACACACACTTCGTGGGTCGATGACCGAGAAGGTTGGTGACAATGCAGGAGTCAGCTTGGCCTGAGGGGTAGCGAGAGGTGGGAGGAAAGGAGAAAATGATAACTCCAGGATAGAGGAGTGTTGAGAAAGCCGGAGAGGGGGAGCTCTGACCATTCAGGGTTGCCCTGTAGAGCGAGTTGGGCCAGAGGGAAGGATAGAGAGAGAGAGAGAGTTGCAGAGATTGTGAAAGAGTCCTGGACAAGGGCAGGTAGCATGCAGGTGGATGTTAAGGTCTCAGAGGAGGAGAAGTTGAGAGGTAGAGGCGAGGAGAGAGGGGGCAAGGTCACCCCACTCAGAGAGGAAGGTGCAACCTGGTCAGGTGGTCTGTAGAAAGTGGCCACAGTGAGTGAAAAGCCAGGAGAGATAGAGAGCCTGTAGACCAGGCATTCAAAAGAGGAGTAGTCCTGCGTAGGAGTGACAGACCTAGGGATCCACTCTGGGAAGATCAAGGCTACACCCCCACCATGACGGTTGGTTCTGGGTTCAGAGAGTATCTTGTAGCCATCAGGAAGGAGAGTGTCAAAGCTTGTGACAGAGCTGGCCGTGAACCAAGTCTTGGTCAGACCGAGTAGATCCAAATCGAGTTCTTCCAGGAGATGGTAGATGTCAGAGGACTGTTTGACAGCTGAGCAAGAGTCAAGAGCAGCAATGTGGTGCAGGTTGCCCCCTTTGAAGGACTTCCGTTGATGAGGCGAGCGTGATAGGCCCGGAACACAGTCAAATGATACAGACATATGTTTATTGCAGGAACGGGGTCTTCAAAGAACAGTCTGGAGACACTGGGCCTGGAGTTGCCATGCGGATAAGGATCCCCATGCGAAAGAACCCTTTGTGGTGTTCATGGTATTCAGCACCTTGAGCGTTCCCATCCTTCCCCAGCCCCTTGCGAGCGCACGCCCACCGGTGCGAACAGCCATTGATAGCAGAGGGATGATGGATGTGGATGAGGGGAGCGCGATAGGCAGTAAACTTGTTAAAGCACATCAATCTTTTACAATACTCTTAGATGTTTGGACGTGTTGTGGACTTACAAAACATTTCTAACAACTTTTCAGATTAACTCATTTTTAAATTTGTTTATTTAGTTTGGTAAAGTGGATGGCAATGAAACTAAAATTATACTGCTGCAGTTGAGGTACTGTCTGTATAAATCCACTGTATTGTCCGTGGTCACTGGGGAATTCATCATGAATGGCTCAAACCATACAGGCAGGTATTACTCGTCAAACCCGAAATCCCAGTCTTCCATAAATCCACCATGTAAAGGCACAACATGACACAAGTCTGTACCACCTATGTAAGAGACCCAGAAACAGTTTACTTAAATTAATCCAATAATTCCATTTCTTTTGTTTGCACTGACTTGTAAAATGTAAGGCATTTTTATGCTTTAAAATGTACCTATCCATGCAAAGTACTGACATTACTTGTGATTTCAATTAGGGATTAATTAGAAATGTGAACGCACGAGAGGCCACCAGGGGGCGCGTTGATGGAAGCATCATCGGTCTAGCGCTCCCACTCCAGGGACCGGTAAAAGTGGATTGAGCCTCCACTTAGAGGCCCCCTCCATCAAGCAGTCTTCGCCCCCTTGAGGATAGGCACTTGTGACACCTGTGAGCGAAAAAGTAGGCGAAAATGGTCTGCCAGAACGTAGATATAGGAGAGAACGCAGCAACCCAGAAATAAAAGCGTTCCTCACTGTTCTACTGACAAAGCAAGGCGAGGCGCACACGGCGAAGAGCAACCGGCATAAGAGCGCTGGAGGAGTGTAGTGGAGCAGAAGAGGAGTCCAGCTCACCCCCCACCGTGGTGGTCAACAGCTGAGGGAGAAGCGGAGACGGTAGCAACCCCCCCACCCCCATCTGTCAGCTGGGGGGCTGGCATGGTCGGGAGTGCCGGCCCGCCTGGGGGAGGGGTTCCCCTCAAGGATGGTGACGTTGGAGCGTAGGTCAGCTTCACACTGAAGTGAAACCTGCAGAGGACCACGAAGGAGGTAGGGAAGGACCCCCCCCATCTGTCAGCAGGGCGGCCGGTGTGTCCCTGAAAGCCGGGCCGCCGGGGTCTCCCTCATTGTTGGTAGCATTGGAGTGAGGGCTGCTCCAAGCCGCAGAAGGAACCAGCAGAGAATCGCGGGAAACCCGCGGAAGGACAGAAGTAAGGAGTAAGGTAGGGAGGAGCAGGGCCAAGGCCACGCGATCTCCAGAGGTCCCCCCACTACTCAGTGAAACGGCACAAGGACCCATAAATACACTGGTGCCAGGGGCACCCCCTGGGGCACTCTGGGGAAGGAGCACGGGTGTCTGCATTAAATAAGGGGGCCTAGCCCTCCCCCTCCAAGTGAAGCCCAATCTGAACCTTGCGGGCGCCAACACGGGCAAGCAGAAGGCACAGTAATAAGGAGGAAAAGATCAATCAGAAAGGCCAGAAGACCAGAAAGCCTGGGAGCGACCCGCCAGAGAAGAAGAAGACACCTGTGGGACCAAAGGAATCACCCCATAGGCAGGCCATAGGAGAGCTACAGCACTCCCTAAAGGGAAAGTGACACACAAGAGAGGCCCCTCAATCTGCCCAACCGGGGCAAGAACTGGACAGCCGGGGGACCCCCCCCCAATACAACACCATAGATGAAGGCCCTGGAGGAAAAGGGTGAGACCCGGAAAATATGCTCACAGGAGACAAAAGTGAAGCAAGCCTGGATAGGAAGTGGGGAGCATATTGAGCCACAACCCCCCTTCCACATGTATGGGGGGCTCGGGTGAGGTCAAGCGGAACTGGTTGTGGTGAGGGCCCCCGGGACTCATTCCTGGGGTGTGTGCCCGCCCTGCTGAGACACCAACTACCGGGTGTCCTGGATCTAGTGGGAGAGTACAGGAATTCGCGATAACCGGCCTCATTTGAAACTGAAGAAGGAAAGAGGGGGCAGCAGTACACAATCCCCCTCACGCACTACAAACACCAAGTGCACCGGGCTGTAACTCCGAAAGACAGCAACGGAGGTGAGTGACAGTGTTTGGGCCTTCGGATCTGGGACATTTGGGCCCCAACAACAACAAGTTAGATATATCGAGAGGGAACAGATGCTCTGTCACGACCGTTCCCTCATACAACACAGACTTCTGACCTGCACACGGACTGGAGGGAAAAGTTGGGGACTCTACCCATGATCCCCGTTAAATGAAGGCACCATCCTCACGGTGCAGGAAAGAAAGAAAGGACGGTACAGAGAATAAGAGTCAGAGTGGGATCCCCCCCTCCACCTGCCCCACAGGGCCCTAACAGCATCAATTGAACCTGTTACTTCACACTCAGAGGGGAGAGCAGAGGACAAGAACTTTCCCGTTAGATAGAGGGGTGGGAAGCAGCATCCCTCCCAGACGGCCCTTACACAAGAAAGGCACCAGCAACTGAGGGGACGAAGATGAATGAGTTGGAGGGAGACATTTCAGGAATTCCGCTACCGGGAGTCAGGGGGAGCCAAGGCAGACCAGACTCAGGCAGGGTGATGGATCGAACACTGGAACAGGCGGAAGACTCTATGTCCACGAAAAGAGACATTGCAACTATACTGCAGGAAATAAGAGACATGCGAGCGAACATTGGGTGTAGGCTCGAGAAAATGGACCAGAGAGTGGACAAAGTACAAGACAGGCATATGTCGAGCTGTCAAAGATGTGATCCGCATCCTGTTCAGGAATGATGCAACAACTGACCCCAATATTGATGGGGCAAATACGGCAGGGAGCCAAGCTGCAGGCCCTCGCTCCATCCTCGTCCGCTTCCACTATTACACTGAAAAGGTGAAAATCTTGGAGGAAACTAGGAAAGCCAATACCCTCACATATAACAATGCGATAATAAAGATCTTTCAAGACCTGTGTGCATTCTCCCTGGCCAGACGACGGATGTGCGGCCCACCAACCCAATGCCTACGGGAGAAAGGAATGCCCCTTCTTGCTCTCGTTCAAATACGTGGGCCAACCGTCATGACTGGTCTCCGAAGACGACTTTAAAGGTGCAATTCAAGAGTATGTGGATACTGCGGAGGATCAGAGATGGCTGGCCCACCGGGGAGGCGACAAAAGGAAATTGAACACTCCCTCTCCTCCACACAATGGCGGCCCAGGAGGTTCCAACGAATGAAGGACACAGACTGGCCAAAGGACAATACACAAGCATATGAGCCAGGATTGGGTTCGCTCCCCCTGCTAACAGCAAGTATGGGGGGGGGGGAACGGCAGAGTGATATGTAAGCAATGTGACAATCATCATGGGGCAACAGGGGCGATGGGGGGAGAAGGAATTTTAGACGGGTTGGGGGAAAAATGTGGGGGCTCTACTCACGCAGTGTTGATAAGGAAGGGCCCAGAGGAAGAAGGCAAACTGGTGGTCCAGTCAAGCACCAGGAATGGTCAAATTTTTTGGCTGGCTGCTGGGGGAGGAGGGAAACGGGGAAAGAGGGAGGCAGGTGGGGACAGGCTCCACCTGGGTGGGATGGGGAGAGGTGGTTAAGGGTTCGGGGGAGAGGAGGGAACGGTATTGGTGTTTTCAAACACACAGCAAGCCCTGACAACAGGGCAATGGTAAAGTGAAATTGGATATGGGGACATCCCAGGGATACATAATGAGGTCGGGGAAAGAGAGACGCCCAAGCATTTAAATGGCTGATCTATTGCCCGTCTTGAAGATAGGCTCTCCAAACATCAGGGGAATGAACTCACCTAGAAAGAGATCCCTCCTGGGTAGAGAATTCAGGCAAGCAAAATTAGACCTGCTCTTTCTTTAGGAAACTCACTGGGCAAGGGGAAACGAACCGGGCATTCGGGGTGGAGCGATTATGGAAGTGCACCATGCCTCTTACAAGACCAAAAAGAGGGGAGTGGCAATTGTTATGGCTAACGACCTGGGCTTCAAGATGGAGGCTTCAATTATGAAGCCGGAGGACCGATATCTGTTCATATGAGGGGAATTATAGGTGATCTATGGCCCGAACGAGGGTCATGTGCCTTTTTGAGGTGGGGGATTAGGGATAAACTGAGACTATTTGTGGAGGGTACTCTTATAGTGGCAGCGGATTTCAAAATGGTACTAGACCCCCACTAGAGACAGGACTAGACCCCCAGTAGAGACAGGAAAAGAATGTTAATAACCATAGCAGCAGACGACTCCATGTCACAGAGTTTCTGCAGAATCAACCTCGACCTGGGCCTAGTGGACACACTCCCTAGCTCAGCCATGAGGGATCCCCCATACACATATTACTTAAAAATGTATGAAACATTCTCAAGGATTGACTGTATCCTGGTGGAATGTGCCCTACTCACCCATACATAAAATCTACAGGTGGACCCGGTGCCTTGGTCTGACCATGACCTAGGGCGGGTTGGGGACGTCGGCGAATGGGGAGGTTGAAATGTAACAATGCCCTTTTGAAGGACGCGGTAACAGCTCAAATAGTATTGGAAAACATAGTAGAATACTTTGAGTTGAGCGATAATGGGGAGGTAAGCCCACATATCCTATGGGATGCATTTAAAGCCACCATTCGCGGTGTCCTAATAAAAGTAGGGGCACAATAAAAGGGAAAGGGAAAACCAGGGAAAGGCCCTACGAGAAAAAACAGTGCAAATACAACCGGTACTCTCACCCAAGAGCAGGCTGCAGCCCTAGACCAGTACAAGACCCAATTTAGGGATCTAGTATTGAGCAAGACCGAAAAGAACCTCCTATTCCTTTAACAAAAATACTATGAAAAGGGGGACAGGGTAGGTGGGATATTGGCGTGGAAACTGATGGAGGCCCAGAAAAGTAAAATGGTTAAAGCCTTGAAAACCGACAAGGGGACACTGAGTTATGACACCCCGGGTATAGGGGGGCCTTTAAGCAGTACTATGAATGACTGTGTACATCAATGTTCAATGGGGATGAGGCCCTTATAGAAGACTTTCTAACAGAGGTACCCATACCGGGTTCAAAGCGGGACAGTGCCGAAAGACTTGAGGGCCTGGTATAGGAGCAAGAAATTGTCCAGGCAATGAAGGGAGGTACGACACCGGGGGAGGACAGGTTCTCTGAATTTTTTCAAGCTGTATCAGTCCACCCTGGCCCCACAGCTAGCTAGGGTTTTCAATGCAGTTCTCGAGGAGGACAAACTGCCCGAGACAATGATGGGAGCCATTATAGTGGCACTGCTGAAAAAGGGTAAAGACCCAACAGAGTGCTCCTACTACCGACCAATCTCCCTATTGAACACGGATGTCAACATTTTAACGAAGGTGCTTGGTAAGAGTATGGAGGGGATTATGCCTACCCTGGTCCATGGAGACCAGGTTGGCTTCATTAAAGGGCATCAGGGGTCGGATAATATCCGGAAGACCATTGACCTAATGCACTATGCGCAGGGGTCAGAACTCAATTCCAGCCTGCTTTCCCTTGACTCGGAGATAGCCTTCAACAGAGTGAATGGAGGTAAATGGCGGTTCTCCTACAGAAAATGGCATTTGGGGAACACATGAGAAAGTGGGTGGGAGCTCTGTGTAGGGCTTAGACGGCGAGAGTGCAAGTGAATGGGGAGCTTTTGGCCCCCTTCAGCCTTACAAGCGGTACGAGACAGGGGTGCCCTTTATCCCCTTTAATATACGCCCTCACGATGGAACACCTGGCGATAGCTGTAAAGAACCACCCAAGAATACAGGCGATTCAAAGGGGACAGGTCGAATTCAAAGGGAAGCACTCTCTGTTCGTGGATGACATCTTGGGGTACCTTGTTGATGCCCCATCGCCACTCCCGGTCCTGCGCTTACTAATTGACACCTTCGGAGTCTTCTGAGGCTTAAAAAATAATAAATCGAAATCTATGCTGCTGCCACTTCGAGCAGTCTATCCGGACTTAGATCTAGTGAATAGATTCTTAGGGGTCAAAGTCGAAAATGTAGCAATCCAATACCTGGGAGTACAAGTCAGCAGAAACCTGGCAGCGCAGGCAACAGCTAACTTTGAGCCATTGCTGTTCACCATGAAAGCAGATTTTAACCCGTGGGGCAACATGATTTTATCATGGTATGGCCGCATGACAGCAGTAAAGATTAATGTTCTGCCGAGACTCTTGTGCCTGTTTACACCCCTCCCCACAAAGGTACCGGAATCAACCTTAAAAGAGCTCCAGATAGCAGTGCAAAAATTCATATGGCAGGGCAAGACCCCAAGGACCAAGTGATGCACTCTTACCCTCCCCAGGGAGGCGAGGGGCTTCAGCCTTTCAGACCTCCGACTATGCCGTAAAAATAAAACAGTGCAGGGTGCTATTGGAACACATGTGGGACAAGCTGGGTATGTACAGGACCTACCTAGAGGATATGGACACGCACCCGGTCAAGTATGAATCCAAGGACTGGGAGTACTGTCCCCGAATGGGGAGTCTAACTCACAGTGAAGAGTCACCGAACTGTTTGATTTCGTTGTACAAGAAACCACCATTGTCTGTTTAATAAATGGAGGGAGGGGAAATGCGTTGTTCATGAGGATGGACAAAGCTTCAAAGTGATATGTAACTGTGGTCCTTGTTTTGATTGTTAAAATTCCAATAAAAATTAAGTAAAAAAATAGAAATGTGCATGCACATTGGAGATACTTCCAAGTGAAAGAAAAGCAATTGTTTGGATGATAAATTTGAAGATGAACACTTTGTTTGCAGATTATAATGAGTAATTCATCCAATTTATAGAAACATTCTTTTGTCAAGTGATCCATCGAAGTTATATTGATGTAGGGGAACAACGTTTATGTTAGCCGTCCCGGTTGTGAAAAACACAACATATATAGAGTGGACTTACTCATTGCTTGGATGAGAGGGTGACCTGTAGCTCGAAGTTTGTGCATAAGGACCATCATCATTGGCTACGCAGATCGTATAAGGGAGGCAGCCCTGAAGTCATGCATCTCGGTAACGCATAGCGGTTGTGTGTCTTCTTTGGCAATGGAGGCCAAGCAGCCAGAGTTTTCTCTGCAACAACAGCTCTCCACCAGAGTAGGCATGAGCTCACAACGATGGCAGGTACACCACGTGGAAACGTGTTCCATGCGACTGGGTTCAGGCTCCAGTGATTGATCCTCATGACTTGTTTCCACATCATCTAGGATTATTTCTCTTTCAATCTTTCAAGGATTTCCTCTTTAGAATATTAAGTTGTGTACAGGTAGGGCTGTATTGTTGCTATAGTTCCTGAATAGTGAAAAAGCACAGGATGAACCGCGAGGTAAATAAAAACGTTTATGTTTGTATACATGAAAAGAAAAGAGGTCTCTCATTAACATTGAATGTTAAAGAAAGACAAGCAAAGAAACAGCAATGTTACAAAAACACAATGTTTGCAAGGGCACACTGGTTTGGTAAAGACATTTGCCCATGATATAAAAAATGAAAAGCAACCACTGAGTGAATTCATTTTAGGCAGTATAAGTACCGGTTCTCAGTGTGTCGTACCTGGCAGATAGCTGAATAGAGCAGAAACAAGTCAGGGAAGCTAGAAATGAAATGCACTGACACGAAGGAAAATGAAACTGCAACATTGTGTGATCAGAAAGTTTTTTTTACACTTGTTAAGGAATGAGACGTCTTGGCATTTCCATGGAGACACGTCAATAGATTGCACACAGAGAACGTTGAAATGAGACGTGCATTGGGGTTGTGAAATGGGGCGTGAGCGTCTGGTGATGTCAGCGTTAGGGGAGGGGATCTGAATTAGTGCTGCGAGAGCACTTGAACTTAGGGTGATGGATTAACAGATAAGATTAGCACAAGAGACGGGACCTGACCAGTCATTTTCACATCTGTTAAAGTGAGAAAAAGTTGCATTGGATGTTATTTTTTGACCGATCGATCTATGCGTTAAAATACATGCACGATCGATTGGGCCAAAACCATTTCTGACCAAACTACACGACTCCTAGATTTATAAACTGAACAAGAATGCAAAATCACGTGTATTAACAATGCAAGGGGTTATAGAAAAAGACTGGAGAACTCTGTTATTACATGTTTCTATAAAAATGACGTAGTTGTGTGAGAAAAGTACACAGTATTTTGCTTGCATTACTAGCTTTAGAAGTTTAATGCTCAGCGGTTATTGCTTTTGTGCATCAGTAAAACTGTGCAGTATATGTGTGTATGTAACTAAGAATTTTGTGAAGCACAAACACAGATAATAAGAAACCAGTGCTGCACAAAAAGGTGTGACCAAAGAAAGAGAACAACGTGGAGTGCCAAGGGAGAGGAGGCAATTGAGAGGGTTGACATTCATAAAGATCTCCAGAGATGCATGCAAATGTGAACATGTTGGCAGGATGCTTCCTGCCTTTCATCCTTACACAGTCGATCAAATGAGTACCATTTAGTGCTGTAATAGGGGAATCTGTTAGTTTCAATAAAAGCTCAAACTTCCGCCTGGTTGCAAGGAATGCTATATACATTAATTTATTTCCCTTAGTTTATGGAAACCCCTGACTCAGGCCCATGTGTATATGGTGCAGGCCTACCCTGTAGTGAAAATCTGGCTGCACCAATGATTGGTGCCTGACCAATTGAATAAGCAACACCAAAATGAATGTATGGTTCTTTATTTAGTATGTCAGGTACCTTCGCATTGGGAGATGGGTGGCCTATATAATTTCCACCCAATTAAGGTTGTCTATCAGACTTAGGCATGCTATGCAATGTAGGCTCATTAGATGTCACTAGATCATGAAGATGGTAGGGTGTGTCTGTGATTTTCGTCAGTCGCGGATTCATGTGAGTTGGATGCCATGGTAGATCTGGGTCTGAAGACCCTACACATAATGCGATCTACCAGAAGACTGTCCTGCACTAGGTCACTCTTTCTCCCCCACCCCTGCTCCTTTTTGGGGGCTCCCCCACATCCTCATTCCTGCACCTCTCCACCCTCGTTCCACTGCTCCCCGACCTACCTTTCTGTGGACCGCCATTGAGATGTTTAGTCTGCAGAAGCAGGGAAGCAATGCAACATACTGTGTGTGGGGCTACATCTGGTGTTCTTTTCATCAACCAACTCCCTTTCCCTACTCTGACAAGGATTTCCCTGCCTATCAAAACTAAAAGAAAACACTCTAACACAGGATATCTGGCCGTCACACTTAAACATCAAATACATAAAAGAAAAATATAGCAATTCACAACAACATCAACAATGATATTCACAGTCTTTCTTGCTAACCTGGGTGAACTCCCGTTCTCAAGGTAAGTACAGTTGCAATGTTCAGCAAAAAGAAACAAAGAAATCTGCGTTGGTAATAAAGTCTTAATTCAGTTCTCTCTTCATAACGTTAATGTTCAGTCACTTAACTTTAGTGTTAAATTGGTTTCATACTGTGTTATAATTGATTCTGAGATTACCCTTCATCTCAGAATGATATTTGGGCACACGTGACCATGCCTTCATCTGGTTCCAGCAAGTTTAATATTCAATTAATGGGGTGCACTGTGTTTTTCTCTTACGCAAGTGAAAGGAATACTGTTTGCTTGCACGCGAGTGGTACTTCTCTTCTCAGACTTCCTATTGTCTGACAAGCAACTATCAGTTTCACATCACTTTTACTCATGCACAAGTGCTTCTATTTGGTTACAGTTGCCTGCCATGTAAGGATTTCAAGGATTTCCTCTTCAGAATATTCAATTGTGTGCAAGTAGGGCTGTATTGTTGACATAGTTCCTGAATAGTGAAAAAGCACAGAAAAGTGAAAAAGCACAGAATCAACAGTGAGGTAAATAAAAACGTTTATGTTTGTATACATGAAAAGAAAAGAGGTCTCCCATTAACATTGAATGTTAAAGAAAGATAAGCGAAGAAACAACCATGTTACAAAAACACATTGTGAAAAGACAAGATTGATAGGCTCAAACTTAAAAAGCTTGCAAGGACACACTGGTTTTGTAAAGACATTTGTCCATAATATAAGAAATGAAAAGCAAATACTGAGTGAATTCATTTTAGGCAGCATAAGTACCGGTTCTCAGTGTGTTGTACTTGGCAGATAGCTGAACAGAGCAGAAACCAGTCAGGGAAGCTAGAAATAAAAAAACACTGACACAAAGGAAGGAAAAGAAACTGCAATGTTGTGTGATCTGAAAGGGTTCGTTTACACTTGTCGAGGAACGAGGCATCTTGGCATTTCCATGGAGACACGTCAATAGATTGCACACATTAATAGGTGTTTCCAATGCATCATAATGACAATAAGCCATTACTTGTTTTGACACTCTTAGGTTCTTTCCTTTCAAGGATAAATACTGTGTCTCATCTTACTGGATCTCCTCACTTCCATGGGCCCTGTCTCCTCCCAGGTGATCCTCCTGCAGTACACCACCCCCAAGGTCTGGATCAGGAAGCGGCTGCCTTTCCCTGGCCACCTGGGAGGAGACCTTAGGCAGGGTTTAGTGAGGGATCCGCAGGATTCATCTCAGGGACCTGCTTAGTTTTTTAAGTGGGTGGTGTGAAGGCATCATGAAACAAGACACAGAGAACGGACTTAAAGTTTAAACAAAAGATATTAATTAACTTAATTGTCAGGATGTTTGAAGGTCTAACTTCCCCTATGCTAAGGTGGGATTTCCCTACCCGAACGAAAGAGTTCAACTTAATAGCCTGTCTGTGTCCAAAACCTATTCTCGTCATCACAACTAGAACAAACAAATGTGTTGGGATGTCAAAGTCAAAATAACCAGTGTTCAGCTTAAATTTCTGAGGTTATTTCAGCTCACAACCTCTACTCAGCTCCGCTTCCCACAAGAAAGCTCCATGAACAGGAGTCTTGAAGTTTACCTTTCTCCTGTTCAAATGTGATTCAGTTCAGAGTCACTCCTGGGGTTCCCTTCAGCAGGTTTCAATCACAACAATCCAAACAAAAGTGGGGTTCTTGAGATCCCAGTGCCAAGACACTTGCTAAGCATCTGGGTTCCCTTCCCCAAGAATTCAATGTCTCAAACAGGCTCCTTGGAACTTGATCCTGTGCATCAAGTTACTTTCATTTGCTTTCCCTTTATTACTTTCTAGATTTAGGGTGTGCACTCTGGGCTCCTCTGGTTTCTCCTTGGCTCGCCCGTGGCTCTGCCACCATGTGTCACACACCCTTTTACAAATGACAGCCTTGTGACACTTCATCAACTTCCTGTGGTTCACTGTTTTAGACTTTCTTCATTTGTGCAACAATCATGCAAAGATGTTTAATTGTAGTTCATAGTTTAATGTAGTATTATGTAGCTTAATTGTGTTCAGCTTGAAAGTTTGAGTTTGTTCGCTGTGCTATATACATTTAGTATTCATCATTTTACTGGTTTGCTTCAATGTTAAATTTCCTTGTAGTTCAATATTCAATAAACACTTTTTTCTTTTAGTTTGTATTTACTTTATCTAAGTTCAGCAGTTACATATTGGAAATGTATGCAGATATCAAATGTATAGTACACATCTATCTCACAAGTCACACTACATTTTGATCAAGGATCCTCGGTACACATGGAGCATGAACTATATAGGGTTATTCGTTCTAGCTAGGTAAGTTCTGAACTCACTCCATATATCTTTGGAGCGAGTTGAATATGGCTTTGTTGAGACATAAGTATCTTCACATTCATTAACCCAGGTCAGCTCCCAGAGCCATTCATTTGTTGATTGTGGGCGACATGCTTTCAATTTTTTCAGAATGCCTCTCTTCGTCACCATGCATCCTACATTCAGAAGCGCACTCACTCGTCTTTCCGATATATCCTGCCAGACCCCAAACAGTGCAGACATCGGTGATGCTTTCAAGTAGCTCCCAACAATTTCAGACAGTATCTTATATATCCTTTCCCAGTACTGCAGTAAGTCAGGACAATTCCATACCATGTGAACGTACCCTGCCTCCCCTGCTCCACAGCAATGGCATACGCCAGAGTGGTCTGTATATATCTTTTGAAGTTTATAGGGTATGTAGTTTAACATATGACAGATCTTGTATTGAATGAGCTTAATATACACTCTTTTCTGAGTTGGTGTGCAACATGCATTCAGCATTCAGTGTTTTACTGTTCTATTTTAAATGTCAAACTTACCTTTGAGTTCGGTATTCACTGTGCACTTACTTCCGTCACACTTCCTTTTAATTCGGTATTCAATGTGCACAAATTCTGTATTCAATATACGTTGCTTTCAGTACTTTCATTTTGTTGTTGAAGACTTTCGAAATGTTCCTTTCATGCACACGACCACTTCAACAAACCTAGTCCATAAAGGAAGGATTCGCAACATTTGGAGGCTTTCGGAAATGTGCTTGTTGCTTTAACATGCACGCGACCACTCCGCTACATTATATCAGTCTTGGATTTCATTGACAATAGCGGCTCACTTCCTGAGGCTCGTGGTTACCATAACACTGGGTTTCTCGCTCTGAAAAACTCACTGGCTCACTTGGAAGTCTTCTTCTGTATCGCTAGGCCACAAACATAATGACCTCCATCCAGGGGGATTCGCTCTGGCGCTCAGACACTCTCGCGCTCTTGCAACACCACATGATAATGAGCAGCCACTTGATTGAACTGAAGGACGACCCTGCATCTAATCTCCTTCCCATTCCTTGCCTCTGTGCCATGGAGCTCCTGCTCCAACTTCATACTCGTCCGGAACCTCAACTGCTCCAGTCTCGGTGTGCTTCTATAGCTGCAGTGAGGCACCCATCTGTTCCCATCACAGTCTCTCTTTCCTCTCCTGAACACACCCCTTTTATACACCTGAGCTGTGAAAAGGGTTTGCAGGTGTGTGTCCTTTCCATGTTCTTTCTATGAATTGCCTGACTATAGTTAGGCTTGCTAGCAAGACATTCATGATCTTTACAATGGTACTCTGCTGAGGCCCTCTTAATCGTAACAGTGTCAAAGTGGTGCATGTTGGTGTGCATTACTCCTAGTCGCCTCTTCCTTGTTCGAGGACTGTTAGTAGTCATGTATGGAAAAATGAGGAGAGGTGACTTAGAATAGCCCATAGAGGTTGGGGGAGGGATAGATTTGTCATCAATGGGAAAATACCATGTCTCGCCCAACTCATATTTAATCATTTTTGCCCTTTTCCTGGTACATCTGGAATGATGGTATCTCAGACCTTTAACTTGATTAATGGAACACAAATAGTAATTTGGTTGATAGGAAGTAGATCATTCAGGGTACTAGCAGGAGCAAACATAGGGGAGCAAAATATCCACAAATGCAGTCAAAAGGCAGAATCCTTTGGTGGCGATATCCCTAGACCAATATCAGGTGAATTTAAACCTGGGAAAACCGGTGGTACAAACCCATTGTCTTAGCACATCCTTTGCTGAGGACGCAGGTGATGAGGATGCCTAGGGAGGACTGAGTAAATAGGTTGTGGGCGGAGCAACTTAGTGGCAGGGCCTGGTCACATGACACAGCCTAATTAATACTGTCTGTCGGGAGCTGGCCTACAGTCCTTAAGAAGAGGCTTGAAAGGCACAAAGACTGGAGGTGGGTAGAGCGACTGAGTGGCAGGTCCTGATCACGTGACCAGCAGCCTTCTCAATTCTGTCTACCTGGAGCTGGCCTACGGGCCTTAGGTAGAGGCTTGGAAGGTGAAAAAACTGGAGGTGGGCAGAGCAACTGAGTGGCAGGGCCGGGTCACATGAGCAGCCGCCTACTCAATGCTGTCTGCCTGTAGCTGGCCCACAGACCTTAAGTAGAGGCTTGGAAGGCATGAAAACTGGTCTTAAGCAGAGCAACCAAGTGGTAGGGCCTGGTCACATGACCAGCAGCCTACTCAATGTGGTCTGCCTGTAGCTGGCCTACAGTCCTTAAGTAGAGGCTTGGAAGGTGCGAAAACTGGCAGTGGATGGAGCAACTGAGTGGTAGGGCCTGGTCATGTGACCAGCAGCATACTCAATGCTGTCTGCCTGGAGCTGGCCTATAGTCCTTAAGTAGAGGCTTGGAAGATGGGGGAAAACTGGAGGTGGGTGGAGCAACTGACCTGCAGCACCTGGTCATGTGATCAGCACCCTACTCAAGTGGTCGGCCTGGAGCTGGCCTACAATTCTTAAGTAGAGGCTTGGAAGGTGGGAAAACTGGAGGTGGGCGGAGAAACTGAGCGGCTGCGCGTGGTCACGTGACCAGCAGCCTACTCAATGCAGTCTGCCTTCATCTAGCCTACAGTCCCCGAGTAAAGGCTTGGATGGTGTGAAAACCAGAGGTGGACGGAGCAACTGAGTGGCAGGGCCTGGTCATGTGACCAGTAGCCTACTCAATGCTGTCTGTCTGGAGCTGGCCTACAGTGCGTAAGAAGAGGCTTGTAAAGCACGAAAACTGGAGGTGGGCAGAGCAACTGAGCAGCAATGTGACCAGCAGCCCACTCAATGAACACTCAGGGCTTACTGAGAATGTCAATCTTAGTAGAATTGTCATGTTTACTGGGAATATCAAAGATGAATATTATTGGGAATGTCAAACAGTGAGCTTACTCAGAATGCACAGCTAATTGGGGATGTAGTTGAATGCCATCCTTAATGGGAATGAGAAACTCAGAGTTTGTAAGAAATGTCAAACAGGGGGCATTTTGGGATTGGCAGGGAAACATACCCAGATCTAAAGCAGAACTAGAGAGAAACTTGGAATACAAGGAGAATATACTTGAGACAGTCTGATCAAGATGTGAAGTGGTGGTCGAGGCCAGTCCGTAACCATTTTACCACTGCCCCCTTCCTTAGGCATGGTTACAGCACAAGATTATATCTTAATCCAATTCTAATAGTCAGAATCTAAAGAAGCTTCAAGAGGTATTGTTAAACCTATTAAATCAGTCAGAATACTAGAAACAAGGATATTTTGAAGGCACCATTAGAACTCTTTCTAATAATTGAATTACATCTTGAAAAGATTGCTATGTATGTCATGTAGCCACTGAGCAATGTATGGGCCCGGGAGGACAGTTCTGGGCCAACACGATTTTGTTGAAGCAAGACAACGCAGAGCATCATGGGTTTAAAACTCGGTCTCACACTTCCAGGCTGGTCTCCTGCATGAAGCACGATAATAAACGCTCAATTTCTTTATTTTTTAAGTGTGGGTTTCATTACGTTCTTGTCACTTTGGTCTATGCTATCACTATCCTGAATCCTTTGCTTTGAGAACAAGTGCCAGTCAGAAAATATTGAAACTACTCATACCCCATCTGGGCCAAATATAACAGATATCATTCATGTTGAAGGTCATGGAAAAAATGAATATCCCCGTAAGATTAAATCTTTGCGGGTGTCCGTATTTCAGCCACAGACTGATGTATTGCCCTAGAGGATCACCAAGAGAATGAAGCACCT
The DNA here is from genome assembly GCF_040938575.1 of Ambystoma mexicanum. Taxonomy (NCBI): domain Eukaryota; kingdom Metazoa; phylum Chordata; class Amphibia; order Caudata; family Ambystomatidae; genus Ambystoma; species Ambystoma mexicanum. The sequence continues at coordinate 754,377,407 of NC_090921.1, read as the reverse complement.
TTTAGGGAAAGTCATTGATAAAGAAGGGTGAAACTGTGACATGATGATACCCTGGATATTGTTTGCTGTACAGTAGACTCCTGAGGCTTCTGCTGGTTTTTCTCTCTTTAGCTATGTAATGGGAGTATCCCACAGGACGTATTCCGCATAACCCAAATGGAGTGGTAAAACTAAGGAAACTCCAGTACAAATCTGACAGAATTTGTCCATAACACACAAGAGAGGATGGTACTCAGACTAGTCCAATCCTTAGTAAGGGACCACCTGTAGCTCATGGAGAAGCAGAAGTCCTTTGGGCCCTAGAGAAGTAGAAGACCTGGTAAAATAAAAATGGTATTAAGTGAAAATATATGTTAAGATCCAGTTACAACATATTATTATCCAAATGGTATCTCCAATATAGAGTTATGGAATTTGTGGGAAATTTGAACTACTGCTTGCATCAGCTGAATTGCCAAAAATAGACACAAATATACTATGTAGCTCACTAAAATAGAACGTATTGGAAAAAGATACACAGCATATTGTAAATAGATCATCATTCAGAAGGAAAAGTAAGAACATCAGAGTAGTACAGAGAGTGAATGTGCATGCAACTACCCACAATCTGCCAGGCACTTCAGATAGAGATTTCAAAGAATCCCAGAATTTATTTTAAGAATTATTTTCAGTACAACCAGGTAGAGTCAACCTCATCTGTCATCTGCCAAGATTTCCTCTCACAAAAATAGTAGGAAAGAGACCCTATTGCTTAACTGAAGAACATTGAGATATTAATCGGGAAATGGTAAAAAAATGAAGGTGAGAGTAATTGAATGATCCTTGAGAGAGTGGCCTTCCCCTTTCATACTACTCCCACCACCCGATCGTACTTTCTATTTTGCAGAGAGTTTAGAAAAGGCAAATTGATATCTGAGTTTGACGCATACCTTTTAGCCATACATTGATGAGCTAATTGAATGACTCGGGCAGTCCAAATATATATTCACCTTGGAAATCACCAAAGGTTATTGGCCAATGCCACTCCATCTGAATGACAAAGAGCCAAATGCCCCTGCCACACCTCACGATTTGTTTGACTCTGTGGCACCAACCTTTGGGTTACTTTTTGAAGAGGGAAAGGCCATCTTCCATAGACTCATCGACCATCTACAACAACATTACGAGCATACTTAGATGCTGTAGTCATTTGCCCTTTGAAACATTTAAGACTGTCTTCTTTCACTCTTAGAGGTGCAGGTTTTACAGTAGTTTCATGAAATGCACACTCACATCATCATGTGTGAAATACTTCGGTTACTATTTTGGCAATGGAGTTATTAAACTGCAAGTCTCCAAAGTCCAGGAAAAATGTTTGGATATCAAATGTGGAGTTAGATCTCTGTTGCTTGTTGCAAGGAAGACCCTTCACCTTAGTAACAGACCATGGGTTCTATGTTCATTCATCCCCAGTATTTCTTTTGCTGCTTTTTTGGCCAAAATGTTTTTGTTGAAAAAATGCATTTCTTTTATATTATTTGGGGGGATATTCCCCTAAATCCCCCTCCCCTATTATTTTGTCCCTATACCACACCCCACCCCACCCTAACCCTTATATGCCTTTACCCCCTCCATATTTTTCCATGATTTTCTCAGCAAAAACCTTTCGCCAAAAAGTGCAGCGGAAATAAAAAGGCGATGGGTGAACTTCATATCTACACCATTTTCCCTTGGTTGGGCAAATACATTATAAGGTTACTGGTGCTTGTTCTGTGATGGTTCATGGCACTTTTTCAATTTCATTTGTTGGTAATACAGAGTAGTTGAAGTATACATCTAAATGCAGACTTTCTGTTGAATGTTCCCACCGCATGTCAAACCAAAGAAAAGATGTGCAAGTTAGTGAGAAGATATGTTGTGAAGTGCCATTGTAGCCCATGACACATTGATCACAACACAACTTGTTTTTATCCAAGTAGTCATGTGACCCCACATCCAGCATGTGGGGTGATTCAAAGATAAGGAGTAACTAGCAAGTGTATATTGTCACCTGGAAGAAGTATAATCCTGAGAATGCTACAGGTATTTGAGCTGCGAAACAGTTAAAGTAGAGTCAAGGGTTGGTGCTCACCGAAGAAGCAAGAGATAAAGATTCTGCTTAGGGCTGAAAGAAAAGGAGTGGACAATATCAAGGAGATGGAGAAAAATGCCCATCCTGAGCTCATGGACAGAGAAAGATTGTCCCAGACGGTAAAGCAGCAATAAGGTGAGATCAGAGGATGGCCTCATGTTGCGACGGACACACATGCAGAGAGGAAGCACAACCATGGAGAAACTCTGAATGTGAAATGCATATTCCCAAAACCAAATGTCCAAAAAGAGAAGTGGTGGTAAGACCAGAAGGGAGAGGAGAAGATGAGCTATCTAACTTACGCCGAGGAACAGTGACACCGGTAACCAGCCCTAATAAAGAAAAGCAAAGGCCTGATCCATAGATTGAGGAAAGATTGCATTGTTGGAATTGAAGCCTGCATGCATTCCCATATCATTCTGACCAGGAAGCCATGTGAGGATCTTTAATTGGAGAAACATAGCATTGTGAGAATTGAAGTTGCATCCTCAGAACCTTCACAGGAAGAGGGTGAGTGAGGATTGTTAACAGGAGAAACATGTCAAACAACACTAGGGTACCCTGTACAGAGACTGGAGAGCAGGGACTACAATCTGAAAGAAATTCTCCTGAACATCAACATATACACGCAATCAATACATGACACTTCCCAGTATACATTTACGTCTTTGTGTACCCATATACATCATCCTAACTACACCGAGCAGAGGACACACCAAAACACCCACTTGGGAAGACAACAACCAATACCCTTAACAAATTCACCTGACACAAGGAAAAAGTTAATTACAAAATTACAAATGTTTAAAATCAGCATATACATTTAAAATAACTGTACCTTCATTAAACTTGAAACTGCAAAGATAAGACATTAATTACATACATATAATGTAAACAATCCAATAGTGTGTGCAACATGGGCAATTACTATACAGTCCACTGGGCATAAAATTGCCAATTGCCAATGTAATCTTCTAGTTTCGACTAACAAATAAAACTGTCTTCCTCAGGGTAAGAATGACGACCGGAGTCTTCAATCAATAAGAAAACGCCATCCAACCTTAGGGCATTAATATCTGCCAGGTTCAATAACTGAAACATGATCAGTATTTGGTCAGCATACAAATGACCGATCTTCCTTCCTTCTACCCGGAGAGTCAATCTTCCCCAGCCCTTACTATGGCATGTTCAACACCCTCTTCTGATATATCCGCCATCTCCCTCTTCCGGTCTCCTTCCAGTCCTTCTATCTCTCCACCTCGGATCCGGTCTTCTTGTTCTTCCAGCTCTCCTCCTCGGATCCTGTATGCCTTTATATTGAAGATTTGAGGGCCTGGGAAAGGTGTATCTGCTGCAGTTGCTCTCATAGCACTGGGATAAAGGAAGTCTGTTCACAGAACTTTATGAGAAAGAAACCAAGTATATCAGGGCTGCACTGTAGAAAATGAAGGCCACGTTCTCAGAACTCTATGAGAGAGTGATTGTGTATTATAACAAGGCTTTTAATGAGTCACAAAACAAATCCAACAGGTTTGTAGTCAAAACAAAAACATACCAAAAGATAGCAATCAGGGCTTCAAATCTAGGTGTGTACCCTTTACGCTGTTCAACCTTGGATAGTTGGAAGGGTCCCACCTCCCTAGCACAGGTTTCTCTAAAAAAGTATTAACAAAATACAGAGTCTCTATATTGTTCCCTGCTGTCTAGTCTATGCCCGTCTTAGTGAGGGGCTGAAGGCTGCAGGCATATCTCTCTAGCTCCCTCAGTGACCTAGATGGGGCATGCCTTTCATCTGGATGACTGTCTCAACCTTTAAACTCGCTCTTCTCTCGCTACACCAGTTTCATCTATTATATACCCTCATAGCTCTATCTCCCTGTCTCTCTCTCTCTCACTCACTGCCTTTCTATACATCTTCTGCCCTTAATGCTTCTCACCCTTCTGTTGTCTCTACTCTCCATCTCTCTGCTAATCCTGTGGCCCTAGCACTACTCAGCTCTTGACTCCCCTCCAACCACCCCTAGGGATATGGTGCCCTGCTCATCTTTCAGGGATATAACGCCCTGTTCACCTAACTCCTTCTCCAACCCCAGACATAGGGATTTAGAACCATGCCCATGATATAATATGATTTGTCATTTATAACGTGGCTGTACACAAGGGTTTCTAGGCGTGCCATTGAACTCCTTCTCCAAACCACACCTAGGGATAAAGTGCTTGCTCACTAAACTTCTCCAACTCTTCTTCCTCCTTACCACCTCTACTCCCCCTAGCTCAGCTCAACTCTCTCGCACTCACCCACATACATGCAAACAACCAAAGTTGGTACCACACTCTCAATCACAAAACCTTACCTTTACTCTTGCCAAACACACCAAGCAATCTCCGCCAAGTCCCCCTCCAGCTACTGCTCACCCAAAGACCTCTCACTGACAACTGACTCTACTGGCTATTTATACTCCTCCTTTGCCTGTGTAGAAACCTCCTTGAGCGTCCATTGGACACTCGGGTCAGCTGTTTCATTAGGCCAATCTCTTTTTAAGCTAATCCCAGCTCCTCTCATCTCCTGCTATTGACGGCTGAAATTTCCCCAAAAAGTCTTCATAAGGGCCTTTAGCCCCACCACCTTTTCATTCTCCATTTCCTTCCAGCCAGCCATGCAGTCTCTGGCATTGATTGCTCCCTGTTCCTCTCCTGGATCAAGTTAGTCACTGTCCAAAATGATTTTTGGGAATGTTTCCTTGTCCCTCTACTACTGCACATTTCCCCACTGGCTCCAGTTCCACTGCCACTACCCCATCGTTCCCCTGCAGTGATTCTGGGGACACTGTGGTGGATGTTGGGTTTTCTTATTTGGCTCCTGTATATAGAAACCTAGTCTATTTTCAACATGGTCACCATTTTGTTATACCTGTTATGGGCTGGGTCTTATCCGTTGGATCCAGGTACAATCTGGTATTTGTAGTCTTCCGTTTTTCTTTAGGTGTGCTGCTTCTCAGGATCTGCTCCCTACTAGGTTTCTGAGGAGTCTGGTGCATTCTGTTCACTGTAGTCTCTGGGTCTTGGGTGGATGCATCAGACTGCTTTGAACACCAGGCCTCTTGGAACATATATGAAAGATCAAAGATAGAGACCTGGCCAGGACAGAGGCTAATACGTATCAGGTGGCCAGAGACCGATGCATCAATGCACCTACACTTCTGCAACCATACTGTGGAGCCAGGGATGGAGGTCTTCCTCAGCATCCCCACACCACGCTCTGGTCACTTACCTCATATTGAGAGTGCTCCTTGTCTCCCCATGACAGGGTCAGATCCATGACCTTGTCATAGTATACAAAGATTGCACAATGGTAGCTCAATTACATGTTCCAAGAACTTTATTTGAAAGAGACTGTATATGCCAAGATTGTGTTGTGTTGACTCAAGTAAATGTTACTGGAACTCTACTAGAAAGAGACTGAATATGCCAAGATTGTATTGGGGGGGAAGTGAAGTGCAGGTTCTCAGTCATGGTGAGGAAGAGTATATCAAGATTGCCCACTGAAAATTAAAGTACACTTTCCCTGCTCTCTAGGAGAATTAGGAGAGCAGCAAAGTTGCCAGCTGGGAGTTGAGAAACAGACACGATTGTGCCCACCCTGAGGTCCTAAATCCAGGTTGGAGTCCTGTTGGAGAAGAGACTGTGAGAATCACTGCCTACTGAAATTGACATAGAAGATCCCAGTCCAGCAATGGAGTAGGCAGAATGTCTCTACAGGGTGGACCTGCATTATTCGCTTCATGTGGGCCTAGGGCAGGGATCCCCTTTTGCCAAGAGAGTGATATGTTTATTTCATTGTAAAGTGCCCAGGACAAAACCTGAGCTTTTAAAGACTATTTTAATTATATTGTAAATAGCAAATGTTACAATTACCCAACTTAGTGGTACTCATTTTATCGAGTGTGTAAGGGTGGAAGGCAGAAAGAACCCTACCAGAATTCGAACATGTGCATGCAGGGTTTCTGAAGAGCTACATGTATGTGAATTTGGCACCATGGGATTATATCTCTCAATGTACATCCCCAACCCTGGTTCACCCCCTCCTCTCTCTGTATTCTCCCCTTCTTTTTGCACAGCACACCAGTGCTTGCTCGCTAGTTTCAAGCTATAAAAGTCCCATACATATATATGTATACACATACATAAATAAAGGTAACAATAATCCAAATGTACTGCTCAGTCTGCAAATTCTAAGGCTAGTAATGCAGACAAACAAGTGCCCACTTTTCTCAGCCAGCAACTTCATTGACAATGTTTCATCACATATATGCTGAAGAGAGCTCCCTAATCGTGCTCTTTAAGCCTTGATGTTTTCATTTTTCATTACATTTACAATCAATTGCATTTTATTGTTTAATTAAAACTGTATATTTTTTTCGAACCTTGACTGAACATTCTTTAATTTTGTAACCATTGTACTTAAGTTGTTTGTGTTATAGCCTGCCCTCAGCCTGTGTTACCATATAAGGTAAAGGAGGTGTACCTTTGGTCTATGCCTGCTTCACCTTTTTGATTGATATTACTGCTGGTTTGGTAGTAGTGTGGGGCTGAGTAGGTGGTTTAGCCTCTACTCATCCCTGTACTCCTGCAGAGGAGTAATCAGTTTGTCACAAAAATACTCCAATGCTCTGAAGAAGAAACAGTTCGCTAATGACTGCTAAACCATGAAATAGTGTTGGAAAGAGTGCTGGAAAGCTACTGAAAGAAGTAAAGACTACCCTCACACAGGATGGCATCTCTCAGGATACAATTATGCCCTAGCCTGAGTAAAAACAAAATACTTATGGTTAAACAGCTCTGAATCTGACTCATTTAAAGAACTATTTTGAATCTACCAAGAACTGGTACATCTCTACCAGACTCCTTGCATCTCTGCCTGCTTATACTAACTTTGCGGCAACCTAATTACTTGCTTAGAACGTACAAAAATGAATAAGCTGTGCAAATATTGAGATGTCAGACATCCTCCACAAGTTGAACCACGCAGCGCTGACCTTCTATCTTGCCAGTTTCTTCAAGTTCACCCAAGGCTTAGACCCTGAAGTTATCAGTCTCTGGAGCTTTCTGGAGAAAATATAGCTGCTGTAGGAACCATAACCTGTGACCTGGTGTTTTGTATTGGCTGTGTGCTGCAACTGTAACATCCCTTTCACAAAGTATTTTCACTGAATTCATTTTTATGATATACAATACAATACTTACAGTACCCACTGGGAACGGCCTGCAAACATGCACAGTGGGTAGATTGCCTGGGGCATGACCTTCATTTATGCCCCAGGCACCACAGAGCTACATGGTGTGCCCACTGGTCATGCATTGCAGCAGGGGCTTTTGTCATTGGCTCTGGAGTATGATGAAGACTTTCAAATGTTTGAGACTTTTACTATAGACCTCCTCAGGACCACTTAGACTTTCACTCCAGCTCTCCCTTTATCTTCTTTGCCCAGGGTCTCTTGGTCTTGGGAGTTCCATACCACATGCACAAATGTTCAAGTTATAACAAGACATCAAACATTCTGCGGAGACTTTCGAGTGGGCTGCTTCCTTTCTCCAGACCACTCCGCCGCTCTGTATCACTGGCTTCACAGATATCGGCAACTTAAAAGTTCATCACTGGTTTGCTTTCTTTTGCATCTCACCAGCATGTGCATAACCTTCAATTGTGAGATACACTGTTATGGTTTCAATCTTTCCTTGACACAAACCTCCCTTTTATGTCTTTCACTAACTCGCCGGTTGTGTGCGTCCCTTTCTTGTCTCTGTGACTTTGATTCATGAGTCAAGGTTGTTACCACTGGCTTGGCCTAGCCACCCCAACTCTGTCGTTCACATGGGAGGGTCACTGGCATCCTTGAAATATAATGCTGGTTTCTTCTTGTCTGCGATTAGGCTTTCCGTGTGTCTCCTTCATGGTTTCCCAGAGGCAATGACCTCCTGCAGGGAATTTCAGAGTCTCTCTTCCCTTTGCTGTAGTCCCTCGATCAGTCGTTCTGCAACAGTGGATTCACCATCGCCTTGGAGGATCTGCTCCTTCTCGTGTTCAACCTTGCTCAGAGTGTATCTCTATGTTCCGCCTTTTATCCGTGTGGGGAGAGCTAATGGGTATCAATTGTATATGATTAAAGTCAAGTGCCTGACTTTGCCTGACCTGATTAGCGCAACAAGTCCAATAAGATATGTAAGTGTTAGCCTTTCTACCCTCAGTTACCCTTTTCCTCTGCACAGTTTTTGTATAGAAAGTAAGGGAGTTTGGAAATTGGAGAATCCTATGAAGTAGGATGGGATATTGTTACACGAAACGGGGGAATACTGCATCTCACCATCGGTTGCCTCACCTCCACTCCCTAAAGACCTCCCACCCAAGTTGTCCTCCAGGCACTGGTCCACAGGGTCTGGATCCAAAGGCGATGGCTGTGCCCTGGCCCACTAAAATATATCCCCGGGGACTAGAAAGTGAGACACCCTTTGGTTTCTCACACACCGAAACCTCCATTTTATGGAAAAAAGTTGTCTCTCTGCGACAGTACTTTGTCAAGTGCTGGAATCCAATGCACTAGGAGGAAGGACCCACACAAAGATGGTCATGGAAACTCTGCACCAGCATCTCTTGAACACTCGAAGATCTGACAGCAGAGCGCTCCTCTCCTGCAAACAGAATGAAGTCTATATGGCACACCTTCCCCTTTTTCGGGTGGGACAAGTCAGACCATCACTTGTACAAGGCATTTTTATGCATCAGGGAGAGCCCTGCCTGTGTCACTTGTGCCAGAAACAGTGATGCTGTATTGTTTAAAAAGGGAAGGGGCAGGGTTTGGGCATAGCAATCACTGATGCTGGTCCTTTCTTTTGACACCTGCACCATCAAGAAGGAGCCTGGTATTGTTCATCTGGCATAGGAACCTCTAGTGCCTTGTCCTGCAGCTCTTTGTCGAGATTGGCAAACTGTGACCATGGTTAGGGTTGCCAAAGTGCTTTCTTCCTTCCGCAGATGACTCGTTGATCTCACAGCTGTGGGACACTCTGACTGCTGCAAGATTTGGGTTCCTTCTTCTGGGCTGGAGTCTTCTGAAGCTAGCCTTGCCCATGCTATAGACAACTGCGACCTCGCCGACTGTAGTGTAACCACCCAGCAGGCTTCTACATGGAGAGACCCTGATGAACTTTCTGCAGCTTTTCTGGGCTCGGAATGATAATCATTCCTCGAGTTGAGGACCCTTTTGCTGACACTGTCCAGCCAGCGGACAACCACACATCTCAGGTTGTCACTCTGGGAACCAACCTCAGCAACCTTAGACTCTGTGATACTCCAACATCGCCTCCTTAGTGAATCTCTGTTTTGGGATCCTCACCTCACATTTGGGGCCACAGTTCCATTTGCCAGCAGTTAAGGAGCTCTTTTGCAGACCCTTACTGGTCCAGATATGAAACACGACTACCATGGTTGCTGAAATCAGAGCTCCTCTCTGCAATCTTCAGATTAGCATGGTGGTGAGTCAGCTTACTCCACTTCTGGGTTTTCTTTAGGCTTCTTTTTTCCCATGATGTCTTCACCCATATACTTCATTTCAGAAGTGCTCAACCAATGAGAACGAAACTCTAAAGTAATGAGAATAACGTTTGTATTGTGGTTGGGGGACTAAAATCCTACAGAGGTCTGTTTGTCCCACCAAGGGTTCTGCTGCACTTTGTTGGACTTTAGGACGATTCTATGACCATGCGCAGTCACGTTTCTCAGTGTTTTTTCCATTTTTAAAAGTTAATACCTACCTGTCCATTGTGGCTATTTCCTTTGCAAAACTCTCCATATATAACATATTTTACAAATTCATTTTGTGGGTCATCCGTCATTATGTATCGTAAAAATGTTTACTGCGCCTTTTTATCCATCAATTTTCCTTAGTCTTAGGAAATAACTAGCAAAGTAGGTTCATATACCCAGGCCCTAGCAAAGGAGTCTTAAAATCTCCCTAATACTCAATCAAAGTGGATGCTAGGCAGATTCACAGTCGATACCCAGTGGACTGATCACGATGCTCTGAGGTATCAGGTCATGGCCCCACTCAAAGTAGCCAATGGGACCATTGGTTGGCTTGAGGCTGCCCGGGGAAAGGTAACCTACTGCCTTGTTCATGATGCCACACAAACATGAACGTAAACCACTTCCAACATAACTTGAGCAACAAAACACAGCTTAATCAAAAGAGGGGAACAGCAAACTGGTTAGGGTCTTTCTTTTTAATTAAATGAGTGACTACACAACACCTCCTTACAAATGCAACAATTAAGAGGGGATCAGCACACAAAAGCATCATTAGCAATGCATGGCAATGGGGGAGTGATGGTTGTTTGATGACTAAGGTGACAGTTATGGTTTCATTTTTGTCTTTTTTTTATTCTTGATTAAACTGTTGTTAGCAGTTTTTACAAGACGTCCTCCCCATCCCTTTGGGTTATGTTTTTTTTGTTTTTGTTCCATGCTGTCCCGTTTCCCAGCTCAATGTGTCCATACATCAGGACTCTCTACAGGACTTAGATTGAGACTCTGGAGATATAGCCCGACTGCAATGACTGTTTTAGTGTCTTTCCCGCACATTAGCTTGTTCCACCAGTGGCCTTCGTCCAGACATTGTGCGTTCTTAAACAAATGGCCCATGTGCGCCATTCTTTTTGCTCTCAAGGCTGTACATGTTAGTAAGAGTGTCTGAGAGACTCGATAGAGTCTGACAAGGCACAGCACCTGCAGCTGTTGTTTTTTGGCGAGGCATCTGATTCCAAGTATTTCTTTAGTTGTTAAGAGATTGTGCCTTGCCCTCAAGTAAGTAGGTCTTATTTTCTTACTTGGGCATATCAGCAGGTATCCCATGGGTTTGTTTACTTTTTCAGAATTGTTCGGGAGATGAATAGTTAGTTTGTTTTTCGCAGCAGTTTATAGAGTTGTGATGCAATCTGTCTCTTTCAGTCTTTTTGCAGTTTTTTTTGGGATTAGTTTTCAATTCGACCCACAAGCTTCCTATTTCTTCCAGAAGATGGGAGTTCTTGTTTGCCCATGTGGTCAGAATTTTGTTACTCCCTGCATTTATTTCTTCGCTGATTATTTTTAAAATGTTTGGGGTTGAGAGTCTTATTTTTCTGTGTAACATCAGTCCATTCAGGTCCACTGTTCCTTTTAGAGATGTCAAGCCAAGTTCCCTTGGAATTGAGGCCATGGGTGTAGATGGAGGGAGCATTAGTACTTTTCTCCAGAAGTGACCCTCTAATTTGGTCCAAGTGTGTTGCGGTATCATTGGCATAGGTTCCGCTCTGTAAAAAATCATAGGTACAGCCTTGGCTTTGTAGAAGTTTATTGCTGTTTTTGACGAAAATCTGCCACATTTTTTATCTAGAATCCGTATCTGGGTTGTCATACTTTTGGTTTTGGCTAATAGCGTTGCTTGCATAGGGAGTTCTTGTGGTTGGAGTTGATTGGGACCTCCAGGTATCTAAAGGCCTTTATTTTTTTCAAATGGTCACCTGCTATTGCCATTTCGTTTTTTCCTTTCTAGTAGACGTTTCTCGAACGTCATCACCTTGGTTTTAGTGGAATTGATTTTTAGGTCATTTAACTGCAAATAGGCCAGCAGGCCATCCACTTTCTTTTGGAGACTCACTGGAGTCTGGTCAATCAGAAGGATGTCGTCCACGTACAGCATTCGACTTATCCTTTCATTCCCCACAGAGGGTGGGAAGGCTCTGATCATATTCTCCTATGTCCGGTAGTCTCCGATGTAAGCATTATACAGAGCCGGGGCCAGGGGACAACCTTGTTTGACACCTCTGTGTGTTTGGATGGCTTCAGAAAGTTGGCCGGCACCATTGAGTCATACTCTCATAGATGTTCCGGAGTGTAATTCAATTATCGGATTAAGAATTGCTGAAGGACAGTTCCAGTTCTTTAGTTTTGACCATAGTGTTTCCCTGCTAACTGTGTCAAATGCTTGAGAAAGATCAACGAAGGCCAAGAATATTTTAGGACTACCCTCCAGCACTTTGGCTTTTAAGATGCTCAAGAGCATTATGTTTGCCGTTGTTCCTATGTTCTTAATGAAACCGGTTTGGAAGGGGTCGTGGCCTTTGGATTGCATGGCCCAGATCTTGGATGTGTCCAGGAGGAAAGATCCAAATAGTTTTCAAATTGTGTCCAGTAGGGCAATAGGGCAATAGTTGTTTGGTTCGCCCTGGTTTCCCTTTTTGTTGATAGGGACAACATTGGCTGTCATCCATGATTTCGGTATCGTGGAGGAGGAGGCACAGCTCTTGAATATTTGGGCAATTAAATTCACCCAAGGTTCGAGGTTGGCTTTTAGATCCATATTGGAGATCCCATCCGGCCCCGGTGCTCGGGAATTGTTTAGCTTTTGTATTTTGTGACTGATGTAATTTCTGTCTTGTTTGACGTCCCAACAGTGTGGTTCAGTTGAAAAACTCAGATTTGACCCTGCAATTGGAGCAAACAGTTCAGAAAAGTGATATATTCAGTGCTTCTCACTGATGCTGTTTGTCAGGGCGTTCTGCGTGCTTTTTCCATTGGAGTCCATGAGTGCTCAGAAAGCTTTGGGTTGTTTGCCATTTAAAGTGCTCAACATGTTTTCTGAGTCATGCTGGTAAAGGATAATTTTGTGTGATTTAACCCAGTTTTTGGAACTCCCCCTGGCTTTACCAGCTTCTTCATGATTGTTCAGTGTGGGGAAGGACTTGGCTCTTCTGAGTGCCGTTCTCATGTCTCTCCTTTTTTCTATCAGCAGTTTATTTTTGGTGTGAATGTGTTTCTTAAGAACTGTGTGGTTTTCCTTGGTTGTTGATAGGTGATCAGCAGAGGGTGGTAGTCCGATTTTGGTGTTCTTTGGTTCTCCAAGTCTTCTGTAGTAGCCTTTATATATTGTTTTGTCATTGTCCTTATCGCTTCAGAATTGAGTCTCAGTCTGGTACCTGATTTGTTGGAATCTATCGTAGGTGCCATGACTTTCCTTCTTCTGAGTTGAGTTTCTGGGAGTGCCCAGGTAGTCGTCAGAAGATTGTGGTCGCTGTTGTTTGTCCTTGTCACCTTGAATGAGGAGAGTTTAGCAAGCAAGTTTCTGGATACATAGATATGGTACATGAAAGCTTTGCGGTTGCCCTGTTCACAGGTGGGAATGGAAGATGTTGTTGGGGGGTTTAGGGCGTGTAGGTTGTGTAAGTCTATTCTATCCATGAATTCCTCCTACCTTTTTCCTCTCTGTTCCGAGTTCAGGACTGTTGTTCTAGAGCCTTTCACTGGGGCAACAAAGGTGTCAGATGAAATCGCCTTGTTCCTATCAAAATTTGGTATCGTGGCATTTAGGTCTCCACATATTATGATGTGATCGATTTCGATTGAGTTTGTGGTATCGTCGATTAGTTGTTCTATTTTAGGCATAAAGGCTGATTCCGTTGGAGCTTTTGGATTCCAATATACGTTGGCAACCAAGTAGAGCCTGTGTTTGCTTGAATCCATGGAACCCTGGCTTGAACGCCACAAGATCAATGATGCCAGTATAAAGACGTTGTTGGCATGTATTTTTTCCAAATATAGACCACTGCAAGATCGAATAGCAGTGAGCAGACCCGCACAGGGCCTACCCAATGGACCTTGAATAGCAGGTGCAAAGGCAATTTCAAAGCCATCAATTATCTGTTTTCTTAAGAGCCACGTCTCCTGGAGGCAGAGGAGATCAAAGGATCCAAGGTTCACATCGGATCTAGATGTGAAGTGCGTGAAATCTTGTGTGTTCCATGATCCCATAGTCAGGTTGATAACGGCTTTTCCTTCTTTTGAACTGAGTGGCTCACCTTACTGTCTAATTGAGAGTGTTGGTGGCTATGATCTTGGATGGGCTGTCAAGGTTTTGGGTAACCAAGCCCAGCTTCTTTGCTCTTTTTCTTTTTGGAGATACGTGAGTAACTATGGGCCTCCTTCAATCTCGGCCTTGAGAGATTTTGTTCGATAGTAATGTTCCAGTTTGGCAGGGGACCGTGCGGAACTCGTTCTTTATCGATGGAATTCTCGCACTCAATACTCCGGGTTTGAGTTGTCTATAGAGTTTCTTTGTTGTTGTTTTGCCGAGTAGACTGTGTAGGCCTGTCCTCCCTTAAGTGTCCATTTCCCTTACTCTTGAGGCTCTGTTTGCATGTTCATTGTGATGATTGAGAAACTGGCCTCTCCTCAGATATGTATCTGTCTTTTTGCCAGTGGTGTTGTCCCACTGTGCCAATCTCTGTGGAGCTGAAGAGATTTTTGCCCGATGTGAGGCATTGAGGTGTCCTGGTAAAAATGAAACTCGTGCTCTCTTTCTCTACTTTAAATTCTTGACTGTTGATTTCTCTAAAGTCGTAGCTAAGGGCTCTAAGTTTGAGTGTCTCTTCTCTGAGCATTCTTCTAACTGTTTGGGATGAGATGTGCATGTACACACTGTTAGTTGAATTTGCTTTAACAAATTCCACAATGTCTATGTCTTCTGTATCATGGGACTGCAGAGAGGGGATGTGGTGGAACAGTTTCATTATAGAGTGTCTGTTCAGGATGATGTTGTCCCCTTTTTTCCTCAAGGTATCCAAAATAAAGGAACAAGTTTCCGTTGATCTGTTCTCTCTTGTGATACAAGATCGTTTTTCTTCTCTGTCAATGTAATTTCGCAAGAGTGAACGTTTATTTTGTCCACCATTGTCGTTTCGTCTTTAGTCTATGTCTTGTTTTTGGTGGACCCTGGATTTCCATGTCACAGAGTACTCCCTGAGCCTTTGGAGGTACAACATTGGCATTTTTTTTATTTTCTGTGGTGTACGTTTGCTTACTTCTTTAGCCAAAATTAAGTCTTTCTTGTCTTCCAGTGTGAGGAATGTTGGTGACTCTGGGTCAAGAATCCTGACCTTTTATTCTGGGATCCAATTTCCTGTACTGGGCAGAGGCGACTCGGCTTTTCTTTTAGTTTGAGATCTTGTCTTAGATTCCCTTTCCGAGTCTAACCAAAAGGTGGAAAGCTCTAAGGCACTTTCCATCAATTCACTTTCTGTTGGTGAAGGAAGTCTCTTGTTGGTTTACAGCACCGCTGGGTTGAGCCCAGCCACTAGTGCCAAAAGTTTGCTGATACCTTTTCTGATAGATCTTTTTTCGAATAAGTGGGCCGTTTGTTTGGGAGCTGATGATCTGATATCCAGCTTTAGTAAGAAAGGTTTAGAGGATTCTAATGGGGACCCTATCTCTCGGTCCCCCGCTAGTTGAGCTTTGGTGATTTGGAGCCACTCCCCTTTCTCATTAACTGTGCAGCCATTTACAGGCCTCAAACTGCGCTTGGAGTTAGTCAATGAGTTAGTTGTAGTTGTCTGTTTAAAAGAGTGGAGCTCTTCGGTCCAAGTTTAGAATGATTGGAGCCCGTTTTCAGAGGACAGGCTCCCTTTGTAGTATTTCTTGGGCAGGTTTCTCTGAGCTCCCCATCCCGGAGTGCTTGCGGCCGTTTCACTGGCTTTGGAGACATTGAGGTTCCTTTAGCACTGGTATCAGTTGCTTCGAAGTGAAATGTTTTAATTGGGGTGTCTTTCGTTTGTGTTTGTATGGATCTCACTTGTGTCTGAACTTTGTTGTGGGTTTGGTGGTCCTTTTCCTTTGTGTGTGCCCTTTTTCGCTCCATGGAGGTGATATAGCCTTCTAGATAAGTCAATTTTGTCTGTGCAAGCGCTGCCATTGTTAAGTGATCTTTTAAAGTGTCATTTATGGCTTTGTATAGTTTTGTAAATGGACCTATGGCAATTGTGAGTGTAGACATGATCGAGAAAAGATCTAGTTTTTTATTTGGTGTGTCTTTACCAACGTCTCCTGTGATCTCACTACATCTTCTATTTCTCAACGGTGTTGTTGGCGGGGACTGAGTCGTGGTTTGTGTGTTTTGTGACTTATTCCCTAGCAGCACTTTTGGGCGAGTGTCTTCAGGATGGTTAAGAGTGGAAGAGCGGGGTTCTAGCAGGATTGCCTCCTTACTAGGTTTTGGTTCTATGTTTTCATTTGGAAAGTTGGTTATAACACCCAACACGCAACCACCCAACCGACTTCAGGGAGTCGGCCCACTTATTGGCAGAGTGAGGCTTCAGGTGGAGGACCACTGTGGGCTCCTGATTTTAGTTTACCGTCAAGTAAGGGGACTCTGTTGGAGCATGAAGGTGGTCTCTGTGATTGTGGAATCCTCTGTAGTTTGTCTAACTCCCACCCTCTGCTTGGAGGAGCTTTCCCAAAGTGCCATCTTCTGACAGATGAAGCGTTAGGCGTGTCAGTTCTAAGGAAGCCTGTTGTGTGTTTAGGGCTGGTCCCGACGTGGTTTGAAATGGAAAGCAGCTCTCTCGAGTCCTCAAGTATCCCCTCAAGTAGATCAGCGTTAGAAGCTTCTGTTCTTTCGGTCGTTGGCTGTCTTTGTCGTTTGAGAAAGAATTTGTCCAATGCACCCACCACAGGTTTTTGGGCAAGCTTTGTTTTTGTCAATTTTTCTGTGATTTTAGAGTCCTTTGATGTTGCAATCACTGGCTTCCTGTGCGTTCCCTGTGGGTGTGACTTAACGAATGGCATTTTGTTATGATGTGGCCATTATTTCTTTTCTTCTTGCTGAGGTTTTGCCAAGAATTTCACTTTTACCTGTATATGTCTCCTTGTCCCGTTGACTTTCCTTTGTTCCTTGAATGAAGGTTTGGTCACAAGCTCCAAGTCTGAGAGACCTTGGAAAAGGCTCTATTTTTTGGTGCGGATTTATCCAAGTCCGAGGGGCTCTCGCCCTCTGAGGTTTCTATTGTGGAAAAAGAGCACACTCTGGACCATTCCAGCTCATCCATGTCGCTTATGGAGTTTGGACTCACCAGGTCTGCCCTGGCGTCCACTGGGTGTATCTCAATCGCGATTCTTAAACTGTTGTCCCGGTGAATGGGCAAGTGTCCAGTAACAGGCATCAACGGGGTGTCACTAAATTTGGTTGGTGGCGTCTCCTCCCGAGCGTCGCTCAGAGAAATTCCCATTGTGTCCCCCATCTTCTCTAGCATGTAGTGTTTAGGTGGGTCGTTTTTTTCATTTTCATTATTTTTAAAATCGCTGGGTCGCTGATTTTACTTGGTTTCTCCTCCACTGTGAATGGCAATCGGCAGCATCGAGCCCGAATTTGAGTTCTGTTCCCCCACGATGTCATCCCCATGCGCCTCCCCCGGCGCTCGTCAAGCCGAAGCTCCCAGACAAGCAGCGCTCGGGTGGAGAGCCAGAGGATCCGATGCATCCACCGCGTCCACCAGGCGACTGCTGGCCGACGCGTCCTCGCCGACTCTGGAGATCATGAAGGAAGCGCTCTGTGCAGGTAGGGGACAGACGCTAGGGACCGTGGGCAAACAGATGTTTTCAGTCGGTGTGCTCGATTTCTCCCCTTTGTTCTTCGAGTCTATTGGTCTGGTGCGATGTGGACTGTGGATAGACTAGCATGTTGTTTCCTTTTGAGTAGGAATGGGAGGGTTGGCGTCCTTGTTGGTGATAGATTGCTGATCGATTAGCTTCATGAAAACAGGGATTTTCAGGGTCGTGGCTTGGAGCTGACATGAGTGGCATGTCTCCTTAGGAGCTCCTGGCTGGCCCAGTGCGCCGGATGATATATTGCAGGCCCCTCTCCCTGTTAAACTCCGATATTCGAGGAGGTGCTGTCGGTATGTCTGGGGCGGACTTCCCTCGCAGAAATTCTCACTAAGATACCGCTCATCCTGGCAACAGGGCATCGTAGCCTGAGGATTTGCACCATTCAGCAAAGGAAATAGCAGCCCGCTGAGGAACCCGAACACCATCTACAAGGGGGAGGGGCAGGTGTAATTGGACAGCCCTGATCACCAGACACAACAGCTTATAGCAACCACCCTCAGCTTCCCGACCGCAGAGCAGGGATCAACGACGAGAAGCATGCTGTGTATGGTAATTAGCCTCCCCCGGTACCCACTCAGCTTTCCGGCCCGCGGAACACCCTGTTGAGGAGAAGCTTCCCCCAATCTCCACTCGCCACATGGAGATGTGTCACCTGGGAGGGACCCTCCCCACCCATCACCGGCTGCCCCAGACCCCAGCTGCCCGTGCCCCTTGGTGCACCTCCTGCCTGTGACTCCTGCCCTCCTAGAGCCACGCCGGGGGTCCTGCGAGGCATCAGAGGCTCTCCACTGAAAGCTGGAAAGCTGCAGCGCGGAAATGGGGCACCCGGGGAACATTAGGCCCATTGACACTCATTTAGAACAACTCTTGAGTTCTCCCCGGGAAATCCACTGATTGGCTTCGGACCATGGAAGGAGGGGGGATTACAAAAAGTCAGAGACTTTCTGGAAGGCGGCTCTCCCATAACGTTTGAAAGATGCAAGGAAGAGTTTGGGGTGGGAGAGCCAGAGGGGTTCCACTATGCCCAACTCCGGCACTGGTTGTCGCACAAAGTGATTAGGGAAAAGGTGTCTAGAGACCTAACAGCGTTGGAACTATCGCTACTGTCCCCAATCTCCAAAGGAAGAACCTCAGCACTTTATCGCCTCCTCGATAGAAGTGACCCCTCTAAAAAAAAAGGTACATGCTGGACTGGGAGAGTGACCTAGGCCAAGAGTTGGATGTCGAGGAATGGGGGAAAATTTGGTCTAGACTCCATAAAAGCGCACAATGCATCTCGAACAGAGAAGGAGGTTATAAACTTTGCTACAGATATTACATCATCCCAGAACAATTACACAAAGCCAAGCCTGAAATTCCAGCAGACTGCTGCAGAGGGTGCACTGTTCCATATGACATGGCCCTGCCCGAAAGCTGAAGATACTGGAGGGAGGTGGTGGGTCACATTAATGAAATAACTGGGCTGACCATCCCGTGGGACCCTGGGATAATTCTCCTGGGAGAAACAGGGGGAGGGGAATTCCCGCTTTCGGGACATATGCCTTGTCTATGCACCCACCATCTCCTGGTGGCAATAGTCGCATTAGCACGACTTTGGAAAAACGAGGATGGCCCCTCGATCCCGTTATGGTGGTCGAAGTGTTGGGAGATCGTTGTAGCGGAGAAGGTCAATGCTCTCAGGTTGCTTGAACAATTTTCTGAATGTATGGGCTCCCTTCATGGACTATGCTGAAAAGTTCCCAGCGCTCACTAAGATTCCGCCTCTCACGCGTTGGCTCCAGGGTGGTACGATCTACTAAAGCAGATATCCAGGGAAGGGATCCGAGGCCTTGAGGCATCCTGGGGGGTCGGTGGGGGACAGAAGAAAGCGCAGAAGCATGGACAACCTGACCCACTGTCAATTCTGGAGGGTGATCCCTAACACGAAGCTCGAACCACGTTGATATGTTGATGTTTATTGCACTGATGATGTTGCTGTTGTGTATTTTTGCTGATGAAAAACTTAATAAAATGTTTGGTGAAAAAAAAGAACAGGGACTTTCCCTGGGTACACCTTCTTTTGCCTTCAAGAAGATTTGTGGGGGCTACGATGTTCCAAACCGCTATCTTCACTACGGGTTCTCTGGCTTCTGAGCCAGTGCCCCTCTTCTTCAGCCAGTGTGCGGCTCATTATAAGAGTGTCTGCTGAGCCTGGCCGAGTCCAGCCGCGGACTGCCACAGACGGCAGTACCTCAGCAGCAGTTCCGCGGCCGCTGCGCCGCAAAAAGGAGCTTTTAAGCACTAGCTCCTCCTCTTCCTCAGCAATAGGGACAGTGGAAAGACTGCCACAGACTGCAGTGCCTCAGCAGCAGCTCTGCGGCCGCTCCTTGGCAAAAAGGAGCTTTTAAGCACTAGCTCCTCCTCTTCCTCAGCAATAGGGACAGTGGAAAGACTGCCACAGACTGCAGTATCTCAGCATCAGCTGCACAGCTGCTCTGCGGCAAAAGGGAGCTTTTAAGCACTAGCTCCTCCTCTTCCTCAGCAATAGGGACAGTCTAAAGACTGCCACAGACTGCAGTACCTCAGCAGCAGCTCCGCGGCTGCTCTGTGGCAAAAAGGAGCTTTTAAGCACTAGCTCCTCCTCTTCCTCAGCAATAGGGACCGTGGAAAGACTGCCACAAACTGCAGTACCTCAGCAGCAGCTCTGTTGCCCTTCGGTGGCTAAAAGGAGCTTTTAAGCACTAGCTCCTCCTCTTCCTCAGCAATAGGGACAGTGGAAAGACTTCCACAGAATGCAGTACCTCAACAGTCTTTCATTCAAAACCATGAATGGTGATTTTTTTTTGGGGTATTGTTTTGCTTTGCAACCGTATTTTCAGTGAAAAAAGTGATTGATCCTTACCGGGATGTTTGGTTAAGATGGCCCAATAAAAACCTGTGAAATAAAGGTTCTTAAAGTGACATTATGGTTGTAGCATAAAAAAAGCACCACAGCCATATTAAAATATTTGCAAGTCAGCCACTGCTATGAACTGCTCTTAATGCCATTTTGAATGGCAATTCCCCAGTGAAATCTCGTCTCCTGTATAATTTTACAGTTTCATTATTTGTTTTTCCCCTCACATGAAATGTAAACCATAGTTGATTTCTTTATATTGGCCCTCACATGAAATGTTAACAACCCATAAGCATTTATTACCTTAAAAGTTTATCTAGGCCCCACCAAAGCATATGGAAAGAGAACAGTATCCCATGGTGGAAGATACTCCCTGCCCCTGCTCACTGTCTAATGTCGATATTGCCAATAATTAAGGAACATGTTGGGACTTTAGAATATTGGTGTGAAAAAGTATATAGTTAGGGACACAGTATTGGTGAAGAGAAATAATTCATGTAAATTCACATACAATTGCACGATAATCTTTGCTGCATAAAAGCGTATTGGTTAATATAATTACAAACATTTCTTAGATAAGCAATCTTAGTTAAAAAGGATAATTGAAATAAACTGAGGTTCAAAACATTGCTCAACGCAATTCGAGACATAATCCCTTCATCAGGAGCATTAGTTTCTAATCTAATGAGAAAGAGAAAAAAATGTGTAGAGAAATTATGTCTATGTACAAGGAACTTAATAAGTTCTAACTATCTCAAAGGAAATAGTAAATCAAAATGATCATATGGTAATGTGGGCTGATTTACCTTCCTCTTTCCAGAGGTAAACTAAATGGTTCACGGATCATCAAGAGTTCAAATTTCGTGGAAGTCAATTTACAGTCTTCGGAAATTAATTTATATACGTACAAAGTATGCAAATAAAGTGCTCAAATTGTCAAAAAGGGTGTTTTCATGTCAAAGTAACTTACCTCTCAGTTGGGAGGTGGTAAGTGATTAATATTTGTTCTTTGAGAAATTTCTGAAAAACAGAAAAGAAATTAAAAGGAAGCAAGAAAATATAGATCTTAAGGTAAGATAGCAGGCTAAAACATATAATCATAGGAACTCAACAGGAATATTATTTGAAAACACGGATTGGCTTCCAGGGTCGGAGTGGGACAAGAAATAGGCCTGGTCACCCAAACAAAAGTGGCCCACCCCTTGCCTCACGACCCTTGAACTCTGATCACATCACCGGAAGTGATGTCATTTGACCCCCACCCCAAAGTGACATCCTGGGAAGCGATGAAACACGACCTACAACCCCTTGACAAAACAGGAAGTGGCATCAAATAGCATTGTACCTAATTACACTAAATTACTGTGAATCCAAGCAGACGTCCAAGGCCAAATGATAATATGTTATTGTATAGCACTTACGCTTAAGCTCTTTTTTATAGAACAAATATGTATACAATATCACCCAACCTGTGTTGGTACTCATTTATCGACCTAAGAAGGATGAAAGGCTTTTTGAAAATGAAAATAAAAATGAAAAACAAAATCATTTGTTTTTCCCCAAACCAGCCCAGGCATGCCCACGAACCGCCCCCCACTCCCTAGGGACGATTTCGGGTCGGCCACGGGCCGAAAGGCCGAGGGGCCAATCCGACCCTGTGGCCTTCTGCTAAAGAGCTCAAAGATGCCATAAGTGTAGCAGAACAGAAAATTTCATTATGAAGTTAGTGATGTAGGCGACATAAGGATATCAAGTAGAAGTACCTGAAAAAGGATGGCAAATCAGATCAACACAGCCATATTTACACTCTTTGGACCTGTAATATCTACAAAGATGTGCAAACATCGAACCGAATGGACACAATTAACAGAACAATTTACATATGACAATGTAAGAGAACCCATCAGGGCAAGGGTATCGGGATACAGAGTGGTAAGAATGGTAATCAAGATGTGAAAAGATACAGTAAATATCCATAAGTAGCCACGGCATACGGCAAAATCTTGGAGTTGAGCTATATATGAGGACATTGGGCCTCATTACGAGTATGGAGGTAGCTATGGTGCTATTAGGGCAATGGCTGCCTCCATATCGGGCTCTAATAATGGGTTCCTTCAATGAGGAATAACCGGGTCATTCCAACATTGGAGGACCCAGTAATTCCTCCTTGAAGGAACCATTCCGCATTTCCATTTGAGCACGTAAATGATGGCCCGTTATTAGCTCCCTGTTCCCCTCGCGGGATCCAGAAAGGACGCCTGGTTTTATCCGACGTCTGTTCCGAGTCCCGCAAAGGGAACCACGTAATGGGCGCTCCCGTAATGAAGGGTGCCGGTCCCGGACTGGCACCCTTCATTACAGGAGCGCCAGGGTCGGAATGAGGCCCATAGTGTTATTATCAATGGTAGGTAAGTAAAATGGATCTTAACTGACTTATTTTACTGATGGTACATCAAATATCCAACCTTCACACGAAAAGAGTGAGAGAAAGTGCTAATGATAGTTGAAGGTTGACAGACATCGTAGAAAAAACTAGTACTCCCAACATGGAATTTGTCGTGCTTTTTAGTGAGAATTAAAGATATTTTACATCAAAAAAATCATAAATATGAAGTTTGAAAACATTGAACATGCAATCAGCCGATGGTACAATGAATTAAAATAATGCTTTAATACTATGATAATACGATTAGTATCATTCTGATGTATAGGATTTGTGCTAGTAATCTTTAAAGATAGGATATTGTTCTCTTTTCTTATGTGACTCTCAGTCTTTTGTGCCAGGATTGTATTTTTCTCCCCTGCGCTCCTCATACTGTTGTTGAACATCTTTTGAATATCCTCATACAGGTGTGCGGTGGGTATTACTTGTCTTAGTCCCCATCAAATCACCCATGCCTAGAGGAAACTTTACCCAACTGCAGGATTGTGGCCATGGCCCTTGAAGTGACTATTGGAGGTGGCCTGCAGCCAGGCCCATTGTTCACTTGTGAAGACATTCTCTTCCACTCTTTGGGACCTCCATTGGAGTGACAAAGGGGCCTGGATACCTCTCAAAGCTATTGGATGATGGATCTGATGGCAGTATGGGAAAGATCCTCTCATCCTCATTTAGGTCCCATTTCAACGCAGGGTACAGTGACGAAGAGCCAACTAATGATAAGTCCCCTGGGAAGTCGAAACCATATAGGATCCAGGAAATTAGGCTCTTTCCAACCCCGCAGCACAGTACTTTTGCTTCTACTGGAGCTGTTGATTCGGCAGCTACTGGCCCTTTAAGACAATCAAGGGACGTACTCTAGCAAGTTCAGCTCCCCTCGCATGGGTGCTGGAATGCTATCCACAAAGAGGAAAAAGGGGAAGTGAATTAGGAAGGGAAGCTTTCACAGTAACCAGTTATCCATAGTATCAGGCCCCCAGTGTCATAGATTTACAAACAGATATGCTTAGGGAGTTCACCCAGGGGGCTGTGTTAGGATTCGGCAACCAGAGAGAGGACCATCCAAGAGGGACCATCCAAGAGTAGAGACTAGCCAGTCTCAAGTCTCACATCACAACTGGGAGCCATCCTCAGGGTTGGGGCCCATCAGCCCATCCTTCCACCTGCTGGCTGAAGAGAGATCTATATCCCTTTTCCATATAGGGAGGATGAAAGGCAGGACTCGGGTATGGCATACAGAGAGGACTGCTCAAGGCTCAAGACGGGCCATGGCCACGCCCTAAAGCCGAGTGTTAAGCAATCCCTGAGGATATAGTCCAACAGCCACTCCCCATCCCACCTGATATGCCTCTGAGTCTCCTTTAGCCAAAGAGTGGCTGGGAAGTGGGACAAAAACTGTATAAAAAATGAAAGGGCTTAGCCTGAAAGTTGAAGTAGTTGGAGTAGGAGCTGGAGATTGGAGACGGAAGACCAAAGCTGTTTTGAAGAAGTCTGTAGGAGAGAACAGGAGGAACAGAAGGGGTTGGAAGAGAGTTCCAGAAAATTGGGCCACACTGGAGCCTGGGAGCTGGAGTGAGAGGCCTAGGAGGCCAAGCAGAGGAGCCAAGAGAGCTGAGGCTGCTAGTAAGGATTGAGGGGGTGGTAGCCAAAGATAGTAGAGATGACCTTTGGGAGTGTGTTGCCCAGAACATTCACGAAGGTGCAAGAAATAGCTGTGAATTAGAGAAGGACATTCACTGTTGTACCCTGATCAATAAGCTTGCTAAAGAGTCTAATACCCACTGGTTAGATGTTACATTTGTGGGATAGAATGTAGCAGGAATCCTTCAAAAGATGGGGGACCCTGATTTGAAATCCTTTGTTCTAAGTTTTGATGTTATTGTGCTACAGGAAACATGGTTACTTAAGTGCAGAAAAGGATCCCTCGCAAGAAATATGGGGGTCTCCAGATTTCATGCAGGACCAGAATATGTGGACCTGCGACAGAATGCCAAATATTTTCTAAATCTGTAATGGTGGTGGATCTTGTTTTCTTAAATGGGAAAAAGCTTGGGGTCATCAATATTATGCCCTTTGCAAAAATGTTATTGACCTTTCTCAACTTTTATCAATCATAGAGGAGGAAAATATTGTACCTTTGAATGACATAGGCAATTTTATTGTGTGTGCGGACATGAATGCAAAAATGGGCCCCTGTGGAGGAATCTAAGAAGTACAGTTTGAAAGACTCCGGGCGCAGGGGATACCAATCTTATAAAACCGAAGCAGAAGCAAAAAGAACTAGATTGGCAACATTTTGTATTTACCTGGATATAGGGGGTCATTCCGAGTTGGACGGTAAGGGTTTACGGGCACCAGTAAGGGTGCTGGTGCCGGTAAACCCTTACCGCCCTATTCCAAGGTCCCTTAGTGTGTCCCAGCAGGAACGGCTGGTCTGGCCAGCCGTTCTCTGCGCGTCCCGTTAAGGGACCTTGGAGCTAATAACGGGCCCGCAATTTGTGGGCCCGTTATTAGCTTCTTCCCCATTCCCATTGAGCCCTATGGGGGCTCAAATGGGAATGTGGAATGGTTTAATGAATGGGGACTTACCGGGTCCTCCAAGGTCGGAATGACCCGGTAAGTCCCCATTCAGTCAGACCGGACCCGGGCCCAGGTTTAATAGCGCCATGGCTGCCTCCAAACTCGTAAGCAAGAGGGTTAAGTTCTGTAACAGGTTTTATTTTACTAACGCTGGCCACATGGGAAACGTATGGTGAATTTGTGATATGCCCCAGGTTAGAAAGTGAAACAAAAGGATAGGTGTCCCCTTCGTCACAGACACGGGGGTAACTAATTTACTGTAACGAACAAAGGGGTTTTGTGTCTTGCGAAACTCAATGTGAAAAATGTTTTAAGTAAACATAGAGCAGACTTCAAATGGGTGGCTGAGTGAGTGAGAGGCTAAAGTCAGAACAACATCACTATAAACATATACAAAATGTTATTAAATATCAAAGAACAAAGATTAAAACCATTTATCTGGACATTCTGCCCATAGTTCATCAGGGGCTGCAAAGGCGGATGAAACCATCAAACGTCAAAACATTCCACATTATAAAATAATTATGCAATGTGCAACAATACAATAATACGTTGGCAACAGAACCTGCTCCTCATGAACGTGGTTCATGGGGAAGGAGCTGTGTCTCACTAAACAGCAGCGCCATGCAATTGTGTCGTACTATAACAATCTACCGTTGCACAGAATTTCAGTCAATTGTAAAATACATTGAAGATATTGAGAATATGTAAACATGAAATCTAGAATCAGTTGGAAGTGCAATAAATCACTAAAATCTAGAATCAATTTAGAGTGTAATGAAACACTATAAAGTAATGAAACTAAAAATCATATTGAGACAAAAATCAAATGAGGTGCCATAAGTCGACTACAAGAGGAGGGGTCATTGAAGATGGATGCCTCAGTGTAACCCTAATAGATCTTGTAATTAGTAGTTTCGACAGATGGATACATCTAGTCTATTGAGACTGATAAACGTCTTCCTCAGGACAAAGCACTCCAATAAAGTGGGCTGCAGGTTATTCATATTCAAATTAATGATGTATACTGCTGCGGTAACACCACTTGTTCCGTAGTGACTCTGATCGTCACTCAGGAAATCTGTGGTAAAATACGAAGGCACATTCTGTCAAGACAAAACATATAACAACAATATGTTAAAAAAAAAAAAAGGGGGAAGACTTCTGACCAAGCCGGCCTCCCAACACAACCATCCCGAAGTTCAGTAAAGTGTATGAAGAAAAGAGGGGAGAACAATGTATACCAAGGTCTCAACCCAGGCGAAGGAACTCAGCAAAGCGATTTCTTCCAATGTCGAGTTCAATCGAAAAGACAGATCAAAATGAATTAGTCTGTGGATACAAAGAGAGACAAAAGAAACTGGGATGAGTACAATCCCTAGTTCTCAAAGTCTTGTGAGATAATCAGCTGCAGCCAAATGTGCACGGGGCTAACCGCAACACATCTAAGTGCCACTTGTCGCACCACAACTCACCTGTATATAGAGGCCAAAGGTGATTCAATATTCAAGAAGTCAAAAGTAGACCATGTAGGTTCCTGGGCAAGGTTAGCTCAGGCAGTGTTCTAATCTCGTCCAAGATAACCAATTTGTTGTGGATGGAATCTGAATCGTCAGGGACTGAGAAGAAAAAAAAGAGCACATCCAAAAGGAAGTGAATAATAAAAAATAAATAAAAAGCGTAGCCGCCTCAGGTCATAAGAAACAATAAATGGAGCGAGAATGTAGCTGAAGGCTAGTATAGAAGTAAACGCGTGAAGCCGCCCTAACAATATACGTTCAGGTAAGATGAAAAGGCATTTGCTTTCCCTATATCCAAAAACACAAACCCGTGTTAAATGTTTGAAATCCGTCTGACTAAGAGGACGGCAGCATAAAAAATCCATAACGTGGCAACATGTCCACAAATAGAATATATAATTCTTAGCTCAAACTGAGCTCAATGTATGACAAGGAAAGGGGAAAGGTAAACGTTCTCAGCTCTGGTCTTTAGGATGAACACTCCTATAAGTGCACCTACAGGCTATGGTATAAAGTGTACGTTGCCGATGGCATTTGTGCAAGCGATACCGTCCCGATAGAATCAAACGGAATTTGCAGGAAAACTAACAGAGATATAATGGCAGAAAGACCCACCTCGTCCATGCCTATAGTCACGGCCGCGCGGACGGCGGCATTCAAATGGCGGTCTAGCGGTGTGGGGAAAGCCCGCTGACTGGAAGGCGTTACATTGTGGATGGCCAGGAACGTTAACATGCAGACGATGACGTAAAGCACGTAACTCCTGAAGAGATCCGGAACGCCTCAGCGACCGGCAAAAACCGCTACTCTGTGCGTACCAGGTGGAAACAAAAAGAGGACAACCAAGTCCAAGCAGGTATCGTGTATGAAAATAAAACAAAACAAAACAAAAGCCTACAACATAACCTTAGGCACCCATGCAACATTAAAGATGCGTGAAAGGGAAGCGGCCCAGCAGTTACAAACAAATGAGGTGAAACTAGTGCAGAAGAAGCTGGCTACGGTAGTTGTAGAAGGGCCGGTATCCGCGCTGGCACAGACAGAGGTAACAGGGGCGCACAAGGCTCCGCAGAGGTCCGAATGGCAGTGATATGGACAGAAGGCACATAAGGGCAGTGGGGAGGAGGACAGCAGTACCCTACCCAATAGTGCAACAAGGAGGTCAGCAGCATGGGAGGGGTGGGGGCTTTGGAGGAATGAGGCCAAGAGGAGTGGGCATGGGTCTCTCCCATTGTTGGAATTGCGGGAAGTAGGGACACTTTGCAAGGGAGTGCAGAAGCCGGCAAGGGGGGCAGATATAACATGTATAACATCTACCACCCACCCCAGAGCGTTGTGCAGATGTCAACACTGAGGATGACCTCCATCCCCTATGAGATACACCAGGCTTACACGCAGCTACCACCCTGGCCACCAGGGGTGAAAGCACCACAAATACAGTGCCAGCATCAACAGTACCCACAACAGCTTATGTCCCAGCAGGGTAACAATAATATGCACACACCCAACGAAGTTCCGAAAGGCGCCATACTACCATACAGAGGGGTGAACATGATGGGTACCACCAATTCACATTCCTGGGGTCCAATACCTATCCAGACTAGGACAGCCCAAAGTGAACGCTTGCGTACCCAGTCCTATTATTGGCAGTTCACCCTGATGACGAACCCTTGGTGGGCACAGAGATAGGAAACAAACACTTAATTTTTATGGTTGACTCGGGTGCCACAAAATCATGCATCAGTGAGGTGGATTTCCCACTTTCAGGCAAAACTCTTGACATGCAGCTTCTCTGGAGCTGTCTCCACAGTTCCATACACTGAAGAGGTTGATATCAAAATAGGGGGAAAGGTGGTGCGGGCCCCCATATTGTATTCTGAAAGTTCACCAGTTAACCTGTTGGGCAGGGACATGCTCAGCAAGCTTAACATGATGATTTAATTCACTGACAACAGCATAGTTTGTGCCCCACCAGCGATGTGTCCTATACAGCAATGTTGATAGTACACGCAATGGGAAGAGAGGTAGTGCTTCAATGAATTCCCATCAACCCGGATATGTTTGTGTATCGAATAACTGTGCTTGTGAAGTCAGTGCCTCAAATTGGCAAAGGGTGTTGGCGAGTGCCTTCAGACTTCATTTTTCGCCCTGTTGTGTCGCCTGAATTGGCACCAGGTACAATAGGCGTGTATAGGTGCTTTATGAATGCCTTATCATATCAATCAATACTGTCCCTAGATTTACCGATATTTGTGGTTTCAGCAAAGAGGATCGTAGTGATAGGGAATGGCCAACACAGGTTGAGTGGCGCACAGTACTCTGCATTGTCTCCATGATACCTCTGAAGGAGGGTACAGCCACAGAATTGTTTCAGGACAAACCAGAGAACAGAGAAATTGTGTTGGAAATATGTGTACCTTGTGAGATACTGCTGCAGTGCAGCAAGTTCTGGTGTCACATAATGGCCCTCATAGCCCCACCCCAATTTCTTGATGCAAGCTTAGAGTGGGTGCCCCAGAGACTGTCGACGACTAGCCCCCATGACATAGGACTCCTGCAAGGAGTGACCCCAGTGCACATTACACTAAAGCCAGGAGCAATACTGTCACGAATAAAACAATACCCACTTCAAAGTGAGGCAGAAGAAGGAATGAAAGACACCATCAGTGCCCTACTCGCCCAAGGGAAAATTGTGCCATCCACCTCTCATTCAACACAGCTATATACCCTGTGAAAAAGGCAACAGGGGGAGTTGGAGGACGATAGAGGATTTATGCCCCCTCAATGATATTGTACAACAAGAGTTTCCCGTGTTTCCCAGCCCTGTCTCAATACTATGCAGCATCCCCAAAGAGGTAACACAATTCACAGTATTTGACTTGAAAAATGCCCTTTTCTCCTTACTGTTACACCCAGACTTCCAGTACTTGACAGCCTTTACCCATGGGGGGATGAGATACAAACACAGAAGACTGGCCCAGGGGTACTGTGAGAGCCCTAGTATATTCAACAGGATATTACACGCAGACTTAGACAACATTCACGTGCCCAGTATGATTATCCAATACGTTGACGACTTGCTCATATGCAGCAATTGTGAGCAACAATGCAGACAGGACTCTGTCACACTCTTCTAGCTCCTAGCCCGTAAAGGATACAAGGTGGACAAAGCAAAATTGCCATACTGCCTCCAACAGGTCTTATATTTAGGGTAAGAAGAAAAATGTTGTGGCTTGGTAAGTACGTTGTCAAGGCGACAAAAATATGTTAGAAAGAAAAAGATGCTTATTATCACAGTCACCAATAGTAAAAGATGTGTCGCGTCTCTCTGAGTTGTGGTTTAAAAAGCCACTCAAAACCACTCCAAAATTGAAACTGCTACAAAAGATACTCAGAAACGAGACTGCGCCAAATAGTGATTCAAAAAACCAAGAGTTGGTTTTATTTAGAGGTTGCCCTTATATTTAGGGTAGCTCATATCAGCAAATTGGGAAAGAATAATACCAAACAGAGCAGCATGTGTGCGTGCCAACCCAGAACCCACGACAGTGAAAGAGATGCAAAAAATCCTAGCGATGTGCAACTACTGCAGGGCATGTATACCTGATTATGCAGCGTACACAAGGCCGCTCTTACAGTGCCTCAAGGAAGCACAAAAGATTTACACCAAGATAGTGTGGACTGAAGAGATGGTGCAGGGCTTTAATGACCTTAAGGAAGTAATATCAACAGCTCCAGTGATAGCAACACCAGATTACACACAGGAATTGCACCCGTTGTCCCATTCTAATGGCCATCTCATGAAGGCAGTGCTGACCCAAAAGAGCACTATGGGGCACAAGTCACTGGCCTATTATAGTGGCATATAGTGATGTAGGGCCAGTTTGCATGTCAAAGTCCACTCTAACTACCCAAAGAGCATCAGCATATGAAATCATTCTCTCCATCCCAAAAATTCACATTGTGCGTTATAAAAAAGTGAACCCCACAGCATTCATTAAAGAAGCATGTACTGATTAGGATATGGCTCGACATGACTGTGTGACATACGAGGGGGAGGAGGATGACATCCTCAAGGCAGGCCACTCGAAGGGGGGGTCCTCTTCATTGACGGGTCAGCGAAAAATTGACCAGGACATGGGTCTCAGACACACTGGGGCGGCGGTAGTATGCCTAGCAGATGGCAAATAGGTGACATTGATTTTTAAAAGGTTACCAATGCATTATTCCGCCCATGCAGCAGAACTCATCACACTAACTGAAGCACTGCAAGCATGACAGGGCTGCCACGTTTCGAGCTCAGCTTACATCACTACCACTGTGCATGCTGGTCTATTGCGGTAGAAGAGGAGGGGATTAAGAAGGGCAAATGTGTCCCCAGTACAGCATGCTGTGCTACTAGATAAACTGATCTTTGCACTGTCCCAACCTTCTGTCATTTGGTCGTCAAATTCATCGCCCGCACTAACGACACAGAAGAAGTCTCACTCAGAAATGCAGCTGCAGAGGCTGAGGACAAGCTTGCTGCATTTCTCTCAGTTCCCAATGTGACTGAATAGGTCCTCGCGACACCTGCCACTGATAAGTACCCTGACGTCTACAATGCCCTGCCTATTGCACAAATTATTGAAATACAGGGTGGAGTGCCCCAGACGAGGAGAAGCAATTGTGGGTAAAAAGCGAGTGCACACAATAATCCACAGATCTATTGTTGAGACAGGAGTGCACAGGAAAGATAGTGATGTCACACAACCCTC
The DNA here is from genome assembly GCF_040938575.1 of Ambystoma mexicanum. Taxonomy (NCBI): domain Eukaryota; kingdom Metazoa; phylum Chordata; class Amphibia; order Caudata; family Ambystomatidae; genus Ambystoma; species Ambystoma mexicanum. The sequence continues at coordinate 754,345,659 of NC_090921.1, read as the reverse complement.
TTGTAACAGCATTTGATCAGCTCCATCACCCCTCCTACAGCTCCAAGCACCATATTGCTGCAGACATACAGCAGGATTGGTTTGTTCCAAATATCCAGGAACACCGGACTAAAATGGTCATTAGATGCACCATGTGTCAAAGTTTCAGCACAGGCATGACCCTGCGAACATTGAGAGGCACTCTATCCCGCACCATTGGGCCGGTCCGCAAATTACATATTGACTATGGGAACATGGGGAAGAGTGCAGCGGGTCTAGATATTTGATCTTCGTTGTCTGCCCCTTCTCACGTTGGGTGGAGGCGGGTCCTTGTGCACATCCAGGTGCCAAATGCATGGCAAGATTTCTGGTCCGCAAAGTCTTCCTCTGATGGGGCGTGTGTGATGTATTAAGTTCAGACAATGGCACACACTTTTTCAATGAATTATTTAAGGAGAATACTGCACTGCTTGGCTTCAAACACTGGATGTGTACAATTTATCACCGCCAAGCCAACAAGGTTGTGTAAAGAATAAACAACCTGCTCAAAAGTAAACTATCTAAGCCCTGAACCACGTTAAAGAAAAACTGGGTGCATTGCCTACCCTTGGTCCTGTTCAGTTTATGTACACAACCCAGCAAGGACCACCATTTATCGTCCCATGAGGTGGTAACTGGCTGTTGTATGCCCACCCCAATATCTATCATCAGGAAGGCATCAGATGCACACAAGACAGCAGCGGTCCTAGGAGATGAATTTAAAGACTATTTAACAACATTAACACTCTCCATTAAATATATTTCCCGATCGATCGCACCGCCACGATCAGAAGAAGCCCCAGGCTCATCTGACTCCATGACTGAGTCCCCAACCACTCAACCGCTGCTGCCAGGTGAACTGGTCTACGTTCGATCTTTTGTCCCTAGGTGGAATAGTCCAAGGTTCAACCGTCGCTTCAAAGTGGTCTATTACACGCCTCTTGCCATCAAAGGGAAGGGCCTCCAATACTGGATCCACTTGTCAGACATACGGAAGGCCCCACCAGACGCTGCATCAGCACTTTAATATTTGGCAGTGGGCATCCACCTCACTACCAGTTTCACGTCCTCTCCAAACGCGTGCATATGCAAAAGCTGCTACAACTCTTAATGTAGATTGCCAGGCGCCCTCTTGCACTTACCTTTCCCTCTCTTTCTCTCTCTCTCTCTCTCTCTCTTTCTCTTCCTCTCTCTCTCTATCTCTTCCTCCCTCTCTCTCTCTCCCATTTTATCTTTCTTTCAGATTCATCGACAGCATGGAACCAAAGCCCTCTGATAACTCAGTATGTGAGCAGATGGCTCCAGCACATGAAACCACTCCATACACGTTAGAAAGTGTTATGATGTTGATGTTAGGTCTAGATTTTTGTATTTGTATATGTGTGCTATGAATTTTGTAGCAATTGTCTTTGCCATTTCCATGGTGAACTTGGGAATATATTTAGTGAGCATTTTTATATTAGAGGGTCATATAAAAGGGGGGAGAGAAGGAGGAGATTATAACCATACTGTAAATAGTGTCTCCCATGCAGAATCAGACAACCCCAAACATTCCACAGAGGTAGGAAAGTATGTATTAGTCTCAGAGCCCCATCCCCAAGCTAATGCATCGATCCCAATGTACCCTATGCCCCAAGATGATAACACCCTACACCATCCAGCTTGAATATTAGAATATATTGCTAGATACCAAACTTTCCAACCATATCAATGTGCATAATGCAACCAAAATCGTAAATGGATATAGAGGGGTACATAAACGTGCAAAGAGAAAAGCTCGAAGGCAAAAATATGATGCATATAGTGGACTTGGTTTGGAAGCTATAGAGGATGTATGTCACCCTGAACTGTCTAACAGTTGGTACACTTATATGAGTGTGGTAAGAAGAAATAGAGTGAATGATAGCTGCTACATGTGTTCATTGATACTGCATGCGTCAGGCGCACACAAGGTCCTAGTCCCACAGGAAGTACCAATTATAGAGGAACAATGCCTAGTACATCTTGCGTTGTGCAGGCACAGAGGCACTTTTCAGGCACACAATATAAGACTTGAGGTGTTGAATGTAGATCATCTGAAATGCAACAACAGCCCGTAAAACACCAAATGCCTAAAGAAACCTTATCTGGTAATAGAAGGATAGAGATACTCCAATGTCAAATGGCAAGAATCAACAGTGAGCTGTATGGCAAAGGGATTTGTGGGATATGTAGAAGGGGTTTTGGCAAGAGTGGAAGCTGCATGCGCACAATTCAGGACTAAGAACATCACAAAACTAACGTGGATTGAACCTATGGAGAAACCAGTAAAAATACACAGAGAACAGAAATATGAACTTTGCTTTTACAGTGCTGGAACGATCCCTGTCAGATCTAAAGAACACTGCAACAAAACTCTACTAATTCCTGATCTCAAGAAAGGCACGGTGGCAGTGATGGATTACTACTAGATGTTTGGCAAACACGTGTACTTGCACTTCCCACCATCATGGAGGGGCTATTGTTCGCTAGCCACACTGCACTCTTCACTGCTTGTAATCCTAGAAGAACACCTGCAAGGAGGGGGGGGGGGCAACAGAAACATTTTCCCCTACCCCCTTGCCAACGCCTGAAGAAGAAACAAGAAACACCTTGCCAGCACCAGAGTTTCGCATACTCCCAGAGAAAAAAAGCAAGAGCATCTGAAAAGGAAGCAGAGGTTGAACTATCTGTCCCAAGACTCAGCAAACTTGCTCACTGAAACACCAGATGAATACTGGTTCATCTGCAAAGCAGAAACTTTTTTCACCTCATTGATGCTGCCCGGGGTGCAAGCACCGGCCAATGCAAAATGGCTTCAGATTGTCTGCTGGGGTCTCATACAGCTAGCCAACGACACCGAACAAGGGTTCAATGTCATGAAGGTAGAACTCTGTGCCCTAAGAGTAATGACTATGCAGAAAAGGTATGTCCTAGACATGCCTATTGCCATGGCAGGAGGTGCATGCAAGAAAATTGGTGATTCTTGCTGCACATTCGTGCCTCCCAAAGACGCAGAGAATGGCTCACTGTCACACATCTTTGAAGCCGTACACTACTTGGGGGTATACATGAAGAAAGAAGCTGTCATACAGGATGACGACTGGTTTGACCTAGCTTTTTTCTGGGCCCATTCTGGCTGGGGGCGATAGTAAGATGTTGGTGCCCTTCATTGTTTTTATTTTGGTTATTTTTTGCACGTGTCTAATGGGACTCGGATGTTGTGAGAAAGCAGTGCCAAACAGCGCAATAATAATGGTTTTGGTTGGGGTAACACCCATAACACTTCATGGTACCACAGAGAGCCGTACGCAGACAGATGACACAAACAAACCACGTATGATGGAGCTTCACCACCCTTTACTCCCCCCTGGTACTGTCAGCAAACGCCCAACTGACCTCGAGAACTACACTGAAAACTGGGTTGACCTGGCGGGGGATGGTGGTTGCATTTACATGATATGCACACTAGAAGAATATGCCCAGGCCGGGGAAAGCTTGCGAGATGTATGTAGAGAATGGGCCTTAATTAAAGATTCACTGCCATATGAAGAAGCTAAAAGACTAGAAGAGGAGAGATCAATGAAGAATGCTGAAGAGTATAGACGAAATGCACAGGCCCTTAGGGGAACCTATTTGGGAATTAGTTACTGTAGAAGTAACGAAAGGGGGGAATGTTGGGGGCCCCCAAACAATATCAAATAAGGCACAAATGTTAGAAGACACATTTGGGGGAACAGGGGAGGGGAAGGGTACACACAAAGGGGGTGAATGATCACTGTAATGCATGCATAGGTACTATAGAAGACACACAAATGTGACCGCAATCTTAGATAAATGGCAGCCATCCTAGAATGTAGGCCCGAGAGTGGTGAATAGTATTAGATGCTTGAATATCAGGTCCCTCTTATGAGCGCAAACAACACCCCCACCCAGTCCATTACACCCCTTCATTGTTACAAAGAATTACAGGCCCTAGCACACAAGAAATAATGCACCCTGCAAGGTCATGAGAAGGGAGCAGCATGCCTCTCTGCAGTACCATCCTGTGAGACAGATAGCAAAGCTTCCTGCCCCCAATGATCCTAACATGAGAAATAAACATAGCAATGCTTTCATCATGAGACCCCAACATGCCAAAGCATCACCCACACCACCAACCATAAACTTTTTACACCCCTCGATCGATCACTAAGATCAGAAGGCAAGGCTATCACGCCTTCAAAAATGGGTCCCATGACTTGTGCAGCGAGGTGCAGAGTAATAACTAAATTATAGCCCAAAACTAAGGTGGAGGATCTTGGGAGTTGCTGAGCTGCCTGGGAATGAGTGAAGCATGCAGGTTATTTTGACCTTGGCTTTTCTGCAGCCCATTGGTGAGTGTGCCAGGTGTTTGCAACAATGATAAGGTAACAGTGCATAACAGAGTAGCCAATTAGTGTTAGACCAGTCTCATCAAGGATGACGAGCCTAGCAGCACCCACATGGACAGAGATGGACAGATGAAGATGGACTACTGGCCTGGAAGCCCATATGGAGCAGACCCTACATGGGTATGCCCACCCAATTAGAATGGTAGAATTGTATCGCATATTATGACGTCACGAGTGACGCTGTCTGTAGTTATAAGGTACTGCTGATGTTTTTTATGTTTTGTGCAAATAAACACTTGTTACCTTTGCAAGAGCATCCTGGGCCTAGCAGGTTGTATTGTTTCTGGTGTGAGCATACAGGGGTGTGCCTTCAAGACTGCCCATCAACATATGCTGAAGGTCCAAGTTACTACTTCAAAACACAATTTACCACTCTGTTTTATCATGCAAAAGATGCCCACTTTAGGGCAGAGTAATACATGATCTAGAATGTCTCCATATTATAGATACTCCACACATAGTGCCTGCCTCATATCCATTAATATATCATAGTTTTCAAGCAACAGAACTTTAAAGGAGAACTGAAGGCAAACATGCGCCTAGCAACATACCCTTGCTTACCTCAGTGTTGCTGTGATATCTTTTTAATTTTGTGTCTCATTATCACATTTCATCCACTCTTCTAGTGATGTCATAAGTGATGTCATAAATTATGTTGTTTGATGACATCAGTAATGTCATCTGTGATGTCACCATGGTGCTCATGGGCTGCACAATGGTGAGTCTCGGAGTTAAGGTGCAGAGCTTTCAACACCTACTGAATTTCAAGTATTTTGTTGCATTAAACTAGCACCTTAACATCACTTCAACTAAAGTTGTATGTACTGAATGTAAAGGTTTTTGTTATGCTGTATCTGTAGGCTTGAGTAATCATATCCTTTCTTGTGTACAAAAGGGTGAAATGCCAGTTCCAGTAAAATCTTAATTTGCTTGCAGAGCTATGCAATATAGAGGACAAAGCCACTGACACTGGTAATGGGCATACACACACACATTTATTTTCTTCCTCTGCCCATATCATTAATGTTAGCTCCTCTGCCCCTTCAAGTCTTAATTGTAAAATGTAAACTTGACAGTATAAATGTGTTTGAAATTTAATGCAGAGCAATGTAGTCACTTTTCTGTCAAGTCTCTGACATCTACAACTCTCTGCAGAAATATGTCCATGAGAGCAATCACTTCTGTAGTAAATTAAACGTACAAACATTGGCATTTACCACATACCCCCCATTTTGACAAAGGCAGAAATAAAAATAGCAGTGTCGTCTCAAACAGTGGGATGTTTTGAAGAATAGTCCATCATTGGGCCTCATTACGACCCAGGCGCTGGACCATGGTGCTATTAGCACCATGGTCCATGCCGGTCTCCGGCATGGTGGATGGTGGAATTACCGCCCCCATCACAAGGTTGGCGGGGGCGGTAATTCCCCATTCACCATTTGCCCTTCCCCATTCCCATTTTGCCCCATAGGGCATAATGGGGATGGGGAAGGCGCTAATTACGGCACCGTAAATTACGGTTGCCGTAATTAGCTCCAAGGTCCCTTAGCGGGTTGGATTTTAACGCCTGCAAAAAGCAGGCGTTAAAGCCTCCAACCCGCTAAGGGACCTTGTAATCAGGCGCTAATGGTTTAACGGCGCCGACGCTCTTTACGGTGCCGTTAAACCATTAGCGCCAGGGTCGTAATGAGGCCCATTGTCCCCTCCATACAGGTTGAATCCACTTTAAAATGTATCATACTTCTTTTGTTCCCCCTCTCATGTTTGCTTTCTGCCCCAAAACTCCAAACTACCCCAGTATATAAGTTTCTTAAATATTCACATTGAATGCAAACTTTGCTATTTTCTACCAAAACATTTCAATGTCTGCTAAAAAAATCCCAAATAATCTCTGCACACACAAAACCAATATATATCAAACCTTTTTACGTAAATCCATGTTTTTTCTCAATCATTCCCTTCTTCTAAGCACTTGATATGTGTTTTTTTCATAAACAGATACTTGCAAGCATCTCAATGTCGCATTGCAATGTTTACACTGCAGCCGCAGAGAACATTGTAAATATTTTCTCAGCCAATGTGAAATGTGCTCTCATGTCAAAGAACTGTGAGACAGGCACGGTATCAGGAGATGACACAGACAGAAAAAGTAGATTTTAAAACCTTTATTTTAAATGTTCAGGATGGTATAATGCCCAGCTTGCCCTAACTCCAAGGTGGGAATGGTCCCTCATGCAAAGAAAACTAAGGGAAGTCTAAGTCTGTCAGTCCCCCAGAAATACTGTTGGTGTCAAAACCTGTGCTTGCCCCCACATCTACAGAATAACAGGGTGTATGGGATTTGGCCAACTTAATAATGTTCAAAGTAAAGTAAATGTGACAATGGTGCTCTTCTGCAGCTCCCTTTCCCAAGTTCAAGGCACTCTGGATGATAAGGTTCCACAGGTCTCTCAGGATTCACTTGGCAAACAATTCACTTGGCAAAAAGGTTCACTATACCTTTTCCTTGAAAGTTCTGTAGGCTTTTCTGGGTTTCTCTCGAGCTTCCCTTGCGCAAGCTTAGACCTGAATCACCACTGTTCAGCTCGTTCAGTTGTATTTTCTTTAACACAAGTAGTTAAACTCACAAAAGTTCTGCTTGTTAACATCACAGCTCACAGTACACTTGGCTTCTATCGGGACTCTCTCCCCCCTCCTGAACCGAGTCCTTTTAGCGTTTCCTTTATTAGATCATGCAGCACCTTGCTTTCAACTGGGGCTCCCGTGGTGGTGACGCAGTTGTCAGACCACATGGTCCACCCATTACAGGTCACACAACCAGGTGCCTTAACCTTAATTGTTTCCTCTTTTCTTTATAATGTCTCTACGGCCAGCCTGGATCAATCCCTCACCCTGTGGCCACCCAAATGTTTTTCCAATAGTCTTTGCTTGGTGACAATACTTTCCCATCAATTTTGGGAATTTTGCTCTCACTTCATTTCTCGCACAGCTCCCCCTGTAAGGATCTCTATTTCGCTCACTTTTCATGTCTGTGCACAGCTCCCCTCTTTGCAGACACTTCCTTTCTTTACTCAGTCCTTCGAGAATGTGTAATCATACACGCGACCACTCTGCCACTATGTATCCTTGTACTTCCATTTGTCAGTTTCACCCAAGGTGTCTTTAGCCTAATGTAATCAGGCTGCAATGGTGTATCTTACTCGCTTACTTCAATACACACCGGGCTCTCACTGCACTTCACTCACTGATTGTGTTTTCTTCGTTCTGGGGGCAGCATCCTTGTTGTCTGAGTTCAGGGGTCTCACCACCACTCCTGGGCTCTGGTCCTGGCCAAAAGGAATGAGAATTTCATTTTACCAATGTAACAAGGGATCAGTATGCCTCCCTTCTTTGGATTTCTCTTCTTTGCTGGAGATATGGGCTCTAATTATAATTAATTAATTATAATTGCTATTTTATACACACTTAATACCAGCTAGCAGTTTCTAAGCGCAGGATCAGGATTCAAAACCTGTGTTGCGCTGTCTTGTCTTGCTTGCAAGACAACGCATTGCCCCTGAGCTATCCTTCCTCCCCCCTAGCCATGATTTCCCAGGGTGCTTCCTCACACAGACCCCCAACATCTCAGCTTCCCTGTTACTCCCAGCTGGTCCGGGGCAGCCACGGCTCCTCAGCTCTCCTCCCAACTCGTAAACCTTGCTGAATGCATCTGTTCTTTTTATACTCTTTCGAGTGCCTGATAGGCTGTAGGTGGGTATGGATGATTTCAATTGCCTGACCCTGCCTTGCTTTGTTAAAGGGAAATGTCCAATGAGGATGTTGGTGTGCCTTGATCTGCATTCCAGATGCAGTTCTGCTTGGACTCGACGGGGTGTGCGAATTATAAATATTAAAATCAAATCACAATCAAATCTTCTTCATCCCAATACCATAGTGGTGTTACCCATAGGATGTCTGCACTCTTCTTGACTCCCTCTTCTTCGTCACAGTACTTGAGTGATACTTGGGGGGAAAAGAAGATTGCATGTCTTAATGCAGTCTATGAAGGCTAAGGTTGAGTTTGATAGGGTCTTGTCAGAGAAAGGAGATTACTGTGTCTCAGTCTAGGGGTGTCCTTATGACAGGAGAGTGGTATGACTGTTAGTTTTCTGTTCCACTTCTCAATGTTAGAGTAATGTTCAAAATGGTCAGTCTATGATGCGTCAAATCTTCACTGTCTTGTCTTATTACTACGATGATAATACAAGCTTGGTGGTGCTGGCTCTTTCACTCAGGTACTCTCAGTAAATGAGGTTAACATGGAAGGAACATATTTTCTCTCACAGTAGTTTATAAGATTAGAGGGATGGGAGTCAGTGTTATAGTTAAAAAAGGGGTTTGCTGTCCTTGGGTTTTATATTCCTTTACTTTCCTCTGAGTGTGAGTGCGTGATGGAAGGTTTTGGGGAAGGGCAGGAGATGTGTGGCAACAGCCTACGACAGTAGAGGAGGGTAGGATGGGTCAGGACTAGAAATGGGGGGGATACCATGTCTGGCCCTTGGGCATTCACTCCCCAATCCTCGAGGACCCTCTACCCGGATCATCCTCCCTCATAGATTCGCCCCTGGCATCAGGGTCTGGTGGCTTTTCTCTTTTCTTGGTTATCTTAGAGGAGGTCCTAAGAGGGACACATGTGAGAATGCCCTCCGTTTTCTCGAAAACCCAAAACAGATACATAGGCTGGATGTGCTTGCACGCCTCTGGCGCAGTAGTCATTTCAAATGTAAAGTGGGCAAGCCAAGACATGTGTAAGGAGAGCTGAGCCAGGACCGAGCAGGAAGTCTGGCTTTGCCCTAAGAGCGAAAGCAGGAGCCAAACTACTGTAAATAATGTGTGTAAAATAGGCAGCCTAGTATTGCAAACAGAGGTGACATAATAAAACGTATTGTATTTATCATCACCATAATATGCTATAACAAGATTATGTCTGTTTTATCTACAAGCAAATTACAATTACAGAACTCTCCTATATAAAAACCTTGGGCTTCGACTGAGTTTGGTCACTTTGCAGGAGCAGAGGGTTACCTGCACCTCTTAAAAATGCACCAGCAAATGATGACGATCTGCCTGGGTGTGTTGCATCTTTGCAGTTTTCTAATCCTGTTCAGACTGTTCATGAAAACATCTGCTGTTGTAATGCACGGCATATTGTGGTTGGGAGGAGAGGTGACTAGGGCCTCTCTTCAGAGAACCCAGATTGCACCTATTCATGACTGTGGCATTACTCACTCATCAACAAATCCAACAGCCAGACAAGGCCAAACGTTCCCAGGCATTGGGCTCAAGTGATATTTTAGAGGGTGATTGAATGGTAATATATCTTAAAAATGATCCAAGAATCCTCATCAAACCCTCTAAAAGAGGCTCAGTTGAGGGCCATGGGCAGAGGATCTTCATATCAACTTCGAGGGATTGAGATGTATGGAGAAACCTGAGCAGCCAAGCCATTGGAAAAAGGTGTGTAAATTGGGCGACATGACATTTGGTAAATAACAGATGTGATATAATAAATGATATTGTAGTTACCATCATCCTTATACTTTACAATAAAAATGCCACATTTTAAGAGAGGCATTGTCCACCACAGCCTCTGCAGCCCTTACCAAGAGTGCAATTGGACAGTCTAGTACTCTACGATACGATGGGGACCCTAGGAAATTGACTGATTTCTGCAATCATTGTACCATTCAGTTCATGCTTAGACCATAGCATTTATTGACTGATAAAGCTAAGATAGGTTACATCATCAGTCATTTGACAGGGACGGCTATGGCTTGGGCTGTTCCTTACATGTCCTCTCATAACCAGCTGTTGTACGATTTTGCTGGTTTTGAAAAAACCTTCTTCGATGTCTTCAAATCCCCTAACCAGGCTGCTACCGGCCAGAGTCAGTTGTTGGAATTGCATCAAGGAACCCAGGATATCGTTTCTTTCATCGGCTGTTTTAAACAACTGGCATCCGACTCCTTGTGGCTTGAAATAACACAGCTCACCCTTTTTCGCATGAAGAAATCCAGGATGAGCTAGTCCATGTGCCAGAACCTATGACTCTGCAGGGATTCATTGACGAGGTCTTGAGGATTGACCACCGACTTACTGAAAGACAATATGAACTACGTCGGTCAGAACGTCCCAGTGCATGGTCATCCCTTAGCCAACCTGGACCCATGCCAGTGACAAGCACAGGGGAAACCAGTCCAGAACCAACGCAGATCGGTTTTATTCATGATCCACTGTCCAAAGCTGAGAGACAGCACCGCTGACCAAACAACCTCTGCGGTTACATCGAAAAATCTGGACATTACCTGGGTTTCTGTCGTCCAGTTAGACCTGTGAAACTATCAAGAAACTAGAGGGCCTGCATCCTGAAGGGGAGCAGAAGGTAGGCCTTACACCCAGCATTGAGCCATCTCCCAAACTGCCTGATTGTCTGATGCCCTTGACCCCTTTGTTCGCTCTTCAACTTCGGGTTACATGGGATTCCACGGACATGGATACACTACTTATACCAGCATATTTGAACTGTGGAGCTACAGGTAATTATCTAATTGAGGAATTTGCACAAAAAACAATACCTCCAGAGTCAGAAAACAGCACTGTGCCGACATTCAAGTGATCGATGGTACTCTGTTGTCCTCTGGTCCGGTTGTTTTTCAGACTGTACCTCTGCTGATGGCCATCAATCAACACACTGAGCACCTGGCCTTTGATATAATTTGCACACCAGCCTATCCTGTGGTCTTGGGATTACCTTGGTTAATTGAGCACAAACCCTGTATTAATTGGACCACCCGCGTTCTGATCTTTTCTTCCGATTTTGATACCTTGCACTGCTGTGCCTCCACTGCTCAGACCACGATGGTGGACTTTTTTCAGGAAGGAGCTCAGATACACCGGATGCAGAAGATTTTCTGTTTATCCCTTCCAATTGAATACCATCACTAGCAGGATGACTTAGAAAGCCTGAGAAGATACCTCTTCCTCCACATCGTGAGTTTGATTGTGAAATCAACCTGGCTCCTGAACATGTCCTGCCAAATTCGAGAATATACTCTTTGACAGAATCAGAAAGAATCGAACTGAAGAAATAGCTTGCAGACTGTTTACGACATGGGTATATTACACCATCCATGTCACCTATGGGATCTCCTTTGTTTTTTGTGCCTAAAAAAGAATGCACACTCAGACTGTGCATTGATTATCGCATACTTAATGAAATCACTGTGAAAGATTGATACCCATTGCACCTGATCACTGATATCCTTGAATCTTGATATACCGTTAAATGGTTCACCAAATTGGATCTTCTTGGGGCCTACCATTTAGTACGTATCCAATGCGGGCATGAGTTGAAGACGAAGTGTGTAATTAGGGTCAGCTTATCTTGCGCATACACTTCCTTGAAATATTACCTTGTTTGTTCTTTCAAATAATGCCATAATGCTGTGTAGCTTTTTTTCACCTCAGACTTTAACATTTTATTGAATTACCTTCATTCAATTAGCACATTGTGTTGAATTACCTTCATTCAATCAGATTCTTTACATGCTGAGGAAAATTAAATTATCTGCATTCAATGTTGACTTGTATGTAAGTACTTGTTTTACTTTGTTTCAAATTGTCTACTTTCAATCTAAAGTTACTATTGTTGTACTGACTGTGCACTTTGCGCTTTGCCTGTATCCTACTTTGCCTGTATCTCGACACGTGTTTCTCCATCTAAGTGGTGACGGTTCCTCAGGGTATATAATTCTTAATTTAGTCGTGCTCTGTTTTCCAAATTGGTATATAGCTTGTTAGTGCTGTTGTTTTGGATTTCTGAAAAGTAAGGAATAATGAAACTAAAGGTGGGTCATTCCTAATATACTTGTTATTGTATTTGTATATTAGCTAAAATAAAGATTTGTTTGGTACTTACTTGCTATATAGGTGCACTTGTCTTGATTGTATTAGCTATCGGGAGCCGTTTGGTCGCAGAGAGGGTTTTTCCCGCCTTCCCTCCCGTGTCTGATTGTAATTATGTATACTATGTTGTAATCTTTGCATACGTTACGTTGCTTGCTCCCTGTGAATACAAATTTTACTAAATATTAGGAGCAATCCTACGCGCCTGAAATTGCGTATACTTCATTTGATTGAGGAATTATTTTGAACATCTCTTATTGATGTTCGATAGTATTTAATACCCTAAGATCCCTTGAAAGTTTGCTTTACACTGAATGACTATATTTAGATAGTTTCTTATATGCCTATTTAAAAAATTTGGCCATTTGATTTCTTACCTTGGTCTATAAGGTGCAGTAGCGTGATGATATTTCTCGGTTCGATTGCCGTGAATCTCGAATGAAGGGACTTGTGTTTATGTACGGCGGAATGACGTCGTGCGTTAAGCACATGCTGACATCATGCATTGATCTTGTATTACCGCCATATTGTGTTATGCAATTGTTAATGCATATATTGCTTCTTAAAGCTTGTCAATTACACAATGTCTATATGCATGAGACCCTATTGAATTAGTATTCATATTCCTGATTAGTTGGTAGATTGCTTATTAAATAATTACTGAGGCAAATTTGAGTTTATGGGCGGAGGCTACATATTATGTGCTTGTAAAGTGAAAGTAAACATAATCATTAGCTGTTTTCTATTCATTCGGTGTGACATTGATAAAGATGTATTTTACTTACGTTATTCTACTTGCCAGATATTACTGTTCACAGCATTTCCAACATGCAAATATGACAAAGTTAACATTCTCCTATACATACCGGATATTGGTGTTCACAACATATCCAAATTATACATGTAGTAAAGTTTATATTTTCAATTTTATACAAACATTCCTAATATTGTTACAGGAAATGGTACATCTCCTTATCTATATTTAACCCAGAATGGCATGTGTCCATATAGCATATCCAAAAGGCCTCCTGTCTTCAAAGTAGTGTTTCCATGTTGCCTCCTTTCTGCGGAGGCAATATTTTCTCAATTCCATAGCATTTCAATTGCTTGATTTCTTGTTGGGAGTGCATTGCTTGGAAATGTGTTGCCAAACGTGATCTGGGATCCTTGTGGGTAATTGCCCTGATGTGTTCTCCTATCTGTATTTTCAATTTTCTGATGGTACTGCCTATGTATAGTTTATGGCAGACACAATCAATTCTGTATATTACATGTTTACTATTACAAATGATAAAGTCTTTGATGGTTGCCTTAATGCCATTGGGTTTGATGATGTCTTGTTTTGCATTGATCATGTATTTGCAAATATGGCATTGTCCACATTTGTAATTCCCTTTAGTTGGTGGTTGAAGCCATGTTACATGTTGGTCCTGCTGTTTAGATTTCTTTTGTTGGAAAAATGATGGACTCAGGATTTGTTTTAAGTTCTTGCATTTACGAAAGGTGATGCTAGGTTGGTTTTACAAAATTTTAAGCATATCTGTATCTGCTCGTAATATATTCCAATTATTTTGTAGAATTCTTTTGATGGTACAGTTGTTGGTACTGTAGGTTGTTGTGAATCATATTTTAGTTGAGTGTTATTGTTCTTGTGATTTTGTCTTGAAGGAGATCAACTCTTGATCATCTAGTTGTTTTCTTATATGTCTTATGTAGGTGTTTGGAGCTATATCCCCTTCGTTTGAATTTTTCAATCGCTATAGTCCCATGTTTCTTGAATTCATCTTCTGTTGTGCAATTTCATTCTGCTCGTAACAATTTCCATAAGGTATATTTTGTATTGTGTGGTACGGATGATTACTAGACGCATTTAAAATTCTATTTACAGCTATAGGTTTGGTATACAGTGTAGTATGTATAGTGTGGTCTTTGATGTATAAGTGAAGATCCAGAAAGTCTATTTCAAATTGGCTGTAATTGATGGTTAGTTGTAAGTTGTAAGTATTGCTATTCAAGTATTTGTGGTAGTCCATAAGATCCTCTTCTGTGCCATTCCATATCATGATAATGTCATCAATATACCTGCCCCAAAAGGTAACGTTATTGTGGATCGTGAAAGCCGAATGTTGCCATGCATGTTGAGTCTCAAACTGTCCCATACAGAGATTGGCATAGAATGGTGCAAATTTAGCACCGGGTGGTGCAAATTTACCACTCATAGCTGTTCCTTGGGTTTGTTTAAAGAGTTGATCACCAAAACAAAAGACATTATTGGTTAGGGTAACGTTGAGCATCTCGAGAATCATCTGGTTCTGTTCTGAAAAGATATTGATCTCATTTTGAGAGAATGATTTGTGGTGGCAATGCCTTTGTCATGTATGATGCTTGTTTATAAAGCTGCTACGTCTAAAGTAACAAACCAGTAGTTGGATTCACAATGGATAGTTTCTAATTGCTGAATGTTGTGGGTGGTATCTTTGATGTATGAAGTCAGTCATGCGGATAACGGTTGGAAATGATCATCTATGTATGCCGAAATTCTTTCTGTGAGAGAACCTATGCTATTGATGATTGGTCCACATTGTGCTAAATCTATGAAGGGTTTGTGAATTTTTGGTATGAAGTATATAGTTGGTAGTATTGGATCTGACATACTGATAAATAGATGTTCTTCTTCCGTAAGGAGCCCTTGGTCTTGCCATTGTGAAGTCATGCGGTACCAATGCTTCTGTATTTCTGATATTGGATTTTGGGTATGTTTCTCATAGCATGTGTTATTGTTTAGGTGTACCATTGCTATTTCCACATAATTGTCAGTTTTTAACAAGACGATGTTGCCTCCTTTATCTGCAACTTTGACGATTATATTGTTTTTATCTTTAATTTGTTTTAAAGCTTTTTGTAAAATCCTGTTGGCTCGCCTTGAAGAACAAATCTATAGTATAATCAGCTCTCAAAATTGGGACAAATCTGGATCTTGGTTTGAGTGTGGTTTCCTCAGAGAGTCCCAAAACGATTCCTTGCTCTTGTGTGAAAGATTCGGTTGTATGTATGTTATGTGCTTCTGGCAAATTCACAAGATTGATGGTATTCTCCACATGTGTGACAGATAATTCTGAGCTTATTACTTTACTGTTGGATTTGGATTCAGTAGTAGTGTTAAGAAAGTATTTCTAAGTTTAAGTTTCCTACAAAAACAATATAGATCAATCATTGTTTGAAAATGGTCAAATGTTTTAGTTGGGTAAAATGTAAGCCCTTTATTAAGTGTTGAAATCAAATGAGTTGAAGGCAGCATTTAAAACCCCTTTCAGACATTTTGAATACAAAGTAATGCCTTTTGGTCTTTGTAATACCCCATCAGTCTTTCAGCGGTTCATGGATTTAGCGTTTTCAGATCTCTTGGGGCATTCTGTATGGGTTTATTTGGATGACATTCTAGTGTTTTCACCCACCCGGGAATCACTTATCTCTCATGTATCCGAAGTACACAGAAGGCTACAGCAGAGATATCTGTATGCCAAGATAGTAAAGTGCCAATTCCTTGAGTCGGAAATGGAGTTCCTGGGATATATCATTAGTGCCGAAGGGATAGATATGGACCCTAGAAAAGTGCCCTTTGAAATGTTCACTTCATTATATAAATCTACTGATCCATCTCTTATAGGATGGTGGGAATAAATCGAGGACATTCTCATAGAGAGTGATGCCGAAATTACAAATCCCACAAAGATAAAAACAAAATTTCAATTTCAGGATTGGGTGGAAACCGGGCACCAAAGAAATTCAAACATTTTGAGACCTTGTCTGGAAAGGGGAAAAAAGGGCACAAATCAGCCACCACATTTCCTATTAAAATTCCCCTTGCCACACTACAGGGATCTGTTGCTTAGAGTATGCCTGAACATCTTGGCCATCAGAGGGGTGGAACTGAGTAGGAAACAAATTACTTCAGTAACTTCTCCCTGTAGATATTGTGGACTTGTGGGGGAAGTTGAAACTCTACGTGATTGGGTGACTTCATGCACAGCCCTATCTGATCTGCAAGTTTTCTACTTGCAATGCCATAGGGTCTATCAGATGACAACATTGGATCTCCAAGGATGGGAATGTATGTTAATGGGATATAGAATTAACCTCTGCTTGGCGGTTCTGTGGTTCAAAAAAGCAGTAGTAAACCAGGCAAAGGAGCCTATCGGATAAAAGGGCATTGCTGAAATGAATAATATTTAGAGGAAGGCATCAAAGATCTTTGGACACAAGCCTGCTCATAAATGCCTCATGAGAATGATTACTGACATATGTGACCTAGGAAACATTGTTGTCAAATAATGCAGTTACCGAAAATGGAAATTGGTGCAGAATGTTGAATTTGTGTTGTAATTTGTTGTTTTGGAGGATGTTTCATTTTAACATAAACGGTTGAATATCTTATTTTGTAAGCACAACCAATAAAAATTAAAAAAAATATTGACCTGAAAACCCCCACACGATTTGAAGTCTCTACAATGTTTCCCTGGGTTTGCTAACTATTATGGGTAATTCATTCATGACTCTGTCCTGCTTGCCCAAGGATTCTAAGCACTAAACATCCCTTTATGTGGACAAACACAGCTAAGAAGGTGTTCGGCACCCTTCAAGATGCTTTCGCCAGGGCACCTGTCCTCCAACATCCAGACAACTCACTACCTTTAATAGTGGAGGCAGACGCGTAAGACTCTGCGTTGGAAGTGGTTTTGCTTCAGATGGATCCATGTTCCAATTCTGAACTGCCAGTTGCTTATTACTCATGCAAATTAGCATTCTGTGAACAGAACTATTCCATTATAGAAAAGGAACTGTTGGTTATCAATGTAGCCTATGAGGGATGGCATTAGCATCTGTTGGGAGGGCTTCATAAGGTAGAGGTAGGGACGGATCAAAGGAACCTGCAATACCTAAAAACACAGTGCTGTCGGAACTGCAGACAAGCAAAGTGGGCGTGCTTCTTTCTATAATAAGATTTCTTTGTCACGTACATCCCAGGAGCATAAAATAAGAAAGCGGATGCTTTGTCTTGTTCCCTGCAAGAGACTGAACCCTGCAAACGTCCTGGTTATATCCTGTCTCCTGTCACACACTTCTTGGCTGCCGCGCAACCACTGCTTCATCAAACAGTGCCAGACACTGCATCCGACCCAACTCTCCCTCACCTTCTCTCCCATCCACATATCAGTTCACAAAACGACCTATTATTCTACAAAGATCGATTGTACATACCCTCTGATTCTCTCTGACAGATTGTACTGTCACAAATGCATGACTCTAGATTGGCTGGTCACCGTGGATGTCGTGCCACTACTGAACTGATACAGACACAGGTCTGGTGGCCAGGACTGGTTAGTCACGTCAGGAAATACGTACTTACTTGCCCAGTATGCGCTCATGCCAAGGTCGAACATAAGCATCTGGTAGGTCTGCTACATCCACTTAAATCCCCATCACGTCCCTGGAATACCATCACCACAGATTTCATCGTGGACCTTCCTCCATCTAACGGCTTCTCTAAGATGGCACATTTCCTGTGTTTACCCGGTTTGCCTAGTGCCACACAACTTGCGGAACTCTTCTTTGCCCATGTGTATCAGCTTCATGGCCTTCCTGAAAAGGTCATATCGGACCGCTGTGCACAAAACACGTCCCGGTTTTGGGCTTCTTCATGCAAACTCATTGGTGTCTCCAATGCCTTCAGCTCTGGCTATCATCCACAGACAAATGGCCAGACAGAGCAGACCAATCAGGCACTTGAGCAGTACTTGCACTGTTTTACCAGTGGCATGCAGTCGGACTGGAACAACTACCTTCATATGGCTGAGGTGGCCTATAACAACACCGTTTACTCAGCTACTGGGGTAAGCCCATTCTTTTGTTGCATGGGCTATGAACCCGTTCAGTTGCCTTCGTCATCTGTTACACCAGGTGTGGTGGTATCCAGATCCGTCCTTGTTCAGCATCTTCATGAGGTACACTGTAAAGTGCTAGAACATCTACAGTTCTCCCAGGCCATGACAAAAACCGCTGCTGATAAACTGCATTCTGTGGCACCCCAATACCAGGTGGTGGATCGGGTCTGGCTCTCTATGAAGAATCTGCCTCTACGTAGCATTCACAGGAAGCTTGCTCCACGCTTTGTTGGTCCTTTTCCCATTGTATTTCACCTGTGTCCTTTTGTCTTGCCTTACCTGCCTCCTGGAAGATCCATCCAGTGTTTCATATTTCCCTTTTGAAGCCTTATCGTTCTGATGCAAACCATCTCTGTATCCCACAACGTGGCCCTCTGCTTGTGGCTGGTGCTCCAGAATTTGAGGTAGATGACATCTGTGATCTGTGATTCCCGGATCCGGCGTGGCCGCCTGTACTATCTGGTTTCCTTGAAAGGCTACGCTGCTTATGATCATTCCTGGGAGCCTGCCTTTGGTGTTCATGCCCCCAATTGATTTGCTGTTACTACCTGCAAAGACTGGTGCTTCCTCTGGTCCTTGGGGTGGTCGGCATGTCATGGCATGGCGTGGCCTCACCACTCACGCCGCATTGTGCCTTCCTAGACGCTGCCATCTTTGTTTCTTTGTACATGCGCACGGGACCAGCAGACCGTTTCTGTGCATGAGCAGTGAAAACAGCTTTAGCAGTCGCCCATGGCAATGCGAATCACAAATGCAAATCTCTGGGCTTATAAAGAGGCCACAGACTGAGCCCTCAGGGCATCACAACCTTCTCTGAAGGCACGTTTGTTGCTGCTGGGTTGTTGCTGGCTGATGACCTCTTTCTGCATTGTGCCCTTGCCCAGTAATCTGTTGCTACCTTGTTCTCCTTCTGTTACTGGTCTTACCATCTACCAATCTCCAGTATGCTACCTGCTTCGTCCTTTCATGGGTACTTCCTTCTGCCTCTTCTTTCTTTCCTTTTCCCTTGCCCCAGTATTCTCTTCTCCATGGGTACCTCCTTCTGCCTCTTTCTTTCCTTTTCCCTTGCCCCAGTATTCTCTTCTCCCCTTCCTTGTGTCTTCCTTGAGTCTTTCACGTTACTGCTTGCACTGCCTGACACCACGCTAATACGTGGTTGGTCCTTTGCCGTGGTGTTGGGAAGGGGCTCCCTGTCCTCGGCCGCTGTTGTAATCCACGGATCTGGGTTCCGGGGGTGTCTTCCCTCATTGCTCAATACAGGACCGGATTGGACATTGGGCTGAAGACCTACCCTGGACTGACAAAAAGGCAAAACATCAGGTACGTGGGAGTCACGGGGGGCCACACCAGGATAGATGGTCACAACTTCTTACTGTGTTTCAGACCGAAAGGCCTTGTCTGTGAGGGCCTCAGTCTTGAACCTCCACTCCCTACTGCAAAATATGTCTGATGGGATTGTAAACCGAGGGTACACCCGGAAGTGATCTGAGAGGGTGCAAGGCAATTTGCATCATGGACCAATGAATAAAAGGTTACTCATGGGGCCAGTGAGATCTCTGTCTCCAAACATCAATTAGACCATCAAGATCACAAAGCTGCTGTATTTTTTGTGCTAACATAGTCAGGTTACAGGGTACTGTTGAGGACCTATTTAGCTGTGCATTCAAAAAATCGCTCCATACAATCACGCTGACCTTCAGACTCAATAGATGGTTGACAAATGCAGACATAGGGCCTCATTCCGAGTTTGGAGGCAGCCATGGCGCTATTTGCGCCATGGCTGCCTCCAAAACCGGTTCCGACTCCGGTTTGGTGAGATGGTGACTTACCAGTCCATTCCGACCTTGGAGGGGCTGGTAAGTCCCCATTTACCAAACCGTTCCCCACTCCCATTTGAGCCCCTATAGGGCTCAATGGGGAGGGCGCAAATAACGGCCTGGCGCATGCCAAGGTCGTTATTTGTGCCGTAGACCCCTAACAGGAACCGTAAGGTACGTTTGGTCTGACCAAACATACCTTACGGGTCCCATTGGGGGACTTCGGAATAGGGCGCAAAGCGATTACCGGCACCAGTGTCCTTACCGGTGCCCGGTATCCCTTTGCGCCCGGGTCGGAATGAGGCCCATAGTAATCATGAACATCTATGTTTGGGGCATAGCCGTGCACTAGTGTACCTTTACAGAAATTATTATCTCCTGAGAAATCTGCCACGTCACCCACATATTTGTATAACTTTAACCCAAGGGAACAGTACCAATATAGCAGCTCCTCTGGACATGATGTAAGAATGAAGACTAATACCTGTGACAGCCCCACTTCCTGGCAATCAACACCTCTGCTGTGTAGACCAAGTTCATCTCTTGGAAAAATGCTATATTTATACCCTGCCTTTCAAAATATAATATCATCTTTCTGGCCTTGATAGGGTTATTAATACCTCTAATATTCCAGATGTTTAACTTTACAGGAATATTATCACACCCAGTCATAGGACATTCATACTATACCCTTGACGCATGGAACCATTTGACAATTGTGACTAGGGGCAATTACTTTTAAAGGTGCGGACCCTGAAACATCCCAGAAATTAACCTTAATGGCATAGATCCCAGAAATAAATGATAGCATTCTCATTAACCAACTTGTAACCCATCGAGCATCATCTGCCAGAATTGCTTGGCCTTTGTAACTTTGCATCTCCCGTAGTCTAAACATATTAGTCAAACCAACGTTTGCCAACCATCAGATTGACACCCTCAATATTAGAACCAACCCCCAACTTCAAGTAGAGCGCACAGTAGGAACATGCCACATGCCAGTCCAACCATGCAGACCAGCTTACCCATAACATCTTGAGCATTTAATTAGAATCTCAATTAGTAGCAGCCGTGACAGGGTCATGGGCTTGACGTTGTCAAGGGGGGCCAAGAACCGTATAGGTGGTGTGGAGGAGCTGAAGGGCACTCCTGTGCCCACCTTCCAGGTGTGCATGGAGTCTTGCATGTATATTGGTACCTCTTTCCCAGACTCCATGCCTGCCAGCCTCTATCCTGGCTTCTTTCTCATCTCTCAGGTATTTCCCAAGAGATGTCCATTAGCAGCATTCACAAGACTCCTCAGACCCTTGGGATGGATGATGGTTCCTGGGAGGCAGCACCATCCAGAAAACTACAAGTACCGCAATGCACCTTGTCCCAATGGACAAGACCCGGCCTTGAACCGGAGGAATGGACTAGTTAGCCTAATCAAAATGGATTAGGCTTCTCTATTCAGGAGATGAATGGGAGAGCAAACACAAACTACAGACTGCCCAGGCATGCTTCAAGGAATCAGGGGAGCAGCAGCTGCTGGGCTGGAACCACAAGAGAGCGACCGGCACAGGCAAACGGGAGACCATAGAACCCTCCCAGAAGGCTTTGTGGACATTAACTTACTTTGTACAGGAGAGAGCCAGAAACAAATGATCACCGGGACTGCATGCTGGGCGGAAGGAAATGGATACTGAAAAGGGGCAGGGCTAAGGTCCTTATGAAGAAAAATCCCACCCCACAAGGGAAGGAGACGAGAAGAGCTTGGAATGGCTTAGAAGATTGGCCCAGGGGAGCAGCTGACTGACGTAGCCAATGGGAACAGAAAGAAGCTACAGGGAGGACAGGAAGAGCTGCATAAATCCAGCAGATTCCCTCTGCAATGGATAGGTGCTTGGGTGAGGTTGGGGCAAGATCAAGAGACCAGAGAGATGTGTGCAGCAGGTGAAGGAATACTGGGGGGGGACGGGGGGTGGGGGAGAGAGAGAGAGAGAGAGAGAGAGAGAGAGAGAGAGAGAGAGAGAGAGAGAGAGAGAGAGAGAGAGAGAGAGAGAGAGAGAGAGAGAGAGAGAGAGAGAGAGAGAGAGAGAGAGAGAGAGAGAGAGAGAGAGAGAGAGAGAGAGAGAGAGAGAGAGAGAGAGAGAGAGAGAGAGAGAGAGAGAGAGAGAGAGAGAGAGAGACGAAATTAGGAGGGGAGTAAAGACCAGAGGAAGGTGAGGGGAAAGATCAGGAGACAAAGAGTAGACAGGGGGTGGAGACAGGAGAAGGGATCAAAAGAGAGAAGACCAGGAGATGAATTGTGGAGAGAGAGTGACACATAATTAGAGTGGAGAAAAGGTTGAAAGATGGTCACACAGAGGACAGGCGCCAGTGCAAAAGACTACTCTGCTAGGCCACCTAAAAAGTCCCTGAGGGAGTTGGATGCTATGGCTTTGAGGCCTCCCTATAGCAGGGCTAGTCCAGACAGCGGGGTCCCCTGGCTATAGAGACTAAAGAGAGAATCTGTACTGCCATGTATTGCGGTTGTCTTGGGACATTGAAGACATTGTCACACAGGACAGCACTGGTTAATAACAAAATCAGGTTTTACTAAAACACTCCTGTCACTTATCATATCCAAGGACCTAGCATGTGTCCGCCACCGACGTCCGTACTGAATTACCACATAACATTAGAAATACACCAATTGTATGCAATGAATTAATAACACATGCTGGCAGGCATCAACTCCACTCTCTGCCACCATCTAATTCAGAGGTCTTCAAACTAGGGGGCGCGCACCCCCAGGGGGTCGCGGCAGCATCCCAGGGGGGCGGGGGGGGGGGGGGTGCCAGAGCCCAGCATGAAATGTAAAAAAAAAAAAGATTTTTTTTTTCTTTTTTTTAGATTGGAGGAAATGAGAAGGGGCAGCTCACATGGTCAGACTGGACCATAAAATGGTTTTAGGCACCAATGAAAAAAATGTCCAGCAGTTGCAAATGGATATTCAGTCCTTTAGTCACAGACTGTTTGAATAGTACCCGAGGGGTTGTTTTTTGTTCAAATGTAAACAAATTGTGATATTTAAAGAATATTTATTCAGCAACAATGGTCAAAACTACTAGCTGCATAGTGAAGTAACTCCTCAAACTTGCCCACATTGGCCAACAAAGTGACCCATTTTGAATGGCCTACACTAGTATTTTGCATTTTTGGTACGGTCATCGCCCTATTGCCCAATAGGCCAGTCCAAGCCTGCCGGCTCATCCATAATGGGTGAGGGGGCGTCCACCCACTGGCCACCTCACCCATTATGGAGGAGCCGAGGAGCCAGCCCATTGAAACACTGAGCACTCCCTCAGCTGCTTTTTCCAGCTGAGGGAGTGCTCCTGGGCTGGCTGAACTGTCAAAGGGAAACACTGTTTGCCTTTGACAGTTCATTTCCCCAGCCGCACATGATCACTGAGCCATGCAACGCTGGGGGTGTTTTGCTTTGCCAGCCTTGCATAGCTCATTGGAAATGCTGGCTGGGGCACTGCATGTATGTATGTGCGAGGGGGTGCTCCTGCGCCTCCTCGCACATATGGGCCGAACAACCTGGAGCGTTGCATTTTAGCAACCACACGCAGGCACCTGCAGAAGTTACGTTTATGGCGATTTATTTTTTATTTAAATGTGTATGGATGTGTGTATGCTTGTGTTATGGGACTGTGTTGGGAGCAGGATGGGCGGCAGCACTGGGATAGTGGTGGGAGTAGGGTGGTGAGTGCCCAGGGTCTGTACTGGGAGTAGGGTGCGGTGACGGCACACAAATCTTCATAGCGATTTCTACATACTGTCCATCTGGCACTTTTGGGGGGCCCGGCCTGCCCAAACTTTGCTCAGGGGGGCCCAGGCCCAAAAAGTTTAAAGACCACTGATCTAATTTAACAAGAGCTCCACGAGATCAAATATGTCCCTCAAGACACCTCACATTCAGACACCGTAGCGGGGCACTGAGCACTTGAAAGGAACGTATTCAAAGTGGCGGCAGTTTAGCATTGGAAGTGTCTATCCTCCTTCTCCCAGCAATTGAAAAACGTCATCCTTGGGCATTGTTCCATGGTGTCGGACCTTCCCAAGCAGATCATCGGAAGAATCCACCATCGCAATCCCAATCGTCAGTGTTGCAATGAAATTACTTGCCAGCTGGTGTGAGCAAAAAAAGTGCACCGCGCCCTCATGGATGGAATATCCACAGCTTAGCCGGGGATAGCATTGAATACTTGATTGTTTTGGCACTCAGGGCCCGCTTAACGCCCACAACGAATTTTCAAGATGGCTGAACTGTCACTGAGTCTGGAAACGTGGATCCTGTCACCACTGTATTCCAAGGTGCCCACTTCTCGAGCCAGCCTTGGGTTTGTGTACTGGGCCCTGCAGTTCAGTAGCCTGGCATTAATGGGCGGATGGGGTGCACCCGACACCGGTTTAGTGTTGCTCTGTGGTCTCTCTCCACTGTGAAAACAGGCGCAAAGTGCTGTAGAGTCAAAGACATCCCCGAGGAGCCATTGCCAGCACAACTCCATTGTTTCTTTAGTACCGGATTCCCCAACGCCCGCTATCCGTAGTAGTTCCTATGGGAGCGACTTTCTAGTGCTTCATTTTTGGCAGTACTGTTTTTTTAGCAGCGTGAGCATGTTGGAAAGGCCCGAGGACAGAGTGCCACAAGGTCTTATATTGTAGATTGTAGAGTCCATTCTGGTACCATGCTTGTCTAGCCTCACTTTAAGATGATCCATTTTGGAAGGGAGTCAGTTCAGTGCCCAAAGTACGTATGCCAGCCCTCAGCTGCACAAATATCTCTTTAATCTCTGTGCGTGTGTGTGTGTGTATCACTAACGTCACGTTTGCAGCACTTGTTGAAGGAAGAACACTTTTCTTAAAAAGACATATTCTGCGGATGTGGCAGCCTGGCATCTGATGGCCCAATCCAGAGGCGGATGCATTAATGGAGCAACACTTGTCTGTCTTCACTGCACCACATTCTAACAACAAATAGTGGTGGTGTGGGGACATGAACGCCTCAGCTTTTGTATGTGACTGATTTATGGCCTCACAATGACCCTGGTAACCATGATGAAGGCCAGGCAGGAAGTGCCAGGGGATTCTCCTGGCAGAGCCCTGCTTTTACATGTCAACATAATCCAGCACCTTTGCTGCACGCTTTCCCTGACTGCAGCGCCACTTTTCTAGTTTACTGAAACTTACGGACACTTTTGCAAATGAGGAAAGTGCCAGTCTTTTAAGAAATGCTTGCAGTGCCACTGGCGCACGTGTTTCTCCCACAGTGAGAGCTTTAGTAACTTTTGGTGCTGGAAAGCATGATGTCACCTCTGAAATTCTTCCACCCACATCCAGGGTCAGACTGGGGCATACAATTGTCTTGGGCACCAATGAAAAAGTAGCCCACTTGTGCAAATGGCAATTCATTGCTTTTGTGACAGACTGTTTGAATAGTACCCAAGGGGGAGTTTTTTGATAAAATGTGATGCAAATTGTGCAATTGAAAGAATATTTATTCCGAAACAGCAGTCAAAACTACTAGCCACAGAGTGAAGTCAGTCATCAAATTGGCCCACTTTGACCAAAAAAACTGGCCCAAAGTAGCATTTCCCTTTAAGCTAGTCCGAGCCTGCCCACATCAGATTGGTGGTGCTGGTTTCTGGGGGGGTGGGTGGGGAGGGGGGTCTCAGCTTTTTCACTACTTTTATCATAAGCTCAGAATCCATCCCAAAAGGCTTGACTTTTGCTTGTGCCTGGTTTACGGCTTGTCTAAGCCTGAGCAACCATCAGGAATGCAGGGCAAGCGCTGCGAGGTGGCTCCCCTTCCAAAAGCCCTGGTTTTACATGTAAAAAAAGGCAGTTAAAGTATGGCACCTCTCAGGTGTCGTTAACAAAAACTGCACTCTGTTTCCTTTATAATGTAGGCATCTCTCAGTTTGCGACATCATGTTTCTTACCTACTGAAGTGTCAAGGACAAGAAGTGGTCGCAATGGAATTGGTGCACATGCTGGCCTCAGAAAATAGATTTCATCAGCTTTTACAAATGGAAAATAGGACATCTCCCTGACAATCCTTCCACCCACGTGAGAACGGTGGTGGTGTCAGGAATTCGTCCTACGTCACCCTACTGGTTCTGCCTATGGATTCTGGGCTTAGTTAATAATTCAGTTCAGGTTCGCTGTCTGGTCCAAGCATAGTGGGCTGCCATTTTCTGCCTAATTACTCCAGGGAAGTGGTGTCACCAAGTGCCTCACCTGCCCCATCTGCCCCGCTATTTGATTGCAACAATGGAAAAAACATCGCTGATTCATAGCTCAATCTTCCTGCGCCCACTGCGCACCGTCAATCAAGTGAACTTAAAGTGCGCTGTTCACTCTTAAACATGCCAGCCTGGTGCACACTGATGACATCATTGCTTTGAGCCCAGCACCAGTGGTGGAAATGGAAGAAATGTGGTGGAGGATCCCAGAAAGCCTGGGGTGGGGCGGAGTTTGGGGAAGGACGGTGCTTGAGGAGGCGAGGTTTGTGGGTGGCAGAGCTGGCAGTTGACTTCTGATCAAAGGAAATGTCCAGAATAATAATAGTTTAAAACGGTGCAATTTCTTTCATGCTGCTTCTTTTCCAAACTATATATCAATTCCACTTTAAACCACTGAGTAAATATTATTTAAAATACACAATTTGCATTTCTTTTACTTTAAGCACACCTAGCACAGCGCCTGCAGCTCCCCTCTGAAAGCAGTTGGGTGGCTGCATCATGTGGGATCGTTTCAATGTTAATGGGGGTATTTATTTATTCATGGAATGTTTGTGGATACCTGTATATTTATTTATGCAATGTTTGTCGGATAAAAGTATCCGTCAAACATTGCATAAATAAATAAATAATCCGGTCCATGTATCCGTCAAACATTGCATAAATAAATAAATAAACCGGGTCCTGGCTGTGTTTGGTTTGTGCAAAACCTTGGGTCCTAGGTTGCAGAAGCTGCAGTCTTCTGTTAAGAAACATCATGCTGAGTCAGCGCTGATTATCTTTAGACTGACATTATATGGAATTGTTTTTTCAAGCTTTCACTATACACTTGGACCTATCTTTGAGCAAAAACCTTGTGCTGTGGCAACATTGCTCGAGCTGTCCCAAGTTTTGTTTTCCTGCATCTAGACCATTTTGGTTCACTGAGTCAAAGTGACTGGCGCGTAGAAAGAATGCTATGGATACATTGAAGCATCGTCCCATAGAGACACCTTCGTAAGCACACGTGATGAATCTGCGCAAGTGCACAAATGTGTCACGCATGTTTGAGTGACAAATATGCATCTGGGATGGATAAACAGCCACATGCACACATGAGTAAATGCTGTAATTAGGCATGCGCCCACTTTAATCGACCCCTGCACCAAATGCACACAATGGGCATGCAGGCACCCATGCAGACCAAAGACATGTAAAGCTGAGGTCGTGGCTGAGGACTGTAACTTCCTCTAATGACCCCTTATATAGGGTCACCAGAAGAAGTTACAGTTTGCGTGTCCTGCAGCTGCGACCTGTATCAAAGTCTGACTGTGTACACGTAGGGGGCGGAGCCAGCAGACCGCTCATGGCGACAATGAGCTGGTCTGCGCCCCTACTCAGTGTCGTCGGCGTGCATTTCTTTTCTTCAAATGTATTTTATTTTTTTTGTATCACTCTTTTTTCCCCAATGTTACCCAGTGCAGAGCATGGCTGACTCTGGCCGGATCCCGAGATCCGGCTACATATCTGGTGCCAGATCTCGGATCTGGCGAGAGCTGGCCCAATGACCAGCGCTGCCCAGCACAGAAGCTTCATGTGTCCTCCGACCGAGCATGATTACGACTTCCATTCTCCATGGGGCTGGCCTGACGCTCGGATGATGCATAGCTGCCAGGTTTTTCTCTTCCATGCAGAATCTTTGAGCCAGTCCTGGGTTTTTTCCCCACTGCATGCTGACACAGAAGGAATACTGCATTTTACAATTTAAGATCAGTCTTAGTTTGTGATAAATTAATTATAATATGTGTTTATTTGAGCAGCTGTTCTGGTGTCTGTGAGGACAGGGACATTGGAAGCTGTTTGTGGGGGGGGTGGGGGTGGGGCGCTGATGGCGACTGAGGCGAGTACGTGCTGTCTGCATCCCAGGAGACCCCTGTGAGAGTGCATTCTCCTTCTTGTGGCCAACATTACAGCACCGCAGTCTGTGTGACATAATTGCTGCCAATCCCATCTTGACCCAATCACTCAATATGCTGTGAATGTGTTTTCGATTTGATTTTAATGTTTGCACCTGCTGTGTTTATATACGCTGTAGGAATCCCTCCTGGCTGTTGCGTAGGCTACAAATTGTAGCACCTTGGCAACATCTCTGGTTATGTTGTGACGCAGGATAAAATGAAGACGTATGCAGCACATGGACGTCATGTAGGGGTCTCCAAGTCCCTGTGGTCTCCCTTGCTACCCCTGTGGTCTCCCTTGCTCCACCTAAAAGAAAATTAAAAAAAAAACGTTTTTTTTTTATTGAGGGTCATGGGCTGTGGCCAGCAGCATGTGAATCTTTGTTTCTGGAATGGTTGGTTTTCTGATAGCTATAGCCTGCAAGATAGCTCAGTGGGCTGAGCACTGGCTGATGCAATGTATGTGGGATCTGCAGGTTGCAGGTTTGACTTCCAGCAAGGTCAACTCAGCCTTTCATCCTGCTGAGGTTGATAAATGAGTTCCAACACAGGTTGGGTGATATTGTATGTATATGTGCTCTATATGAAACGCTTAAGCGTAAGTGCTATATAATAACACATCATTATCGTTTCGCCTTGAACGTCTGCTTGCATTCACAGTAATTTGGTAATATGGGCCTATACGAACTGATATTAATGATACATATGGTGATCCATTCTTGTATGAAATGTATATCACTTTACAGTGATATCATGACCATATTTTTCGTAGTGTACTTAGGAACAATGCTATGTGATGCCACTTCCTGTTTTGTCATGGGTGCAAGGTTGTGTTCCATCGCTTCCCTTGATGTCACTTCCGGGTGGGGTCAAATAACATCACTTCCTGTTACGTCATCAAAGGTCAAGTATCGGGTGATGCCACTTCCACTACCCCTGGCATTTTGGTGAAATGATGTCCCTGATGTAACTGAAGGTCGGATGAGACATCAAGCGCCTTTTCACACCCAAACCTTAGATACGTAGACGTGCTCAGATTTGGCAGCTGGCCTATTCATCTTCAGATGTCAGTTGCCCCTAAAATGCTGGTAGGGCTGGTTTAGAGTCAGTGAAAAGCCAGGCAGGTATTTGGCTGGCATATGGCTGACTTTGCCCAGACCTTCTGCAATGTCAGGGAAACCAGCCTGCCTTGTCAATCTCCCAAATCTTTTATAGACCAGTTTGTCTCCTCTGTGGCGCCCAGATCGCAGCCTCGGGGTTGGGGGGAGGGCACTGTTAATGCTCCCATCCCACACCATAACTCGCCCGTTTCTCTTCCTGACATGACCCCCGAATGGGATTTCCCTCCAATTAGAAGGTGATTGACAGACCGGGCTGGTATTGACAGCTAAAGACCTTTAGGGAGACAGCTTGTGTCTGTTAAGGCATTGATTATGCGCAGGCAGCCCCGGCACAAGGGACCAGGATCTGCGGCTCGCGCTCATCGTCCAGTGAGCATTGTAATATAAAGGGGCGCGTGCAGGACAGGAAGTGCACATCTGCTCCAGTGCGTGGCGTTCAGGTGTGGTGCAGTCGGTTTGCAGGAAGTGGCTCAGTTGCGATTTGATCCAGTGGTTGAGATGAGACGAGGGATGGCGATTAAGACAGGAATGGCGCCAGGACGTTTACACTCTACGCACGCAAAGTCAGCCTTTGCCTCCTCGCCATGCCAACAGCGAGGCCACATCTGCTTCTTTTGGGAACACTAGAACTCCCCGGCTAGTGTGTCCTGGGCAACACACAGCCTATTCATGATCTGGGATGGAGTCAGCCCCGGGTTAAGTTGATATGTGTTTTGCATTTATTTGAATAACACAGATGTCCTTATCGATCAGAAATGACTTATAATGACACATGTACAGGTGGCGTTTGCATTCCCTGAAAGGATGCCTTAACATAGGCACAAAGGGGAGAGAGAACATGCGGTGATCTGGTTCATGAAGGTGTGAACAAAGTGGGGCATAGACCAGGGACAAAAGAACAACACATATGTGACAGGTGATTTACAAAGGTAACATTCACCTTGTTGGAGGGACAAGTGCTTCCGACTAAAGAGGAGTATTGTCCAAAATATACAAAATTACAGTACTATGAGGCACTGCAGGGAGAGGTAGGGCCAGATAGGGAGGATGGGGGTGTGGGGCAGGGGGAGATCCCTCTTTGGCAAGGAAGTGAAGTTTAAGCTGAGCACTGAAGAGATCCACAGCTGGGATGGCCTAAATTGAAATGGCAGTGGGTTCCAGTGGTGTGGGGCCAATAGAGAGAAAGAGCACAAGTGAGAGGCGGCACGGGGTGCACGGGAGGTTACGTGTAGAGGAGGAGCAGAGTTGCATTCAGACTGTTACTGAGGAGCAAGACCATTGATAGTTTTGTAGAATAAAGGAACGTGGAAAGGGAGTTGTTGTGAATTGAAAGCCAATGAACCTGCTGTTGGTACGTAGAAGTGGGGGAGGATCTGGGTAGCTTGTGAGAGGAGAGTGTGGGTAGGGAACTTAAGGACTTTGTCTCATGGGAGGAAGGAGTAGAGTGAAAGGCCAAGGGCTTGGCATGAGCAGTAGTTCAGTTGCTAAGAATGTC
Source organism: Ambystoma mexicanum (assembly GCF_040938575.1). NCBI lineage: Eukaryota > Metazoa > Chordata > Amphibia > Caudata > Ambystomatidae > Ambystoma > Ambystoma mexicanum. The sequence continues at coordinate 754,314,662 of NC_090921.1, read as the reverse complement.
GGTGTAGATTACATTTTTTGTAGAGTGGTGAGTGAAACATTTTTATTTCGAATTTTGAAAAGATTAAGACGAGCAGCAGAGGTGGCGGTAGTGATGAACTGCTGCAGTCGTAGATCACCATCAAAGAGGCCCCCAAAGACTGCGAGACGTGGGCGAGGGAGCAAGAAGGTCAGGCAGGAAGGAGATAGGAAAGGGGACAGCAGGAAGGCCTTGGAAGCCTGTAGAAAGATGACTTCCATTTTTGAAGAACTCAGCATGAGACAGCGGAATGCCATCCAGTGACGGATTGCAGTGAGACGGTTCGGGATCCATTCCGAGATGGCTGGGCTGAAGAAGAGAAAGGAGAAAAATATTTGAGCAAACAGGTGTTAGTGAAAGACAAAGGACGAGATAACTCTTCCTAGAGCCGTGGTGTAGAGGGTGAAGAGCAGAGGTCCAAGGTCTAATCCTTGGTGGACACCTACAGAGAGGTGGGTGGGGTCAGAGGTTTGCAAGTTCCAGGAGTTGTTTTTAAAGGAGCGAACGTTTAGGTAGGAGGCAATGCAGGTGAGATCAAGTGGCTACATTCTGACATGTTTTAATTGACAAGCAGTTGAGTTAAAATGTATACTTTTGTGGTTAAGTTAAGGAGTGGCCTAGTTGTTCAACACATTGTCCTGTAAGTGCTATTTAATGAAGCACTAAGAACTGCCAACATTACTAATCGCTAGAGCTATGTACACTCCATCCTCTCCTTCCAATGCAACATTACTGATCACTCGAACGCCCAACTCCAAGATTCCAACCATTCCACCAGAAACCATCACCACCCCATCTCCGCGCTCTCACCCCCCCTCGGTTTTGCCTGACTCTGGTGGTCCTAATCAGCTTCATCCTTCCTCCTCTTCCTTCTAACGCAGAGCCAGGCAAAGGCATTCCAAGACAAGCCTTGGATCCAGGAGACCAATATGGTTCTAGTTGGGAGAGTACACATATCTATTTACTAATTTAATTAAGGTGAGATGTGGTTCAGCTTAGATGCACTCTGGTGGATACATTGACGTGTGGTGAAGGCTTTCAGTTGAGATGTAGTTGTGTGGCAAAGTTAAGAGGTTGGCTAGTGGCTAAGTTGGAGTGTGGTCTTTGGATGATTAAATCAGGCAACCAGAGTTGTAATCCAAGTGCCCACACATTAGAAGTGTAAATACCTTTTATTTTTAAAATACCACAGTTGCGATTGCAAGGGATATGTATGATATGCTGTGTACAGAAAGTACTGCATGGGCTAAACAGGGGGTACTTACCTCATGTTATACTTTCTGGGGGTCAATTGTGTAAAAAGTGTTAATTGCATGCAGGGGACCAGCAGCGTAGGCACCTACCTACTGTTGGGTGCCCTGCTTGACATTTTTACCATTTTCAAAACAGTGTGTTAAATGAAAGAGTTCAAACAGGCGAAATTGTCCTTATCCTTCCACTTGTGTGCGGCATCATTTACCATGGATTCCTATGGGATCCATTGGTTTAACTTCTGCCTGAGAATCGCAATATCGCATGCAAGCATTAGACCATGCACTGTTCAAAGGAAAGCACAGAGGAAAGGTTAATTGTGTATCGTACTCCTCCTCTGCCTCTGAATGGCTCGAAAATGCCCAGGAGGTTCAGGGGGTGCGGGGACGGGGTGTGTGTGCTGGAGTCATGTTATTGTAAGTAGTTTCATGCAGGATACGCCAACGTCTCATGCAAGGACATTTTAACTTTTGCAAGGCGCAGTGCAAAAATAAAGAGTAAAACCAGACAAAACCACCCTTGCGGTTATTTAGATAGGGCCACTCACAAATAATTTGCAGATGGCATTTACCAATGGATTCCTGTGGAAAACACCGGATTTTAGAAGGTACTAAATGGGGACGGAGTCCAGAGGAATCAATTCATTTTAAACCTGCCTCTTGCACGCGTAAAGCCAATGTGCTTTCAAGATGGAGGAGGAAAACACAACAGAGATCTCAACTCTGCCTCGTGCCCCTTTCTCTGCCTTGAAAGCAAATGAAAATAGGGTGGGGAGGGAAATGTAGGCATAAAAGCATAACACCTTCTTTTCCTGCTCCACCCCATATAAAATGGCTGCCCTGTAGCGTACAAGTAAGGTGTAAATGGATAAAGCTTTCACTCCTTATGTTTGTACTCCTAGGCTTAGAAAATGAGCCCCTTTATGTCCTCATGAGGTAATTATCTCATGAGGTCCCACCTCTAAATCAAGTGGTATTTTAACAATAAGAGGTATTTAAAATACTTCACATTTTTCCTTCTCACCATCATACTCATCATGAGGCCCGTTGTGTGATCCTGGGCAGATCACTGTATATCCCCCTGTTCCTTAGATGTCATATGTGTGTGCAAGCAGAGCCCACGAATGCACTCATGAGATGCTCTCAGTGAGGACTGGTGGAGTGATGGCATGAGCACTTTGCATAGGGCGGAATGTTTAAATAAATAAACCATTTTTTTTATCCTGGTGGCTAGGTTTTCTCAGATGGGAAGGGAGCCGAGATCCTGATCATATGACTTGTCTCTATACGGACTAGTGTGATACATGTTACATTGCGAGTGAGTCTCATACTGCGCCAGTTACCACCGTAGTGTTCTAACATCACCAAGGCTTGACCAGAAAGTGGCATATATTGCCCCAGACCGTAGTCTGTGGAGGAGTGGAGAAGGACATTAGAGGAGAGGGAGAGTGAAGGGAGAGCAGAGTTTGAAATACACATGAAATCTGTGTAGAGGTAAGAGGGGGGCTGGAAGGAAGGCAGAGAATGAAGAAGGGGGTAGTAGCATGCCATGCAGTGCCATTATCTGGCTGTAGATGGCCTACACTTGCTAGGGATAAAGCACACCACCTGCAACTGTTTGAGGTGGCAATTTAACAGTGTATTTTCGTTCATAATGCACGGCGAGAGGCCGCCACCTGAGATCCCTGCCCAGATTCCTCTGGGGGTTTTGGTTTTCTTGGCTTCGTATATGGCTATATTTTGGCAGCTGCTACTGTATAGACAGTACATTTAAGCACAAGAAGTAAGGATGCCTTCTAATGTCTAGGCCCAGCACATTACTGCACAGCATAGCCAACCCCATTCAGAATTAAGTCAAAGCCACTCCAGCCATCTGATAAGCATGTCTGCCTTTATTACATTTTCCTCTGTCTGTCCAGATTCATGCTTCGAAATGGACTGCTGCCCCGCTCTCCAGACCCAGTATGAAACGAATGGCCTTTTAGATGGAATACCCTCCACTCCTAATATTAAAATAGCAGTGGCGCTTCATTGTAAGATCACACGTAACTAGTGATGTGGTATTGCCTTACTTAAAGAACAATTTTTGATTGTGCTTTAGTCACATTTTGACTTTTTACACATTTGCATTAATTGATTCATTTATATACAATGATAAGAACAGATACATCAAATAAAAAAGTATAAGAGTGAACATAGTACAAAAAACATAAAACATTCCATAATATACAGTAAATGATCTAAGTACAAAAAAGAAAAACTAAACAGGTCTAAATACATTAGTGGTCTGCAATTTCATGACTCTCGATCTATTGTCATAAACTTTAGTTCATTCAGTAGTTTCAGCAACTCAATAGATAAGAAGATTCTTTTCCTGCTGTAAGCCTTTGCCAAAGATCTTGGGTGTTAATCCACTCTAATTGATGTACAAATCTGGCAAAATGTTTCTGTCTTATTGCTAATGTGCCTGTGCAGGTTATTAGGAGATGTCTGATGTCTTGGACATAACCTTCATCACACAAGTCCCATTCCCCTGCACTATGTTCAAGTTTATTCCAAATTCTTATAGTCTCTTTTGTTTTTTTTTTTACAAAATTTAGTCTAAATCTTAATAATTCTGCATGCCATTTCAGGTTGGGAAATCTTCTTAGATAAGGCAATATATATTTGCTAGGTTTTTCACACACACTAAGTTTGTTTGCACACTTAAGTTTGCATAATTTGGTTCTAGTTGTTATCCAAACGGTTCTTAATAGAGCATGTTTTGCTTTGTTTGGATTTTCAATTACCGTTTCACTAGAAATCTCACAATTCTGTAATATGTGCTATGACTTACTTTTCAAGTTAGACAAAAACTTGCTTTTTGATGATTTCATATGGTTACCTACATTTTCGTGTAAAGAATGTTTACAAGGGTCTAAAATAGATCAATATAAGAGAAGTAAATTCCAGTAAGAAATAAGATTGAAGTGAGTACAAGCCCAATTCGTATCTTAAGTAAGCAATAGAGAGGAACATCGGTAAAATAAGCTGTCTTTTCCATATGTGACCCTCCATTTTTGCCCAATTCATTTTGCTTGCACTTGGATTAAGTTCTAAACCATACATGATTGTGGGATAACCTTCCCGCTATAAAACTTTATTAACGGTAATAACAAGAATCTACAGAGGCTTTTCAAGGTCTTTTTCAATTGATTTACATATTGGATAATTTTAAATTCCCTTTCTTCGATAAGGTCTTTTATGGAGCTGGTGGTTCTAAGGTTGAAGCCTAGATATTTAATTTTTTTCACAGCTGGCAAGTGTTGGTCATTTCGACGCCAGTTATGACATTTCTTACTTTTGTGCTGATTACTAAAAATCATTATGTGTGATTTGGCAGATTGATCACCAATTCATTCAACTTCGCATATTTTTCCATAGCATTAAGGAGATATTGGAGGCCGACTGTTGTGGGATCTATTAAGGTAATGTCATCAGCAAATGCTAGGAAGTGGACTGAATGATTGCCGATCCTAGGGATGACAAGTGAATGAGCCTGTAAAAACTCTGCAAAATCAGTCAAATTAAGATTAAATAGATATGCAGCTAATATACACCCTTGTCTGACTGCGTGTCTAGTAGATATTTCAGAGGACAGATTTCCTCTAAGGTTCAGTCTCACACGAAACCTTGTGTGGTGATGAAGGGCGATAAAAATTTCCAGCTGTCCCCCCGAAATACTACAATTGCATAGTTTGTTCCATAATTTGGTTCTAATCACTAGATCGAATGCTTTGGGGAGATCAGTTAGAGCTGTATATGTGATGTTTGCGTTGGAACAAGTGCTCTGATCTTTGAGTATGGAGATGATTAAGCCATTCAACATGGTAGATAGGCCTTTTCTAAAGTCGGTTTGGTGTTTGCCAACGATCATTTTACTCTCGGCCCAGAACACTAAATCTTTAAGTACAAGACTTGAAAAAATCTTAATGTCACAGTCTAGCAGGGCTATGGGCCGATAATTACAAGGGTCTCTTCTGTCCCCCTTTTTATAAATCAGAATAACTATGGCCCGCTGCCATGACACTGGCAGTAGATGGCTCTTTATGATGTTTAGAAATAGATCATGAAGGATGCTTGACCAAGTTGGAATGTCTAATTTTAGAATCATGTTAGTTAGACCATTGGGGCCTGTTGATCTAGAAGATTTCGTGATTATAGACTCAATTTCTGATTGTGAGACATTAAGAGACCAAGTGATTCCAACCTTACTGTCTTTCAAGGTGGGAGGTGTCTGCGCAGGGGTTTCATAAAAGTATTCCACCCAACTGTGGTCAGAGATGGGACCAGCTTGTTGCATCCCTTGGGAATTTGTTTGGTCGTTAAGAAGCAGCCAGAAGTTTGTGTATTGGAGTGGTAAAAGGGTTAATAGCATTGTATGACCATTGCGGATGCTTCAAGCAAGTCTTTGCATACGTGACCAATGACAATATCTATTGCAAAGCTTTTCTTTTATTGTTTTCAAAGACTCTTTAGTAAGGCCTTATTTTTTTAAAGCTCTTTAATTTCTTCTTAACTCTTTCTTTTTAATATATGTTTCCTCATCAAAGACATGTCGGGTAGATTTCGGTTTAAACTCTTTTTGGATTTGTGGCTGATCTAATTCCCATAGGAATTCAACATAGCCCCCAGGAGCACTGAGGTGGCCTATTGCCATTTCAGAACCATGATTTAATATTTTATTTAATTTGGAGTTTAATATTCGCCCTTGCTTTGAAAAATTCACTACCCGGTTCCCTTGGACGGATACTTGAAGGGGGAGGGGTGAGTACATGGTATCCGAAGAAATACTCTCAATCATAATACTGTCATGTAAAGCTTTGTGCTCACTGTGCTTTATAGATACAGGTTGGAATTGTGAGCGGAAATGATGTAATTCTACTGACACTATAACATAATCATTAGTTGACACAGCATTCCCATTAGACCATGTAAATGCTGGTACCACATCATCACGAACATTCCCATTAAGAATGATCAGATTCCATTCTGAAAACCATTGCCCTTATTACGGTTTGACTTTGCTGTTTGTGGGAACAATATGCATTGAAGCCACCTCCTATTATGATAAAGGCATCACCATAAGTAGTGTGTATTTCAGTCATTACTGCTGACAAGTCATCCAGAGTCGATAAAATACTTATTCACAGGGTTCCAATAAAGGTTAATTAAAATCAAGCCTTTTACACCTTCACCCAATTTAATCTGGCATCTGGCCACAAGGATTTCTTCAGAGTGTTGGCTTATGCAGGTAACGTCATTGGCTCTACCATTCCGAAGTGCAATGAGCAGGCCCCCAGTGGGTCTGCCACTGTTGCGACAAGACGTGACTTGATTTTTAATTGTGAAGCCATCTAATTGGATATTGTCCCTTAACAATGTTTCTTGGAGAAAAATCAGATCCTTTTCTTTAAAGATTATTTGGCTCACCCCGATGATTTTAAACATGGAGGGACCTCTTATGTTCCAATTTAGAATTGAAAGGTTGTTTTTTAGTCTTCCCTACAGAAGGTCTCCACTTGCTCTCAGCCTCTGTAGAACTTTAGTTAAAATATCCGGCAAGAGGGTCCATAGCTTGGATTTCTCCTTGAGCAGATGCAAAGTTGCACCATTTTGTGATGTAGAAACAGTGGAACTTACGATCTTCTCTAATGTAGAACTATTGTCATCGTGATAGGTAGCAGATCTTTGACTGGTGGTTTTCGAAGAAATTGGGGGTGGAGGTGGTAAAACCTCAAATACTTCGATGTTGTGTTCTTTCAAATCATCTGTGCACGTTAGGCATTCCGACCCTCACTTGTTTTTAAAATAAGTTCTTCTATGATGGTACAATTTTCATGTGGAAATGAGATCTGTTCAATGTCTTTACTGGCAAACATATATAGATCAGGAATTTTTTCTTGTAAGGGCCAATATGTTGGTGCGATTTAATGCCTTCAGGCCCTTTGACTCTTGCACGTGTTTTCACCACAGGCAATGTCATTTGCTGGGGTGTTATTTTTAGTTGCACGCCCTTCTGATTCACTGATGTTGTTAAGGGATTTGAAAAGCTCTTTTTGCTTCTTTGGTTTGACTTGTTGAACAGGTTTGGCCATGGAATCCTTTGCAGCAACCGAGGCCTTGAGATTTTTCTTCTGACCTTTTTCCTTTTCCCCCTCAGTGGATAATTAATTACAGGGGGCTGTTTGTCAGAGACATCCTGGTCAGTTGATGGCAATACCGGCCTGTCTTTAATGGGCTCCATGTCACCATTTATAAAGGTCTGAGTATGGGCAGACTTGTTATTTGACAATCTGCCAATTTTAGAATGGTTCATCTCTTGGTCGTCTACAAGTTGGGCCATTCCCAAAAATTGCACCAGTGCAGATGATGAGAGTGGAGTGTCATCCCCATAGAAACATTCATTTGTCTCTGGAGTGACAACTCTTTTTGAGCTCTCCGGCGAATTCTTAAGATCTGTTAATGAAAATATGATATCCTTCCACATCTTTTCATTCTGTTAATTCTGTTTTTGGGGCTCTAATTTCAGGTCATTCAATGAGATTGAATGTTCGTTACTAAGACCGTACAAACGTTGCAGCAGATCTTTCACTTGACTGTTAATGGCTGTTAATAGACCTACCAGCGCCGATTGACAATTGCAACTTCTTTTGAGAGTTCCATGGGTATGCCCGAATAAATGTGTACCTCAGGCTATCAAAACCAGACTTTTTGTGCAAACTAAATCTGTTTCCTCCACTGTGTATATGCCTGCCAAACTGTAACTAAGAGCCATCTGGCACCTGTATGTAATCTTGAATCTGTGTATCCTCTGTAACAGCGCCTCGATGCCTTATGGGCTGCAAGTGCGCTTAACAAATGCAAATAAATAAATAAATACATTTTTCAATGAGTCAACCACATTGACAAAAGAGTTCAGAACAAAGCTTAGTGTTTTCAGAGTAATTTCCTGGATAGGTTCTGTTGGCAATCAAATCTCTGAAAGCAGGATACTCCGCTGTGTCGGGTTACCTTTGAGGTTTGTACTTCCCCATGATGGATCAAACTGGATGTTTTGCGGAGTGGTCGACATGTGGTGGTGACAGTCCACATTGAGGTCTATGGGTCTCTTCATAGAAGAACTTGCATAGACGTAAAAGGGCATCTCACCGGGTAGATTATTATGAAGGTGAAAGTCTGAGATCTCATATGAGCCAATAGGACATTCCGGAGCGAGTTGACTGTCTTCAGGTGTGATGTTCATAGCATCTAAACTGTGAGATAAGTGCTTGTTTCTTACTAGCTCGCTTATTGTGCATTTCATTGTGGAGGTCGAAATGGTATATTCAAGGTTCTGAAGATAGGATATTTTTACTAGATGATTGTGCAAAAAGAATACAATCATCGTCTCGGACATTGGAGTCTGTCAGAGGTAAGCCTCTCGAGGGCAACGACATGACGCGCAAATTAGCTGTGCTACAGAGAGTGTGCTCAATCCCTCCAGTCGGGTCAAACTCTGGGGCTCTCAGATCATCCCTCGTTGATGTACTTCGGAGGTTGTACAGGACATTATGCTGTATTTTGTGCTAAAGTGGCGAGGACTATAGAGATACTCCACAAGCTATTTGAATTTGGAAATCCTTCTTTTGCTGCTTAAAAGCTAGTCACTGCCCGTTATTTTTAAGAGAATTGCACTTAGGTTCTCATTTCGCTATAACATCAAAGGGGAACATTATTCCACTTACCACTTGAATTTTCTTCTGGCGACCGCCTTCGTGTGATGCTTGAAGGTTGCTGAATGAGAGGAGATCAGATGCAGGTTCTGACCGGATTTACAACAACCGGAGCAGTCTGAGGCTATATAGGAGTGGGTTGCTTCACTCGAGGAGGGTCCTGCAACTCTCCAGCGAACACAGCAAACACACTTGCAGCGCGCCGCTGCATTCCATTTTGGGTGGAGATTTTGTACTCCAATGGATCTGCCTCTTGGAAGGCAAAAGAAAACAGATTTGCCACAGGTTCAAGTCGATGGAGAAAAAGATAGTGATGCTTGCAGGAAACACACTCACAGCACTCCGCTGCTCTCTGCTGTGGTTGGAGATTTTGTACTCTGCTTGATCTACCTCTTGGAAGGCAATGGAAAACAGACTTGCCACAGGGTCAACTCAATGGAGAAAAAGATAGTGCTTCTTGCAACAAACACACTCGCAGCACTCCGCTGCGCTTTGCTTTGGGTGGAGATTTTGTACTCCGCTGGATCCGCTTCTTGGAAGGCAATAGAGAACAAACTTGCCACAGGTTCAAGTCGATGGAGAAAAAGATAGTGCAGCTTGCAGCAAACACACTGGCAGCACTCGCCTTACTTCTGTCATCAAAAGCCTGAAACGAAGACGTAATCACCATTAATTATAGCACGACATTCCTACGAGCTGTTAGATTTTCCAAACTTCTGTGGCTAATAACATTTGATCCATTGGGCGTGTCTGAAGTACATTTCTCCAACATATTGGTTGTTCCGTGCCCCCACAACTGGAAAGTGTGGTGTAAATTCACCTAAGGGTTCATGAGAGATAAAGTGTCAAAAAAGGTTTTTGTTTAACTTTTGTATAGGGACAATTCTCACAGCCTAAGCCGCTGGACAGATTTTCGTCAGGTTTGTTTAAAAAACACCAGGCAGCGCATTCCTTTGTTGATTTGGTGAAAATCCCTTCAGCAGTTTAAAAAAACGAATCTGTAAAGATCGGGTTGCCCCAGGCACCCAGAGATAGCTATATCTCCCATGATGCATTGCAGATGAAACGGCTTTTCATTTTTCAAAAGCAGCAATTTAAAGAAGTGGTGTATTTCTTCTATGTGAGACAAACACCTCAATAGAATATTAAAGGATCATGAAGTATGAAGGTAGTGTGCATGTAAGGGGTACAATTGATGAAGATTATTGAAGGTCTCGGGTTTGTGTAGGCCAAAGAAATTTCTTTCAGAGCGTTTTCTGACATTTCGATGTACATCTCAGTGTTTTACGAATGTGATAAGAAAAGCTTTAAGAAGAGATGAAGAGTAAACATTGAGAATTGCTAATGGGGAGAACTTTTAATTACATTAGAAAGTATTCCTTTGTTTCGAAAATAAATGAGGGATTGCTTTCTAAATATAATTAAAAGAATGTATTTAGTGTGGGCTAAGGATTGAGGTAAAATGGGGCAGAGAAGAATGGCCAAGAGAGGGAACAATGTGTGTGGTTTGAATTTATATACATATGCTAGAGAGACGTAATCTCATCCAGCGTGTGCATTCATTATGGATAATTTGAAATGGCTGTACGGTTTGTGACGGGTTGAGAAAACATCTCGATGTGCTCCGCAGTGTAAACATCTCAATGTGACATCAAGCCGTTTATGTATATGTAAATGAAAAAAAAATCAACAACTAGCTCAGATTTATGTGGGCAGAAGGGACATATTAAGAAAGCATCATGGATCTTAATTTCAAAAGGTTGTGGTAGTGCCTCTGCAGAGATGTATTCAGACTATTTGGGCAAACATTGGGAAGATTCTCGATGTCGCAATGTTTCCCAAGATGTACTGCTGAATTAAACGCTTTTCAGTTTTGAAAACCTGCCATTTACAAATCGCAATGTTTGTCCTCGATTGAAGAGAAAAAGCATCTTGTTGTTTTATAAAAACATGTGTAAATGGTATATATGGGGGGTTGCTGAAATATGTTTGAACGCAACATGCGTTACTGAGGGTGTGGAGTTAGTGACTGCCAAAGAAATATTTTTTTTCAGTGGGATTTTTATGACATTGCAATGTGGCATCTCAATGTTTTCCAAGTATGATATAAAAAGATTTACAAAAAAGCAAAAGCTTAAAAATTGACAAATGTTAACAAAGGGAGATTAATGGGTGGGTGATGAATTATGTTTTAATTACATTTAGATAGTGTTCCTGCGTTTTGAAAAAAAACCAGAAGGATCGCTTTCTAATTATAATTAAAATAATGTGTGTTGGTGACCACGAGAAGATAAAATAGTACTTTCAATGTATGTGTTTGCCACAGAGGTGCAATCACACCCACAATGTGTGTATCTGTTATGAGTCATTTGAAATGGGTGCACATTTTGTATCAGGGGGAGGAAACATATTGATGCTACTTTGAGATGTTAACATATATGCCATGTATGAAACAAAACATGTGAAGGGCTAGCGTAGGCCTATTTGGACAGAAGGGGAGAACTGAGACGGGAGAAACAATCTTAACTGCAAATGCTTGGTGTATATTGCTGGTGTCTGTGCAGCAAATATTTTGGATTAGTTGGGCAAACACTGAGATGTTCCAGTGGAGAACCGCAATGCGTGCATATAATGTGTACATATACACTCCTTTGAGTTTGGGGCAGGAAAGGGATATGTGAGGAGTAGAAACTAAAGATATATGATACGTATTAGGATGCACTTATTCTCCACACAGGGAAAACATTAAGGACTCATTTTTAACCCTAAACATTATAATATTAATTTAGCATTTATATAGCGCTACGAAACCCCAGTGCTGCTTAACCAGGGTCTTTGGTCCCTATTTATCGACTTCACAAGGATGAGTTTGCCCTGTCGGGACTCGAACCTGCATTAACAGGCTCTGCACAAACGTCAAAGCGAGCACTCTACTCGCTGTGCTATCGGACCTGCTAGATATTGCGCCAGAAAACAGTTAGATGTTCATTTTTAAGTCTTAAAAAATGGGCCTGTTTGGTAATGACAAGGGTGGATGGCATAGTTCATTACAGAAGTGTCAAGAATGGAAAAGAATGCACCGTCAGAAACACTTTTCAGGAAGGTATTTACAATTGAAATGTGTTTTATAGTCGCACGTTTACATTCCAATGTTACAACTTTTGGGTGCAGAGGAGCAAAAACCATTGAGATGTGTAAAGGGAGAAAATGAATGGGAGAGTAGGTTTGTTATGAGTGATAGTGGCTGAGTAGCCAAGGCTTTCCAGCAACTGGCATTGAATCCTTTTTACACAAGAAAGGTACAGCTTCTGGTGACTGGAGAGGCACCCTCAGAAAACGTTAAATTCCGTGCAAAAACACGTTAGTTAAAGCAGAGTTAATGTGAAACAGCTCAAAGCAACACAACCCTTGGAATTCAGTGAAAAGACTTTAGTTGACGTGAAGTTAGGGTGCCGGTTTATTGCCACACAGTCCTTGAAATTTGACCAGCTGTTGGAAGCTATGCCACTTTAACTCTGAGGCCTCTGTTGTGAAGTTCATGAGCACAAAGATCACATCACAGATGACATCACTGACAACCTCACATATGATATCATTTATGAGGTCACGTATGACATCATCAATGACATCGCTGGAAACCAGAGAAACCTGATGTCACAGATGACATTACTGACAAAGTCACATGTTCTCACCTATGACAAAATGGTGTGTATTGACATTTAACCCAGATATTCAGACTATTAAGAAGATTGCTCACAAATATTGCTTAAGAGGGGACTCTCAGTTATGGTGGTGTGCCCCTAACATGACTAAACGTGTTTCCACTGAAATTGAAGGGTTTTGTTGCATCGAGCTGTTTCACCATAACTCTGTCTTAACTAAGATTATTTCACTCAATGTAAGTGTTTGATAAAGTACCCCTAAATGTACTAAAAAAGACTATGCAAATAATAGTGGAAAGGTCACGGATCTCCAACGTGGCTTGCAATATTCTTCTTATTTCAACTCTCATGACTCTCATGCCGCCACCCACTGCGAAACCTCTTGGATAGTGTTTTTTTTCCAAGCCCTTTCATTTCTGTTTCCTCTATTTCCTTTCTTCTTTTTTTGTTCTTTTCTACTTCACATTTTCTACCTCTCTCCCATTTTAGCATGCTATCTTTCATTTAATCTTATCACACTTTGCTTCCATCCTTTTTGCCCCATTTTACTGCCCCTGTGCAATGTTTTCAATTCTTCTTAATTTGTGTCCCTTTTTTACTGTAGTGCAGCTTATTGTTTGAAGCAATTTAACCAATACACGATCATATAGAGGTGATAACTTTATTAAATACACTCATATACTTGGATGTTAGCTTTCAAAACCTTACATATCTCCTCCGCACTGCTTACCTTTCCGCGTACATTCTCTCCCTTTATTTCCTTTCACACCCATTCGTCATTTTTCATCAGTTATATCTATTTCATTCCCTTTTTCAATTTCCTGTACCTTTTTCTAAACCCTGTTCTGGATATTGTGATGCCATATTACTGTTTCCATTAATACTTCTCCCTCGCTTTCCCACTGGTTCCTTTCTTTTTCGGTTTTGCCTGACTTTGTATTACAGCAGGGACAACATTTATGGGTTGGCAGGGGTCGCACATACAACCCCTGAGGTATCCCTTGCTACCCGTGTGGTCTCCCTTACTACCCCTAAAAAAAAAAAGAAAGAAAAAAATCCTTTTTTTAAAGTTTTTTTTAAATGGAAGCTCTTGGGCTGGGGCCAGCATCATGTGGCTCTTTCTAGCTTGTTCAGGCTTCTTAAAAGAACAGGGGTTCCACAAGTGTAACACTTTGAGCCGTGACCCTAAATAAGAAAGAATAGGAACAACAAATAATTTGTCTTTCTGGAATTCTATACAATAATTGCTAGACTCATTAAAGGTTTATTTCAGGCACACTTCAGAGGGTGAGTCGCTGATTTTGTCTGTTCTTAAACATCTCAAATTCACAATGCAGACAAAATCGTCCAAAAAGCCTTCAGCGTAGAATAAGCATCCATTTCGGACTATGTATTTTGCTTTGAGCAAGTTGCAGTTTTAGCATTTTTTTTCTGCTGTTGTCTCTGTTATGATCATTACAAGACATTCCATCTCAGCGTCTTCGGTCACTTGACAAAATCCTTGTGCCTAGATGCCTGTGTACAGTGTAGAATTGTTTGACCATAGCACATAAAGTGTCCTTTGATTTCATTGTGCCACAATCAATGCCTTGTTGTAACATATCTATCTTTCCTACATCCATGGCATGCTGCTCAGTATGTCTGTTTGCATGTATGAGGTAACGAGTGCCTAGAGTATGGGACCCCGTGTGAAGCCATGCTCTGAAGCCTGAAAACTAGATCAACGCAGTCTTGACATGAGGCCAGCTTTGCACCAGACCTGCAGATGAACTGGCCTGCTGTTAAATCTGTTAACAGTTTAATAGTATCCACTGCAGAATGTAATTTGCTTTCTGACTTATAGAACATTCAGTCATGCAATTGCTCATTTTACTATAGCCAGTAACAATGCTCAGTGGGTTGAGCGCTTGCTGCAGCGATGAGTGTGTGATCGGCAGGTTCGAATCCCGACAAGGCCAACTCACACTTTCATCTTTCTGAGGTTGATAAATGAGTACCAACACAGGTTGGGCGATATTGTGTGCATATTTGTTCTATATAAAGCGCGAAAGCGTAAGTGCTTAATAATAAGACATCATTATCATTTGTCCTTGGATGTCTGCTTGCATTCACAGTAATTTGGTATTATGGGCCTATACACACTGATATTAACGAAACATATGGTGATCCATTCTTGTATGAAATGAATATCACATTACAGTGAAAATCACATTACAGTGATATCGTAACCATATTTGTCGTAGTATACTTAGGAACAATGCTACTTCCTGTTTTGTCAATGGGTGAAAGGTCGTGTTCCATTGCTTCCTGTGATGTCACTTTGGGGTGGGGCCAAATGACATCACTTCCTGTTATGTCACAAGAGGCCAAAGGTCAGGTGATGTCACTACTGCTACCCCTGGCATTTCGGCGAAATGACATCCCTGTATTACAGATACAATTTCCATCTGTTGTCTCGTCATGTACTTGATGGAGGGCTCATAAGACAGTTTGAACTAGGTACTGCATGTCAAACATTGAGTGGCGTGTGCATGTATCAGAAGGATAAACACAGCACGGAATGCTGTGAAGTGCATGCCTCCCGAGGAGGGGAGGGGGCATGCTGTGTACTTACAGTATAAAGGATGCAGATGCATTGTAGATGTCAGGGCATTTTATGCTCCCCAGCTTCAAATTCATGCCCATTAGTTTCAGCACCTGGGTAATCTCTGGCAATGGAGTGAATACCCAGACGTTCGCTGGCAAAAGCTGGTGATGGTGTGAGTAGCCAGGTTTTTAATGGCTCTTGGTGGAGTGTGATAGCAGTACCTGTCATTTGATGTGAGTACAAGATCAAAGGGTGGTGCCTGGGAATGTGATGCAATATGTGTTACAGGTGAATGCCTGACAGTGATCTACATAATGATGAAACCAAAATGTTTGGCTTTGGCAATGCATGTTTAAAAAAAATAAAATCAAGAGCCATAACCCGTATTTCGCGTCAAACAGGATGGCCTCCTGTGCATAGAAAGAGCCACACTGGGCACTGCCCACTATCTTCCACAACAAGTAAGAGGTGGCAGGTGCTGGCTCTTTTTGCACAGGGCTTTGTCGACTCAAGAGCCAGCTATGCTGAGTTATTAGAGCTGACTAGTTGAGTGAATGTATTTCTTATTACAAGCGAAATGTGATGTTAAAACCCACGTCTAAAACAGTTATAAACTGCATCTATAGAGAGATTAGAAAAGCATGCGCTATTTTCAATACCTCATATTTTAAACTACCACCTAATTATTAAATGAGCTTACAAATAGATTGTACTGCCTGTGGTGCATAGAAATCACTTAATATGACATATAATCCATACTTACCTCACTCAGTACTTTATATGGCCCCATGCAGTAAATATCCTATGAAATCTCAAATCATGAATAAGTGGTATTTAAAAAATAGGAGGTGATTAAAATACCCCCATTTTAACGTTACCATCATTTGATTATGATAACCTTCTGGATAGATGTAGCTGGCAATCATCATCGAGGCATTAAAACAATGTATTCTGCCTCACAATGCATCAATCTCTTTGTTGCCTCATTGTAAAATGTAAAATATTAAATTATATAATCCTACTCTATATATGTTGTACGTCGACTTCAATGCAGCATTTGATAAGGTTGATAGACAATGCTTGTGGATCAAATTAGAACGATGGGGGATCCCACAAGGTTTAGTTAGGATGCTGATCCAGTTTCATGGAACACAAGAATACAGGTTAAGTTGGACAGCAATGGTGCCTGCACCAGAGAGATACCAACCTCGAAAGGGCTAAAACAGGGCTCTGTGCTGGCCCCCATGCTGTTTAACTTATACTTGGCCGACCTACTGGGTTGGATGGTAAAGACCAGGGGCCTAATTACGAAGAAGGAGGTAACCATGCTGCTATTTGTGGCATGGCTACCTCCATTCTGGGTACCGGGTCCGGGTCCCTGAATGGGGAAGTACCGGGCCATTCCAACCTTGGAGGGCCCGGTATTTCCCCATTCAGGGAACCCGGACCCGGTCCATCCCCATTCCCATATGAGCCCCCATAGGGCTCAATGGGAATGGGAAGCATGCTAACAACGGGCCCGTTGTTAGCATGCTGGGCTGCTCGCGGGACCCGCAAAGGACACCTAGTAAAACCAGGCGTCCTTAGCGGGTCCCGCGAGCAGACCTCGTAATGGGGCAGTAAGGGGTTAACGACTCCGGCACCTTTGTCGGGGCCGTTAACCCCTTACCACCCTCCTCATAATGAGGCCCCAGGTATTTTACATCTAAGATTGGAGGGACCCACGTACACTGGTTTTCATATGTGGATGACATGGTCTTGATGCACCATACATTTGTGGGTCTGAAAAGGTTAGCCAATTCTTTGAAAATGTATGCAAAAGAAAACGGTCTTGTCATACATTATGATAAGGCAAAGTACACGGGCATAGGAAATGGTCAGAAGTCTGGAAACCCATTACATACCACAGAGGGTAGGATTGAACAGGTCTCTACATATAAGTATGTGGGTTTGCACGTAAGTAAGGACAAAAAATATATGGATCTGATTGGCTCAGAACGGAACAAAGCTTGAGTCCTAACTGCTATAGTGAGAAAATTTGCAGAAAACACTGAAGGCTATGGTTTAACAGTGGTAACGAAACCTAGGGCTCGTTATGGTAGATAGTGCGCTGTTGATGCTGCCAAGAATTGATCAAATATAAATAATATGTTAAGGGTGGGCTGTGCTGCATCAAAAACACTTCCACTGGTGCTCCCTAGTAGGTACCAGGACACAATAACTGAAAGGAGAATTGAAGGTAAGTCGGACGGAAGCAGCGCGCATACCATTTTGTGATGGGGATTGGGCCCCAGAATTTGTAACACAGCATCTTACTGCCAAAATAGACAGTCGTATTGATGACAACACTACACCTCATCCTATTGATATCCTTTACAACCATTTTGCAGTATCGGGGTTGATAGATTTACAATTTAACGCAAATTATATTCTACAAGTGGCCAATTCACTTACTAAGAATTCTGCCTTGATAACGACCCGGAGGGTCGAAACACGTGTCGGCTGGTGTATTATCACAAATCAAAATAAATATAAAGACTTCACTTGTCACAGCACAAGATCCAATCTGAACGAACTCATTTTTCTCAAGAACCTTTTGAATCCATATTGACCTAAACACGTGGAATGTGCGCGTCCAACTTACCTTCAATTCTCCTTATAGTTTAACTGTGGTTGTACTTGTATGGAAACAAATCACAATCCCAGCTATTATCTATGGATTGAATGCTACATATATAACAAACATGCCCTGGTTAGAAAGTGTAGAAGGGAAAATCTGGAGGAGGATTTTGGGGTTACCCCAGTGTGTGCCAGTTAAAGCTTTAAGATTGTAGCAGGGTTTGACCTCTTCAATAGTACTCCTCCTTAGCCGCTGAGGCATCCTGTATATAAAAGCGCAAAAATCCACCAATGTTCTACCATCGTTGCTTGGTGAAAACATGAAGAATGAGGGAGAAATGAACTAACTGAATATAAAAAATGAAATAAGGAATTATTCATTAGTATTAGCTGGGACATGGATCTCCACCAATTGAAAAAAATAATTTATAAAGAATGGGATTGCAACTGTAACCATGAGCATTTATCAAAGTTAAAAACGTTGAATGATTATAAGGGCTGTCAGGCAACCTACTTATTTCCCCAAAGATATTTGGAGCCATCCCCCTCACCAGCACTGAGAAGGCGGGTTTCGTTACTGTATCTAAACCAATTACCTCTGTTAGGGGTCATTGGCCTGTGTCTGTGGATGCCTATGCAAGATAGATGCTGTAGGCTGTGTAAGTGTAATCATGTATTGGAATCAAACAGACATATAATGACGAAATGTAAAATGTTGGGGTCCATATACATGGGTTATTTAGGAGAAAATGTTCATAACCCTAATTCGATAAAAACGACTTCCTTTTAGAGAACATGTCCAATGGCTAGAAATTGTCATTTAAATATGGCGCTGTTTATGATGTGGTAAATAATGACTGGGAAACTTGAGACGTGTTCCTATATACCTGATAAGGAGAGAGGAAATATGTTGCTTAGGTTAAATGTGGTTGTGTCATAGTAAGGTATGGATAGGAAAGTGTATATATATATATTAGGATTTTGTAGTATAAAAATGTTATTATTTTTAGAATAAGATAGTGAAAAAAATATTGTATTGATCATTGTATTTTATGAGTTGAATTATTGTGAAACTGGAATTCAATATATTTATTGTATTTATAATGTATGATTGATGTGAAAAGTTCTTTAAACTAAAATACATTATATATGAAAAAATAGAAAAAACAAAAAAATAGAAATATTACATTAATCAGGAAAGGTCAATAACTGATTATTGGGAGACATTTTTGCAACTTTCACCCTCAAATCCAAGGGGTGCCGATTCAGTCTTTTACCTGTCAGAGCCTGAAGAAGTTAGTGAGTGAAGATTTAAAAGTGTAAATAGAAAATGTTTTCCTCTTTCTCAGATCCACTTCTAAAGATACATGAAGACTACACTCAATACATTACAATGTTCACCTTTTAATCAAAAACATAATTGTGCAAATCCATTTGATTAAAACTCATAAATATGAATATACCATCGATATCTAATATTCTCTAATACAGACGATTTCTCTAACTAACTAAATGAAAAAATGTCCCTTAATTATAAAAATGTTGACTCTAAATGGAGAAATATTTCTCATTTACTTTACTTACGCCCTATTCTTTATGCGTATACCCATCATTTGTTTGTCTCCACATTTGTCTGGTGGTCAAAGGAGACAAGAATGTGATTCTTAATAGCCAGCCTTACACTAAATGTGATTCTTCATACTAGACTACCTAAATAGACATATCTACCCCACATGTATCAGCCCTACAAGCTGTTAATTTTGAGCTATCTTCAGGGGCCAGAAAATGTATTACAATTAAACCATTGAAAAAGACAGTACAACTTTGGGTATAACAGGTGTCTCAATGTTCGTGTACTCCCTTAACAGTTGTAAAAGAATGTGTAATCAATAGCACACAATATAGTCTATTGCTGACTATACTATTATTGGGGAGGGGACTGCAATTAATTAGCGTAATCCCCTCTTTCTCATCAAGAGAGCAGTGTTGTTAGCAAGCCAACAATGTTTGCTTGAAGAAGAGCCCTCCCATGGTGTTCATCTGCATAATGAAACTTTAAACTACAATCCTTCTTAGCCAGTTCTAAATTGACCACTGTGCAAAGGCTACCTATTAACATACAAAGTCATCCTTTTGACTTTACCATCCCAGTCGCACATTCAGGCTTAAGCCTCTAGACGAGGTGGCAGTAACCCACAGCTTTGCAGATGTTGACTGCAATTACAACTCATTATTAACTCTGCAGGCTAAGGCTGATCGGGGTTATAGTCAAAAACCTCTGTTGAGCCAAATGTTCTGCTCTCGACCATACGTATTGTGCAATACATATGGGACAGTGGTTCTCTTGCGCATATAATGATCTGTTATTTATATAGTGCTTTCACTAAAGTGCTTTACATAGAAAATATTTACATACAATATCACCTAACCAAAGTTGGTACTCGGTTATCAAACCTGGAAGGATAAAAGGATATGTCGGCTTTGCCGGGATTTGAACCTGCTAGTTAAACACAGATTCCAGCAACAAGCGCTCAATATGCTGAGCTATCTGACCAGCAACAGTCTAACCGCTATGACCTGCACAGTTAAAATAAACAGAGTTTAAGTCACATATTGAGATCTTGAACCAAGTTACAAAGCTGTAATTACCTTAAATGGAATGAATCAGTAATTCACAGATTTTCCTTGAACGGATGCATCAGTGGTTGGTATCTTCAATTACACAAGAGGATTCTGAGTGCCTACCTAACTCTGAAACCAAAACATATAGCATCCCAAGAAAGTACCCCACAAGGCTCAGACTTTAACCTCTAGTCAATACATTATTTGAATGTAAGTCATAACAATTTTTGCAACCCTATCGTCATTTGTTTTTCTTATTTAATATTTTAGTTTAAAGAAGAAATGTTCACAGAAAATGCAGCACTGTGGTTATGCTTTCAGTAAACAGTGTCCCTGTTTATTAAATTCACCAATGCTGGATTTCAAACAAAAACACTGATAACATAGTTCTGATAGTGTGATGAAATGACTGTTGCTCTGCAGGAGTTAATCGCTGAATAGTGTCTAAAACGCCTACTTAGTCTTGACCCCAAGCAACTGTTAAACCAACAGTGATCCCAATCATAAAGGTGAAATGAGGTATAACCTGGAAGGCATACCTCTGTAGCCTTTTAGGGTAGAGTAAGCCGACGGCAGCCTAGTCTCTTCTCTAATAGTAGCAACCCAATCTGCATTAGTACAATGAATCCAAAATAAAAGAATTTTAATCAAACTAAAAATGAACTCAACTAATACAAACACTACCACCCCACCCCTGCCTCTTGATGAGAACACAGAGAATTCAGACTTTTGCCGTGAAGAGCAGGGATTTTGCTAGGTCTGGAAAAGATCTGGGGCTATGTTAATGTCGGGGCTGTTGGGACTTGGGGCTAGCCCCCACACCCTCTAGCAACGTCTCTGGAACGGGCACTCTGGGTCTTGAGGACAGGGATAGACAGGCAATTAGTCCAGCAGCAGTGTCTCAATGAAGACTATGGGCCTCATTATAAGGCTGGCGCTCCTGTAATGAAGGGGGCCGGTACGGGACCGCCCCCCTTCATTCCGGGAGCACTGATTACGAGCTTCCCGTCGCGGGACCTGGATCGCACACCTGGTAAAGCCAGGTATGCTTTCCGGGAGGGAGGGAATAACGGGCCAGATGTAATCTGCCCGTTATTGCCTCCCTCCCCTTTCCCATTGAGCCCTATCGGGACTCAATGAGAATGGGGATGGGTTCCTGCAAGGAGGAATTACCGGGTCCTCCTATGTCGGTGTTACCCGGTAAGTCCCCATTGCAGGAACCCAGTAATGGAGCCCGGAACGGGCGTGAGCTCAGCGCACTGTAGCACGGCCCCCACCTTCGGAAAGTTTCAGTTCTCCCTGTCTCCGCAGCACCATGGCAGATCCGCTGCAAGCCCGTTCCCACGAACAAGACGGACATGATCTAGCGTAGTACACTAACATTGTAACAGTTCACCTTCCGCAGTGTATCACTGCTCCCAGAATGACCCGGTCAGCAAGGCCTGGGCGATGGGAAGATCTGTAGAATGGTCATCTGATGAAAGCAGAAAGGTACCCAAATGTGAATGTCGAAAACCACTTTTTCCTTTCCATACAACCACTTTTACTAAAGAAACCTGCAAAATTGTGTAATTATCGTACATGATACCAGCCGTGAAGGACCCACACCCCTGCAGGGGTGTGCAAATGATAAAAGCATTCTGGGGGATTATTCTTTATATGTATCATTGAAAGCCGTACACCCCGCGGTCCCGCGCCATAACTGAACTAATGCTGCTAGGGTAAACAAGAAAACAAATGTAACCATACAGAGGGCACATGTGAAGAGTGTGCGAGAATGCACTCGTCACGCATGTATGTCTAAGCCCCTTATGTACCACCACCGTCACGTACAGTGGCGGGTTACTTTCTATGTACTCCACCAACCCTGCTACTACCTCACTTACTGCAAATGTATATGCATATAACTAAATACTGTAGTTGTTAAAACATAGTGTACGAATAAGGTGCCCAGACTGAATATAATCGAGACACATTCAGCAAAGTTGAAATGCATGTTTTAAAGTGATTTGAATAAGTATTATAGAGCGTTCAAATGTTTGTGATGTTTTTACCTAAAGTCGGCAACATACGAGGGAGATACCTTTGTGAATATATGCAAGGCCATTCCCCCTCCCACCCTGCCAAGACTGCCAAACATGAGAGCAGAGGCCCGCGCCGCGCTGCTCCACCTCCCCCAACTAGACTGGAGCCACTTCAAAGATGCGTAGCCCCCTCTGCAGCACCCAAGGCCATGGGCCGCCACCTGCATTATTTACAGCACAGCAGTAAACCCCTGCCTGAACCCACGCTTCCAATGGCGCCCCCTCATAAACCCCACAACCCACCAAATCATCTTAGTCTTATGGCCCTGTGCAATCAGGACACCCTACACTGTGGCAACACACAGCGGCACATTTATAACCACATATAACAAGACAGGGAGGCATGTACCGTCCGTCCCATGCCCTGAAGCTTAGCCCCTCAACCTATGGCCCCGGTCAACAGGACACTGGTAACCTTGCCCTGACGAATGACCATCAGACCCCTCACAAGGTGCATTCCTCCTGTGTTGCATTAACCTGTAGAATAACCTATTTGAAGATTTACCAAAGAAGATAATATTGCAATGACTGAATGACTGCGGTGTGCATGGCCTAGGGCAAATAAGTCAGGAAAATACATTCATCTCTGACACTGGCCGCGATGGCACAACAACACCGCCCGGATGAACTCTGCCAACCTGCCAGGCCCAGCCCAACCCACGAGGCTGACCAGTGAAGTTCTCCAGCCACGGCCAACCACATCGCAGCAGCACCTATAGTTAGTCGTCGCCTCCCAATCCCATTGAACTTGTGCCCCCTATAGTGTGTAGGTTCTTATGACGTTTTTTTGTAAATATATACGCCTGTCTTTGCGATTGTCAGACAGAGCGCTCTCGGAGTTTGCAGAGTTCTTTGCATGCCCTATTCTGGTTGATAAACTCCCATTTAAGCTCACCCGCACTCTGTCTTGGCTTTATTCCCAACCTGGGAGAGTCCGTCATTGTCTCTCGTTGCGGGGAGGATCGTGCTGGCTGGGGACGCTCGCCTTCAGTGGTGACCCCGAAAGCGTGATCATTACTATTATTTTTTCCCGATCTAACATTACCGTCCCCTTTTGGCACGAGAATCTCCGGTCGAAAAAGGGATACGTGCGGTGAGCCGGCTCCGGGAGGCTGGCTGCCAACGGCGACCGGTACACCAAGAAGTGCGCACTCAAAAGAGAGAGGGTACGGGATCCCAGTTGAAAAATCCCCTTTGAGTACCGTTCGCCGGAGCCGGGGCTGACTGTTGAGCTGACGGCGACACTGCCTGGACGGACCCAGTTTCGGAGACTATCGGTTCAAGACGGGCACGTGAGTACTGAGTGCGAGCGATTGTAAAGGGAGTGGGGGAAGAAGTGTAGGACAGGGAACGAGGAGGGGGTACGCAGATCTACTAAGGATCATCCTAAAATTTCCTTACTTTTTCTTTGCATATGGCCATTAGGATTAAGAGGTGAATAAGAGATAAAAGTGACGGGAACCTAGCTCCGAAAGGGGGTGGAAGGCGGCGCCGCATAGTGCTATCTTGACTAGTAGTGGGAATATATGAAGAAGTGGAATATAAGATAAAAGTGTCCAGCAAAAGGGGGCACTGAGAATATATTAGTGACCGCTATTACTTCTTTCTTTTCTTTTCTTTAGGGTCAGGGGGGAAAAATAAAAGTGAGATTAGTACAAAGCTTAGGGAGAAAGTAAGAAAAAGAGAGTCCTACTATAAGAGGGAAGAGCAGACCAATATATCTATATATATATGCGCATCCATACATCTGAATAAGAAGGACAGGGACAGCCGGCTAGGGAGGAAAGGGAGGACAGTTTGAATTATGACTAGAGTGTTACCAGGAGGTGTGTGCGCCTCGTATGTGTCAGATGTCAATCTGATGTTGTAAGTGTGTAAAATGGCTATAAATGTATAGAAATCGAAAGGTCATGGTAAGTGTGACCGGATAGAACTTTTTGTAGCGAAGAGTGACAAGGTGAAGAGAGTGTGTACTTATTTGATTTCCGGGTTAAGGTTGTCGAAATAACTGATGGTTTGCTCTTGTATGTGCCCCCCAAAGAAAAAGGGAATAGATACTGTGTACAGCCAGTTTTGTATTGTGCAAGTAGAGGGCAGAGCACAAAGGAGCCCATTATTGAATGTGAATTAAAAGACGAAACCCATAGTGGTAAGAGGTTTACATTGTAATTGTGAACACACAGAGAGAAACAAGTACTAGGAAAATACACAAGATGGGGGCCGAAACACCCTTATCACATATTTGTAAAAACCTACCAGGCTATGCGGAGCGAATTAAGAAATATCATGACCAATGGATAACCGAGTTGAAGGGAGAGGGGTTACCCCAGATATGGCCCGAGGGAGGGTCATTTGATAAAAGTGTTCTGGATATGGTGGCCACATGCATTTGTTTGAGGTACAAGGGGAAGCAGTTGCAAAATAGGAGAGAAGTATTAGATCTCTGGAGGTTATTTGAAGAGATACCACCACCTAAAACACCAGTATTAAATCCTGATCTCCCGTCCACCACAGATAACCCACTGATGATACAGAAAGATGTTAAAGAATTGTCAAGTGTAGCGCCACCAGTGGAGGTAATAAGTTTGTACCCGATATTAAACAAGCCTGTGCCCGCAGAAGGATACAGTGACCCCACATATGTGCCTCCCCCGACAACTGCTACACCCCGCCGGCCCACGGCACCCCCGCCATATGAAAGTACAAGGGAGCGAGCCCAGGCAAGTACACAAAGGGTGGACATAGAGAGACTCACAGATGATTTACAATCAAGACTCTCAATAGCAAAAGATGAGCTCTCGAGGATAAAAGACATGTGTGAACAAACAGCACTTAATGCGGCTAGATCAGTGCGCACGTCTAGAGTGCAAGGTGAGAATAGAAAACCTGAAGAGGGGTGGAAAAAAGGTGAGATACTGTTCAGAATTGAAGAAGAACCGACACGAATAATCGAAATAGGGACACGAGAGGGAGATATTGACAATGAAGAAAGGCCTATGGGGGACAGAGAGGAATTACTATGTGATATAAGGGACGAGTTAGAAGAAAGCGACAGGTTGAGCATGGCAATGGGAGGGGGAAGCGAAGGGGGGGATGGTACATGTTCAATGAGAACCCTGGATGATGAGTGGACGGGGCGATTAAGGAACAGGGTGGGGAAAATGGCATCACTGGGAACGTCAGCAGCCAAAACGGGTGTAGAGGCAACGACAAAAGGAAGGCTACAGCTCCCATTGATACACAGGGGAGGAGGGAGGCCTAACTATATCCCATGGGCTCAGATGGATAAAGGCAATTTATTAAAGCTATTGCCCCCGTTATCGGGAGGGGCAAGTAAGTGGATATACGCCTTTGAGAAGCACGCTGCCGGGGTACCCCTAGCAATAGGAGATGTGAAGAGCTTGCTCGTATCAGCAGTGGGGGGTCAGGCTGAGAGAGTATGGGTCAAGGCTGGTTTCCCGGGAGTAACATTAGACTGCGACCGCCATGACGGGGCCTCCTTTAACACAGTGCGTGCAAGGGTGTGGGATGCCTTGCGAGAAACGTTTCCAGACACGCCAGACTTACAGTCAGTAATGCAGTGTACAATGAATGACGGGGAGGAGGCTATGGATTACATTTTCCGGGTCCAAGAGATGTGGAGAGCAGAAACGGGCACGCCCTGGTATCAATCGACATCTTTATTCTATTTCATTATAAAAAGAGGGCTCCCCAAAGAAGTGCAAAAGGCGCTCGACAAGATAGCAGGTATTGAAGCAAAGGGATGGCCTGAGATTCAGAGCATAATAGTACACCATTGTAAGCGAATAAAGGAAAGGGAGAAGGAGGTGGCGCTGAAAAGATTGGCAGACGAAGCAAAATTAGTACAGACAAAGTTGGTGAAGGTTACAGCAGCAGTAGCCGCGCTCCCACACAGCAGGGAGGGAGATGAGGAGGAGGAGGGGCCGATAGCAATACAAGGAAGGGTAGCAACTAATTGGGTTGGAGCAGGACAGCGGCAGTGGAATGAGCAGGAGCAAGGCGGAGGTCCGCAGTGGCAAGAGTGGACCCCTCGAGGGGGACGAGGTGGGTACAGGGGCCGAAGAGGAGGTGGACCGGGATACGGGGGAATGGGAGGAAATGGATGGCAGGGCCCTAGAGGTGCACAAGGGAGTTGCTGGAACTGCGGAAGGTGGGGGCATTACTCTAGGGAGTGCAGAGCTAGACCCAACAATGGGTTCCAAGAGGTAGAACAGTATGGCCATCCCCACCCGGGGAGCCCATATGGTCTTCCAATGGGACAACAACAACTGAGAAACCCAGGCCAAGGTAATGCTGAGCAGCAACCGGGGCACCAGTATAGAACACAGAACCACCCACAAAACAATGACAATATGCAGTATACGCCAGGCAACCCTTTCGCGACAACAGCAAAGGGGGCCCCCGCACCAGCACCTTACAACGGCATGTCAGTGGTTTCAGGAAGTGTTTTTAATCAGGGGGGGCGATGAGACACCCCGCATAGGACAGCCCACAGAGAACACTTGCGTGTCCAGTTCTATCTATGACCTACAATGCAGCAGAGGAACCATTGGTAGGGGCGCAGATAGGAGACAAGCAGTTCATATTCATGGTTGATTCGGGAGCGGAGAAATCATGTATCCGAGAGGGCCGGTTCCCGTTATCTAACAGGAAGTTAGAGACGCAGGGGTTCTGTGGGGCTGTAATTGAAGTTCCTTACACAGAAGCTTTGGATGTAACAGTGGGGGGTAAAACTGTAAAGACACCCTTACTGTATTATGAACACTCACCAATAAATTTATTAGGGAGGGATCTCCTGAGTAAACTTAACATGACCATATCATTTACCGAGAGAGGAATAGTGTGTTCTACACCCGGGATATGCCCCTTGCGTGCGATGTTGGTAGTGCAAGCCTACACAACCACACAGGAAATACGAGGGCTGCCGGAAAATGAGGAAATGTTTATTGAAGGGCTAAAAACTTTGGCCCTCATAATTCCAGAGCTAAGAAGAATGGACTGGAGGATTCCAGCGGAGTTCCTCTTCCGCCCTATAGTGTGTCCCGACACAGCACCAGGATCAGTGGTATCATTAGACTTGCACGCTGTACAGGTGTCAGCGAAAAGGATCGTTGCGATTGGAAAGGGTAGGGAAGGATGTGAGTGGCGTACACTGCTGTGTACAAATGCCAACATCGCCCTACGAGAATTAACAGATGAGGATCTCTTTTCAGACACAGAAGGGGATGGTGAGATAGTAATGGAAATAGCGATGCCCTGTGATCTTTTGATTCAAGCCCGGGAAACCCCGGTCCAGTTGATGGCAGTGGTAGGAGCACCGCCGTCATTTTTTGATGACGACATGAGGCTCGTACCAAATAATTTGTGGACAACAGGCCCCCATGACGTAGGGCTGTTGCATGGGATACAACCTGTGGTAATACAGTTAAAGCAAGGAGCAATTTTACCCAGAGTGAAACAGTATCCATTGTCCCGTGAGGCTGAAGAAGGGATAAGAGAGACCATAAATGCACTACTAGCACAAGGGATAATAGTGCCTTCAACCTCCCCATGTAACACATGTATTTATCCAATCAAAAAAGCAAAAGGAGGGTCTTGGAGGATGATACAGGACTTACGCCCCCTAAATGATGTAATTCAGAAGGAGTTCCCTCTGGTCCCGAACCCTGCATCAATACTATGCAGCATCCCGAAAGTGGCATCACATTTCACAGTAGTAGACTTGAAAAACGCATTTTTCTCAATACCCCTGGCTGAAGAGAGTAGATACCTTACAGCATTCACACTGGGGGGTAAAAGATATGAACACTGCAGACTACCACAGGGATACTGTGAGAGCCCGAGCATATTCAACCGCATCTTGCATGAAGACTTGGGAAACCTATCAGTTGAGAGTACGATTATTCAGTACGTAGACGATTTATTAGTGTGTGCACAAGACGAAGTAACATGTAGAAAGGATTCAACAATGCTCCTGACTCTACTGGCCAACAAGGGGTACAAGGTAGACAAGGAGAAGTTACAGTACTGCCTGACAGAGGTCTTATACTTAGGACAACTGATATCAAAAGATGGAAAAAGGATAATCCCCGACAGGGTAGAAGCGATAAGATCTGTAGGAGAACCCACAACAGTGAGAGACATGCAGAAATTCTTGGGAATGTGCAACTATTGCCGAGCATGGATATTAGACTATGCAGCATACACGAGGCCCCTACTACAAGCACTCAAGGAGGCACAACAGGAAAATAAAAAAATAGAATGGTCAGAAGAAATGAGCGTGTCATTCCAATCATTAAAAGAGTTAATTTCAAGCGCTCCAGTGCTAGCAAACCCTGATTATGGACGCAAATTTTACCTATTCTCACACTGCAAGGGAACCCTCATGACAGCTGTACTGACACAAAAGACGTCCCTAGGACACAAGCCTTTGGCTTACTATAGTGGTACTTTAGATGCCGTGATGCAAGGCCATTTCGCGTGCGAGCAATCACTCGCTGCAGCCGCGTTCGCGATTAGAAAAGTGCCACAATAGTAATGGGTTGCCCTGTGACATTGTTTGTGGAACATTCATTATTTGCAATACTTGAGAGGTCAAAAAGCACACTGACAACACAGCGGGCAACAGCCTACGAGATTATATTGTCTAGCGCCAATATCCATGTGGTAAGATGCAAGACAGTGAACCCCGCCACATTCATTACAGAAGCGTGTACACTAGAGGACATGCAGGACCACGATTGCGCAACCTACACAGGAGAAAGAGGGGAGGACACAGTGGTGTGTGAGAACGCTCTGAGCGAGGGGGAAGTGTACTTCGTGGATGGGTCTGCATCGATTGATGTGGACACGGGAGAAAAGCATGTCGGTATGGCGGTGGTGAGATTAGAAGACGGTGAGTATGAAACATTAGTTCAATACCGCCTCCCATCACATTACTCCGCACAAGCAGCAGAACTGATTGCGCTCATAGAAGCACTACATGCAGCAAAGGGTTGTGCAGTGACAATATACACAGACTCAGCTTACATGACGACAGTACATGGAGGTCTAGCGAGATGGGGGCGGAGGGGATTTCGACGGGCAGACGGAACACCAGTACAGCATGCGGAATTGTTGAAAGAGTTAATTGAGGCCCTACAAAACCCTACCGCAGTAGCAATAGTTAAGTGCCAAGCACATACATCCAACACAGACGTTGTGTCTTTGGGGAATGCGGCAGCGGACGCTGCCGCCAAGGAGGCTTCCTATTTTCAGAAATATGACGCAGGTGAGTACATGCTGCAGCATAAGACAAACGAAGAGCCCCCAGAAGGGTACAACATGATGCCCATATCACAAATACTAGAATTACAGGAAGGAGCTAGTGACGACAAAAAATTGATGTGGACAAAACGAGGGTGCAGCAAGTCGGGAACAGACTTGCTGTGGTGGCAAAATAACTCAGGAAAAGTGGTAATGCCAATCCAGTTACTAGAAATTGTGTTTCAACAGCTACACTTCCCTGCACATAATACCAAACAGCACATTGAAGCAGAAATACAAGAAGAATGGTTCGTGCCCTGTCTCCAGGAGCACGTATCTCGATTGGCAATGGAATGCACAACATGTCAGATCTACAATTCAGGAATGACATTACGCACACTCCGGGGAACAATTCCTAAACCCATTGGCCCATTCAGAGAACTGCATATTGATTACGCAGACATGGGGGAAAGGTGTAATGGCGCATGGTACATGATCGTGGATGTGTGCCCATTTTCAAGGTGGGTGGAAGCGGGACCATGTGCACGACCTGATGCCAAAAGCGCCGCCAAGTTCCTAGTGAGGGAAGTATTCCCGCACTGGGGAATTTGTGACGTGATTCGCTCAGACAACGGCACTCATTTTGTGAATGAACTTTTCAAGGAAGTCACTACATTATTGGGAATAAAACATGAATTGTGTTCGATTTATCATCCTCAAAGTAATGGCGTAGTGGAAAAGATGAACGGACTGTTAAAGGGCAGGTTATCAAAACTATGCTTTTCATTGAAGAAGAATTGGATCTACTGTCTGCCCCTTGCGCTATTTGAACTAAGAAACCAGCCAAGTAAAGATCACCATTTGTCCCAGCACAAAATCATGACTGGGAGACGAATGCACACAGCACACTCCCCACTGCGCGAACACTCAGATGCACACAGGAGCGCCGCGATATTGGAAGAAGAGTTCACGGACTATTTGAAAAAATTAACAAGGGCAGCGCGCGCAATATCAAAGCAGCTCTCCCCACCCTTCACTAGAGAGGAGGGAAAAATAACAGGGTCTGTCACAGAGCCTGAGCAACAGCTACAGCTAATGCCGGGCGAACTAATTTAAGTCAAGAGTTTTGTGCGTCGATGGAATGCACCACGGTTCCACGGCCCATACGAGGTAGTGTTCTGCACGCCCACAGCTGTAAAAGTGAAGGGCTTGAGGTACTGGGTACACTTGACAGATGTGCGAAAAGCTTATAATAATGTGCAAGAGGAGGCAGATGAGGAGGCACAGACAACAGCAACTGATTCAACTGAACAGAATGTCTGATTATTAACTTGTGTTTGTGCGTCAGCAATGAACGTGAATGGGAAAGTGACTGATGAAGTATTGCTGCATTCTCTTTTTTATATTACTGGGAAAAAAAAGTTTTTTTTTGGACTTATATGTGAATAATGAAGTGATCAAATTGTGACATGTTTACACCCTTGTCTGTGAATACCCTTCCCTACAACCCTACCCGCTTCCATTACCCGTCAATATATATTTTGGCACTAATGGTGCCAACAAAATGTTTACATGCATGCACTTAATGCACTTTTATATCTTAAACAGGAACTACCATGGCATCTAACAGGCAGCCTGCAACAGATAGAATTAGTACAATGAGATAATTATTAAATGAGAGATGTAGATATTCGTATGAGTGCGGATTATCTGTGTGCATTACGATGTTTTTTATGCTAATATCTGGCCTGGTTACATATTGGTTTATAGCGTTCATCTCTATCGAGATGAACGAGGGGGGAGGGATTAACAACACTGGGATCAATGGCAACACTGGGACCAATGTAACTACAAGTGTCAATATGAGGGAAGGTGAATTTCTGGTATGGGATGGAACTAAACTCGTATGGGGTTATCACACCACACCATCCAATGCTGTCATATCAGAGAAGAAAGAGCCACAGGGTGGAATGCAAAACAATACAGTATCTCCACCAGTGATGTATAGGTATAATGCTTGCAGTTTAAATGACCGAAACCCGTCTGCCATATCGTGGTTGTATGATACCCCCACCAGTCAACCTGCCCCCGTCTTAAAAAACAACCTGCAAGATAAACTCAGGGACGAAAAGGAAAAGATGCTAGCAGTACACAAAATCTTATACGATGAATGGGCCAAGGGGGGCGGGAATGAGAAAGGGGGGTCTATTCTTTCCCTCGCCCAGGAGGCTGGGAAGTACATAAGGAACAAGAACAACAGACGGAAAAGGGAAACCGGGAGGAGGAAGTATGATGAGTACTATGGGTTAGGATTAGACAAGATGGAAGACCCACGACACCCCCACCAGACAAATAAGTGGTATGCAGATATGAGTGCCACCGCAAAACAAACAACAAATGAGAGGTGTTATGTCTGCTCCCTCATTCCTCATGCTTCAGGTACACCCAAAGTATTGCTACCCAAAGAGTTGCCAATTATAGATGCCCAATGTCTCCTTCATCTCACGTTATGCAGGATTAAGAACACCTTCCAGGCACATGAAGTTACTTTTAAAATGTTGCAGAACGAGAAAACTTGCTACCCAAAAACGGCAGGGGTGGTATGTCTGGAGGAACCATTTTTTGTAATACATGGGACACTTTTTTCAGACAACAAGTGGAAGGATGAAGAAGTAATGTGTAAAGCTGAAGCACTGAGAGGTGTGGCACCAGAGAAACTGCAGTGGATAGAAGAAACATGCATACCAGTATGGAAGGAACACATTTCAAAACTAACTTGGGTAACCACCATCGAAAAACCCTTCAAACTACAGAGTGAAATAGTCTATGAACTATGTTTCAAAGGAGAGGGGAAAACCACCATGGGAACAAACAAGAGCTGCAACAAGACCCTCACCATCCCAGATCTGAGAAAAGGGACAGCGGCCCTAATGGACACGTACTGGGTATGCGGCAATCAGGCATACCTGCACCTTCCCCCGTCATGGAGTGGCAGCTGCTCAATGGCCACTCTACACTCAGCCCTAATGGTAATACCAGAAAGCCACATCGATGGAAGCAAAAGGACACAGGAGCGCATACAACAGAGTGCAGCCCAGCCGACTGCGGAGTCACAAATGTATGTCCGGTCCTCCGGAAACAAGGCAGAGGTGCTGACCCGTAACAGAAGAGCATCAAATTACATATCAAAGGCATCATCAGAACTGTTGGCTCAGATCCCAGACAGATATCGATTGTTCAGCTCAGCAGAAACATTCTTCGCCTCACTCATCTCAAGTGTCCAACCAAGGGCAAACGCAAAATGGCTCCAGATAACACGTTGGGAACTGATTTAGCTGGCCAATGACACTGAAGAAGGGTTCAACGTAATAAAAGTGGAACTAAGGGCTCTACGGCTGATGACAATGCAAAACAGGTATGTCCTGGACCTGTTGACGGCGATGGATGGAGGTGTTTGCCGAAAAATCGGAAGTGCTTGTTGCACTTTCGTACCTTCCGAAGATGCAGAAAACGGCTCCCTGTCCCATGTGATCGAAGCAGTGCACAACCTAGGAGAAAAAATGAAAATGGAAGGTGGAGCAGAAGACAGTACGTGGTTCGATAACATTTTCTCCTGGGTCGCCTCGTGGCTTGGAATAACTGTGAAATTTTTGATGCCAGCTGTGGTGTTCCTCTTTTTTGCCTTTTGCCTGTGCCAGGTGGGTCTTCGATGTTGCGCTAACGCAGTGCCTAATGGTGCAATGATGATGGTGACAATGGGCAACACTCGTGGGACAATACAAAACATGCAGGAAGTGCAGGTACAAACAGGAACAGATGACACACCAAGGTATCAGCTAGTGCCTATCTATCACGACAAAGATATCATAGATAAAGCGTGGCACATCACCATTAGAAAGCCCCGTGTACTAGAATGGTACCAGGAGGTGTGGGTATATTTGGCGAGAGATGGCGGATGTATATACCTGACTTGTACCCCAGATGAATATGCCAGAAGAGGGAAAAGCTTACGGGGGGTGTGCAGAGCATGGATGCCCATAAAAGGCACACCTGCATGGGACGAGGCAGTAATGGACGAAGAAGAATGTAGAAGGCTGGAGGACTTAAAGTATTCGTTACGTAAGTAACGAAAAGGGGGAAATGTAGGGGAGGAATGGTCCAAAAGACCCCCCTTGCCGAAGAGGAGGTGGACCGGGATACGGGGGAATGGGAGGAAATGGATGGCAGGGCCCTAGAGGTGCACAAGGGAGTTGCTGGAACTGCGGAAGGTGGGGGCATTACTCTAGGGAGTGCAGAGCTAGACCCAACAATGGGTTCCAAGAGGTAGAACAGTATGGCCATCCCCACCCGGGGAGCCCATATGGTCTTCCAATGGGACAACAACAACTGAGAAACCCAGGCCAAGGTAATGCTGAGCAGCAACCGGGGCACCAGTATAGAACACAGAACCACCCACAAAACAATGACAATATGCAGTATACGCCAGGCAACCCTTTCGCGACAACAGCAAAGGGGGCCCCCGCACCAGCACCTTACAACGGCATGTCAGTGGTTTCAGGAAGTGTTTTTAATCAGGGGGGGCGATGAGACACCCCGCATAAGACAGCCCACAGAGAACACTTGCGTGTCCAGTTCTATCTATGACCTACAATGCAGCAGAGGAACCATTGGTAGGGGCGCAGATAGGAGACAAGCAGTTCATATTCATGGTTGATTCGGGAGCGGAGAAATCATGTATCCGAGAGGGCCGGTTCCCGTTATCTAACAGGAAGTTAGAGACGCAGGGGTTCTGTGGGGCTGTAATTGAAGTTCCTTACACAGAAGCTTTGGATGTAACAGTGGGGGGTAAAACTGTAAAGACACCCTTACTGTATTATGAACACTCAC
Organism: Ambystoma mexicanum; assembly: GCF_040938575.1. Classification (NCBI taxonomy): domain Eukaryota; kingdom Metazoa; phylum Chordata; class Amphibia; order Caudata; family Ambystomatidae; genus Ambystoma; species Ambystoma mexicanum. The sequence continues at coordinate 754,279,913 of NC_090921.1, read as the reverse complement.
CAATAAATTTATTAGGGAGGGATCTCCTGAGTAAACTTAACATGACCATATCATTTACCGAGAGAGGAATAGTGTGTTCTACACCCGGGATATGCCCCTTGCGTGCGATGTTGGTAGTGCAAGCCTCCACAACCACACAGGAAATACGAGGGCTGCCGGAAAATGAGGAAATGTTTATTGAAGGGCTAAAAACTTTGGCCCTCATAATTCCAGAGCTAAGAAGAATGGACTGGAGGATTCCAGCGGAGTTCCTCTTCCGCCCTATAGTGTGTCCCGACACAGCACCAGGATCAGTGGTATCATTAGACTTGCACGCTGTACAGGTGTCAGCGAAAAGGATCGTTGCGATTGGAAAGGGTAGGGAAGGATGTGAGTGGCGTACACTGCTGTGTACAAATGCCAACATCGCCCTACGAGAATTAACAGATGAGGATCTCTTTTCAGACACAGAAGGGGATGGTGAGATAGTAATGGAAATAGCGATGCCCTGTGATCTTTTGATTCAAGCCCGGGAAACCCCGGTCCAGTTGATGGCAGTGGTAGGAGCACCGCCGTCATTTTTTGATGACGACATGAGGCTCGTACCAAATAATTTGTGGACAACAGGCCCCCATGACGTAGGGCTGTTGCATGGGATACAACCTGTGGTAATACAGTTAAAGCAAGGAGCAATTTTACCCAGAGTGAAACAGTATCCATTGTCCCGTGAGGCTGAAGAAGGGATAAGAGAGACCATAAATGCACTACTAGCACAAGGGATAATAGTGCCTTCAACCTCCCCATGTAACACATGTATTTATCCAATCAAAAAAGCAAAAGGAGGGTCTTGGAGGATGATACAGGACTTACGCCCCCTAAATGATGTAATTCAGAAGGAGTTCCCTCTGGTCCCGAACCCTGCATCAATACTATGCAGCATCCCGAAAGTGGCATCACATTTCACAGTAGTAGACTTGAAAAACGCATTTTTCTCAATACCCCTGGCTGAAGAGAGTAGATACCTTACAGCATTCACACTGGGGGGTAAAAGATATGAACACTGCAGACTACCACAGGGATACTGTGAGAGCCCGAGCATATTCAACCGCATCTTGCATGAAGACTTGGGAAACCTATCAGTTGAGAGTACGATTATTCAGTACGTAGACGATTTATTAGTGTGTGCACAAGACGAAGTAACATGTAGAAAGGATTCAACAATGCTCCTGACTCTACTGGCCAACAAGGGGTACAAGGTAGACAAGGAGAAGTTACAGTACTGCCTGACAGAGGTCTTATACTTAGGACAACTGATATCAAAAGATGGAAAAAGGATAATCCCCGACAGGGTAGAAGCGATAAGATCTGTAGGAGAACCCACAACAGTGAGAGACATGCAGAAATTCTTGGGAATGTGCAACTATTGCCGAGCATGGATATTAGACTATGCAGCATACACGAGGCCCCTACTACAAGCACTCAAGGAGGCACAACAGGAAAATAAAAAAATAGAATGGTCAGAAGAAATGAGCGTGTCATTCCAATCATTAAAAGAGTTAATTTCAAGCGCTCCAGTGCTAGCAAACCCTGATTATGGACGCAAATTTTACCTATTCTCACACTGCAAGGGAACCCTCATGATAGCTGTACTGACACAAAAGACGTCCCTAGGACACAAGCCTTTGGCTTACTATAGTGGTACTTTAGATGCCGTGATGCAAGGCCATTTCGCGTGCGAGCAATCCCTCGCTGCAGCCGCGTTCGCGATTAGAAAAGTGCCACAATAGTAATGGGTTGCCCTGTGACATTGTTTGTGGAACATTCATTATTTGCAATACTTGAGAGGTCAAAAAGCACACTGACAACACAGCGGGCAACAGCCTACGAGATTATATTGTCTAGCGCCAATATCCATGTGGTAAGATGCAAGACAGTGAACCCCGCCACATTCATTACAGAAGCGTGTACACTAGAGGACATGCAGGACCACGATTGCGCAACCTACACAGGAGAAAGAGGGGAGGACACAGTGGTGTGTGAGAACGCTCTGAGCGAGGGGGAAGTGTACTTCGTGGATGAGTCTGCATCGATTGATGTGGACACGGGAGAAAAGCATGTCGGTATGGCGGTGGTGAGATTAGAAGACGGTGAGTATGAAACATTAGTTCAATACCGCCTCCCATCACATTACTCCGCACAAGCAGCAGAACTGATTGCGCTCATAGAAGCACTACATGCAGCAAAGGGTTGTGCAGTGACAATATACACAGACTCAGCTTACATGACGACAGTACATGGAGGTCTAGCGAGATGGGGGCGGAGGGGATTTCGACGGGCAGACGGAACACCAGTACAGCATGCGGAATTGTTGAAAGAGTTAATTGAGGCCCTACAAAACCCTACCGCAGTAGCAATAGTTAAGTGCCAAGCACATACATCCAACACAGACGTTGTGTCTTTGGGGAATGCGGCAGCGGACGCTGCCGCCAAGGAGGCTTCCTATTTTCAGAAATATGACGCAGGTGAGTACATGCTGCAGCATAAGACAAACGAAGAGCCCCCAGAAGGGTACAACATGATGCCCATATCACAAATACTAGAATTACAGGAAGGAGCTAGTGACGACAAAAAATTGATGTGGACAAAACGAGGGTGCAGCAAGTCGGGAACAGACTTGCTGTGGTGGCAAAATAACTCAGGAAAAGTGGTAATGCCAATCCAGTTACTAGAAATTGTGTTTCAACAGCTACACTTCCCTGCACATAATACCAAACAGCACATTGAAGCAGAAATACAAGAAGAATCGTTCGTGCCCTGTCTCCAGGAGCACGTATCTCGATTGGCAATGGAATGCACAACATGTCAGATCTACAATTCAGGAATGACATTACGCACACTCCGGGGAACAATTCCTAAACCCATTGGCCCATTCAGAGAACTGCATATTGATTACGCAGACATGGGGGAAAGGTGTAATGGCGCATGGTACATGATCGTGGATGTGTGCCCATTTTCAAGGTGGGTGGAAGCGGGACCATGTGCACGACCTGATGCCAAAAGCGCCGCCAAGTTCCTAGTGAGGGAAGTATTCCCGCACTGGGGAATTTGTGACGTGATTCGCTCAGACAACGGCACTCATTTTGTGAATGAACTTTTCAAGGAAGTCACTACATTATTGGGAATAAAACATGAATTGTGTTCGATTTATCATCCTCAAAGTAATGGCGTAGTGGAAAAGATGAACGGACTGTTAAAGGGCAGGTTATCAAAACTATGCTTTTCATTGAAGAAGAATTGGATCTACTGTCTGCCCCTTGCGCTATTTGAACTAAGAAACCAGCCAAGTAAAGATCACCATTTGTCCCAGCACAAAATCATGACTGGGAGACGAATGCACACAGCACACTCCCCACTGCGCGAACACTCAGATGCACACAGGAGCGCCGCGATATTGGAAGAAGAGTTCACGGACTATTTGAAAAAATTAACAAGGGCAGCGCGCGCAATATCAAAGCAGCTCTCCCCACCCTTCACTAGAGAGGAGGGAAAAATAACAGGGTCTGTCACAGAGCCTGAGCAACAGCTACAGCTAATGCCGGGCGAACTAATTTAAGTCAAGAGTTTTGTGCGTCGATGGAATGCACCACGGTTCCACGGCCCATACGAGGTAGTGTTCTGCACGCCCACAGCTGTAAAAGTGAAGGGCTTGAGGTACTGGGTACACTTGACAGATGTGCGAAAAGCTTATAATAATGTGCAAGAGGAGGCAGATGAGGAGGCACAGACAACAGCAACTGATTCAACTGAACAGAATGTCTGATTATTAACTTGTGTTTGTGCGTCAGCAATGAACGTGAATGGGAAAGTGACTGATGAAGTATTGCTGCATTCTCTTTTTTATATTACTGGGAAAAAAAAGTTTTTTTTTGGACTTATATGTGAATAATGAAGTGATCAAATTGTGACATGTTTACACCCTTGTCTGTGAATACCCTTCCCTACAACCCTACCCGCTTCCATTACCCGTCAATATATATTTTGGCACTAATGGTGCCAACAAAATGTTTACATGCATGCACTTAATGCACTTTTATATCTTAAACAGGAACTACCATGGCATCTAACAGGCAGCCTGCAACAGATAGAATTAGTACAATGAGATAATTATTAAATGAGAGATGTAGATATTCGTATGAGTGCGGATTATCTGTGTGCATTACGATGTTTTTTATGCTAATATCTGGCCTGGTTACATATTGGTTTATAGCGTTCATCTCTATCGAGATGAACGAGGGGGGAGGGATTAACAACACTGGGATCAATGGCAACACTGGGACCAATGTAACTACAAGTGTCAATATGAGGGAAGGTGAATTTCTGGTATGGGATGGAACTAAACTCGTATGGGGTTATCACACCACACCATCCAATGCTGTCATATCAGAGAAGAAAGAGCCACAGGGTGGAATGCAAAACAATACAGTATCTCCACCAGTGATGTATAGGTATAATGCTTGCAGTTTAAATGACCGAAACCCGTCTGCCATATCGTGGTTGTATGATACCCCCACCAGTCAACCTGCCCCCGTCTTAAAAAACAACCTGCAAGATAAACTCAGGGACGAAAAGGAAAAGATGCTAGCAGTACACAAAATCTTATACGATGAATGGGCCAAGGGGGGCGGGAATGAGAAAGGGGGGTCTATTCTTTCCCTCGCCCAGGAGGCTGGGAAGTACATAAGGAACAAGAACAACAGACGGAAAAGGGAAACCGGGAGGAGGAAGTATGATGAGTACTATGGGTTAGGATTAGACAAGATGGAAGACCCACGACACCCCCACCAGACAAATAAGTGGTATGCAGATATGAGTGCCACCGCAAAACAAACAACAAATGAGAGGTGTTATGTCTGCTCCCTCATTCCTCATGCTTCAGGTACACCCAAAGTATTGCTACCCAAAGAGTTGCCAATTATAGATGCCCAATGTCTCCTTCATCTCACGTTATGCAGGATTAAGAACACCTTCCAGGCACATGAAGTTACTTTTAAAATGTTGCAGAACGAGAAAACTTGCTACCCAAAAACGGCAGGGGTGGTATGTCTGGAGGAACCATTTTTTGTAATACATGGGACACTTTTTTCAGACAACAAGTGGAAGGATGAAGAAGTAATGTGTAAAGCTGAAGCACTGAGAGGTGTGGCACCAGAGAAACTGCAGTGGATAGAAGAAACATGCATACCAGTATGGAAGGAACACATTTCAAAACTAACTTGGGTAACCACCATCGAAAAACCCTTCAAACTACAGAGTGAAATAGTCTATGAACTATGTTTCAAAGGAGAGGGGAAAACCACCATGGGAACAAACAAGAGCTGCAACAAGACCCTCACCATCCCAGATCTGAGAAAAGGGACAGCGGCCCTAATGGACACGTACTGGGTATGCGGCAATCAGGCATACCTGCACCTTCCCCCGTCATGGAGTGGCAGCTGCTCAATGGCCACTCTACACTCAGCCCTAATGGTAATACCAGAAAGCCACATCGATGGAAGCAAAAGGACACAGGAGCGCATACAACAGAGTGCAGCCCAGCCGACTGCGGAGTCACAAATGTATGTCCGGTCCTCCGGAAACAAGGCAGAGGTGCTGACCCGTAACAGAAGAGCATCAAATTACATATCAAAGGCATCATCAGAACTGTTGGCTCAGATCCCAGACAGATATCGATTGTTCAGCTCAGCAGAAACATTCTTCGCCTCACTCATCTCAAGTGTCCAACCAAGGGCAAACGCAAAATGGCTCCAGATAACACGTTGGGAACTGATTTAGCTGGCCAATGACACTGAAGAAGGGTTCAACGTAATAAAAGTGGAACTAAGGGCTCTACGGCTGATGACAATGCAAAACAGGTATGTCCTGGACCTGTTGACGGCGATGGATGGAGGTGTTTGCCGAAAAATCGGAAGTGCTTGTTGCACTTTCGTACCTTCCGAAGATGCAGAAAACGGCTCCCTGTCCCATGTGATCGAAGCAGTGCACAACCTAGGAGAAAAAATGAAAATGGAAGGTGGAGCAGAAGACAGTACGTGGTTCGATAACATTTTCTCCTGGGTCGCCTCGTGGCTTGGAATAACTGTGAAATTTTTGATGCCAGCTGTGGTGTTCCTCTTTTTTGCCTTTTGCCTGTGCCAGGTGGGTCTTCGATGTTGCGCTAACGCAGTGCCTAATGGTGCAATGATGATGGTGACAATGGGCAACACTCGTGGGACAATACAAAACATGCAGGAAGTGCAGGTACAAACAGGAACAGATGACACACCAAGGTATCAGCTAGTGCCTATCTATCACGACAAAGATATCATAGATAAAGCGTGGCACATCACCATTAGAAAGCCCCGTGTACTAGAATGGTACCAGGAGGTGTGGGTATATTTGGCGAGAGATGGCGGATGTATATACCTGACTTGTACCCCAGATGAATATGCCAGAAGAGGGAAAAGCTTACGGGGGGTGTGCAGAGCATGGATGCCCATAAAAGGCACACCTGCATGGGACGAGGCAGTAATGGACGAAGAAGAATGTAGAAGGTTGGAGGACTTAAAGTATTCGTTACGTAAGTAACGAAAAGGGGGAAATGTAGGGGAGGAATGGTCCAAAAGACCCCCCTTGCCTACACCTCCACCCCAGGTGAGGGCCATGGCTCAGCGGGCGTCCCCTCCTTACCACCAGGGCCCAGGTGGTGTATGGCTCACCTGCTGAAGACATTGCCCGCACGTATTAAATTTAGCTAGGCCTCAGAAACCATTTTTGTCTACTAAAGATGGTGTGAGCTCAGCGCACTGTAGCGCGGCCCCCACCTTCGGAAAGTTTCAGTTCTCCCTGTCTCCGCAGCACCATGGCAGATCCGCTGCGAGCCCGTTCCCACGAACAAGACGGACATGATCTAGCGTAGTACACTAACATTGTAACAGTTCACCTTCCGCAGTGTATCACTGCTCCCAGAATGTCCCGGTCAGCAAGGCCTGGGCGATGGGAAGATCTGTAGAATGGTCATCTGATGAAAGCAGAAAGGTACCCAAATGTGAATGTCGAAAACCACTTTTTCCTTTCCATACAACCACTTTTACTAAAGAAACCTGCTAAATTGTGTAATTATCGTACATGATACCAGCCGTGAAGGACCCACACCCCTGCAGGGGTGTGCAAATGATAAAAGCATTCCGGGGGATTATTCTTTATATGTATCATTGAAAGCCGTACACCCCGCGGTCCCGCGCCATAACTGAACTAATGCTGCTAGGGTACACAAGAAAACGAATGTAACCATACAGAGAGGGCACATGTGAAGAGTGTGCGAGAATGCACTCGTCACGCATGTATGTCTAAGCCCCTTATGTACCACCACCGTCACTTACAGTGGCGGGTTACTTTCTATGTACTCCACCAACCCTGCTACTACCTCACTTACTGCAAATGTATATGCATATAACTAAATACTGTAGTTGTTAAAACATAGTGTACGAATAAGGTGCCCAGACTGAATATAATCGAGACACATTCAGCAAAGTTGAAATGCATGTTTTAAAGTGATTTGAATAAGTATTATAGAGCGTTCAAATGTTTGTGATGTTTTTACCTAAAGTCGGCAACACACGAGGGAGATACCTTTGTGAATGTGTGCAAGGCCATTCCCCCTCCCACCCTGCCAAGACTGCCAAACATGAGAGCAGAGGCCCGCGCCGCGCTGCTCCACCTCCCCCAACTAGACTGGAGCCGCTTCAAAGATGCGTAGCCCCCTCTGCAGCACCCAAGGCCACGGGCCGCCACCTGCATTATTTACAGCACAGCAGTAAACCCCTGCCTGAACCCACGCATCCAAAGGCGCCCCCTCGTAAACCCCACAACCCACCAAATCATCTTAGACTTATGGCCCTGTGCAATCAGGACACCCAACACTGTGGCAACACACAGCGGCACATTTATAACCACATCTAACAAGACAGGGAGGCATGTACCGTCCGTCCCATGCCCTGAATCTTAGCCCCTCAACCTATGGCCCCAGTCAACAGGACACTGGTAACCTTGCCCTGACGAATGACCATCGGACCCCTCACAAGGTGCATTCCTCCTGTGTTGCATTAACCTGTAGAATAACCTATTCGAAGATTTACCAAAGAAGATAATATTGCAATGACTGAATGACTGCGGTGTGCATGGCCTAGGGCGAATAAGTCAGGAAAAGACATTCATCTCTGACACTGGCCGCGATGGCACAACAACACCGCCCGGATGAACTCTGCCAACCTGCCAGGCCCAGCCCAACCCACGAGGCTGACCAGTGACGTTCTCCAGCCACGGCCAACCACATCGCAGCAGCACCTATAGTTAGTCGTCGCCACCCAATCCCATTGAACTTGTGCCCCCTATAGTGTGTAGGTTCTTATGACGTTTTTTTGTAAATATGCGATTGTCAGACAGAGCACTCTCGGAGTTTGCAGAGTTCTTTGCATGCCCTATTCTGGTTGATAAACTCCCATTTAAGCTCACCCGCACTCTGTCTTGGCTTTATTCCCAACCTGGGAGAGTCCGTCATTGTCTCTCATTGCGGGGAGGATCGTGCTGGCTGGGGACGCTCGCCTTCAGTAGACAACACCCCGTAAAGATGCACAATTATTTGGGTATTGCCAGCATAGGCGTTGAAACACATTTCAAAGGTGTGAAGGAGTTTTGTCAAAGGTTGGCGGTAACTGTTCATTAATACAAGGGGGGGCAGTGCCCTGAGGATCTCTGTAGGCAATCCACAGGGATGCAGATTCGAAACTGTATAAGGCCACAACTGAGTTCTGGGAAACATTAATCAGACAACCAGGCCAGCACCGAGCCAGGGATCAGCAAAGATTGAAGGCAGCCCAGGAGGATTGTGGGATTGCCAGTGTTGAAGGCTGCAAAATAGATCCATTTATTTTAAAACCCTGCAATTATACTGTTATCGTTCTAATTTCGAGAATGTTGTTATAATAAGGTCAGATCAGTGCTTCACCTATATATTAGCTATTTATGTTGGGCCTTGCAAAGATTTTATTTGTCTTCCTTTAAAATCGTGGGCATCCAGGGTTGGTTATTTTTGAGCTTTTTCTCAGACAAAAGCTTCGCATGAGCTATTTGACCTAGAGCAAGGGACAGGCTGTTAGATCGATGTAGGATCAAAAGTGTCAAGACTGGTCTCAGTAAGTGAAGCAATCAAAAGTGCAAGAGATGAAGGGGAAACTGATGACCAGTTCCTAATTGGCCTCTTCACCTTATTGTGATTGCTGGTTTTAATCTGTAAGGGAAGCATTAAATGAAAACTGATTGCAACATGGTCTCCCAGGAAAGAGGGTCAAGAACATATTTGGCTCAGGGAGTCGGTGAGAATGCGAATTAGACGACAGAGTCCCAGACCTCAGGTTACACCGAAGTTGTTTGTTGTTAATTGATCCATAGATTGATTTTAGAGCCAATAATTGAGAATCGCCAATGACACATACAAAAGGGCTATTAGAATTGGTGATTACGTATCTGTCCTATCTAAGTGAGCAGTTTGGCAATTGTGTTGTCTAATGAGATGGCAACATGTTGCTGAAAATGTGTGCATTTCCACATTGAGCCATTACTCAGTAATATTCGGAATACCCGGGAGAAGGTAGTTTGTGTATAAGAAAGGTGTTTTTGACAGTGAATCTTGCATTCATTATAAGGCACTTCAATTTGAGTTTCCAACTTACTAATATCTTGTTTTTCTATCACATGAGGTACCAACAAGGATTCCGTATCTAAAAACTTCAAGATGGGTTTTGAAGGTTTAGCAAATGCAGGACCATTCCATTAAGTGGACAGGCACTTGACGGTTCTGAGTACAGGCTCTTCTTTTATTTGAAAGACATGGTACCGGCTGTGAGAAATTCGACCATCCGCACGGTGGGTGTGCGCTCACCAAGGCTTTTAAATTTTGTATATGAAATTGAATGATGGTAGATCAACCTCTGGAAAATGTGTGGGGCTAATCCGCACACATTTTCATATGCTCATTGCACGACATACACATATAGCCATGTACTCTGGGTGGACACAGCCTACAGGCACAGTGCTCCCAGTCATATTTAGTTGGGATCTGACAGGTGGAGTAAAATATGCATCTCAGAAGGAGCAGGGTCAAAACCTTCCTCCTGCCATAGCCAGACTAATTAACTATCAACAGCTCCATGGATCTGTCTTGTCTGTTTGTTTACCCTCTGCAGATGGTGGCAGCATTTAACATAATTAGCATACTAATAAAGTATACTTCAAACAGACCCACATGGGACCTGGCTGCAGAGGCTAAAACAAAGGAGACAGGAAACTCCAACACACCTTTGATATGCACTGTGTCATCCTGAAGCCAGCTCCTGCCTCTCAGTATCAAGGGCAGTGACCTGTCATGTCTGGAACTATGTATTAACAGTAGTCATTCCCGCAGGGGGACCCCATTCAGAAAGTACGAGTATGTGGATTGATGGAGACAGAAAGTCTGTACTCTCTGTAGCTTCAAGGAAAACCTGCTGCTTTAATCAGGAACCACAGAGAGTTCAATTGACCAGAGAGACCCTTTGATCCACAACCGACAAGAAGATGGGTGGGACTTTGTATTACATGTTTTCACCCCTTTACATTTTCTGTTGCAAAGCACTCTGGTTATGACCTCATGCATACAGGAGATTGTTGGTGGGGACCCAGGATTGGTTCATTAATGTAGGCTTAGCCTACATCAATCACTGTTGCCCATTTGGCTTTAAAAGAGCGGCGAGCCCCTCTTTTGGGCAGATCATCTGAAGACTTTGCAAGTAATAACAAGAACAACTTATTTGGGCCCTGGCTGAAGGTACAGTCTGCTTTACAGCTTCCGTCAGTGAAGGAAGGCCAGGATTTCCAAAGAGGGAAGCAATATCCCTCCCCAAAACATCTTCCAGGGAACAGAGGGAGATACTGACTGCAGAGGACCCTCCAGCAGCTCCAGTACCGGTACCCAGCCAGCACACAGGGTGCCTTGATAGACTCTGCAAGCAAGCTTCCTAGGTGGGAAGTGACTGAGAGTCTCTGAACCAAACCAAGGACTAAGCTATTGCCTGCAACACTCTCCTCTTTGGGCTGTCTTTCATAAATGATGACACAAGCCCAGTGAAGCAGCTAGGAGGAGGGCATCAACAAGCATCAACCAGCGACAGACTTAAAGGACATTTTCGAGCCAGTCGAACCCCTCGAGCTGCAACTGATTGTACCACTGACCGTTGTCACGCCGCAGTCGCTATCGCAGTCCGAGATGCCTCGACCAGTGCTTCAGATCTTCCAACCAGCACTGAGACAATTATTCCTGACCCTGAGCTGCCATGTAGGCCAGCCTGCAGCTCTCCATCCAGCCTCGCTCACCGAACTGCCTACCACTTGATACCCGCAGCTGTCTCCAGTCTTGAACTCTGTTGCAGGAACTGAAAAGTGTCCTGAAACGGACTCGACCCTGTCGAGCATGAAGAACTTATACAAGCACAAGGTACATTTTGGCTCTGTCCCACTGGTTTGTCCGAAGGCCCCTGTTGACATTTTACGACCTATTGCCCCCTTTGAGCTGAAACCAAGCATCCTTGAACTATTGCGATTAATTACTTTACCGAATACCCTCCTGTCAAGTATCCAGAGTGCATCCCCTTTCCTTCTTGAAACGGTCTGTCCTCTGCATTCCTGTACAGGGTGGCTTGTATTTTGTAGTGTGCTAGATTTGTCTGTTGTGATAATAATAATGTATATTTTTTTATACAACCTTGACTAGACAATTCCTTTTATCATTGGGTAATAATTGTATTTTCCCTGTGTTGCAACTGACAACGATCCACAACCTTGCAGAGATAAGCCTGCCGTTCTGTCCACTTTACCAAAATTGGACAAGGAGGATTATAATTGACTTGTGTTTCCTATATGTTCGCATCCCTTCTGGTGTACTAGAGGTGTGGGGCTGATTGATGGTTTAGAAAACGATATTCATCCCTGCACCACTGGTGCCCCGGAAGTTGATTCGTCACACCGGCACCTCTCAGTAGGAAGCAGGTACTCCGAGATAGTGAGTGCCTGCACTTCTATATTCCCAATTAAAGCACTGCTCAGGGTCAAATCTGCCCCCCAGGCATGAAAGAAGGATGCACGTGTCGTACATTGTGGCGAATGGAACAGTGTGGTGTAGTGTATATTTGTTTGAGCAGGACCACTCCCGCAATGTGTGCATATGGCATACCAGTGGTTGTCGATTAGGAGGTGAGATTGAGAGTGTTATTGCAACAGGAAGTGTGAGGTCAGGATATTGAAGACAATGTGGTGCAATACCTCAAAGAGCCACAAGGGGTACCCCTGACTCGTGCTGGCCATTGGCTTGGACTTTGTCCTGTTTGTGGCTTTAGGTTGTGCTATTTTAGGCGGTTTTTGCATTGGCATTTAAACACGTAGATTAGCAGAGTCTACTGTGAAGGAGTTGCCTCCTTTGTGCTTCTTGTTGACTCCAATGAAGTCTGGGTGCAATATTCTAAGCATTTGGCTCAGCACATACAGGGAGCACTTCTCTTGCAAGACTTCTGGCCCTCAGTGGAAGGTTCAGTAAGCAATGTAGAGGGTTTCTAGCGGAAAAATTATGTTTTTAACAGACAGTCTGTGTGGGCACCATAGCACAGTGGGTGTTTATTTCTGTCTGTGAATGAGATTTGTGATGTCAACGTTCTGGATTATCTGGGAATGTCTCAACAGGTATTCTCGTAGTCCAAGGTCAATGTAGAAGCTTTTGGGAGAGTCCGGCCTTGATAAAATGAGGAAGATGAGGGAAAGGGATGCAAAGGATCTTTCTCAGAACATACGCTATGCCTAATGTTTCAAATGGTCATTAGGTGGAATAAGCAGTGGCTGACCAGAACATTTACTCATTATGGTTGCACACTTAGTGTTGTTTGGTGTTGTAGTTTTTTTTTCATTATGATTTCAAGTTTGTTTAAAGCTATAGTGGTTTGGGAATTTATCCCACCCCTTCTGGCTATGGGTCTGCATTGGGTGTGCTGTCTTGGAGGGATAGTTCACAATGCCTGGTTTGTTCGGGTTGTGTTTTAGTCCGTTTTTCTTCATCTTGTAATCTACTAGCAATAAGCCACTGGCTGGATCCAGCTGGTGGTCACTGGTATCCGGGAGGTTGTCATCTTCATCATTGTAGCAGGTGAGGCCTTGATGTTTATGAGGGTAGCTATGAAGAAGATGAAAGGTAAGAGTCTTGATCTTTGGGGGACCCCGCTTACAATGTTACATAGACCGAAATTGGTGTTAGCATGTAGGTGGTTTCTGTCCCTTTTCAAAGGAATTATATTATCCAACGTAGAAATGAAAATGAAATGAAATGAAATGAAATTAATGAAAAGTGAAATGAAATAAATGCTGTTGTTTGGGTAATTGAATCTTTTGAGGAGCCTCAGATGGCTTACAGTGTTGGATATATGTGAGTAGATGAGTGCTTTAATCTTCTGCATCTGTCTTTATCTTTCGGTTATCCCATATTCCCAAGAGCAATTTTGTTGTTGTTTTGGTTCATCACATGGACATGAGGCCTAGCTGAGTATGGTGAAGGATGTCAATTGCCTCAATGTGGGATACAGATTTTTGGTAGAGGAACTTCTCTGGATCAATGCTGATAATGAACGTTGGTGATTGGGTGGAAGCTTGCCTGGCTCATCAGATGCCTGTTTGAGAAGAGGCATGATGAATGTTGATTTGAAGACCAAATGTTGTGAGATTCCGAGGCATGTCTGTATCACCTCAGGGGATCCTTGATGTGTTGTGATAGATTTGAGACATTAGGTGGGCAGGCTCCATTGGAGGGAGGATATACGGTGGCTGTATCTGAGCAGTGGCATAAATTCTAGGTCTGTGACGAGGCAAAAGTTCTCAGGATTTTGGTGAATGGTGGAGGATGGACTAGACCAGGAATACTCTCCTCTCCCCCTGATGCCTCGGGGCTTGTGTGCGCTATACAAATGAATGAATAAATACATAAATAAATGTCTTTGTGTCCAGGCATTTGTGGATAAGGCATGTTTTTGGGTAAAGTGGGTAGTCGTGGCATTGCAGAGCAGGCAGCTGTAAAGGTGTATGTGTGATACTGAAGGCCAACGGGTTTGATCTCCCTAATTAAATGGAGAGTTTCTTTTTGTGAACACTTAAAGAATTTTATGAGGTTCGCATAGTGGGCTCGCTTAGCCTGTAGGAGCGCCACCCTGCAGATGCAAAGTTGTTGAAGGTATGCTTGCTTGTCTCTGGAATGTATTTTTCTTTAAATGTATATTATTTTGGGTTGTTGAGTATACTGGTGGGCAATCTAGATGTATGCTTCATGTCCATGTGTTTGGATGGCCTCTTTGTGGCCAGTATAGTCCAATATTCTATTGCCTATGTGGTGCCTTTCATTTTGGTTCCTGGTAGGCCTTGTAAATACTGTGGACCTGAGAAAAGGTCTTCCGTTGTGTTGCTTTTTCAAGCAATGCCTACCACCGACAATGCAGCATTGGGGTGCCTAGTGAAGGTATGAGTATGGTAAATGGTATAGTGAGGTCATTACCCAGAGAGAGAGAGAGAGAGACAGTGTGGCGTCCATTTCTGTGACTTTGTCATTGCAGAAGCCTGCAGGTTTTTTTTGTCTGGGTTGTATTCTTTCCTCCATTCCAGTTCCATCTTTTTGTTTTCCTTTTTCATGGTGCTTAAAAGTGGGGTGAACCATTTTGCCGTTGCTCTTTTTTTGATGGGGTGAATGGTTTTTCTGGGGTGATCCTGTCAATTGCATCTGCAATCCATTTGTGTAGTAGCTCCGCTTTCCCGTCTAGGTCAGCTAGCTCTAGTACTGTAGTTGAGGGTTTGGTTAACTACTGTTGTTCGAATAGGTTGTTTTCTTTGACGTGTTTCCAGTTTCTTTATCTGGTGGTTGTGAGTTTAGGAGGTTGGATGTAGACTTGAGTACTCAGAGTGATCATGAAAGGGATGATGATATGGTCACTACACAGTATTTGTATCAGCGGTGCCATGGTGATGAGTTTTTCCTTGGCGAAAATTGCGTCGAGGGTGTGACCTGCCAGGTGTATTGTCCCTTTCACTAGTTGTCGTAGTTTCATGGCAGTAAATTGTTCAATCAGTGAGTTTTGTAAGTTGGCGTGACTGTCTTCAAACCAGATGTTGAAGTCCCCCAGCATGATTAAGTGTTCGTGGTTGATGGCTAAATTGGTGATGGCTTCAATGAAGTTATCAACAAAGGTTGCATCATATGTCGGTGGTCTGTACACCAGGATGAATGTCACATTGCTGTTGAGTGTATTACCATGGTTTCGCAGTTGAGGATGTTAAGCGGTTCATTGGTTTTTATTTTCAGGTTCCTTTGAATGCTATTACGATGCTGCCTCCTTTTTTGTTTTTCCTGTTTCTTTGAAGGCATTTGAAGTCGGTTGGAAGGCAGCTTTGGAGTGTGATTTTGTAGTTGTCGTCCAGCCAAGTTTCTGTGATGAACAGGATGTCAATGCCGTTCTCATCGAGTAGGTCGAAGATCTCTGTTGAGTGTTTTGACATGGATCTTGCGTTTATAAGCTTGCAGGGGAGTTTGGAGGTGTTGTTTGGTTTGGACTTTCTTGTTGAGGTCGTCTTCTGATCAGAGTTGCGGTTTCCTTCTTGGTCGATCTCTTGTTGAGGTGTAGGTTTTGGGGTATCAGCGTCTTCGAAGAGTTCTTCTAGGTTCTGTCTTGGGTTTTTGATTTCAACCAGTGTGTGTTTAAGAAGGATATCTACTAGTTGAAGGGTGATTCTGAGGGGCGCAGCTAGAACTTACGCCTGATGAGGCGTGAGCCCCTAATCAAGGTGTCACTCCACCAGAATTCACTGGTGGGTTCTGTCTCACTTTAAGAGTGAGTTGGTCAGCGGGATTTGAGAGACCTGTCTAGAGGTCTATCAATGAGATCTGAATATCGTACTATGCAGTCTGGGAAACAGAACCCCTACTAACTCGAGAGACCTGTATAGTCAGAGAGAGGCCTGTCAATGCAATCTAAATATCACACAATGCAATATGCCCCGAGAACCCCTATTAAATATGAGAGACCTGTATAGTGGGAGAGAGGCTTATCAATGCAAACTAAATATCACACAATGCAATATGTGCCCAGAACCCCTATTAAATTTGAGAGACCTGTATAGTGGGAGAGAGGCCTATTAATGATATCTAAATATCACACAATGCAGTATGTACCCAGACCCCTATTAAATTTGAGAGGCCTGTATAGTGGGAGGGAGGCCTATCAATGCTGTCTAAATATCACAGAATGAAACAAGGACCCTGAATCCCTATTTGAATTTGAGAGACCTGTATAGTGGGAGAGAGACCTGTTGATGAGGAGAGGTAATTACTGATGGGCCCATTGGTCAGCACTCACCCTCGAAAACTAGTAATACAAGATAGCTGCACCATGCGAGGACAGAGTGCAGGATTCACATACTCCGGCAAGGATCAATAATCAGGACTCAGTAAATTGGCAAAGGGAAGTCCGTTTAATGATACATACATCAGTTTATGGAAATCAGCAGCATCACAAACTCCTGCCTCACCCCGACTTCGTCGAACATTAGTCCAACAGCCTCTTTTATGGGCAAAATCCGTCATCATTGACGTCTAATTCTACAAAAAAGCATCATGCAATACAATTGGTTGGGAAAAGTAACTTAAGTATAGGTGCTATAACTGTATATGGAAATAATGCAAGTGGATTGGATAACTCTTATCGGGTGGGCGTCTACGCCCTTCCATCTACACCACAGTGATTGACGTCACTACAAGTACGACGTCTCATTGGTTACAATGTCTATAGGACCCTAGATTACATGGTCCCTTGTGGTTGGGCAAGTTACACCCCTAAACATTAATCCCCATTTTAATTAGCAGCATGCAGAATAGATACCCAGGTGCCTAGTGTCCCATGATTCACCCTGCCTCCCTTACATCAATCAGTGGTTTAGGGCTATGTGTCAATTAGTTGGCTGGGTATGGCCTTGGATCTGTAGTCTCTTATCAAGAAAAGTTATGGCACCCTCTTGTTCTGGATGACATCAGTCGGTGGTACATCTTCGCGCCTGTCTGGTCACGTGTTGGTCCACCGTGAATCTGCTTCAGTTTCCAACCTTTTGTGCATTTAATTCTGTATACGCTTAGCCACCTGCATGGGCCTCTCTTATCTTGACCTTCACGGGCGGGCTGGCATGCTCTGAAGTTGGAGCCTCGTGAGCTCATGCTCACCTCCCCTTCTCTGGTTGACCTCGATTTCCCCGGCATGAGCCATCCTGTGTTAAGTTTCGATCCTGCTCCTTTCCTCAGCTTGGGCCTGGATATGAAACTTGGCCAGTCAGGCCTTGGCCGCCTTGGAGTACTTCTGTTTATACAAAATGGAGTCGCACGTGTACATTGTGCTGTATTGAGGTAAATGTATACAGTCAGCGCTTGCCGCTCTAGCTTCTACTAAGCATTGCAAGCAGTATCGATTACTTAGCATCTTGCGTTTCAAGCTTATTTACACACGTTCAATAAGGCGGTTGCTTCCATCTTGTCTCATGGCACCATTCTGATACGTTTTTCACAGTGTCTCTCCCCTTTGTGCTTTACAATTATCCTCGCAGTTGTTAGTACTGGCATGCATGCTTTCAGTACTCCTTCAGTTCATTCTTGGAGCTGCTCTGGTCCTTGTTCCATCTCCACTGGCCTTCCATTATGGCTTTTGGAGTCTCTTCATGGACCGTGTGTAGGCATTCCTCCTCGTTCCGTATCAACGGCTGGTATGGTTGTCTGATTGGGTACTGTGCTGCCCAGGGTTGCTTGGTTATGGGCATTTCAACAGGTATTGATCTTCTAATGTACACAGGGCAGAGGCCTATTGCAGCCCTTTGTTGGTTCAGCTGCTCCTCGTATGTCAAATACCTTGGTTAGTACTTTACTGGCACCTCGAAGCGAGGGGCAGGGATGCAGGCCACGTCTGGGGTCTCCTCTACACTCCCCCCTCTGGTTGGTTCATCATCAACCACTCCTGCTTCCTCCTTTATATTCAGTTTCTTTGATTCCTCAGCTTCTTGCTCATCGTCTCCTGGGTTTACACAAGATGGCGTGAAAGTATCTTTAGCACTCCTTTCAAACTTCCTGCTGTTCTCACATGCTCATCTTTGTTCCAGGTCATCAATTGGCATTGTCCATTTGGACTGCAGTAAATCCATTTGCCTTCATATCTTCTTCGTTTCTTGGGATAAGTGAATTTTGTTCCCTCTGGTGCAAATTCACTGGCCTTCATGAAGTTCTTTATCTCCTCATCTGTCAGGTCTCTGGGCTTCCAGCCTGGTTCGACATCGACCATAATTTTCATCCTGATGGCCTTCTTTGCAGTTTTATGGCACTGTGTGATGAATATCTTGATAACACAGAATCCTAGCAGCACCATTGCTAGCAAGGCTCCCAGGAACTTGAAAACATCGGCCACCCATTGCGGGAACATAAGAATAGGTTCCCAAACCAACTGTCATCATCCACTTTGTCCATTTCATCAGTCATCCATTTTTTTCAAGTTGTCAACATGCTTATGGCCTCTGTGAGGGTTCCATTTTCCTCATCATGCGATGGTACAAATGTGCAACATGATTCTCCGATTTGTGCACAAACACCTCCATCCATTGCTGTGATCATGTCAAGCACATATCTGTTCTGGAGGGTCATCAGTCTAACCGCTCTCAGCTCTTCTTTGATCGCATTGAATCCTTTTATTGTGGTGTTGATGGTCTGCAGTAATTCCCATCTGGTTATCTGCAACCATTTAGCATTCACTCCAATGTGGATGTGTGGCAGGAGCATTGTGGTGAATACTGTTGAAATGAGGCGGAACAGCCTGTTTTCGTATGGAATCACATAGAATGTTTCTTCTGATTTGGCAGAAAAGTAGTTTTCTCTCTTCATTCTGGATATCAGCTCTGCAGATCTCATCCTTCTTAGATGAGCATCTGCTTTCGGGAAGCTGTCCAGATTCAAATCGTTTTTTGGAATCACCAGTGTGGGAACATGGACATTGACCAATGTACATATGCCCCCCCAATTTTTTGGCAGTCTTATGTATGCTTTGGATCCACACGCCCAATAGTGGTCCATCAGGACTGCGGTTCCTTGTGCCATTCCTGGTGCCTCATATATTCGTCCACAGTTTTGATTCACCCCCCATTTTCCTTGTGCCATTACTTCTGAACCACAGTTTTGGCTTCTCCAATGGTACTATTTGCAGGGGCCCTCCCCTGTCTTCGACCCATGTTAACAGCTTCACCACCTCTGGCCATAGAGGTTTACATAACCTCTGTCAGTTTTCTATTGCTCCCTCGCCGGCTCCAAGGACCATACAAGCTCGGCAGATTACGACTCCTTCCTCCCATCCGTTAGGGGAAACTACTGATCCCCAGATCTGCATTTGTCCCCGGTTCCTCCATAGTTGAGCTTCTTCTGCCGTTTTTCCTTGGACGTTCAGTCTTGAGTTTATTTCCCACCTTATTGCTGATCCTTTGACGTCAGGGTTTTCATATCTAATAACGTGATTCTTGGTGTGTGCCCTGTTTCTTGTTTTGATGTCCTGGATAAACCCGTCTTCATCAGGTTAGTCTTTTTCGTTCGCCCATATCAATGAGGCATCTCTTCCCATGAATTGTCCTCTGGTGTTGCACATAGCTACATGTGACATACAGTGTGCTGTGGGGACATCTACCTCTACAGCCACAAAGATCTTGGACTTTCCCATGCTGTATGGAAGGAGTGCACAGACGAAACATTCTCCTTCTGATTTTCCTTCGTCCAACTTCCTTCATGTGCTGGTACCATATGTTGTTTCCAAGATGGGCTGGGTTGTCCAAGTAGTCGTTTAGTTCATTGTCCATTTCATATGTGCTTCTCTTGATTGTTAACGTTTTTCTGTAGTTGGCCATCACTATGTCTCTGAATGCGTCTTTACTGCTCTTTCGTTCAGGTAGTTTCTCGGGTATTATCCTTGGAGGGGCAGGTTTCATTTCCTGCCCTGTAGTAACAGGGGGAGGTTTTGTGTTTCTTTTCCTTCCACCATGCATTCTTTTGTAGATTTCCTCCCACCACATCTGGCTTACCATTCTCCCGACACGCAGTAGTGTTGTAGGCTCGGTTGTTGCTTCTGGTGTTGGAGCAGGTGTGCTCGTTATCACAGTTGCTGCAGTTTTCTTGCTCAGCTCCTCATGTAGTTTCTTTGCTCTTAGTATGAGCGGAAACGCATACTTGACTACCGCATGTGTCTTCCCCATGAGTTCTTTTGTGGCCTCCTCTGTTCTCTTGAGGGATTTTGTCATGCCATCTCTGTCTTGTTGCTCGCTTGGTTCTCTGTTCTCTGGAGCTGTTCGTTTCACAGGTATCTTTTTGTTTTCTGTCGGGTCGGCCTGTGGTCTCACAGCCATTGACACTTGCCCTTGCTCGTGTGTGGGTCGTGCTGTGGACAGTGCTATGTTATCATTCATTCCGTGCTGACCCTGTCTCCAGCTTTTCTCATCATTCATAGTTTCAGGTGTATCCATATCACTGCTAATTAAATTCAACTGTAAATCATTTGCTTTATCATCAATTTTTCTTGGAACAGGGATGACAATATAAGGTCTGGGTGCCTTTGTGGGGCCCAGACACTCATTACCTGGTGGATGCAGGGACATTGGGATGCTTTGTGCACCAATAAAAAATGCAGTTGTGATCGTTAACGACAAAAATACTACAATAATCACTATACATATGCATATGATTGCCTTGAAGGAAAGTTTGCAGCACCGACTTCCAGGAAAGCGGGTGGCCCCTTCCACTGGTAGCACAACCAAATTACTGTTTTGGGCCCCCATCTCGAACAAGTCCATAGTCAATAGTTTATTTCTTTTCTTATCTTGATTTTGTTACTTAAAAAGTTCAGCAAACACTAAAGTGACGGGTGCAGTTTAATGTCCCCCCTCTTGCGAGTGATGACGGAAGTCTCTAGATATGGAGTACAGATCCTTTGCTAGACTATGGAAAAAAGTTAGACTACCGTTTTTTGCACATCACATTCTTCCTGCATTTATGTATACGACGCATTCCCAGGGCACCTTCCCAATTCGTCTTGGCCCTGAGGACATGCAGGAATTTGTTTGCGGTGACACCATAAAAATGGATTTGTTACACATCACGCGTAGACAAACCATTGAAAAAATAAAAACAAAAATAAAAGTGAACATATGAGGAGGTAGGAAAAAATAAGAAAAAGGTTGAAAACGGTAAACACGGCAGTGAAGTTCATGTCGCTGTTCCTTGCACTTGGTCGTTCGAGGTTGAGTGAGGAACATTCTCTCTCTTCCCCATTTACTCCACTGCAGAATGATAATGCACAAAATAGGGAAAAATAAGAAAAATAGGAAAAGAAGTTCAAGATGTAGTTATTCCCTTTCGATTTGTTCTACGTTGGAAGCATGAAGAACTGTGTCTTTGTTTTCTTGCTCTGCCCCCGGCTTGGTATTCTAAAGGGTTTTATCTCGGATCTCTCCTTTCTAAGGCTCGCCTCAGCAGCGGATGTCCATAATTGCCTCTTAATTGTGATGCAATAGCTCTTAGGAGCCTGTTTAGTTGGGCATTCTTTGCTGGATCATTAAGAAAAGTGGGCACATCAATGTTGCAGGGTCTGCCCACTAGTTCTGGAAAGTTTTCAATGAGATGAAAGAAAACACGAAAAGCATAACGACTGGCTTCAGGTGTTAACGATATTTGTCTGGTTCTTTGGCTCTAAAGTCACAGGCCTTTTCTCGCAGTGTGATCAGTTATTTTTTTTTTTTCGATCTGTCCCTCGTCAGCTAGTCTCACTGAAATCTCCTGAGGAATTTTCGCAGAAAATTGGACTGCTCCACCTGGAGCATGATGTCTTGGAGGAGTGCGCCCATGTGTGGGGCATTGGCCGGATTCCTAAGAAAGGTGATGACGTCAACATCTGCAGGTCTCCCCACCATTTCCGGATAGTCTGTGACTAATCGAAATAAAACGTTGTGTGCCAGCCGTGTATCCTCAGGTGATAGGGACATTTGCCTCGTTTGCTGGGTTCTAATCACAGTGCCTTCTTTTGATGCGAACAAATTTTGCACTTTCCTGCTGCGTGAGTTGCAACCACGTGGTTCAGCTTGTACCACACTTGGTTGAGGAAGTAATAGTTTTTTAGATCTCTAATGAATGTCACTGTATCTGTAGTATAAGTCCTGGACATTCTTCGATGAATGATGCGGAAGAACAAAGTATATGTGATCTCGTCAATGATTACTTGAGGCGGGAGCATTGGTCTTTGAGTCACTGTGCTCAGGCAACTCGGCGAAGACCTCTGCGATGACAGTCAATAGTTGCCAGATTACCTTCTTGTTTGCAGGGTCTTGAATGAATTCAGTAACGCTGTCTTCTCTGCTTATAAGTGAAGGGTAGGACAGTGCCACCAGTTGGAAGTAGGTTAGCACATCCCACGTGAGGTTTCTGCTGGGATGAACCATACGTCCATGAACAAAGTCTTGATCTTACTTTTACTTCTTATCAGAGTCTTAGGTTTTAAATGCTTTGTGTGGCTTTCAATGTTGATGAGATTAACGCTTTTGCTGATATGAGTATGTGATTTTCTTCCTTAACCCTGCACCTTTGGATGCACAGAGTGTTTGCTTGCTTACTATTGTCTCTTTTAGTGTATACGAAAAAGTTCAATCGCAGGCACAATTTTAACAATAGTTCTTTTGTTGGCTATACTGACTTGTTCGTGTAATTGTTCTTTTGACAAGTTTCACTTGGCTCGAGGAAATGTCTTGTTTTACGAGTCTCACTTTCCTAACGTTCTCGTTACTTGTCTGCTCATGCGTCCTTCTTCCTCACCATAGATCTTGTCTGCACGTGCTGAGGTTCTTCCTCCTTATCTGTAGGTTCTTTATCGCTGGGTGCAGCAGGAGTGCCCTCTCCTATGAATAGCTTGATGTCATTCATGAAAATCCAGGCTCTTCGGCCCACAAGCTTGACAGCGGACGGGGTGCAGTCCTCTACGATTAAGGGGCCGTTAAACCTCGGTTCATCCGATTTCTTTCTCGTAAAGTTCTTCACAAGAAATCTGTCTCCAGGGAAGACAAGGGGTGCGCCAAGGCTGAGAGCTGCGCCTGCATCAGCATTGTCTGTTGTGGTTTGTGCTGTGCTGTCCCCTTTCCGTTGTTGCTGCAGGTGGCCTAAAATGATAGTGGTGCTGGCTATGAGACAGTCTAGGTACGCTTTCATCTCATCTCCCAGAACCTCCCTAGTTGACTGGGCATCACATCTAGCTCTGTCTCGGGGGGTAGGAGGGGTTCTCATTCTCCTCCCAGTGACCACTTTGTGTGGTGTAAGATGATGTTCGGAGCCTGGTTGGTTCCGAAGAGCATACAATGCCAGTGGTAGGCAGTGCATCCATCCCTTTTGTAATGTGAGTTTAACTTGGCTATCCTTTCCTTAAGCAAGCCGTTGATTCGTTCACATATCCCATTTCCCTCTGGATGATAAGCCGATGAGAACTTGTGCTTTATACCAAGCAACAAGCTAATCTGTTTGAACACTGTGTTCACAAAATGAGGCCCATTGTCTGATCTCATAACCTCACACGCCCCCCCCATCTAGGGAAGACCTCCCTCACCAGGAATTTAGCAGCACAGGCAACATCAGGGTGTGTACAGGGACCTGCTTCTACCCACCTGGAGAAGGGACACACCACCACAAGTAAATACATGTACCCATTACACACCTGGATCATATCGACATAATCAATATGTAGGTGCTGGAAAGGTCCATTCAGTCTGGGATGACTCCTCTCACTACTTTCAATGTGTGCCCAGAAGTGAATTGTTGGCAGATAATACAGTTTACCATAAAGAATGCCACATGCTCTGCTAAAATCGGTATAAACCAGCCTTCGGAGAGAGTTGCAGCAAGATTTTCTCTCGACAGGTGTAAAGGGTAGTAGAGCTGTTCTAGAGCTACCTTTAGAAGGGCGACAAGCATTACTGGTTTGCCAGTGCTGTCTTGCCTCCACAATCCGTCTGAGGGGTTTAATATTCTATAAGCTTCTGGTGTGGCTCGTGTTACCATCATTCTTTCATGGGTACGTGCCACCTCGACATCCATGATTGTTTCAGTTTTGGATGCCATATGTTTGGCTTCCATGGCTGCTTCGTGATTTCCACGTGACACGAAATATGTCCCTTTTATCAGCCTGTCCAATAAGGCTGCGTGTTGCACTGGCATGCTGTCTGCTCGGAGGTAGCCCCTCCTATTCCAGCGCACTAATCCTGCGTGCACTGTTGACATCACATAGGCGGAGTCGCTGTATACTGTTACTTTCTGGTCAGCATGATTCTCAATGGCGAGTATCAGTGCCACAAGCTCTGCAGCCTGTGCCGAATAACGGGATGGTATTCGTGCACTGACAAGTACTCGGAACTCTCCACTCGCTATGTGTTTGATCACGGCCACGCCTGTATATCTTTGTCCGTCTTCTTGGTCGATTCTAGAAGATCCGTCAATAAAGACGATCTCCCCACTTGCCAGGGCATTTTCCTTTACCCTGGGGATTTCATCATAAAATTCCTCATAGTTTGCACAGTCATGCACAGGTTCTCCCTCTGTGACTGGCTCAGCTATAAACATGGCAGGGTTCACAGTTTTGCATCGCACTATTTTGATCGATGGATTAGAGATAATCACCTCGTAGGCTGATGCTCTCTGAGAAGTCAGCGTGCCCTTTGGCTTTTCCAGTATGGTAAAAGGCGAGTGCTCAATATATAATGTCATGGAGCACCCCATCACAATGGATGACACCTTCTCAATGGCGAACGCAGCGGCAGCTAGATTTTGTTCGCATGGGAAGTGGCCCTTCATGACCGGGTCCAGACTCCCACTGTAATATGCTAGGGGTTTATACCCCAGTGAGGTTCGCTGCGTGAGCACTGCCGTCATAAAATTGCCATCAGTATGAGAAAACAAATAGAATTCCTAAACATAATTAGGAATCCTGAGAACTGGGGCCTTACAAATTGCCCCCTTGAGTTTGGTAAACCCCTTCTCCATATCTTTATTCCATTCAATTTCTTCCCTCGTCGCCTGGGCCTTTTTAAGGGCCTGCAACAAGGGCTTGGTATATGAGCTGTAGTCAAAGATCCATGCTCTGACATCGTTGCACAGGCCTGGGAAGCTTTGCATTTGTTTTATCGTGTGCGGCTTGGCCGTGTTCATGATAGCCTCGGCCCTTTCTGGGGTTACCCTTTTCCCCTTGTGAGATTAGCTGCCCTATGTACAACACCTCCTGTTGGCAGTACTGCAGCTTGTCTTTGTCCACTTTGTATCCCTTCTCAGCCAATATGGTCAATAGCTGGACAGAGTCGCGCCTGCATTGCTCTTCAGTGGTGCTGCAGATCAGAATGTCATCTACATACTGCAAAACAACACTGTTCACCGCAATATTGCTGAGATCCATTTGCAGGACTCTGTTGAAAATAGATGGAGACTCGCAATACCCCTGTGGCAGCCTGGTACTTTTCAGGCGCATTTGTCTGAAAGTAAATGACGTCAGGTCTTGTGAGTCACGGTGCAATGGAATCGAGAAGAATGCATTTTTCAAATCGATTACTGTGAAGCATTTTGCCTCAGTGGGTATGCTGCACAAAATTGTGGATGGATTCGGGACTAAAGGGAACTCGGCTTCGACTATGTTGTTTAGGGCTCGTAAATCCTGGATTAAAAACCAGGACCCTCCCTTTGATTTCTTGACAGGATAAATCACTGTGTTGCAGGGTGATTCTGATGCCACTAGAATGCCCTGCTCCATCATGGCGGAGATTGTCTTTGTAATCCCTTCATCCGCTTCTCTGGACATGGGATATTGTCATGCCCATGGCAGAATTGCTCCTGGTTTCAATTTCATTTTTACTTCGCCGGCTCCCTTCAGGAGACCTATGTCATAGGGCCCTGTAGTCCATACTTTGGCCGGCACTAGGGCCATGTCATTATCAAAGTACTCTGGGCGTACTAACGCTAACATCATCCTCTGTGGTACCTCTTGCCTGATCATTTTGACCCAAAATATGTGACTCACTTGCACCCGTGTCTCTTCTAGATCAGGGTGTTCTTCGAACAGATAGTCATCGGTGACATCAGTCACTCAATACCCTTCTTCGATGGCGACAATCGCACACCAAGTTCTACCCTCGTTGTCACATCCTTCAACCAATACTACCTTTCCTCGCACCGCGGCGGATTGTATCATTAAGGGAAACACCTGTCCCTCCTCTTCGTGCATGGGTATTCTTGGCCTGAATAGAAACTCATCAGGGGTTCTCAGTCTTGTCTGCGAGGACTGGCAATCCTGCCATGAGCACTCGTACTCCATATGCGAACATTTCTGGTTCCAACGGTCCAGCTCTCATGGCTGCACGTCCAGAGTATGCTCTGATCATTTCGCATACGTTTGAATAATGCATTCCTGGGGTGGAGCACACTATGCCATCCTCAGTGAACGAGATGGTCATATTCAACTTCGTCATCAAATTCCCACCCATGATATTCACCGGGGACTGACGCGAATACAATAAAGGTACATTCATGTCGCACTCTCCCACTGCCACTGGGAGTGCATCAGTAAAGGGAACTCTGCTATAAGCTCCAGTAAAACTCTGGGTGTCTATTGCCTCGCCGGACAAGGAGAACTTGCCTTCTCGTATGCACAAGCGCGTTGCACCCGTGTCATCTAAGAAGGAATATTCTTTCCCCCCTATGGTGACATTTACCCTAGGTTCCCTGTTAGGGTCTGGTGTCACTGATAGGATAGAACACATCAGAGCTGGGAGCTGCTTTTTGCATCGTCTCCCTTAGTCATACATCATTTCCTCCACTTCCCCATCTGAGTCAGACTCTGAATATTTCCAGTTCACACAGCTTCTTGTATCATCTTCATTCTGCCCAACTTCTAGTCTATCTAGGGAACATCGCCTACTCTCACTACTTCGGGTGAAATCCTTAGTATCGTATAACTGAGTGCTCTCTAAGCGCTCATCTTCCCTTCCCTCTTGGGAGATTCGCTCCAGTCCCATTTCATCATATATTTTATCAATCGCTTCCCTGATGCTTCTGGTGTCGAAGTCATCATCAATAATTGTCCCGCTTGTACCTGGTACTGCATCATTTACTGGAAAGAACTCTTCTATGTCTTCCCAGTCTACAACAGGATTGGGTTTTTTCACTTCCTGCTGCAAATATTCTAAATCTTGCGCCCTTTGCCTGCACTTACGCTCTGCTTCCTCATCCATTTCTCTTCGCTTCTTCACCTCCTCTCTAGCCTTATCTACTTCCCGCTTCCGTTCATTTCTATGTTCTTTTGCCCTTCTACTTTCCTCATCTTCTCTCTTCTTCACTTTCCTTTCATGCACCCTCCTTTCTTCCTCCAACCTTAGCATGTTCTGCCTGTACTTTTCATAGGCAGCGCATTATGTGCGACTGGTTCTGGATGACATCAGGCGGTGGTACATCTTCGCGCCTGTCTAGTCACGTGTTGGTCCACCGTGAATCTGCTTCAGTTTCCAACCTTTTGTGCATTCAATTCTGCATGCGCTTAGCCACCTGCATGGGCCTCTCTTATCTTGACCTTCACGGGCGGGCTGGCATGCTCTGAAGTTGGAGCCTCGTGTGCTCATGCTCACCTCCCCTTCTCTGGTTGACCTCGATTTCCCCGGCATGAGCCATCCTGTGTTAAGTTTCGATCATGCTCCTTTCCTCAGCTTGGGCCTGGATATGAAACTTGGCCAGCCAGGTCTTGGCCGCCTGGGAGTACTTCTGTTTATACAAAATGGAGTTGCACGTGTACATTGTGCTGTATTGAGGTAGATGTATACAGTCGGCTCTTGCCGCTCTAGCTTCTACTAAGCATTGCAAGCAGAATCGATTACTTAGCATCTTGCGTTTTAAGCTTATTTACACACGTTCAATAAGGCGGTTGCTTCCATCTTGTCTCATGGCACCATTCGCATACCTTTTTCACAGTGTCTCTCCCCTTTGTCCTTTACAATTATCCTTGCAGTTGTTAGTACTGGCATGCATACTTTCAGTACTCCTTCAGTTCATTCTTGGAGCTGCTCTGGTCCTTGTTCCATCTCCACTGGCCTTCCATTATGGCTTTTGGAGTCTCTTCATGGACCGTTGTAGGCATTCCTCCTCGTTCGTATCAACGGCTGATTGGGTACCGTGCTGCCCAGGGTTGCCTGGTTATGGGCATTTCAACAGGTATTGATCTTCTAATGTACACAGGGCAGAGGTCCATTGCAGCCCTTTGTTGGTTCATCTGCTCCTCGTACGTCACATACCTTGGCGAGTACTTTACTGGCACCTCGAAGCGAGGGGCAGGGATGCAGGCCACGTCTGGGGTCTCCTCTACAGACCTATCAATGCAATCTAAAAATCACACAATGCGGTGTGTACCCAGAGCCCCTATTGAGTTTGGGAGACCTGTATAGTGGGAGAGAGGCCTATAAATGCAATCTAAATATCACACAATGAAGTATGCCCCGAGGACCCTATTGTATTTGAGAGACCTGTATAATGGGAGAGAGGCCTATCAATGCAATCTAAATATCACACAATGCAATATGCACCCAGAACCCCTATTGAATTTGAGAGACCTGTATAGTGGGAGAGAGGCCTATCAATGCAATCTAAGTATCACACAATGCAGTGTGCGCCCAGAACCCCTATTGAATTTGAGAGACCTGTATAGTGGGAGAGAGGCCTATCAATGCAATCTAAATATCACACAATGCAATATGTGCCCAGAACCCCTATTGAATTTGAGAGACCTGTAAAGTGGGAGAGTGGCCTATCAATGCAATCTAAATATCACACAATGCAATATGCACCCAAAACCCCTATTAAATTTGAGAGACCTGTAAAGTGGGAGAGAGGCCTATCAATGCAATCTAAGTATCACACAATGCAGTGTGCGCCCAGAACCCCTATTGAATTTGAGAGACCTGTATAGTGGGAGAGAGGCCTATCAATGCAATCTAAATATCACACAATGCAATATGCACCCAGAACCCCTATTGAATTTGAGAGACCTGCATAGTGGGAGAGAGACCTATCGATGCAATCTAAATATCACACAATGCAATATGCACCCAGAACCCATATTGGATTTGAGAGACCTGTATAGTGGGAGAGAGGCCTATCAATGCAATCTAAATATCACACAATGCAATATGCACCCAGGACCCCTATTGAATTTGAGAGACCTGTAATGTGGGAGAGAGGCCTATCAATGCAATCTAAATGTCACACAATGCAATATGCGGCCAGAACCCCTATTGAATTTGAGAGACCTGTAAAGTGGGAGAGAGGCCTATCAATGCAATGAAATTTCACACAATGCAATATGTGCCCAGAACCCCTATTGAATTTGAGAGACCTGTATAGTGGGAGAAAGGCCTATCAATGCAATCTAAATATCACACAATGCAATATGCGCCCAGAACCCCTATTGAATTTGAGAGACCTGTAAAGTGGGAGAGAGGCCAATCAATGCAATCTAAATGTCACACATTGCAATATGTGCCCAGACCCCTATTGAATTTGAGAGACCTGTATAGTGGGAGAGAGGCCTATCAATGCAATCTAAATATCACACAATGCAGTATGGACCTAGAACCCCTACTGAATTTGAGAGACCTGTATAGTGGGAGAGAGGCCTAATCATACTGTGTAACATTGGTTTGCTAAATGGCTAGGATTGTGGGGTAGAGTTGTAGCTCTCTATTAAACCAGGCCACTCCTACCTTACTGGTCCCTGTAGTTGATAGTTGACGGCTGGTCACTGGATTTTCTGGCTTCCCCTGGGGACACCTGCTGTCACTTCCTGGAGCCACCTCTGTTGGAGCCGCAAGGCTGCACAGGCAGAGGGCTGCCCTGGGGGGGTTTGTTTAAGACAGGGAAGGAGCAGGGGAGGGGAGCAGAGCACACAGGCCTGGGGGGGCACGCAGAGGCAGGACATTAAGGTTGGATGGCCCAGAGGGTCTCCAGGGGCCTGCACTCACCTGCCTTGCATGATTGCAAGTGCGGGGAGGCAGACAGACATGGCCGTAGGGCCTTCCGGGCTCTGGTGAGCAGGAACCAATCACCGGTGTGGGAGGGCTAGGGAGGCGGGAATAGGGAAGTTTATCAGGGGAGGGGAGCACATGAGCCTGGGGGGCACGAAGAGGCAGGAAATTAAGGTTGGATGACCCAGAGGGTCTCCAGGGGCCTGCACTCACCTGCCTTGCATGATCTCAAGTGCGGGCAGGGAGACAGACACGGCCGTAGGGCCTTCGGGGCTCTGGTGAGCAGGAACCAATCACCGGATGGGGAGGGCTAGGGAGGCGGCAATAGGGAAGTTTAGCGGGGGAGGGGAGGGGAGCACACAAGCCTGGGGGGCACGAAGAGGCAGGAAATTAAGGTTGGATGAACCAGAGGGTCTCCAGGGGTCTGCACTCACCTGCCTTGCATGATCTCAAGTGCGGGCAGGGAAACAGACGCAGCCGTAGTGCCTTTGGGGCTCTGTTGAGCAGGAGCCAATCACCGTAGGGGGAAGGCTAGGGAGGCGGGAATAGGGAAGTTCAGGGGAGGGGAGGGGAGCACACGAGCCTGGGGGGCACGAAGAGGCAGGAAATTAAGGTTGGATGGCTATAGTTTAACAGTGGTTGTACTTGTATATAAACAAATCACAATCCCAGCTATTATCGATAAATTGGATGCTACATATATAACAAACATGACCTGGTTAGAAAGTGTAGAAGGGAAAATCTGGAGGAGGATTTTGGGGTTACCCCAGTGTGTGCCAGTTAAAGCTTTAAGATTGTGGCAGGGTTTGACCTCTTCAATAGTACTCCTCCTTAGCCGCTGAGGCATCCTGTATATAAAAGCGCAAAAATCCACCAACGTTCTACCATCGTTGCTTGGTGAAAACATGAAGAATGAGTGAGAAATGAACTAACTGAATATAAAAAATGAAATAAGGAATTATTCATTAGTATTGGCTGGGACATGGATCTCCACCAATTGAAAAAAATAATTTATAAAGAATGGGATTGCAACTGTAACCATGAGCATTTATCAAAGTTAAAAACGTTGAATGATTATAAGGGCTGTCAGGCAACCTACTTATTTCCCCAAAGATATTTGGAGCCATCCCCCTCACCAGCACTGAGAAGGCGGGTTTTGTTACTGTATCTAAACCAATTACCTCTGTTAGGGGTCATTGGCCTGTGTCTGTGGATGCCTATGCAAGATAGATGCTGTAGGCTGTGTAAGTGTAATCATGTATTGCAATCAAACAGACATATAATGACGAAATGTAAAATGTTGGGGTCCATATACATGGGTTATTTAGGAGAAAATGTACATAACCCTAATTCGATAAAAACGACTTCCTTTTAGAGAACATGTCCAATGGCTAGAAATTGTCATTTAAATATGGCGCTGTTTATGATGTGGTAAATAATGACTGGGAAACTTGAGACGTGTTCCTATATACCTGATAAGGAGAGAGGAAATATGTTGCTTAGGTTAAATGTGGTTTTGTCATAGCAAGGTATGGATAGGAAAGTGTATATATATATTAGGATTTTGTAATATAAAAATGTTATTATTTTTAGAATAAGATAGTGAAAAAAATATTGTATTGATTATTGTATTTTATGAGTTGAATTATTATGAACCTGGAATTGAATATATTTATTGTATTTATAATGTATGATTGATGTGAAAAGTTCTTTAAACTACAATACATTATATATGAAAAAATAGAAAAAACAAAAAATACAAATATTACATTAATCAGGAAAGGTCAATAACTGATTATTGGGAGACATTTTTGCAACTTTCACCCTCAAATCCAAGGGGTGCCAATTCAGTCTTTTACCTGTCAGAGCCTGAAGAAGTTAGTGAGTGAAGATTTAAAAGTGTAAATAGAAAATGTTTTCCTCTTTCTCAGATCCACTTCTAAAGATACATGAAGACTACACTCAATACATTACAATGTTCACCTTTTAATCAAAAACATAATTGTGCAAATCCATTTGATTAAAACTCATAAATATGAATATACCATCGATATTTAATATTCTCTAATGCAGACGATTTCTCTAACTAACTAAATGAAAAAATGTCCCTTAATTATAAAAATGTTGAATCTAAATGGAGAAATATTTCTCATTTACTTTACTTACGCCCTATTCTTTATGCGTATACCCATCATTTGTTTGTCTCCACATTTGTCTGGTGGTCAAAGGAGACAAGAATGTGATTCTTAATAGCCAGCCTTACACTAAATGTGATTCTTCATACTAGACTACCTAAATAGACATATCTACCCCACATGTATCAGCCCTACAAGCTGTTAATGTTGAGCTATCTTCAGGGGTCAGAAAATGTATTACAATTAAACCATTGAAAAAGACAGTACAACTTTGGGTATAACAGGTGTCTCAATGTTCTTGTACTCCCTTAACAGTTGTAAAAGAATGTGTAATCAATAGCACACAATATAGTCTATTACTGACTATCCTATTATTGGGGAGGGGACTGCATCTAATTAGCGTAATCCCCTCTTTCTCATCAAGAGAGCAGTGTTGTTAGCAAGCCAACAATGTTTGCTTGAAGAAGAGCCCTAACATGGTGTTCATCTGCATAATGAAACTTTAAACTACAATCCTTCTTAGCCAGTTCTAAATTGACCACTGTGCAAAGGCTACCTATTAACATACAAAGTCATCCTTTTGACTTTACCATCCCAGTCGCACATTCAGGCTTAAGCCTCTAGACGAGGTGGCAGTAACCCACAGCTTTGCAGATGTTGACTGCAATTACAACTCATTATTAACTCTGCAGGCTAAGGCTGATCGGGGTTATAGTCAAAAACCTCTGTTGAGCCAAATGTTCTGCTCTCGACCATACGCATTGTGCAATACATATGGGACAGTGGTTCTCTTGCGCATATAATGATCTGTTATTTATATAGCGCTTTCACTAAAGTGCTTTACATAGAAAATATTTACATACAATATCACCTAACCAAAGTTGGTACTCGGTTATCAAACCCCGAAGGATAAAAGGCTATGTCGGCTTTGCCGGGATTTGAACCTGCTAGTTAAACACAGATTCCAGCAACACGCGCTCAATATGCTGAGCTATCTGACCAGCAACATTCTTACCGCTATGACCTGCACAGTTAAAATAAATAGAGTTTAAGTCACATATTGAGATCTTGAACCAAGTTACAAAGTTGTAACTACCTTTTTTAAATGGAATGAATCAGTAATTCACAGATTTTCCTTGAACGGATGCATCAGTGTTTGGTATCTTCAATTACACAAGAGGATTCTGAGTACCTACCTAACTCTGAAACCAAAACATGTAGCATCCCAAGAAAGCACCCCACAAGGCTCAGACTTTAACCTCTAGTCAATACATTATTTGAATGTAAGGCATAACAATATTTGCAACCCTATCGTCATTTGTTTTTCTTATTTAATATTTTAGGTTAAAGAAGAAATGTTCACAGAAAATGCAGCACTGTGGTTATGCTTTCAGTAAACAGTGTCCCTGTTTATTAAATTCACCAATGCTGGATTTCAAACAAAAACACTGATAGTGTGATGAAATGACTGTTGCTCTGCAGGAGTTAATGGCTGAATAGTGTCTAAAACGCCTACTTAGTCTTGACCCCAAGCAACTGTTAAACCAACAGTGATCCCAATCATAAAGGTGAAACGAGGTATAAACGCTGGAAGGCATACCTCTGTAGCCTTTTAGGGTAGAGTAAGCCGACGGCAGCCTAGTCTCTTCTCTAATAGTAGCAACCCAATCTGCATTAGTAGAATGAATCCAAAATAAAAGAATTTTAATCAAACTAAAAATGAACTCAACTAATACAAACACTACCACCCCACCCCTGCCTCTTGATGAGAACACAGAGAATTCAGACTTTTGTAGTGAACAGCAGGGGTGTTGCTAGGCCTGGAAAAGATCCGGGGCTATGTTAATGTCGGGACTGTTGGGACTCGAGGCTAGCTAGCCTTTTGGTTGTAGACTCCGAGATTCTATCCGAGGCTACAACCAAAAGACCCAGGGCTATAGCCCCCTATGCCCCCACCCCCTAGCAACATCTCTGTTGCTAGGGGGTGGGGGCAACTCTGGGTCTTGAGGACAGGGATAGACAGGCAATCAGTCCAGCAGCAGTGTCTCAATGAAGACTATGGGCCTCATTATAAGGCTGGTGCTCCCATAATGAAGGGGGCCAGTACGGGACCGGCCCCCTTCATTCCGGGAGCGCCGATTACGAGCTTCCCGTCGCGGGACCCAGATCGCGCGCCTGGTAAAACCAGGCATGCTTTCCGGGTCCCGCGAGGGGAAGAGGGAGGCAATAACGGGCCAGATGTAATTTGCCCGTTATTACCTCCCTCCCCATTCCCATTGACCCCTATGGGGGCTCAATGGGAATGGGGATGGGTTCCTGCAAGGAGGAATTACTGGGTCTTCCTATGTCGGAGTAACCCGGTAAGTCCCCATTGCAGGAACCCGGTAATGGAGCCCGGAACCGAGGCAGCCATGGAGCTAACAGCTCCATGGCTACCTCCATTCTCGTAATGAGGCCCCATGTCTTTGGAAAAAGATAGAGCGTGGAGTCTTACAAGTCACTAGGATGCTCAAAGGCAGGTCAGAGGGTGTGGACCACTGCAAATACCTTGAAGTCTTGTTTTAGTGGCTCCATAACACCACACCAGGCTTCAGGGAGCTTTCTGCGGCAGTGAATCTGCATCGGGCTGATGAGTTGGGCGACTGGGTCCAACACACAGTGCGGCTCACAAGCAGCAACAACACATGGCACAAAGCAGCTTGGGACATGTCCAGGTCGGCGTACCTCACAAGCGGTTCCATGTGGGAAGCAAGGCACAAAGCTGTTTCTTTACCTCTGGGTTGCTGGCTGGTTAGATATGATGTCCTCACTAGCTGATTATAAGATTTCCATAACTCTAAATAATATGCTTGGTGTTATAGTTATACTATTTTCACATATGCCACAGTCGTGGCCAAAGCATGCCTCGAATACTTCATTGATTTGTGGAATTAAGGACATCTTGGAGTGAGCCCCAGGTCAGGAACCTTGTCAGCTGGAAGAGCGGGATTACCCAGGACATTTGGCCGAAAGAAAAATGACATTTTCTGTCCAGTGTCCAGATGGAAGGAATTTGTGCTGGCTGGCATTACATTTCACGCGAATGCTGTCCTTGCAACTGGCATTTGCAAAAGTAGACAACAGCCCAAAAAGATGCACAATTATTTGGGTATTGCCAGCATAGGCGTTGAAACACATTTCAAAGGTGTGAAGGAGTTTTGTCAAAGGTTGGCGGTAACTGTTCATTAATACAGGGGGGGGCAGTGCCCTGAGGATCTCTGTAGGCAATCCACAGGGATGCAGATTCGAAACTGTATAAGGCCACAACTGAGTTCTGGGAAACATTAATCAGACAACCAGGCCAGCACCGAGCCAGGGATCAGCAAAGATTGAAGGCAGCCCAGGAGGATTGTGGGATTGACAGTGTTGAAGGCGGCAAAATAGATCAATTTATTTTAAAACCCTGCAATTATACTGTTATTGTTCTAATTTCGAGAATGTTGTTATAATAAGGGCAGATCAGTGCTTCACCTATATATTAGCTATTTATGTTGGGCCTTGCAAAGATTTTATTTGTCTTCCTTTAAAAACGTGGACATCCAGGGTTGGTTATTTTTGAGCTTTTTCTCAGACATAAGCTTCGCATGAGCTATTTGACCTAGAGCAAGGGACAGGCTGTTAGATCGATGTAGGATCAAAAGTGTCAAGACTGGTCTCAGTAAGTGAAGCAATCAAAAGTGCAAGAGATGAAGGGGAAACTGATGACCATTTCCTAATTGGCCTCTTCACCTTATTGTGATTGCTGGTTTTAATCTGTAAGGGAAGCATTAAATGAAAACTGATTGCAACATGGTCTCCCAGGAAAGAGGGTCAAGAACCTATTTGGCTCAGGGAGTCGGTGGGAATGCGAATTAGACGACAGAGTCCCAGACCTCAGGTTACACCGAAGTTGTTTGTTGTTAATTGATCCATATTTTAGAGCCAATAATTTAGAATTGCCATGGCATTTCACAACCATTATTCTCACGAACACTCATCCAAGTGCTCGATGCCCTCCTCAAGCACACAGACGACCACACCATCGGGACACCATCACCGCCATCGTAGACATGATACACAACGACATCGTCAGCATGATAGAAACTCCAACCGCCACCCCCCCCCTACTGAAGGTAGTGTCTGACTCCACTTCCTGGCCACAGGTACTTACCAGCACACAATGGGGCACTTGCATGGCATTTCACAACCATTATTCTCACGAACACTCATCCAAGTGCTCGATGCCCTCCTCAAGCACACAGACGACCACATCTCATTACCACGGACTGCCCAGGACATTGCAAACACCAAAGTGGGTTTCCATGCACTAGCCGGCAGACCCGGTTGCATTGGTGCCATCGACTGCACCCATGTGGAATTGGTGGTTCCACGTGCCATGGAGGTACCGTACCGCAACCGGAAACAGTTCCACTCAATCAATGTGCAAATGGTCTGTGACTCCAACAAGATCATCACACATTGTTGTGCCCGATTCCCCGGATCAACCCATGATTCTATGGTCCTGAGGAACTCCACAATATCACGCTACATGGAGCGACATGCAGGCCCAAGATCCTGGCTACTCGGTGAGTCCAATGTCATGGAAGTGGGCAGGTGAATGACGTACCGATACATACTCCACCTGGCTGAAAGGAGGGGGGTGATGCATACTCCAACTGGCTGATAGGGGGGGGTAATGATGCATACTCCACCTGGCTGAAAGGGGGGGGATGATGCATACTCCACCTGGCTGAAAGGGGGGGGAATGATGCATACTCCACCTGGCTGAAAGGGGGGGGAATGATGCATACTCCACCTGGCTAAAAGGGGGGGGGAATGATGCATACTCCACCTGGCTGTGAGTAACACAGAGAACGGAGACAGAGGATGGGCACTCACAATGCACTCAACCCCTCTGCATACATTGGGTGATGGCATGCAAAACAGGCCATGGGAGCCATGAGCATATACTGGTTGCATTGTGTGAATCAATTAGTGCATGTAGAAGTGAGCCAAAGTAACAGTTGGATGCAAGCCATGTTGGCACATCATGTTCTTGATCAGACGACATGACTGACACATACATTCTCGCCTACATACAGGTGATGCAGGTTATCCCCTGAAGAGGTGGCTCCTTACACCAGTCCGTAACCCGCAGAACCAGCACGAGGAGGACTTCAACCGTGCACATACACGTACTCGTGTGGTCATAGAGCAGACATTCGGCCTATTGAAGGCACGGTTCCGAAGCCTCAGCAGGTCTGGTGGGGCACTCCTGTACCACCATGAGAAGGTGGCAAAGATCGTCATGGCATGTGTCATGCTACACAATATGTGCGTCAGACGGAATGTGCCCCTGCCCCCTGACGCAGAACTGCAACCACCTGACGATGAGGATGAGGAGGGTGCAGATGGGGCGGCACCCCATGGAGGAGGCGACGCACAGGAGGGGCGTGCAATGCGCCAAAGTATCATCGACCACTGCTTCTAGCACACACGGCTGGTGTGAATCACATGGAGACTGCACTTGGGGCACTGTGTGTCTCTGGGACATGCACACTGTGGACTGTACACCAATAAAGCACACATACGCAATGTAAATGTCCACACATTTCATTTTGGGAAAGAAAAAAGTGTATTTAAACTATGAAAAATGTCGTGACACGCCCCCTCCCCCTCCCCCCTGCACACCCCAACACAACCCCTCCCCCCACCCTCCTGCACCCCCCAACACACCCCCTCCCCCCTCCCCCATGCACACCCCAACACACCCCCCTCCTCCCCCTGCACACCCCAACACACCCCCTCCCCCCTGCACACCCCAACACACCCCCTCCCCCCTCCCTCCTGCACCCCCCAACACACCCCCTCCCCCCTCCCCCATGCACACCCCAACACACCCCCCTCCTCCCCCTGCACACCCCAACACACCCCCCCCCACCCTCCTGCACCCCCCAACACACCCCCTCCCCCCTCCCCCATGCACACCCCAACACACCCCCCTCCTCCCCCTGCACACCCCAACACACCCCCTCCCCCCTGCACACCCCAACACACCCCCTCCCCCCTCCCCCCTGCACCCCCCAACACACCCCATCCCCCCTCCCCCCTGCACACCCCAACACACCCCATGTAGGTGTCAACAGATGCCTGTGACAGTGGGCACAGGCTGTTACAGGCCCCCGGGGCACCCCTGGCTGTGGAGCGCAGGTTACGTCCGGAACGTCAGACGGGGCTGCTCTGTGCAGAACTGGCATTGGAGGATGTCCCTGCCTGCCCCCGTGCGTGCACGTCCTGTAGGGTGTGGGTGAGCTCAGTGAGCGCACGACGCAAGCGGGCAAGTTCAGCACAGATGTCCCTGGACATGGCCTGCATGGCATCCCTCAGGGTGGCAGTGCTCTGCGCAACTTCGGCAATTAGGGTCTCCGTGGCCTTTTCAATGATTGCCCTAGCCCCCACACATTCCACGGCATGCTCAGCCAGCATCGTGGACAGTTGTTGCTGCCGTTCTGTGATGTCCTCGAGGGACTGCTGCCCCTGCTGGCCCATGGCCAGTGCTGGTGGTGTGATGGAGGGGCTGCTCCCCTCCTGTGGACTGAGGACTGGGCATGGGGTAGAAGGCCACTCCTCTACCTCTGTGTGCCCCTGTGTGTGATCCTCATGGGGGCTGGCAGCTGACAAACAGGGGGAATGTAGTAGGTCAGTGGGGCTTCTGACTTCGTGTGCCTCAATGTCTGAGTCTGAACATGCAGCTATTGCAGCTGTCTCACCCATGTTGCTGCTGGCCGCTGACCCGGTGCCTTCTGTGGCAGGCAATTTTGGTAGAGGTGGAGCAGCTGCTGCTGGTCTGCTGACTACAGGGGTGCTTGCCGGTGGGACGTCCGGTATGCTTGCAGTGGGTCCTGCTTGTTGTGGGGTCTGCCTCACTGCAGCTGAGGTCGAGGGTGCGGGGACGGTATAATTGGCCTTCTTGGCTCTCTTCGTCGCAGGGGTGTCCTGGTCCTCGGGGTGTGAATCTGTGCCT
This sequence comes from Ambystoma mexicanum, assembly GCF_040938575.1. Taxonomy (NCBI): domain Eukaryota; kingdom Metazoa; phylum Chordata; class Amphibia; order Caudata; family Ambystomatidae; genus Ambystoma; species Ambystoma mexicanum. The sequence continues at coordinate 754,240,523 of NC_090921.1, read as the reverse complement.
GTGGTGGAGCAAAGGAGGGAGGGCGTTATTGATGGGTCTGCGGACTTTGGAATGACAATGATGGACATTATTCTGGTCAGTAGATGAGGCAGATTTCAGGCAGGGCCATGCAGGTTGTCTCCTTTTAGTGTGGAATGTGGATGCAGGTATGCGGGTGCCAGCAGTGTATACAGGGCGGTGCTCGCATGTGGCTATGGGCAGTGTGGAAATGTGTTGCATTTACACTCTAGGGCAACCTTGTGCTACACATGAATGGACTGCAGTGACTATGGCATGTCTTGTTTGAGGCACCTACCTTCATCGCCTGATGTCGGAGCTCCCCTTTCCATCCCTCCGACGCCTTCAATGGCTTCCATGCCAATCGTGGTTGCACAAATCTCCTCCCATGGTTGGAGTTTTAGTGGGGATTCCGACCCTCCACCGGTACCCATTGCAAGGTTGCGGTTCGCAGAGATGACCGCTCTGACCCGTATGCGGAGGTCGTCCCAGCGCTTCCTGCACTGCTGTGGGGTGCGGGGTACGGTCCCCACCGCGCTGACGCGCTCGGCCACCAGGGCCCAGATGGCCTTCTTTTTCCCTATCGCTGTCCTGGTCATTTCAGGGGAGAAAACGACAGCTGCATTGTTTTTGCAGGGTCTCCGCAAGCATGCAGAGTTCCTCCCGGCTGAATCTTTCCTGGCGCTGGCGGTCACATGCCTTCTTAACAGCTTTAGGCATTTTTGGGTAGTTGGATGGGTGGGTGATTGGTTTGGACAGGTGTCAGGGTTGGATCTGGTGTTGTTCGGTAGGATGGCAATGGATTGTGTTTTTAAAGATGGCCGACGTGCTGTTTCCCGTTCCGGCGCGATGACGCTATTTCCGGTCCTGCTTTTTACGGCCACCGCAAATTACGGTGGCCGCTAATTACGGTGGCCGCTAATTACGGTGGCGGAAGTGCACCTTGCTCGCTTTACGATGCCGGTAGGGGCCTTTTCCGCCATGGCGTTAATTGCATTACCGCCATGGCGTAATGCTCGTGCGCGATGGGTTGTAATGTGGCGCTCTTTACGCCATCGGCCCACGGCGTAAACGCTCATTACGCCATGGCGGTAATGACGGAAGATTACCGCCTGGGTCGTAATGAGGCCCATGGTACCGGCTATGAGAAATTCGACCATCCGCACGGTGGGTGTGCGCTCACCAAGGCTTTTAAATTTTGTTATATGAAATTGAATGATGGTAGATCAACCTCTGGAAAATGTGTGGGGCTAATCCGCACAGATTTTCATATGCTCATCGCACGACATACACATATAGCCATGTACTCTGGGTGGACACAGCCTACAGGCACAGTGCTCCCAGTCATATTTAGTTGGGATCTGACAGGTGGAGTAAAATATGCATCTCAGAAGGAGCAGGGTCAAAACCTTCCGCCTACCATAGCCAGACTAATTAACTATCAACAGCTCCATGGATCTGTCTTGTCCGTTTATTTACCCTCTGCCGATGGTGGCAGCATTTAACATAATTAGCATACTAATAAAGTATACTTCAAACAGGCCCACACGGGGCCTGGCTGCAGAGGCTAAATCAAAGGAGACAGGAAACCCCAACACACCTTTGATATGCACTGTGGCAACCTGAAGCCAGCTCCGGCCTCTCAGTAACAAGGGCAGTAACCTGTCATGTATGGAACTATGTATTTACAGTAGTCATTCCCGCAGGGGGACCTCATTCAGAAAGTATTAGTATGTGGATTGATGGAGACAGAAAGTCGCTTCTCACCGTAGCTACAAGGAAAACCTGCTGCTTTAAGCAGGAATCACAGAGAGTTCACTTGACTACAGAGACCTTTTAATTCACAACAGACAGGAAGACGGGTGAGACTTTGTATCACATGTTTTCACCCGTTTACATTTTCTGTTGTAAAGCACTCTGGTTATGACCTCATGCATACAGGAGATTGCTGGTGGGGACCCAGGATTGGTTCATTAAGGTAGGCTTAGCATACACCAATCACTGTGACCCATTTGGCTTTAAAAGAGGGCTGAGCCCCCCTTTTGGGCAGATCATCTGAAGACTTTGCAAGTAATAACAAGAAGAACCTATTTGGGCTCTGGCTGAAGGTACAGTCTACCTTACAGCTTACGCCAGTGAAGTAAGGCCAGGATTTCCAAAGAGAGAAGCAAGATCCCTCCCCAAAGCATCTCCCAGGGAACAGAGGGAGATACTGACTGCAGAGGACCCCCCAGCAGCTCCAGAACTGGTACCCAGCCAGAACACATGGTGCCTCGCTAGTCTCTGCAAGCAGGCTTCCTAGGTGGGAAGTGGCTGAGAGTCTCTGAACCAAACCAAGGACTAAGATATTGCCTGCAACACTCTCCTCAGCTTTGGGCTGTCTTCCATAAATGATGACACAAGCCCAGTGAAGCAGCTAGGAGGAGTGCATCAACAAGCATCAACGAGTGACCACTTTAAAGGACATTTTCGAGCCAGTCGAGTCCCTCAAGTTGCAACTGACTGTATCGTTGACTGTTGTCATGCCGCAGTCGCTATCGCTGTCCGAGATGCCTCGACCAGTGCTTCAGATCTGCCAACCAGCACTAAGACAATTATTCCTGACCCTGAGCTGCCATGTAGGCAAGCCTGCAGCTCTCCATCCAGCCTCGCTCACCGAACTGCCTACCAATTGATCCCTGCAGCTGTCTCCAGTCTTGAACTCTGTTGCAGGAACTGAAAAGTGTCCTGAAAACGACTAGACCCTGTCGAGCACGAAGAACTTATACAAGCACAAGGTACATTGTGGCTCTGTCCCGCTGGTTTGTTCGAAGGCCCCTGGTGACATTTTACAACCCACCGTCCCCTTTTTGGTGAAACCAAGTATCCTTGAACTATTGCGATTAATTACTTTACCGAATACCCTCCTGTCAGTGTACAGATTGCAGCCCCTTTCCTTCTTGAAACTGTCTGTCCTCTGCATTCGTGTACAGAGTGGCTTGTATTTTGTGGTGTGCTAGAACTGTCTGTTGTGATAATAATAAGGTAGATATTTTTATACAACCTTGACTTGACAGTCCCTTTTATCATTGGGTTATAATTATATTTTCCCTGTGTTGCAACTAACCATTGATCCACGACCTTGCAGAGATAAGCCTGCCGTTCTGTCCACTTTACCAAAATTGCACAAGGAGGATTATAATTGACTGTTGTTTCCTATATGTTCGGATCCATTCTGGTGTACTAGAGGTGTGGGGCTGATTGATGGTTTAGAAACCGATATTCATCCCTGGACTACTAGTGCCCCGGAAGTTGATTCGTCATACCGGCACTTCTCAGTAGGAAGCAGGTGCTCTGAAATAGTGAGTACCTGCACTTCTATATTCCCAATTAAAGCACTGCTCTGGGTCAAATCTGCCCCACAGGCATGAAAGGAGGATGCACGTGTCGTACATTGTGGTGAATGGAACAGTGTGGTGTAGTGTATATTTGTTTGAGCAGGGATACTCCCTCAATGTGTGCTTATGGCATCCCAGTGGTTGTCGATTAGGAGGTGAGACTGAGAGTGTTATTGCAACAGGAAGTGTGAGGTCAGGATACTGAAGACAATATGGTGCAATACCTCAAAGTGCCACAAGCGGTACCCCTGACTTGTTCTTGCCATTGGCTTGGACTTTGTCCTGTGTTTGGCTTCTTTAGGTTGTGCTATTTTAGGCTTTTGTTGCTTTGGCATTTAAACACATAGATTAGCAGAGTCTACTGTGAAGGAGTTGCCTCCTTTGTGCTTCTTGTTGACTCCAATGAAGTCTGGGTGCACTTTTCTGAGCATTGGGCTCAGCACATACAGGGAGCACTTCTCTTGTAAGACTTCTGGCCCTCAGTGGAAGGCTCAGTAAGCAATGTAGAGGGTTTCTAGCTGAGAAATGTGTTTAACAGACAGCCAGTGTAGGCACAGCTCACTGGGGCTGTGTATGCTTGTCTTTGAATGAGATTTGTGATGTCAACGTTCTGCATTATCTGGGAATGTCTCAACAGGTATTCTTGGTCAATGTAAAGGTTTTTGGGAGAGTCCAACCTTTCAAATGGTCATTAGGAAGAATAAGCAGTGGCTGACCAGAACATTTACTCATTATGGTTGCACACTTAGTGTTGTTTGGTGTTGTAGGTTTTTTCACTATGATTTCAAGTTTGTTTAAAGCTATAGTGGTTTGGGAATTTATCCCACCTCTTCTGGCTATGGTTATGCATTGGGTGTGCTGTCTTGGAGGGATAGTTCACAATGCCTGGTTTGTTAGGGTTGAGTTTTAGTCTGTTTGTCTTCATCTTGTAATCTACTAGCAAAAAGCCCCTGGCTGGATCCAGCTGGTGGTCACTGGTATCCGGGAGGTTGTCATCTTCATCATTGTAGCAGGTGAGGCCTTGATGTTTATGAGGGTAGCTATGTAGAAGATGAAAGGTAAGAGTCTTGATCTTTGGGGGACCCCGCATACAATGTTACATAGACCGAAATTGGTGTTAGCATGTAGGTGGTTTCTGTCCTATTCAGAGGAATCATATTATCCAACGTAGAAATTAAAATGAAATTAAATTAAATGAAATGAAAAGTGAAATGAAATAAATGCTGTTGTTTGGGTAATTGAATCTTTTGAGGAGCCTCAGATGGCTTACAGTGTTGGATATATGTGAGTAGATGAGTGCTTTGATCTTCTGCATCTGTCTTTATCTTTCGGTTATCCCATATTCCCAAGAGCAATTTTGTTGTTGTTTTGGTTCATCACATGGACATGAGGCCTAGCTGAGTATGGTGAAGGATGTCAATTGCCTCAATGTGGGATACAGATTTTTGGTAGAGGAACTTCTCTGGATCATTGCTGATATTGAACGTTGGTGATTGGGTGGAAGCTTGCCTAGCTCATCAGTTGCCTGTTTGAGAAGAGGCATGATGAAAGTTGATTTGAAGACCAAATGTTTTGAGATTCTGAGGCATGTCTGTATCCCCTCAGGGGATCCTTGATGTGTTGTGATAGATTTGTAGACATTAGGTGGGCAGGCTCCATTGGAGGGAGGATATAGGGTGGCTGTATCTGAGCAGTGGCATAAATTCTAGGTCTGTGACGAGGCAAAAGTTCTCAGGATTTTGGTGAATGGTGGAGGATGGACTAGACCAGGAATACTCTCCTCTCCTCCTGATGCCTCGGGGCTTGTGTGCGCTATACAAATGAATAAATAAATACATAAATAAAAGTCTTTGTGTCCAGGCATTTGTGGATAAGGCATGTTTTTTGGGTAAAGTGGGTAGTCGTGGCATTGCAGAGCAGGCAGCTGTAAAGGTGTATGTGTGATACTGAAGGCCAACGGGTTTGATCTCTCTAATTAAATGGAGAGTTTCTTTTTGTGAACACTTAAAGAATTTTATGAGGTTCGCATAGTGGGCTCGCTTAGCCTGTAGGAGTGCCACCCTGCAGATGCAAAGTTGTTGAAGGTATGCTTGCTTGTCTCTGGAATGTATTTTTCTTTAAATGTATATTATTTTGGGTTGTTGAGTATACTGGTGGGCAATCTAGATGTATGCTTCATGTCCATGTGTTTGGATGGCCTCTTTGTGGCCAGTATAGTCCAATATTCTATTGCCTATGTGGTGCCTTTCATTTTGGTTCCTGGTAGGCCTTGTAAATACTGTGGACCTGAGAAAAGGTCTTCCGTTGTGTTGCTTTTTCAAGCAATGCCTACCACCGACAATGCAGCATTGGGGTGCCTAGTGAAGGTATGAGTATGGTAAATGGTATAGTGAGGTCATTACCCAGAGAGAGAGAGAGAGAGACAGTGTGGCGTCCATTTCTGTGACTTTGTCATTGCAGAAGCCTGCAGGTTTTTTTGTCTGGGTTGTATTCTTTCCTCCATTCCAGTTCCATCTTTTTGTTTTCCTTTTTCATGGTGCTTAAAAGTGGGGTGAACCATTTTGCCGTTGCTCTTTTTTTGATGGGGTGAATGGTTTTTCTGGGGTGATCCTGTCAATTGCATCTGCAATCCATTTGTGTAGTAGCTCCGCTTTCCCGTCTAGGTCAGCTAGCTCTAGTACTGTAGTTGAGGGTTTGGTTAACTACTGTTGTTCGAATAGGTTGTTTTCTTTGACGTGTTTCCAGTTTCTTTATCTGGTGGTTGTGAGTTTAGGAGGTTGGATGTAGACTTGAGTACTCAGAGTGATCATGAAAGGGATGATGATATGGTCACTACACAGTATTTGTATCAGCGGTGCCATGGTGATGAGTTTTTCCTTGGCGAAAATTGCGTCGAGGGTGTGACCTGCCAGGTGTATTGTCCCTTTCACTAGTTGTCGTAGTTTCATGGCAGTAAATTGTTCAATCAGTGAGTTTTGTAAGTTGGCGTGACTGTCTTCAAACCAGATGTTGAAGTCCCCCAACATGATTAAGTGTTCGTGGTTGATGGCTAAATTGGTGATGGCTTCAATGAAGTTATCAACAAAGGTTGCATCATATGTCGGTGGTCTGTACACCAGGATGAATGTCACATTGCTGTTGAGTGTATTACCATGGTTTCGCAGTTGAGGATGTTAAGCGGTTCATTGGTTTTTATTTTCAGGTTCCTTTGAATGCTATTACGATGCTGCCTCCTTTTTTGTTTTTCCTGTTTCTTTGAAGGCATTTGAAGTCGGTTGGAAGGCAGCTTTGGAGTGTGATTTTGTAGTTGTCGTCCAGCCAAGTTTCTGTGATGAACAGGATGTCAATGCCGTTCTCATCGAGTAGGTCGAAGATCTCTGTTGAGTGTTTTGACATGGATCTTGCGTTTATAAGCTTGCAGGGGAGTTTGGAGGTGTTGTTTGGTTTGGACTTTCTTGTTGAGGTCGTCTTCTGATCAGAGTTGCGGTTTCCTTCTTGGTCGATCTCTTGTTGAGGTGTAGGTTTTGGGGTATCAGCGTCTTCGAAGAGTTCTTCTAGGTTCTGTCTTGGGTTTTTGATTTCAACCAGTGTGTGTTTAAGAAGGATATCTACTAGTTGAAGGGTGATTCTGAGGGGCGCAGCTAGAACTTACGCCTGATGAGGCGTGAGCCCCTAATCAAGGTGTCACTCCACCAGAATTCACTGGTGGGTTCTGTCTCACTTTAAGAGTGAGTTGGTCAGCGGGATTTGAGAGACCTGTCTAGAGGTCTATCAATGAGATCTGAATATCGTACTATGCAGTCTGGGAAACAGAACCCCTACTAACTCGAGAGACCTGTATAGTCAGAGAGAGGCCTGTCAATGCAATCTAAATATCACACAATGCAATATGCCCCGAGAACCCCTATTAAATATGAGAGACCTGTATAGTGGGAGAGAGGCTTATCAATGCAAACTAAATATCACACAATGCAATATGTGCCCAGAACCCCTATTAAATTTGAGAGACCTGTATAGTGGGAGAGAGGCCTATTAATGATATCTAAATATCACACAATGCAGTATGTACCCAGACCCCTATTAAATTTGAGAGGCCTGTATAGTGGGAGGGAGGCCTATCAATGCTGTCTAAATATCACAGAATGAAACAAGGACCCTGAATCCCTATTTGAATTTGAGAGACCTGTATAGTGGGAGAGAGACCTGTTGATGAGGAGAGGTAATTACTGATGGGCCCATTGGTCAGCACTCACCCTCGAAAACTAGTAATACAAGATAGCTGCACCATGCGAGGACAGAGTGCAGGATTCACATACTCCGGCAAGGATCAATAATCAGGACTCAGTAAATTGGCAAAGGGAAGTCCGTTTAATGATACATACATCAGTTTATGGAAATCAGCAGCATCACAAACTCCTGCCTCACCCCGACTTCGTCGAACATTAGTCCAACAGCCTCTTTTATGGGCAAAATCCGTCATCATTGACGTCTAATTCTACAAAAAAGCATCATGCAATACAATTGGTTGGGAAAAGTAACTTAAGTATAGGTGCTATAACTGTATATGGAAATAATGCAAGTGGATTGGATAACTCTTATCGGGTGGGCGTCTACGCCCTTCCATCTACACCACAGTGATTGACGTCACTACAAGTACGACGTCTCATTGGTTACAATGTCTATAGGACCCTAGATTACATGGTCCCTTGTGGTTGGGCAAGTTACACCCCTAAACATTAATCCCCATTTTAATTAGCAGCATGCAGAATAGATACCCAGGTGCCTAGTGTCCCATGATTCACCCTGCCTCCCTTACATCAATCAGTGGTTTAGGGCTATGTGTCAATTAGTTGGCTGGGTATGGCCTTGGATCTGTAGTCTCTTATCAAGAAAAGTTATGGCACCCTCTTGTTCTGGATGACATCAGTCGGTGGTACATCTTCGCGCCTGTCTGGTCACGTGTTGGTCCACCGTGAATCTGCTTCAGTTTCCAACCTTTTGTGCATTTAATTCTGTATACGCTTAGCCACCTGCATGGGCCTCTCTTATCTTGACCTTCACGGGCGGGCTGGCATGCTCTGAAGTTGGAGCCTCGTGAGCTCATGCTCACCTCCCCTTCTCTGGTTGACCTCGATTTCCCCGGCATGAGCCATCCTGTGTTAAGTTTCGATCCTGCTCCTTTCCTCAGCTTGGGCCTGGATATGAAACTTGGCCAGTCAGGCCTTGGCCGCCTTGGAGTACTTCTGTTTATACAAAATGGAGTCGCACGTGTACATTGTGCTGTATTGAGGTAAATGTATACAGTCAGCGCTTGCCGCTCTAGCTTCTACTAAGCATTGCAAGCAGTATCGATTACTTAGCATCTTGCGTTTCAAGCTTATTTACACACGTTCAATAAGGCGGTTGCTTCCATCTTGTCTCATGGCACCATTCTGATACGTTTTTCACAGTGTCTCTCCCCTTTGTGCTTTACAATTATCCTCGCAGTTGTTCGTACTGGCATGCATGCTTTCAGTACTCCTTCAGTTCATTCTTGGAGCTGCTCTGGTCCTTGTTCCATCTCCACTGGCCTTCCATTATGGCTTTTGGAGTCTCTTCATGGACCGTGTGTAGGCATTCCTCCTCGTTCCGTATCAACGGCTGGTATGGTTGTCTGATTGGGTACTGTGCTGCCCAGGGTTGCTTGGTTATGGGCATTTCAACAGGTATTGATCTTCTAATGTACACAGGGCAGAGGCCTATTGCAGCCCTTTGTTGGTTCAGCTGCTCCTCGTATGTCAAATACCTTGGTTAGTACTTTACTGGCACCTCGAAGCGAGGGGCAGGGATGCAGGCCACGTCTGGGGTCTCCTCTACACTCCCCCCTCTGGTTGGTTCATCAACCACTCCTGCTTCCTCCTTTATATTCAGTTTCTTTGATTCCTCAGCTTCTTGCTCATCGTCTCCTGGGTTTACACAAGATGGCGTGAAAGTATGCAATTTGGGAGTCCATATCTTTAGCACTCCTTTCAAACTTCCTGCTGTTCTCACATGCTCATCTTTGTTCCAGGTCATCAATTGGCATTGTCCATTTGGACTGCAGTAAATCCATTTGCCTTCATATCTTCTTCGTTTCTTGGGATAAGTGAATTTTGTTCCCTCTGGTGCAAATTCACTGGCCTTCATGAAGTTCTTTATCTCCTCATCTGTCAGGTCTCTGGGCTTCCAGCCTGGTTCGACATCGACCATAATTTTCATCCTGATGGCCTTCTTTGCAGTTTTATGGCACTGTGTGATGAATATCTTGATAACACAGAATCCTAGCAGCACCATTGCTAGCAAGGCTCCCAGGAACTTGAAAACATCGGCCACCCATTGCGGGAACATAAGAATAGGTTCCCAAACCAACTGTCATCATCCACTTTGTCCATTTCATCAGTCATCCATTTTTTTCAAGTTGTCAACATGCTTATGGCCTCTGTCAGGGTTCCATTTTCCTCATCATGCGATGGTACAAATGTGCAACATGATTCTCCGATTTGTGCACAAACACCTCCATCCATTGCTGTGATCATGTCAAGCACATATCTGTTCTGGAGGGTCATCAGTCTAACCGCTCTCAGCTCTTCTTTGATCGCATTGAATCCTTTTATTGTGGTGTTGATGGTCTGCAGTAATTCCCATCTGGTTATCTGCAACCATTTAGCATTCACTCCAATGTGGATGTGTGGCAGGAGCATTGTGGTCAATACTGTTGAAATGAGGCGGAACAGCCTGTGTTCGTATGGAATCACATAGAATGTTTCTTCTGATTTGGCAGAAAAGTAGTTTTCTCTCTTCATTCTGGATATCAGCTCTGCAGATCTCATCCTTCTTAGATGAGCATCTGCTTTCGGGAAGCTGTCCAGATTCAAATCGTTTTTTGGAATCACCAGTGTGGGAACATGGACATTGACCAATGTACATATGCCCCCCCAATTTTTTGGCAGTCTTATGTATGCTTTGGATCCACACGCCCAATAGTGGTCCATCAGGACTGCGGTTCCTTGTGCCATTCCTGGTGCCTCATATATTCGTCCACAGTTTTGATTCACCCCCCATTTTCCTTGTGCCATTACTTCTGAACCACAGTTTTGGCTTCTCCAATGGTACTATTTGCAGGGGCCCTCCCCTGTCTTCGACCCATGTTAACAGCTTCACCACCTCTGGCCATAGAGGTTTACATAACCTCTGTCAGTTTTCTATTGCTCCCTCGCCGGCTCCAAGGACCATACAAGCTCGGCAGATTACGACTCCTTCCTCCCATCCGTTAGGGGAAACTACTGATCCCCAGATCTGCATTTGTCCCCGGTTCCTCCATAGTTGAGCTTCTTCTGCCGTTTTTCCTTGGACGTTCAGTCTTGAGTTTATTTCCCACCTTATTGCTGATCCTTTGACGTCAGGGTTTTCATATCTAATAACGTGATTCTTGGTGTGTGCCCTGTTTCTTGTTTTGATGTCCTGGATAAACCCGTCTTCATCAGGTTAGTCTTTTTCGTTCGCCCATATCAATGAGGCATCTCTTCCCATGAATTGTCCTCTGGTGTTGCACATAGCTACATGTGACATACAGCGTGCTGTGGGGACATCTACCTCTACAGCCACAAAGATCTTGGACTTTCCCATGCTGTATGGAAGGAGTGCACAGACGAAACATTCTCCTTCTGATTTTCCTTCGTCCAACTTCCTTCATGTGCTGGTACCATATGTTGTTTCCAAGATGGGCTGGGTTGTCCAAGTAGTCGTTTAGTTCATTGTCCATTTCATATGTGCTTCTCTTGATTGTTAACGTTTTTCTGTAGTTGGCCATCACTATGTCTCTGAATGCGTCTTTACTGCTCTTTCGTTCAGGTAGTTTCTCGGGTATTATCCTTGGAGGGGCAGGTTTCATTTCCTGCCCTGTAGTAACAGGGGGAGGTTTTGTGTTTCTTTTCCTTCCACCATGCATTCTTTTGTAGATTTCCTCCCACCACATCTGGCTTACCATTCTCCCGACACGCAGTAGTGTTGTAGGCTCGGTTGTTGCTTCTGGTGTTGGAGCAGGTGTGCTCGTTATCACAGTTGCTGCAGTTTTCTTGCTCAGCTCCTCATGTAGTTTCTTTGCTCTTAGTATGAGCGGAAACGCATACTTGACTACCGCATGTGTCTTCCCCATGAGTTCTTTTGTGGCCTCCTCTGTTCTCTTGAGGGATTTTGTCATGCCATCTCTGTCTTGTTGCTCGCTTGGTTCTCTGTTCTCTGGAGCTGTTCGTTTCACAGGTATCTTTTTGTTTTCTGTCGGGTCGGCCTGTAGTCTCACAGCCATTGACACTTGCCCTTGCTCGTGTGTGGGTCGTGCTGTGGACAGTGCTATGTTATCATTCATTCCGTGCTGACCCTGTCTCCAGCTTTTCTCATCATTCATAGTTTCAGGTGTATCCATATCACTGCTAATTAAATTCAACTGTAAATCATTTGCTTTATCATCAATTTTTCCTGGAACAGGGATGACAATATAAGGTCTGGGTGCCTTTGTGGGGCCCAGACACTCATTACCTGGTGGATGCAGGGACATTGGGATGCTTTGTGCACCAATAAAAAATGCAGTTGTGATCGTTAACGACAAAAATACTACAATAATCACTATACATATGCATATGATTGCCTTGAAGGAAAGTTTGCAGCACCGACTTCCAGGAAAGCGGGTGGCCCCTTCCACTGGTAGCACAACCAAATTACTGTTTTGGGCCCCCATCTCGAACAAGTCCATAGTCAATAGTTTATTTCTTTTCTTATCTTGATTTTGTTACTTAAAAAGTTCAGCAAACACTAAAGTGACGGGTGCAGTTTAATGTCCCCCCTCTTGCGAGTGATGACGGAAGTCTCTAGATATGGAGTACAGATCCTTTGCTAGACTATGGAAAAAAGTTAGACTACCGTTTTTTGCACATCACATTCTTCCTGCATTTATGTATACGACGCATTCCCAGGGCACCTTCCCAATTCGTCTTGGCCCTGAGGACATGCAGGAATTTGTTTGCGGTGACACCATAAAAATGGATTTGTTACACATCACGCGTAGATAAACCATTGAAAAAATAAAAACAAAAATAAAAATAAAAGTGAACATATGAGGAGGTAGGAAAAAATAAGAAAAAGGTTGAAAACGGTAAACACGGCAGTGAAGTTCATGTCGCTGTTCCTTGCACTTGGTCGTTCGAGGTTGAGTGAGGAACATTCTCTCTCTTCCCCATTTACTCCACTGCAGAATGATAATGCACAAAATAGGGAAAAATAAGAAAAATAGGAAAAGAAGTTCAAGATGTAGTTATTCCCTTTCTATTTGTTCTACGTTGGAAGCATGAAGAACTGTGTCTTTGTTTTCTTGCTCTGCCCCCGGCTTGGTATTCTAAAGGGTTTTATCTCGGATCTCTCCTTTCTAAGGCTCGCCTCAGCAGCGGATGTCCATAATTGCCTCTTAATTGTGATGCAATAGCTCTTAGGAGCCTGTTTAGTTGGGCATTCTTTGCTGGATCATTAAGAAAAGTGGGCACATCAATGTTGCAGGGTCTGCCCACTAGTTCTGGAAAGTTTTCAATGAGATGAAAGAAAACACGAAAAGCATAACGACTGGCTTCAGGTGTTAACGATATTTGTCTGGTTCTTTGGCTCTAAAGTCACAGGCCTTTTCTCGCAGTGTGATCAGTTATTTTTTTTTTTTTCGATCTGTCCCTCGTCAGCTAGTCTCACTGAAATCTCCTGAGGAATTTTCGCAGAAAATTGGACTGCTCCACCTGGAGCATGATGTCTTGGAGGAGTGCGCCCATGTGTGGGGCATTGGCCGGATTCCTAAGAAAGGTGATGACGTCAACATCTGCAGGTCTCCCCACCATTTCCGGATAGTCTGTGACTAATCGAAATAAAACGTTGTGTGCCAGCCGTGTATCCTCAGGTGATAGGGACATTTGCCTCGTTTGCTGGGTTCTAATCACAGTGCCTTCTTTTGATGCGAACAAATTTTGCACTTTCCTGCTGCGTGAGTTGCAACCACGTGGTTCAGCTTGTACCACACTTGGTTGAGGAAGTAATAGTTTTTTAGATCTCTAATGAATGTCACTGTATCTGTAGTATAAGTCCTGGACATTCTTCGATGAATGATGCGGAAGAACAAAGTATATGTGATCTCGTCAATGATTACTTGAGGCGGGAGCATTGGTCTTTGAGTCACTGTGCTCAGGCAACTCGGCGAAGACCTCTGCGATGACAGTCAATAGTTGCCAGATTACCTTCTTGTTTGCAGGGTCTTGAATGAATTCAGTAACGCTGTCTTCTCTGCCTATAAGTGAAGGGTAGGACAGTGCCACCAGTTGGAAGTAGGTTAGCACATCCCACGTGAGGTTTCTGCTGGGATGAACCATACGTCCATGAACAAAGTCTTGATCTTACTTTTACTTCTTATCAGAGTCTTAGGTTTTAAATGCTTTGTGTGGCTTTCAATGTTGATGAGATTAACGCTTTTGCTGATATGAGTATGTGATTTTCTTCCTTAACCCTGCACCTTTGGATGCACAGAGTGTTTGCTTGCTTACTATTGTCTCTTTTAGTGTATACGAAAAAGTTCAATCGCAGGCACAATTTTAACAATAGTTCTTTTGTTGGCTATACTGACTTGTTCGTGTAATTGTTCTTTTGACAAGTTTCACTTGGCTGGAGGAAATGTCTTGTTTTACGAGTCTCACTTTCCTAACGTTCTCGTTACTTGTCTGCTCATGCGTCCTTCTTCCTCACCATAGATCTTGTCTGCACGTGCTGAGGTTCTTCCTCCTTATCTGTAGGTTCTTTATCGCTGGGTGCAGCAGGAGTGCCCTCTCCTATGAATAGCTTGATGTCATTCATGAAAATCCAGGCTCTTCGGCCCACAAGCTTGACAGCGGACGGGGTGCAGTCCTCTACGATTAAGGGGCCGTTAAACCTCGGTTCATCCGATTTCTTTCTCGTAAAGTTCTTCACAAGAAATCTGTCTCCAGGGAAGACAAGGGGTGCGCCAAGGCTGAGAGCTGCGCCTGCATCAGCATTGTCTGTTGTGGTTTGTGCTGTGCTGTCCCCTTTCCGTTGTTGCTGCAGGTGGCCTAAAATGATAGTGGTGCTGGCTATGAGACAGTCTAGGTACGCTTTCATCTCATCTCCCAGAACCTCCCTAGTTGACTGGGCATCACATCTAGCTCTGTCTCGGGGGGTAGGAGGGGTTCTCATTCTCCTCCCAGTGACCACTTTGTGTGGTGTAAGATGATGTTCGGAGCCTGGTTGGTTCCGAAGAGCATACAATGCCAGTGGTAGGCAGTGCATCCATCCCTTTTGTAATGTGAGTTTAACTTGGCTATCCTTTCCTTAAGCAAGCCGTTGATTCGTTCACATATCCCATTTCCCTCTGGATGATAAGCCGATGAGAACTTGTGCTTTATACCAAGCAACAAGCTAATCTGTTTGAACACTGTGTTCACAAAATGAGGCCCATTGTCTGATCTCATAACCTCACACGCCCCCCCCCATCTAGGGAAGACCTCCCTCACCAGGAATTTAGCAGCACAGGCAACATCAGGGTGTGTACAGGGACCTGCTTCTACCCACCTGGAGAAGGGACACACCACCACAAGTAAATACATGTACCCATTACACACCTGGATCATATCGACATAATCAATATGTAGGTGCTGGAAAGGTCCATTCAGTCTGGGATGACTCCTCTCACTACTTTCAATGTGTGCCCAGAAGTGAATTGTTGGCAGATAATACAGTTTACCATAAAGAATGCCACATGCTCTGCTAAAATCGGTATAAACCAGCCTTCGGAGAGAGTTGCAGCAAGATTTTCTCTCGACAGGTGTAAAGGGTAGTAGAGCTGTTCTAGAGCTACCTTTAGAAGGGCGACAAGCATTACTGGTTTGCCAGTGCTGTCTTGCCTCCACAATCCGTCTGAGGGGTTTAATATTCTATAAGCTTCTGGTGTGGCTCGTGTTACCATCATTCTTTCATGGGTACGTGCCACCTCGACATCCATGATTGTTTCAGTTTTGGATGCCATATGTTTGGCTTCCATGGCTGCTTCGTGATTTCCACGTGACACGAAATATGTCCCTTTTATCAGCCTGTCCAATAAGGCTGCGTGTTGCACTGGCATGCTGTCTGCTCGGAGGTAGCCCCTCCTTTTCCAGCGCACTAATCCTGCGTGCACTGTTGACATCACATAGGCGGAGTCGCTGTATACTGTTACTTTCTGGTCAGCATGATTCTCAATGGCGAGTATCAGTGCCACAAGCTCTGCAGCCTGTGCCGAATAACGGGATGGTATTCGTGCACTGACAAGTACTCGGAACTCTCCACTCGCTATGTGTTTGATCACGGCCACGCCTGTATATCTTTGTCCGTCTTCTTGGTCGATTCTAGAAGATCCGTCAATAAAGACGATCTCCCCACTTGCCAGGGCATTTTCCTTTACCCTGGGGATTTCATCATAAAATTCCTCATAGTTTGCACAGTCATGCACAGGTTCTCCCTCTGTGACTGGCTCAGCTATAAACATGGCAGGGTTCACAGTTTTGCATCGCACTATTTTGATCGATGGATTAGAGATAATCACCTCGTAGGCTGATGCTCTCTGAGAAGTCAGCGTGCCCTTTGGCTTTTCCAGTATGGTAAATAGCGAGTGCTCAATATATAATGTCATGGAGCACCCCATCACAATGGATGACACCTTCTCAATGGCGAACGCAGCGGCAGCTAGATTTTGTTCGCATGGGAAGTGGCCCTTCATGACCGGGTCCAGACTCCCACTGTAATATGCTAGGGGTTTATACCCCAGTGAGGTTTGCTGCGTGAGCACTGCCGTCATAAAATTGCCATCAGTATGAGAAAACAAATAGAATTCCTAAACATAATTAGGAATCCTGAGAACTGGGGCCTTACAAATTGCCCCCTTGAGTTTGGTAAACCCCTTCTCCATATCTTTATTCCATTCAATTTCTTCCCTCGTCGCCTGGGCCTTTTTAAGGGCCTGCAACAAGGGCTTGGTATATGAGCTGTAGTCAAAGATCCATGCTCTGACATCGTTGCACAGGCCTGGGAAGCTTTGCATTTGTTTTATCGTGTGCGGCTTGGCCGTGTTCATGATAGCCTCGGCCCTTTCTGGGGTTACCCTTTTCCCCTTGTGAGATTAGCTGCCCTATGTACAACACCTCCTGTTGGCAGTACTGCAGCTTGTCTTTGTCCACTTTGTATCCCTTCTCAGCCAATATGGTCAATAGCTGGACAGAGTCGCGCCTGCATTGCTCTTCAGTGGTGCTGCAGATCAGAATGTCATCTACATACTGCAAAACAACACTGTTCACCGCAATATTGCTGAGATCCATTTGCAGGACTCTGTTGAAAATAGATGGAGACTCGCAATACCCCTGTGGCAGCCTGGTACTTTTCAGGCGCATTTGTCTGAAAGTAAATGACGTCAGGTCTTGTGAGTCACGGTGCAATGGAATCGAGAAGAATGCATTTTTCAAATCGATTACTGTGAAGCATTTTGCCTCAGTGGGTATGCTGCACAAAATTGTGGATGGATTCGGGACTAAAGGGAACTCGGCTTCGACTATGTTGTTTAGGGCTCGTAAATCCTGGATTAAAAACCAGGACCCTCCCTTTGATTTCTTGACAGGATAAATCACTGTGTTGCAGGGTGATTCTGATGCCACTAGAATGCCCTGCTCCATCATGGCGGAGATTGTCTTTGTAATCCCTTCATCCGCTTCTCTGGACATGGGATATTGTCATGCTCATGGCAGAATTGCTCCTGGTTTCAATTTCATTTTTACTTCGCCGGCTCCCTTCAGGAGACCTATGTCATAGGGCCCTGTAGTCCATACTTTGGCCGGCACTAGGGCCATGTCATTATCAAAGTACTCTGGGCGTACTAACGCTAACATCATCCTCTGTGGTACCTCTTGCCTGATAATTTTGACCCAAAATATGTGACTCACTTGCACCCGTGTCTCTTCTAGATCAGGGTGTTCTTCGAACAGATAGTCATCGGTGACATCAGTCACTCAATACCCTTCTTCGATGGCGACAATCGCACACCAAGTTCTACCCTCGTTGTCACATCCTTCAACCAATACTACCTTTCCTCGCACCGCGGCGGATTGTATCATTAAGGGAAACACCTGTCCCTCCTCTTCGTGCATGGGTATTCTTGGCCTGAATAGAAACTCATCAGGGGTTCTCAGTCTTGTCTGCGAGGACTGGCAATCCTGCCATGAGCACTCGTACTCCATATGCGAACATTTCTGGTTCCAACGGTCCAGCTCTCATGGCTGCACGTCCAGAGTATGCTCTGATCATTTCGCATACGTTTGAATAATGCATTCCTGGGGTGGAGCACACTATGCCATCCTCAGTGAACGAGATGGTCATATTCAACTTCGTCATCAAATTCCCACCCATGATATTCACCGGGGACTGACGCGAATACAATAAAGGTACATTCATGTCGCACTCTCCCACTGCCACTGGGAGTGCATCAGTAAAGGGAACTCTGCTATAAGCTCCAGTAAAACTCTGGGTGTCTATTGCCTCGCCGGACAAGGAGAACTTGCCTTCTCGTATGCACAAGCGCGTTGCACCCGTGTCATCTAAGAAGGAATATTCTTTCCCCCCTATGGTGACATTTACCCTAGGTTCCCTGTTAGGGTCTGGTGTCACTGATAGGATAGAACACATCAGAGCTGGGAGCTGCTTTTTGCATCGTCTCCCTTAGTCATACATCATTTCCTCCACTTCCCCATCTGAGTCAGACTCTGAATATTTCCAGTTCACACAGCTTCTTGTATCATCTTCATTCTGCCCAACTTCTAGTCTATCTAGGGAACATCGCCTACTCTCACTACTTCGGGTGAAATCCTTAGTATCGTATAACTGAGTGCTCTCTAAGCGCTCATCTTCCCTTCCCTCTTGGGAGATTCGCTCCAGTCCCATTTCATCATATATTTTATCAATCGCTTCCCTGATGCTTCTGGTGTCGAAGTCATCATCAATAATTGTCCCGCTTGTACCTGGTACTGCATCATTTACTGGAAAGAACTCTTCTATGTCTTCCCAGTCTACAACAGGATTGGGTTTTTTCACTTCCTGCTGCAAATATTCTAAATCTTGCGCCCTTTGCCTGCACTTACGCTCTGCTTCCTCATCCATTTCTCTTCGCTTCTTCACCTCCTCTCTAGCCTTATCTACTTCCCGCTTCCGTTCATTTCTATGTTCTTTTGCCCTTCTACTTTCCTCATCTTCTCTCTTCTTCACTTTCCTTTCATGCACCCTCCTTTCTTCCTCCAACCTTAGCATGTTCTGCCTGTACTTTTCATAGGCAGCGCATTATGTGCGACTGGTTCTGGATGACATCAGGCGGTGGTACATCTTCGCGCCTGTCTAGTCACGTGTTGGTCCACCGTGAATCTGCTTCAGTTTCCAACCTTTTGTGCATTCAATTCTGCATGCGCTTAGCCACCTGCATGGGCCTCTCTTATCTTGACCTTCACGGGCGGGCTGGCATGCTCTGAAGTTGGAGCCTCGTGTGCTCATGCTCACCTCCCCTTCTCTGGTTGACCTCGATTTCCCCGGCATGAGCCATCCTGTGTTAAGTTTCGATCATGCTCCTTTCCTCAGCTTGGGCCTGGATATGAAACTTGGCCAGCCAGGTCTTGGCCGCCTGGGAGTACTTCTGTTTATACAAAATGGAGTTGCACGTGTACATTGTGCTGTATTGAGGTAGATGTATACAGTCGGCTCTTGCCGCTCTAGCTTCTACTAAGCATTGCAAGCAGAATCGATTACTTAGCATCTTGCGTTTTAAGCTTATTTACACACGTTCAATAAGGCGGTTGCTTCCATCTTGTCTCATGGCACCATTCGCATACCTTTTTCACAGTGTCTCTCCCCTTTGTCCTTTACAATTATCCTTGCAGTTGTTAGTACTGGCATGCATACTTTCAGTACTCCTTCAGTTCATTCTTGGAGCTGCTCTGGTCCTTGTTCCATCTCCACTGGCCTTCCATTATGGCTTTTGGAGTCTCTTCATGGACCGTTGTAGGCATTCCTCCTCGTTCGTATCAACGGCTGATTGGGTACCGTGCTGCCCAGGGTTGCCTGGTTATGGGCATTTCAACAGGTATTGATCTTCTAATGTACACAGGGCAGAGGTCCATTGCAGCCCTTTGTTGGTTCATCTGCTCCTCGTACGTCACATACCTTGGCGAGTACTTTACTGGCACCTCGAAGCGAGGGGCAGGGATGCAGGCCACGTCTGGGGTCTCCTCTACAGACCTATCAATGCAATCTAAAAATCACACAATGCGGTGTGTACCCAGAGCCCCTATTGAGTTTGGGAGACCTGTATAGTGGGAGAGAGGCCTATCAATGCAATCTAAATATCACACAATGAAGTATGCCCCGAGGACCCTATTGTATTTGAGAGACCTGTATAATGGGAGAGAGGCCTATCAATGCAATCTAAATATCACACAATGCAATATGCACCCAGAACCCCTATTGAATTTGAGAGACCTGTATAGTGGGAGAGAGGCCTATCAATGCAATCTAAGTATCACACAATGCAGTGTGCGCCCAGAACCCCTATTGAATTTGAGAGACCTGTATAGTGGGAGAGAGGCCTATCAATGCAATCTAAATATCACACAATGCAATATGCGCCCAGAACCCCTATTGAATTTGAGAGACATGTAAAGCGGGAGAGTGGCCTATCAATGCAATCTAAATATCACACAATGCAATATGCACCCAAAACCCCTATTAAATTTGAGAGACCTGTAAAGTGGGAGAGAGGCCTATCAATGAAATCTAAGTATCACACAATGCAGTGTGCGCCCAGAACCCCTATTGAATTTGAGAGACCTGTATAGTGGGAGAGAGGCCTATCAATGCAATCTAAATATCACACAATGCAATATGCACCCAGAACCCCTATTGAATTTGAGAGACCTGCATAGTGGGAGAGAGACCTATCGATGCAATCTAAATATCACACAATGCAATATGCACCCAGAACCCATATTGGATTTGAGAGACCTGTATAGTGGGAGAGAGGCCTATCAATGCAATCTAAATATCACACAATGCAATATGCACCCAGGACCCCTATTGAATTTGAGAGACCTGTAATGTGGGAGAGAGGCCTATCAATGCAATCTAAATGTCACACAATGCAATATGCGGCCAGAACCCCTATTGAATTTGAGAGACCTGTAAAGTGGGAGAGAGGCCTATCAATGCAATGAAATTTCACACAATGCAATATGTGCCCAGAACCCCTATTGAATTTGAGAGACCTGTATAGTGGGAGAAAGGCCTATCAATGCAATCTAAATATCACACAATGCAATATGCGCCCAGAACCCCTATTGAATTTGAGAGACCTGTAAAGTGGGAGAGAGGCCAATCAATGCAATCTAAATGTCACACAATGCAATATGCGGCCAGAACCCCTATTGAATTTGAGAGACCTGTAAAGTGGGAGAGAGGCCTATCAATGCAATGAAATTTCACACAATGCAATATGTGCCCAGAACCCCTATTGAATTTGAGAGACCTGTATAGTGGGAGAAAGGCCTATCAATGCAATCTAAATATCACACAATGCAATATGTGCCCAGAACCCCTATTGAATTTGAGAGACCTGTAAAGTGGGAGAGAGGCCAATCAATGCAATCTAAATGTCACACATTGCAATATGTGCCCAGACCCCTATTGAATTTGAGAGACCTGTATAGTGGGAGAGAGGCCTATCAATGCAATCTAAATATCACACAATGCAGTATGGACCTAGAACCCCTACTGAATTTGAGAGACCTGTATAGTGGGAGAGAGGCCTAATCATACTGTGTAACATTGGTTTGCTAAATGGCTAGGATTGTGGGGTAGAGTTGTAGCTCTCTATTAAACCAGGCCACTCCTACCTTACTGGTCCCTGTAGTTGATAGTTGACGGCTGGTCACTGGATTTTCTGGCTTCCCCTGGGGACACCTGCTGTCACTTCCTGGAGCCACCTCTGTTGGAGCCGCAAGGCTGCACAGGCAGAGGGCTGCCCTGGGGGGGGTTTGTTTAAGACAGGGAAGGAGCAGGGGAGGGGAGCAGAGCACACAGGCCTGGGGGGGCACGCAGAGGCAGGACATTAAGGTTGGATGGCCCAGAGGGTCTCCAGGGGCCTGCACTCACCTGCCTTGCATGATCTCAAGTGCGGGGAGGCAGACAGACATGGCCGTAGGGCCTTCCGGGCTCTGGTGAGCAGGAACCAATCACCGGTGTGGGAGGGCTAGGGAGGCGGGAATAGGGAAGTTTATCAGGGGAGGGGAGCACATGAGCCTGGGGGGCACGAAGAGGCAGGAAATTAAGGTTGGATGACCCAGAGGGTCTCCAGGGGCCTGCACTCACCTGCCTTGCATGATCTCAAGTGCGGGCAGGGAGACAGACACGGCCGTAGGGCCTTCGGGGCTCTGGTGAGCAGGAACCAATCACCGGATGGGGAGGGCTAGGGAGGCGGCAATAGGGAAGTTTAGCGGGGGAGGGGAGCACACAAGCCTGGGGGGCACGAAGAGGCAGGAAATTAAGGTTGGATGACCCAGAGGGTCTCCAGGGGTCTGCACTCACCTGCCTTGCATGATCTCAAGTGCGGGCAGGGAAACAGACGCAGCCGTAGTGCCTTTGGGGCTCTGTTGAGCAGGAGCCAATCACCGTAGGGGGAAGGCTAGGGAGGCGGGAATAGGGAAGTTCAGGGGAGGGGAGGGGAGCACACGAGCCTAGGGGGCACGAAGAGGCAGGAAATTAAGGTTGGATGGCTATAGTTTAACAGTGGTTGTACTTGTATATAAACAAATCACAATCCCAGCTATTATCGATAAATTGGATGCTACATATATAACAAACATGACCTGGTTAGAAAGTGTAGAAGGGAAAATCTGGAGGAGGATTTTGGGGTTACCCCAGTGTGTGCCAGTTAAAGCTTTAAGATTGTGGCAGGGTTTGACCTCTTCAATAGTACTCCTCCTTAGCCGCTGAGGCATCCTGTATATAAAAGCGCAAAAATCCACCAACGTTCTACCATCGTTGCTTGGTGAAAACATGAAGAATGAGGGAGAAATGAACTAACTGAATATAAAAAATGAAATAAGGAATTATTCATTAGTATTGGCTGGGACCCCAAGTGGAACATGGATCTCCACCAATTGAAAAAAATAATTTATAAAGAATGGGATTGCAACTGTAACCATGAGCATTTATCAAAGTTAAAAACGTTGAATGATTATAAGGGCTGTCAGGCAACCTACTTATTTCCCCAAAGATATTTGGAGCCATCCCCCTCACCAGCACTGAGAAGGCGGGTTTTGTTACTGTATCTAAACCAATTACCTCTGTTAGGGGTCATTGGCCTGTGTCTGTGGATGCCTATGCAAGATAGATGCTGTAGGCTGTGTAAGTGTAATCATGTATTGCAATCAAACAGACATATAATGACGAAATGTAAAATGTTGGGGTCCATATACATGGGTTATTTAGGAGAAAATGTACATAACCCTAATTCGATAAAAACGACTTCCTTTTAGAGAACATGTCCAATGGCTAGAAATTGTCATTTAAATATGGCGCTGTTTATGATGTGGTAAATAATGACTGGGAAACTTGAGACGTGTTCCTATATACCTGATAAGGAGAGAGGAAATATGTTGCTTAGGTTAAATGTGGTTTTGTCATAGCAAGGTATGGATAGGAAAGTGTATATATATATTAGGATTTTGTAATATAAAAATGTTATTATTTTTAGAATAAGATAGTGAAAAAAATATTGTATTGATTATTGTATTTTATGAGTTGAATTATTATGAACCTGGAATTGAATATATTTATTGTATTTATAATGTATGATTGATGTGAAAAGTTTTTTAAACTACAATACATTATATATGAAAAAATAGAAAAAACAAAAAATACAAATATTACATTAATCAGGAAAGGTCAATAACTGATTATTGGGAGACATTTTTGCAACTTTCACCCTCAAATCCAAGGGGTGCCAATTCAGTCTTTTACCTGTCAGAGCCTGAAGAAGTTAGTGAGTGAAGATTTAAAAGTGTAAATAAAAAATGTTTTCCTCTTTCTCAGATCCACTTCTAAAGATACATGAAGACTACACTCAATACATTACAATGTTCACCTTTTAATCAAAAACATAATTGTGCAAATCCATTTGATTAAAACTCATAAATATGAATATACCATCGATATCTAATATTCTCTAATACAGACGATTTCTCTAACTAACTAAATGAAAAAATGTCCCTTAATTATAAAAATGTTGAATCTAAATGGAGAAATATTTCTCATTTACTTTACTTACGCCCTATTCTTTATGCGTATACCCATCATTTGTTTGTCTCCACATTTGTCTGGTGGTCAAAGGAGACAAGAATGTGATTCCTAATAGCCAGCCTTACACTAAATGTGATTCTTCATACTAGACTACCTAAATAGACATATCTACCCCACATGTATCAGCTCTACAAGCTGTTAATGTTGAGCTATCTTCAGGGGTCAGAAAATGTATTACAATTAAACCATTGAAAAAGACAGTACAACTTTGGGTATAACAGGTGTCTCAATGTTCGTGTACTCCCTTAACAGTTGTAAAAGAATGTGTAATCAATAGCACACAATATAGTCTATTGCTGACTATCCTATTATTGGGGAGGGGACTGCAATTAATTAGCGTAATCCCCTCTTTCTCATCAAGAGAGCAGTGTTGTTAGCAAGCCAACAATGTTTGCTTGAAGAAGAGCCCTCCCATGGTGTTCATCTGCATAATGAAACTTTAAACTACAATCCTTCTTAGCCAGTTCTAAATTGACCACTGTGCAAAGGCTACCTATTAACATACAAAGTCATCCTTTTGACTTTACCATCCCAGTCGCACATTCAGGCTTAAGCCTCTAGACGAGGTGGCAGTAACCCACAGCTTTGCAGATGTTGACTGCAATTACAACTCATTATTAACTCTGCAGGCTAAGGCTGATCGGGGTTATAGTCAAAAACCTCTGTTGAGCCAAATGTTCTGCTCTCGACCATACGCATTGTGCAATACATATGGGACAGTGGTTCTCTTGCGCATATAATGATCTGTTATTTATATAGCGCTTTCACTAAAGTGCTTTACATAGAAAATATTTACATACAATATCACCTAACCAAAGTTGGTACTCGGTTATCAAACCCCGAAGGATAAAAGGCTATGTCGGCTTTGCCGGGATTTGAACCTGCTAGTTAAACACAGATTCCAGCAACACGCGCTCAATATGCTGAGCTATCTGACCAGCAACAGTCTTACCGCTATGACCTGCACAGTTAAAATAAATAGAGTTTAAGTCACATATTGAGATCTTGAACCAAGTTACAAAGTTGTAACTACCTTTTTTAAATGGAATGAATCAGTAATTCACAGATTTTCCTTGAACGGATGCATCAGTGTTTGGTATCTTCAATTACACAAGAGGATTCTGAGTACCTACCTAACTCTGAAACCAAAACATGTAGCATCCCAAGAAAGCACCCCACAAGGCTCAGACTCTAACCTCTAGTCAATACATTATTTGAATGTAAGGCATAACAATATTTGCAACCCTATCGTCATTTGTTTTTCTTATTTAATATTTTAGGTTAAAGAAGAAATGTTCACAGAAAATGCAGCACTGTGGTTATGCTTTCAGTAAACAGTGTCCCTGTTTATTAAATTCACCAATGCTGGATTTCAAACAAAAACACTGATAGTGTGATGAAATGACTGTTGCTCTGCAGGAGTTAATGGCTGAATAGTGTCTAAAACGCCTACTTAGTCTTGACCCCAAGCAACTGTTAAACCAACAGTGATCCCAATCATAAAGGTGAAACGAGGTATAAACGCTGGAAGGCATACCTCTGTAGCCTTTTAGGGTAGAGTAAGCCGACGGCAGCCTAGTCTCTTCTCTAATAGTAGCAACCCAATCTGCATTAGTAGAATGAATCCAAAATAAAAGAATTTTAATCAAACTAAAAATGAACTCAACTAATACAAACACTACCACCCCACCCCTGCCTCTTGATGAGAACACAGAGAATTCAGACTTTTGTAGTGAACAGCAGGGGTGTTGCTAGGCCTGGAAAAGATCCGGGGCTATGTTAATGTCGGGACTGTTGGGACTCGAGGCTAGCTAGCCTTTTGGTTGTAGACTCCGAGATTCTATCCGAGGCTACAACCAAAAGACCCAGGGCTATAGCCCCCTATGCCCCCACCCCCTAGCAACATCTCTGTTGCTAGGGGGTGGGGGCAACTCTGGGTCTTGAGGACAGGGATAGACAGGCAATCAGTCCAGCAGCAGTGTCTCAATGAAGACTATGGGCCTCATTATAAGGCTGGTGCTCCCATAATGAAGGGGGCCAGTACGGGACCGGCCCCCTTCATTCCGGGAGCGCCGATTACGAGCTTCCCGTCGCGGGACCCAGATCGCGCGCCTGGTAAAACCAGGCATGCTTTCCGGGTCCCGCGAGGGGAAGAGGGAGGCAATAACGGGCCAGATGTAATCTGCCCGTTATTACCTCCCTCCCCATTCCCATTGACCCCTATGGGGGCTCAATGGGAATGGGGATGGGTTCCTGCAAGGAGGAATTACTGGGTCTTCCTATGTCGGAGTAACCCGGTAAGTCCCCATTGCAGGAACCCGGTAATGGAGCCCGGAACCGAGGCAGCCATGGAGCTAACAGCTCCATGGCTACCTCCATTCTCGTAATGAGGCCCCATGTCTTTGGAAAAAGATAGAGCGTGGAGTCTTACAAGTCACTAGAATGCTCAAAGGCAGGTCAGAGGGTGTGGACCACTGCAAATACCTTGAAGTCTTGTTTTAGTGGCTCCATAACACCACACCAGGCTTCAGGGAGCTTTCTGCGGCAGTGAATCTGCATCGGGCTGATGAGTTGGGCGACTGGGTCCAACACACAGTGCGGCTCACAAGCAGCAACAACACATGGCACAAAGCAGCTTGGGACATGTCCAGGTCGGCGTACCTCACAAGCGGTTCCATGTGGGAAGCAAGGCACAAAGCTGTTTCTTTACCTCTGGGTTGCTGGCTGGTTAGATATGATGTCCTCACTAGCTGATTATAAGATTTCCATAACTCTAAATAATATGCTTGGTGTTATAGTTATACTATTTTCACATATGCCACAGTCGTGGCCAAAGCATGCCTCGAATACTTCATTGATTTGTGGAATTAAGGACATCTTGGAGTGAGCCCCAGGTCAGGAACCTTGTCAGCTGGAAGAGCGGGATTACCCAGGACATTTGGCCGAAAGAAAAATGACATTTTCTGTCCAGTGTCCAGATGGAAGGAATTTGTGCTGGCTGGCATTACATTTCACGCGATTGCTGTCCTTGCAACTGGCATTTGCAAAAGTAGACAACAGCCCAAAAAGATGCACAATTATTTGGGTATTGCCAGCATAGGCGTTGAAACACATTTCAAAGGTGTGAAGGAGTTTTGTCAAAGGTTGGCGGTAACTGTTCATTAATACAAGGGGGGGGCAGTGCCCTGAGGATCTCTGTAGGCAATCCACAGGGATGCAGATTCGAAACTGTATAAGGCCACAACTGAGTTCTGGGAAACATTAATCAGACAACCAGGCCAGCACCGAGCCAGGGATCAGAAAAGATTGAAGGCAGCCCAGGAGGATTGTGGGATTGACAGTGTTGAAGGCGGCAAAATAGATCAATTTATTTTAAAACCCTGCAATTATACTGTTATTGTTCTAATTTCGAGAATGTTGTTATAATAAGGTCAGATCAGTGCTTCACCTATATATTAGCTATTTATGTTGGGCCTTGCAAAGATTTTATTTGTCTTCCTTTAAAAACGTGGACATCCAGGGTTGGTTATTTTTGAGCTTTTTCTCAGACATAAGCTTTCCATGAGCTATTTGACCTAGAGCAAGGGACAGGCTGTTAGATCGATGTAGGATCAAAAGTGTCAAGACTGGTCTCAGTAAGTGAAGCAATCAAAAGTGCAAGAGATGAAGGGGAAACTGATGACCATTTCCTAATTGGCCTCTGCACCTTATTGTGATTGCTGGTTTTAATCTGTAAGGGAAGCATTAAATGAAAACTGATTGCAACATGGTCTCCCAGGAAAGAGGGTCAAGAACATATTTGGCTCAGGGAGTCGGTGGGAATGCGAATTAGACGACAGAGTCCCAGACCTCAGGTTACACCGAAGTTGTTTGTTGTTAATTGATCCATATTTTAGAGCCAATAATTGAGAATCGCCATGGCATTTCACAACCATTATTCTCACGAACACTCATCCAAGTGCTCGATGCCCTCCTCAAGCACACAGACGACCACACCATCACCGCCATCGGGACACCATCACCGCCACCGTAGACATGATACACAACGACATCGTCAGCATGATAGAAACTCCAACCGCCACCCCCCCCCCCTACTGAAGGTAGTGTCTGTACTCCACTTCCTGGCCACAGGCACTTACCAGCACACAATGGGGCACTTGCATGGCATTTCACAACCATTATTCCCACAAACACTCATCCAAGTGCTCGATGCCCTCCTCAAGCACACAGACGACCACATCTCATTACCACGGACTGCCCAGGACATTGCAAACACCAAAGTGGGTTTCCATGCACTAGCCGGCAGACCCGGTTGCATTGGTGCCATCGACTGCACCCATGTGGAATTGGTGGTTTCACGTGCCATGGAGGTACCGTACCGCAACCGGAAACAGTTCCACTCAATCAACGTGCAAATGGTCTGTGACTCCAACAAGATCATCACACATTGTTGTGCCCGATTCCCTGGATCAACCCATGATTCTATGGTCCTGAGGAACTCCACAATACCACGCTACATGGAGCGACATGCAGGCCCAAGATCCTGGCTACTCGGTGAGTCCAATGTCATGGAAGTGGGCAGGTGAATGACGTACCGATACATACTCCACCTGGCTGAAAAGGGGGGGGGGATGATGCATACTCCTCCTGGCTGATAGGGGGGGGGAATGATGCATACTCCACCTGGCTGAAAGGGGGGGGGATGATGCATACTCCACCTGGCTGAAAGGGGGGGGGGAATGATGCATACTCCACCTGGCTGAAAGGGGGGGGGAATGATGCATACTCCACCTGGCTAAAAGGGAGGGGAATGATGCATACTCCACCTGGCTGTGAGTAACACAGAGAACGGAGACAGAGGATGGGCACTCACAATGCACTCAACCCCTCTGCATACATTGGGTGATGGCATGCAAAACAGGCCATGGGAGCCATGAGTATATACTGGTTGCATTGTGTGAATCAATTAGTGCATGTAGAAGTGAGCCAAAGTAACAGTTGGATGCAAGCCATGTTGGCACATCATGTTCTTGATCAGACGACATGACTGACACATACATTCTCGCCTACATACAGGTGATGCAGGCTATCCCCTGAAGAGGTGGCTCCTTACACCAGTCCGTAACCCGCAGAACCAGCACGAGGAGGACTTCAACCGTGCACATACACGTACTCGTGTGGTCATAGAGGAGAGATTTGGCCTATTGAAGGCACGGTTCCAAAGCCACAGCAGGTCTGGTGGGGCACTCCTGTACCACCATGAGAAGGTGGCAAAGATCGTCATGGCATGTGTCATGCTACACAATATGTGCGTCAGACGGAATGTGCCCCTGCCCCCTGACGCAGAACTGCAACCACCTGATGATGAGGATGAGGAGGGTGCAGATGGGGCGGCACCCCATGGAGGAGGCGACGCACAGGAGGGGCGTGCAATGCGCCAAAGTATCATCGACCACTGCTTCTAGCACACACGGCTGGTGTGAATCACATGGAGACTGCACTTGGGGCACTGTGTGTCTCTGGGACATGCACACTGTGGACTGTACACCAATAAAGCACACATACGCAATGAAAATGTCCACACATTTCATTTTGGGAAAGAAAAAAGTGTATTTAAACTA
Source organism: Ambystoma mexicanum (assembly GCF_040938575.1). Classification (NCBI taxonomy): domain Eukaryota; kingdom Metazoa; phylum Chordata; class Amphibia; order Caudata; family Ambystomatidae; genus Ambystoma; species Ambystoma mexicanum. The sequence continues at coordinate 754,211,056 of NC_090921.1, read as the reverse complement.
TGAAACGTCGTGACACGCCCCCTACCCCCTCCCCCCTGCACACCCCAACACACCCCCTCCCCCCTCCCCCCTGCACACCCCAACACACACCCTCCCCCCTCCCCCTGCACACCCCAACACACCCCCTCCCCCCTGCACACCCCAACACACCCCCTCCCCCCTCCCCCCTGCACCCCCCAACACGCCCCCTCCCCCCTCCCCCCTGCACACCCCAACACACCCCATGTAGGTGTCAACAGATGCCTGTGACAGTGGGCACAGGCTGTTACAGGCCCCCGGGGCACCCCTGGCTGTGGAGCACAGGTTACGTCCGGAACGTCAGACGGGGCTGCTCTGTGCAGAACTGGCATTGGAGGATGTCCCTGCCTGCCCCCGTGCATGCACGTCCTGTAGGGTGTGGGTGAGCTCAGTGAGCGCACGACGCAAGCGGGCAAGTTCAGCACAGATGTCCCTGGACATGGCCTGCATGGCATCCCTCAGGATGGCAGTGCTCTGCGCAACTTCGGCAATTAGGGTCTCCGTGGCCTTTTCAATGATTGCCCTAGCCCCCACACATTCCGCGGCATGCTCAGCCAGCATCGTGGACAGTTGTTGCTGCCGTTCTGTGATGTCCTCGAGGGACTGCTGCCCCTGCTGGCCCATGGCCAGTGCTGGTGGTGTGATGGAGGGGCTGCTCCCCTCCTGTGGACTGAGGACTGGGCATGGGGTAGAAGGCCACTCCTCTACCTCTGTGTGCCCCTGTGTGTGATCCTCATGGGGGCTGGCATCTGACAAACAGGGGGAATGTAGTAGGTCAGTGGGGCTTCTGACTTCGTGTTCCTCAATGTCTGAGTCTGAACATGCAGCTATTGCAGCTGTCTCACCCATGTTGCTGCTGGCCGCTGACCCGGTGCCTTCTGTGGCAGGCAATTTTGGTAGAGGTGGAGCAGCTGCTGCTGGTCTGCTGACTACAGGGGTGCTTGCCGGTGGGACGTCCGGTATGCTTGCAGTGGGTCCTGCTTGTTGTGGGGTCTGCCTCACTGCAGCTGAGGTCGAGGGTGCGGGGACGGTATAATTGGCCTTCTTGGCTCTCTTCGTCGCAGGGGTGTCCTGGTCCTCGGGGTGTGAATCTGTGCCTGTGGTGGAGCAAAGGAGGGAGGGCGTTATTGATGGGTCTGCGGACTTTGGAATGACAATGATGGACATTATTCTGGTCAGTAGATGAGGCAGATTTCAGGCAGGGCCATGCAGGTTGTCTCCTTTTAGTGTGGAATGTGGATGCAGGTATGCGGGTGCCAGCAGTGTATACAGGGTGGTGCTCGCATGTGGCTATGGGCAGTGTGGAAATGTGTTGCATTTACACTCTAGGGCAACCTTGTGCTACACATGAATGGACTGCAGTGACTATGGCATGTCTTGTTTGAGGCACCTACCTTCATCGCCTGATGTCGGAGCTCCCCTTTCCATCCCTCCGACGCCTTCAATGGCTTCCATGCCAATCGTGGTTGCACAAATCTCCTCCCATGGTTGGAGTTTTAGTGGGGATTCCGACCCTCCACCGGTACCCATTGCAAGGTTGCGGTTCGCAGGGATGACCGCTCTGACCCGTATGCGGAGGTCGTCCCAGCGCTTCCTGCACTGCTGTGGGGTGCGGGGTACGGTCCCCACCGCGCTGACGCGCTCGGCCACCAGGGCCCAGATGGCCTTCTTTTTCCCTATCGCTGTCCTGGTCATTTCAGGGGAGAAAACGACAGCTGCGTTGTTTTTGCAGGGTCTCCGCAAGCATGCAGAGTTCCTCCCGGCTGAATCTTTCCTGGCGCTGGCGGTCACATGCCTTCTTAACAGCTTTAGGCATTTTTGGGTAGTTGGATGGGTGGGTGATTGGTTGGGACAGGTGTCAGGGTTGGATCTGGTGTTGTTCGGTAGGATGGCAATGGATTGTGTTTTTAAAGATGGCCGACGTGCTGTTTCCCGTTCCGGCGCGATGACGCTATTTCCGGTCCTGCTTTTTACGGCCACCGCAAATTACGGTGGCCGCTAATTACGGTGGCAGCTACTTACGGTGGCGGAAGTGCACCTTGCTCGCTTTACGATGCCGGTAGGGGCCTTTTCCGCCATGGCGTTAATTGCTTTACCGCCATGGCGTAATGCTCGTGCGCGATGGGTTGTAATGTGGCGCTCTTTACGCCATCGGCCCACGGCGTAAACGCTCATTACGCCATGGCGGTAATGACGGAAGATTACCGCCTGGGTCGTAATGAGGCCCATGGTACAGGCCAGGGCTTTAAGTGGGCCGGGGCCTGCCGGGGCTGGGCCCCGGCAGGCTCCGAAATTTCGTTTTGAGGCGGGGCCCTGCCGGGGCCCACTAATCTCCCCGGGCAGCCCCGGCCACTACACGAAAAGGCATTTTTTTCTACAGCCTGAAGCTCTCGCTCGTGTGCGAGAGCTTCAGGCTTCAGAAAAAAATGCCTTTCAGCTATAATGGTGGCGCCGCACCTGCGAGGCATCCCTTTAATCAAGGGATGCACGTGGGCCGGCGCCACCATTATGGAGAAACGTGAGGCCGCTGGAAGCAGAGGCCTTGCTTTCTAAATACTGAAGCTTCCAGTGGCCTCACCCTTTCAGCCTTAATGGTGACGCTGCCCCTCCCCAGCTGGCGAGGGGCAGCGCCACCATTAAGGCTGAATAGGCGAGGCGCTGTCCCCTGCCAGGCAAGCCTATACAAAATAAATGCAGAGATCAGCACCTTCTCCCCCATAGGGGAGAGGGTGCTAATCTCTACAAAAGGCTGCCTGGCAGGCGTGCCAGTAGCCCATTGAGCCGGGGCTCGTCAAGGGGGCGTGGCCTAACGGCCCATCAAGACCCCGTTGATAGGCCACGCCCCCTCGATGGGCCCCGGCTCGATTTGTAGTGCCACTTAAGGCACTGGTACAGGCTATGTGAAATTCGACCATCCGCACGGTGGGTGTGCGCTCACCAAGGCTTTTAAATTTTGTTATATGAAATTGAATGATGGTAGATCAACCTCTGGAAAATGTGTGGGGCTAATCCGCACACATTTTCATATGCTCATCGCACGACATACACATATAGCCATGTACTCTGGGTGGACACAGCCTACAGGCACAGTGCTCCCAGTCATATTTAGTTGGGATCTGACAGGTGGAGTAAAATATGCATCTCAGAAGGAGCAGGGTCAAAACCTTCCTCCTGCCATAGCCAGACTAATTAACTATCAACAGCTCCATGGATCTGTCTTGTCCGTTTATTTACCCTCTGCCGATGGTGGCAGCATTTAACATAATTAGCATACTAATAAAGTATACTTCAAACAGGCCCACACGGGGCCTGGCTGCAGAGGCTAAATCAAAGGAGACAGGAAACCCCAACACACCTTTGATATGCACTGTGGCAACCTGAAGCCAGCTCCCGCCTCTCAGTAACAAGGGCAGTAACCTGTCATGTCTGGAACTATATATTTACAGTAGTCATTCCCGCAGGGGGACCTCATTCAGAAAGTATTAGTATGTGGATTGATGGAGACAGAAAGTCGCTTCTCACCGTAGCTACAAGGAAAACCTGCTGCTTTAAGCAGGAATCACAGAGAGTTCACTTGACTACAGAGACCTTTTAATTCACAACAGACAGGAAGACGGGTGAGACTTTGTATCACATGTTTTCACCCGTTTACATTTTCTGTTGTAAAGCACTCTGGTTATGACCTCATGCATACAGGAGATTGCTGGTGGGAACCCAGGATTGGTTCATTAAGGTAGGCTTAGCCTACACCAATCACTGTGACCCATTTGGCTTTAAAAGAGGGCTGAGCCCCCCTTTTGGGCAGATCATCTGAAGACTTTGCAAGTAATAACAAGAAGAACCTATTTGGGCTCTGGCTGAAGGTACAGTCTACCTTACAGCTTACGCCAGTGAAGTAAGGCCAGGATTTCCAAAGAGAGAAGTAAGATCCCTCCCCAAAGCATCTCCCAGGGAACAGAGGGAGATACTGACTGCAGAGGACCCCCCAGCAGCTCCAGAACTGGTACCCAGCCAGCACACATGGTGCCTCGCTAGTCTCTGCAAGCAGGCTTCCTAGGTGGGAAGTGGCTGAGAGTCTCTGAACCAAACCAAGGACTAAGATATTGCCTGCAACACTCTCCTCAGCTTTGGGCTGTCTTCCATAAATGATGACACAAGCCCAGTGAAGCAGCTAGGAGGAGTGCATCAACAAGCATCAACGAGTGACCACTTTAAAGGACATTTTCGAGCCAGTCGAGTCCCTCAAGTTGCAACTGACTGTATCGTTGACTGTTGTCATGCCGCAGTCGCTATCGCTGTCCGAGATGCCTCGACCAGTGCTTCAGATCTGCCAACCAGCACTAAGACAATTATTCCTGACCCTGAGCTGCCATGTAGGCCAGCCTGCAGCTCTCCATCCAGCCTTGCTCACCGAACTGCCTACCACTTGATCCCTGCAGCTGTCTCCAGTCTTGAACTCTGTTGCAGGAACTGAAAAGTGTCCTGAAAATGACTAGACCCTGTCGAGCACGAAGAATTTATACAAGCACAAGGTACATTGTGGCTCTGTCCCGCTGGTTTGTTCGAAGGCCCCTGGTGACATTTTACAACCCACTGTCCCCTTTTTGGTGAAACCAAGTATCCTTGAACTATTGCGATTAATTACTTTACCGAATACCCTCCTGTCAGTGTACAGATTGCAGCCCCTTTCCTTCTTGAAACTGTCTGTCGTCTGCATTCGTGTACAAGTGGCTTGTATTTTGTGGTGTGCTAGAACTGTCTGTTGTGATAATAATAAGGTAGATATTTTTATACAACCTTGACTTGACAGTCCCTTTTATCATTGGGTTATAATTATATTTTCCCTGTGTTGCAACTAACCATTGATCCACGACCTTGCAGAGATAAGCCTGCCGTTCTGTCCACTTTACCAAAATTGCACAAGGAGGATTATAATTGACTTGTGTTTCCTATATGTTCGGATCCATTCTGGTGTACTAGAGGTGTGGGGCTGATTGATGGTTTAGAAACCGATATTCATCCCTGGACTACTGGTGCCCCGGAAGTTGATTCGTCACACCGGCACTTCTCAGTAGGAAGCAGGTGCTCTGAAATAGTGAGTACCCGCACTTCTATATTCCCAATTAAAGCACTGCTCAGGGTCAAATCTGCCCCCCAGGCATGAAAGAAGGATGCACGTGTCGTACATTGTGGTGAATGGAACAGTGTGGTGTAGTGTATATTTGTTTGAGCAGGGCTACTCCCTCAATGTGTGCTTATGGCATCCCAGTGGTTGTCGATTAGGAGGTGAGACTGAGAGTGTTATTGCAACAGGAAGTGTGAGGTCAGGATACTGAAGACAATATGGTGCAATACCTAAAAGTGCCATAAGCGGTACCCCTGACTTGTTCTGGCCATTGGCTTGGACTTTGTCCTGTGTTTGGCTTCTTTAGGTTGTGCTATTTTAGGCTTTTGTTGCTTTGGCATTTAAACACATAGATTAGCAGAGTCTACTGTGAAGGAGTTGCCTCCTTTGTGCTTCTTGTTGACTCCAATGAAGTCTGGGTGCACTTTTCTGAGCATTGGGCTCAGCACATACAGGGAGCACTTCTCTTGTAAGACTTCTGGCCCTCAGTGGAAGGCTCAGTAAGCAATGTAGAGGGTTTCTAGCTGAGAAATGTGTTTAACAGACAGCCAGTGTAGGCACAGCTCACTGGGGCTGTGTATGCTTGTCTTTGAATGAGATTTGTGATGTCAACGTTCTGCATTATCTGGGAATGTCTCAACAGGTATTCTTGTAGGCCAAGGTCAATGTAAAGGTTTTTGGGAGAGTCCAACCTTTCAAATGGTAATTAGGAAGAATAAGCAGTGGCTGACCAGAACATTTACTCATTATGGTTGCACACTTAGTGTTGTTTGGTGTTGTAGGTTTTTTCACTATGATTTCAAGTTTGTTTAAAGCTATAGTGGTTTGGGAATTTATCCCACCTCTTCTGGCTATGGTTATGCATTGGGTGTGCTGTCTTGGAGGGATAGTTCACAATGCCTGGTTTGTTAGGGTTGAGTTTTAGTCTGTTTGTCTTCATCTTGTAATCTACTAGCAATAAGCCCCTGGCTGGAGCCAGCTGGTGGTCACTGGTATCCGGGAGGTTGTCATCTTCATCATTGTAGCAGGTGAGGCCTTGATGTTTATGAGGGTAGCTATGTAGAAGATGAAAGGTAAGAGTCTTGATCTTTGGGGGACCCCGCATACAATGTTACATAGACCGAAATTGGTGTTAGCATGTAGGTGGTTTCTGTCCTTTTTCAGAGGAATCATATTATCCAACGTAGAAATGAAAATGAAATTAAATTAAATGAAATGAAAAGTGAAATGAAAGAAATGCTGTTGTTTGGGTAATTGAATCTTTTGAGGAGCCTCAGATGGCTTACAGTGTTGGATATATGTGAGTAGATGAGTGCTTTGATCTTCTGCATCTGTCTTTATCTTTCGGTTATCCCATATTCCCAAGAGCAATTTTGTTGTTGTTTTGGTTCATCACATGGACATGAGGCCTAGCTGAGTATGGTGAAAGATGTCAATTGCCTCAATGTGGGATACAGATTTTTGGTAGAGGAACTTCTCTGGATCAATGCTGATAATGAACGTTGGTGATTGGGTGGAAGCTTCCCTGGCTCATCAGATGCCTGTTTGAGAAGAGGCATGATGAAAGTTGATTTGAAGACCAAATGTTTTGAGATTCTGAGGCATGTCTGTATCACCTCAGGGGATCCTTGATGTTTTGTGATAGATTTGAGACATTAGGTGGGCAGGCTCCATTGGAGGGAGGATATAGGGTGGCTGTATCTGAGCAGTGGCATAAATTCTAGGTCTGTGACGAGGCAAAAGTTCTCAGGATTTTGGTGAATGGTGGAGGATGAACTAGACCAGGAATACTCTCCTCTCCCCCTGATGCCTCGGGGCTTGTGTGCGCTATACAAATGAATAAATAAATACATAAATAAATGTCGTTGTGTCCAGGCATTTGGTAAAGTGGGTAGCTGTGGCATTGCAGAGCAGGCAGCTGTAAAGGTGTATGTGTGATACTGAAGGCCAACGGGTTTGATCTCCCTAATTAAATGGAGAGTTTATTTTTGTGAACACTTAAAGAATTTTATGAGGTTCGCATAGTGGGCTTGCTTAGCCTCTAGGAGCGCCACCCTGCAGATGCAAAGTTGTTGAAGGTATGCTTGCATGTCTCTGGAATGTATTTTTCTTTAAATGTATATTATTTTGGGTTGTTGAGTATACTGGTGGGCAATCTAGATGTATGTTTCATGTCCATGTGTTTGGATGGCCTCTTTGTGGCCAGTATAGTCCAATATTCTATTGCCTATGTGGTGCCTCTCCTTTTGGTTCCTGGTAGGCCTTGTAAATACTGTGGACCTGAGAAAAGGTCTTCCGTTGTGTTGCTTTTTCAAGCAATGCCTACCACCGACAATGCAGCCTTGGGGTGCCTAGTGAAGGTATGAGTATGGTAAATGGTATAGTGAGGTCATAACCCAAAGAGAGAGACAGTGCGGCGTCCATTTCTGTGACTTTGTCATTGCTGAAGCCTCCAGGTTTGCTGAAAGGGGCCTGCTGCTGTGTTGGAATGCAGCCATTCATTTTTAGTCACCCAGGATGGTCAAGTATTCGTTATCTAACATTAACTAAGCAACTGCTTCTGTGAATTTGTTTGTGAAAAAGGGGTTGTCTGAAGAAGGACGTTATACAAATGGGGAAATGAGGAGTGTCGAGTCCATGATGTGTCAATGCACCAGGAGGTAATTGGCCATCTGGGATTGCGATGCCTTGGTACAGAGGTGCCCATTGTCATGAGTTTGATTCCGCTTTCCTTTCTACCAGCACAGCTCACAACGTTCACCTTGCAATTGGCTATCGTGGCTGCAGTGAAAACCGCTGCTCAGTTGTCTCTGTGGCAGGTCTCAGTGAGTCGGCATCTCCCATCTGAAGAAGTGCTATATGTCATAGGGCAGCTGGAGAGCAGGTATAAGTGGATCTAGGTCACCTGGCCTAAGCCCCGCCCACCTGGTGCCTTCCTGGTTGCCGCTCTTTTTCACCACTTAGCAAGCCCCGCCCACCTGGTGCCTTCCTGCTTGCCGCTCTTGTTCACCACTAAGCAAGCCCCACCCACCTGGTGCCTTCCTGCTTGCTGCTCTTTTCCCTACTTAAGGAGCCATCCAGCCTCTTTTCATTTGCAGCTGGGGAGCAGGAGTAAGTGGATCTAGGTCACCTGACCTAAGCCCCGCCCACCTGGTGCCTTCCTGGTTGCTGCTCTTTTTCACCACTTAGCAAGCCCCGCCCACCTGGTGCCTTCCTGCTTGCCTCTTTTTCACCACTTAGCAAGCCCCGCCCACCTGATACCTTCTTGCTTGCTGCTCTTTTCCCTGCTTAAGGAGCCCTCCAGCCTCTTTTCCTTTGCATCTGGGGAGCAGGTGTAAGTGGATCTAGGTCACCTGGCCTAAGCACCACCCACTGTCTTAGGCCTGCCTCTTCCTTCCTGCTCTTAACTCTTAGATCAAGGGCATCTCTCGCCCGGGCGTCCAAAGTGAAGGGCAGTCAAAGAAAAGGGCAATTCCTGTTTGGACCTGTTCGGACCAGGAGGATCCAGGGTCCGACCCTCTGCTAAGACAGCAGATAAGCATGCACCAACATGTGTTTACACCCTCTGTCCACACAGGCCATCCCCATCGTCTCTGGTCCCCCCGTGTTGTTCCCTTGTGCCCCCCTTTCCCGCACACAGGAGTCTGTCCTGATACATTCTGGCTTCACCATCACCGTCTTGTTGCCAATGCTGGATTTTACTTTTCTGGACTACATTGATTCACGGTGCGTCACCCTTTCTCAACTCTCATGCTGGACTTCCTTTGCATCTTGTACTCATGGATGGTGGCCCTGAATCATGCTGTTCCCATCTTCATCTTGTATCCTGGCTTACAACATTATGTGTTACTACTGACTTCTGCAATTGTATTTGTTCTCCCCTCTTGCTTCTCCACTCTTTTTGACTGCTTACTCTCTGTTCTCTCCCCCCCCTCTCCCTTTTCCTATCTCCTCCCCTCCTCCCCTTACTTTCTTCTATGCACTTACTGTATCAGAATTGTCCCTGGACCTAGTATGATAGCAATCTCGTCTGTTGCTTCCCCATCCCCTTACTGTTCCCCCCTCCCTCCAGCACTATCTGAAATGTTGTCGGGCCTAGTACGATAGTCGCTTGCTTTGTTCCTCCCCTCCCTTTCTGCACCCCTCTCCCTCGCCTTTTGTTTTCCACCGGCTCTACCAGAAATGTCGTCAGGCCTAGTATGGTAGTCACCTGTCTGTTTCCATTTCCTTACCACTCTCCCCTTATCTATGTCTTAGCTCTTGCACTATCTGAAATGTCGTCAGGCCAAGTACGATAGTTAATTTCACATCCTTACTGTTCATGGCCTGTAAGAATGTCATATTTTCCCTTGTTGCCTCTCTTGCCTTGAAGCGCTTTGAAACACATTGTGTATAGGATCTATATAAATAAACTATCATATCATATCATATATGTGCTGTGCTTTTAAGTAGATCACTCATTGATAAAGCTGCAGCTGATCCAACAATGCTCCTTCCTTGCTTTGGTCAGCTTGATCTGTTGCTTAGGTGCAAAGTTTGGTAGGCAAGTTCCGAATTCCTCCACAATCCTAACAATGGACCTCATTCCAAATATGGCGATCTGGAAATAAGGGTGCCGGTACTAGCATACAAGCACCCTTTCTGGACTGCCATGCTACAACGATGACGGTGGGGGCCACAGATCCCCCGGCAGGCCTGACCTGCAGGGTTTTCAGACCCCTACCCAAATAGTTGTCACGAAAGCAGTGGCACCATTATCAACGGTGCCAGTGCTTCTGTGACCCCATTTCCATGGACTCCATGGAAATAGGGAGTAACCGTTACCGCCGCCCTTGTGAAATACTGGTGGGTTTTACCAGCAACCCCGTAATGAGCCCCAAAGTCTATCTACCTTTACTGATGTGATATAATTGGAGAAGATGGACATTATATTCCCAACATGCTTATAGAGTGAATCAGATCAGTCAGTGGTCTCCTAGAAACATTTAAGACCAATGGGGCCAGGGCAAGCATTCTGGCACGCTGTATTAGACAAGTTGGAGTGTTCTGTAAATCAGTACTGTATGAAAACATTGTACATGCTATCAAATTCCACTGCTAGCTAAAAAATGATCTGCCCACTTGAACTGCCAGTCCTCCTGATTTAATGCACCACGAAGACTGACTGATTCTGTGCCTCTCATTAATTGAAAGCCAGTCTGCAAATTATCCAATTTACAGACAGATTAAAAAAGATGTCTGGTTCTGCTCAAGAACTGATTTCTGCAGTATTATTGTGAAACAGTATAGAGATTGTCTGATAGCTCAAGATCCTTTGTGCCTGGAGAAGCCCTTTTTGTAACACTACATCTCATTTCATTGCATCAAGTACTATAGCCAATGTATAGGTGATTGGGAATGAGACATATCATTTGCCTATAGAAGTGCAAGGGATGTTTCTACCTTTGGGGCTGTTGTGAGGCAGCATCTAGTTAGGAATTTCTGGAATTGTTCCAGCTTTAGTAAAGTTCCAAAAATGGACATGAGATTTATGAGGCCGAAAATGTTATTTAGCGGCGAGGCACTGTTGCCCGCCATCATCGTCTATATCTGGGTAGGAGAGGGCTACGTTGGGTCCACTTGAATCTAATTGATATAGAACCAGTTGGGCCGATGATATCAGAAAGGCTTGTCCCATCTGAGTTGCAGTAGAGTTAACCGAAAGGGATCGTAGCTCTGTGCAAATTCTAAATAGTAAATTCCCTATGTTTGGCACAAACAAGATTCAGCTAGAAAAATGTAGCTCTTTTACCCTGAAAGATGCACTTGTTCTAGGATTTAGCGTGTTGTTTATCTGAAAGCTTGGTGGATGGTAGAGGCGGCCTCAGAGTGTGCGCAGAAGCAGATGTAGCAATTTATTGGCTGTGCCCAGCTCTGGGAAGAACTATTTTGAGAAGGATTTTTATGAGATTTAATACAAGGAGGGTTCTTGATTGATGGCCTGAAGCCACAGACTATACGTACTCCAGAGATCTCAATTGGCCAGAGGAATGACACTATGTTTACGAGGGAGATCCAAGTTAATTTCCCCTGGGAAATGTGGATTTCATCTGTGCATTTTATAGGAAGACTCATACTAAATGTCTAAATGTCGAAGTGAACGGAATAGCTGTCTTGTCTGACTGACTAATTAGCGATTGTTATGAATGGTATCTGGTCATTTCATCTAAAACATTACCATTGAATGCCATTCCATCGACAAAATTGCATCGAAAAAATATGCATCAAATGCATATTTTTTCAAGGTAAAGGGTTTAGTGTTATTTATAATGGGTTTTAAAGGGTAAAAAACAGGGGGTTGGGGGGACCCCCGTTTTTTTACAAAAAGGAAAAAAACATGCATTCAGCCGTCATGTTTTCGATGCATTTTTTTAGATGGAATGATCATTCAACGGTAAAAATTTGATGGAATGTCCATAAACCGTTATAGATTTGTACACATTTATGTTCAGGGGTAATATCAGCCAAGCTGTGGCTTGTAAAATGGTTAGGGACTGAGCTCAGTTGAGGTAGGCCTAGATCTGCCGCCCCATTGACGAGATCACGAGAGGCCGTGTAAGCAGCTGACTCAAGTAAAAAATCAAATCTCTCATTGGGCGACGAGATGAAAGGTGCAAAAGTTGGTTAAGGTTGTCAATCAAGGTTTCAGAGATAGACCCAAAGGTGTTCAGCAGTCTAAATATCTAGTTCAACGATGGTGCTGGCAAAAATACAAACAGCATGCAATCATTCCAAGTCATGCAGTGTGGCAAGGCCGTGGATCGGATGCTGAAAAATAAGCGCAAATGAAAGCAGCGCAGAGAATGCGCTTGTTTCATTTGCGCTCATCGCTGAAATGCTGCGGTCACCAAATTCTCAAAGCTGAACTGAGAATTTCAGGAGGGGCTGGACATTAGTGCAGCCACTTTGCCTACATCCGTGCCGGGATTTCCTTGTACATCTTTCTTGACCTGGGCTGCAGTTACCTTGTCCTGGAAATAGAGGGCAGCATGCAAATCTTAAATCAAAACAGATTATGTTTCCAGACCTACTTCCTCTTCCTGTGTTTCTCAGTTATTTGTGTCTTTAGGGGAGAGCTGTCTGCCACCGTACGGCTGCTTCAAGGCACTGGAACATTAGACAAACTGCGTTCAGCTTTAGGAACAAAAACACCTAGATCCCAGCAGACAAACTTTCCTTGACACACACCTATTGATTAACAATATGGCACGCCATAGCATAAGATAGAGTGGCATATCAAAGCTGAGTGAGCATAGCGTTTAGCGTTTCCAAGCATATGACACAGTGCAGACACATAGCAAAATATTCCACAGCTTAGCATACCAAGCAAATAATAATGGAACCCAGCAAAAACAGGCACAAAAACCGAGTGCCACTCGTAAGACATTGGAGCGGCTGCTCCTCCCCCACACACCCTGGTCCAGGCCCACATTTTCGGGATTTGAAGTCTGCTGCTCTGGAGGGTGGCTGCTTTCAAGATGTGAATGCAACGCACATTCATAAGCCAAGGGACTCAAAGGCAAGGGGATTCCACGCTTCCTTCATTCCAGGGTTATCTTCTGCTTTTCACAGTGTGTGGTCACTTCTTCGGCCTGCTGGCAGACACGTAGGGTGCCATGATACAGATGGTGTCCCTGGCAAGCAGGACATGAGCACACACCTGATAATCCCAGCCAGACCGTGGGACACACTCTTCATGGCAACCCAGAGCTGGTTCAGCAAAGGTCTGGCAAGAGCTGTGAGCACAAATGTCTACAGGGTGTGTCTTGATGCACACCCCATTCGTAAGATTGGCTGTCTTTTGGGGGCCTGCAGATTGTCAGAGGGGCATCCTATAAGCATCACCCTTGGGGACAAAAAGGGCTGTAGAATAAACATGATTGGCTGTCACGAGCCAGCCAAGCGAGTTTACTCGCGTGGTTAAAACTAAGTGAATTCCACCTTGCTTATGGAAACCAGTGCTTTCACAGTGGGGCATCATGACTCACAAACTGGTTGAACGCCGAGATTCAGAGTCCAGCGGGTACACAGCATGGTATCAGTGGCAAATTATCACACGGACACTTGTGGAGGTCTGTGACACTACCACCCTTAGGTATCTAAATGTGCAGGCAATAATAAACATCAAACGTCAAACATTATCTCAGGTGCACCCTTTCACTCTCACAAAAGTAGATCGAAATCATGATTTAATGAACATTTTATAATAACGAATCACATTTGCTACTGAGTGAGAATTGATAAAAATAGTTTTAGAGCCTTCCCTTTATTCAAGGGTTTTGTTCGAGGAGCATGAAGGATATGTGGGGTATTTACCAGACAGTTCTCACCTTCTAATGTTTGCTGAGACTCCAAAGACGGCCATGTTGGGCTGGACTGTTTATGCATTTGTAAAGGAATCAAAGGCGGCCATGTTGGGCTGGCCTGTTTGAGCATTTGTAGAGGAACCAAAGGCGGCCATGTTGGGCTGGCCTGTTTGAGCATTTGTAGAGGAACCAAAGATGGTCATGTTGGGTTGTCCTTCTTTGAGCATTTGTAGAGGAACCAAAGACAGCCATGTTGGGTTGAACTGTTTGAGCATTTGTAGAGGAACCGAAGATGGCCATGCAGGGCAGGCCTATTTCAGCATTTGTAGAGGAACTGAAGATGGCAATGTTGGGCTGGCCTATTTCAGCATTTGTAGAGGAATCAAAGACGGGCATGTTGGGTTGGCCTGTTTGAGCATTTGTAGAGGAACCAAAGACAGCCGTGTTGGGCTGGATTGTTTGAGTATTTGTAGAGGAACAAAAGACAGCCGTGTTGGCCTGGATTGTTTGAGTATTTGTAGAGGAACCAAAGATGGCAATGTTGGGCTGGAATGTTTGAGCATTTGTAATGCCGTTGATACAGTGAGTTGATTTTATTACTAAAAGACATATAGGGACAAACCTGAGGCTTGTTGAAATAATGGAATTCTAAGCATACTGTACCTATGAACAAATTTAGACTGTGCGCGGAAAGTGTGAAAACACATCCTACTTTCAAATTGAGTGTGTTTTTGAAGCTTGCATTTTAGGATTGCTCTGAAATAAGATGGCTGATTGTTCACACTTATTGGGCTACACGTTTAAGACCCCCTACGTTAAGTGTTTGGACACATTACACACAAAAGCGTTGTGTGAATAGCACCTGGCTGCTGAAAATATAACACTCCTGGAGTCGAGAACTGTTCTGCAAGGGTACCTGTCTGTTCTTATCCCAGATGTATTTCCCTGTTGAAAAGGGGCCATCCGAGGACTGAGTTCCATGCACGCTCTTTCCTGAAGCCAATGGAGTTTAAAGTGAGCGATTCACTCCTCCTTTTTGTGCATGTGAAAGAAGTGTCCAGCACTGTGTTTCTTTTGTTGCTAATTTTGTGTGTGTGACCACTACCTGATGAGGAAAGCTAATGTGTTTTACCATCTCAGCATAATATTTTCAGTTAGTCTAATACAAAAGGAAACACACACAACCTGGAGTTTGTGTTATTTCGAAAGTGGATCCCCATGGCATCAAACCCCTCTTTGGAGTCAAATAAAAAGGGAAGGAGGGAGCAAAGCTCCTGAGAGGAATACTTGGGCATAGTGCTGCACAGTGCCATAACCTACAATGCAGTCCTCTAAAGCTGCCCCAGCATCAAAGGGCCACACTGTCTCAAAGCTGCTTGCCATCTCTCCCCGAAAGCCCACACTGTCTCCCAAGACACAGGGGCAGAGGGGGGTCCATGACATGCTTTTCAGCAAAGCAGAGCCCTATGAAGTTTCTAACCCAAAAGGAAGACCAAACATCAGGCTGGTAGAAAACAAAATCCAGATGCTCGAACGGCCCCAAAAGAGGTCTCTCTCAAACCCCAGGTTGCTCCTCGCAGAAAAGTACAGAGGAGGATGGACAACACCATTGTAACACAGTACATGCCGGTGGCCGCGATGTGATTGATTTACACTGGTGGTGGCCGTGTTATAGTTGCTTTACGAACCATAACGAGAGAATCTGTTTTTGATGTTTTTTCACTGAAACCATAAAGTACATTTAGCAATGCTTTTTCACATAATTTCAATGTTTTTTAATGGTTTAACTTATCATGCCTACGACACCCACATGGTATGGCTTGCCGTCATACCCATTGGTGACTTTGCCCAAGGCATGGTATTTGGTTATTCCCCAGGCACCACTGAACCACCTGATGTGGTCATGATCCATGCCCATTTTGGCAGGGGAAAGGCCTAAGGCCATGCCAGGGCCCACTTGAGATACATGCTGTGCCTACCAGACATGGCTTGCGGCCCATGCCCATTGGCCACTTTGTCCAACAGGCCTCTGGCCTTGCCAGGGGCAACCAGAGATACCCGAGCCAAAGGCCATGTCCTGGTCCGCCAAGCCACCTGAACCACCTGCTGGCCATGACCTGCAACCATGATCAGTGGCCATATTGCCTGCAGCATCTGCTTTGACCATGCAGGGGCCTCCTCGGCCACCCACTGTGTGCACTGAGCATGCCACCCCCCATAGAGGCTCTCAATGTGCCCGGGTAGACTCGCTGCCTAAGGCATGGCCCATACCCTAGGCCACACAACAACACAAAAGGCCATACTCTGGCCCTCCAAGGCAAATACACTGTTTGTGTTGTGTTTATTAGGCTTCAAATTGCACACTCATATCAAGTATGGCTTCCTGGTGGTAACACAGAGTGAGCGAGAGTGTAACATTTTCATGGACAAAGCTGAAGAAAATATCCAGGTTTTGAATTTGAGAGACAGCCCTTCAAATAGAATCTTTTGCTGTATTGAGAGAGGGGGCGGGTTCCATCTGGCTGAACCACAGACAGTGAAAATGCATCCTCCTCTGTGAGTCAGACAATGTCTAGGTACTGCCAACAAAATAAGATTATCAGAGCACTGCAGGCATCCCGAGGTGTGAGGCCTTAGCTTGCGGTAGATGACAACAAGTTTGGCCAAGTATGAGACAGGCAGCGGTCCACTATACACAGAGATTTCAAAAAGATCCTTAGCTTAACAAGATGTCGGTGAAGTTTGGCAAGATAAGGAGATATATGTAGGGATTGCCACAAATGCAAAATCAGGCAGGGCACATAATTCGGAATGATGTTGTGCTGTAGCACCTTAAAGCGTCTTAGTTCTAGATGGAATTACCAATAAAATGTGTCAGACCAAATAACCGGACAGACTCAAAGAAGATGGTAAAATGCTGCTTTTATCTCAATGAAGGAAAGCAAGGTTAATCGTCATTCATCAACTTGATTCATGCAGGATCACACTGTATTCTTGATTGTACTTAGTTTATATAATGCTAGATGCGTCACCTAGGATGTCATCCTATGCAGCATATTACAAAAACCTATCGAGGGGTGGGATTGGATTAGGGGAACATGTCTACATATAGAACACATGAGTATTTGTCTCTCATTGGCGGTCTCTTGTCTCTAGGACACACCCTGAGCTACTTTGAAATACATATATTACTGATTACAGCAAAGAATATGGCAGCAGACTGATACTTGCAACATTGTAAGTAAAAGTGCATGGCAGGCTTTTCTGATTGGCTGGCAACCCAAATTCAACCTTGGACATTTGGCTCACTAGCAGCACGTACATAGAAACAAAACCTAGGAGCTTTGAGATACGTCAGCTCTTCCACGTTTTCCCAATTAGTCTACCCTCTCTGGTAGGTCTCATGCCAGTGTCCTCTGTTTGAAGATTGACCTCCCTAGTCTGCACTGTCCCAGAACATTTAAGGGAGTGTAGGCACACCATTATCTTAGTTTCAAGCCTAACGAATAGCACTTGTTTGCAAGCTCTTCATCACATGTTAAGAGACCAAGAATTTGTCAATTCCGACAGTGTATGTAGCACTGTTTGATTTAATTATACTGGGTGCAGTTGCTTCTCTTGGCCTTTAGAGATTTGCTCACTCTATCCCATTGAAACTTTGTACGCTTTTAATTGTCCAATACTTGGCATCTGTAAATGTTCTTGTTCCTCCTAATCTTGAGAAATATGTCCTTCGCATATGGTCTGCTTGTTAGATTCCCTTTGTACTTTACCTTTATCTCTCGAAATAGTATCCTTGTCTCAGGCCAATGTACACCTTTATTTTGCAAGGGAAAAACAGCCTCTTCATCGTCTTTTCACTTCAGGATCCTGGGCTTGTGTTGTGAGGAATCTGGGTTGATTAACATAAGCCATCGTCCATCTTGTTCTAATGGTCATCCTAAACGTTGAGTGTATACCTCTTAAAAGCAAGCTTCTATGGGTTCCTTCTACCTTGTGTTACGGCTTATTTACAGTTATTGACTAGCGAGTCTACATCATTCTTCTTTGTGTTAATGATTACTGTATCATTGGGTACATGTTTCTCTTAGTACTCCAATTACATCGTCATCCTTAAGTATTTTCATATAGTTTCAGCATAGGCTCTTTTAACTTCTTTATGACATTCTTTTGTTGCCGTCAGACTGTGTCTTAATGTACATCCATTCTGTTCATGACTGCATTTCGACAGCTCAGGAAAGGCATCCTTCTTGGTAACTTTCCTCCACTATGTTGCGGGAACACTCTAAATGGTTGCCTGAGTGCATATCGTCCCTCATATACTTGACGTGGTACAGGAATATTGCAAGGATTAATGCACGGGTACCCAATTGTGGCTCCTTGTCTGTCATTCCAATGGGATGGTGCTAAGGGGCCTAAAATCAGGGAGAAGATGTCCGCCTGCTCCTCTACAATGTGGAGCTGACTAAAATTGTAGACTGGCAGCCCCAGGTAGAGGTAGTGTGCGTAATCGGGCCGCAACTGATTTAAAGTGAAGGCAGTCGAGAACCTGGCTTAAGCAGTTCAAAATAGAAAGATCTATTGCAAAAGACAACGCTGAAAGCTGATACCTGGTTACACTGGGGTGTGAGTGTTAAGTGGTGGTCACTCTAAATCCTATATTCGTAACGGCAGAGACCGGGCTGAGGCAAGGCCCAAGAGAGATGGGCCAAAACGGAGAATCCCAGGTAGAAGCAGAGCCTCCAAATACACCATCCTTGGTTTTGTTGAACTTGAGCCAGAGATAATGTTTATTCATCTTCCCCTGTAATGTCAGACATACAGGGGCACTGGCACCCAAATCCCGCTCCCAACAGAAAACTAGCTGGTGTCACTGTTAGTCAGAAAGCTCACATTTTACCACATGCAGTAACCCCTGCACTTATTACTGGTTTTTGGACTTTATTTTGCTCCCAGTTAGGCTTAATCTAAAGCCTGCCTGAGAGCGTGGCTCTGTTTTTACATGCTCTGCTTTAAAGGGTCCGTATGACTCCTAGGGCAGGGGTACTCCAAAGTTACCACATAGTATTGCATAGAGAATACCCTCTCTCTGTTAGTCATGTGCTTAGGCTGGTGGTGTTTTATTTGTCGGTGTAATATGGTGCAAGGTCCCATTTGACACCCTGTCCATTCACCAAAATGGAGTTTGTCTTTTCCTCGAAGACCTGAGGAGCCACATGACTATTCCTTGTCTCTCTTCGCTTGTGCAAGACGAAGTGGCCTTCTTTGGCCATTGGATGCGTGTATCAAAGGACTGGGGGCAGTAGTCTGCCTGAAGCCAGTTCTGATTGGCATATGCAGATGCCTGTCTGGGATGGTGTGGACTCATTTCTTTCTGTGCAAGACCCTTCCAGAGCGCACGGGTGTGCTTGGAGGGTCTGTAACTGGGAACAGGGTTTACTCACCGACTCCCAAGAGGCATACTCCCTAACCCACACACCTTGCCTACTGCTGGAACTTGTACATGCATTCCTGGAAGGCCTCCTGCTTGAGGAAGGACCAATGGTATGCACCAGCATGCTTTGACATTCCGAAGAATCTTAACTGCACAGCTCTGCCTCTCCAGATGACCAGAAGGAACCTTCTGCTGCCCACCTTTCCCTTGATCCATTGGGGGCAACTGGATCACAGCTCCTGCGCAAAGGACTTTCTCGCTGAAGCGCCTAACCATGCCTACATTGCTGGACCGAGAAGCGGGTGCTTTTTCACTGACAGGACCCTAAAAACTCTTTGTGCCGAAGCAACCAGGAATCTTCATCCCAGGTAAGCATCCTGGTTTCATCTCCTCCAAAATCGGTGTTGCTTGAAAGGGTTCTTTGAAGATTCGTTGAACAGCGCCAAAATTATAAGCACCTCAAAAAGCACTCTGCTTTTCGGGGGTCCAACCAATATATGTGGGTTAGCTATCACCGAGCCTGCGATCTATACATAGGTACCTTAATATATAAGTAGCTCCTGGACTAATTAGGGCCCATCTAGGAGGGTTATATTGCTAACCCTCTAAGGGAAAGCAGATAAATAAATAAGGACTTGTGGAAAGTGAAGTACTTTATTTGTAATGTGTTTTTTATTTAGAAAAGAACATACTTGTTCTCCCACCGGGCACTTCACTGTTCCAAGCCCCTCAGCAGGACCACATGGAACGGTGGTACAGCGGATCAATGGACAGGCCTCCTGTCCAAAGAATGCGGGGCAGAGGAGGCCTTTAGAGGGGAGAGAACTCCATAAAGAAAAACATTGGGATAAAGGTAGGAGAAGGAGAGGGAATGGAAGAAAAAATTGTTGAAGACTCTGGTGTTGTGGTCATGGTGTGTGTGACTCTGTGGTTGTGGTTTTCTGCTTTATGTTCCCATGAAGGGGGAAAGTGTGTGGTGATCTGGTTCTGGTGAATGTGACGCCAGGGTGTGAGTTAGTTCATCTGCTGAATGTGTGGAATCTTGGGTGCTGAAGTTCCACCAGTGTCACTTGAAGTTCCTGGGTGATGGGCACTGGTGTTTCTCTGCCTTTCCTCATAATCCTTATTGCAAGCATTGTATCAGGTCCCCTATGGAGGGTTCCATTTACATGCGGCTGGGGTGGTGCGGCATTGAGAGGCTAAGGTAAGAGTATTCTTTCAGTTCCCCTATGGAGTGTTCCATTAACACGCAGTCGGAGTGGTGCTGCATGGAGTGGCTACGGTTAGGTATTGGTTGTAGTTTCCTACAGGGTAGAGTTTATAAACGTGTTGTGCTATTTAGGTGGCTGTGCATTGAGTTTCGTATCTGGTTCCCCATGGAGGGTTCCATTAACATGTGGCCAGAGTGGTGCAGCATGGAGCAATGGTAGGCCATCTGGTCATTTGTATACGTGGCAGCACAGCAACAAAATGTTGTAATTTCGATTGTTAGAGTGTTGTCATCAGGGCTATACAGATATAGGCTGTTAAATTGTTACGGTTTATACCTTGGGTTTGGTTACTTTCACAGTTTGTGAATTGGGCCTTTTGTGTTTACCTTTGTTTTGCTTTCTCTAACTCCTGGTTCTCCTTATGATCCTGATCTGTGTTTTCTGTTTCTGCTGTAGTGAATCTAACTTTCCTTATGGCAGGCGGGCGCTATCCTATTTCTCTGGTAATGGGAGAGATGTGTGCTGGCATGTGAGAGCGTGTCACCATCCTCCATGGGCAGATATCTGGTCTGTTCGGCTGGATTGTGGTGTGTAGGCTGTTGCCTGTGCACGGCGTGATTGTTTTGTGCCTCCTTGTGACGTCTGGTTAGATGAGGACTTGTGTGTAAGGTGTCTTTGTGTACATTGCTGGACCGAGAAGCGGGTGCTTTTTCACTGACAGGACCCTAAAAACTCTTTGTGCCGAAGCAACCAGGAATCTTCATCCCAGGTAAGCATCCTGGTTTCATCTCCTCCAAAATCGGTGTTGCTTGAAAGGGTTCTTTGAAGATTCGTTGAACAGCGCCAAAATTATAAGCACCTCAAAAAGCACTCTGCTTTTCGGGGGTCCAACCAATATATGTGGGTTAGCTATCACCGAGCCTGCGATCTATACATAGGTACCTTAATATATAAGTAGCTCCTGGACTAATTAGGGCCCATCTAGGAGGGTTATATTGCTAACCCTCTAAGGGAAAACAGATAAATAAATAAGGACTTGTGGAAAGTGAAGTACTTTATTTGTAATGTGTTTTTTATTTAGAAAAGAACATACTTGTTCTCCCACCGGGCACTTCACTGTTCCAAGCCCCTCAGCAGGACCACATGGAACGGTGGTACAGCGGATCAATGGACAGGCCTCCTGTCCAAAGAATGCGGGGCAGAGGAGGCCTTTAGAGGGGAGAGAACTCCATAAAGAAAAACATTGGGATAAAGGTAGGAGAAGGAGAGGGAATGGAAGAAAAAATTGTTGAAGACTCTGGTGTTGTGGTCATGGTGTGTGTGACTCTGTGGTTGTGGTTTTCTGCTTTATGTTCCCATGAAGGGGGAAAGTGTGTGGTGATCTGGTTCTGGTGAATGTGACGCCAGGGTGTGAGTTAGTTCATCTGCTGAATGTGTGGAATCTTGGGTGCTGAAGTTCCACCAGTGTCACTTGAAGTTCCTGGGTGATGGGCACTGGTGTTTCTCTGCCTTTCCTCATAATCCTTATTGCAAGCATTGTATCAGGTCCCCTATGGAGGGTTCCATTTACATGCGGCTGGGGTGGTGCGGCATTGAGAGGCTAAGGTAAGAGTATTCTTTCAGTTCCCCTATGGAGTGTTCCATTAACACGCAGTCGGAGTGGTGCTGCATGGAGTGGCTACGGTTAGGTATTGGTTGTAGTTTCCTACAGGGTAGAGTTTATAAACGTGTTGTGCTATTTAGGTGGCTGTGCATTGAGTTTCGTATCTGGTTCCCCATGGAGGGTTCCATTAACATGTGGCCAGAGTGGTGCAGCATGGAGCAATGGTAGGCCATCTGGTCATTTGTATACGTGGCAGCACAGCAACAAAATGTTGTAATTTCGATTGTTAGAGTGTTGTCATCAGGGCTATACAGATATAGGCTGTTAAATTGTTACGGTTTATACCTTGGGTTTGGTTACTTTCACAGTTTGTGAATTGGGCCTTTTGTGTTTACCTTTGTTTTGCTTTCTCTAACTCCTGGTTCTCCTTATGATCCTGATCTGTGTTTTCTGTTTCTGCTGTAGTGAATCTAACTTTCCTTATGGCAGGCGGGCGCTATCCTATTTCTCTGGTAATGGGAGAGATGTGTGCTGGCATGTGAGAGCGTGTCACCATCCTCCATGGGCAGATATCTGGTCTGTTCGGCTGGATTGTGGTGTGTAGGCTGTTGCCTGTGCACGGCGTGATTGTTTTGTGCCTCCTTGTGACGTCTGGTTAGATGAGGACTTGTGTGTAAGGTGTCTTTGTGTCTTTCATCCCTCTATGAAACCTGAGGTCTGTGCGGATGAGTGACCTTGTTTTTTCTCAATGTTCTCCTGTTGGGGGAAGGTGGGTGGTGTCATGATCATGGTGTGTTCGATTCTGTGGTTGTGGACGTCCTATTCATGTTCTCACTAAGTGTCAGTTGAAGATCCTGGGTGGTGGGCACCGTTGTTTCTCTACCTTTCCTGATACTCCTTCTTGTAAGCCTAGGCACATGCCAATCAATGAAGAAGACGTCCCTGAACCCACCTGGCGTGTCTCTTGATCAGTGGAACAAAGACCTTCTGAGGGGACATAGTCTTGAGCCGCCCTCTGGGCACAAGGATCCCTGATAGCCGGGCCACATATGCCAGTGGGGATAGCGGACTGGGTGAAATTGGTGCTGCCCAGTCTGAGCCACATTAGTGGAGCAACCCTGGACTAGGCAGCATGACCTTGGGAACTGATGGCCCATCCCGGTGTCATTTGGGACTGGCCCAGAAGAGCTACGCTCCAAGGCATCATGAGCGGGCGATCCGGGAGCTGGAGGAGTGCTGGCAATGTTGCGTGCCAGGCCTGAGCTACTCAGGTGGGACAGCGAAGAAAGAAGTCCTGGCTGCATCCGCACAGAGGCCCCAGAGCAAGAATTCCACACAGCAGTCTACGGGATATTGAGGGCTATGTTGGGCCCGCCTGTCAACGCTGCAGAGCTACAGTGGCGGAGCGAGAAGACCCCACCTCCTTACTCCCAGGAGGGCATGTGCAACAGTGGCCAGCGCGGCATTGGTGATAGTGGCGGCCCAGAGGGAACGGGGAACCAATGAACAGAAGCTTCCCTGCTCGCGATATTAGTTATTGTTTAAGGAGTGCTGGGATTAAGGGGGATTTGTTTAGCTATGTTTGTTGAGGGGGAGTTGTGAAAAGATTTGGAAGGTAAGTGCCATGGCTGGAGAAGGGCAACTTTAAGGGAGGCTCGCCTGACGGAGTGGTACCCTGATAGTAGGAACAGGGCAGGGTATTGTTGGAGGAATATTCAGAGAGTAAATGGAGGAATTCTTTGTTTTCTTTAATTAAAATAAAAGCCCGGATGGGGTATAAATCTCACTCTGGTGTCTGGTACCCTGCATGAAAGGTGACAACATGATATTGCATGGCTAGGAAATCTGGGGGTTGCACATATCGTGTTTGTGTAGAGAGTTAACATCTCTGTTTTTGCAGGTTGTCCAGTGTCCCTTTCTTTGCAGCTGGTCTGTGGAAAGGATGGATGCTTTCAGTACAGTGGTCCTTCCCTGGCCTGAGAGAACATGTGCACTGTAGCCACCAGGCAAGGGCAGAAACACCAGGGCTACACATATGCAGTCGATTTAGAACAGGGTTCGACTGGGACAAGAAATAGGCCCGGACATCAAAAATAAAGTGGCCAACCGCTCGCATCAAAAAAGTGGCCCTCCCCTCGCCTCATAAAAGTGGCACACCCCTCTCCTTATAAAAGGTAGCCCTCAAACCATCATCCGTGAATCGCGTCAATTCACGAGTTTACAGAAAATGCTACGTATGGAGGGTTCATGTGCCTGTTACATTACAACACAACTCATAAAATAACATAACTTTGCATACAGTTCTGTGACAGGGTCCGTCCACAGCTTCAAGGCGCAGGAGTGGCATGAACCAACCACCCCCACTGCGGTTTTGGGACCTTCTGCAAGTCAATGCTTATAAAGGGCTCCGCAACCCCAGCAGAGAAGGAGGGTTAGGGCGATGATGGTTGGATAGGAAGGGGGGAGGGGAAGGGAGTAGGGAAACCGGAATGAGGTTTAGGGAGAGGTCAGAAAATGCTATGCATGAAGGGTTCATGTGTCTGTTACATTACAACACAACTCATAAAATAACATTACATTGCAGACAGTTCGGGGTGGCCTCTGGAACTGGGCTTGGGATGCGGGCTGCGAGGTCACTCCAAATAAGACAGCTGTGCGCAACACCAAGCACATTTGACATTGACAGACATGAACTGGCCAGTTCCTTGCCTGCCCCCAATGCAAAGAAGCGATGTCCTCCCCAACCAGTCATACTCGTGCTCTGCTCCATAGAGTCTCTCTGGCAGCTCCTGCTACCCAACCCCTTCCCTCCCCTGGTATAAACTGTTCTTCGGCATCCCGCTCCTCGGCGGCCCTGCACAGATGGGTGGTCCTCACCCACCATGGAAGAGACAGGTGTATAGCACACATGAACACTTCTTGGGGTCCACTTTTTCAGCGTGGGGACTGATTGTTGTTTTGGTGCCATTTAATGGGTGACCTCAAAGAACACTTTTCACAAAATACCCCTCATAATATATGTGGGCTGCTGTCCTTAGACGTGAGGTGTATGGATCTGCTACCCATTTAGGGGTAGAGGGTGCTTTCGCGAGGCTTGGGGCCACATTTCAGAGAGGAACTGTTTGCATGGGTCATTAGACCTTTTTTCTTTTATTGACCTTCTTAAGAAGTGTGTGGTCCCCAAGTGGTTAAAAAGTGAAGGGATTTTTTAAAAAACAAGGAACTTCTTCCACAGCACAGTGTTGTATGGTTCTGTTCTCGGGGTATCCCAGGTTGGATGTAAACAGGACAGATAGACTGGACACGCATCCATTAATCCTATATTAGGAGAGAACACTTTCATCTTTCAGGCTCAGCCTATCACATTCCTGCCAGCATAGAATCCACAAGCACAGAAGGCCTCGCCACATCATTATAAGGGAAGCCTCCTCTTATATATGCCTCTGCTATACCAGTGAAGTGACAGGGGCGCCGCCCACACCCGTGCCAGGCCACCACTCCCTGGCCTGGCTGCACGTCCAATCCCGGGGCACCTAAGCCTTCCCTGGTGTACCTGTTCAGTCTAGAGCGGATCTGCATGCACAGTCAATCACCGCTTGAACCACCATGCTGACAGTAAACACCGCGTGTAGGAAAATGGCCAAGGGCGGAGAGCAGAGGCCGGGGCCACAGGGAAGTGTTTGGACAAGTGCTTTCCGATCGCCTCGGCATCACATCCGAGGACCATGGCATTGGTGCCCCCTCTGTGGCTGGGTCAGAGAGTTAGTGAACGGGTGTGTGTGAGTGGACGGGTGAGGTGCCCTTCACGGTACCACCAGTCCTGCCATGAGGTGCTTTCTTACATATATCAAATGGCAGACATTGCTGTCATATAACCTATAATGCCATCTTGTGCCCCAGCCCAGGTAAATACATCATCAGAAGGCGCTGACATCACAGGCACGGGTACTCACAGCATTTTAAAGTGAGTGCCATCATATGCCAAGTTTCTCCTGCAAGAAGTTGTATTTTCACATCATACGCCTCAGTGCCCTGACTGTTTGCCATGCAGTGCTAGCACACATCAGGAATTGTCAGGCAAAAGCGTAGGTACTCCATCGTTAGCTAGGTCATTCATGATATGGCCAGGTACGCAGGTCAAAGGGCAAGCATTCCTCGCATATACCATGCATCGCCATCATGCTGGCATGTTCTTGCATACTGTGTCAGATTGTACCGCCATTTGGCAAGTAATATATGATACACACAGGTGCTTACATCATTCACTTGGCATTTATGTCCACCACGTGCCTAAGTGCACCATTTGACATGGCTTGCCATTATGTTCCCAGCCATGCACACCATATGCCAAAAATGCCTGGACACACACATCACTTACACAGTGTGTGCCATGCTATGCCTTGTGCACATGCCACATGAAAGGCTCTGCTGTCGAATGCACAGGTATTCACGCCATTCACCACGTTTCTGCCATGTGTCACAAATGGGAGCGCATTGCCAGAAAAAGTGTATTTATTTCATTCTATTTCAAATGTTTCTTTAGCGTGAACGTGGCTGATGAGCGCATCACAGCGCTTTACAAAACACATATACAATGTAGTACAACAAAGAGACAAAACAGCAAATCCATCAATGCATTTCCCCTATCCTAAAACAACACACACCCTGCAATTCAGTTAAGAAACAATTTAAAGAACACATGTATAAAAACTCTCAAAAATTCATAAAAGCAATTCCTGAAAGCGTATAACTACAATATATGAAATAAATAAATAACTACCATCCCGTGGATCTAAAAGGCCTGTACCCAACACCATGCTTTCACTTTCTTCCTGAATTTAACATCATTTTCAATTAGTAGAACATCTTCTGGAAGTGAGTTCCAGAGTTTAACAGCCTCCCCTGAGAACGATCTATTCTGAGTGAACTATCCTTTAAAAGTTGGAACCTGGAGCTGCAAACACTCCTGGCTCCCAAGCCGTTTTAGGCCCCCAGAGATTTTTAAATTTTGACCTAAATACTATGGGGAACGAGCATAAAGTGCTTTATGCACAATGCATAAGAGTTTTAAAAGTATCTGATAATCAATCGGTAGCCGGTGCAATTTAATGAATCATTTTCGAGCCCTACAGACGGGCAGCTCGCTGAAGACTGACTTTAGTGGAAGCAGACTATTTCTGGGGAGTCGGATTAACAAAGAGTTGTCAGTGTCAATCCGAGAAATGACCAAGGACTTGTCATGATTCCTGGCCCTCATGTCCCCAGCCCTCCAAGATGTCAGGCTGGAGCCAGGCCACGATCACCAACATGGCCCTCAAGGGCCTCTCCATCCCTCCAAAGACCCACTTGGAGTCAGACTTGGCGCTTGTGGCACCAGACTCACTCACTCCCATAGGATAACATTGGGGTTTGGACTTGTAGTGCATTGATGGGGACAAGATGGATGCCCCCACATATTTCGGTTCCCAGAACTGCATGTGCAGTCTAGTCTTTTGGGTGTGGTTCCGCCCAGAGACACCTGGGATACCCAGAGACTATTTAAGCCACACCCAGGCTGAGAAACATGCTTTGTGTTTTCTGCACCTGCAGCATGACACTCACCGTGTTCGGATCGGTCTCCAGTAGGCCTGCATCTTTCTTCTGCTCCCAGCTCCTGCAAGAACAAGAACACTGTTAGGAACAGCCTTACCTTGCGACGCTTCTGCCCATCATTCATCGCTCCTTCTGTTCTGCGGGCATCTTCGGCAGTGTCATTCCCATCCCGGCATGCCGCTTCATAAGGAAAAGGGAAAAGAACAGAAAAAAGGCATTAGTAAGCATTCAGCAAATCTTCGATTCTTTTTAAAGACTGCACAAGCTTCAAACGCTTACCTGAATCCCAGCCCCTCCGGGGCAACTCTTTCTCCAGAACTTCTCATCCATCTGCAAGAGGGAAAAGACACTCTAGGTTAGCGTGGAAACATCTAGAGGCACGGCATACCGCACTTACTCACTGCATTTCTTCTTCATAACCGCCATCCACGCTGAAAATGTTGCGGCACCTAAAAGACACAGAAAAATAACTCAGTTCAATACAAATACGAAAGGATCGCATCGCGCATTGCGCTCTCACTCACCTTCAGCGCTACTCATCGCAGCAGCACGTCACCATCCCCGGATGCCGGCCATCATCTAAGGAAGGAAAGGAACGAAGTTAGAGAACTGTTCAAAAGACTCATTATACTTACCTGTCGGACTCTTGCCAGTGAAGTAACTAGGCAGCAACGAGCCCTCATCAATCAACGCGCCCCTTCACTGAAAGCAGAACGTAGAGCACACTTTCCAAGAAAACAAGGTGAGCTGTGGATCAAAGGGAAGGGTTGGACCCCGGGGAAGAAGGGGTTCAAGCACACAGAGACAATAGAGAGTTAAACTCTACCAATCCTGTGTTTCAGGCCCAGTCTCCAGTTGAGTAGACTCCAGGGAAGCGTTCGAGGTCGTGAGAGGTCAGAACAGGCTGAGTGACATCCCTGTGGATACCAGGTGAGCGTTACAGGAATGGACAAAAGTGCTGCAATGACACTTCTGGGATTAAAAGGCTTCACTGCTCACTGAAAATAAGTGAAAATGAGAAGATTTGACCACAGCATGTATATATGTGGTACATGTGTATGCAGATAAAAACCTAGAGAATTTACTGACGTAGCAAACTGAGATGGAGTACGAAAACGTTTTGCTTTCTGAAACTTTTTTATAAACAGGGGTTGAAAATGAAAGAAATAAAAAAATGTTTAAACCTTGATTTTTTAGCTTGACGACAAAAAACAAGGGATGAGGGCAATATCGTACGGTGGGCAGTCATAATGTCGACAGTCAAAATGTCGACAGTCAAAATTTCGGAAAAATAAATGTCGAAAAAAATAATGTCGACAAACAATAATGTCGACATTTTTTCGATATTTATTTTTCGAAATTTTGTATTTATTGTATGAATAAATAAATAAATATATATAACTAAGATGTGTTGAGTATGAGGGGTGGGGGGGTGGCAGGGGGTCTTGGGTGAGAGGGGGTTGGGGGGGACCCCCCCCAATAGTAAATGATACTCTTTTTGGTTATTTATTTATTGAAAAAATAAATAAATAAATAAATATATAATTAGAATGTGTTGAGTATGAGGGGTGAGAGGGTGGTTGGGGGGGTGTGGGGGGGGGTGGCAGGGGGGTGTTGGGTGAGGGGGGTTTGGGGGGGACCCCCCAATAGTAAATTATACTCTTTTTGGTTATTTATTTATTGAAAAAATAAATAAATAAATAAATATATAATTAGAATGTGTTGAGTATGAGGGGTGGGAGGGTGGTGGTGGGGGGTGTGGGCGGGTGGCAGGGGGGTGTTGGGCGAGGGGGGGTTGGGGGGGACCCCCCCAATAGTAAATGATACTCTTTTTGGTTATTTATTTATTGAAAAAATAAATAAATAAATAAATAAATATATAATTAGAATGTGTTGAGTATGAGGGGTGGGAGGGTGGTGGTGGGGGATGTGGGGGGGGTGGCAGGGGGGTGTTGGGTGAGGTTTTGATAGTTCTAAGTGACATTTTTTTGTCGACATTTTTTTTTCTAAAAAATGACCTTTTACATTATAAGTATAGGGTGTCGACATTATTGTTTTCGAAATTTTTTTTTCGACATTTTTGTTTGTCGACATTTTTTTTTCGACATTATGACTGTAAACCATATCGTACAACACAACAAAAGAGTATGCAGGAATACAGCAGACATTCGATGAAATGTAAATACAGTTAACAATACACAGAAAACAGGACTGCTTATAATACATGAACAATACCCCATTCAAGAAGCAGTATCGGCAGCCGATGATGGTGTGGAAAGTGTGCCCTCCGAGATCGCGCGCAAGGAGTCCATGTATGCGCAAAACAGTGACCATACATTCCGAGGTCTAGAGTGCAGTGGCAATTGGTTGAACCAAGATTCTTCAGTGTCAGAGGCCCATGTGACAGAGTGAAGCCATTTAGTGTCAGAAGGTGCTCCCGGATTGAGCCAGCATAGCAGGATACACCGTGCAGCAAGGAGCATGCAGAGAACAGCTAGTTTTTTGGCATCCAGACCCAACCCAGGAAACTCATGAAATAGGCATTGCATTGGAGAAGGGGTAATGGTGTAGTCCAGGACTGAAGACATCGTTGTACAAACCATTTCCCAGAACTGAATTAGGTAGGGGCAGGATCAAATCAATACGTGGCATTATCGCACCCACATCTCGGGCATTCATGTGAGAGTTCCGAGGACATGCAATGTAAACGGATCGAGGTATAATGACAACTGTGCAGAATTTTAAATTGAATTAATTTGAAGCGAGAATTAAAGGACACCTCCCGGGTGCGTGCACACATATAATTCCATCTCTGATCCCACAAATCGACCCGAGGTCCTCTGCCCATATGCCCCTCAGCCTATCAAACGAAGGAATGGATTTATTTTGTATCAATGTATACAGCCTGGAGATCTTCCCTTTAAAGGAGGCAGCATTACATAACTCGGCCAGGATAGGATAATCGGGGGGTTACATGGGAAACTCGGGATATCTAAGTTTAAGGGAACGGCGCAGGCCAGAGTACTGGAGCCATGCAGCCGGCTTCCGTCGCAGCGTCAGGGGATGATCCGACCACTTAAGAAAATTGTCCTGGGCGAACACATCACGGACCGACTCAAACCCGGCCTCGGCCCACCGGAGCGCCATGGATGAAGGGATACGCGGGACCCCCGGAAGAAAGTTCCACAGAGGAAGTTGCCCATGGAAAGGATGAGGAGTATTGGTCAGTTTCCTGAGCCTAACAAGGGCGATCGATGTGCTGGCTACCGGGTCATGGGAGTTGCGTTCAGGGTGTAAAGGCGCAATAATTAAGGATCGAACATCCCTTCCCTTTACTTCCAGTTGTTCTAGTCTAACATGAGGTGGGGGATCTGAAGTATTAAATTAATATGAGGTAAATTGGGCTTGAGCAACAACCCAGTATTTAGTGAAATCAGGAGCAGCAAGCCCCCCACTATCAAAAGGGGCAGTCAAGGTCTCCAATATTAGCCAGACTGCTCCAGAGTGCCATAAAAAGGAGTTAACAATACGGGTCAGTTCCTGAAAAAAGCCCTCACCAGGCCACAAGGGTATATTGGAGAATCGGTAGAGTAACTGCGGAAGGACTATCATCTTCAGGAGCCCAATCCTACCCGCTAGGGATATCGGGAGCCCCGCCCACCCTGAAGCCTTCCCCGCAAGAGTAGTTAAGTAATTTCCGTAGTTACTTTCATACAAGATATCAAAGTGTCATGCCACCTCAACCGGCAAGTAGAAGACCTTTGATGGAGCAACAGGTGAAGCCCTACAGATCAGGGGGGCGCATCGTGACATTAGTTAAGGGAAATAGAGTGGATTTGTCACAATTCACCATAAATCCAGAAATATGCCCAAAGTGTAAAACATCAGTAAGGATAGGAGCTAGATTGAGGGCAGGGGAACGGACATACAGCAAGGCATTGCCGGCATATAATGAAATGACATCAGGTAAACCGGCAGTTCGCAAACCTCTACACGCGTGGAAGTGGCGCATCATATCCGCCAACGGCTCAATGGCGATGGCAAATATCAGGGGAAGAAGGGACAGCCCTGCCTAGTGCCTCTAGCAATTTGAAACGAAGAGGAACACCTGTCCGAAGTTCGGACCCTAGCTACCGGGTCAGAATAGAGTAGCGCCACCCAGGAACGAAAAACAGGACCAAAGTTACACTTCTCGAGGAGACGCCACAAGTAATCCCATGATACAGAATCAAAGGACTTTTGCATGTCAAGTGTGGCGGCCATCGCTTGAATCCCAGGGTTAATTCTACTTATAATTATTGAACAAGCGTCTCAAATTAAGGGAGGTGGAGCGCCCAGGGATGAACCCGCCTGGTCGGGGTGTATAATGTGTGTCATAAACGGCATCAGCCGGAGGGCCAATAATTTGACGTAAATTTTCATGTCGCAATTAATAAGAGATATAGGCCTATACGAACCACACTGCGTAGGGATTTTGCCGGTTTAAGAAGGACAGTAATTATGGCCTCGCGGAGAGAGGGGGCTAGTCTGCCAGCCCCACAGGACTCATCCCAAAGCACCAAAAGATGGAGAATCAGATGGGATTTGTATTGTTTGTAGAATTCCACTGGGAGCCCATCCGAGCCAGGTACCTTACCCAGGGACAAGGAGTCAATAGCAAGGGAAATCTCCTCTGCCGTGATCGGTATATCTAGCAGATTACGGGTATCGGCACAAAGGACAGAAAGGGGGAGGCCATCTAAGAATGTATCAACCTCAGTGATGGTGGCGCAATCAGCATTGGTATAAAGAGACTTGTAGAACGAGCGAAATACAGAGTTGACATCCTGTGGTAACGTAGCCAGGGAGCCATCAGGCCTTTGGATAGCAGGGATGCCCGGAGATCTCAGCTCATGTCGGACCAGGCGAGCCAAGAACCGACCCGGCCGCTTCCCCTCCCCATACCTACGGGCCAAGCCAGGACCATCAAGAAAGTTACGCTCCCGATCCGCATGTGAGCGGAAGGCATCGAGAGCAACGCCTATGTCCGCAAGGGTAGTAGAGGATGTGCTCCTCAAGAGAGGATAAAGTTGATTCGTACTCACTGACGTCCCTACGGATCGCTTTAAGGATTCCATTCTCCTTGGATATAGCAATACCCCTAATGTAGGCCTTGAACGCCTCCCAAAGGGTGGCCTGCGAGGAAACAGATCCCATGTTTAAAGCAAAGTAATCACATATGGCCGAATCGATCTCAGTCCTAAAGGCCGTATCACGCAGGGAAAGGGGATTCAACCTTCAGTGAAGTGTTTTATCGAGATCTGGCCCCCAATCTAGGCAGATGGTCACCAGGGAATGATCGGAAAGCATCCTGGGTAAAATCGACAAGTGAGTCACATTCCTCACCAGCGTGTCTGAGATCAACCACCTGTCGATACGTGAATGGGAATCATGCACAGAGGAGTAAAAGGAGTATGACCTAGACTCCGGGTACATCAGTCTCCATACATCCACAATCGACAACTGAGGGAGAAGCTTAAGAATAGTGAGGGATACTCTGGACAGTTGACAAGGTTTGGAGCCCGATCTGTCAAGGTCCACATCAAGAATGGCATTAAAATTGCCCCCCCAAATGATTGGAGTGAGAGGGAAGCCCGCTAGGAGGGAAGCCAAATGCGAGTAAAACTAACATTTGTTGACATTGGGCCCATAGATATTTAGTAACAGAACCTCCCTATGTTGAAGAGTGTCATACAGCAGTATATATCTCCCATAAGGGTCGACGTGAGAGACCTTGCATTGGAAATTGATGCTCCTGTGAATCAGAGTCATGACTCCACGACACTGGGTGGAGAAATCAGTGTGATACCTCTGGGGCCCCAATTCTTAGCAAATATTTGGCATTGCTCAGAGTGTGCATGCGTCTCCTGCAGGAACAGGACTTTAATACCATGCCTTTCGGCTTAGAGCTGCAGGTGTCGCATTTTCTTGTGATTGCCCAGCCCTCTCACATTCCAACTAATAAACGATACATCACTGCTAACCACTCAAACAGGGGTGCAGAATGAACAACCAGATTAGATGACCAGGTTGCACGCATCATAAAACCAAGGAGCTGCAGACCAGGTACATACCAATGTAGTTAGGACAGTGCATAACCATGTAAACCCGCTCCCATCTAGGCGTCAAGCATTTTTGAACAAAATACCCACCCCACCCCACAACCTCCCATATCCCTCCCCAATCAGAGGAATGACAACCCCCATAACCAACACCCAAACAAAAAGCAACGGCAACATCGCCTGGGGGCCTGTGAGCCGGCTTGAGGACGATGCTCTGACAAAAAGGCGAACAATGCAGGATAATCTTGGTGCATAAAACAAAGCATTATGAAAGGGCCGAAAGAATATCATCATAGGGAGTGAGACAACGACCCGCAGCAACTGAGGAAATGAATAAATGTATGAAACAATGGGCCGCCCCTCAGAAGGGGCCAGGAAACAACTGGACCCTGCAAATGGACAAAACAGTTACAGAACCGTGAGAAACCGGGGAAATTGGCTACCATCACCCAGGAAAATGTTCTTCGATGAACTTGGATGCCTCTTCAGGAATTGGGAAGAAAAAAGTCTGGTTGGAATGTTCGATCCTCAGTTTGGCCAGATATAGCATCGAGTATTTAACTCCCAACTCACAAAGCTTCCTCTTGACCGCTAGGAAGGTCTTACGCTCCTGCTGGACAGACACCAAGAAATCAGGATACAAATAAATCCTAAAGGATCCCAGAAGAAGGTCTCCCTTAGCTCTCGCCGCTCTGAGAAGAGCATCCCGATCTTGGAAGTTGAAGACCCTCGCGATGATAGGGCGCGGGGGTGCACCAGGCCTGGGCTTCACCGATAAGGCAAGATGAGCTCTCTCGATTGCGAATTGCGGCGAAAGCTTGGGCGAATCAAGTAGCAACAGCAGAGAGCGCTCCCCAAAGTCATCCATGGGCTCGTTAATGGCATCCTCCGGGACCTCAATAATGCGGAGGTTATTGCGCCGAGAGCTCGATTCAAGGTCCTCATTTATTTTGGAGATCTCGTGCACCCGCCTGGACAAGGAGGAGACCTCTGCGCCTGAGGGAACCCAGATTGTCCTCAACAGAACTCACCCTCGTCTCAACCTCCGCCACCCGACCATCAGTCTTTTCAATATGCGCCTTTATTGAGGAGATAGTGCCTTTCATATCATCCAGTTTGGAGTGCAGGGTAGTGAACCCCTCACGCATAAAGTCCATCATTGATTGAGGTTCCCCAGGGTCCGGGGAAGCTGAAGTGGAGGATCCGTGGCCATGCACTCCATCCGGTGACCTGGGCGATGCCTTGGTAAACATACTGATGGTGCTCTACTTCTTCCCGCCACCTTTGGTCATGATGAATGCTCAGTTAGAACAGTGCTGAAAGGACACCACCAAAAGGTTTGTAGTAGAAGGATAAGACAGCAGAGCCACAGACCAGCACCATTAGTGGGTGTCGCCAAGAGTTGCACTCACCGCAATACGACGGGCAGGTGGCGACCTAGAGAGTACCAGCAGGTAGGATGTACCAGAAAGCAGCTCTGAGGGGGTGTGAGCCACGCAAAGAGAACACAGCGATGGTGCCCACAATCCCAACCAAACAAAAGTGCAAATGGTGGATCACCTGGTCCGTGCCCTGATAGAAGTCGCCGGCAGGACCGCAGCCTGTGTCAGTATAGGACAGCGCAGATGAGAGAGGGCAATCCAACAGAGACTACCAGGAGATATGCCGAGGCGGGGAGGGGGTGAGAAATGGACGGCGAACGCTTGGTGTTCAAAAACAAAGATGAGGTAGCAGGGTGCCTCAGCAGGCGAATAACAGCCCCTGTTGAACTAGGCACAAGACCGGAATGAAGATGCCCTCCAGCGTGATGCCAGGCGTCACTGGCCACGGTGCAGTAAGCCCACTGATGCTAGGAAGTGCCGTACCAGGCCTCTCCCCCCACTCACCGTACCCCGGCGATCACCGAGGCAAAGCGCGGCTCCAGCACCATGCGACAGCCTGCCTCCAGGCTGACCGCCCGGCCGAGAACACACCGGCGAACCAAAGAGGCCCGGACCCCGCAGTTAGGAGGCCGGAGGGGGGACGAGGGAGCAGCAACCACCGGTCCGGGTGAGGAGAAATAGACAGAAAGCGCTCTGCAGGATCCAGGAGCAGAGATGGGCGAGCCCCTCCCCCACCGCAGGCCCGCCAGCCTCGGAGCAGCGCAGGTGTCAGCCCGACCACTCCGGAGCCGCGGAGTGGACGGGATAGTTGGCAGACCGCAGCCGAAGTAGGGGGCCCAGTCTCAAGTACGGAGCCGAATTGCAGGCTCCAAGTTGGGCCCACAGTGCCGGAAGGTATAATGACCCCTTCCCAATAATATGGCCACCAGTAGTCTTCAGCACCTGCAAATATTTACAAGGAGCCGGTCACCCCGTCGGAGCTCGCACACTAGGCAGCCATCTTCTACGCCGTGCAACAGCGCCCCCAGAAATTAATTTTTTAGGGGATTCAACCTTAAAACATTAGAGGCCATCCACCCCTGCATATTCAGTAGGCACTCGGCCAATTTCATTCAGCTAAGGTCTTCATTTCATGTGCCAGTTTTTATGTTTTTCTATCATATGGTCAAATACTGACATCACATGCCAGGCACTGACATCTGCATGACTATTTTTACCTCAAGCCATGTTTTTGCTCAACATGCTCAGACACTTCCCCAAATGTGACGGGTTAGCAATGACATGTCTATGCACTCATTTGCCAATCCAGGTCTTCTGGGCATTAAATATCAAGCTACTTTTGCAATATGTCAGACACTGATGTCACATACTTCGCCCCTCACATCATGAACTCGGTGTTGCCATCATATTCCCATAACTTGTTAGGCAATGGGATCATCTGCCCATGGATTCCAATGCAGGAGCTGCTGAAAAGGTGCACAGCACCCCTGCACTTGTCCTGCTCTGCCAGGCTCCCCAGTCTCTCTGCTGGCTCTCCCTTTTCCGTGCACGAAGAGTGGGAAGGGAGCATTGAGCCCTAGCACTCTGACAGGAAACACTGTGTGTGGGAAAAGGGCCAAGGGCGGAGAGTGGAGGCCGAGGATCATGGCATCAGTGCCCCTCCGTGGCAGGGTCAGAGAGTCAGTGAACGGGTGTGTGAGTGGTGAGGTACCCTTCACAGTACGACAGGTGAGGAAGTGGAACAGATCCCTGATTGACGCCTTCATAGAATATACATCTCCCAAGTCCCCTGCCACCCCAGTCCCGACCCCCAGAGGCCATCCCAGGCTCTTGGGTCCTTCCTTCCCGGGGTCAGTCTGCTGCTGCTGGGGGCCAGGCTCAGGGCAGGCTGCTGGCTGTGGGCACCACGGCCACTACTCTAGTAGTGCTGCTGCCTGCTGGGCTTCAGGGCTGGCTGCCTGCAGACAGTGGGCCTCATTACGACCAGTGCAGAATGGGTTTAACGGCGCCGGTAATGGTGCCGGCGCGTTAAACCCACTCCGCACTATTACAAGGTACCCTCGCGGTACCCGCTGTGGACGTCTGGTTTTTCCAGACGTCCACAGTGGGTCCCGCGAGGGGACCAGGGAGCTAACAATGGGCCCGTAATTGACAGGCCCGTTGTTAGCACCCTCCCCATTCCCATTGAGGCCTCTGGGGGCTCGAATGGGAATGGGGAAGGACCAGGCCGGGTTCCCTGAAGGAGGAAATACTGGGCCTTCCAAAGTCGGAATGGCCCGGTTTCCCCATTCAGGGAACCCGGACACGATTTTGGAGGCGGCCATGGTGCTAGTAGCACCATGGCCGCCTCCAAAGTCGTAATGAGGCCCAGTGTCTTCGTGAGTCATCGACCGTCAGTCTGGGGCAATGGGCAATGGGCTGGCTGCTGGCTGACACTCTGTGGGCTGCCTCGTCACCTCATGGCCAAGAAATAATGCCAGGGTCAGGAGGAGGAGGCCCACTATATCAAAGAGAGTCATCACCCACGTGTTCACACTCTCTCCGGCTCCAAGATTGTGGCGGCACGGAGTCTGTCTCATCGCTGCCCCAGCCCCCACACAGCACAATTTGCTTTCAACTTTGCAGAGCAACAAATTAGATGTTGATACTTTCTGAAAGCAAGTTGTTAGTGTGAACTTGGGCAGCCCCGCCCCCGGCAGCCAGCCCCCAACCCTGCAGGCAGAGGAGCCGGAGGGAGCGAGCAGCCCAGCCAACGTCCTGCTGTGTGTGCTGCAGCAGTCTGTTTGTGTATTGAGTTCAACTTCTCAGGCGGGAAGGGGTGACCTCTTGCTCGGCGCAGCCGCCAGTCTGGAGCGGTCGGTCCTCTCATATGCATGATGCATCATGCACCATGATTATGATTCATGCATGCATCATGCATTGCAAATCATCAAAGCAAGTTAACAACGTGTTACCTTGATTTGATGAATATGCTCGCCTCGCTCCACCCTCCAGGTCAGGAGGAACGGCAGCTCCAGGCTGCTGAGGCTCCCCCTGGCTGGGTGGGCCGGCGGCCGCCCCCACCCAGAGAGTGAGAGCATGTGTGAGTGACTGACATCGTGTCAGTTTCCTTTGTTTCCATTCCTCTTCGGGCCCGGCGCCTGAGGCGAGCTGGCTGCTCAGTCGGGCCTTGCACTGTGATCTAAAGCTTGGGCTGTGCGGCGCCGACCTGAAACATAATTTTAAAAAAACACAATTTTAAAAAAAACGGCCCTCCTCAGGAAGAAACTGGCCCCCAGGTCCCAAAGGTCATCTCGGCCAGTGGCCGATCAACCGATACGGCCAGTCCAGCCCTGGATAAGAATCTGAAGATTACAGGATTGCCAGTAGCTCCAGCCTCGATGCAAAAAGAAAGGGTCCCAGAGGAGGGAAAACACCACAAATCAGCCTTGACCCACCCACACCAAACACTGCTAGGCTCCACTGGGGGCAACTTGCTTCATATTCTGGACGGGGGAACCCACAAGAGACACGTGAGGGAACGTGGGGGGGAGGAGCAGGAGATAGGGCTTTGGCCAGCTGTACCCCTATTCTACAATGCTCACAGAAAGCAGAGGCCTGTAGCCTGCGTGCTGGGCAGCGTTCCCTCTGCGCGGGATGCCTGCACGATCATACTGCACGCTTCTGGAAAGCAAATGATTTCTGACATGCTGAGACAGGCCTTCCATGTATGAAAGGTCATCCATGCTTGAGCGAATATTACTCTGAAACTTCCAGCCCAAGCATTCAGGGAATACTGTACCCTAAAGGGAGGAACATACTTAGAACAGAAACCTCCCCACAGCCGTCTCTAAATTAGCTATGACATGCAGAAGAAGGGGCACACTGGCACTTGCCCCAGCCAGAGGTTCTTTCATACCCAGC
This sequence comes from Ambystoma mexicanum, assembly GCF_040938575.1. Lineage (NCBI taxonomy): Eukaryota > Metazoa > Chordata > Amphibia > Caudata > Ambystomatidae > Ambystoma > Ambystoma mexicanum. Next base: position 754,172,342 of record NC_090921.1, on the reverse strand, counting down.
TGAGGGGAGCAGTTTTGATTACACAAAAGCAAAAAAAAACAATTCTGCACAATTGTTTTTAGGGGGCTTTCAAAGCACTTGTCTCCCAGGTTAGGACTCACCTCATCGAGTAAGGAGTGTGACGAGGGAGACGAACAAGGAGGCATTGATTAATGACTGTTTCCACACTGTCTTCGATCAACCGGGGAGCTTTCATGGTAATAACGCCCTCCATGAATCTGACTCTAAAAATTGAGAATCTGCATGGGGCAGAATGCTGGATCAGACTCTGCAGTTATTTCATAGTAACTCTTCCTGTGACATGTTGGTGCTCTGGTGAAGACCCATTAGCAGCACAGCTGGAGCTGATATTTTGCAGAGAGAATAGAGTCTGTATTAATATGGCTGAATGGAGGCATGGTTTACAATTGGCATCTACCAGGTTCGCCTACCACCTCTCTTAACAATACATCCACTGCATGCCATCCACTGTATTTATCTCCTCATCCACACTTTTCTTCCAGGCTTATTGCATCCGCTGTGTGTTTCTCATTCCCACTTTCTTTCTCCTTCATATTGCAGGATCCCTACCTATTTCCTCCATCTCTGCCTCTGTTTCCACCCTCTTTCCTCTTACCTCTTTCCTCCATCCTGTACCTGCTCCACTTCCTCTCTCCCCATCTCTGCCTACGTTTCCACCCTGTTTCTTCTTACCTCTTTCCTCCATCCTGTACCTGCTTCACTTCCTCTCTCCCCATCTCTGCCTCCGTTTCCTCCATCCTGCACTTGCTTCACTTCCTCTCTCCCTATCTCTGCCTCCGTTTCCACCCCATTTCCTCTTACCTCGTTCCCCCATTCTGTACCTGCTCCACTTCCTCTCTCCACATCTCTGCCTCCGTTTCCACCCTCTTTCCTCTTTCCTCCATCCTGTACCTGTTCCACTTCCTCTCTGCCCATCTCTGCCGCAGTTTCCACCCTCTTTCCTCTTAACTCTTTCCTCCATCCTGTACCTGTTCCACTTCATGTCTCCCCATCTCTGCCTTCGTTTCCACCCTCTTTCCTCTTTCCAACATCCTGTACCTGCTCCACTTCCCCTCTCCCCATCTCTGCCTTCGTTTCCACCCTCTTTCCTCTTTCCAACATCCTGTACCTGTTCCACTTCCTCTCTCCCCATCTCTGCCTCCGTTTCCACCCTCTTTCTCTTACCTCTTTCCTCCATCCTGTACCTGCTCCACTTCTTCTCTCCCCATCTTTGCCTCTGTTTCCTCCATCCTGATCTTGCTCCATTTCCTCTCTTCACTCTCCTTCCTCTCTCGCCATCTCTGCCTCTGTTTCCACCCTCTTTCCTCTTATCTCTTTCCTCCATCCTGTACCTCCTCCACTTCATCTCCCCCATCTCTGCCTCTGTTTCCACCCTCTTTCCTCTTACTTCTTACCTCTTTTCTCCATCCTGTACCTGCTCCACTTCCTCTCTCCCCATTTCTGCCTCAGTTTCCACCCTCTTTCCTCTTACCTCCATTCTGTACCTGTTCCACCTCATGTCTCCCCATCTCTGCCTCCGTTTCCACCCTGTTTCCTCTTTCAAACATCCTGTACCTGCTCCACTTCCTCTCTCTCCATCTCTGCCTCCGTTTCCACCCTCTTCCTCTTACCTCTTTCCCCCATCCTGTACCTGCTCCACTTCCTCTCTCCCCATCTTTGCCTCTGTTTCCTCCATCCTGCACCTGCTCCACTTGCTCTCTTCTTTCTCCTTCCTCTCTCCCCATCTCTGCCTCCCTTTCCACCCTATTCTCACGCTCACCTGGTCTCCACCAGGGCGTAGCTCATGGCCGAAGGATGATGCCTGCACTGGCATTGCGCTGCTTAAATGATGGTGCTAGACCGCGTCTTCCCTTCGTTCTCACCTCAGGAGGCGTTTGCCTGCAATGTCGAAACAAGATATTAGCCAACTGAATGGAGCTGGATTGGCTTCACCACCTTCTGATTCCCTTCTCTTCCTCTGGCTCACTTTGGGTTTGTAAGAGGTGGGCTCTCCGTCCTGCAATATCTAGCAGGGGCGCTATATGCACAGTATTCCCAGTTACTTCACTGATCCTATGGGGGTTGCTGATTTTGGAAGAGCCGGAGTAAACAGGTAAGTCTCTATACCAATGGCTGCTTGGAATAGATGCTTAAAGACTTTGTCGCCCAAGTTTTAACTAGTGTTTGTCCTTTTCTTTCAGGCGCGGTGTCGAGCGGTTTTCGGATGAAGGATTGAGTCTCTATACCAATGGCTGCTTGGAATAGGTGCTTAAAGTCTTTGTCGCCCAAGTTTAACTAGTGTTTGTCATTTTCTTTCAGGCACGGTGTTGATCGGTTTCCGAATGAAGGGTTGACTCCCCTTACGATGTTGAGCAGGTTTCTTGCAGGTGAGTATAGCGCTATGCGAGGCGCGCTGAATGTTTGAATAGCTTTCTTTTCTCTGCGCGACTAACCTGCTGTGTCTTTTTTATTCTGCAGGTGCGGCACGATTCCAGGAAGATGATGGAAGAACCGCTCAATGAAGTTCCAGGAGGATGCCGACCCCCGGGTGAGTGTAAGAGGCCTGTGTGGGTATCTTCTTCTCTGCTTCTTTTCTGCAGATGCGGCGGTCCGGGAATAAGCTGAAGGCGAGGCCGGAATGTTAGACTGCAGGTAAGGCTTTCGTTGCTTTAATAACTCCAACTCCTGTTCTCCTTTTTTCCTTTTACAGGTGCCAATGGATTGAAAACTCTGGACGGGCGTGGCTGAAGAAGTTCAAGAGCTGAGCAGACACGGTGAGCGTTACGCTGCAGGAGTGCAGAATAACGCAAAGCATGTTCTGTTTGCCGGGTGCGGTTTAAATAGCCTTGCAAGTAGTTCCAGGCAAGTAGTCCCTTAGCCGTACCCTGCCACTTCAGGTAAAGTAGTCCCACAGCCACACCCTGTACAGAAAGGCTCAACCTCACTAAGCTGAGAATTTAGTCCCATGAAGTTCAACACATACTATGAGCCTGGCGCCAGGGGCGCCAGGACTGAGACCAGGAGATTCTAGGGTACTCCTTTGGGGCTTGATGAGCCCTAAAGGGTGCCAATGTCCGGGATGGGCTCACCAATTTCAGGGGTTGGGGAGCATGCACCATGACAGCACTCCCCCCCAAAGCCCTCCTAATAGCGGGTTCACCCATTGGTCCTGGTTTGTTCGGGTGATTGCGGTGGAACCTTTTTAGCAACCGTGGAGCATGCACGTGTTCGCTAGATTCCCACGATCTTTCATGTGGTCTGTATCCTTTCCAGTCGATTAAGTAAAATAGTTTTGATTTGGTGATTTTTGAGTCCAGGATTTCCTTAACCTCGAATTCAGGTTCCCCGTTGACTGTGATCGGTTTTGGTAGTTGTGTCCCAGGTTGCGCTGGTTTAAAAAGTGAGACATGAAACACAGGATGAATCTTCATGTGTGGAGGTAAGTCTAATTTTACAGCTACCGGATTGATAATGGCCTTAATGGTGTATGGGCCTAAATATCTGGGGTTAAAGGTACGGGTTCCTTTCACTGGTACGTGTTTTGACGCCAACCAGACTTCATCCCCAACTTGGTTTCTTGGAGCTTCACTTCTATGCGCGTCAGCCGATTTCTTGTATCTTTCCTTAGCCTCTTTTAGATGGTCCGCGCTTGTTTGAACGCTTGAGTGATGGTAGAGTGCACGCTTCTCACAGCTGGCATTTCCAGAAGTTGAGCCGGGCCAAGATTGGAGGTTCGTGGTTGTAACCCGTATATTGTATAGAAAGGGCTCTGACCAGTGCTGGAGTGTAGGGAGTTGTAATAGGCATACTCAGTGAACCATAAAACATCCTTCCAGCTGCTTTCCGTTTGATCTAACATACACCTGAGATATTGCTCCAAGGTCTGGTTGGTCCTCTCACTCTGACCATCAGTTTGGGGATGGTGACTGGTGGAAAGTCTTACGTCGATTTGAGCTAACTCGCAACCTTTTTTCCAGAAACGTGAGATAAACTGGCTGCCACGGTCTGAAATCAATATGGAAGGAAATCCGTGTATTCGGACTATCTGTTCTAGAAATTCTCTAGCCAGGATTGAAGCTGAGGGCAAACCTTTTAGTGGGATGAAATGGGCCACTTTAGAGAACAAATTCACCACCAGTAAAATTGTGTTGAATCCGTTACAAGAAGGAAGTTCCGTTATAAAATCAAGAGATAAGGTACGCCAAGGTGGTGTAGGTGGAACATCTAATGGCTGTAGCAGGCTTGGTGATTTTGTTTTTTGGGCCTTGTTTTGAGCGCAAACTCCACAGGATAATACAAATTGCTTGATGTCTTTACACCATGTTGGCCACCAAAAATACCGCTTGATATTGGCTTCAGACTTAGCGATTCCAGGATAACCTTCTACTAACGATTCGTGGTAATTTGAGATGACCTTTTCCTGAAGTTCCTTGCTGGGCAGATAGAGACGTCCTCGAAAATATGGTAATTGGTTTGAGACTGAGTGGTGAGCACTTCTGGTTGGCCAATCCTATAGGGTGTTGGAATCTATGAGATGTGTAATTTCTTCCTGGATGTCATCTAACGTTAGAGACATTGTAATTCCTAGGATCTTTTCACCGGGGATGATGGGCACTGGGTCAGGGTTGGTGAATTCCTCATCTACCCCTATACGGGACAGTGCATCCGCCTTGCCATTTCGACAACCAAGTTGGTAAGTAATTACAAAGTCAAATTCAGCAAAAAATAATGCCCATCAGAGTTGGCGAGATGATTGAGCCTTTGCCACTTTCAGGTACTGTAGATTACGGTGATCAGTGATTACCGTGATTGTGTGCCTTGCTCCTAAGAGATAATGCTGCCAAGCTTTGAAGGCCGCCTTGATGGCCAATAGTTCCTTGTCCGTAATAGCATAGTTCAGTTCGGGAGCTGTACATTTCCATGACCAAAAGGCCACCGGGTGAAGTTGACCCGTTTCGGGGTCTCTTCGCGAGAGGACAGCTCCCATTGCTAAGCTGGAAGCATCTGTCTCAACCACGTACGGTAGATCTGGACGAGGGTGTTTCAGGATTGGGGCTGATATGAATTTTTGTTTTAACTCCTGGAAGGCTTTCTCAGCCTCTTCAGACCATTGAAAACGCTTGTTCTTGTGCAGCAGAGAGGTGATGGGATGCACTAGTTGCAGAAAGCCTGGAATGAAACGACGATAGAAGTTCGCAAATCCGAGCATACTCTGAACTCCTTTAATTGAGGTTGGAGAAGGCCAGTTGAGAATGGCATCAACCTTTCACGAATCCATGAGTACACCATGAGGAGTTAGGACAAATCCAAGGAACTCGACCTCAGTAACATGGAAGAAGCATTTTTCCAGCTTTGCAAATAATCTGTGTTGTCGAAGTTTGTCCAAAACTGTGTGGACATGTTTCACATGTTCTTGTTCAGAACGGGAGTATACCAGAATGTCGTCAATGTTTACTATGACACACACATCAATCAACTCTCGCAAAAGGTCGTTCATGAAATACTGGAACGCCGCTGGGGCGTTACAAAGGCCAAAAGGCATCACTTGGTATTCAAATAGCCCGTATTTGGTGTGGAAGGCGGTCTTCCATTTGTCCCCTTTCTTTAGCGTGGCCGAAGAAGTTCAAGAGCTGAGCAGACACGGTGAGCGTTACGCTGCAGGAGTGCAGAATAATGCAAAGCGTTTTCTGTTTGCAGGATGCGGTTTAAATAGCCTTGCAAGTAGTTCTAGGCAAGTAGTCCCTTAGCCGTACCCTGCCACTTCAGGTAAAGTAGTCCTGCCTCCTTTGCACCCTTTTTCCTCTTTCCTCCATCCTGTACCTGTTCCACTTCCTCTCTCCCCATCTCTGCCCCTGTTTCCACCCTCTTTCCTCTTACCTCTTTCCTCCATCCGATACCTGTTCCGCTTCATGTCACCCCATCTCTGCCTCCGTTTCCACCCTCTTTCCTCTTTCCAACTACCTGTACCTGTTCCACTTCATGTCTCCCCATCTCTGCCTCAGTTTCCACCCTCTTTCCAACATCCTGTACCTGCTCCACTTCCTCTCTCCCCATCTCTGCCTCCGTTTCCACCCTATTCCTCTTACACCTACCTCCATCATGTACCTGCTCCACTTCCTCTCTCCCCATCTTTGCCTCTGTTTCCTCCATCCTGCACCTGCTCCACTTCCTCTCTTGTTTCTCCTTCCTCTCTCCCTATCTCTGCCTCAGTTTCCACCCTATTTCCTCTTACCTCTTTCTTCCATCCTGTACTTGCTCCACTTCCTCTCTCCCCATCTCGGCCTCTGTTTACACCCTCTTTCCTCCATCCTGCACCTACTCCACTTCCTCTCTTCTTTCTCCTTCCTCTTGCCATCTCTTCCTCCGTTTCCACCCTCTTTCCTCTTATCTCTTTCCTCCATCCTGTACCTGCTCCACTTCCTCTCTCCCGATCTCTTCTTCCGTTTCTACCCTCTTTCCTCTTACCTCTTAACTCCATCCTGTACCTGCTCCACTTCCTCTCTCCCCATCTCTGCCTCCGTTGCCACCCTCTTTCCAACATCCTGTACCTGCTCCACTTCCTCTCGCCACATCTCTGCCTCTGTTTCCACCCTCTTTCCTCCATCCTGTACCTGCTCCACTTTCTCTCTCCCCATCTCGGCTTCTGTTTACACCCTCTTTCCACTTTCTCCATCCTGTACTTGCTCCACTTCCTCTGTTCTGTCTCCTTCTGCTTTCCCCATCCCCTACATGTTCTCCACCCTCTACCTAAGCCTCCTTCCTCTTTTCTTCCCCGTCCCTGCATTCCATCTCTGCTGCTTTTCTCTTTCCTCTACCCTTCACCCCTCCCAAATGTCTTTCTCCCTCCTGATATTCCATTCATTGCCTCCTTCCTCCTCCTGTACTACTCCTTTCCTGGTTGGAAAAAAACACAATCATACTTTTTTACATACGATATTTCTAAAGGATTTTTATAATTGTCAGGTTAGTTTATTATGTGATGTGTACTTTTTCTCAATAAAACTGTGTATTATTTTAGCTCTTGAAAGCCAAACATAAACACATATTCTTACAAAGTAGACCCCAAGAGATATGTGCTTAGGTTCCTAAATTACTGGGTTCAAATCCAAGAAACATCACTTAACTGAAGTGTGGCAGTGTGTAATCCTGGACAAATCATTTTCTCTCACTCTGCGTTGTCTGCTAAAATAGAAATTCACTAGAAGTGATTCTCTTTATACTGTCCTAACTCAATGTACTGATCCATAAATGATGATAATAATAATACGAGAAAATTAATAATAATATCAATAGTGTAATAATAAGCGTGGCCATTCACATACTGCACCAAGTGTATTGGTCTCTTGGCTTACCCATGGCAACCTCCCATTACCCAGAGTTGTATGTGACTGCCTGTGAAGTCATTTTCTGTGATATCACTGTGATGTCAATACATATGCGAATTAGGGGTCCTGCACATCTATTGCCGCCCAGGACCTGGAATTGACCGCTACTCCCCCTTCTCGCTCTCTTCACCCTTTTCCCCTCGTCATCAACTACTTTCCTGCAGTGTCTCCATATCATCCTCCCTCCTTAGGTTCCACGGCTTCCTCCATCCCAGACCCCTACCACTGCGGCCTTGTCTGTGGTCTGTCCGTCTTCTTCATAGCCTCCCTCCTGCTCACTGTCCTTTGGGTATAGATGGCTGGGATGTATACACCACAGACCTAGCTTGCAAGCCACAGAGTTCTGTATAAGAATGGGAGTGAATGAAGAGAGAGGAGGGCAGGGAGTGCTGTGGGATGGGAAGCAGTCAGGGGTACAACGCAACCTACATTTCGGGTGGGGACTGGTGATGGGAGGGGCCACTTCAGAAACTGGGCAGGGTAAACTTGGAGGCTCCATCCCCTCTGTTCTACCGCAATGGTTGTCTGGCGTGGGGCCCAAGTATCAAATGGCAGCGGCCTAGCATTACACATAAGTGTGCGCGCACACACACAATTTCACATTCATTCACTCATTTAAAAATTCCTTTCACAATACACTCGCTCATTTACATGCGCACCCACCCCCATACATCATACACTCATTGATATGATATGATATGGTATTTGTAACGCGCCTATACACAAGTGTTTCAAGGCGCGACGAGGCAGGGAGGGAGGGAAACAAGGGGAAGACAGACAAACGATCCTACTAGGCCAGGTGTCATTCAGATCGCGCAAGTGCAAAGGTAAGGGGAAAAGGAGAAAGTGCAGGGGGAGGAGGTGGGGGGGAAGTGCAGTACAAGGTAAGTAGCGTAATAAAATAATAAATAATAAATAAAAAGGGCCAGCTGGTGGCAAGTGCGAGGTAAGTGCAGAGCAAGTGCTGAGAAGTGCTGGGAAGGGGGGCTGTAGGGATACAGTGACAGTCCCACAGTGCAGGGGGAGCTAGGGAGGCAGTGCAAGTGGAGAGTGGCTGGGCCCTGGACCAAGGTCGCTGAGAGTGGCCCAGATGCAGGTTTAGTGCAGAATTCAGTGGGGAGTTAAGCAGGTTTAGCAGGGGAGAGGGAGAGAGAAGGCAGAAGCGAAGAGGAAGGTTTTGAGGTACTTCCGGAACCGGAGATGGTTCTCCTCAAGTTTCAGGGAGGCAGGAAGGCTGTTCCAGAGGGAGGCCCCTGCTGCGGAGAGAGATCTACCCCCAGCTCGTTGCTTCGAGGAGCGGATGACCATGAGGGAGTTGGAGACGGATGAGCGAAGGGCTCGTGAAGGAAGATATTTAGGAAGAGAGAGTTGAAGGTATTTAGGCCCCAGGCCCCAGAAGGCCTTGTGGACAATGCAGAGGGTTTTGAACTTAATCCTCGCAGCCACTGGGAGCCAGTGAAGAGATTTCAGTCCTGGAGAGATACGGTCCCTGGGCTTGAGGCCAAGGACAAGTCTCGCAGTTCTGTTCTGGATAAGTTGCAGAGGGCGGAGAGTGGAGGCAGGCAGATTAAGATAGAGGCTGTTACAGTAGTCCAGCCTTGAGAGAACCAGGGCTCGGGAGACAGTGAGCTTCTGGGGGAAGGAGAGGAAGGGAAGAATACCTCTGAGGAGGTGCAGCTGGTAGTGTGACTTCTTAGAGACGTCAGATATATGAGGAGAGAAGGAGAGTGTGGAGTCGAAGATGACCCCGAGGTTTTTAGCCTTGCAGGTAGGGGCGGGAAGGGGGCCAAGGGAGGCCGGCCAGAGAGCTGCAGGGAAGGAGGGAGTGGGTGTGCCGATGAGTAGAATCTCAGTCTTACTGGCGTTAAGGCAGAGGTCATTGGCAGCACACCATTCCTGGATAGCAGACAGACAGTCGGAGATGAGGGAAGGAGAGGAGGAGGCCGAGGGTAGCCTGAAAATGAGCTGGGTATCGTCCGCATAGCACTGGAAGTGGGGGCAGAGAGCGGCGATGCGGTGGGCAAGGAGTGCCAGATACTGGTTGAAAAGCCAGGGAGAGAGGTTGGATCCCTGGGGGACACCACAGGTGGAGAAAAAGATGTCAGAGAGGAAGGAGCCCATTTGGACCTGGGAGGGTCACACACACACTCACTAATTCACACATACATTACATGCACACTCCTCGCACATATGCATACATATATAATGAGCTAACATGCATCACCCTCTAATACTGTTAACACTGCTATTTTCAGAAAAGGCTTCCATCTCGTCTCTGCCTAACAAAAAGCAAGTGTGCACATCAGCCCGCTCCCCTCAGATGTGAAAAAATATATAGCGTTGTTGTATGTTCGTTCACATACGTGGGGGTGAGTGGGTTTGTGTGTGCAATTGATTTTTGTTAGGCAGAGACCAGTGCCGGATTATCCCTTATGCCAAATAGGCACCAGCCTATGGGCCCCACTCCTTTTAAGGGCCCCAGCACCCATCAGTGCTTCATTTGGATTTTGTATTTGTACCCAGATTTCACCACAAACAAATTGAGGAAAGTGAACATTTTAAGTTTTGTTGGTTTATTAAAATGAAATAAAAAGGTTTTGTTTAATAACATTAATAATTGTTAATGTTTAGATTTGTGTAATACAATTGGTTTATTTAAACTGTTGGTTGGTAAATAAAACATATTAGGAGCTAATTTGCGGGGGCAGCGCATTAATTTCGACTGCCTAGGGCCTCCACAGGGTTTAATCTGGTAGTTTCAGTATGCAGCTAGTAGTTTTAACCATTTTTGCTGAATAAATATTATTGAAATTGCACAATTTGCATTACATTTTATCAGCAAACTTCCCCTTGGGTGCTATTCAAACAGTCTGTCACAAAAGGAATGAATAACCTTTTGCAACTGTGGGCCACTTTTTCTTTGGCACCAAGCCAATGTTATGCACCAGTCCGCCCCTGGCAGAGTGAAGGAAGCCTTTATTGAAACTAGCAGCTTTAAAGTTTTGCTGCGTTTGTGCAAAGATATTTATCTGCATGAAGCCAGTTTCAGGAAAGGGTTCTTCCCCTCTCTGACTAGACGCCTTCACAGAAGCAATCACTGTCCTAGCCATCAAACACAATCACCTGACAGTCCTCGGAGATTTCAACATCTGGTTTGAAGAAGAAACCAGAACCGTACAAAAATCACTAACCAGCCAACTAGCAGCAATGAATCTGCAACAACTAATCAAAGGAGCAACCCATTCGGCAGGGCACACACTTAACGCAATCTTCGCAAACAAACTACTCCTCACCACGGCACCCCCAATTCAAATACCCTGGAGCGACCATCTCATCATCCCCTTCGTAATCAAAATGGCCACCCCAGCAAACAGTCAACCGGACAAAACACTGAACACCATGAAAAGAAATTGGAGAACCATCAAAAACTCCATCTTAATTGAACTCCTGGAGCTTTGCAAACCACACCAAACATTCACGGAAGAAGATGACCTGGAAAAAAAAGTAGCCCTGCTGCATTCGTGGATTATAACTACTATAGAGAACATCGCCAGAGAAAAACCCTTCACTCCTTCTCACAAACGCGCAATGGCAAAATGGTTCACCCCACTACTCAGCACCATGAAAAGGAAAAACCGAAGACTAGAACTTGATTGGAGAAAACAAAACGACGATGTGAAAAAACTCAAATTCCTACAACACAACCGTGCATACAAAAAGGAAATACATAAAGCAAAGAGGAAACACTACGACAACCAAATCTTTGAAGCACCAAACGCCCAAAAAGAACTCTTCAAAATCATAAACCAAATCAAAAACCCTCTCGGATGTAACAACACACCAACTCCGTCCACGAAACTATGCAATGACCTTGCTGACCACTTCAAAAACAAAATCACCAGCATCAAACAAACCATTCAAAGTAGACTGCCTGATCTGACAACGATCCCCACCTACACCCAGGAGGAACACCCAAACAAACTACTAGGCTTTCCAGAAATATCAGTGGAGACATTCATCAAACTGGTGAATGAAAGCAATAACTCAGGGTCTCCCGAAGACCCCTGGCTGCCAGATATATACAAATCGATTCTTAAACAAGGAACACCCCTGGAATATCACAGGAACGTCCTCAACCGTTCCATCGCAACTGGGAAAGTGCCACAAGCCTTCAAAACTGCATACATCAGACCACTACTCACAGATACAGCTGGAAACGTAGAGGACCTCTCCAACTACAGACCCATCTCCAATATCCCGTACACAGCTAAACTGCTCGAAACATACATATACAAAATGACCCAAGACTTCATAGAATAGCACGGCCTACTAGACCAAGCACAAATTGGCTTCAGACCAATGAGAGGAATGGAATTAGCTCTAGTCTCAATATGGGACGATCTAAAAATGAACGCAGACTCGGACAACAGCACTGCCTTGAGACTCCTAGACCTATCAGCAGCATTCAACACAGTTAACCACGACACCCTCATAACGAGACTAGAAGGACTGGAATAACAGACACTGCCTTACTATGGATCAAGTCTTTCCTAACAAACAGAATGGAAACCGTATGGATGAAACCCTTCAAATCCAGCCCGAGAGATTCCACCTGTATAGTACCACAAGGATCCTCCTTCTCCCCGCTACTATTCAACATCTACCTGTATCTACTTATCAGAATCATCAAAAGCCACGACGGCCTCACCTGCTACAACTACGCTGACGATACACAAATAATCTTCAAAATACAAGACAACCCGGAAATAAACTCAACGCTAGAAAAATGCCTCTACGATGTATTCCTCTGGATGAACTCCAACTGCCTCAAAATCAACCCAGGCAAAACAGAAATAATGATTGTCACAAAAAATGGAGGAGACAACCTCTTCATCCCTTGGCCAAGGGAGCTTGGGATAACCCCAGCACCCTCGCTGATAGTAAAAAACCTGGGGGCCCTGATGGACAATAATCTCACGCTGGAGCCACAAGTAAAAGCCCTTCTCAAGAAAAGCTTCGTCCTCCTGCGAGCAGCAAAGAGGATCCTACCATTCCTATTATTCGGCAACAACAAAACAACCACCAACATCGCCCTAGTCATGTCCCGAGTAGACTACACCAACAGCCTATACTTAGGCATGCCGGGACGACTTTTAAAAAAACTACAACGCATTCAAAACGTGGCAGCCGACTTCTTCTGAAACTACCTCGAAGATAACGCACCAAACCAGTGCTGAAAACACTACATTGGCTACCAATAAAACAACAAATAAAATTCAAAACAATGTGCATCACGCACAGAGCGGTACACAACGAAGGCGCTGAGTTCCTGAGAGACAAACTGCACCTACATCAACCAACAAGAATGCTCAGATCAAGCATTGACATCCCCCTGGAACAGAAACCCTACAACAAAAGAAAACTTGGAGGATTCTCCTTCTCACACCAAGCCCTGAAAACCTGGAATGACCTTCCAAAGTACATACATAACACTAGAAACCACGTACTGTTCAGGAAACTACTGAAAACATGGCTCTTCATGTCATAACTAGAAAGACCAGCCACAAGGGCACGCACACAACTAAAACATCCACAAACGTAGAGAGAGACCCAGATCCACACCAAGCCATCAATGGGAAAAACCCTCAGGAAAATATCCCACAACATACTAAACAACTAACCGGGAAACAGCTGCAATATGACCAAAGACCGTATGCATAGCAAGACAAAGACAGAAAAACTAGGACGAATCATCAAGAGGACCATGACCTTAAACTATAGCCATTCCCAACAGACCTAAGGACAACAGACAGAGAGGGAAAGGAAGCACCACACCACGAGCCCCAATCCATTGGGTGAGAAACAGAATGATTCATCATTACACACTGTCCACCTACTACAGAGCGGGAGCACAATGCCCCATCACACAATACTACAACTAAACAACATCCCCAAGGATGTTAACCCCACAGAATCCAAAGAACCAACGGGAAAACAGTCATGAAAGGAGGAAACAAACGACTGAATACACAGGCTCACCAAAACAGAAGCACTAGAACGCCACATCAACACCACTCCAACCCAGAACCATTCAAAACCTCAAGTGACCAGTGTCACACTAGATAACAAGAGAATAGAGATATTACCAACCCAGTCCCACACCCGAAGAAAGGTTCAGACGCACCTATCAATCCAAACAATAATCACTATGATACAGCGGGGTCAGCGCAGCACCAACAAAGCAAGTCGGCCCATGAGGAACCAGCATCAACCCAACTCACAGGGATACAACTCTAACAGAATCAGAAGTACCTGAATCAGGACACAGACCCCACTAACCCAACCCTCAATCTTCTGCATACTTAAACCACACAAAGCCACACAACCATCTCTCTCCCAGCAATCTGCACGCACTTTACCACACCCCATCAACAACACATAAACATCACCTACAGCACTCGAGGTCTCGCCCGATCTGATACTAGCACCAAAGCCCAGCACTCAGTGTATACCGAGCTGAAGCTGCCAACAGCACACCACTTCTCCCACTTTCCTACTCCCCTCCCCCTGACTAACCGCACCCGTCCTTCCTGTTTACAGATCCACCAGAGTGCCTGGGGACCAATTCTGTTGGTGACGGTGCGCTATATAAGTACCTTTAACATAACATAACATAACATAACTATCAGAAAGCTATGTGAGGAATCCCCGCCCCTCAACTCACATTGGGGGGGGGCTGAACCCCGATTAGCGCAGTGGCGGTGCGCGCCTGGAAGCAGTATCCACTTGCTGCTTTCCCTTCACCTCTCCACTCCTTATCGTTCTTTCTTGCCACACATCATGCCTCATTCACAAGGGGTGGACTGGGAACCAAAAGAGGCCCTAGAAATAATGTTCAAAGTGGCCCCATACTATACATTTTCTATACAAGCCCACTCCTTTCCCTATGAGAAAATATGGAATTACCAAACAAAAGAGGCCAAGAGTGCAGAGGCCTATCGGGAAATCTCCAGAGTTCTCTATAGGCCAGTCCGCACAAGGCCTCATTTGCCTCCTCTTTCCTTCTCTCCTTCTCTTGTCATGCTTTCCTTTCTTTCTTCCGCAGCGGCCCCCTTTATCGTGCTCTCGCTAATGTATCTTGTAGTCTCTGCCTCTCCCTCCACCTCCCCGCCCCCACCTCGGCTTCTTCCGCGCACTCCTCATCCAGTTCTTGCTGCCCTCTCTGTCCACGTTTCTTGTGTCAGTTCCAACACACGCGGGGGACGGGGGGGGGGGCTTTGATTCTCCGGAGGAGGCGTGGGAGAGGGGCTGGGGCCCGGGCACGAAAACACGGATCAGAAAAACAATTTCACGGAAGCCGACTCTTCCCCGCATTATTTCATTGACTCTTCATAATTGCAAATGGGCAATTATACACACAGGAAATTAGATTGCTCATTTTCATAGAAATGTCGCAGCACAAATATTGTCATATTCAACCACGTGACGCTTGCCGGAAGAGAACCCCCGCCACCCGCTCCACAAATTCTGGTTTTCTGGCAAACTGTGAATGGATACAAGTTGTGGTGTTGGCCTTTTGAGTGTGTGGGTCATGACGTAGTCATGATTGGTTGTTAATAAAAGGGCGGCAGATTCCAGGAGTGGAAAACTGATGGTGTCTGTTTATTGTGGGCCTAGTGATCACGGCCTGTGTGGTCCCCTGGCCCTTGTGTCCACGGAGCCAGGGGCTGCCCGCTGGGTGATCCCAGCTCCTATATCCGACCGGGTGATCTCGGTCGCAGCAGGGGCCCCCTGAACTTGGTGGCCACGTGAGTGTGGCATTGACTGTCTTTGGTGGGTGCCCCCAGCAACAGAAAGCTGGCCCGTTTGCCCAGCGATGTCTCCCATCTGTTCACTTTGCCCTACCCATTCCTTAAGTTTTCCAATGCCCAGCCTATCACTTTGCCCCACCCTATCCTTTCACTTTGCCCCCCCCACGTTCTCAGTCACTACGCATGTTTGCTCTCACATTCACTTCCCCCACCCCTGCAGCACTGTGTTCTGCCCTTCATTCCTCATTGCCCCCTGCTCTTCCTTTCACCTGGGCCCCAAGTTCTGAGGTTGCCCGTTTTCTCTGGTCAGCTTTCCCCCATGTCTACACACCTTCCTTCAATGCCTCAGTCGGTCACTTTTTTACGTTGCCCCTTTCCTAGTTTACTTAACCCCGTCCCACCATTCACTTTGCTGCATTTCTCCTTTTATTTTCCCCGGACCGGCCATTTACATACCCTTTTGCCCTCTCAGCACCTTCCGAATAACTTCCATTTGCTTTTCCCACTGTCACACCATTCACTCTGGTCTCACAACTCCATTAACTTTGCCCCACCTGTTAATCACTTTGTCCCTCATTCTTAATTCTCGTTATGTTCTGGCCCCAAATGTACTTTAACACCGTTCCCTATGTGCCCCTGTCCCAGATTCACATCTCCCCTTAACCCACTTTGCCATCTACACCAAAATTCCCATTGGCCTCTGTTCTTTCCTTTGTGTTGGCTTCCAGTGCATCCTCTTGTGTGATCCTGGGTAACTCACATTATCTTTCCGTGACTCAATTTCATTATCTGCTTAAATTAGGAGTGTTTAGAGACAGACAAAAGGTCTCAATAATTGCTATTTGCAATTTGACTCTTACGTTTACATCTTAACTCTTCTAACATTTATGCTACTCTGCAACTTTTCAGTATTTGTTTACATTTTATGTGCATTGCTGTCAAGTTGATGCACCTGGCAGAGAAGATTGGCAAGGGATATCTGCCCAAGATCACACAAGGTGTTGGCGTTCATTAAGAGCATATATCCAGAGAGCAATTCAGCATACATTGTGCAAGATGAGAAGACTTTCTTAAATATGTGGGATAATCACTATATGATGGACAGTGAGAGGCTGTGTGAAACAGACTGTTCTAATGATCTTATAAACAGTAACCTAAACTTGGTACTCACAATACATCATCTGGAAATACAGCTGTCCCTGTGCACAGTGGTGTTCAAACATGAACAGGAAAGGTTCCCACAACACAGAGTGGAGGACTTCATAAAAGAAAATGATAGACCAGGAGGTATAGTGCTTAGAAGGCCAGTGGGCAGAAAACAGGCAAAGAAGAAAAAAACACGGAAGAAGCAATGCTGCCCTCCAAGCCACAGGCTCTCACTCAGGTGAGGAAGGAAACGCAGGAGAAAGGGCACTATGGCTGGATAATGAAATACACTAAACTCACTGCAAGCTCAAGACGCAAGGGTACACTGTCAAAACAGTGCTGGTTCAGGAAACAACGTGTCCTGCCAAACTCTGATGGTCCAGAGAACTAAGGTGTACTCCAAAACAGTGCTGCTCCAGGAAGCAACGTTGCACTGCCAGCCATTGACAGAAATGCCTTTATGGGAGGGCAAAAGAGGCTCATGCCCCAGGCGCCCACAGTGGGGGCGGGGGCTCACATGGCTGACTGATTCAAAGAATAAACCTGCTGCCTCGGTAATGTTCACCAGTACATTCTGTTCTGATCAGCGAATGCTGTAAAGGTTCCGTGTTGACTGAGGAACACACAGTGGGCCAGATTCCCAAAGCTTTTTTTAGCACATGAGCTTTTTCACTCCCTTTGCTCATTTGCGCAAATAAGGGGGCATTTTTGCGCACATCCAGAATTCACAAACAAGATGCACTTTGAAATGCGCAAAAAAGAAAGAGCTTCCTCTGCGCTTGTTTGGACTACGCACAGGGGAGGTCCTGTGCACAATAGGTTCATTTCTGAACCTTTAAGGCATTTTCTTTGAAGTGGGAGTGAAACAGTGTCAACCGCGGATCTCCCAATTGTATTTCTATCCATCAAAGAAGGATAGAAATTATTTTTTTTATTTTTTACCACATTTCACAGTGACAGGAGGGCCTGTCACTCCGAAACACTCTCCAAGCGCGCACTTGGGGGCTGGGAGCCTGCAATACATGAGTGTCGGAAGCACACTCCTCAAACTAATGTATTTAAGGGGTGAGGGCAGTGCATATTTACACTACTGTTCATCCACCCCTGAAATGTGCTGGTCATCTTTTTTTTTTAAATTTCACTTTTATTGATTTTGAAAGGTTCGGCAGTCGCATAAATGCAGCTTACATCTCTCGGTTACAGAAAGAAAAAAAAGCGAGCATGTAAGTATTATAACAATCAGTTATATCGCATACCTGAGAAAAGGAAAGAGAAAAAGGAAGGAAAAAGAAAACCCCAAACTATTGCATCTAAACATATCCCACCCCTAATTCCCACCCCCCGCACATGATATCAAACCAGAACTTAGAGAGAGCGTTGAACAACATTAATTAACCGTCATTTCAGTCATGGCAGTGGGCATAAAAGTCGCACATTGATTTAACAGACACGTACTCGAGTCAATCCAATCGTTAGGCCTTCGTAGCTTTGGACATAGCGTGTGTCAGACACACCTTACAACGCATATATAGAGCGAAACTCCAACCAGGCGTTCTCTACCGTGGGACGATCCCCATGCAATGCTGCCGTCAGGCACTCCATTCTGTAAATGCTCAGTGCGACTGCACGCCATTCACTCTTGC
This sequence comes from Ambystoma mexicanum, assembly GCF_040938575.1. Taxonomy (NCBI): domain Eukaryota; kingdom Metazoa; phylum Chordata; class Amphibia; order Caudata; family Ambystomatidae; genus Ambystoma; species Ambystoma mexicanum. The sequence continues at coordinate 754,154,357 of NC_090921.1, read as the reverse complement.
TGGGGAGCGTGGGTCTCTTCCATGTCATAGTAAGACATGCTCGAGCAGCCATCAATAGACCCTGCACCATTTTGCATGCCACCACTATTCTATCCCCTTCCTCAGTTAAAGAAAACAAAACAAGCAGTGGATGCATCTCTCTTTCCTCCCCGTCGAGGTCCCTGATCCAGCTAAGGACTTCTGACCAATAGAGTTGGACCTTTGCGCATCCCCACCACATATGCCAATAATCGGCCCGCCTCCCACAACCCCTCCAACAGTTCGGGCTCACTCCCTGGTACATCTTGGCCAGCCGGGCAGGGTCGTATTGCCATCTGTATAGTAATTTGGTGGCATGTAATTTATATTGGCACGAGAGGGAGGACTTTGCCGTCCTTCTGCACATTTGTAACCATAGTTTTGGGGAGATTTGCCTGCCCATATCAGCTTCCCATTTTTTCTTAAGTGTCAAGGAGGGTTTAATATCGATTTCAATGAGTGCGAGGTACATAGCACTGATCAGACCCTTGGAGCTAGTGCACCGATCGAGGATCTCCTCAAACGGCGTGAGGTCTCTTTGTAACTGTTGCTTCCATATGGGTCTGGTCATTACCCCCTTGAGTCTAAGATACAGGAAGACCGAGAGATTACCTATGCCGAGGGCTTCCTGCAACTCCTGAATAGTAATAAAGGAGTCATTGCGGCGCAGTTGTCCTGCCCTTTCTAGCCCCGCCTGGTACCATGCTTCATAACTCCCTGGTTCCGGAATAGCATCGCGGATCCCTGGTGACCAGAGATGCCCCAGTGGGGCGGGCCACGTTGTGACACCCACCATTTTCCTCCCTGGTTTCCATACCGACCATATCGTGCCTATGATGGGATGGGATTTGACAGTGTTACGTAGTTGTGGTCCAGGCACCCATAACCATTCACTCATGATAAAGGGACGGAGGTGGTAATTATCAAGCGCTATCCACTGGGGTTCTGACTGCTGTCTGAAATGTGGGACAAGGACCCTAAGCTGAGTGGCTCTATAGTATGTCTCAATATCTGGGAGGCCCACCCCAGCGTTATCTTTTCTAAGTTGAAGGAGGGGTCTCGGGATTCTTGGCTTTTGGCCTTGCCATAAAAAAGTTAGTATCAATTTCCTTATGTCTGTAAAGTAGTCCGGGGGCATTTGAATAGGGAGCATTTGAAATAAGTACAATATTTTAGGGAGCAGGACCATTTTTACAGCATTCAGACGCCCTAGCCACGAGATGGTGAGTTTGGACCACCTTTGGACATCTTTCTGGAGAGCAATGGACATTGGGGGGAAGTTGGCCTCATACAGGGATCCAAGGTCTCGGGTGACGTTAATGCCCAGGTATCGGAGCGTAGTGAGGCTGACCTTAACGCCCAAGGGGGCGAAGAGCTCGACGTCCGCGTCTCTGCGGGTGTCTATTGGAAGGACGACAGATTTGCCCGTGTTAATTTTCAGTCCTGCCAACGCTCCATACTCCTCAATAATACTAAATGCTGCCGGGATCGAGTTTAAAGGGTCGGTCACATGTAGCAAAATGTCATCTGCGTATAGTCCCAATTTATATTCCCGGTCGCCCACCGTGATACCCTTAACTCTGGCGTCATTTCTCAGTTTTTGTGCCAACGGTTCTAGAGACAACACAAATAGGATCGCCGACAGTGGACAGCCTTGCCTTGTGCCTCTCTCAAGGGGAAACCACCGAGAGTATCCCCCGTTCACCGCCACAGACGTCACAGGGGAGCTATAAAGTGCTTTAATGGCACGGGAGAGCTGTGGTCCCAGCCCGTATGAACTCAATACCCTCTCTAGGAATTCCCAGGAGACCCGGTCAAAGGCCTTCTCGGCATCCAAAGACAGGAGAGACGGGTCTCCCTCCATCTCCTTTGCTTCGTGGATTAGGTGCAGCGTTTTTCTCATTGTGTCCGCGCCCTGTCTGCCAAGGACAAAGCCAACTTGGTCGGAGTTTATCAGCCTAGGGAGGAATGTCTCTAACCGGGCTGCAATCACTCTGGCGTAAATCTTCGCATCGATATTAAGCAAGGAGATGGGGCGATAAGAGCTACAGTGTCTGGGCTCACGGCCCTCTTTTGGGATGACCGCGAGGAGGGCTTGCGAAAAAGATGGAGGTGCCTGGCCTGTGATAAAGATGTGGTTAAATAGTGATGTAAGAAAGGGAGCAATGAAGGGGGAGAACGTTTTATAGAACCCAGGCGTGAATCCATCGTCCCCTGGGGCTTTGCCTGTTTTCAACCTCTTGATGGCCTCTATGACTTCGTCTTCAAGAACAGGCATGTCTAAGGAATCCGCATCAGTGGGTGATAGTGTGGGGATCTGCAATTCCTTCAGATATGCATCTATACTCCCTACGGGGGAGGGCGGGTCACATGTATATAGGTCTTCATAAAAGTAAGCAAATGCTTCCTGTATGTCCTCAGGGGCCGTGACTACCGTGTCTGTGAGAGTGCCATCAAGTCTCTCGATCGTTTCAACCCATCTCTCCGCTTTTTGCGCGCGAAGGCGGGCCGCCAAGAGAGCGTCGGCCCTGTCACCCTTCTCATAGAACTTCTGCTTGAGATACTGTAGGGTCTGTGCCGTCTTACCGGCGATGAGTATCCTCAACTCCTCCCTGAGACGGCGGACTTCGGCAATATGTGCAGCCCTCTCAGATGGGGATGACTGTGCCATGGCCTGCGCCCTCCCAAGCCTTTCCCTTATATCCGTCTCCACCAGAGCACGTTCACGTTTTTTATCGGCTCCCTCTTTTATTAATATTCCCCTCAGCGTCGCTTTGGCGGCCTCCCAGACGTGTAGCTTCCCCACCTCCCCCGTATCATTTATAAGGAAAAACTGTTTTATTTCATTTTCCAGGTTTTCTCTGAAGGCCAAATCGGCCCATAGAGAGTCATTGCATCTCCATTTGGAGTTTCGCGGGGCTAGATCGTGCCAGGGTATGTCCACCGCCACCATATCATGATCCGTCCAGGCGGAGGTATGTATACTAGCTGCCTGCATTATACGCGTGAGATGTTCTGAGAGAAAAATATAATCAATGCGCGTAAGCGTGTCATGGGGGAGGGAATGGAAGGTAAAGCCTCTCTCCAACGGGTGTAAGTGACGCCAGGAGTCAGTGAGGCCAAAGAGGTCAAGGGTCAGCTTGATGTTCGCCTCGTTTGATATACCGGGTGGGTCTGCTGCGTCTGCTTTGGATTGTCTATCTAAGGAGCTGTCCATCCACGTGTTAAAGTCCCCGCCGAGGACCGTGTGTCCTTTGGCCATTCCAAAGACCTTTTCACTGATTTTATGCAGAAATCTGTTCTGCCCCTGGTTAGGTGCATAGAGTGTGGCGAGGGTGACTATCGTGCCCCTTATGTTAGCAATGACTATGAGGGCCCTCCCCTCCTGGTCTGTCCATGTCTCCATAATATTGCTCCGCAGGCTCTTGCGGATTATGATTCCCACCCCCGCTTTCTTCAGAGCGCCCGAGCTCCAAAAGGTGGGCCCAACCTCCCGTGATGGAATCATTCTCTCCTCACCCTTCCGATATCTCGTTTCCTGAAGAAAGAGAATGTCGATCTTCGATCTCTTAAATTCCCTGGCCACCATAGATCTCTTGGTGGGGGAGTTCAGCCCCTTAACATTAAGCGTGCAGATACGTATGGTATCTGTGGAAAGTGTGTGTGTCATTTTAGGTCATATACGTGTGTATGCACCTCGAGTGTGCCTGCGACAGCGCCAATTCTGTGTGTAAAGCCCTCGCGTACATGGGTATTGTGCTATTTCTCCCTTCAAATCTAAGTTGTGGTCGATTAAATGTTGCCCTTCTACCCCACCCTCCCCACCCTCCCCACCCTCCCCCATCCCCTTTATGATCGGCGCCCGACCCGGCTGGGTTGACCTCACCCAGTCGAATTCGGACCATCAGCGGGGACCGCAAGAACAAGCAGTCCCTTCCCATTACAAGCAAACATAACAGTGAGCCCCCAACAAACAAATCACACAAAAACCTGAGTAAACCGCAGCTTCGAAACAGTACTATCGACTCCCCCCAGAATGTCTATGCTGCATGGATATTACCTCATATCCATCACCAAGTTCACCGTGCAAACAGAATCGAATGCTCCATACGTAGGTTGATATATCGCAGTCAAGGAGCGCCTCGAGGAAGGCATGTGGATCCATGATCCTCAATGAGCAAATAACACCTCAGTCGACCCCTCGGCTCATCAGGCGGGGCCCCAAATGAAGCGATCAGGGTAAGGCACCCTTCTGAGGAAGGCATTTTTCCCCCCAATAATTGGGCACACACGACCCCTGTCCAAGCTAGTGTTCCATGTCACGCGAGTCATCCATCCTCCGAAATTTCCTGGAGCCCTGGATACGCCTCCGGCGGGGGCCCTTGATGCGCCATTCAGCTTCCTTTATATTTGGATCCCCCTGGGAGGGCTCCCCTGCGCGTTCGCCCAAGAGATCAGCTGTGCAGTCTGCAATTTCCTTCTCCGTTGCAAGCTTTATTGTCGAGCCTTGCCACTCGAAGGTGAGAGAGAACGGGTACCCCCATCGATATCTGCTTCCCTTGTCTTTCAGCATCCTTGTAATTGGGATACATTTTCTTCTCAGAGCAAGCGTGAGGGATGACAAATCCTGGTAAAGAGAGACAGTCGCGTCACCCATGGTGAGTGGTGGGGCATTTCTAGCTTTTTCCAAGATGCGGGCCCTGTCAGCGTAGTTGTGAAATCTGACTAGGACCGAACGCGGACCTCCTGCCCTGCCTCCTGCCCTGTGGACGCGGTCGATTTTGGGTTCGTCTACCAGATCGTCCTTAAAGAGGAGTTTCAGGATGTTGTGGATGGATTGCCTCAAATCAAGATCAGTCTCCCCTTCCTTTTCGGGAATGCCATGTACACGTATGTTGTTACGGCGTTCTCTATTTTCAAGATCGTCCACCTTCAGCTTTATTTCCTCTTCCCTATGTTCTAACTCCGCAATACGAAGGTCCATCTGCGTTTCCAGCGTATTTAAGGAGGTTTGATTGTGTTCGAGCTGTTCCACTCTATCATCCATTTTATCCATCCTTTGCGTAATCTTGTCAATCCGACCCCCTATGTCTGCTCTCATGCTTCTCATTTCTTTGAGTAGGTCAGCAACGTCCCCTTTAGTTGCCGCGGCCTCAGATCCTTGGGAGGCCATCATTTGCTCGTCCGGGCCTCGGGGGTCGTCTTGCGATGGGGTAAACTTGTATTTTGCCAATTTGTCCATAGGGTCCTTGGGTAGTGGGGTCACAATCACACAATGGGGTGCTCTCAGGACAGCGTCTGCATGTGGTGGTGTGGTGGTGTGTCTTGCGGGCCGGATAGGCGAAGTGACAGTTCGATGGGACCAGCAGGAGCAGTGGCCGGGAACGGGGGCCGAGGAGGGCACACGCCCTGGAGTCCAGGGGCCCAACCCTCAGCCCACTGCACGCCGGAGGAGAGGGAAGCGCGCAGCGCTGATATCCCCGGAGTGCATTTTTCCCCACCAGAAGAACTGTGAGCTCGGGGGAGGGTTCGGTATATCCCCGTAGAGAAGGCCTTCCTCCGTTGTCGCACCGGGCGCGGCTTAAAGTCTGGGACTGTGTCTTACGCTGATCAGGTGAGGCCTGTGCGTCTTTCAAGTTGCACGCACCTTCTCGCAGGATTCAGCCGAGTCGAGGGTCCACGAAGTCGCCAGTTTCCTGGGGCCGTGTCAGCGCAGCGTGTGCTGGAAGCTTCCAGGCCTCGCGCGTCCTCCTTCCGTATGGCGCAGGAGAGTGTTTCTCCAGAATGCAAGATCCGATTTCGATCGGAGTTGGAACCAGACGGTGCCCGGGAGGTTCCGACACCAGGTTCCGACGTTCTTTTAGCCAGCGGGGGTCTCGTGGTGGGGGCTCAACCCACTTTTTGGGACCCTTGCGCGGAGCTCACACGGAGAACGTCTCCATCCGTGCGCCCCCTGGTGGCCGTCTCGTGCTGGTCATCTTTAAACATAAGGTGACCTGCACCTTTCCAAACTGAGCGCAATGAAAACAAGTGCAACTTCTGTGTTTTTTTAATTTGTACTAATTTTTGAGAATCTGCTCCAGTTTGTCTGTTCAACTCCTGTCTCACTCTCACTCTTCTGTGAGGAAAACATGAATTCCCTGCAATCCTGAAAGTTGACGTACATATTGATGAATTTGACTGTCAATATTTTTCAGAAGATAGCTCAGTGTGTCATTACAGAAATGTGTGTTCATACCCCACACCACAGTACCAAATTCTAGCAAGGCAGACTCAGCCTTTCCTATGTCTAAGGTTGATGCAATTGTGTGTGTATATGTACTTTTGTGATAGTAAAACCTAGTTTACTACAAAACAATGCACCTGCACCAGATAGCAATAGCTATGCAAAGTAACATAGTATAATGCCGGTCAACAGCCTGGTTCCTTCAAACGAGGGTTGTCAAAATTGGCAGCCTCCCTCCATAAAGAGCATAAGGTATTGTCATGTCACGTGGGAGACCGGAGTCTGCCGCTCCCTTTTCCTCCTGGCGAGTCTACCCGCGCTTTCGCGTCTGGGGACTCACCAGGGGAGGAGCGTTGGGTGTTGGGCCCGGCGGCCTACGGCGCATGCGCGGGAGACCTCTGTCGCGGTTCCGCGCATGCGCCGTGGACTGGGCTCGCCTCCTTGGAAGGGCTTGCCTTCCAGGCCTCGTTATGGGTTCGCCGGTGCCCGGAGACGAAGCGGCTTGCGTTCCAAGCCTCTCGGGCGCCGGCGACCCATAAAAGAGGCCACGAATCGATGCAAGCCGCGTCTCAACGCGGTTTGTTTCGCTCCGCTTCGTTTGTTCCTGTGCTCCTGTACTTACCTGGGTCCAGTCCTGGGCCAGCCTTCTACCTTCCTGGGACTTGCCCTGGGCCTGTCTGCTTACCCCTACCAGGGTCTTGCCCTGGGCCTGCCTGTTTACCCTTACCTGGGTCCTGTCCTGGGCCAGCCAATTACTTACCTGAGACCTGCCCTGGGCCTGCCTGCTTACCCCTACCTGGGTCCTGTCCTGGGCCAGCCAATTACTTACCAGGGACCTGCCCTGGGCCTGCCTGCTACTCTTACCTGGGTCCTGTCTTGGGCCTGCCTGCTCACTCCTGCTATAATCCCGTCCTGGGCCTGCCAATCACTTACCTGGGTCCTGCCTTGGTCCTGCCAAGCAACTCTTCCGGGTCAACCCTGGGTCCGCCTACTCGGCTCCTTTTAGGGCCAGTCTGCTAGTTATATCTGGTCTCCCTCATTCCTGTCTGGCCTGCTCCTGTCGGACCACCAGCATCTGCCAAGATCTTTTCTTTCTGCGGTATAGACCTGTCTTGCCGCGTCAGACATTTTGACTACTACTGCAGTTCTTGAGCCTTCGGAGTATTGTCATCGGACTTCGTCTTGCCAGCAATCTTCACCAAGACTTTGGCCTCACCTGTCTGTGCTTGCACAGTCCCACTGTCACAGTTATCAGAAGAGTGCCTTCGTGACATTGGGAGTCGGCCCATCCTCCACCCATTTCAAATCGTGGGTGGTGGAGAGGCTGGTTCTTCGTGCCACTTGTTCATCTTTTCACGAGCTCCAGACTGGCGACCTCTGCGAGATCGACCTCCAAGACATCAGGTACGCGGCCCTCTCGGGCTTCCCAACTTGACAGATTGAGACGCCTGCCTTCTGACCTGGAGATGGATGATACGCAAGACATGCGGAATGAGTTACTAGCACTCAGGGCCGAGATGACCGCCCTGTGTCAGGAGAATCAGACGTTACGCCAGATGATAACCCAAGGAGCGCCTAGTACCTCTCAGGTGGAGGGATCTTTGGCTCACACTACACCTATCAAGTTTGATGGAGACCCGAGACGGGTGGCTGAATTTTGTAATCACTGTCGGATACATTTCCTTTTCAGATCTACTTACTTCAACAACGATAGGGCCAAGATCGGATATATCCTGGGAAATCTAACTGGAAATGCGTTAGCCTGGGTAACTCCGTTTGTAGTTACAAACAGTCCCATTTTGAATGATTTTGCTGCCTTTGAAAAAGCATTCCTTGAGGTGTTCCAGACGCCTAATTTGGCCTCCGCTGCACAGAATCAACTGATGGATTACAAGCAGGGAAGCGCTGACATTATAGCTTACATCAGCCGCTTCCGACTTTTGGCTACCGACTCCCAATGGCCAGAAATTACACAGAAGACTCTGTTTCGCCGAGGCCTCAGAGAGGAGTACAAGGACGAGTTACTCCATATCCCCGAACCAGAGAGCCTCCAACAGTTGATTGATCAGGTGCTCCGTATTGACCAGAGGTTAGCCGAACAAAAGGCTGAGAGACGTCGGCTCGAAAGAAACAGTCCCAGGACGTCCAGTTTACCCGCAGGTTCGTTCGGTCCTACTGAATCTGGATCGGAGCCAATGCAACTAGGAGGCATAAGAGGTCCATTATCTGAGGAAGAGAAGAGACGGAGGAGGTCTTTACGTTTATGTCTTTACTGTGGAGCAGCCGGGCATTATCTCGGTACATGCCCTTTGCGTCCGCAGAAGAAGAAGTCGGGAAACTAGGAGAGCTGTCATGTACTGGAAGGGCAAAGACAAGTCTCAATCCATCTTCAGACCCTTCAGTTGTTTGTTCGATTCGTATTCCCATGCAACCAGCAGTGTTACAGACCTTGAAGATCCAGATTAAGTTGCCTGACAAGAATCTGGAAGTATTAGGCCTGTTGGACAGTGGGGCTTCCGGCAACTACATCGACGAGACATTCGCCTCCAGACACAAGATACCACTCATTTCCAGACACATACCTTTAACCGTGGAGCTCATTGATGGAACTCCCTTGTCTTCCGGGCCCGTTTGTCAGTTCACAGTAGGTCTAGTCCTCCAGATTGCGGACCATCTTGAAGAACTCTCCTTGGATGTAATAAAGTCCCCGTCCTACAAAGGGGTCTTGGGGTTACCTTGGCTGCAATACCATAACCCGGTGATAGACTGGAGGACTCAGACTTTAACCTTTTCATCTGCTGTTTGCGCTCAGAAATGCAAGCTACCAGCTCCTACCCTGGCCGTTTCAACCTCCCTGGAAACATACGGCAGAGGGGTCAGTCTATGTTCCACGTCTCTGATTCCACAGGAATACATCGACTACGAACAGGTATTCTCTGAACCTGGCGATATACCTCTTCCTCCACATCGTTCCTTTGACTGTTCCATCGAATTGTTGCCGGACTGTGCCATTCCCCATGGGAAATTGTATGCCCTAACAAGAGACGAAAAGCAGGTGCTTCAGGAGTACTTGTCGGAGAGTCTACAAAAAGGATACATAGTGCCGTCTAAATCGCCCGCAGGATTCCCCATGTTTTTTGTAAAGAAGAAGGAAGGCACTTTGAGACCCTGTGTTGATTATCGGCAACTGAACGATATAACAGCAAAAGACCGTTATCCATTACCTCTGATTCGCAGTATCCTTGAATCCTTGCATACTGCTCGGGTCGTCTCCAAACTGGACTTACGCAGAGCTTACCACCTGGTACGTATCAAGAGCGGGGACGGGTGGAAGACAGTCTTCAAGACACCATTCGGGCATTTTGAGTATCGAGTCATGCCTTTTGGCCTATGCAATGCCCCCGCTGTTTTTCAACGATTTATGGACAACATCTTCGGCGATCTGCTTGGCTTATCCGTCTGGGTGTATTTGGATGACATCCTGGTTTTTTCCAAATCCTTTGACGAGCACGTGGAACATGTTCGTGAGGTCCTTCGTCGGTTGTCCATTAATAATCTATTCGCCAAGGTGGAGAAATGCTGCTTTCACCAACCCAGCATCGAGTTTTTGGGGTTTGTGATTAATCAGGAAGGAATTGGGATGGATCCCAAGAAAGTGCAAGCCATACAAGAATGGAAACCTCCTCATGATATCAAGTCCCTTCAACGCTTTCTGGGATTCGCTAATTTCTACAGGCGCTTCATTCCTCAATTTTCTCAGATCTCTGCGCCCCTCACCAGGCTAACCAGCTGCAAAATCGCTTTCTCGTGGGATTCCAAGGCTTCTCAGGCTTTCGACATCTTGAAGTCAGACTTTATGGCAGCCCCGATTCTGCGCCATACACAGGAGGAGCTACCCTACATTGTGGAGGCCGACCCTTCCAGCTTTGCGGTCGGTGCTGTCCTCCTACAGAAAGACCCGACTACGTTGGTTGAACATCCAGTGGCCTATTTTTCTCGCAAACTGAATCCCAGCAAAATAAATTATGCGGTGATTGAAAAGGAACTGTTGGCTATTAAGACCGCATTTGAGGAATGGAGACATTTCCTTCTCGGAGCTCGCTTTTCCGTGGAAGTACGGACAGATCATCACAATCTGCAATACCTTCGCTCCTTGCTATGTCGAACTCCTCGTCAGGCCAGGTGGGCCTTCTTCTTTTCTCCGTTTGAGTTTCATGTTACTTACATCCCGGGAACTTCCAATTTGAAAGCAGATGCACTTTCTAGATCCCTAGGGAATGTGGAAGAGGCGTCCTGCCCAGCTCAGCCACTGATTTCCCCTCAACATTTCTTGCTGACTTTGTCTCCTCACCTTGAGTCCATCGTGGACGCCACTCGAACTGATCCCGAAAGAGCGACTCTTCTCAGTCGTCAATTTGTGTCTGAACAAGATGGGCTTTTGTTTTTTCGAAAAAGGCTGTATATTCCTAAGGGAGCTATTCGGAATGGCATTTTGCATGGATTCCATGATTCGCCTATTGGAGGACATCGTGGGATAAGAGCCACACGGGAGTTGATATCCCGACAGTTTTGGTGGCCTGGTTGGGCTACCGAAGTCCAGAAGTACATCGAAGGTTGTCCAATTTGTGCCCAGTGCAAAATACCTAGAAAACGACCGTTGGGATTGCTGGTACCTACTGAAATAGCACCTTTCCCATGGCATACCATCGCCACCGACTTCATTGTGGATCTACCTCCTTCAGAAGGGTTTATTTGCATAATGGTGGTAGTGGACAGTTTCACTAAACTAGCCCATTTCATCCCATTTCAGAAGATCCCTACAGCAACCCTGATGGCTTCAGCGTTCCTGCATGAAATCTACCGGTTACATGGTCTACCTGAGAAGATCATTTCAGATCGAGGGACCCAGTTACTCTCTTTATTCTGGAGCAAGGTGTGTGGTCATCTGGGAATTCATAGAGCTCTATGCTCGGGCTATCACCCACAGACCAATGGGCTTACCGAAAGGACCAATCAAACTTTGGAAGAGTACCTCCGCTGTTTTGCTAATGCTACTCAGTCCAACTGGAAAGCTGGTTTAGATCTTGCAGAAGTGTCTTACAACAATACAATTCACGCTTCCATTGGAGTCAGTCCGTTCTTCTGCTCTACTGGTCTACATCCCCGATTGATGCCTTTTCATCCGGTTCCTTCCAGTACAGTCCCATCTGCTGATGGCTATGTCACTCACATTCAGAAACAACAGGAACTAGCACGCAAGATCCTGAGAGAAGCCAAAGATCGGATGAAGATACAGGCAGACAGGAAGAGGAGTGTAGAACCAGATTTTCAGGAGGGAGACAGGGTGTGGCTATCCTCAAAGAACCTGCCGCTTCACAACCTGCCCGTCAAACTGGCTCCCCGATTTTTTGGGCCCTTCGTTATTACCAAGCGGCTGTCCTCTGTAGCTTTCCGTCTTCGATTACCCCCTTCTTGGCATATACACCCCGTTTTCCATGTGTCCTTGTTGAAACCCTACGTGGTCGATACCTACAGCCGCACCTGTCCTCGCCCGGCCTCTGTCCTGGTGCAAGGCGTTCCAGAGTTCGAGGTTCACGAGATTTGTGATGCCCGTTATCGCAGGGGGGTACTCCACTATTTGGTAGATTGGAAAGGGTACCCGGCCTGTGATCGTACATGGGAACCGCACAAGCACGTGCATGCCCCCCGTCTGGTACGTGAGTTCTATAGACGGTTTCCTTGGAAACCTGGGGCCCCGGGTCTTCCTGGGAGGGGGCATAGTGTCATGTCACGTGGGAGACCGGAGTCTGCTGCTCCCTTTTCCTCCTGGCGAGTCTACCCACGTGTTCGCGTCTGGGGACTCACCAGGGGAGGAGCGTTGGGTGTTGGGCCCGGCGGCCTACGGCGCATGTGCGGGAGACCTCTGTCGTGGTTCCGCGCATGCACCGTGGACTGGGCTCGCCTCCTTGGAAGGGCTTGCCTTCCAGGCCTCGTTATGGGTTCGCCGGTGCCCGGAGACGAAGCGGCTTGCGTTCCAAGCCTCTCGGGCGCCGCGACCCATAAAAGAGGCCACGAATCGATGCAAGCCGCGTCTCAACGCGGTTTGTTTCGCTCCGCTTCGTTTGTTCCTGTGCTCCTGTACTTACCTGGGTCCAGTCCTGGGCCAGCCTTCTACCTTCCTTGGACTTGCCCTGGGCCTGGCTGCTTACCCCTACCAGGGTCCTGCCCTGGGCCTGCCTGTTTACCCTTACCTGGGTCCTGTCCTGGGCCAGCCAATTACTTACCTGAGACCTGCCCTGGGCCTGCCTGCTTACCCCTACCTGGGTCCTGTCCTGGGCAGCCAATTACTTACCAGGGACCTGCCCTGGGCCTGCCTCCTACTCTTAGCTGGGTCCTGTCTTGGGCCTGCCTGCTCACTCCTGCTATAATCCCGTCCTGGGCCTGCCAATCACTTACCTGGGTCCTGCCTTGGTCCTGCCAAGCAACTCTTCCGGGTCAACCCTGGGTCCGCCTACTCGGCTCCATTTAGGGCCAGTCTGCTAGTTATATCTGGTCTCCCTCATTCCTGTCTGGCCTGCTCCTGTCGGACCACCAGCATCTGCCAAGATCTTTTCTTTCTGCGGTATAGAACTGTCTTGCTGCGTCGGACATTTTGACTACTACTGCAGTTCTTGAGCCTTTGGAGTATTGTCATCGGACTTCGTCTTGCCAGCAATCTTCACCAAGACTTTGGCCTCACCTGTCTGTGCTTGCACAGTCCCACTGTCACAGTTATCAGAAGAGTGCCTTCGTGACATTGGGAGTTGGTCCATCCTCCACCCATTTCAAATCGTGGGTGGTGGAGAGGCTGGTTCTTCGTGCCACTTGTTCATCTTTTCACGAGCTCCAGACTGGCGACCTCTGCGAGATCGACCTCCAAGACATCAGGTACGCGGCCCTCTCGGGCTTCCCAACTTGACAGGTATTAGCCAGGAGAGGTGATTAGGTAGTCAAAGTCAAGACTGCAGAACCAAAGTGTTGAGGTTCATTGTGACTAATGATTGATGGTTTGTAAACCATCAATCAGCCACACACCTCTAGTGCACCAGATTGCCATGATCAGTCGGGGTCAGGAAGATCATTACCCAACAGACATGGGACTGGGATGGAGTCTTTCACCGCTACACAGCGCTGGGCCGTTTCCCCTTGTCAGCTGATCTTTACTATCGGCACGGGGGCACTTACTCTTTCCGTGAAACCCACCGACACTACAGTCAGACCCATTAATATACTGGCCGGGTGACAGCAGTGAGACTAGCCGCGGTGACTTGGACGTCAGGAGTTTTGTGTCCATTGATATACACATGTTCTATTGGGAACTGGGATCTCTTGTGGAGACCCAGTACCATTCCCACTCAGTGTAACCAATCCACATTCGGCCACTCATTGGCTTTGTGGGAAGTCCTCTAGGAGGCCCACACTTATGATGGCCTCCTCCATGAGTCCAACATTCACTATGGCTTGCTTGGGTAAGCCTTTGGAAGCAGGATCCTCTTTCCTATGGCCCAGCTCCTTACACACGAAACAACCTTTGCGTGGTGAGAACGCAGGTGTACCAGTGTTAGGGGTGCCTGCGCTCTTCTTTTCGGTATGTACGGCTGAACTAAAGTTTTGGGATTTCCATTCATTTGTTTGAGGACCTTACTTTGAAGAGCAGTGGGTTGGACCTTTGTCCTTCCCATCCTTGTTAACATTTGTTTATGAAGATTTCTCTTCCAGTTTAGGTGTGATTGCCCAAGCCTTCTTCTGGACTGGAGTGCTTACACACATGTAGGCAGCCTTTGCAATCTCTGTAATAGTGGGTCTGTAATAGTCTTGTCCACCAGATGCTGGTGTAGGTCAAAGTCAATGTCGCAATTCTTCAATAAATGTTCACACACCATCAAATTGTACATCCCTTTAAATGTATCAACTTTGTTACCAGACATCCACCTGCTCAGATATTTCAACAGGTGTGTGAACGCTTCAAATGTATTCCCACTTCTCTTTTTGAGCTCTCTGAAGATCTTGAGATACTGTTCTGGTGTTTTACATATATTCATGAGGAGGGCAGCCTTCATGCTCTCATAAATGGGCCTTTCCTCTGGAGTTAACTGAAGAATTGCATCAGTCCCTGGTGTCGGTAGCAACTCATCAGTACTGCATCCACAATACCTTGTTCACCTCCTGTAGCAGAAAAGCAAGCTCCAGCAATTCAAACCAGTCAAAAATATCCATCCCCTCCATAAGCCTGCAATATGTCTTGGGGGATGTGCCACCGGGGCTTATCCTGGGCACCCTGATTTGAGTCACTACTGCTGCTTTTGCTAGATGTGGATCTGTTGCCCTCCTTCTCTTTTCATGTGCAGCTCTATGAAGACCTTATCCCGCTGCTTCTGTTCCTTTAGCGCTAGTCTCCTCTCCTCCAGCAGGGTCTTTCTAGCCGCTATCTCGTTAACAGCCGGAACAATTATCGGCCCCTTAGAGACCGTGCAAGGCCTGGAACTTGCAGGATGCAGCACTAGCCCCTAACCTCAATGACTCTCTAGAGCATGGGTGCACAACATACGGCCCGCTGTTTTGTCTGGCCGGCGAGGCACAAACACTTTCCTAATGGAGGGCGGCCACCAAGCAGCATCGGCCGCCCTCCATTAGGAAAGTCTTTGTTGTCTTCCGGGCCAGACAAAACACTGGCCGTCATTGGCTCAGCACACACGCAGCATGTCGCTCCTACGAGCCACGTAGTGCGTGTGTGCTGCATCAATGGAGGGCCAGCACTACGGCTGGCGTGGCCAGTAAGGCTTGATGCCGGAAGGCATTTCAGCCTTGCTGGCCACGCCAGCCGTAGGACCACTCACCTCGCCAGCGTTCCAGCTTACCTGCCTTCCAGCATGTCCGGTAAGTGGTCTGTTTGTTTGTGTTTGTGTGTCGGGTCTGTTCTGCTGTATGTTTGTGTTGTGTATGTTGAGATGGGCGGGTGGTGGGGTGTCGGATGTGTATGAATTTTTGTTTTTGAGTGTTTGTGTTAAGCATGTTGAGGTGGGGGGCGTCAGATGTGCATTAATGTTTGTTTTTGAATGTTTGTGTTGTGTATGTTGAGATGGGGGGTGTCGGATGTGTATGAATGTTTCTTTTTGAGTGTGTTGTGTATGTTTAGATGGGGGCGTGGGGGGTGTCGGATGTGCATGAATGTTTGTTTTTGAGTGTTTGTGTTGTGTATGTTGAGTTGGGGGGTGGGGGGGGTGTCGGATGTGTATGAATGTTTGTTTTTGAGTATTTGTGTTTATGGTGAGTTGAGGGTGTGGGGGGTGTCGGATGTGTATGAATGTTTGTTTTTGAGTGTTTGTGTTGTGTATGTTGAGATGGGGTGGTGGGGGGTGTCGGATGTGTATGAATGTTTGTTTTTGAGTGTTTGTGTTGTGTATGTTGAGATGGGGTGGGGGTTTGGGTCTGTATGGGTGCATGCTTGAGAATGTGTGTGCTGAGTTGGGGGGTGGGGGGGTTCGGGTCTGTATGGGTGCATGCTTGAGAGTGTGTGTGCTGAGTTGGGGGGTGGGGGTTCGGGTCTGTATGGGTGCATGCTTGAGAATCTGTGTGCTGAGTTGGGGGGTGGGGGGTTTGGGTCTGTATGGGTGCATGCTTGAGAGTGTGTGTGCTGAGTTGGGGGTGGGGGGTTTGGGCCTGTATGGGTGCATGCTTGAGAGCGTGTGTGCTGAGTTGGGGGGTGGGGGCTTTGGGTCTGTATGGGTGCATGCTTGAGAGTGTGTGTGCTGAGTTGGGGGGTGGGGGGTTCGGGTCTGTATGGGTGCATGCTTGAGAATGTGTGTGCTGAGTTGGGGGGTGGGGGTATGGGTCTGTATGGGTGCATGCTTGAGAGTGTGTGTGCTGAGTTGGGGGGTGGGGGGTTTGGGTCTTTATGGGTGCATGCTTGAAAGTGTGTGTGCTGAGTTGGGGGTGGGGTTTGGGTCTGTATGGGTGCATGCTTGAGAGTGTGTGTGCTGAGTTGGGGGGTGGGGGGTTCGGGTCTGTATGGGTGCATGCTTGAGAGTGTGTGTGCTGAGTTGGGGGGTGGTGGGTTTGGGTCTGTATGGGTGCATGCTTGAGAGTGTGTGTGCTGAGTTGGGGGGTGGGGGGTTCGGGTCTGTATGGGTGCATGCTTGAGAGTGTGTGTGCTGAGTTGGGGGGTGGGGGGTTCGGGTCTGTATGGGTGCATGCTTGAGAGTGTGCGTGCTGAGTTGGGGGTGGGGGGTTCGGGTCTGTATGATGCTTGAGAGTGTGTTTGGGGCATAGTGTTTGGTTGGGGGTGAGGGACATGGGGCATAGTGTTTGGTTGGGGGTGGGAGCCATGGGGCATAGTGTTTGGTTGGGGGTGAGGGGCCCATGGGGCCTAGTGTTTGGTTGGGGGTTAGGGGGCCATGGGGCATAGTGTTTGGTTGGGGGTGAGGGGGCCATGGGGCATAGTGTTTGGCTGGTGGTGGGAGACATGGGGCATAGTGTTTGGCTGGGGGTGAGGGGCCCATGGGGCATAGTGTTTGGTTGGGGGTGAGGGGGCCATGAGGCATAGTGTTTGGTTGGGGGTGGGAGCCATGGGGCATAATGTTTGGCTGGGGGTGGGGGACATGGGCATGGGGCATAGTGTTTGGTTGGGGGTGAGGGGGCCATGGGGCATAGTGTTTGGTTGGAGGTCAGGGGGCCATGGGGCATAGTGTTTGGTTGGGGGTGGGAGCCATGGGGCATAGTGTTTGGTTGGGGGTGGGAGCCATGGGGCATAGTGTTTGGTTGGGGGTGAGGGGGCCATGGGGCATAGTGTTTGGTTGGGGGTGAGGGGGCAATGGGGCATAGTGTTTGGTTGGGGGTGGGAGCCATGGGGCATAGTGTTTGGTTGGGGGTGGGGGACATGGGCATGGGGCATAGTGTTTGGTTGGGGGTGAGGGACATGGGGCATATTGTTTGGTTGGGGGTGAGGGAGCCATAGGGCATATTGTTTGGTGGGGGGTGGAAGCCATGGGGCATAGTGTTTGGTTGGGGGTGAGGGGGCCATGGGGTATAGTGTTTGGTTGGGGGTGGGAGCCATGGGGCATAGTGTTGCACTCCAAGAGTGAACCCAATAATAAAGCTAAAACAGGCACAGTTAGGAAATGTACATCCTTTGCTTTTCTGAGGAAACCTGACTCAACGAAGGCCATACTCCTCTTGAGCAACCCAAACAGCAAACTATAGCAGTCCAAAATAACGGAATGTCCAATCATAGGTCAATAAAATATATATAATTTAATTAAACAGACGATATACAATAACTAAATCGAAATAAATTATAACAATGGAAAATGTGTAGTACAAAATGTAAGTTTGAAATGCAATAAAAATCGTTACCCTCAAAAACAGATTCTATTTCCATGTGTTTAATACAAATTTGGGGTTGAAAAAGCCTCCTCCCACGCCCGCCTTCAGCCCCGCCCAGATTTACTTTTTGGCCCACTATAGCCCTCATGTAAGGTACTTTCGGCCCTCTGTCAAAATCAGTTGTGCACCCCTGCTCTACAGTGTTGGGGAAACCACACTTGCCCCACGGAGGGATGGTTGGCGAGAAACATTGCTCATGCTGCCTTCCTCGTCATCTTCCACTACCCCTCCTGGAAGGTATTCTTCCTTTGGGTTCACAGGGCCTAACGTGTCCTTTGGGGTCTTCTCCACAGCTGCCCTCACTTCCACCCAAGCTTGGAGACTGGTCAGCAACTCAGGTTTATTAACATTAGTTGCTGTGAGGAAGTCCCTTCTCTTGACATAGGACATGCAGGAAATCCTTGGTGATCCCTTTCACCATCTATAGGTCAAGATTCAGGATTATTACGAATACCTAGCAGTGTTCTAAATGTTGCCTGCAACAGTACATTGATCTTTGGGTGAATACGCTGTGCGCAAGGCTCCAACTAGATCCGCCTGCCTACAACCAATGCAACAAATCAACTTCCGGGGACCAGTGGTCCAGGGGTGAATTTCGGTTTCTAAACCATCAATCAGCCTCACAACTCCAGTACACCAGAAGGGATATGAACAGATTGGAATAACAAGCAAATTATAAACCTCTGTGTGCAATTTTGGCAACCTGGACGGAAAAGCAGGCTTATTTCCAAAAGGTTGTGGATCGTTGGATAGTTGCAACACAGCAAAAATACAATTATTATCCAATGATAAACGGGAATGTCCAGTCATGGTTGTATACACATATCTACTTTATTGCTATCACAACAGACAGTTCTAGCAACACATCGAAATACAACCCACCATGTATAGGAATCCAGACGACAGACAGTTTCAAAGAAGGAAAAGGGATGCACTCTGGATACTGACAGGAGGTTAGTCGATATGGTAAATAACCAAAACAGTTTAAGGTCACTTGGCTTCCGCACAAAGGAAGCAATAGGGCTAAATATATCTCTGGGGGCCTTCGGAGAAGGACCAGGAGTCCAGAACCACAATGTACTTCGTGCTTGTAGGGGTTCTTGGTGCTCGACAAGGTCGAGTCGGTTTCAGGGTGCTTCACAGCTTCTGTGGCAGAGTTCAAGATGGGAACAGCTGTGGGTATCAGGCGGCCAACAATTTGGTGAGTGAAGCTAGATGGACGGCTGCAGGCAGGCCTACATGGTGCCTGGGGGTCAGGAAAGTTGTGTGAGTGCTTGTTGGCGGTTCTGACGCACTGGTCGAGACGTATCAGATGTCTTTAATCGACTGCAGTGTAACAACAGTCCGCATTGCAGTCGATTGCAGTTCGAGGGACTCATCTGGCTCAAAAATGTCCTTTAAGGCAGACCTCAGTAGATGCTCGTCAATGCACTTCCCATAGCTTCTTCAGTGGGCTTGTGTTGTCCTTTAAAGCGGACAGCCCAAAGCTGAGGAGTGTGTTGCAGGTGCCTTGTCTTTGGTTTCGGGGTCAGAGACTCTCTGGCACTTCCCACCAAGGAAGCTTGCCGCAGAGCCTAGCATGCGTGCTGGCTGGATACTGGCTCTGGAGCTGCTGGACGGTCCTCTGGATTCGGTTTCCCGCTCTGTTCCCTGGGAGATGTTTAGGGGAGGGATCTTGCTTCCCTCTTTGGAGGTCCAGGCCTTCCATCATTGTCAGAAGATGTAAGGCAGACTGCACCTTCAGCCAGGATCCAATGATGAGTTATTCCTTCTGCTTCTGGTCAAGCCTTCAGATGATCTGCCAAAAGAGGGACTCAGCCCTCTTTTAAAGCCAAATGGACCACCATGATTGGTGTAGGCTAAGCCTACCTTAATGAAATAATCCTGGAGTCCCTATCAACAATCACCTGTATGCATGAGGTCATAACCAGAGTGCTGTGCAACAGGAAAGGTAAAGAGGTGAAAACATGTGATAGTAAGTCCCACTTATCTTCCTGTCTGTTGTGGATTAAGGAGTCTCTCTGGTTAATGGATTGCTGTGTGGTTCCTGATTGAAGCCGCAGGTCTCCCTTGAAGCTGCGGTGAGACCAGACTCTCTGGCTCCTGCAAATCGCATCCTCGTACCTTATGAATGGAGTCCCCCTGCGGGGTGAACTACTGTAAACACGCAATCCCAGATATGACAGCTCACTGTCAATTGATCTTGAGGGTGGGAATCGGCTTCAGTTTGACACAGTTGCATATGAAAGGTTGTGGGGGTTTTCTGTCTTCTTTGTTAACCTCTGCAGCCAGGCCCCATGTGAGCCTGTTTGAATTACCCTATCAATAATATGCAAATTGCTGCCACCAACTGCATGGCTCAACAAAAGGACAGGGTGGATTCAAGGATTGGTCCTCCCCCTTCTGCAGATGCATCTTGTACTCCTCCTGTCATATCCCAATTAAATATGACAGGGGTACTGAGCCTATAGGCTGGAACCACACAGAGTACACAGGTCTATGCATATGTTTTGCAGTGCGCATAGGAAAATGTGTGTGGATAAGCTCCACACATTTTACAGAGGTTGATCTACCATCATTCAATTTCTTTTAATATTTCAAAAAAGCCAAGGCGAGTGCACACCCAGCGTGCTGATGGTCGAATTCCTCACACTCATATCCTGGCTTTGCAAGCAGACAATACAGTGATTCTGGACAAGTCATCTTATCGCACTATATAATACTCTGCTGTCTTACATGAGAAGGTTTGCCTTCTCAAATTCAGGTGGCAATGTTTTGCCCATTGCCCGGTCCTTTTTTTTTAAACTAGGCCATTTGAGTGAATGGGTTCTAGACAAAAGAGAGCCAATCAAATCTCACAGGCCCATGACGATACAATTTTCAGGTGTGCTTATTTGGAACATGAAATGGTTTGCTGTTTTACAGAATTTCAAATGTACTCCTGTACATCATAAATAACAGTCCAAAAGCCTGTGTGTCGGGCATCTTTAATGCTTTAAAATACAATAGAAAAACCCAGATGAAATCTTTTAATCTCACGTAAATTAATATTCTGGTAGTTGTATACTTGTCTTGATGATGGAGAGCACAATGCCAGAATTCTACTACTTTTGCATAACATGCTTCTAGAAAGGTTTTGCAAGTTGGGTTATGTGATTTGTGTACTTTCCAAGTCAGTTCTGAAAATAGGGTATTATCTAAGTTCATGAAAGTCAAACATTCACAAATAATTGCACCTTTATTTTATTTATTTTATTGTATTGGGCATTTGTAAGGCGCTTATACATCATGAAATTGGGCCTCATTCCGAGTCGGGCGGTAAGGGTTAACGGCCACCGGTAACGAGACCGGTGCCGTTAAACCCTTACCGCCTTATTCCGAGTTCCCTTTGCGGGTTGGAACTTAACACCTGCTTTTTGCAGGCGTTAAAAAACCAACCCGCAAAGGGACCTTGGAGCCAATTACGGCACCGTAATTTACGGTGCCGTATTTAGCACCTTCCCCATTCCCATTGAGCCCTATGGGGCAAAAATGGGAATGGGGAAGGGCCCATGGTGAATGGGGAATTACCGACCCCGCCAACCTTGGAATGGGGCGGTAATTCCGCCATTCACCATGGCGGAGTCGGAATGATAACGGTGTCAACCAAGGCGCTAACAGCGCCTTGGTTAACGCCAGGGTCGGAATGAGGCCTCTTGTGTTTTAAAGCGCCTAAGTGCCCCTTGCTCAATTGTAAGAACTGGGAAACAATGTGTCAAGTTCAGAAATTGCAGATTGGCTCAAATGCCAGCTTCACCTCTTAAACAACGTGTGTAATCCTGGGCAAATCATATAACCCTGTGGTGCCTAACCTGTCTAAATTACCAGTCTCTAAAAAGTCAATATGTTCAACCCCAAAGAGTTATTTGGTTGCCGGGGTATGTTTCCCAAGTCTTCAAAAAAGTCTCACAAATGGTTTATCTAGCTTTAATATGTAATAATAGTGGCCTTGATATATTGCATGGTTACATGTCTTTACGTCGAAAAAGTTTCATCGAGGACAAGTTTTATCGATTTCTTTTTTCCGAAAAATGTTTCGCCGAATTTACATACATACATTGAAAAGAGTTTATACACTGAAACATTTGTAGCGTAAAGAGCTTCGGTATATAAAGTCTTCATTTTTTAAAATGTGAAATCGGTAAATGCACTTTTTGTTAAAAGAAATCGGTGCAACATGCACTCTATCTGTTGACTTACATGCAGGGCGCTGTCCAGTTATGTAATTATGCTAAACAAAGGGGGTTCTGGGAGTCTCTCTAGCAGCACAAACACAGCCTAATGACCTGTTCTTGGGTGGATGGCCCCTGGGAGAGACTCTACCAAGTCTTTAGCTCACTGTCCCTTTCACAGAGAAGACATTTCCCTGCATATCAGTCTTTGTCCTGCCCAGGGGCAGTCCAGCACCAAAATACTAGGCAAGTCTCCTTTGAACAAGAGTACCAACAGCAACCACATACACGTGTTTCATCCTTATTGGGCATCATCAGTGAGGTGGAGCTGTGCCTCCCTAAGAACGGTGAGCAAGGGGTCCACGTCTGGATCGCCCTGGTAATTTAGGGTGAGACCCAAAGTTAATTTATGCAAATCAAAGGGGGTTCTGGGAGTCTCTCTACCAGCACGAACACAGCCTAATGACCTGTTCTTGGGTGGATGGCCCCTGGGAGAGACTCTACCAAGTCTTTAGCTCACTGTCCCTTTCACAGAGAAGACATTTCCCTGCATATCAGTCTTTGTCCTGCCCAGGGGCAGTCCAGCACTGAAATACTAGGCAATTCTCCTCTGAACAAGAGTACCAACAGCAACCCCACACACTGATTTTTGCGGGACTGGTAAGTCCCCATTGAAAAATCCATTCCCCATTCCCATTTGAGCCCCCATAGGGCTCAATGGGAATGGGGAAGTAGCTAATAACGGTACCGCAATTTGCGGTACCATTATTAGCTCTGAAGTCCCTTAGCGGGTCTTGTCCATAACGCCTGGTAAAACCAGGCATTGAAGAAGGGACCCGGTAAGGGACCTCGTAGTAGGGCAGTAAGGGATTACCGGCACCGGTCTCCTTAACGGTGCCCGGTATCCCTTACCGCCCTACTCGGAATGAGGCCTGATGTCTTTTTTCAATGTTTTTTTTTCAATGGTATGGCATTCGACGGTTTGGCTGTCGATGCAATGACGGGATACCGTTCTAACATTGCCTTAATAATGAAATAATAGTTGTTGTAAAATATTCGCTAGCTACAAAAACAAGGACAGATTACACTTGCTAGTCCTACAAGTCTTTCTTAATGTATGGTTTGCAGATGTAAGAGCAACAACGCTGTCTTGACTATCCCTCTCTCCTTACTAACCTAACCCATCCTCCACTCTTTCAGATCTACCATGGGATATCAGGTAATAATGTCCCCATACATAATTTAATAATAATTTATTGTGATTTAGTTTTCATAAAACTTTACACATAAAATATCTTAAATAAGAACATGACTATAGCAAAAATAGATAATTAACAAAAACATTCAATAAAAAAAAAAGAAAAATTTCCACGGAAAAAGAAAAACATTGAATTCTCTCATTATACATATCATTAAGAAAAACCCATATGGAACATCTTCATTTTAAATTCAAATTTACAGTAGTCTCTATTTAGACATTGGATCAGAGACCGGACCTTGCCACGTACTGCCATCTATTCTCCAATAAGACTTTTCTGTCTAGATGGCATATCAATCTAGTTTCAGCGTTGTTACAATTCCTATTGACATGGGGACCTATAATGGCCAACAACAACACTTAGATTTCACCGATGACTATTTAGCAGCTCTTCTTAATATCTTCCTATATGTTTATATTAAGGCTAGTTTCCACCTTCAGCCAAATATTATACAGTGCCATCAGGAGCCTTATACTGTTGGAGTTAATACAGTGATGCCAAAATAACTCCTCTTTAACATAATCTAGGTTATGCACAAAATTACCCAAACCAAGGTTTATGGCACTTAACATTTTATGGCATTCAGTGAGCAGATGTCTGGCCGTCTCTAGCTGATTCGTTCCTTTACATAACCGGCACAGCCGTAGTTCTGGGGGGATCATGTCTATTCTGCCAGTAATCGTTAGAGTAGGTAGATGTTCGAGCCTTAGTAGTAAGATAAAACGTCTAAGTCTCCTATCCCGGCATAAATTAAGGTAACTCTGAGGATTTTTATAGCTGTACAGTCTATACTGGACAAACTGATAGCTTTTCAGCTTCTGGAGATGCGCGTAGTTCTCCAGCCAGTCCCAGAGCTCTATGCGTTTGGTCAGGGCCCTTTGCATTTCCTCAGTGACACTACCCATCCTTAATTGCCACCCAATGGTCATCAAAAATTTAGACATTTGCTCCTTTAAGGGGCACAAGGATTGATCCTTCAAAATCTCTAGGTAGACCGCATTAAGTATCCCGTTCTTAGTCTCACCACATTCTCAAGTAGAGTAGGGCACGCTTTTTTAATACTACGGCTTTTAATGAGGTCAACCCCAGTTCCAATCTTATTATTGCCATGGGGATTCCTGGTGGTAAGCCCAAAATAGAGCGCCAGAAATTCCCCTCAATCACCTGCAACCATTTCAGGTCAGAGTTGAGGAGAGCTTCCAGGCCGTAGGTGATCATGGGGGACAATACTTGTACGTAAAGTTGTTGCGTGCCCCAGATAGTAAATCCACCTTGATTTACTGTGAATCTGTGGAACAATGCAGACAGTTGGGTTGCCTTTACCTTACGTAACTGCTTACACATTCCATAGTCACCAATGCTCTCAAATTCTATCCCTAGGTAACGATAATGAGGCGAATATGCAATGATATCTGAACCAACTCTAAGCTGCACACGAGTGGTATTCTTGTTGGTGAATCTCATTGCCTTAGTTTTTTCCAGATTAATTTTAAGGCTGTTCCTCTCGGCGTATTCCCACAGAGCAACGGCCGACCTTCGTAGCCCACTAATAGTGTGGTCCAGTATAACCAGGTCGTCCGCATAAGCAAGGACAGGACAGATGGAGTCTCCTATTTTCGGTGGGCAATTTATTGCAGCCCTAATGGCCTCACGGATGTCGAATACGTACATATTATAGATCAGAGGGGCCGTAACACAACCTTGTTTGACCCCCCTGTTTTGAAACACACTTCTAGTAGTGTGTCCTTCCTGATCTAATTTTACTTTGACAGATGTATTCTGATGGAGCAATCTGAGATAATAGGTCAGGTCCTCAGGGCATCCCATTGCTTTTAACTTCCGCCAGAGAGACTCTTGGGGAATATAGTCGAATGCCGCCGAAAAGTCTATATAGAGGGCATATAATGGTGGTTGCCCTCCTGATCTGGCTCGTGTCCTCAGGAGGTCCAGAACCATGATGTTATGCACCGTGGAATACCCTTGCCTGAAACCACTCTGGAATTTACAAAGTATGTCAGATTGCTCTACCCAGAGCTGTAACTCCTTTAAAAGGAGAGAGGCAAATATTTTGCCCGTGACATCCAGCATTGAGAGCAGTCTATAGTTGCTAGGGTCCGTTCGGTTACCCTTCTTATAAACTGGTATAAGCACCGCTGTTTGCTAAGATCGGGGTATTTTCCCCTCATTTAGGATCTTTTTAAACATTATAACTAGCAAGGATGCCCAAAATTCAGGGTGCGACTTCATTACAATATTTGCTAGACCATTGGGGCCCGGAGCTCGGGAGGATTTTATTTCTATGATTGTATTCAACACCATTTGGTAAGATGCATTGATAGGAGGATTTAACGGCCTATTAATCAATGTATCAGATTCCTCTATGTCTACCTTGGAATTCCTATTTTCAAGAAAAGCTACCCATGTTTCAGCATTAATAGGATTGACTAATGTGCCTTGTACAGTCCCTCGCGCTTCACCCAGCAAAGACCAGATATTACGAGTTTTGCCTGTACAGATCATATTTACTAATCTTTGCCAGGACATGATTTTATCTAATTTCCGTTTGGCTTTGATCATAGCTCTATATCTGTTTTTAATGCTCCTTACTTTGATAAAATAAAGATCTGACGGATAAGCTTGTCTCTTGGCCAGCCGGAGTTCCGCTCTACATTCTCTCTTCAGATTTCTAATTATTTTATCAAAGGGAAGCTTTTTCCCCCCACAGCTAATCATGGCCCCCATGCGACAGACCGCATGTTTCTCAACAAAAGAACAAATCCAGTTTTCAATGGCATTACTCGTCATCTCCCCGAGGTTCAATAGCAGGTTTAGATTATCATTAGCCAAAGCTGCCACAGCAAAAGCGACATTTTTATCCGACCAACTGATCCTAGTGCCAGCTTTATTTGGCAAAATATTGCCCATGTTGGTACTAGGAGGAGCATTTGTTCCGATATTCAATTTGCATATGAGTGTAGCATGATCACTCCACTCATTAGGGGTTATTTGCATATCCTCCAGTATCTCATACAATCTAGGGGAAACAAAAATGTAGTCTAAGGTACTACACGAGATGCCATTGGACCAGGTGTGATTGCCAGAAGAGTCGCTCACGGCTTTGCCATTGAGCATTTCAATGTCCCATAATTCAAATAAATGTTCCCATCCCTGTCCTTCAGGATCATTTTTATTGGTGTGTTGCATATAATTCCTAGCTTTTAACTTAGGGTTATGTGACTTCCCTATGTTACCGCTCATGTGGCAGTTGAAGTCTCCCACCACTATTACCCCAGTGTTACCAAATTTTAACAACCAGGTAGCCAATAGATTATGTAAGGCCTCCTGAAGTTGTTCTCTTATTAGTGCACCAGGGGGGTTATATAGACTGATTAATAGGAAGTGATCCTTTCCTATCTGGTTTTTATACTCGACCTCTACTGCCATCATATTACTGGGACAATCGGTTTTCACTAATTTAGAGCCAAACGTGTTGGCTACCCCTATAATAAGTCCGCCATGGGGTCTTCCCTTTGTGCCTTTATTTGCTGCCATTTGGTAGATGACAAAGCCATCCAAAATCAATGGCTCCATTGCCCAAGTTTCTTGTAGGCAGAAACAGCTATGTTTATCTAAGATCTTAATAGAGCCCTCAGTTGACAGCAGATGAGCAAAACCCCTACAGTTCCAAGACAGAATAGTAATATCTCATTGCTTTGGCATCACACCAGGAAGCGAATCCGCTAGCCATTTTAGTACTTGTTGAATATCTGAAATGTCCACATTTTTTCCTTCAGGAAGATTGGGGCAGAGGTTAGTCTCAACTGTCAGATCTAACTTTGCCGGCAATTGTCTTAAGTCTACTGTATTTAGATCGGCGTCAACCTCCACATCAACCGCTTTCAGTTCGGTCTTATAGTTCCTTAGCAATGACGCAGTAGATAGGAACTTACAATGTAATGCTGAGACCTGAGGATTCGGGCCTTTTAATGGTTCCACGAATTGGAAATCGGCTGACTTAAGGACCCTCAGTTGCGGTACATAACTCAGTCTAGTTAACAATTCTGAGCGAGAGAGCCATTTTGAATTTTCGCTTAAATATAAGTTCTTTATTAGACATATACGATTTCCTTCCGTGGCAGAGGTAGGTTCAGTGGGACGAGTTATGATAGGTGTTGCTGGTAACACTAATGTGCTTCCAGGGCTCTCTTTGTCCACATTCACTGGTCCTTCACTCAGATTCTCCCCCTCGCATACAACCTCCACCTCCTCAGGCTCATTCATCTTATCTCTTTCAGGTATTATCCAACTAGTCAAGCAGCCCTCACCACTGTTCTTCCTTTTCTTTGCTCTGGCTGCCCATTTTTTGGCTTTCTTTGAGGGATGTCCAGAAGATTCTTTAGCCGGCTTAGATAGGGCCATTTCTTTGGATCTCTTAATCACAGCCGCCCTCCTAGCCAGTCTGCGTTGCTTACGGGAAAAAAATGGTTCTTCGTTTTCTTTGTCCGCCTCCAACCCCAGGCTTTGTGGTTCTTCTGAATGAGGTTCTCCAATTTCCTCAGCCAGTTTTATGGCTTCCGAGAGATTGGACTCTGCTGACTGATCAACTTCAGCAGTTCCCTCTACTTTCTCTCTCATGACCATATCTGAGGTTAGGGCATTTGAATTGTCCAGTATTTTCCCCGTCATTTTCAGTAAAACTTTAAGGGCAAATTGCAATGATGCAACTGAGGCCTGGATCTCAGCGATCTCCGTCGCCCCCGGATAGGTGTCAGCCAAACATTCACTTTCAGCTTTCGGGTTATCTTCCATAGAAGCCATCGCCAGGTTCGGTGATACTGATAGTCTGCCCGTGGATTCAACTAGAGTAGGGGAAGCGAATGGAATATTTCTCTGCTTATTTGCATTGGAGCAGTCCATGTTGATAGGTATCGATCCTGAAGCAGGAGTCATTTTCCTTTGAATATTAAGACATAACTCCAGTAGTGAGTTATTGTCAATGTCATCGTAATTAGAGGCACATATAGACCCTAAATTAGAGAGCACGGGAGCCGAAGCTTCCTCAATAGTGGTGGAATTAGTTTCAGGAAGTGGGTTTTGTGGAAAAAACTCAGTGGTCATTCCCTGATCCGTGGGTATGTCGTTCTTAGCTTTCTTCCTGGGTTTTGCCCGTGCAGTAGCATTGTTCAAGGGACTATTAAGTCTCTCCATTCCCTTAATTCCTCTAAGATTGTACTTCGACTGTGTAGTTCTCTTCTTTGGAGGCATAAGGGTTTTCACCAAGTAGCGCCCTCCTCACTTAAGTATAGCGAGGTACAATATCAGGAAATAAGTATAGAGGTTGCTGGAAGAAAATTGTCGATCCCTTCACCCCTAAGAAGATGGAGAGGGATAGGCCACAGTTATCCAGGTAATCCCTCTCTCCTAGTGACCGAGGAGTTGCTCGGCTCTCACAGTGACCCAAAACGCACAGGATCAAAGGCCTAAGCCCGCAGTCTCCTGTGCGTATGAGCTTGAGGCCCGATTTAGTATAGCAAGCAGCACTGGCCCCCCTCCTCAAGTTCAGAAGGATGGTCTCGTGGTACGAGTATGGAGTCCAACACTTCACCCACGAATGTCCCACGAGCCAAGGTAGATGGAGATTTGCACTCAGCCGGGGGTTAGTGGGGAGCAATGGCTCTCAATCTATTTATAGTGTTATCAAACTTAACACTATAGTTATACTGTGCTAACAAATGCATGCACAGTAGCCAATAATCCTCAATGGGCACTATATGGGGATCAATATACAAAACAAAGAGCATAAAGTGTAGCCCAAGTGATGTGGCTCGCACCTCTCCACTCACCTCCAATATTTGTAGCAAAAAGGCCCCGTGGAAATGTGCCAACCGACTCCGTATGGATAGGAGTCCGCAGGAGAGAGCACAGTACCCCGCCTCACTGTTCAGCCGCTGCACCCCCACACCAAATCCGTAATCACGGTCCCGCGCCTGGCTCCAATCCGCCAGCGCAGTGGCTCCCGTGGGTCAAGGGGGACAAAGGGCCACGCTGTATCTCGGTTGCTGCCAAAGAAACAAACAAACTCAGCCGCTTCGTCCAGCCGTTCCTCGGTCCTCACTCCTCACTCGATCCCTTAGAGGAAAGGATCCTGCGGCGTGGATACGTGGATACGGCGTGAGTACGGCACCGAAGAGAGCCGTGTCAAGCCGCACCTCGATTAAGCGTACACAGCGTACCCAGAACAACGCTGTAAGAGGCCGCCTCCGACACTTTCCGAGTATTCAGACTTAGCAGTCTTATACATTATACATAATGTCGCCAGGAAAAGCCATTGGGGACATCATATATGGTGACATTATGTTTGGGGACGGGTTGCGGGGACGTCCCCTGCTCCCATTTTTTTTAAAAAACAGGGGTTGCGGGGGTGTCCCCAGCATGTTCAATGTAATAATGTCTCCACAAAAAACGGCGGCTATTCTTTTAGGGGACATTTTTGCGGGCCATTATTATATGGAACCTACAATGGTACCTGTAGGCCAGGCAAATGGTAGTACCATGCCGACTATATCCTAATCACACAGCATATATATTAAGCATGCTGAGGAAATACTGCATTCAGCATGAAACAGGTGGAGGATCAGATTGCCGGCATTCAAAACATTTAAAAGACCTTGAAAGGCATGTGGGACTCCTGCCATGATGAACAGAGCATAAGCTAGCCTGCAGTGTGTTGCCCCTGCTTGAGATCTGGACATATTCTTCTAATTTGGATTCTACAGCTAGTACTTGTGTTCACGTGTCAAGACAGATCTTCCTTCCTGGGTTAGTGTTATGTACTGCAATTAGCATATTATGGCATGTTATGTTTTTAGGATCTGTACCGCGCATTGCTGCCATGTGCAGGGTCTCCAGGTTGTCAGGCGAATCTGGAGGTCTCCTTTGCAGTGGCAGCACTGGGGCTAAACTTGAGGAAAATTCCCATCAGTTCTGCTTAGTCTTATTCACTCATTTTACAGCATTTGTAGAGTGTTTTTATCCTCTTTGAAGCACCTTGAAGAAGGTTGGGAGAACAAGGAGGCTACCAGTAATGGGTATGAGCGGAGCTTATCGACACAGCATTGTATTGGTGAATGTCAAAGGGAAGAGCCTGATTCATCCCGAGCATTAAATCCAGCTCTCGACTGTCTGACCGCGGGGTCCATGGATATAGCCTGATGGATCGGCGTTGCAGCGGGCAGAAATAGGAGCAGGCCCTGGTTCGTCTTGACCTTAACCGATATTAAGGAGGTTCGTCTTCAGCCCTTTACGTGTATTTATGAAGTCAATCTTGTGCCTCAGTTGAGGAGATAGTTACTGACTTCAGAGTTCTTTTGTGTTTCTGGAAGAAGGGACCAATACCTTGGTTGCCAGGATGTGGAGCAGAGCACATGCACTCATGAGCATTGAAATTCTGCTTGAGGGCCACTGGTTCCCAGATGTTAAAGACTTGGCCAGATTAAGCCTAGGCTGCGTTCTCTTCTCGTCTTGAGAATATAGTTACTCTTGTGTCAAACTACCCACAGTGGGCTGGTGTAGGTATTATATAAAGATCAGGGATGGTTTGAAATACACCTTTTATAAAGGAACAAAGTCACCAACTTTGAATCATCGGCCTTGTGTAAAAAGCCCCACTGTAAGACTGTTTTGGTCATACCTTTCCCTTCGCTTTTCAAAGTTGTGTAAAAGTCCCATTTGCATGAAGGAAGTGTGCACGAATTAAGGGAATTTCAGGGCAACCCACAAAGACCACTAAAGGGTGAGGTTTTCACTTTGGCAGGAAGCTATCCTGAACAGTTTAATCATGGAGCACCCGAAACAGATTGCTAGATGAAGGTGCTTGAATAAAGACAGCAAACATTTTAGAGCACAATTAATACAGCACCTAAATGGCTTTCAGGAGAAGCATGAGCTGAAGGGGAGGACTGAGGAAGGAGACTGGGCCTAGCACCCCTGGTGGGCCACACTGGCAGGTGGCAGAATCCTATCAGAGCCCCAGGCACAAAGAAGCAGGATGGACAAAGGGCGAGCAGCACCGGTGTCCTTTGTTCATCTGTCGGGCAGACCAGATTCAGGTGGTGGACCACGGGTGCCGGCTATTACCCAGGGGACCGCGGCATTGAGGGAGCAAGCGAGAGACTGTTCCCGGACACAGGTCATGGTCGTGTCTGGTTGCTGTGGTCCCGTGCTAGTCCGTGGCAGGCTGAAGAGGTGGCTGGGCTTAGTGCCACTGAATTTGGAGCTCTGCATGCTCCTGGGAGGGAGCAACCCAGAACGAGGTCTGCGGTTGGACGGCTCACTTCAACGTGACAGCTAAAACCCTGATACCATTGGGAGAACCCTTGGTCACAGATAGGGGCAAAAAAGTCACTGGGGAGCGATTTGCCCCAGAGCTAGCACTGAAGAGAGGCATCCAGAAGACGAATCCATGGGGAAAGAGACACCTGAGGCCCTCCGGGAATCCCCTGGAGGAGCAGCCTGCACGCTGTGCACCAAGGCCTTTCCTAAATACCCTAAGAAGAACACCACAGGGTGTATAAACACTTTTCTAAAGTTTCTGGCGGGCACCCAACCAGAGAGCACTGTGAGGATGGAAGACATGGAGGATGGCCAACTCTTGACCCTGATTGATCGTCTTCACCAAAGAAGACCTGCTAGACACCATAAGGGGCCTGAAAGACTTCTTGATCCAAGAAATCACTGCATTTGGAGACGATATTCACTGGAGCATCTCAGGGATTCAAACTGAGGTGACCACCCTCGGGGTGGCCACGGAGCCGGCAGTGGCTGAAGTATCGGAGGAAATACCAAAGCTGCAAGGAGATATTCAACATCTACGAAACCTGATGGAGGAGCTGACCCGGAATTGCAAGGACTTGGAAAACAGATCAAGGAGAGGAAATATCAGGCTCAAATATTTGAGTGAGGGCCACAAGGGAAATAATTTGAAAGGCCTCCTACAGAAGGTTTTTTGGGAGCTGCTCCCTGAAGAGCTGGAGCCAAGAATGGACTTAATAGAAGCCCGCAGGGTTGGTCCACACCACGGCCATTACATAACGTAACAGGTGTATTTGTAAAGCGCACGTCCACACCGAAAAACGCATCTTGGCGCTAATAACAAATGTTTATTGTTACCCAACTTAATGGTGCTCATATATCAACCTCGGAAGGATGATGGGCTGAGTGGACTTGCCGAGATTCGAACCTGTGACCATGAGGTCAAACACAGGATCCTATGGTGGATATGATATATGATAAGTCATTTATAAAGCGCCTGTTCACAAGTGTTTCTAGGCGCGTCAAGACAAGGGAGGGAGGACAGAAGGAGGACAAAACCATGATCTTACTAGGCCTTGTGTCATTCAGATCGTACAAGTGCGGGGGGTACAGAGGGAGAAGTGCCAGGGGGGAGGGGAGTGTGCAAAGTAACTCGAAGTGCTACCGGGAGGGGGTTCATAAGAGTGAAGAGTCACGGGACTGTAGGTTTGAAGATACAGTCCCTTAAGTGGTTGGGAGGCCCGGAGGCAGTGCAAGGGCAACTGGTCATGTAGGAGCCTGGTCCCATAAATTCTGTGAGTGGCCAGGTAACCAGTACGCGCAGCAGAGAGGGATATCAGCAAGGGATAGGGAGAGAGAAACTAGAACCCAGGTTGTTACTGAGACGATTGAGCAGGATGGTGCGGTTGGCCATATCGAAAGCAGAGGTTAGATCAAGGAGAATGAGGACAGAAGGAAGGTTAGAGTCAACATTGGAGAGCAAGTTCTCATGGGTGTTCAAGAGAGAAGTTTCTGTGTTTCTGGCTGCTCTTAAGCCAGACTGGTGGTCATGGAGACAACCACCAGATTCAGTTTGTAGATTAAGATGGGAGATAGCCAGCTTTTCCAGGAGTTTGCCTAGGAAAAGAGTGATGGAGATCGGTTGATAGTTTGCCGGAGAGGAAGGATCGGCCAAAGATGGAGCAAGGGTGGCTATGTGCTCCCTAATGGTACTGGAGGAGCAGAGGAGCACCTGCTTTGATGAGACTTTCATAGGTCAGACTTGTCTAGAAACATCATCGGTAGCGAACAGGGAGAAGGAGGAGAAAAGAAGAGGAGATACGGATGAATTAGTATACTGAGCCACAGACCCATAGAAGGTACCAATAACCCAAGTGATGTTCTCGTCAAGCCGCTATTATTTTCGTTCAAAGAAAAGCTGCTAAAGCTGGGTAGGAAGAGAGGTCCGCTACTGGTAGGAGGAGATAGCATCCAAATGTTCCAAGATCTGTCAGGGGTGATGTTGCAGTGATGCAGACTCATGAAGCCAATTATGGATGAGCTGCGGAAAGAGAATGTAACACACAGATGGCTACACCCAGTTGGTCTGCTGTTTGAGTACAAGGGGGCGCAGCATAAGATTATTGATGCTCAGGAGGGGTATAAAATCTTGAACATTGAACTTAAGGCCCTTTTTTGGGTAGCGTGTCATGCAGTGGATGGGAAGCAGAGTTACTCTTACACCAAATAATCGAAGCAACTCAGGAAGATGGAAAATATTTCTGTTCTATTGTCTAAAACCAAACAGGGAGGTACAACGGACGTCACAGAAGCTCTCGGCGCATCATACAAAAAATAACATTTATATAGTAAACATTTGTCATACTTGATGTCATACTACGTGGCAAATAAGAGAAACCTACAAGGGGTTGTGATTCATTCAAGGGGAACATCTAAGTATATTTTCTAAAAGGGGTTGGGTTGGGATTGGATCTCTACTGTCAGGTGGACAACTCATGCCCACCCCTAGTGCAAGTCATCTTCAACATTTATTAAGTACACAATACATCATTGGCTTTCAAACTATGAGGCCCTTCGTTATACGCCCTCTTCAATTGGTTGGCATGCTCGTGCCCTTGTGGAATATTCTGCTCACTAGCAGCACATAAGCGCGTAGAGGAGGAGCCAAATGTTCTACCAGAAGTCCCGCCCATATTTTGCCTATATGCTGGCAGCCGGAAATTGCGATATGTAAAACACCAGTAATGATGCCTATATCACGGAAAGCCTTTGAGACAAGATACTGGTTGAGAAAACCTTATTTGATGTATCCGCAGAAAACTGATGGTCTCCTGGGGGAGATTCCTGAAGACGTGTAAAGATGAGTGAAAGAGAAGATTGATGATGTCACAATGAAGTAAAGATGACGCAGTGAGAAGAGTGACCAAGGGAGAAGATGAATAGACTGTATAGACTCTGATGATGAAGTAAAGAAACAAGTAATATTTTATGTGCGAAATGAAGATTGCATGAATAAAACAGATTACTTTGCCAACTTCCCGAGTCAGTCCTAATGTTTGCTGTTAGAGTTATTCTGCATCCCCATCCATATAATAAAGTGCTACCTGATTTAAAAGGGCCATAACGGTTCAAGCTCATACCCAAGGTGCCAGGAGGTGGACTTGACTGTACCTCCCCACCTGATTAGCCCTACCGCTCTCATCACCCATGCCTTCTGCCATAAAGATTGTCTTTGAACTTGGCAACCTGGCCTTGCAAAGTATCCTTGTCTCTGGGAATATAAGGCAGTGAGAGCATGCACTATCTTTATTCTGGAACTCCATACCCACCTCACATGACAGGAGAGCATGATTTGGTCCATTTTACAGATTTAATTGTCTTAAATGAATACAACTTGGTATGCATGGTGTTCTTTCTTTGCACCTTAACAAGGAATGATTCAGCATCTCACAGTTACTGTCTTCATGAATAGATAACCAGTTTTGACTGCTTCAGCCTTGACACCAGGCCAGACAGCCCTTCCAACCTCATCCACAGTCTTGGCTAATTCTTTGCTGTGACACAGCTCTCGGCTCTTCTCCATGGGTTTGAGCTTACTAAATATTTGACACCAATGTCCAGTTGCTATAAAATGGCGTCTCCGCCTACAGCCTATTCACTAGTATAGCCAGCTTCTATGATTACTTGATCTACTTGCATTGCAGCATCTGTACATTTATTGAAACATTTATATTTTCTGCAGTGCTCTTCACACATGCAATCTTCTTATCGTATGTGAAAGTTACTTGATTCTTAACTTCGTCATTGGTTTCTATAATGTCCGTACATTCTCTTCTTCAGCCAGTATTCTCAGTGCATCACACTCGTCTCTTGTGACGTCACCAGTTTCTCTTTTATTCATTTTCATATTCCTTCGGGGAGCTCCTTCCTCAGATTGTTCAATCCTTTGGGGATATATTTGATAGGGTTTTCTCAATGGATACCTTTTCTCGAATATTTGTCGTGGAATAGTCGCAACTGCTGGCGTCAAGCAGGGCACAATCTCAGGCTTCCAGCATATGGCTGGATGGGCGGCGGGACTTCCTGTAGAGGCAATTAGGTGCTCCTCTACACTCCCCCTCTGGTCGAGCCATCGACCACACTTTCACTGGTCTCCACATTTTGATATCTTTTCTTGAAGAAGTTTTTCATCGGTCCAGAACTTCATCACTCCCTTCAGGGAACTTGCTGATTTTACATGTTCATCCACACTCCAGATCATGTAGCTGCACTGTCCATTCGGATTACAATAGACCCATCGTCCTACGTACTTCTTGTGATTTTTCGGTTGCAGGAACTTCGTCCCCTCATGTGCTACGATGCTGGCCTCTATATATTTTCTGACATCATCATCGGTCAATTCCTTGGGTCCAAACCCTGATTCGACATCGATCATGATCTTCATTCCTACAGCCTTCTTTGTTGTCTTCTTGCATTGTGTGACTATTATAATGATCACACAGAATCCAAACATCACCATCACTAATACTTCTCCAAGAAACTTGAAGATGGTTGCCATCCACTGTGGAACTCATGCGAATAGGGACGCAAACCAACTATCATGTGTGAGGTCTTCAGTCTCGTCTTCCATCTTGTTATGCAAGTTCGTCAGCAGAGTTATAGCCTGTGTCAAGGTCTAATTCTCGTCATAGTGAGAAGGTGTGAATGTGCAACATGATGGCACAATTTTGGCGCAACTCCTCCTTCCATCGAAGTGATCATGTCAAGGACATATCTGTTCTGCATGGTCATCAATCATATGGGCCACAATTCTTCCTTGATAGCATTGAATCCCTTTATGGTGATGTTGATGGCCTGCAAAAGCTCCCATCTGGTAATTTGCAACCATTTAGCATTGGCCATTGTCTGGATCCCAGGCATGAAGATAGTCGTGAAGATTGAAGCAGTCTTGCTGAACATCCTGTGCTCGTACGGAATGGCTACCTATGCCTCTATTGACTTTGCTGAGAAATAATTCCCTCTTCTGGTTCGACTGAGAAATTTAAGCGATCTTCTCCTTCTTAAGTGAGTATCTAATTTTGGAAATTTTCCAATGTTCAGGTCACTCTGAGGAATTACTAATGCTGGAACATGGATGAGCACCAAGGAACACGTCCCTCCCCAATCCTTGGGCAGCTTCATGTATGCCCTAGGCACACAAGCCCAACATCGATCCATCAGGTAGGCTGTCCCTGCTCCCATTCTGGAAATGCCAACTGTAGTTTTACAGCCTGTTATCTCCTACATGCTTTCTTCTTTCTCTGTGAAAGCACAGTGTTGCATTCGCCAATGGAACCACAATCATTGGGCCTGATTAATCTCCTACCCATGTCAGCAGCTTGGCATGCTTGGCCCATGACTTCAAACATTAATTGTTCACTCTCTGCACCTCTTGTACATATTCTGGCTTCAGTAGATGAGCTACACAGGACATCACTGTGTTTTCCATCCCTTCTTGGACTTCCCTCATCCATAGACTAAGACTTGAGTTTGTTCCCAACATCCAGGTGATCCAGCTATTTCCTTTATGTCACTGCACTCCATTCTCTTCATGTCTCTTATTACTACCTCTTCCCGTCCGTCTGCAGGATACACAAGCATATTGGGTTCCCATCCGGATTGCTTCTCCAGTTGTGAAGTCTTGATATAGTCCTCCTGAAATGGAAATGACCATTTCGATCTCCATCGCAAAGTAACCCAACTTCCCTGGAATTGTCCCCTGTTCATGCATGCTGCAAGATGAACAAGGCATCTGGCATCGTGTTCTGGAACCTCTCTTTAAATAACATTTTCCACTGTATTCATGGCATAGGGTTTGAGAGCACAGGCGTAACAACTCTCCTTGGATGTTCTTTCTCCCACCTTTCTCATATTCTGATACCACAACTTATTGCCCAAATGTGCTGCATTGTCTTAATAAGTAATTATCCCATCACTATCTTCCTCTGAATTTCTCCTATATCTCCCATATGCAAGGTTTGTGTACTGCCCAAGGAGTGAATCAAAAGCAGGTTTCATAGTAGGAAGAACCAAAGGGACATCTGCCTTATCAGGACCAATGTGATCATT
Organism: Ambystoma mexicanum; assembly: GCF_040938575.1. Classification (NCBI taxonomy): domain Eukaryota; kingdom Metazoa; phylum Chordata; class Amphibia; order Caudata; family Ambystomatidae; genus Ambystoma; species Ambystoma mexicanum. The sequence continues at coordinate 754,116,804 of NC_090921.1, read as the reverse complement.
TAAGGAAAACATTCTTTTACCTTTGCAATTGCAATATCTGCTCAATTATTGCTATGAGTAGCCTTCTAATCACAGAGAACCATAGATTTAACCAAACAGATATTCAGTGAGAAATGAATCTAGATATTGCTCTTCTTTCCAATTTCTGATCAAGAACTGAAATTTGGGCATAACTTTAATGCGTCAATGAATTTCTAAAGTCCAATTTTCAAAAGATTCCTCTGATTCTCAGCAGGGGTTTGCACTCCTGCTAAAATATCTATAAGGAATGTCCGTTTGACTCACAGTCCAAATTGAAATCTGCATTAACAGATGGCTGCTTTATCATCCTTCTTCTTCATCATCAATCGAGTCTGCACACGCTGACATTCTTCTTCTTGTCTTGCATCTGGGTCATCACCAGTGGGAGGGTTGCTCTCACCTTTGTAGGCTTTGACATCGTTCAAGTGAAGCCAAGCTCACCTGCCTTGGACTTTCACTGCTGAGGGGGCAATATCTTCAACACAAAAGAGGCCACTAAAATGGGGATCATGCCTCTTTCATGTGAAATTTCTCACAGATATATAACTTGGGTGTCGATAACAGTTCTAATGATCCGGTTGCTGAATGGTCTTCATCTGTGTTCTGAGACCGACCCACTTGGCGCATGAGTTGATCTGAAATGAGAGAGATGTTAGAGGTCACAAATGTCAAATATTCATGGAATTCATCACCTAGCACTTTAGCTACATTCTGGGCATCAATTCTACTTCTAGATGGAGGCGTGAGAGGTGTTCTCATCCGTCTCCCTGTCACTAGTTCATGAGGGGTGAGGTGATGGTCTGAACCAGGCTGATTCCGAAGGGCATATAAAGCTAAGGGCAGGCAGTATAGCCATCCCTTCTTCAATGTCAATTTAATTTTACCAATCCTTTCCTTAAGCAGGCTGTTGAGTCTCTCACATAATCCGTTCGCCTGCGGGTGATAAGCAGAAGAAAAGGTGTGCTTAATATTCAATAGAAGCCCTATCTGTTCAAATACCCCCTTGACAATATTTGGTCCATTATTGGTTCTCAGCACTTCACACACACCCTATCTTGGGAAGACTTCACATACTAAAAACATTGCTGCACAAGTGGCATCAGGGTGTGTACATGGACCTGCCTCTATCCTCCTAGAGAAGGGACACACCACCACTAACAGATACCTATATCCATTACACACCTGCAGCATATCGACAAAGTCAATATATAAATGCTGAAATGGACCATTCGGTTGCAGTATTATTCTTCTAATTGTTCTCAGTGTGTGCCCAGCAGTAAACCTCTGACACACAATGCAGTTCACTATAAAGAGTGCAACGTGTTCCAACAAATTCGGAATGCACCAATCTTCTTCAATAGTTGCAGCAAGACTTTCCCTAGTTACATGCGTGGGGTAATGCAGCTGCTCAAGCACAACCTTCAATAATTCTACCAGCATTACCGTCTTTCTAGTGCTATCCTGTTGCCATAAAGCTTCTGTGGGGGATAAAGAACACCCCCATAGCTTCCATAATTCCTGCTCATCCTGCGGTGCACTTCCTTGAATCTCCACTAACTGAGTTATCGATAATTTAATGAACCCTTCTTGTATTTGTACAGCTATGACTACTTTCTCTTTTACACTTTGAGTATCGAAACTCAAAATATCTGGAGAATAAGCAACCCTTTTGGTTTCTACATCTGTGGCTTCTACATCTAAGGCTTTGTTCCCACAAGAGATAAAATCTGTTTGCTTAGTATGCGCTGCACATTTAATGACCGCTATTGCTACTGGGAGTTGTAGTGCTTTAATAAGCCTGTCCAGTAAGGATGCATGCTGCACTGGAGTGCCGTCCGCTCGGAGACAGCATGTCCTTTTCCAACGCGCTAGCCCTGTGTGTACGGATGACATCACATAGGCGGAGTCACTGTACACCATCACTTCCTGCCATTCATGGTTCTCGAGCGTGACAATAAGCTCCACTATTTCTGCTGCTTGTGCTGAGAAATGAGATGGTAGCCTTGCACTTGCTACAACTTTAAATTCCCAATTCAGTCTGTGTCTTTTTACTGCTGCACCTGAATCTCTCTCCCCACTATTCTGATATATTTTCGAAGAACCATCAATAAAGAGAATCTCCCCTCCTGACAAAGCACACGATCGCCTTTGCCTACTGGCTCAGCTACAAATGTGGCAGGATTCACTATTTTACATCTGACAATTTTAATTGCTGGGTTCGAAATCATTACTTCATAAGCAGAAGCTCTCTGGGATGTGAATGTACCTTTGGGCTTCTCTAAAATGGCAAATAGAGCATGCTCCATGAAGAGAGTCACACAGCAGTCCATAACAATATGTGTAGACTTCTCAATTGCGAACACGGCAGCTGCCAATGACTGTTCACACAGAAAGTATCCTGTCATAACTGGGTCTAAAATCCCACTTTAATATGCTAGAGGCTTGTACCCTAATGTAGTCCTCTGTGTAAGTACTGCTGTCATGACTGTCCCATTCGTGTGCGAAAATAAATAAAACTCCTCAGCATAATTGGGGATTCCCAAAACGGAAGCTGTACAAATTGCTTTTTCAACTCCTCAAGCCCTTCCTCCATCTCCATTCTACTGTTACCTTGTTTACCTGTGCTTCTTTAAAGCCTGCAAAAGAGGTCTCGTGTATGTCCTGTAATCAAACACCCAGGCTCTAACATAGTTGCATAGCCCAAATAAACTGTTGCATATGTTTCACTGTGTTTGGCTTTGCGGTTCTCATAATTGCCTCAGCTATTTCTGCTGTCACCTTCTTTCCTTTATGTGAAATCAACTGCCCTATGTATAGCACGTCTTCTTGACAGTATTGCAATTTCTCCTTGTCTACCTTGTATCCCTTGCCTGCTAGAATAGTCATCAACTGAATAGAATCTTGTCTGCACTCATCTTCCCTTGTATGCAAATTAAAATGTCATCTACGCACTGTATCACTGCACTCTTCAGATCAATATTGCCTAAGTCCATCTGTAGGACTCTGTTAAAGATCGATGGGGACTCACAGTACCCCTGGGGCAAACGAGTATGTTTCAATCGAGTTTGGCGGAACGTAAAGGAAGTCAAGTCTTGTGAATCCTTGTGCAACGGGATCGAGAAAAATGCATTTTTCAAATCGATCACCGTGAAATATCGAGCTTCCACTGGTGGGATACTGCATAGTATCGTCGCTGGATTAGGAACTAGAGGAAACTCTGCCCCTACAATCTGCTTAATAAGTCTCAAATCTTGAATAAATCTCCACGACCCTCCCTTCTATTTTTTGATAGGATACACTGCGATATTGCACAATGATTCTGATGGCATCAGAATCCCTTGTTTCATCAGTACTGAAATAGTCTGAAATATACCCCAATAGCCTTTTGAGACATGGAGTACTGTGTTGCTCAAGGTAAAATCATTCCTGGCTTCAACTTTATTTTACCTTCCCCTTTTCCCTTTAATAAACCCACTTCATAAGAGCATGTAGTCCAAAGGACACTGGGCACCTTCTCCAAATCTTCCTGAAAAAATGTTGGACGCTGACGCGTTATCGCCATTCGCTGCGGGACTTCCCTCTTCTCTATTCTGATCCAGTATGTGATGCTCATATAGAACACCACTTCATCTTCTTCTCGCTCTTCCCTAACATATCATCCTCAGTTGTATCAGTCAATCAATACCCTTCCTTGAGAGCTATTATTGTTCTCCACGGCCTACCCTCATCATCCATTCCCTCGAGCATCACCATTTCCCTTTGTACTATGGCTGCTTCCAATTCTATAGGGATTGTCTGTCCCTCCTCTTCGTCCATAGGTATTTACGGTCTAAACAACAACTCATCAGGTGTTCTCACAATATTTCCCACTAGGCCAGGTAACCATGTCAACAGAATGCTCCCCCTATATAGAAAGACTTCTGGATCTATTGGAATGCCTCACAAAACCACTTGCCCTGTGAATGCTAGTATATATTCGCCCAGGTTTAAATGGTGTATCCCTGGAGTGGAACACACTATCTCTTGATCAGTGAATGAAATCATCATGTTAAGTTTTGGCATCAAATCTCCTCCCAAAATGTTAACTGGTGTCTGCCGTGAATACAACAAAGGAACAGACATGTCACACTCTTCTATGGAGACTGATAATTCATCAGTAAAAGGAAGTCAACTTGTAGCTTCAGAGAACCCTTGAGTATTCATGGAAATTCCCGACATTTGATATTTTCCATCTCGTATCCATGAACGAGTAGCCCCAGTGTCTAATAGAAAAGAAAAAGATTTGTTTCCTAACGTCAGATCGACCCTTGCTTCCTCTTGGGGATCTGGTGTCACAGATAGTACTGAACACATCAAGTCACCCTGTGAGCTGTCCTATTGTGGGTACATACTCATTCCCGTCCCTGTGAAAGGATTCCCTCCCACCACAGTGACACCTCCTATTCTAGGTGTCAATGCTTGTCCTGTGGTTGCGTACTGTTGTACCTGCATAGGGGCTTGTTGCGACTTCCCCTGCAGTGGATTCATTTGTACTTGCTCTGGTTGCTGTACCTGCTGCACCTGCAGCTCTTGTGTCTGATACACTGTCTGATCTTGGGCAAAACCCTTCCCTAGTTTGTGTACTATATGGTGGAGGATAAGCTGTCCCACCTCTTGAGAATTGGCAATTCTGTACATTCCCTTGGCTCCCACATATGCGTGCAGTGTGCCCTGTCATCCTACAAGTCCAACATACAGGGGGAGCCCACCATAACTAGTTCCCCTTGATTAAATCCTCCCTGTGTGTTCTGATTCCCATTCTGAGCACTCTGAAACTCACCTTGATTATTTTGGAATCCGCCTCTTTCCCTGTAGCCCATAGCTCTGCCTCGTGATACAAACCCATTACCACCTTGGTCCATTGGGTGCTGATTACTAGCCTGCGATGTAGCCACTGCTTCCTGTGTTTCCAGTCCTTCTCCACTTGTCAATACCGCCCCTTCTATGGCAAATATTGACAATTATCTCTGAACCAACTTGGCTTCCTTGACTTTCCTTGACGCATCTTTCTTCTTATTTTCCTCTTGCAGTAACCGACAATGATGCACTATTGTCAGCTGTATCTCAGCCCATGGTTTTGCTTCCATTCCCACTAATTTCTTCATTTGTCTCTGCACTGGCTTAGGTAACCCCTGACACAAAATGTTGTAAAATAATGCCACTCTTTTTTCCCACAGCTCCCGTGTTTCAAGTTGCCATCGCTCTTGAATATCCTGAATGTAAGCAATAGGGTCTTCATCTTCCTTCATTTTACGTGTCATAATTGCTCTCATATCTGATGTGTCAGGCTACTGCACCCTGACTGCCCTGCACACATGAGCTCTGCAATTATTAAACAGTGCCCCATCATGCTCTGTGTATTGTGCCATCACACTTGCATAGCCCTGCTCTCCTCCATATGTCATCAGCTCACTCCCCAAGAATAGCTGCCAGGGGACCCTTTATGTTCCATATAGCCAATGTGTTTCCTCCTGTCATTTTCTCTAACTCGTATATCCATTTTCCAGCACCTGAAGTCAAACTCGAGAGCTTACACCTTATATTATCTTTGTCCATCTGCAGCCATGGAATATATTGTGGTCTTGCTCTCCCCTTTTTCCAGTAAGATACTCTGTGTAAACCCTAACCCGTTGTCGGCTCCCATTGTCATCCTATCCATGGCAGGGACAATCATCCCTGTCCACCTCCTTGATGGCAGCATCCTTAACCAGCTCCCATAAAGCGGTGATTCTCCCTTCTCACTATACAATCGTCCTCTGGGATGCTCTGGATAGGCTATAGGATCTGGTGTCCTATCCTTTGGTTGTTCTAGATCAGACCATGTTACTTCTTTATCTATCTGCAGGCTTCCCTCAGGGGCACACATGCTTCCTTCCTCTTCCCCAAGGAAGGATTCTCGTTCCTCTTCTGACACATCTAGTCCCCAACTAGTGACTATCATCCCCTTCACCCTTATCTAGGTTCAGTCTGCTTAAGGACAAGGCTCTATGCCCAAGACAGAACAGATTTTCTTCTTCACTTTGTGATTGAAATGCTAGGGATGAATTCCCCTTCCCTCGACTTCCATATTTGCTACCTTCCTTTAGTACATGATAGGCCTTATCGATTCTATCTCAGATGCTTCCCGCATCAAAGTTTTCTTCTTCCAATACTATTCTAGATGCCACTTCTATTCTATCCCATCGTATTGTTGGGCTTGGCCCTACAAGTTCCTTACGAATAAGGCTAATATCAAGATCCCGCTGCTTCCTCCGTCGTTCTAATTCTTCATCTAGTTCTCTTTGCTTTCATGTCTCCCTTCTAATTCTCTCCTCCTCTTGTACATGTTCTTCTCTCCTCAATCCCTCCCTTCTTTCCTCTTCTTCCCTTCGTCTCTGTGTCCATTTCTTTGCTTGCTCCTCCTCCCTCTTCCTTTCTTGTTTATCCCTATCTTCTGTTCCTCTCTGCCTATTGTCATACTTTCTTTGCTCTTCTGCCCGCTCCTCTTTTTTCTCTTGCTGCTCCTGATACATCTGCTCCTGTTGCTCCCTGCTCTTTCTTTTAACCTTTTTTCATGTTCCCTGTCTTTCCTATCTTGTTCGTCCTGATCTTCTCTTTGTCTAACCTCCTCGATGCTTTTCCCATCTAGCTTGAGTAATATCTGTCCTCCCATCCATTCATCCTGCATGAGCGTTACCTCGTCAGCTTTATCCTTCTCCCCTTTCCATCTCTTAATCTCTCTTTATTTTTCTGTCGATACAGTCGATCGCTAACTCTTCTCTTCTTTGTCTTGTACGATCTTAAAGATCTGCTCTTTTCTCTTATTCTCCTCTGGAATATCGTCATTGCTATCAGCGAGCGGTTCGCATATCGGATTACTATACCCTGTTGCTGCTTTCAGTTCATTTAAAGGATAAAACCCTATTTCTTCTGCACTTGCGTCTTTGACTTCAGGCGAGATAAGGGGAGCTGAAGGCTCAACACCTTCCTCCTTGCACTGACTAAGTATCCACTCCTCAGGTTGCAGATCTTCCCTCTTTTCTTGAGCTCTAGGATAACTAGTCTTTTCTCCAATTTTGTCCCTGTGTATGCAGCATGCAAGTATGTGGTCAAGTGTTGCAATACCACTTTTGACAGTGATACACCTTGTGGCCACGGCATGAACATTTTATCTTCTGTGCCTTTCACCCATTCCGCACTACACTGTTTGAGCTTGGGCACGTGCTTTGGCGATATCTTACATAAGTGCATCAGAGGAGTGTCTCCCATTAAGACAAGTCTCAATTGACTGTCAATACTTAACAGGCTTTATAAAATACTCTCACCACCTTTTTCAACACTTTTTAAACAACAAATATGAGCGTGCACCAACAATCGCCACTCAAGCCTTGACTTTCTCACTTTGCTACGTCTACCTCTGGATTGGTACCAACCGCTTTACTAGATAGTCAATGTAGCCCCTTGACTTCGTCTCAATTCATTCACAATTTTTTTATCGCTCTTCGACACCTTTACTTAATACGCAATATACAAACAGACTAGTCGACTTTGCACATGAATAAAAACACCCAGTGATAACCTTTTTTCCTCTCGCCTCTATTTTTAAATGCCCTTTCACAGGGTTTAAAATGTCACCTTACGTGACCCTGTTCACCCGTTACCTATTTTACTCCCGTTTGAGTGTGAGACGTTTTCTTCTGGATTCCCTTGAGTCAGGACTCTATCTAGGCACTACTACCTCTTCACACAATATTTCCTGTTACCTAAAATGACCACAACCCCGTCCCCTTAATTTGTCATTCCCCTTAGTCTGCTCACCATTAGTTTGGTTATTGACTCGAGCTCTTCGGTATCGTCTCCCCCTCCAACCGACCACTTCGCAGCACACACGTGGAAACCGGGCAGAGATTTCGACAAAGAGGGACCTGCCCACCATCTCGGTTCTTCTTGCAAAATTTCTATTCAGCCGATATCCACAGGAAACCCTGCAATCTCCCAGCTTAATGGCGCAGGATGCCCGATCGTCCGAAAATCAGGAGCTAGCTGATCAATGGGTCGAAACCATCCTCTGCTACCACGTGAATTTAAGGCCCTTTTTTGGGGAGCGTGTCATGCTGTGGATGGGAAGCAGAGGAACTCTTACACCAAATAATAAAACCAACTCAGGAAGATGGCAAATATTTCTGTTTTAATATCAATTGTCTAAAACAGGGAGTTACAACGGACATCAACGGACATCGCACGAGTGTTCAGCGATCATACAAAAAATTACATTTATACTACAGTAAGAATTCATCATACGTGATGTCGTACTACGTGGCAAATAAGAGAGACCTACGAGGGATTGTGATTCGTTCAAGGGGAACATCTAAGTATACTTTCTATAAGGGGTTGGGTTGTGATTGGATCTCTACTGTCAGGTGGACAACACATGCCCACCCCTAGTGCAAGTCATCTTCAACATTTATTAAGTACACAATATATCACTGGCTTTCAAAATATAAGGCCCTTCGTTATACAGCCCTCTACAATTGGTTGGCACATGCTCATGCCCTTCTGGAACATTCAGCTCACTAGCAGTACGTATGCTCAGACCCCAGGTACCAGGAGGTGGACTTGGCTGTACCTTCAGCCATGAAGATTGTCTTTGAACTTGGCCTTGCAAGGTATCATTGTCTCGGGGAATATAAAGGAGTGCGAGCACGCACTATCGTTATTCCGGAACTCCTTGCCGACCTCTATTTCCATCCTTGGCTCACGTGACCGGAGAGCATGATTTGGTCCATTTTACAGTATTTAATTGTCTTAAATTAATAAAACTTGGCATGCATGGTATTCTTTCTTTGCACCTTAACAAGGTATGATTCAGCATCTCACAGTTACTGCCTTCACAAATAGATAACCAGTCTTGGCTGCTTCAACCTTGACACCAGGCCCTGACAGCTCTTCCAGACTCATCCACGGTCTCAGCTAATTATTTTCTGCGACACAGCTCTCGGCTCTTCTCAATGGGTTTGAGCTTACTAAATATGTGACACCAACGTCCAGTTTCTATATAATGTCGGCTCTGCTGCAGTCTATTCACTACTATAGCCAGCTTCTACGATTACTTGATCGACTTGTGTTGCAGCATCTGTACATTTATTGACCGCTTGCATTTTCTGCAGTGCTCTTCGCACGTGCAATCTTCTTTTCTGATATGAAAGTTACTCAATTCTCAACTTCGTTATCAGTTTCTGTAAGGTCCGTATATTCTCTTCTTCAGTGAGTCTGCTCAGTGCATCACGCTTGTCTCTTGTGACATCACCAGTTTCTCTTTCATTCGTTGTCATATTCTTTCAGGGAGCTCCTCCCTCAGATTGTCATCTCTTTGTGGATACATTTGATAGGGTTTTCTCAATGGATACCTTTTCTCGAATATTCGTCGTGGAATAGTTGCAACTTCTGGCATCAAGCAGGGCACAATCTCAGGCTTACAGCATATGGCTGCATGGGGGGGGCGGGACTTCCTGTAGAGGCAATTAGCTGCTCCTCTACAACATACCAAATGATGAGCTTTTGGAAATCGACCACAAAAGACCCAGTCTGGGGATAAAGAGTTCCCAGAGATGGGAGGTGAAGTGTCCTAGAAGGACCCCCAGAGGGACAGAAGCAGGAGGGAGCCTGGGGTGACCATTACGCAGGGCTCATGTCAAGGGTACAGGCAGGGGGATGGAGTCCACCCACTTTTTTCAGAGGGTGGACTCAGTCCCCCAGCTAATTTGAGAAACATTGAATGTTCTCTTTGAATTTATGAATTACAGTCGTCAGTTTTGCCGGCCAGACACTTCACCACTGCACTACATAACCTGATGAGGAATAACAAACAACTGAAGGTAAAATGTCCCATTTTAATACTGCAAGATACAGGGAAAACATTTGTATTGGTTCTTGGAGATTAAAATATGCACACCTTTTAATGTTTTAAAAAACACTGTCAGAAGAAAATATCATCTCTTGGGTTTGTGTGCGTGTTGATTTTATTAAAGGCAAATACCATTTGCCATGTGCAATTTGGGTGGTTATGCAAAGCCAATTTAATTAAATGTGCATATTTCACCTTGATATGCTAATTTCTGGCGACATCACATCCCATTCAGTTTTTTGATGAGTCCCCCACTTAAATTTTTTGGACTTGACCCCTGCCATTACGAGGAAAGAAGTGGTAGAACCTGGAGTCCCGCTGAACTATGTGGCAGAGTTAGGAGGGAGGAGAAGGGGCCAGGGCAGAAGCCAGAAAGGTGTAAGGCTGCCTGGGAATATGAGATCCCATTGATTGTGGACATTCCACCGCTCCCAATGTTTTGATTATTGTTGAAAGAGGGGGTGGTTAGGAGTACCTACCGGTAGGGTGACATTGCCTAGAATAGTGGGACAGTGTTTCCATTTGTTTGTGTTAAGTGAGGGGGTTGGGAGAGGGTTCGGGGGTGGGAGACTGTGGGGGCAAAGGGCTTCAATCTCAGTGGGACTGAGATGGGAAGCTACTGGGGAGGTGGGAAAAAGATGGGGTCATGATCAAGATTATATCAACGTACATAAGGGGTCTCAACTCTCCCAATAAAAGGGTGCTCCTACTCCAAATGATGGAATGCCTGCAGGTGGACATTGGGTTAATCCAGGAACCCATCTGGTGTGCAGGGATGAAAAACAACTAAAATCTAAGGTGTTACCGACCCAGCTTTTCTCCTCAGCCAGTAGTAAGGGGGCAGGGATCATGATATTGGTCAGAAAGGACCTGGCATGATAAAGGGGATAGGATAGCACTGGTGAAAGGTAAACCAAGGGACAGGAAAATAACATTGGGATCCATCTACGCCAGAGATCTGCAACCTTTGGCTCTCCATGTTTTTGACTACAGCTCCCATCAGACTTAGCCAGAAAAGTCAATGGTCAAGGTTCATGGGATTTGTAGTCCAAAACATCTCCCTTAATGCCAGCCGAGAAGCATTCCTTTCTGAAGTGGTGCCCCTGATATCCTGGTTTGCAGAGGAGGAGTTTATATTAGAAGGAGACCTGAATTTGATAGTGGACAGACTATTGGATCATTCAAAGGGAATAGAAGCACCACCTCGACTCTCGTCCATGGCTCTCCCAAGGTTGATGGTGGAGCTAGGAGTGGTATACTCCTGGCACAGGCAACACGAGAGCCAGAAGGAATTCTCCTTTTACTCCCACGTCCATGCTACATACACACATATAGATTACATTCTAATATTCAAATCACTGCAGGAGGCCAAGCAATCTGTGTAAATGGGACCATTTCAGACCATGCCCCGATCATAATGGAAATAGATATTACACCTCTGGGTCAGGCGAGCAGGGCACGGGCACTACCACCCAATGCCATAAGGGACCCAGTAGTGATCCGGGACATTGAGTCTGACATACAAGAATACTTCAGGAGAAATCAGGCAGGGGACACTTTCCTTAATGGACATTGAGGCGCCTTCAAGGCGGTCATGAGTGTGAACCTGCTATCAGCACAGGTAGCGCTGGCAAAGATGCGCAAGGCGGGGCAGAGTAGAGTAGAGTCGGAATTGAAATCTTGGGAAGAATAGCACTATAAAATTGGGTCAAGGAAGGTAACCTTGGCGGCAGGTAACCCACCAGAGAGCGCAGCTTTACGCAATCTATATTAATATGGCTGTAAAAGCGCTGCTGAACATAAAAACAAAAAGTCTACCAGAAAAGCAATAAAACTGTCAGGATGTTTGCCCATTCCCTGAGGGGACATGAAACCAAGGGATTCATAGCGGCAACAAGGGACAAGGATGAAGGACTTCAGGAGGGACATAAGGGGGAAAATGAGGGCATTTCATTCATTTTCCAGAGCATTATACAGCAATGAAGCCCGCAACAGGGAAGCCCAATGGAAATACATTGTAGGGGCGGGCCTCAAATTGATTAGTGAGGTGCAGAGACAGAACCTACACTGCCCAGTCGAGAAGGAAGAAGTCATAAGGTCTATTGCCTCCTTATAAGCTAATAAAGCTCCAGGGCCGGACGGCTTTACTGGCCAATTCTACAAACCATTCCCCAAAAAGTTGCTTGAGCCCTTAACTAACCTAATGGACTCCTTCACTCCTCCAAGGGCATAACTAAGACCATTGGCCTCATTATGAGTCAGCCGGTCCGGAAACAACAGTGGCAGTAAACCCGCCGCCACCATTGTTTCCAGACCCGCTGATTCCGAGTTCCTCAGGCGGGAGGTGTCACTCCCGCCAGGTCTGACTTGGCGGGACTAACGCCACCCACTTGCAGACAGAAATGGAAACACCGGCTCCGTCATAGGTGTTTCCATTGTCCCCATCCCCATGGAGTCAATCTGGGACTCCATCGGAATGTGAATTTACGAAATTCCGCCTCCGGTATTACCGGGTCACCGGGATTGTAATGACGGACTCGTAATGTGGCCCCATGTCTCTAGCGACTATTGCAATAATCCCCTAAACTGGTAAGGACCCCACACAATGCGGGTCCTATAGACCCATCACCTTACAACATTGATTTCAAAATCATTAGCAAGGTCATGGCAAATAGACTGGACTCTCTGCTACACGACTTGATAGACTCGGGCCAGGTGGGATTTATTAGTTTCAGGAAGACCTTTGATAATGTCAGGAGAGTGATGCACCTGCTAGATAAAGTAGATTGATTCAGGTGGGGTTCTGCTGTGCTGTTGTTATTGGATGCAGAGAAAGCATTCGACAGGGTGGACTGGACCGTTCTAGACAAAACATGAGAGCAGTGGGATTGGGGAGACCTTTAGAGGGTGGGCGTTGGCAGCATTCGCTCAGCCGGCAGCCAGAGTAAGAGTGAATGGCTGACTGAGCAAATGCCTATCTGGAGAGAGGCCAGACAGAGTTGCCCACTCTCTGCTTTTGTTTGCTATTTCTATGGAGCCGTTTGCGGAAAGGGTAAGGGCTGACGCGATTATAAAGGGAATACAATTTGGAAAGCATGAGCATAAGTTGGCTATGTTCATAGATGATATGTTGGTGGTAGCAACGAACCCGGAGAAATCCTTAATGGAGCTATTAGGTGAACTGCAGGAATATGAGGAGGTGGTGGGATTCAAAATCAATATGACAAAATCTGAGATTCTCCCGCTGGGAGTGAGACACAAATTAAACCAGCATGCCCGTTCACATGGGTGAGTACATCTATCCAGTACCTGGGTGTTAAGGTCACCACAAACCCAGACAACTTGTACCAAGCTAATTATGCCAGGGTGTACCAGTTGATCAGAGAAGAGGAGGCGAAAAGGGTCAGATTGGCCATTTCTTGGGTGGGACGAATTAATTTGATTAAGATGTCTGTTCTTCCCAGTGGTCAAGTGGGGGGCTCATCAACAAATGCAATGGGATGTGATATCGCTGGAAATTAGCATATCAAGGTGAAATACGCACATTTAATTAAATTGGCTTCGCATAACCACCCAAATTGCAAAGGACAAATGGCATTTGCTTTTCATAAAATCAACACACACACACAAAACCAAGAAAGGATATTTTTTTCTAATAGTGTGCATGTTTTAAACTCCAAGAACCAATACAAATGTTTTCCCTGGAACTTACAGTAACAAAATTAGTAATTTCACCTTTAGTTGTTTGTTATTTTTCATCAGGTTATATAGTGCAGTGGTGAAGTGTCAGGCCTTCAAACCTGACGAATGCGCTTTGATCCCCGAGGCTGGATATAATTTGTGAACTCAAAGAGGACATACACGGGCTAATTCATGGAATCAAGAGCAGAAGAAGCGCACGCGGCTGGCGCACAGAGGGAGAGTGTGCCAGCTTCCGCCAGCTGTGTGCACCAAAACCCATTTTGACGCACTGCGTATTCATGGATTCAAACATGCATAACCAGCCGTGGCAGCTACGCCCCCAACCCTGCCCCTTGTGCCAAAAACAGCCGCACAAATCCCCTACATGGCACAAAGGCCAGAGGACCAGTATACAGCCACCAAACAATGAAATTGCGCTAAAAACACCACTCAACCCCACCCGCGCCAGCCCAATCGCGTGTAAAACTCCTTGCGCATCCCTCAGAATACGTGTACCCCACTCGTACCAGCCCAATCGTGTATAAAACTCCTTGTGCACACCCTGCAATACTCGTATCCCGCCTGCGCCAGGCAAATTACGTGGAAAAGTCCCCCCTGTGGTGTGGGCTGCCTGCAGGGCATGGTCAGGGTGGATGGGCTGCCTGCGGGTCATGGTCATGGTCAGGGGTGATGAGGTGGCTGTGGGGCATGGTCAGGGGTGTAGGTTGATCCCCTGTGGTGTGGGCTGCCTGCCGGGCATGGTCAGGGGTGCAGTGTGGTCTCCTGTGGTGAGGACTTCCTGCGGGTCATGGACAGGGGTGATGGGCTGGCTGCGGGGCATGGTCAGGGGTGTAGGGGGGCCCCTGTGGTGTGGGCTGCCAGCGGGGCATACCCAGGGCTTTAAGTGGGCCGGGGCCTGCCGGGGCCAGGCCCCGGCAGTCTCCAAAAAGTGGGACTGAGCCGGGGCCCTGCCGGGGCCCCCGTCCCACCACACGCAACATTGGCTGGATGCATGAACCCGTCGCGGCGGCAGCCACGACGGGAGATGCGCCTGCCATGAAGTCAGGCGATCTGACAGAAGTGGCAGCCAACCACAGCGATGCTGTGCCTGGCTGCCACTTCTGTAAGTCATAGTAACTGCCTCTGGTGACCTCTCGCGCGAGGGGTCACCAGAGGCAGTTACTGTCCCTTTGTTTCCCCAGGTCGCCGAGGCGTCTTTAACCCTCAGCGAACCTGGGGATTCCTTGACATTTTTCGAGGTTTATGAAAGATGGCTTGAAAAGTACACAATTCAAGCCATCTTTTATAAAGCTTTGCCGACGGACAATTTTGTCCGTAGCCAAAGCTTTATAAAAGATGGCTTGAATTGTGTACTTTCAAAGCCATCTTTTATAAAAACCGAAATGTTTAAAAAAATAAAATGGCCTGAAAAGTAGGCAAACCGTAAGGTATGTACACACACACATATATATGCATGTTATATATCTGTGTGCGTACCTTACTATGGTTTGTGTACTTTGCAAGCCATCTTATCTAAACATAGAAATACATATTTCTATGTTAAGAAAAGATTGCTTGCAAAGTACACAAACCATAGTAAGGTACGCACACAGATATATAACATGCATATATATGTGTGTGTGCATACCTTACGATTTGCGTATGTTTTAGGCCACGCCCCCCACAAGCCACGCCCCCAAATGAGGGCCCCCCCCTCGATTTCTTACCCCACTTAAAGCCCTGGGCATACCCAGGGGTGTAGGGTGGTCCCCTGTGTTGTGGGCTGTCTGCGGGGCATGGTCTGGGTGGATGGGCTGCCTGCGGGTCATGGTCAGGGTGATGGGCTGGGACAGGATTACACACAGGCACCTTCGTGGCTACCTGTGCTGCCTCCTGCCCCTTCCCCTGGACTGCACTACTCGCATCAGTGGAACCACTTCCTCCAGGCCCCATGAGTGGAGCTGATACGGCCTCTTCCTCAACCACACCCCCCACCAACCTGCATGACTCGGTGCCGTCTTCCTCAGTACGCCCCTGTGGGGGCTCAGCTGCCCCTTCTGCTGCTGAGGAGTCACCTCCAACCTTGGCCTCTTGGACCTCTCCTCGGCAGCTGCGAGTATAGACGCAGCACCAGACTCCTCACTCCCCGGAAGATATTATAACCTGGGAGGGGAGCTGTGCCCTACGTTTCCGGCTGGCGGTGGCATCCCTGCCGCTGGGCTCCAGAGCAACGTCTCCGCCGTCTCAGTCGATGCTGCAGACTGGGAGAGACAGAACACAGGCATCAGGGCACCGTACAATAGTCTGCTACACACATAACAGTTGCACATGAGTGTCAGTGTCAGACATCACAGATGGCATCATACTCCCCAACACTCATGTCATTTGAACCCACACACATGCACAAATAAACTGGCATCTTCATCCATTCACATGAACGTGCATGTACATCCCAAGGGTGACAGGAAGTTGCAAGCATCACGGGGCATGACAATCACATGCACACATGCTACCACACAGACATGCCTATGGCCATCTCAGCCTCCTGTCACAGTGCAGTCGTCACCAACTGTCTCACATCAGCCAATCGGGCACCCTGTTGTGCGTGTCACATGCATCCATGGCGTCTCACAGTCACACACATACTAAACAGACACACGCACATGCACATCATGCAAGTAAATGAAGGTGGGAAGGGCATCCATGTGTCACACATCAAACATGGCATAGTACACACCCAGACATGCAAAGATGCGTGTATCAACACATGCAGTTGTGCATCATGCATACACCACTGATGTGCACCACACATGACTTTGCACACACGCAGCATGGTCATGTCCCTGCACACACACATCCATGAATGGGCCATGTCACACATATGTCCAAGCTGCACACCTCTGCCACACCTCAACATGCACTGCTTCGAATGAGAATGCACGGACACTTACCGCTCGACTCCAAACGGGTCTGCATCTCGAGGACCTGGTGGTGAAGCACTGGCCGAAAACGTTCCAGGTCCCCCATCTAGTCGATGGTAAACTGGACCCCTTCCTGAGGGTCCTGGACTTGAAGTCCTCCCAGTGCTTCTGGACTGTTTCAAGTTGCAGGATTCCACACCCTCTGTGTTGATAGCAACCACAATGTCTGACCAGAACCTCCTCCATCCTTCCTTGTGGGCGCACGGTCTCCTGAAGAGGGCATCATAATTCCCCAGGACTTGCACCACCAGGATGCCAACTTCGCTGGCTGAAAAGCTGACAGCCCTCTGCCTCTCTGGCTGGGGGTTTCCAGTGGTCTCAGATGGTGCTTGCCCCGACATGGCAACCCCCGAAGCAGGTGTGTGTGGGCAACTGGGTCCTGGGGCTGGACTGTGGAGCGATGGAACACCAGTCGGGAGTCTTCTGTTCCAGCAGGGGTGGTCACAGCAACTGGACCCCTGCAGATGGCTGATGTGCAGGCATCAAGTAGCAGGCCACGTGGGCAGCAGGCAGGCAGCAGCAGATGGCTCGTGGGAGGCTGCTTGGGGCTCTGGGAGGCAGGAAAACGGCCTTCTGGGCATGAGCGTGGTCTTCCATGTGTTGTCGCATGGCCAGCTTGATGCAGAGTGACTCGGCACGTGAAAAATCCTCAGTTCGAGGAAAGGCCCTTAGCGTGTAAGCGCGTAAGTGACATGGCATGCGTAGGCGTTGCTATGCGTATGGGGTACAGGTCCACGTAGGACGCCATTTTCCTGTACATTTTTTGTGGAGAGCGAGCGTGTGATTCTTGTACTTCTTGCGGGTTGACACGTGATTGCTTCACAACGGTTACAGTGCGTATTCCTTGTTTACTGTGGCAGAGCTCACTTCTTATTTTGGCGGGGGTGTTGCCAATGCGCACACGCACTGCGTGTACCACGTGTACGCATTTTTTGTGTTTCTGGGTGCCACAGCGTCCTGCAGGTCCATAATTCCACGCACGTGGGCTATCCAGGGTTCGCGTGCACCTTTTTGTTTTTGTTTTTGGGGTGCCCGAGCTTTGCATGACCTGTCATTTTTCCCCAGGGGTCACAGACAGCCTTGCAGGAGCACAGGAGTACCTATTCCATCTAGTACCCTGCCCTCTTCACCCCAATTGCCCAGCACAATTGCTTTCTGCACCTCCCATTCTCACAAGTACATCAGTGCCATGTTTGGGAGGTGACCAAGTGGTAAGCGAGGCAAAGGTCGCCGACCTCCAAGAGGTGCCCATAGTAGGGGACGTGGCCAGGATGAGCAGGGTGGCCAAGGTGGCATCGGTGGGCAACATGGGCAGGGTGGCCCAAGAGGGCAGTATGTCCAGGACCATTCAGGGACACCTATGCCCCCCCAGTGGGTCAGGGAGATGCAGCTGACACCATCCCAGCTCAGGCCCTGCTAGCCCGGCCTGTATTGGTCACCGAACAGGCACGGGATGACTCACAGGCCGACTTCCGTGTCACGAAGTCCAAGCCACGTGTGGCGGTGAACGTTGCTGTCACCAGGCCACGTGGATCTGGGGCAGCAATGTCATCTGCTGCCCCGAGTAGCCATGGTAAGGCGGACAGTGTTGGTCCCGGCCCCACACACCAAGGCAGTTGTGCCGCTTGGTCGTGGCAACATCACCCAGCAGTCAATGCCTGCAGTGAGACCTTTGCTCATCGTGCCATTGCATGCTTCCAGTGGCCAGTCCACCTGCGCTTCAGCCCCTACAGACCGGAGTGGCGTAAGCCACTTAGCGTCCCCACCACCTCTCAAGAGGAAGAAGCGTGCTCTTGCAGAACAGGCTGGGACCACAGACACTTCTCGCCCCTCTGGCACGTCAAGGAAGCAGAGTTTCAATAATGTGGAACTAGACGCACTTGTGGGCTATGTGTCGGAACATGTCCGCGACATGTTGGTGACGGCAGGGTGCAAGACTATGCCTGCTCAGCGTAGGGCCCACTGGCAGTGCATCGTGGACCACATTAGTTCCTTCGGATTTCTGAAGCGACCAGCTGAGGATTGCTCAAAGCGGTGGAATGACCTCAAACGCTGAGCAAAAAACAACCTGGCTTCTAACTATACCTCTACTCTGGTGACTGGCAGTGGATCACCACCAGAGGAGGATGAACTCACAGAACATGAGGAAATCGCTGGAGGGTTCATCGCAGAGGATCAGATCCAAGGCGTGTGAGACCTACCAGATCTTGAGACAATGTCCGATGAGAGCCCATGCGTGTGTGTCCAGACCATGTGTATGTTGCTTGGGTGATGTGTTGTGATCGAGTGCCAGGTCAGGCTGTGTAGTCATAACTGCAATATGTGACCCATGTAGTGCCTCCAAGCCATCCCCCGCCTTTGGGTTTGGGTTCACTGTAACCCTACTGACGACTGCAAACACTTTGCACATGATGACTGCATTTGCCCTTAAACTGCCATCATGCCACAACATTGTTATTACAGTTTTTTCTCTTTATTCTGCCTGATTAATGGAATCATTTGCATGAATAACACAGATTTGTGTGCCTTTCTGCCCGAAAATCACCATACTTCCGATAGGGATTTTGGGCCAGAAAGGCACACAGATGTGCACTTTTCACACAAATGATTCCATCAATCAGGCTGATTGACTGCTGCGCACCTACACATGTACTGCACCCGCTCACTTCTGAGCCCTGTTTCAACCTTCAACATGACAATTCCATGTGCCTCCCATCACTGTATTTGAACACACTGGCGTTGTTGCAGCGTGTGACACATGAGTGTTTTGTCCCACTCTTTTGCATGTTCTGTTTGATGATATGCATTTTACATGGATGGGGGACAGTAGTGATTAACTCCCATCTGGGTGTCCTTGTTAGTGCTGCCATGGCTATGCTACATGCCATCTGTGTGCTGGCATTTGTCATGTTTGTGGATGGTCCATGCCACTCACAGACGTATGTGTGATGCAGGTGCTATGCACCATGCAGCACATGTGTTGCTTTTTGATTTTGGAGTCATCAGTGTCTGCTTTCAGGGTCCCCTTCCACTTCATTGCCACTGCATGCATGGCTGAGTTTGTGTCATGTGTGATTTATGTATTGGATGTGTACATTGTGATGCCTAGGTGTGTCGGCTATGCTGTTCATACGTGTCTTCATGACTTCTCCTTTCATTTTGTGCAGGTGATGAGGTACTAGATGCTGTGGCGGAGGAGGAGATGGCGCAGGGGCAGGAGTACTCAGAGCCCCAACCAAGCACCAGTGGAGGACGTGGGGTGGTGCTGCATAAGAATCCATTACTCCTATAGACCATCCTGTCCACGGGTGTCTCTGGGCACACCTCTGAGGCTCTCTAGGGCTCAGGTGCTGAATCTGACATTGGGCCTCATTAGGACCCAGGCGGATTTCGCGGTGCTAAATGCACCGCGAAGCATGGCGGAAAGCCGCCGATAGCGCCATGGGGGTTGGCGGATTTACCGCCCCATTCCGACCTTGGCGGGGCGGTAAATCCCCAATCCCCATTCTGCCCTTCCCCATTCCCATTTTTGCCCCATAGGGTATAATGGGAGTGGGGAAGGAGTTAATTACGCCACCGTAAAATACGGTGGCGTAATTAACAACGAGGTCCCGTAGCGCCATGGTTTTCTCCGCCTGGTAAAACCAGGCGGAAAAGGCCGCCATGGCGCTACGGGAACTCGTAGTATGGCGGAGAGGTACGCCATGCACTACGCTGGCGTAAAACCCTCTCCGCCAGGGTCCTAATGAGGCCCATTGACAAAAATGTCCCGTCGCAAGTGAGTGTTTCTGGCATGGATGCTGTTCTGTCCGATGCACTGGGGGTAGACCCCTCAATGGCCCATTCAGTGTTGGAATGTCCACCTGTGGCGGTCACGGATGCAGGGCCACACTCCACACTATTTGCTCCGGTTCTTGGGGCAGCAGATCAAAGGAGGAATGCAGTCCTGCAGCCTCAGGCAGCGCCAGCACAGCAAGGTGCACATCACCTTGGGGCCGACAGGTGTTGTGTCCCGCAACGCGGTGGCTGTGCGGCACCGGGCAATACTGTGTGGGAGAACTCCATGTATGCAATTGCACAACAACAGGGGGCATCATGTGAGATGATGGCTCAGGCCGTGGATAGGGTGGCCACTTCCATTCTCCCCCTCCAAAGGCAGGTGGAGCTCCAGCAGCAGACAACACGGTTCACGTGCCGCTCACACAGCCAGGACATGTTGGCCACCAACAGGGACCGACGGGCTGAACAGGGGGCTCTGCGCACAGCCATATCTGCAGAGGCATGGGCCACATGGATGCTCTGAGGGAAGATAACACTTCCCTCAGAGCTACTGTGGGTGCACTTGAGGTGTCCCGGGGTAGATGGTCAGAACAGCAGCTGGAGCAGCTAACATGCACAATCTCAGCTGAGCCCCAGGCAACCTGTGAGGAGACCCGTGCATCACGTGAGGCCTTGCAGACAGAACTCTGTGCTACCTGTGACGTGCTGCATGGGAACCTCCAGACCATCATCCTGCAGAACCAAACCTTTCAAACCTGCATGCTTGCTGCCATGGAGGAGGATGCCAGGGTTTTGCGTGGTCTGCCTCTCATACCACGCACACCTTCTCATGTAGCACCAGAGGGTGACGACAGTGACAGCAGTTCTTCTCCATCGGGTAGCCGTGCAGGCCATGAGCCCACGGAAGGATTTATTATTTGTTTTCTCAACATCCATGTATGTGGTTGTTGGGATGCACCCTTCACCTCCTCCCTCCTGGGTGCCCCCCCGGTCACCCATGGCCATTTTTGTTTTTTGTTTTTAAATTTTTATTTTTCCTCTTTTTTTTGTCTATTGTGCATTCATGTTACAGTTTGTTGCTTTGTGTGGCACCCTTAGGCATCCACTATGTGTTCCAGCTGGGCCCATACAAGCTTGTCTTGTGTTTGTGATTGAGGCTTGGGGTCCAGACACATATGCTACTCCTGCTTCCCCTTTCCATGTGCTCGCAAGGGTGGCACCGTGTGACAGTAACTTACACAGAGGCATTGGGCTTCCATCAGTTGTGTGGCCAGTCTGTAGTCCAAACTGTGTATACACCCCTAGTGGGGATTAGTGATGGTTTCTCCACTGCATGGTTGATTTGTATATTGTATTCAATATTGCTCATTATGCATATTTACATGTAGCTTCTTCATGTGTTACCTTGCCTGTCTCCATTGTAGATGCAGTTCATGCTGTATGCAGTACCCTGCCACATTTGCCTACCAGCAGCACACTGAAGATGGGAGGGGTGGATGTGCTGCCTTTGTCAGATAGTCACACTTGGACTATTGTGATTGGTCACTGTCAGACGTTGCCACTGTTGGGTCCTGTATTCATGTTTTGTCATGCTGGTAAGTATATGTTCATGTGTGCAGTTTCTTTTTCATATGTGAGAGGGATTTGTCTGTGGCCTGTTTCCATTTGTGACGGTGCACTTTGTGACATTTGTGTCATGTGTTGTGCATTTATTTGGTTGCTTTCACATTGCATGCCATGGTGTCTCGGGCGGGTGACATGGGGTTTGGGAGGGGTTGGGTGACATACCAGTATTTGGGTGTGCTGTTTTGAAAGGGGGTAGTCCTTTATGCAGCATGAATGTGTGACTTTTACTGAAACGCATTGGCTCTCTTTAAGTAGCTAGGGATGCACACAATGTAGCACTTCCAGGGAAACAATCTCAGCTTGGTAGGGTTGTGACTGTTGACTGTTCCTTTGTCATCATCATTTGTCACCTGGTATGTGCCAGGTCTGTGTGCACTCCACAGGGGTGGGATGTTAGGTGAAAAATGTTGCCACAAGCTGGGTACGGGCTGCCTCGCCATGTGCCCTTTCCCCTCCCATGCGCAGCAGCTGTGCATGTGGTTGGGGATGTGAGGGCACCACCATGTCCACTGGCACGCCCCACCAGGTTGCACGTTGTGCAGGACACATGCTGCATCAATGATCCTGCATACTACTGGGGGAGCATATAGCAACTGGCCACCAGAGCGGTCAAGGGAGCGGAAACGTGACTTGAGCACTCAGAATGGGCACTCCACTATGCCCCGGGTTGCAATAAGGGCTGCGTTGTATTTTACCTCGGGTGATGTGGTGGGGTTCCGTATTGGCGTCATCATGTAGGTGCTCAGAGGGACGGCCCTGTCCCTTGGGGAGGTGATAATGGTTGTGATTAGTTGGGTTTTGCCATTTCTCTGTGTGCAACATGCATGCATGTGCACCGGCATTTGTACTCACCAATGAGCCATGTGTCGCCATGCCTCCCAGCTTCCAGGTCCCGGTTTAGGGGTGACATTCTGAATATGAAACTATCATGGGTGGCCCCTGGATAGTTTGTGTAGACAGAAGTGATTAATTCCCTTGGCATCGCATACCACCTGCATGTTGATGGAATGCCAGTGCTTGCGGTTGTGATAGATGTGCTCAGTGGCCCTAGGAGGACGTAGAGCCACATGGGTGCAATCAATGGCACAGAGCACTTTGGGGAAGTGTGCCACCCCGTAAAAGTCCTGGACCACGGCCTGCCTTTCCACGGGTGTTCTGGGCATGTATATTTTCCTGCGGACTGAGGGGCGTGCAGTCATGATCACCAACACCTGGTGTAGGCAGCATGACAGCGTGGGCCGTGAGATGCCCCCAACTATGGCACTTGTCTGCTGAAATGACCCAGTGGCCAAGAACTGCAGTACATTTAGCACCTTTTCCAAGGGGCTAAGTGCTTGGGAGCAGAGGGTGGGTGATGTGAGGTCATCCTCCCACACAGTGACCAGGTCTAGAATGATATGGGGTGGAAACCTGTACCTGCCATAGACCTGGCCATCAGGCATCCCAAAAAGGCTGGTCCTGGGTAAAATAATGGAGGGCCTGGCTATCCTCCTCCTGTGGTGTCCCACGACCACTGCTGCGAGGAACTGTACATTCATCGTGGCGGTATCAGCTTGTTTGTTGTTTGCACGCACTTTTATGCTGCGCGTGGGCGCTTACGCCAGCTTTCGCCTGGCATACGTGTTTCAGGGTTAGCTCGTCTTTTGTGGCGTGCGGGTTTCCCCTGTTCGATTCCATGAATACGTGTTGTTAGCGTGCGTGTTGGCGTTGCAAGGATTTGGCAGCGGTACTTCCCCCGTAATGCCCACATTTTCACGTGTTGTTCCCCATTCCGCGTGTTCCTCCCCCTTTTTAGGTGTGTGCGCTGGGCGGTGTGCACCTTCACTGGCCGTCTCGCGCACAGCTTTCGGGATGTCGCAATGACGTGTGTGCCACATGCGGATTCTGCGCAGATCACAGGTAAGCCACACAGAGCGACTTCCATGAATTGACAAATGGGCGCTTGCACGGCTTTCGCACGCGTGCGCGGTGATTTTCGCGCTTGCGCCCCATTTTCAGCACACATTAATTCCATGAATTACCCTGTCAATGGTTCTCATTTTATCTGGGGGGGACTGAGTCCGTCCACCCGTGTGTACCTTCGACTTGAGCCCTGGTTCTTCCCAAACTACTTGACCTCTTTCAGGATATCCCAGTGAGTATCCCTAAGGCGGACTGTCTAAAGCTACTAAAGGACCTCTTGAGATTTGTGCAGAGAGCTAAAAAAGCTAAGATTGGCAATGCATCTATAGTGGGCCCTGTGAAGGCAGGTGGGATGGGAATCCTGAACCTGAGCAGGTACCATCAGGTGGCTCATCTTCACATACTGGGTGAATGGGGCAAGGTGGAGTCTGGGAAGCAGTGGTGGGCAATGGACATGGCAGTGGGAGGGGATGACTTATGGATATGGGTCTGGTTGCCAAAAACCAGCAGACCAACCTCATTTTACATCAACCCAGTCCCGAGATCCACGATGGAAACAAGGGATGAAACCACTATGAGACTGATGTTAAGCAACTTCAATTCAGCAATCCCACTAAGTCAGTGCCTCGTCTGGGACACCCAAGGGAAGCCCTTATTTATATATTTTTATGACAAGTTATACTCTGGATGATAAACCCTTATATAACGCCCCTCTCTTAGAATCCCCCTCACACCACTGAGCCAAGAAGTAGGTTTGTTTTGCAAATTAAAAAGGTTTATTTGAAAAATTAAACAATAGATATATATCACACTTTTATAATAAATTAATATTTGATATCACACTTAGACATATGACAGTGAGTGATCAAGAATGGATGATGTTATACTAGCACACTGGTTTAATTACTTAGGAGTAGTATAGAGGATAAGGTAGCTGAGAATGCTTTACATGGTACAAGGAAATGCAAGGTGTAGAAGAAGCAACACAGGAATAAACTTGATATGATTTCAGCAAAACATAATATAATCATTTTTCCCTTTTTGGCAATTCACCCCCCCCCTCCTCTATGCAATGTAAGGAGGTGCAAGTAACACACACAATCTTCAGGAATACAATCACATTACAATACGAATTCAGTTGCCCCCTAGCAAGCTTAGATCACAAGGATGATTTTAAACACAGGCAAAGTACTTTAAATGTGGTAAGCAAAGAAGGGAAAAATAGGCTAAAATGATTTTAATTCCCTCTAGAGGTTCAGGGTGAGTGAGAGATACTTTAAATCAGTTCAGGCCAGCCCTATCAATGATTCAGGGATGGTTACCAGGTTGAAAACGGAATTCCGTAATGGAAGCAAAAGACAAATGCTTTTACACGTGGCTGGAATTAAGCAAAATGTCAAATCGCTGCAATTTAGTCGCGTGCGTCGAGAGCAATTACGGAGGAAGTATAAGGAGTAGCAAGTCGGTTTAGAGCTTGTTGGAAAGCTTAGAATCTCAGCTTTAAAATAAAAGTTAAATCACAAACGGTTCAAGAGATACGGACGATTTTGTGAAGGTAGATTCTCAAAATAAAAGTAAAGCTCAGAATGACGGATGACAGTTTTGCAGCTTTGAATCAACAGGAGGGACACGATTTCTATGATGCAGTTCTCAATAGGTTAAAATAGTTTGAAGTAGATTATATTAAACTAAGAGATTGGTTTTGCACAGTTCTGGCTGAGTACTCACACTATATTTTGGACAGGAATGCGACTTCGTCACGGATCGGGTCAATAGGTTTAGCTGCGGTTCTCTCTGCTCGGCAGGTCAATCAGGCACTGGTTCTGCTCACAGCGATCTGGGTAAGCTCTCAGCGATCTGGTCTGGGTCTGGTCTCTCTGGATCTCTGGTCTCTCTGGATTTGAAGTCTGGAGTCTCCCGGCAGAGCATCCCGCAGGAAAGTGGAAAGTGAATCTCATTATCTGGCTTCCAGTGGCTCTTTTTATGTCTTTTGAAAATGGGTGTGGATGCTAACTTTCTTTGCCCAACCCACTAAGGGTTCTGATAGGTCAAGGATTTCTCTATGACCTGATTTGAGAAGGGAGCAGTGAGTCATCCTATGTCATCCGGTGTCATGTTTATGGCTTACAGAAAGGACACTCCCCTTGTCAATTTGCCCACAAATCTATTTCTGATCCAAATACATATTTCCCAGATACACAAGTGGTTGACATTACATGTACAGATTGCAGATGACTTAAGGTGCATTCTTGTTCAACTCTGATCTTCCTAAGAGCTTGCATTCAAAAATGACAACTTATTTTCGTTTTTAGTTGGTTTACCAATATCGGACGTTTACCAAAAATGGCACAAATGTACACCGCCTTCCTACACATATTCCAGCAAATTTTCATTTTTCTAGCGTGAACCCCGTGTCTGCAATCTCCATAATTCATGGGGTTTTGCCTCAGAACATCGTACGGAATTGAGTTTAGACTCAAATTGTAGGTACATATTCCATTTTAAGGATCTCCAAATTGTACATTCCTGTCATCTGGTTACAATTAGTTATCAGTGTTTTTTATAAAACATATATTTGCCTTCAATTCAATTCACAAAAAGTGTCTGGGTCCGCCCCCAGAAGCTTGGTGAGTCAGAGATCACATGTCTCTTCTTCCAGGCAGAGCTCTGTTTACAGTCCACACCCAAATCAGCATACTCCATTCAATTGAAAGAGTCTATTGTGTTGACTGAGGTCAGCAGACCAGGGGGCCACTCTGCATTTGGTTAGCATGACCATGTGATCTCCTGGATGTTGCTGGTAAGGGCTGGTGTGAATGCTTCCCATGGACAAAGGCCCTTTGAACTGTTTTAATTGAATCAGACTGCCTCCTGGGAACAAACCTTTGAAGTCCCAGCTAGCTCAGGATGCTGTTTAGCTTCTGCAATACAGGTCCCCAGTCAGAGTTTAGACCTCTAGCGCCGGTTTGTGGAAAATGCCGGTACTGCACCTATTTTTGGGATCTGTCTGTAACGCTCACCTGATTCCCGTAGAGGCGCCGGTCTTGACTGGGCGTATACCGTATCTTCAAAGGTGATGTGTAACACACGGCTGGCTCTTTGGGCTGGACCTCTGTGCACTGTATGTCTGACTCGAAGGGTAAGATGTCTGCAGATAGAAAATATGGGATTAAGGAACTGGGTTATTGAATGTCTCTCTCTTCTTCCCTTTCTCTTCTCCTGTAGAACCCCAAAGGTTAACGCTCTCACCTTAGGTAAGTGAACGCCGTGCTCTCCATCTGCCTCGGGGCAGGGTGCTGTAACCAGTTTCTTCACTGGATAAGGGGAGCAGGCCTCTTGACTTCAGAGGACTGCTGTCCGTCGTTTACTGCACGAACGGTAAGTTTCGAGTAATTCTAATGTCTTTAAAGTCTTTAGTAATGATGTTTCTTGTTTTGCAGGGTTCCGGCGATGGCGGATGACGGGCTGAAGTGAGTTGAAGATGGAGCCCGTGTGATGAATAGAAGCGCCTGGAAGCACGTAAGTAAGCGCTTGTTGCCTGCTTCACGATGCGCTCTAACTGTCTTTTTATTTTGCAGGTACAAGTTCGGAGCGGCTGCAGGGTGCCGGAATACCCACTGGGTTAGATGTGGAAAGGAGTAATGGCACGTGAGTATTAAAGTTCCCCAATGTCTTTAAACGCACCTTGTTTTGTCTTTCAGATGCGGGATGCAGCGCCGAAGGCCTCCGGAGCGTGCAAAGAGTTGGTAAGCTTTTGTCTTTCAAATGCCGGAATGCAGTGTGAAGACCTCCGGAGCGCACGAAGAGTAGGTAAGCCTTTGTCTTTCAGATGCCGGAATGCAGCGTGAGGCGTTGGTGACAGCCGATGGACCAGGTAAGTGAAGAGCTGTCACTGAAGACCGTAATGCTAACCTGTTCTTTCTTGTCTTTATAGGTGTTGCTGAAGACTGGATTCAGGATGGTAAGCCTTTTTCCTTAGGCCCAGGATCAGATGCAGAAGATACGATGAGCGTTCTGCTGCAGAGGATGCAGAATAACGCAAAGCAAGATTCATCTATCGGGTGTGGTTTAAATAGCCTCCTGTAGTGCTTAGGTCGCTCCTTCCACAGCCACGCCTAGGTAAGAAAAGAGTTCCTGCTTTCCAGAAGAGTTCCAGTGTTCTGAATCTAGGGAGTGGCTCCTGCCCCACCCAACAGGAAAAGTAGTTCCAAGCAGAAGAGGATCAGAGGCTCAACTGGCAGGCAAGTAAGCAGCATGGTCTGCTGCAGGTAAGTCCACCCAAGCATTATGAGCCCGGCGCTTCCAGCGCTGGGACTGGGCATATTTATGAGCCTGGTGCCACTGGCGCCAGGACTGGGTCCAAAAGGTCCCAATTGGGACTGGTTGGCACTCGGAACCTGGGTTATGGATCTGCTTCCAAGGGAGTTGGGAAAACCCTGACCTTTTGGAAGCAGAGATCATGACAGTACCCCCCCTCAAGGCCCCTCCCAAACCGGGCTTCTCCGGGGGTTTTGGCTTGTCAGGAAATGTTCGGTGAAATCTTTTGATTAGGCGAGGAGCGTGGACATATTCAGCAGGTTCCCAGGATCTCTCTTGGGGGCCGTATCCTTTCCAGTCAATTAGGTAAAATAGTTTAGATTTGGAGATCTTGGAGTCCAGAATGCTTTTGACTTCAAACTCCAGTTCTCCATCAACTAGGATAGGTTTTGGAGATTTAGTTAGTCGGGTTTGAGGTTGCACGGGTTTTAATAGAGAGACGTGGAAGACCGGATGTATCTTCATGTGCGGGGGCAAGTCCAACTTGACCGCTACTGGGTTTACTATGGTAGTGATGGAATAGGGACCAAGGTATCTTTGGTTGAATGTGCGTGGCCCTTTTAGAGGTAGATATTTGGTGGATAACCAGACTTGATCCCCTACTTGATATTGAGGGGCTTCCTTCTGATGTTGATCTGCTCCTTTCTTGTATTGTTCTTTAGCCCTTTGAAGGTCAGAAACAGCTTCCTTAAAGGCTTGGGTGATTGTAGAATGCAGGTAGTCTACTGCTGGTGTTTCAAGATCTTGGAGGGGATCCAACTCCGAGGTTCGAGGGTGACTGCCGTACAAAAGAAAAAACGGGGTTTGCCCAGTTCCCGAATGGACAGAGTTATTGTAGGCATATTCGGCTATCCAAAGGATGTCTTTCCAAGTTTTTTTCAGTTTGTTGCAGCATGCAGCGTAAATACTGTTCCAGAGTTTGATTGGTCCTCTCGGTTTGTCCGTCGGTCTGAGGGTGGTGACTGGTCGATAGTCTCACATCAATTTGAGCCGACCGACAGCAACTTCGCCAAAAATGAGAAATAAATTGACTACCTCGATCCGAAATTAGAACCGAAGGAAAACCGTGCAGTCGGACGATGTTTTCGAGAAATTCTTGGGCCAGAGTTGCTGCTGTTGGCAAGCCTTTGAGCGGAATGAAATGCGCCATCTTGGAGAATAAGTCCACGATTACTAGAATCGTATTGTATCCGGAGAATGGAGGTAGATCGGTGATGAAGTCCATAGAAAGCGTATGCCAAGGGCGAGGTGGGATGTCAATAGGGCGTAAGAGGCCTGCTGGTCTTTCCTTTTGACTCTTGTTTTGGGCGCATACTCCACAGGACATTATAAAGTCTCTGATATCTTTTTTCCAAGACGGCCACCAGAAGTAGCGCTTGATCTTTTCTGAGGTCTTGGCCATACCGGGATGTCCTTCCATTAAAGAATCATGATAACAAGAGATTACTTTTTTCTGTAAATCTGTGCTGGGTAGGTATAATCATTCTTGGAAATACAATAAGTTGTCCTTTACTGCAAAGTCCTTTCCCTGCAGATGCCAATTCTATATGTGTGCTGGAGTTACAAGTTGCCTGGCTTTATCCTTAACTTCCTCTATGGATTCTGTGGCGATTACACCCAGAATTCTTTGTTCGGGAATGATTGGTACAGGTTTAGGGTTGATCAAGTGTTCTTCCACTCCCATCCGAGAAAGGGCATCAGCTTTACCGTTCTTTGTACCAGGTCGATAGGTAATTATGAAGTCAAACTCGGCAAAGAATAATGCCCAACGGAGTTGTCTAGAGGATTGGGCTTTTGCGGTTTTCAAATATTGCAGGTTTCGGTGATCCGTAATCACAGTAACGGTGTGTCGGGCCCCCAGCAGATAATGCCGCCAAGCCTTAAAGGCAGACTTGATAGCCAGAAGTTCCTTGTCAGTAATCATGTAATTGATTTCAGGAGGCGAGAATTTGCGGGACCAAAATGCCACGGGATGCAACTGATTGGTTACCGGGTCCTTTTGTGATAGAACTGCCCCCATAGCAAGGCTTGAAGCATCAGTTTCCACGATGTAGGGGAGTTCGGGGCGAGGGTGTTTTAAGATTGGTGCAGAGATAAATTTAGTCTTCAAATCCTGAAAAGCTTGTTCCGCCTCGGTAGACCATTCAAAACGTTTGTTTTTCTTTAACAAGGCAGTGATGGGCTGGACTATTCGAGAGAATTCGGGGATAAACCTGCGGTAAAAGTTATCGAAGCCTAACATGCTTTTCACACCTTTTACGGAGGATGGTGATGGCCATTTGAGAACTGCATCGACCTTCTTTGAATCCATAAGCACTCCGCCAGGTGATAATATGAATCCCAAGAATTCAACTTCAGTCACGTTGAAAACACATTTTTCCAACTTAGCGAAAAGTTTGTGTTGACACAATCTTTCGAGGACCATTTTCACGTGTTTCCGATGTTCAGATTCCGATGAAGAATAAACGAGGATGTCGTCAATGTAAACAACAACACACACATCTATGAGCTCTCTGAGGACATCGTTCATAAAATATTGAAAGGCGGCCGGGGCATTGCAAAGTCCGAAGGGCATGACCTGATATTCAAATAGCCCATACTTGGTGCGCAAGGCCGTCTTCCATTCATCGCCCTCTTTTACTCGTACCAAGTGGTAAGCTCCTCTAAGATCCAGCTTTGTATATATGCATGCTTTTCTGACTTGGTCCAGGAGTTCAGGGATCAAAGGTAACGGATATCTATTCTTAACGGTGATCTGGTTCAGGGAGCGATAATCTATACAAGTTCTAAGGTCTCCTTCCTTTTTTGGAACGAAGAACAAAGCTGAAGAAGCAGGGTCTTGGAAGGACGAATAAACCCATTTGCCAGGTATTGATCCAGGTATTGTCGAAGGTGAAGGTTCTCAGGCTCGGTGAGGGCATAAATTCTACTACAAGGAGGAGTAGATCCAGGTCTATCTGGCAGTCATAAGACCTATGAGGAGGTAGAGAGTTAGCCTGATCCTTCCGGAAAACATCTTGGTATTCTAGGTATTCGGGAGGTAACTGGGGAGTCTCTGAAGAAATTGCTGCCAGTGCAACACCAGGTGGAGGGTGACAAGTAGAGACACATTCTGGAAACTGGACCGTTCTTGCTCGCCAATCGATCAGAGGATTGTGTTTCTCTAACCAAGGTATTCCTAGAATAATCTGAAACTGAGGGGCCTTGATCACATCGAACACGATCTTCTCATGGTGTCCATCTTGACTTACTAGCGTCACCTCTTGAGTGGTATGTGTTACTGGCCCGGAGGCTATCTCCGTACCATCCACCGTAGTAATGACGTCCTTTACAGCCTTGGGACAAAGAGTTAGATTCATCCTCAAAACCATTTCATGATCCACATAATTGCTGATGGCACCGCTGTCGACGTAAGCTCCAATTGCATGTAATCGATCCGGATTATCTGGGCTAATGAGGACCATAGGTATCACGAAATGCGAGGTCACGGAACTGGTTTTCACGCTCGGCAAGAGGACCTCTATTCTTGTCGGGCGAGGTCGTTTCCCTGCTCAGAGTTTGTAACTTTGGTAACTGCAGCTCCTACTGCCTTCTTGGCAGGTTTCACCGGACAGTCTTGAAGAAAGTGCCCTGAGTTTCCGCAATAGAGGCATAATTGCAACTGTTTTCTCCTTTCCCGCTCCTTTTGTGTTAGAGGACCTTTCAGACCCCCTATTTGCATGGGTTCCCCGGAGTCTACTCCTTTGGAAGGAGTTGGCGGTTTGGAAAATACTCGAGCATCAAACTTGGAACGATCGGCCTTCCTGTTCTGCAGTCTGTGATCTATTTGAACGACTAAGTCTATATAGTCCGAACAATCTTGTGGGGGATTCACTACTTGGGCTAACACATCTTTGAGCTCTCCACGTAGACCTCTATAAAACAGCGTAATCCTTTTGTCCTCAGGCCATTGAGTTTCCACTATCAGTCTGTTGAAAGACGCAATATAAGCCAAAAGGTCTTGATTACCTTGTCGCAACGAAAGAAACTCATTGTCCAAGGCCTGCCCCTGTGAATGTCTTGCGAACAGTTTTTCCATACTGAGCTGAAAAGCTTGAAAATCATGGAGGACCGGATCATCTTGATTTACTAGAGGGATCGACCAGTCTGCCGCATTGCCACTAAGGTACGAAAGCACAAAAGCTACTTTAGCTTGATCAGTTGGAAAGGCTGCTGGCCGGCATAAGAAATGCAACCGGCACTGATTGATAAATACTGCAAACCTCTTTGGGTCACCAGAAAATCGTTCGGGCGGAGCCAGAGGTACATTCCCAGGTAGGTTGATCTGCACTGGATTCATAGAGGATGTAGAAGGAAGATTTCCCCAGATGCGGGTAACGGGGTCTGTCCGGCTTGTGACTGTAGCAATTGTCTAGCGAGATCATCTCTTCGCTCCTTGGAAATAATCAGTTCCCTTCTTAGAGCGTTTGTTTCCTGACTGGCTGCATGCACTTCTGCCCTTAGTTCCCCAAGTAACTGGGCTAGCTGGTCGGTATCCGAGGTTTCCATAGCGCCTGGACGGGAGTTTTGTGGTAGGCTTTGCGTTCTGTAACGCTCACCTGATTCCCGTAGAGGCGCCGGTCTTGACTGGGCGTATACCTTATCTTCAAAGGTGATGTGTAACACACGGCTGCCTCTTTGGGCTGGACCTCTGTGCACTGTATGTCTGACTCGAAGGGTAAGATGTCTGCAGATAGAAAATATGGGATTAAGGAACTGGGTTATTGAATGTCTCTCTCTTCTTCCCTTTCTCTTCTCCTGTAGAACCCCAAAGGTTAACGCTCTCACCTTAGGTAAGTGAACGCCGTGCTCTCCATCTGCCTCGGGGCAGGGTGCTGTAACCAGTTTCTTCACTGGATAAGGGGAGCAGGCCTCTTGACTTCAGAGGACTGCTGTCCGTCGTTTACTGCACGAACGGTAAGTTTCGAGTAATTCTAATGTCTTTAAAGTCTTTAGTAATGATGTTTCTTGTTTTGCAGGGTTCCGGCGATGGCGGATGACGGGCTGAAGTGAGTTGAAGATGGAGCCCGTGTGATGAATAGAAGCGCCTGGAAGCACGTAAGTAAGCGCTTGTTGCCTGCTTCACGATGCGCTCTAACTGTCTTTTTATTTTGCAGGCACAAGTTCGGAGCGGCTGCAGGGTGCCGGAATACCCACTGGGTTAGATGTGGAAAAGAGTAATGGCACGTGAGTATTAAAGTTCCCCAATGTCTTTAAACGCACCTTGTTTTGTCTTTCAGATGCGGGATGCAGTGCCGAAGGCCTCCGGAGCGTGCAAAGAGTTGGTAAGCTTTTGTCTTTCAGATGCCGGAATGCAGTGTGAAGACCTCCGGAGCGCCTTTGTAGTAGGTAAGCCTTTGTCTTTCAGATGCCGGAATGCAGCGCGAGGCGTTGGTGACAGCCGAGGGACCAGGTAAGTGAAGAGCTGTCACTGAAGACCGTAATGCTAACCTGTTCTTTCTTGTCTTTATAGGTGTTGCTGAAGACTGGATTCAGGATGGTAAGCCTTTTTCCTTAGGCCCAGGATCAGATGCAGAAGACACGATGAGCGTTCTGCTGCAGAAGATGCAGAATAACGCAAAGCAAGATTCATCCATCGGGTGTGGTTTAAATAGCCTCCTGTAGTGCTTAGGTGTCTCCTTCCACAGCCACGCCTAGGTAAGAAAAGAGTTCCTGCTTTCCAGAAGAGTTCCAGTGTTCTGAATCTAGGGAGTGGCTCCTGCCCCACCCAACAGGAAAAGTAGTTCCAAACAGAAGAGGATCAGAGGCTCAACTGGCAGGCAAATAAGCAGCATGGTCTGCTGTAGGTAAGTCCACCCAAGCATTATGAGCCCGGCGCTTCCAGCGCTGGGACTGGGCATATTTATGAGCCTGGTGCCACTGGCCCCAGGACTGGGTCCAAAAGGTCCCAATTGGGACTGGTTGGCACTCGGAACCTGGGTTATGGATCTGCTTCCAAGGGAGTTGGGAAAACCCTGACCTTTTGGAAGCAGAGATCATGACACTGTCTTGAATTAATACATTTCCAAAAGAAAGGATTTTACTTGATAGTATATGATCCTTGCTAGACATGGCATTGATGTGGATCTGTAGTAGAGTAAAGTAAAACACTCAACCATAGTTGGATTTTTGTTTGGTGGTTCCGGGCCCATGATCTTAGCAATTTTTGACATTAATAAAAACAGGTTTTGAACAGAACCATCTTTCTTTGCACTGGTGGGTGGCAGGTCAGGGGACCATTTTGCTGTGTGCAAAACTGCACGGTTCTCCAGGATTCTGGCGCAAATGTGGGCTTTTCCGCCCTCTTGGATTTCCTAAGCCCACAGCACCAATTGTTGCAGCATAATAGTCCAAACGTGGGGGTCAGGACACCCAACACTGCGGTTGATGACCTACCCCTCCCCGTTCCCATCTTTGCATCAGAACGAGGAGTTCAACCCGGCCAGGGAGAAATTATCCTTAACAAACTATAAGGAACAAGGGCTGGTGCTTCAGCGACCTGTTCAAAAATGGGAAACATTAAGGCCTTTCAGCAGTGTAAAGCGGACTTCTCACTGGGGAGAAAGACAGGTTGTAATATTTCCAGGTCATATACTGGTTTATGCACCCACAGATCAAGCAGGCCGCTACACATCCACTATGCCTATTTGAGAAGCTAATGGCAAAATTACCTCTCTGCAACAGTTGATCTCAAACATATACAGGATCATGTTGGCTTCCGAAGGCCATCACCTGGTGCACACCAATTTACTGAAAGGAACCTTGGTTTTAAGATGTCTCGGGTAGACATGCATGTAACACCAAGTTGATAGGCAACAATGTTGGACTATTGGTCCGTATTTGTCATCACTGCATGCCTTCTAGCACATGTGTCCATTGATGGCATCTTCTGTTCCATGTCACATCCATTTTTTCAGCAGTAGCACATAGAATGGTTCAATTCTGTAACCTACACAGGACACCATCTTGCCGTGTGATGCTGCGCACAATGGCACTGTTGAGAGATGCAGCAGCTGCAAGATCCGGCCTGACTGCTCTTCGACGCATCTGCATCTGCAATGGAGGTTATACAGGAATGGTCACTGCTGCATGTGAATCAGAGGTGGCGATGTCACTGTTGAGAGATGCAGCAGCTGCAAGATCCACCCTGACGCGTCTTGATCAGCCAGGTGTGGTTTGGCCCCTGCCTGCTCTTCGATGTATCTGCATCTGCAATGGAGATTATACAGGAATGGTCACTGCTGCGGTGTGAATTGGACGTGGCAATGTCATTGTTGGAGGTGGTGGCACTACCGATAGTAGCCCCTATACCCCAGCCACCTGCATCCCAGGAGGGAGATGGCAACACAGCAGCCAGTGATAGGGGGAACACTTGTTCCTGTCTGCTCTGCTGCTGCCTCAGATGGCCTTACAAGGCAAATGCCACATGAAGCAGATAGGCAGATTGCAAAATGTACAGACATGACACCTCCTTGGGTACCCTATATTTGGCATGCAGATGTGAGAGCTGAACGTGGTCAATTTCCCATTCTGTCAACAGGTGTGCTAGGAGCTCCTTTATCAGCCACTGCCCTCGCAGGTGAAGTCATAAGTCTGTCACAAGTATGTTTCAGTCTTTCACAACCGAATCCTTGTTAGTGTCACTCATGTGAGTTAGTGAGTCGTTCATACCTGTGTGTGAGTGAATTCACGCAGAGCTGTATGTACTGTGGCACAGGGAAATTGCCCTGCAAGAACACAACTTGCTTATGTACCCACCTAAAATTAATGTGCATGCCGCTTGCATGTTTATGCTTGGAGGGATCAAAATAAAGAATTGATTAACAGGAGCTATAACCAGCCCTGCTGTATGGGTGGGGGGGGATCAAATTGCGAGGAAGAACTGCCTCTGGAAACGTTATACATGACATGCTGTAAATGGATTGTGGTAGGCCAGAAGCAGGAGGAAGATAAGAAACATTGTCTCTGGTCCCCTTTTCTAATTTTTCAGGGACCCTCTGATCTATGTCCTTTCTCCATTTACAGGGGGTATCTCTAATACTCTTCATTAAGAAAGATCTATGGTTCCTGGCCCTCGAGGTATTGCTTGTATTTCCTGCCTCCTAAGGTTTTGGTTTCTCTCACCCTGGCTTGGGGTATGGTTTCGCCCACCATGCATAGGGGCCTTGTTTCCTTCCCTCACCCTAGGTTAGGCTCAGTCTCGCTCACCTCACCTTTGGGTCTTGTTTCTTTCACCCGCCTTGGGATATGATTTTGCCTACCCCACCCCGGGGCATGGTTTTGTTGATCACAAATTGGGGTATGGTTGCTCTCACCCACCTTGTGGCATGTTTTCCTTCACCCCACCTTGGGGTTAGGTTTCGCGCACCCTGCCCTGGGATCTGTTCAGGCCTCTCCCCACCCTCTCACAGTTCCATGAGTGTCCATGAGTGACCGCGTGTTAAAACTGATATAATATTGTTTCGTCCTCATTGTATATGTTGGCCTATGCCCAGTCGCTTTGCGAGAAAATCCGTATTGCAAGGTCGTGACCTTAAGTGAATCAAGCCTCCATTGTAGGTTAATGCCACCATTTTAGTTTATCGTGCAAAGTCACCCTGTGGCCTAAAATGGCCGACCTGTGTTCTCTTGTTCTTACTTTAACCTCTTCAACCTTTGTAGGAGAGTTAATGTCCAACCTGCCTGCAGGCTACATGTTAGGGTCATGTAGACCTTGTCCTTTGTTGACCTCGGGATCAGGGGATTACTTGAATCGGCGATGTTAACCTACAAGTATACAAGAACAATAACGCTGTTTAAACATGGCATGCGAAACATCTGTTTGACCTGCATTAAAGCAAATGTGTAAAGAGTGTAAAGTTAAACCCAGAGAATAATAGTGCTTGTTAGTAAATGTATTAGAAAGTAAACCGCATGCACGAGATATGTAAATTAGGAATGAACCTGGCGCGAACCCTAGCCCAGTACATGATTAACTTGTAGGAGGCTGGACATCGTTATGAAGAAACTGTATAAATATGCTGATGTCCAGCTAGCAATTCCTGTTCACTGCTCACATTGAACCTGCTGGTGGTCTCTGTGATGTACTGACGGTCAAATAGCTATTTGTGTACTTTGTTTTGTAAACTGTACAGTATTGCAATAAAGATTCTGGGAATCTTTACAAGCCCGTGTTGGTGTATTTCTCTTTGCATGGTGTAAAAGCCTTAATATAGTATTTTTTCTGATTCCACAGATGGCGCCCGAATAGGGACCCTCAAGATTGACTTCGTCTCGTTGAAGGTTGGCTCGGCTATCGGACCGGGATCGGATGGTGCAAACAAAACGGCCCCTCTGGACGAGAAGTGAATTCCTCGACGGAACAGCACGAACCGATCCCTGAACGGTGAGCTGTAGCCCGAGACGATGTCTTGACGAGGGTCCATATATCGAGGTGGGTAAATTTGCCGAAATCACCAGACACGTGGGTCCTTAGAATTGTCCTTAGTAACCCGATCGGGCCTCCCAGTCCTTTGGTCAGGTGAATCGTGACCCGATTCTTAATTTAACCCTGACCATTTGAATTTGGCGCATTGTACTCGCAAGCACAATTATTTGACCAGGTAACACCAGATTTCTGATATGCCTGGAAAATTGTCTGCCTGCTTCAGGGCATTATTCCGCAGCGACAGACAATGTTTGGAAGCTAGCCATCCCGCACCACAGGAGGGGTCGCCGGCATGTACTATGTACTGTAAGAAAGGCTTTGGTAGTATAGCATTTAATGACATTTGGCACAGACAGACCAGGCATAACTCTAATCTTCGGTGGCCAACCAATGGTAGCTTTGAAATCCCTCGTATAGAATATCTAGAGTCTGTATTGGTAAAGAAAAAGGCTAGACCTGAAGCATTTGACACATTGCAGTTGGAAAACAGAAGCTTTGCAGCAACAAAAGAGTAGAGAGAAACATATGCGTCGACATATGACGAGTGCCGAAAGGGCACGGTTATATGACCAAAATAAACAATTGGAATCAGTTAGGAACACGGAAAGAGCGTTTCAATTAGGCATTCAGAAAATGTACCCTTCGAAAGATTTTCATACGTCCGATTAATTGATTAGCAAACGTTTGCATGAACGAAGGACCGATGCCTCTGCGCCACCCCAGTACGTCCCTCCTCCTGGTGCTTTGCCCCTTCCTGTTGTTATTCCTCCTCCTATAGTTCCTCCGGTCCTCCCTGTTGTTCTCCCTGTTGTTCTTCCAGCTGTCGCTCCTTTGCCTGCCCCCTTGCTTCCACCTATTGACATTCAGAATGTGCCTACTCTTCCTCTTCCAAGTGATTCTGCATCGCTCGTAGTAGACCAGGGAGCGGGATCAAGGGTTGTGACTCGTAATACTGTGTCCCCAGATAAAAAGAATGAATTGATTGCTTGGGCTAAACATTGTATGAAAAAGGGTGAACAAGCTGATGTTTTTTCCACACTCGAAAATTTAAAAGGTATTCCTGAGAAAAATGTTTTTATTGAAGGGTTAGGGATTCATTTGAGTATAATGCGGAATAGATTAAACGATGTAGATCTCCCACGAGGGTTACGGGATTTGAACGCCTTAGCGTTGTCTAGAGATACTGCGGAGAACGTATATGAGCATGTCAAGAGGATTTTGTTATATAGGAAGGAGTTGGAAGAGTTACAGAATGAAAAAGCAGATGGTGATAGTTTAGGTATTATGTTCTTACAGAAACGGTTTTCTCCTCGCCGTGAATTGATAGGTGAGGAAGCGCGAATTTGTATAAAGGATGCGATAAGATGGATTTCGGATATGTCGATAACTCCAGATGAAGTATATGACACGTATGGTCAGTATACGTTAGAAATGCAAAAGAAAGTGATAAAGGTTATGGTAGAATACCTGCAGAATGAGTGTGTAAAAAGAAAGATTTGTTGTACCACAGAATTGTTGAGTGTTTATAAGAGAGCCTTTTCAATTGATAGTTCTTCGACTGCCTTAGCGCTTGATTTGGCTCTGTTGCTTAGTAAGAGTTCGGAGCTACCTACTTCTCAGTTGCCTATGAGAGAGGTGACTCCGACATTTGTCCCGAAAGTTGAGATTGCGGCCGATGCTGCACGAGGAATAGTCGCTGTGGACATTTGTGCACATTACGTATCGCAGTTTGTTCGCGTCCAGTTCTCGAGACAGGAAGTGAACACCATAAAGCAATCTATTCCTGATATAAGAAAGAATCTGACGCGGTTAATCTAGTCCTGATATAAGAAAGAATCCGACGGGGTTCTATAAAGAAATAGAGTCAGTCTTACAATCATCGGTATTCACCTTAAGTGATATTGATTTATTACTTCCCGTACTCCTGCCAGTTGATTTGTGGAAACAGAGTAGGACTGTAGATGATGTACCTGGGTTAGGGGATACATGGGATAACATGGTTAGGCTCGACAGAGAAAGACCAGCAGGCGTGCGACCGCCTCAAGTGATATTAACTTTGCTTGATAGGATTATTGTAAAATTAAAAACTATAGTTCCTGAAAAAAGAATCATTTGGGACAAGCTTACGGCCTGTGTCCAAGGAAAATCTGAGGGTGCTACCGAGTTCTTCAATCGGTCTGAACAGGTATTTTCAGATTTCAGTGGACAAGACTTAGGCTTAGAGTCAAGGAAAAGGCTGTTTGTCGACAAATTTGTACGTGGATTGCTGCCTGACATCCAGTTACAGATTATGTCCTCCGAAAGCGCTTGGCAGGCAAAGTCTCAATCAGAAGTACTGCACATGGCTCAGTACTATGAAAATCGTGTAAATACTGAAAAGGAAAAACTTGAGAAAAGAAAGGGTGACCTAAAAAACAAAAGTACTATTGCAACAGATCGTTAGAAACCCTAGAGGGGGTAATCAATTTAGCGGTCAATACATTCCACAGGGAAGTACGCCCCTGGCGCCGGTAACCATTAACCAGTGTGCCTATTGTCGACAGGAAGGTCATTGGCGCACACAATGTCCGACCTTGCAGCAAAGGTCATTTGGGAACATGGGTAGACGATCCAGAGGTCGCCCAGGTGCAGGGGGCCCTGGCAGATGTCAGTTTGCGCCAGAATCACAGCAACCTTCTTCACAGGATAAACAAGTTTCAAATGTGGATAATAGAAACATTTTTGATCAGCCTTCTGCCGTGTACCTCTCTGAAGAGCTTCCTTTTGATGACATTCTGTTTCGTTAGGATTGCCCGGAGCAGGATTTGGAACCAACACCTATTCCCGTTCATCAGAAAGGCCCCTAAGTTGAGATGGCGGTGGGAAATAGGAAGCATCTATTTTTAGTGGATACGGGAGCACAAAAGTGTTCCATTGACCATTCACAGGTTCCAAACATTCCCCTGTCAGGGCAGTCCAACGTTTCCGTAGGGTTTTCAGGCACACCTGTAGTTTGTCCGGTCTCTTTGCCGGTACCGATAACACTGGGTCCCTTCACGGAGCAGTGTCCATTTCTACTTACTACAAACTGTGGGGAGAATTTGCTGGGGTTGAATTTGTTGAAGGAATTAAATGCAGTAATACATTGTTCCCCGGACGGAGTTCGGTTAACAATTTCACCTCAGCAATCACTTGCCTCTCAGTTTTTGACTCGACCTTTACTGCCAGAATTCAGTAACATTCCGGAATGCTTATGGGCAATTGATGATAATGATGTGGGCATTCTTCAAATTGAACCTATTAAAATTATTCTGAAACATGGAGTAAAATTGCCTCGCATCACACAGTATAAGATCTCAGTTGAAGGCGAACAGGCTTTGAAATGTATAGTTTCTGATTTTGTACATCGTGGAGTAATTGAGGAAATTACAGGTAGTTTGTGTAACAGCCCGATTTTGCCAGTATATAAAAAAGGTGATAATGCGATTCCTTTTCAGTTTATAATTGATTTGCATGCTATTAACAAAATTGTGGCTCCTCAATTTCCCATTGTACCTGATGTTACAACGATACTCACTATGATTCCGGCTTCTGCCAGTCACTTTAGCGTTGTTGACCTCAAAAACGCGTTTTTCAGTATTCCTATACATAAGGATAGTAGGTATTTGTTCGCGTTTACCCTAGGTGGACGCTCGTTCACATTCACTCGTGCACCACAAGGGTACACTGAGAGTCCAAGTATTTATAGTAGAGCATTGAAAGAGCAACTCAATACTCTCGAGTTGCCTACTACTTGCACGTTACTGCAGTATGTAGATGATGTCCTCTTGGCTGCTGATTCTGAGAGTGCCTGTAAAGAAGGCACCATGTTGTTGCTTTGTCATCAAGCAAAACATGGCCACAAAGCTTCACTCAAAAAATCCAATATTGTTGTCAGGAGGTCGCCTATTTAGGCTATCTCCTGTCAAAACCGGGAAGAAGGTTGACACCTGAACAAATAAAAAATATTTCTGGCATGTCTGTCCAAAATACGGAGAAGGAAGTTAGAGCCCTGATAGGTATGGCTTCTTACTGTAGATTGTGGATCCATAACTTTTTGTTAATGATTAAACCAATGCTGGCTTTGACAAAGAAGGGCATTTCCTTGCCATTGCCATGGACTTTGGAACACCAGACAACATTTGATTTTCTCAAACCTGCGCTGTGTTCGGCGCCGGTTTTAGGAACTCCAAATTATGAAAAGGCCTTCGTGTTGTATGTGCATGAACGTGATGGATGTGCTTTGGCTGTGTTAACGCAGGAACATGGAGGGAAGAATAGGCCGTGCAGCTATTTCTCATCTGTCCTTGATCCTGTTGCATGCGCTTTGCCGAGATGTTTGAGAGCTGTCGCTGCTGCTGCTGCATCTGTAAAACAGAGCGAGGGAATGGTCCTGGGTCATGCGTTAACCCTAATGGTACTTCACTCTGTAGATATTTTATTAAATAGAACTGAAACGCAACACCTTACTTCTGCACGATTGACAAGATATGAATTGATTTTGTTTGCTCCCCACATTCAAATTCAGAGGTGTTGTGTATTAAATCCAGCTGAACTTTTACCTGTCCCGCAAGATACTGTTGATGGTGACGAAACGTCACACGATTGCCTTTACACTACAGAACAAGAGACTAAAGGTAGAATCGATTTGAAAGACACGCCTTTGAATAGTCCACAAGGAGAGCTATTTTGTGATGGCTCCTGTTTCAAACTTCCGAATGGTACATCCACGGCTGCTTATGCCATCACTACCTTAAGCACGATTGTGGAAACCAAAAGAATTATGCATAATTCCGTGCAGGCCGCAGAAATTATAGCATTAACTCGAGCTTGTGAACTTTCTGAAGGGCTTACAGTAAATATATGTACCGACAGTCAGTATGCCTTTGGGGTAGGTCACAACTTCGGTAGGCTTTGGAAAGAACGAGGTTTCTTGACCTCACATGGCACAAAAATACAGCACGGCACTTTAATAGTGTGATTACTTTCAGCGCTCGCACTCCTTGTTCAGTTAGCCATTGTAAAATGTACAGCACATCAAAAGGTTACATATGATATAGGAAAAGGGAATGCTTTCGCTGATCAGATAGCTAAACAAACTGCTACTGATTTTAGTTCAGAAATGTATGCTCTAAGGGAAACTGTGAATGTTTGTACTTTTGGTGAAAGTATCGATTCTGTAAAAGACATTCAAGCAGATGCTACTGCAGAGGAGACCAAGAAATGGGTCGAGAGTGCAGGGAGATTGGATGGTGATGGGTGTTGGGTGGACAATGTTGAAGGAAAATGGTTACTCCATGACGTCTATATTACAATGATGGTCATTATGGCTCATGGTCCGACCCATGTCTGCGCGCGTAAATTGACTAAAATGTTACACAGTGTATGGGCCAATGATAAAATTTTCAAAATTGCGCAGCGTTTTGTCCAAGGGTGCATGGTCTGCTTGCAGCACAATGTAGGAAAAGTTACCTCGACTCCTAGAGGAAGTTTCGCTCCACCTTCTGTTCCGTTTGAGGTTATCAACTTTGATTTTATTGAGATGGAACGTTGCAAATATCTTAAATATGTGTTGGTTGTCATTTGTGCATTTAGCAAGTGGGTTGAGGCCTTCCCTGTTAGAGATGCAACGGCCATAACCACGGCAGAACTCTGTTGAAAGAGTTCTTTCCTAGGTTTGGGCTGCCGAGAGTCATCTGGTCGGATATTGGGCCACACTTTATCGCTGCTGTAATCCTACAAATATGTGAAGGATTACAGATTGATAAACGGTTCCATTCGGCCAGACATGCCCAAAGTGCCGGATTAGTGGAACGACATAACAGCATTATAAAGAACAAGCTTGCTAAGACGTGTGCTGGCACCTAGTTGAGATGGCCGGACGCCTTACCGATCGTGTTGCTGTCGATGAGAACAACCCCTCAAACTAAGACCGGGCTCTCCCCCTTTGAGGTGGTAATGGGGAGGCCTGCTAATATTTGGGGTATGCCAAAAAATCGCTTGTTGCGGGATATAGAGAATGTGCTTCTTTCATATTACTGTAACCAGTTGACTAAAAATCTATTTTCAGTCTACGACCAGGGGACTGGATCCTCACAAAAGTTTTCGAAAGGTCATCTTGCCTTGCACCTCGGTGGAGGGGTCCCTACCAGGTCCTGCTAGTCACCCAGACTGCTGTAGCAGGGCGAAAGAACTGGATACATGCAAACACACCAAACGGATCCTGCAGCCCGTGCCATACGATACAGAAGACACAGAATCCCTTTCCAATGCTGTTACCAACGTGCCCGAAACAGCAACAACCGACAAGAGAGTATCGGAGTCCGTTCCAGAGTTTGTAAGACCACACAAAATGGCCATCTTGTCTCCGCACTCTCCAACAGTGGTACTTCCGGATCATCCATTTTCTGATCCTATTTCCGTTCACTCGCCACCTCCAGTGGGAAGTGACGACATACGTTTTTCTGACCCTTCAGCACCGGAAATTGTGAAATATAATTTACTTCCAAGAAGATAGACGTACGGCACGGTTTGACTGTGCAATTGAGGAAATCATTTGAGGGCTGACCTTTTGGCCCGACTGTACGAAAGGATTCTGTTTGCTAAGGGTTGTGCGAAAGACATTAAGAAGACGCGCGACTGGAGTCGCCAGCAAACGAACAAATGGTGTTTTTCGATTGAAGACTACGATGCCTGCACCCGCTACCGCTCGCACTGAACTTTTAGATAAATATGTGACTAGCCGAGACAATGATCAAGCGTGTAAGGGGACCCCAAAAATGTATTGTTGCCTTTTAGTAATAATAACTGGGTTTGTAGTAACTATTGGTTTTGGGTTATGGTACCTGGAGGAAGCATATCCGCTAGAGGACTTTTTACCTGTTG
Organism: Ambystoma mexicanum; assembly: GCF_040938575.1. Taxonomy (NCBI): domain Eukaryota; kingdom Metazoa; phylum Chordata; class Amphibia; order Caudata; family Ambystomatidae; genus Ambystoma; species Ambystoma mexicanum. The sequence continues at coordinate 754,072,205 of NC_090921.1, read as the reverse complement.
AAAATGTATCTGTTATACCTGCTCCTTCCATGCAATTACATACCTTGTCGCCTAGAGATTCTTTGCATAGACAGAACTATCAGAATAATACTCTTTTGTTAATAATGAATGCACTCATGCAATTGTTAATAGAACCAACTGCTGGATCTGCTCGCATTTACCGCAACATGGGGATAAGGGGCTAGGTTGGTACATTCATCCTTTACCTTTGACAGCTGCTTGTTATGCTTCTCTTAGAGCACTATTCTTTGGCCGTTGGAATGACAGCATCTCAGGGAACTTTGATGGTACAAATTTGAATAGTTTTGAAAAGCGTGTTTTGATGCCCCTGGGATGCTCACTGTTTGCAAATAGGAGTAAGCCAAGCGTTGCTTCTGTTAGGCCCTCTGATAGATTATCTTGTCCTTTTCAGTCTTTGATCTCTTTCAAAATGGATCCTATAGGCAATAAAGATGCCACGCCTCCATCTTATTCTGTTAAGCATAGCCCCGATTCAGTTTCCTTCTACATACAGAGGAATGGAACACGGTCAATGGGTGATTTTAGAAAATGCGCCAACGTTGCAAATTTGACTAGTGAGAACAGACCTATGTACGTAGGTGAACCTGTCTATTTCGTTTGCGGTAATGTGGCATTTCCATGGTTGCCCAGGGATTGGCAAGGAACCTGCTATTTAGGGATTCTATTACTTGGGGTATTTATTGCCAGTACTGCAGAAATTTCAAAGACTCGTCCACAACGAGATGTGAAGGGGGATACTCCAGCGCAAACTCTAGGAGACATCATGAAATCCTTTGTGCCATTTTTTGGGCAAATTATGAATTCAGAAGATATCAGGGGACTAGCGAGAGTACTGGAGAGAACCATCAACCGGACCACTGACATACTCTATAATATGACGTTAGAACAGAAAGCGATAAGATTGGTAGCTCTTCAGAACCGGATGGCATTAGATGTCATTCGGGCAGAGCGTGGAGGAGTATGTAAATTAGTGGGGTCCGCTTGCTGCGTTTACGTACCAGACTCCTCTCCAACGATCTTTAGGGCGATCCAAAATCTACATGTTCTTAGTTCGGAAGTACATGTTCCTGAGGTAAATTGGGAACTTAGTGCATGGTTTTGGGACATCCTACGGTCGTGGGGATGGGAGTTGTTTTCGGCCCTGCTGATTATCTTGGGTAGTTTTCTATTCCTTTGTTGTTGTATACAGTGTCTCCTTGGTATATGTTTGGTATTAGGGGGGTGTTCCGCGCAAGCAACAAGTGTATTAGGGCATAAAATATATGCCCCAGATAAGGTTTCCAAGGAGTACGTGTTGAAAGAAACTCTAGTGTCTGATCTAATGGCAATAGATATGTCTGATAATGATTCGGGGTGTATAGACATTGAAATGTGGAGTTAGTTGCAAAGTGATTGAAGGTAGTTTAGCGCTTGGCATAGGGCAAAAGGAGGGGTTGTTAAAACTGATGTACTATTGTTTCGTCCTCATTGTATATGTTGGCCTATGTCCAGTCGCTTTGCGAGAAAATCCGTATTGCAAAGTCGTGACCTTAAGTGAATCAAGCCTCCATTTTAGGTTAAAGCCGCCATTTTAGTTTATCATGCAAAGTCACCCTGTGGCCTAAAATGGCCGACCTGTGTTCTCTTGTTCTTCTTTAACCTCTTCAACCTTTGTAGGAGAGCTAATGTCCAACCTGCCTGCAGGTTACATGTTAGGGTCATGTAGACCTTGTCCTTTGTTGACCTCGGGATCAGGGGATTACTTGAATCGGCGATGTTAACCTACAAGTATACAAGAACAATAACGCTGTTTAAACATGGCATGCGAAAAATCTGTTTGACCTGCATTAAAGCAAATGTGTAAAGAGTGTAAAGTTAAACCCAGAGAATAATAGTGCTTGTTAGTAAATGTATCAAAAAGTAATCCGCATGCACGAGATATGTAAATTAGTAATGAACCTGGCGCGAACCCTAGCCCAGTACATGATTAACTTGTAGGAGGCTGGACATCGTTATGAAGAAACTGTATAAATATGCTGATGTCCAGCTAGCAATTCCTGTTCCCTGCTCTCTGTGATGTACTGACGGCCAAATAGCTATTTGTGTACTTTGTTTTGTAAACTGTACAGTATTGCAATAAAAATTCTGGGAATCTTTACAAGCCTGTGTTGGTGTATTTCTCTTTGCATGGTGTAAAAGCCTTAATATTGTATTTTTTCTGATTCCACACGCGTACCTATCATTTTGCTGCAGTGCTCCTCAGGAAAATCAAAGTGTTAGGCCGTGGCATCTCCATTTTCTCTGTGTTTGCTTTGCTCTTTGCCTCGGGCGGAGCTTGCGCCTCTGTCCTGCAGGCCTCCTGTGTGTCTGCAATGCCGGTACCTCAGCACGTTGGTTGTCAGACGGCTAGGGCTCCGTGCTGCTTCTCCCAGCTGGGTGTTCCCAGTTCCTCCTATGGCAGGGCTCTCAGCAATCTGCAGGCTCTGCCTTGGATTGGCCGGCCATGCCTGGCGTTCCCTCACGTCTTCCTGGCACACCGCCCAGGAGAAGGGTTCTGCTCGTTTCCAGCTCAAAAGATGTCGCTCTCTTTGGTCTACAGTTGATTCACCCTTTATTCCTCTATTGATGGGTTGGACTTCCAATTGCTCTCTCCATCCCGGCAGATTCTGATCACTCAGTGTCAGAAACCATACCAGCCATCCTTACGGGAAGTCTCAGGTCATCATGCACTTCTGCTCCCATGTATCCACCACGATACTGGAATCTTAGGAATAGGGAGGATAACTATTATCCCTTTCTAGGGACTTCCTGTTTTCTAAGAGGGAAGTCACCCTCAATGGGATCCCGCTTTCCCTGTACACTACAGGGTGTCACATTTTGTGGGCTCCCCTCCCTTGCTTGAAAGGGGGTGGCTCCTTGGGTAGAGGGGCCCGGGGCCGAATTCCCTGGATTTGTCACAGTAACCAAGTTGAAATGTGATCCATTAGCACCTGGCACTCCAAGGACAGCCAATCAGATGGCTTGGTCCAGGGGCCTTACACATTGATAAGGGACTGCAATCTGACCCCATGCAACCTCTGCACACCGCTCCATCATAATTAAATACCTAAACTCATCCCCCATATATATTTGCAAAGAGATGTGCTAAAAATGCGTGAACAAATCTGCCTCGAGCCAATGTGCCTGCCATGAAATGGGCAGGAAAGGTTCCCTTTGCCACGTCCATGGTTGCCATCTTTTCTGTAAGTTCTTTTTTTTACCTCGGAAACAATTGTAGCAGAGCACGCATGTTGATTATCATCTTAAAAACCAGCCCCATTAGCAGCACCCTGGTCTAACTGAGCTAATACCCTTGCAGGCAGCAGGGCTTCCCTGTCAGAAACAGCAGCACCTGCATCTGGTTGAAGGCCCTTGCTTTCCTCAGGCCTTCAATTTAGTCTCTGAGCAGTTACCGCCTTGGCACGACCGTCCTGCACAGGTTTTGTGCTTTCATTATGGTTTTACATGTCTTCTAGAGGATTTCTGAAGCACCTTCACACAAATTCAAAAACTCATAATAATGTGACACAGGTTCATTTGGGTTACACTGATTGGCCTGGGGAGTTGGAAGTAACTTCATGTATTAGTTTGGGTCAAGCTAACCAGCGATGTAGCTCTTATCATTTTCAATCCCTGCCTTGTGACTCGCCGGCTGCCTCTCATTTCATGCAATCTTTTCATGTTGGCACTGTAGCAGGGCCTTTGGAATGGTTGCCCTAATGCAGGAATCAGGAGTTGTGCTGCAGAGGGTGCAGCATACTCTGTTGGATGTGTATCACCCATCACCTATACGGGTACCTGGGAAACACCAGGGAACAGGCTTGGGCGGCAATACTCCGGTGAACATACGAAATATACACCTGATGGCCTACCTCAGCAGTATCCATCACTTGTCATAATCTGAAATGTCATCTCTGGGAGTCGCTCAGGCCCGACCTGACACACGCTAATCCCAACATACGTCCACTTCTCACCCAAGGCACCTCCTACCCAGACACCAGAATCCTGTATGCTGGACAGGAGAGCTGTGTCGCCAGGGCCCTTTCTGGCAAGGATATAGTGCTGCAGAGGCATTCCAATAGCATCTAAGCAATAATATACACAGTAGCGTTGACATTGACGTGGACTACTTGTTCATCCCCCCGAAGAGTGCGTGCATTGCATTGCTCCACCTGGCTGGAACGCTTCGCAACATTTTTTAACCTCAGCTTTGTGGGTGACATTACTAACACCATGGTCATTTTGGATTGGTGGCTTAGTGGTTGCTGCTGGTGTGGTCGCCATCACTGGCCCCCTCCTCAGTTTTGTTGTTAGACCAGCGTAGCACAGCTTTCTCCTGATGATGAGGATGTGCCCTTGATCATGAGGTTTTTAGGGGACAGTGTTCACCGTTCTCATTTGCCACTCCTGCTGGATACACGATACGTGATTGTGTGTGGGGAAGGTCAAGGCCTTACTGTACTGTAATGTTATTCCACGACATACCAAACGACACTAAAGACCGAATACATAGCCAGACCAAGACGAAAGTACTAGGACGACTCATTAATAGCACCCAGGCCCTAAACCATACCCATGCTCCAACAGACCCATGTCACAATAGATAGCAAGGAAATAGGGAACACCCAACCCCCAGCTCCGACACTAGAGAGATAGAAAAACACACCCAACTATATTATACAGTGCTCAGTAGGATACAGCTGGGAGCGCCCCGCGCCATCACACACTACGGTGAGACGCCCAATAAAGGAAATCAAACAACCCACCCACAGGAATACAACGCAAATAGAAGATGATGTATTAGAATCATGATACAATCCCCACTAAACCAACTTTCAAATCTCTCCATACCCAACCCACCCAAAAATTCACACAACCATATCACAACCATATCTCGCCCATAAAACCGCACGTACTTTACCACACTGCATCAACAACGAACAAATCACACATAAACAGCACCTACAGCACACAAGGTCTCGCCCGGTTCCGATACTCGCACCAAATCTCAGCGCACAGTGTATACCGAACTGAAGCCGCCAACAGCACACCACTTCTCCCACTCTCTAACTCCACGTCCACCCGACTAACCTACCCGCCTCCTTCTTGTTTACAGATCCGCCAGAGCAGCTGGGGACCAACTCTGTTGGTGCGCTATATAAACACCTTTAACATTAACATTATCATGTGTAGGTCTGTAATGTGCCAGAGCGGGTTGTTATGGGCTGAGAAGTTCTTGGCATTTGGACGCATATGCTTACACACTTGTATTGAGTCAAATGGGCGCGCTTGATGTGTCCAGCCACCACCTAATGTTCTATTGCCCTACATGGGTGGGATTTCAACGGGTGCATCACCCAGGGCGGGAGATACTTTTTGTTAAAGGGTGATATCATTGCAGCCAGTAAAGTGCTTTTCCCTTTTTTGGTATGAGGACCTGCTAGCAACAATGAACAGACCAGTGGCAGCATTCTGTGCCAGGATGGCTTTCGGGCATGCCTCTGTTGGCTGAACATGTGCCAGATGAAGCTCAATTGCTCGCCACTACGTGTCTTTTCTTTCCTACATAGTGTGCCATGTGGCCTGTCTCCATCCCTCACCCTGCCTCAGTGCAATGCATTGTTTCAAGATGGAACTGTCACTTTTGGTTGGTGTTCCATTGATGTCAGTGCAAGAAAATAAACCTTTGTTTTTGGTGAGGCCAGCGGTGATTTTGTGGGAGGTAATGGAGGGCAATGGGCTTGTTGCTGGGGTGACGCCATCCACGTGCTTCAGCCCTCAAAAACGCACATACGCACGCTTGTGCCTCAGTCATGCTTCTTTAGTGTGTTTTCTTTTCATGTGAAGGGTGGCAATCTTCATTCGTCGTTGTTAGGAAAGTTAGAGTGCGTGACGCCGACTTATGGGCACATGCTTGGTGCCTGGTCAGTCATGTTGCACGAATTGTACGTCTTTCCTCTGTCTACTTTCACTGCCGAGCCCCCAGGTGTGTGCTGACGTGTTTCCTGGTTTGCTAGTGTGATTTCCCCTCTGGCCGTTTGGTAGTGTGACACCTGTGGCAGGCTTGCAGCCCTCCAGTTGAGGTCCACCCACGGGTTAGGGCAGCATATATGTAAATTCAACCGTGCCTAGTGCATTATTGTGGTTTCTGGCTGCAGCAGCGTGTGCAGAGTAAAACAGTTCAGTCCAAATGATTATGGACCTCATTACGAGTTTGGAGGTAGCCATGGTGCTATTAGTGCCATGGCTGCCTCCAAAATCGTGTTCGGGTTCCTTGAATGAGGAATTACCGGGTCATTCCAACCTTGGAGGACCCGGTAATTCCTCATTCAAAAAATCCATCCCCATTCCCATTCGAGCCCCCATAGGGCTCAATGGGATGGGGAGGGAGCTAATAACGGGCCCCTTAATAATAATGGGCCCGTTATTAGCTCCCTGGTCCCCTTGCGGGACCCGCAAAGGACATCTGGTCTGACCAGACGTTCTGAGCGGGTCCCGCAAGGGAACCTCGTGATAGGGCGGAATGGGATTAACGGCGCCGGCACCATTACCGGCGCCGTTAATCCCATTCCGCCCACCTCGTAATGAGGCCCTATGTTTACAATGGCACAGTCACGCAAGCCAGATTGCTATTTCATAAGATGCTTACTTTTATGGATACAAGGAAGAGCTTTGTCATAAGCGTGTCCTAGCTCTGTGCAGTCAACACATATTTCGGTTTGCGTTGGATTATGCAATGCAAGCCCTAGAGTGTTTACTAGTGGTGGAACCCAGGCTTCCATGGACGACAGTTCGGCCTTCAGTATGGGAGACTCTACTGAGAGGAGGTTGGCATCCATGCTCTCTCTCGCCCTCTCTTCTCCTAACTTACCTGAAATATAAATAAAACTCTTCTACCTTTTGTGCCTGCTGGTTCCAGTGCCTTACCTGCATCCTGTGTCTTCTGCCAAAGCATTATCCTACACAAAGGCAGAAGCAATATTGTAAAAAAAAAAAAAGGGGCCTCTCTGTAATCACTCAGCCAAGCACTCGTACACAGACCTGCTGTGGAGTCTTGGATGGGTTCAGGTAAGGCTTTATTATACAGTATGTACAGCATGTACATAATCCAGTTACTCTTACGTATGTACAGTCACGTATGCACATGGACAGGACATGGATGGGTAATAACAGTAACATACAGAGGAGAAGACCCACCGGCCATCCTATCATCCCAGCTCAGGCCCCCAACTGACACTCTTGGAACATTGACTCACAGATTCACTGGCCATTCTCCTGAGCTGCATTCATGCATCAACATTCTAATAGCAAGCACTCCTGGCCAGTGACAAGACAAGTCCTACTATATAACATCTCCCTTTCATACCAGATCCAACTACAACATATAACATCTCCCTTTCATACCAAATCCAACCACAAAACAAATGTAACAGTAAAAAGCATTGTGTCGGTTTTTAAGAGCAGACATTTGACAACCAAGGACGCCACAAATAATAGTGGAGCTGGAGGGGTGAAAAAAAGAAATAACAAAACGTAAGTCAAATAATGTATACAGGTGGATGGGAGACTGTTGTGGTGGAACAATTGTCTTACCCATACTGGAATTAGATATGGTGCATACATTAGCATATTTGTTGGAGAGAAAGTGATGTCTTCCCTTTGAGCTGTAAATGGTGGACTGGATAATCCCGGAAAACATATAATTTGTGACAGCCAGAAAACTGAGGAGGCTGTGATGCTTAATAATTAAAATAATCTCCTGGGTAAGGATTTCTTACCTATAGATATTAGTTAAGCAAGTCCAGTTGGTGGGCGTATTAAATTGTATGCTTGAGTGTTGCATTTTAGCAATGAGGTTTGTCTCACAAGTACTAGTTCTGTGTAGAATCAAAGAATAGGAAGAACTATTTGCAAGGAGGAACATCAACATTGCCTTCTTACGGTTCACTAGATAAGGGGCCTCATTACACGGAAGGCGGTAAGGGTTAACGGTCACCGGTAATGGTACCGGTGACCGTTAACCCTTACCGCCTTACTACGAGGTCCCTTTGCGGGTTGGTACTTTAACGCCTGCCTAGCAAAGAGACCAGGTTGCTAATTACGGTACCGCAAATTGCGGTACCGTAATTAGCACCTTCCCCATTCCCATTATGCCCTATGGGGCAAAAATGGGAATAGGGAAGGGCAATGGGGGAAGGGGGAATTACTGCCCCGCCTACCTTGGAATAGGGCGCTAATTCCCCTTTCCTCCAAGGCGGTGCCGGTATTTTACCGGCATGGACCAAGGTGCTAATAGCACCTTGGTCCACCGCCTACCGTGTAATGAGGCCCAAGGACTTTTGGGAGTAAGAGTACCTCGACTGAAAATTACTTGTATGTATGTTGATGTCTTGCATCAAAAAAGCCGCACTTGGCTTGTCGGTGTATGTTCATGGCACCATTTTGTTTTCCACTTTTATTTATGGTATAGGGTCTAGCGCAGACGTTTGTGACCTCACAGCTGGGACGATGCATGTTTACATTCTGACTAGTGTGTGGAATTTTGAGATACTCGCCAAGTACACATTAGTCATATGCATCAACAAGGATTGTTGATTGTGTTTATGTTTTTATTTTTTATTTAAGTGCTTATGGTTGGAAACACCCACCTTTTATACTAAACATATAACATATATACAAAATCAATTTAAAAGCGTAAAACCAATTTTTTTTTACAGACAAAACATGAAAATACTTTTCACTTTTAAATAGAAGATTTTAAAACCTAGGTTATCAGGTAAGCATTTAAGGGGGAGCTGCACCCAACATTTCTTTTGCCCGCACCCGTATGTAATAAGCAGCCGATGTCACCACCAGCGATTCCGCACCATATACTGTACCCCAGAACTGATCAGACTGATGTAACTGGAATTTAGAATAACCTTTCACATAATGAGGTCTAAGCACAGTACATTCTGTTAGTATGTGGCGTGAGGTTTCCACTTGTAATTTACATAGCTGGCAAAGGCGCTCCTCCCTCGATACACCCTCCCAGGCACCTATGTACTAAAAAAACGGTAAAATACCCAAGCACAAATATGAAATAATAAGTAGAATTAGCGCCGGAGTGCGCAACTTGATCAGGTAACTGCGAGGGGTTTCAGGGAACATTCCATGTTGTGTATATAAAACATATTTTCTATTTTTGGCCAATAAAGCCACCGACATCACTCGATCATATCCTATGGACTTCACGCCTACGTTATTCAAAAACAAAGCCGCCACCGAGGCTATCGGGGCTGGCAGGCCTATGTCCTCACAATGGCTGCTAACGATACCCACCATGGCCATGTACCAAATACTTCTGGAGCGAAGTTTCACATTTCCAAATGTCAGGCTCACAAGCGATCCACTAGCTGCCGCGCCAGTGCTAATTGTAACCCAGAGCTTACAGACAGCCATCTTCCATAACAACATCAGGGACTGCAGCCCCAAGCCCAGTCTGATAGCCTCCACTGGAACCACCCCAGGGAGGCCAAGTACTTAAGGCAATATTTTGGCCTCTAACTTATGCAACCATAAGACTGCCTTCGCAGGGAGGACGTCCAGACCATACAAGATGCCTGGAATAATGGAGATCTTCTAGGCATTAACCTTAGTCTCAATGGAACGGCCACCACAGTTGTCTATTACTCTTTTTAACGCTAGCCATTTCTGCCAAGCTTTGGTATGAATCACCTCAGAGAGGTATGTGAATGAAGGGGAGGCCCCAAGAAGTAGGCCTAAGTACTTGTATTCTTGTACTTGTCCGAGCTGGGTACCGCCCAGGCTCCACAAATAGGATACACCAACAAATGCTCTTTACCAATTGTCATTATTTTTGTTTTTGTTAAATTAATGCGAAGACCGTCTTGATCAACATACTGATGTAAGACAGCTAGCGAGCGCTGTAGTTCCGCAGCCATCCTATCCAAAATGACAATGTCATCCGCATAAGTAAGACAACGGATGTTCTCGCTACCAAACTGAGGGAGGAAATTACGGGCAGTCTTCAAGGTCGTGGCCAGGTCTGCTACGTATAAATGAAGTAAAAGGGGAGCAAGAACGCACCCCTGCTTAAGCCTGGTGTTAGTAGAAATAGTCTGAGACAGAGTGCTTGTGGTTATACCATGTGTTTTCTTTTTGGCTTCCGGGTTCACTATTTCAGATAAGGCATTTCGTACATTTGGGTTTTGCAATTCTAGGGCATGGGTTTTCAAGAAAAAAGTCCCGAACTTCAGGATTGCCAAAGTGGCTATATTTGGCACCCCAAATCTAAACGAATTGCACTATTTGACGTACTTGGTGGGAGGCCCGTAAAGATTTTCAACAATTTATTCTGTAACACTACTATTTGTTGACAATTGGCATAACCCCAAAACTCGCTCACATACAGTAGCATTGAACCTACTTTGGCTCTATAAATGTCTAAACATTTCTTAAGAACACGGGCACCAGATTTGCAGTAAAACCTTGATAGTCTTGCCACTAACAATACAAGACATTAAGAATACCCAACATTTAATGTTCTTAGAAGAACAGAGTGAGATATCTGAGTGCCAGATATGGCAGGCTCTCAATGTCATATCAGGAAATTAGGATATGCCTCAATCAAAGAACAAGTCCAAATTCTCGCCCATCGTATCACAGGAGAATACAATTGATACCTTCCACAAGGCAGTCACATTATAGATACATCATCATATTGACAAACAGATGCCAGACATAGCAGTAGGAAGAGTAACCTGACAGCCCCTGAAGACTTTGCTTTGTCCAAATTGAGAAGCAATGATACGATTGTAATCAAAGAGGCTGATAAGTGGGGTAACATTGCAATACTTAACAAACAGGATTACATAAAAATGGCTATGTTACTCCTTCAAACACCTAGTTGTTATAAACAATTTATGGCTAATTCTGTCAAAGAAGTGATCTGCTGAGCCAAGAACCTAATGAACAAATGGCATAGGAAGGGATTACTCACTGTTAATGAGAGGGCACAGCTAACTATTGAACATCCCAGGGTACCCGCCGTCTACCTCCCACCGAAAGAATTCTCAAGGAAATGTGTAGATCCTCCGTATCGAAGACTGATCATGAGTGGAATGGGTGACTGAACATCTCCCCAAAAATATAGACACTGCAATTCGAGGACACGTCTGTTAACTGGCATCACACGGGAGGGAGTACATGCACATATTGCAAATCTTAGAAAAACTTAATTTGGAAACCCGAATTTCTTCTGGTTACTCGACGTCAAGGCATTTTACATGTATATCGCACATGAAATTGAACTAGAGGCTCTGGACTACACACATGCCAGCAGATCAGCCACTCATTGGACCCACCTGGACAGATGATGACATTTTCTTTAAACAATAATGTGCTTGTATTCAATGATAAATATTATCAGCAAATCAAAGGAATAGCCATTGGGGTCAGCTATGCACGCTCTATAGCAAAACTTCTCATGGGCTGTTATGAAAAAAACTCATGCACTGACTAATAGCCAATAAGTGGGGAATGTCATTGCCTGGCATTGATTTATCATTGTCATTTTTACGATCTGGCACTGAAGGACAAGTCAAACTATTTGGACGTCCCCTCAATTCCAGTACATTTGGCTTTGGACTAACAAGTACCACAAAAAGAGGTTTCTTAGACCTCCACATATACGGAGGGGGATAAGCTCCAATTGCAAACCTTCCATAAACCCACACAGGTACCATCGACATCACATGTCACACGCAGCCATTGGAAGAGCATGATAGAGAATATTCCCCTTGGAGAGTAGTAGTAGATCAATCCATATACGAGAGCACCCACTTTAAGGTCAATTCTACACCTCTCCTTTATGGAGAATCAACACAAGATGCAAGCAACGTGGTGGCAGGAAAATAAAAGTGTTTTTTTACAAATGTGGTTCTTGCTCCATGTGCCACTACGCTGTGGTTTCGAAAGCCTTGCAAATGGATGACAATGCATCTTTTATGGTTAAGGAATTCATAAATTGCAGAACAAATTTTATTTGCATAACAATCCATTCCTGCCACAAGATGTTCATTGGAAGCAAAATTAAGCAACTGAGGACCAGGGTCTTCAAACACATCAACTTAATGGGAAACCAGGCTCCAACACTACTGCTAGTCTTGCATTGGCATAGATATCTTCAAGAGGACAGCATAAATGATGCAAAAAGTGTATGCCTACGAACTATTACTTGTGACAAAAGAGGTGGGGACAGGGAACTGAAGTTACAACTGGATTCTAAATACATTTGAAAGTTTGAACTGTATATGCTTTTCTGCAACTTGTTTCAATCATGCTATAAACATTGATCTGACCATCTCCCTGTAATATTCAAACAACATCTCCCAATTGTTTCATGGATGTTTCTACAGGAAGATCACATGTTCTTTTTTTTTTAACTGGAAATGCATCTTTTTATTTTTATCAGACTAATATTTAGTCTGCACACTATCTTAATGTAGTATGCGTCACTCTCTTGGCAAAGATTGATATAGCCTGTAGATTCAGAGTGGATACCTCCTAGCATTGAAGACGTGCCATTGGATGATTAATAGGAGCTTTAAAGAATGCATTATATTAGCATGGGATCTCTGTTGAAGAAGGATCCTTTACAGGGCGTGGGCTAGAGATTAGATATAGAGGTTTAGAAATATCACATCCTGGAATCCCGAAACTCTTAGAAGAGATCGAGAAAAGTAACCGTGCAGAGATGTGGCCAGTTAGGTCGTGGTGACGGGTGGGGGCAGTGGCTTCAAAGGGGCTATTTAACATACACATGTTACACCTACAAGATGACAACTGGGCTTCATCAAACTGGGCTGTTGGGGCACTGGGGGCTGACGGGCCCTAACATAGAGGGATCCTCCCTTTACTGAAAGGGGAAAGGGGCTGGCAAGAGAGGGGTCTGATCAGTGCTCCGTTAACTGATGTTAAAATCGCCGCAAGGTTGTGGGAGGGTTATTGAAAGACAATTGTTTAAGCATTTAGCCATTTGTTTCAGTCTTTAGCATTAGCTGGCAAAGTCCATGAGGGGATGGGCAATCGCATGCTGGGACCACTTCGATCTTAACCCAACCCGTGAAGAGGGACCTTGAGGCAGATGAGCATCGCCTCAATCTCATATGCGCTCCCACTAACAGTAGGGGATTATAACTTCTCAGTACAAGCACTTCCAGAGACTGAATGTGGGCGCCCAGCAAATTCGCAAACACTGAGCGCTTGTCCAGATCAGTGCTAGTATGCACATATGGCATCTACAATGGCAGATATGATAAGTGGATAGAAACCACTCTGTGTGATGCTAAATGAATGGGCTGTGCCAAGATACGATTTGGTTCGTCCTTGCCTCGCAATACAAAACCCTCAATCAATCAATTGTGTGCATGACAATTCTTCATGCATGTACACCAAAGCATCAATGTACACTGCTATTCACCTTGTAGAGCATGGGACTGTGCGCGGAGTACACATACAGCATCATCATGTCTGCGTGCTGTTAATCTGCCTCAGGTTCTGCTTCAAGATAAGCAGGCATGCCCTACGTTTTGCTGCTAACTCCCCAACACATGCTGTAGTACCGAGTGAATGCACAGTGCTTTAATTGTAAAGTGTTCCTGTATTGTGGTGCTTAGAAAAGGTGTAGCATTGTGTAGGAGAATCCTCTGCATGCCTCCTTTCGTCAACGGCACAGTGTGCAAATAAAATGCTATTCAATGTATAAACTGTAATCACGAGTAAAAATATCATGGCTTGGGTTTGTTTGACCTAATCACATTTGACCTGATCACATTTGATCTAATTTATTTGACCTTTTTTTCTGTCTGGAATGTGGTGGGAGACCCCCTCACTCTCTCCACTTCCCCTCAACCTAATCTATACCCTTACCCATCCCATATATATATGTAAGTAGATTTGACTGAAAAAGGTCAAAGAAATGTTATCAAATGTTTTATGTCAAATGTTTTTAGGATAATTATGGTAATACCAACATCATAGCTTACAGTACAAGGGGTACAGTAATGAATTCCTCTGATTTGGCACACATTGTAACTGCATAGCGCTCACTGCATACACAGCACCCCACAATATGAGTGGGGTATTTATCAGTTCTTGCATTCCACTGTTTCTGGACTGTTCAGCACTGTACAACACATCACTCATATTTCTACTGATTGTGCATTGATATACATGTATGATCTGGGAATGGTTATTAATGGCCGTGGGGCACATGACAAGGGGTAATTATAAGGGGATAATTGGGGTGAAATATGGGGATTCGCCTCAGTCCAGATAGGGTCGATACGTTGGACTATAGATCAGTGGTGCAGAACATGCGGCCCAGGAGCTGAACGCAGACCTTTGGGACATTATTTATGTCAATACCAAACACATGAGTTGAATGATTAAGTGTTGCCTGGCATAAAGTTAGTCAGTCACTAAGGGGCTGATTCATGGAATTATTTGCGCTGTAAAACGGTGATGTGTGCGCCATTCTGACCGCAGATCCCCATTTGTTAAACAGGGATTTGCGGCAGAATGGCGCACAAATCCCCGTTTTTCGGCGCAAATAATTCCATGAATCAGCCCCTAAATCTGTCATGTCAGGTGTGCTGCCTTCGTTTTTGTCTTTGCACCATGATACATGCACTTTCGATTCTAATTAAAAACATAATATCAGTCCCATAAAACAAATAAGCCAAAGTGGTAATGTCAATAAAAGGCTATTGTATATCACGTGTTACAATATAAGCAATACAAAAACACCTTTAAACCACCGATTCCCCTGCCGACCTGCTCATTGCCACGGAGAGTTCGGCCCACTCAATGTGACATGTGTGCTACATTCGGCCCTTCAGCAAAACCAGCTGTGCACCCCTACCATAGATGGAGACAGGTACCCTGTTAAGTGGCAATCCGGGTTCTGGAAAACAGGGGAAATGCCCTCAGAGAGGAAGTGTGGGTGAATGCGGGTGGCTACCACCCACCCTCTGACTCTCTTGCTGAGTGTACACCGTCAGTTTGGGTCCCACTCACTGCCTCATTAGACTGTGGGCCTCATCACGAGTTGGGCGGTAACTTCAAACAACTATGACCACAGGTATAGGCAGTCCAACCTTTGGTATAAACTTGTACTACACAGTTCTGGTAGAGTGTTGAGCAGCCAGGCTTATCTCAAGAGGGGAAATGTGAGCTGTAGTGGAGTTACACAAAGATTCACAGTTAAAGGTATTCAAATAAACTCTTACACTCAAGGTTTCTTGCACAAACAATTATTAATTTATTTATCAGTCAGTTATAAAGCCTTCCTTAGAAGGGAGCAATATACTACTAACACACAAATACACTTCAATACTGTACACTCTGAGTTTCTAAATCAGTCAAGACCCTTTTGGGATGGCCCACAGACACAACCTACACCCATAGGTGACTTCAATGACAAGTGTGCTGGGGACATTAATATCTTACTGTTGGCATTCAGAATACTCTTAAAAGTTGGTAAAAGGCAAAGGTTATTAGAACACACAAGATCATCAATTTTCTTAAGCAGGGCAAATACTTTTAGATTGCAATAGAAGAGTCATTCAATTCAATAGGCTAAGCCAATGTCAATGGGCAAAAGTCTTTTTATAGGATGCAGCATTCAGGTAAGTAAATGAAAAAGTCTTTGCACGAGTTCTTAGGAGTTTTTGATAAAAAGAAGACTCAAATATAGGGCCAAAAGCTGATTAGACTTGTGAGTTGCAGAAATTACAAGCACTTCCACAGTAAGAGGTAAGTTCTCTTAGACTTGTTTTACAATACCTTGGTAAAGAAGAAAATATGCAGCTGATGACTTCTGTTCCTGTGCAGCTCTGCAGAACTCACTGGTCCTGGGCCTCAGTCATTGGGACAAGAGCGAGGATGGCGAGGAAGTCCTGTACTGCACTGGGACTGTCAAAACTGGCAACCGGCAAACTTCACTTTCAGTGGCGGTTTTGCGGCTCAGCTCATTGTGGTACAGCAAACAGCAATAAGAGCAGTTCCTGGCTGTCAAGGTGGACTTTCCTTACATCTGGGGTTCCGCACTCGGCTTAGGGGGGTCCGGCTTGGTCAGTCCTGCTTCGTGGGAGTCTGGAGGATCTTCCAAAAGCTTTAGGCCAGCTTAAAAGTAATGCACACAATTTGGTGTCCCACTCTCTGTCTATGCGGTTTCCTGCAGCAACTCTGAGGAAATTCAACCATCTCTGAGATGGGTGTCGAGGTGGCTTACTTTTGAGTTGATTGGTCCCACCAACTCAAAGGGAGAAGTCATCCTTGCAGGGGCTTCTCTGTCGATACGAACTTGGCAAGTTGGCACTCTAGCAGGGCTTCACTGGGCAAACCAAAGGTCCAGGAGTTGCAGCAGGCGTCCTCTTCAAGGGCTTCTTCGGTTCCTTCGTCCAGTTGTTGACTCTGCCTTCCAAGCCAAAAGACTTGCCTTTTATTCAGTTCTCTGCCATTCATTCCAGCCTAGCTGTCACTCACCCTACAGGGTGGCTGCCCTTGCTGGACAGTCAGACAGCCAACCACCACAAAGAGCATTTGGATCTCCTAGTGTCAAAACAAGGAAATAATATGAGGCAGGGTAACCAAAAAGGAAACACACCAAACACAGGTTACAAAGGAACATACAAAGCACTTTATTTTATACTGAATCCAGTTACAAAAGAACAGAACAAAATTCAGATACCTATCGACCCTCAGTACAACACAGCGAACTCCGGCGTGGTTCGGTGTGCTCAGTGAGTGCAAATATTCATTGAAACAGTCAGGCTTTTATATATTTCTCAAGCCTGTTGTCCAGCCTTTCTTCAGGTTAACCATTCCATAAATAAGTTACTGCTCTAGGGTCCCTTGCCAGGTCAAATCTAGTTCATCTTAGGTTTATACATTAACAAGAAGAAATGGTAATAATGTATGCTCTAGGCCTAACATTACAATGCAGGACTTAATTTATACAATATAGTTAAGCAGGTGTTCTCATTCAATTATAGATCAGTTTCGGTGATACAGGTAATCCATTGCACACAGGTCAGCAGAAGGACAAGGTCTCAGCTCATGACCCTAACAAGTGGCCTGCAGGCAAGTTATACATTAGCTGTACAGAGATCATGACAATCAAGTTCTGTTCTGAATAACATAGGCTACCATTTTAGCTCACATGGTGACTTCATAGAGCAAGAAAACCTAAAATGGCGGCTTGTCCCAAAATGACAGTTTACATGGTTTCTAAGGTCAGGACCTTGCAATGCGAGTTTATTCACATGTAGTTTATAAGCAGCTTGTTAGCAGCTTGGCGTAGGCCAATATACATATATTCATAGCAATAGGAGGCACGATATAATTTCTAGTTTGACAAACCCTCCTTTTGGCCTATGCCAAGTGCTAAACTACTTCTGATCTCCCTGCAAATAACTCCATGTGTCATCGTCCATACACCCTGAATAGCTGTCAGAAATATCTATCGCCATTAGATCTTTTACTAAGATCTCTTTCAGTACATACTTCTTAGAGGTTTTATCCGGGGCATACACTTTATGTCCTATTGTACCTATCGCCTGAGCGCAACATCCCCTTAGCATTGAACGTATACTTGGTAGACATTGGATACAACAACAAAGAAATAGCAGAATTCCCAAAATAATCAGCAAGACTGAAAGCACTTTCCAACCCCAAGACCGCAAAAAGTCCCAGAACCAAGCGCTAAGATCCCAATTTCCCTCGGGAACATGCACTTCTGAACTAAGAATGTGCAGATTCTGTATTGCCTTAAAAATAGTTGGGGAGGAATCCGATACGAAAACACAGCAAGCTGACCCCACTAGTTTACATACTCCACCACGTTCAGCCAGAATGACATCTAATGCCATCCGGTTCTGAAGCGCTACCAATCTGATCGCTTTCTGCTCTAAAGTCATATTATAGAATATATCTGTGGTCCGGTTGATGGTTCTCTCCAGTACTCTTGCTAGTTTCCTGATATCCTCGGAATTCGCTATCTGCCCAAAGAATGGAAGGAATGATTTTGCTACATCTCCTAAAACCTGTGCTGGAGTGTCGCCATTCTCGTCCCGCCATGGAAGAGCCTTCGAAACCTCTACAGTACTTGCTATAAACACCCCAGGTAACAGGATTCCTAGATAACAAGTTCCCTGCCAATCCCTGGGCAACCATGGAAATGCTACATTACCGCAAACAAAATAGATAGGTTCGCCTACATACAAAGGTCTGTCTTCCCCAGTCAAATTTGCAACGTTGGCACAACCTTTAAAATCTCCCATTGACCAGGTGCCATTCCTCTGTATGCAGAAAGAAACTGAATCGGGGCTATGGTTAACAGTATAAGAAGGAGGCACGGCATCCTTATTGCCTATCGGAGCCATTTTAAAGGAAATCAAAGATTGGAAAAGACGAGACAGTCTATCAGAAGGCCTAATAGATGCAATATTGAGCTTACTCCTATTTGCGAAAAGCGAGCATTCCAGGGGAGTCAGAACACGTTTCTCAAAACTATTCAAATTAGTGCCATCAAAGTTCCCCGAGATGCTATCGTTCCATCGGCCAAAGAACAGTGCTCTAAGTGAAGCATAACAAGCAGTTGTCAAAGGTAAAGGGTGAATATACCAACCTAGCCCCTTATCCCCATGTTGTGGTAAATGCGAGCAGATCCAACCATTGGTTCTGTTAAAGATTGCATGGGTAGCATTCATAATTAGAAGTAGAGTGTTATTTTGATAATTCCGTCTATGCAAAAGATCTCTAGGTGACAAGGTATGTAGTTGCACAGAAGGAGTGGGAACAACAGTTATATTTTCAACAGGTAGGAAATCATTCAAAGGGTACATTCTCTCCAAATACCAAAACCCACAACCAACAGTTACTAAAAGTCCCGTGATTATCACCAGTAGACAACAAAACGTTTTCGGGGCCCCCATACATATCTGCTCATTGTCTCTCCTAGTCACATTTTTGTCCAAAAGTTCAGTACGAACGGTAGCGGATGCGGGCATTGTCGTCTTCAATCGAGAAACACCAATTGTTTGTTTGCTGGCGACTCCGGTCGCGCGTCTTCTTAATGTCTTTTCCCACAACCCTTAGCCAGCAGAACCCTTTATGCAATTGGGCCAAAAAAAGGCAAGCCCTCAAATTCTTTCAATTGTACAGCAAGAGCCGTATTGCAAACCTATCTCCTTGGGCGGAGATTATATTTCACAGTTTCCGGTGCAAAAGAATCAGCAGACAGGATGTTGTCACTTCCCACAGGAGGTGGCGAGTGAACGGAAGTTGGATCAGAAGATGGATGATCCACAAACGATGCAGTGGGAGAGCAATGAGGCAAGATGGCCATTTTGTCGGGCCTTACAACTTCTGGAACGGCCTCCGATACTCTCTTTCCACCGTCTGCCGTTTCGGGTACGTTGGTTTCAATGTCGGAAAGGGGTTCTGCGTCTTCTGTATCGTATGGCACTGGGTGTGGGATCCGTTTGGTGTGGCTGCCGTGGATCCAGTGGCGACGTCCTCCTACCCGCACCGCAGTCTAAGTGACCAGGAGCACCTGGTAGGGGCCCCTCCAACGTGGTGCGAGGCAAGACGCTCTATCGAAGGATTTAACGAGGATCCAATCCCCTGGTCGTAGACTGTGACCGGGGCCCTCGTACCTCACCAGCAATGCCTCTCGCACCTGGTGATAAATTGAAAACAGGTTTTTAGTCAATTGGTTACAATAGTCGGAGAGAAGTACATTTTCTACATCGCGCAATGCGCAGCTTTTAGGCAAACCCCAAATATTAGCAGGTCTCCCCATTACCACCTCAAAGGGAGAGAGCCCAGTCTTAGTTTGAGGGGTTGTCCGCATTGAAAGTAAAACGATCGGTAAGGCGTCCGGCCATTTTAGTTTGGTGCCGGCACACGTCTTAGCGAGCTTGTTTTTTATGATACCATTGTGTCTTTCCACTAATCCGGCGCTCTGAGCATGTCTGGCCGAATGGAATCGTTTGCCAATTTGCAATGCCGCACATATCTGTAGAATTACAGCAGCGATAAAATGCGGACCATTATCCGACCAGATAACTCTCGGCACACCGAACCGTGGGAAGAATTCCTTTAACATGGTCTTTGCAGTGGTCATGGCTGTAGCGTCTTTAACAGGAAAAGCCTCGACCCACTTACTAAAGGCGCAAATGACCACAAGGACATATTTTAGATTGTTACATCGCTCCATTTCAATAAAGTCAAAGTGAATCACTTCAAACGGGACAGAAGGAGGCCCAAAGCTACCTCTTGGAGTTGCTGTCCTCTTTCCCACATTGTGTTGTAGGCAAATCATGCAATTTTGGACATAATGCTGGGCAATTTTTGAAATCTTATCATTTACCCGACTTTCTCTAACATTCTCGTGATCTGTTGAGCGCACACATGTGTGGGACCGTGTGCCATGGTAACCATCATTACTATATAGGCATTAGGAAGCAACCATTTCCCTTCAACCATGTCCACCCAACACCCATCATCATCGAGTTTCCCCAAGCCCTCAGCCCACCTCTTGTATTCTTCTAATGTGGCATCGGCTTGGATATCCCGTACAGACCCGACACCCTCATCCATTGCATAGGCATCTACAGTCTCCCTTGAAACATACATCTCCGTGAAGAGATCAGAGGCAGTTTGTCTAGCTATTTGATCGGCGAAAGCATTCCCTTTCCCTATATCATCTATAATCTTGCGATGTGCTGCGCACTTAATGATTGCTAACTGACTAGGGAGCGCAAGCGCTGAAAGCAATTGTACTATCAGGGAGCCATGTTGGATCTTGGTGCCATGCGAAGTTAAAAACCCTCTCTCTGACCAAAGTCTCCCAAAGTTGTGAGCCACCCCAAAGGCATACTGGCTATCAGTATATATGTTTACTGTTAGCCCTTCGGAAAGCTCACAAGCTCGAGTCAATGCTATAATCTCTGCGGCCTGCGCAGAGTTATGCGCAATTCTCCTGGTCTCCACAACTGTACTTAATGTAGTGACTGCATAAGCAGCTGTGGATGTACCATCCAGTAGTTTGAAGCAGGAGCCATCACAAAACAGCTCCCCTTGTGGGTTATCCAAAGGAGTGTCCCTCAAATCAACTCTGCCTTTTGTATCTTGTTCAGTAGTATACAGGCAGTCATGTGACTCTTCGTCACCACAAACAGTATTTTGCGGGAAAGGTAGGAGTTCAGCCGGATTAAGAACGCAGCACCTCCTAATTTGAATGTGGGGAGCAAACAAGATTAATTCATATCTTGTCAGTCGTGCGGAAGTGAGGTGTTGCGTTTGGGTTTTGTTCAATAGAATATCTACAGAGTGAGGCACCATCAGGGTTAAATCATGGCCTAGGACCATTCCCTCACTCTGTTTTACAGACGCAGCAGCAGCAGCGACAGCGCGCAAACATCTTGGCAAAGCGCATGCAACAGGATCAAGGGCGGAAGAGTAGTAACCGCATGGCCTATTCTTCCCTCCATGTTCCTGCGTTAATACAGCCAAAGCACATCCATCACATTCATGCACAAACAACACAAAGGCCTTCTCATAGTTCGGTGTGCCCAAAACTGGCGCCGAACATAATGCAGTCTTGAGCAACTCGAATGAATGTTGATGCTCCGTATTCCATGGCAATGGCGAAGAAATACCCTTCTTCGTCAAGGCCAACATCGGTTTTATCACTAGTGAGAAGTTTGGGATCCATAACCTACAGTAAGAAGCCATACCTATCAAGGCTCTAACTTCCTTTTGTGTATTTGGGACAGACATGCCAGAAATGTGTTTTATTCTCTCAGGTGTCAATCTTCTTCCCTCCTTTGACAGGAGATAGCCTAAATAGGCGACCTCCTGGCAACAATATTGAAACTTTTTAAGCGAGGCTTTGTGACCATGCTTAGCTAGATGGATGAGCAACAACACAGTGCCTTCTTTGCAAGAGCTCTCAGAGTCCGCGGCTAAAAGCAAATCATCAACATATTGAAGCAACGTACAAGTAGGGGACAATCCAAGGGTATCAAGCTGCTCTTTCAAAGCCCTACTATAAATACTAGGACTCTCAGTGTAACCTTGAGGTGCACGAGTAAATGTGCGTCCCCCTAAGGTGAACGCGAACAAGTATCTACTATCCTCATGTATAGGAATACTGAAGAAAGCATTCTTTAGGTCCACAACACTGAAGTGAGTAGCCGTAGGTGGAATCATGGTTAATATTGTCGTCACATCAGGCACAATTGGAAATTGCGGAGCGACGACTTTATTAATGGCACGTAAATCAATTATAAAACGAAATGGAATTGCATTATCACCTTTTTTGTACACGGGTAAAATCGGACTATTGCACAAACTTCCTGCAATCTCCTCAATCACCCCACGATGCACAAAATCGGAAACAATGCTCTTCAAAGCTTGCTCGCCTTAAACTGAGATCTTATACTGTGGAATACAGGGCAGCTTAATTCCATGTTTCAAAACTATTTTAACAGGCTCAATCTGCAAAACACCGACATCATTGTCATCAACTGCCCACAAACACTCTGGTACATTACTGAATTCTGGCGGCAAAGGTCTAGTCAAGAATTGCGAAACAGAACATTGCTGTGGTGAAATCGTCAAACGCACTCCATCAGAAGAACAATGAATTACCGCATTTAATTCCTTCAACAGATTCAACCCCAGCAAATTCTCTCCACAATTCGAAGTCAAGAGAAATGGACAGTGGTCCGTAAAGGGACCCAAAGAAATAGGTACCGGTGAAGAAACCGGACAAGCAACTGGTGTGCCAGAAAACCCTACAGAAACATTGGTTTGCCCTGACAGTGGAATGTTTGGAACCCGAGAATGATCAATGGAGCACTTCTGTGCTCCAGTGTCTATCAAAATTGATGTTTCCTATTTGCCACTACCATTTCAACGTAGGGACCTTTATGATTAACGGGAATAGGTGTAGGTTCCAAACCCTGCTTCGGGCAATCCTAACGAAACAAAATATCATCAAAAGGAAGCTCTTCAGATAGATATGCAGCAGAAGGATGATCAAATATGTTTATAGTATCCACACTCGAAGTCTGATTATCCTGTGAAAAAGGTTGTTGGGGATCCTGCGAAAACTGGCCTCTACCAGGGCCCCCTACACCCGGGCGACCTCTGGATCGTCTACCCATATTTCCAAATGTGTTATTCGACCTCTGTCGAAGGACGGGGCATTGTGCACGCCAATGACCCTCCTGGCGACAATAGGCACACTGGTTAATATTCACAGGACCCAAGGGCACATTCCCTTGTGGAACATACTGACCTCTAATCTGCGAACTACCCCCTCTGGGGCCTCTAACAATTTGCTGTAACAATACTTTAGTCTTCAAATCACCTTTTCTCTTCTCGACTCTATGTTTTTCATTATTGACACGGTTCTCATAGTACTGAGCCATGTGCAGTACTTCTGATTGGCATTTCGCCTGCCAAGCGCTCTCAGAAGACATAATTTGTGACTGGATGTCAGGCAGCAATCCACGTACAAATTTGTCCACAAATAATCTTTTCCCAGACTCTGTGCCTAAGTCTTGTCCACTGAAATCCGAGAATACCTGTTCAAACCGATTAAAGAACTCGGTAGCACCCTCAGATTTTCCTTGGACACAGGCTGTAAGCTTGTCCCAAATAATTCTCTTTTCGGGGATTATAGTTTTCAGTTTTGCAATGATTCTGTCAGGCAAAGTTAGTATCACCTGAGGTGGTCTCTCACCAGCTGGCCTTTCCCCATCAAGCCTAACTATGTTAGCCCATGTATCTCCCAACCCTGGTACATCGTCTATAGTTCTAACTTGTTTCCACAAATCTACAGGCAGGAGTACAGGGAATAGCAAATCAATGTCGCCTAGGGTAAACACTGAGGACTGCAAAACGGACTCTATCTCTTTATAGAACCCTGTCGGATTTTTCCTAATGTCAGGAATAGTTTGTCTAATAGTATTCACTTCCTGTCATGAAAACGGGACGTGAACAAACTGCGATACATAATGTGCAGGAATGTCCACAGCAGGTGTACCTGCTGCAGCATTAGCAGGAATGTCAACCTTTGGGACAAATGTTGGAGGAACCTCTCTCATAGGAAACTGAGATGTAGGCAACTCCGAACGCTTACTAAGCAACAGATCTAAGTCGAGCGCTAAAGCAGTTGAAGAAGTGTCAAGTGAAAAAGCTCTCTTATAAATGCTCAATAACTCTGTCGGACAACTAACCTTTCTCTTTAAACATTCATCCTGCAGGTACTCTACCATTACCTGTATCACTTTCCTCTGCATTTCTAGCGTATATTGACTGTATGTGTCATATACCTCAACTGGAGTTATCGATATGTCTGAAATCCATCTAATTGCATCTTTTGTACAAATTTGCGCCTCCTCAGATGTCGATTTACGACATGGAAGAAATCGTTTCTGTACATACATACTTTCTTCCTCGTCATCCTCATTCAGTAACCTTTCCAACTCCTTTCTATACTCAAATATCCTCTCAACATGCTCATGTACCTTCTCCACAGTGTCGCTTGAAAACGCTAAAGTATTCAGGTCCCTCAACCCTTGTGGGAGGTCTGCATTATTTAATTTACCCCACATTACACATAAATGAATCCCTAAACCTTCAATGAAAAAAAAATTCTCAGGAAAATTATCCATATTAGAAAGTGTGGCAAGAACATTAGCTCGATCATCTCTCTCCATACAATGCTTAGCCCATGCAAACAAATCCTGTTTCTTTTCTGTAGGAACAGTATTACGAGTAACAATCCTCGACCCCGCACCCTGATCAACTACAAGCGGCACAGAACTACTTGGGAGTGAGGGTGCAGGCAAATTCAATGGAGGTACTATTACTGGTGCAATGGGAAGAGGCAGAGGAGCAGGTGGAGGAACAACAACCGGAGGAATAGGAACAACAGGTTGAGCAGGAAGAGCAGGAATAACAGCAGGAAGAGGTACAGCAGGAGGAAGAGGAACATACGGAGGTGGTGCAGAGGCACCAGGCCTTCGTTCATTTAACAATTTGTCGATAAACTCATCAGAAACATGAAGATCTTTAGAAGGATAGATTTTCTGAATACAGAGTGAGAAAGCCCTGTCCATATTCCTAACCGACTCAGACTGTTTGTCCTGATCATATAACAATGCCTTTTCAGCATTTGTTTTATGACAGCGCACATGTTTTTCCCTACTTTTAAGCTGCTGCAACGCTTCTCTTTTCCAATTTTGCAAAACATCAAATGCTGCAGGTCTGGCCTTCTTTTTTAACAAGACTGACTCTAAATATTCAATACGAGGGATCTCAAAACTACCATTGACTGGCCACTGAAGTTCGGAGGCATGTCTGGTTTGTCTGTGCCAAATTGTATTAAATACTACACTTCCAATGCCATGCTTACAGTACATAGTACATGCCGGTGACCCCTCCTGTGGTGCCGGATGGCTAAATTCCAAAGATTGTCTAAGCTGTGGAATAATGCCCTAAAGCAGCTAGACAATTTCCCAGGCATTTCTCAAATACTCGGTGTTACCTGGTCAATAATTGTGTCTGCAGATACAATGCGCCAAATTCAGATTGTCAGGGTTGAATTAAGAGTCGGGTAACGACTCACCTGACCAAACCTAAGGAGGACCGATCGGTTTACAAAGGACTTACCTAACGAATTTTACCTTGTGTATGGTGATTTCGGCAAATCTGCCCGCCTCAAAAAATTGACCCTCGTCAAGATGCCGTCTCAGACCACACGGCTATCGTCCAGGGAACGGATCGTGCAGCGCTGTTGAGGTGTTGCGTCTCGTTCAGTCGGGCCCGTTATGTCACACCGTCCGATCCCGGTCCGATAGCGTGCGTCAACCTTCAATAATCCGGCATCAATCTTGAGGGTCCCTATTCCGGGCGCCAACTGTCAAAACAAGGAAATAATATGAGGCAGGGTAACCAAAAAGGAAACACACCAAACACAGGTTACAAAGGAACATACAAACCTCTTTATTTTATACTGAATCCAGTTACAAAAGAACAGAACAAAATTCAGATACCTATCGACCCTCAGTACAACACAGCGAACTCCGGCGTGGTTCGGTGTGCTCAGTGAGTGCAAATATGCATTGAAACAGTCAGGCTTTTATACATTTCTCCAGCCTGTTGTCCAGCCTTTCTTCAGGTTAACCATTCCATAAATAAGTTACTGCTCTAGGGTCCCTTGCCAGGTCAAATCTAGTTAATCTTAGGTTTATACATTAACAAGAAGAAATGGTAATAATGTATGCTCTAGGCCTAACATTACAATGTGGGACTTAATTTATACAATATAGTTAAGCAGGTGTTCTCATTCAATTATAGATCAGTTTCGGTGATACAGGTAATCCATTGGACACAGGTCAGCAGAAGGACAAGGTCTCAGCTCATGACCCTAACAAGTGGCCTGCAGGCAAGTTATACATTAGCTGTACAGAGGTCATGACAATCAAGTTCTGTTCTGAATAACATAGGCTACCATTTTAGCTCACATGGTGACTTTATAGAGCAAGAAAACCTAAAATGGCGGCTTGACCCAAAATGACAGTTTACATGGTTTCTAAGGTCAGGACCTTGCAATGCAAGTTTATTCACATGTAGTTTATACGCAGCTTGTTAGCAGCTTGGCGTAGGCCAATATACATATATTCATAGCAATAGGAGGCACGATATAATTTCTAGTTTGACACTAGGAGACTAATCACAGGGAGTTTCGGGTACCTCCCTCACTTCCTGCCTACCCCCAGAGACTCGGGAGCCAGAGGCTGGTTTCTGTCAGAAACCCCACCAAATGCGAAATGAACAAAGAGACCAAACCTGGTTTGGCGTGCAGACAAACTCTCTAGAAGGACCTTTCCACAAAGACATGGCGAAAAAAGGAGACCGGGCACCATTTTAGCAAAGATGGCTGTATGCCATTTTGAAAAAGATGGCTCCCACGGTTACTTTACCGGAGCTGCTAACGGTCACAGTAAATGCAAACCAAGGTAGTTAAAAACGAAACCACTGCCACCAGCCAGACGAAAGGGGAAAAATTAAAAATGCTAAATAAGAAGCTAAACAAAGGGGATACTAAGTAACCCCTCCAGCACTCTATTGGAAGATAGTATTTGCTGGGTCTAGAAAGTTACAATGCTAAGTAAAGTCAATTTCACTTTACTGTTCTGGGAAACAGTAGTTTATCCTAGAGAAGGTATTTAACCTGTGGGAAACCTGGAAGACTTCCCTGTATCACTGCACTGAAGGTGCTTTGTGACACAATTGTAAAAGATGATGCCTATGGAGTTTGTTAGCCTATGGAGTTTGTTAGGCTACGTAACCAAAAGAAACAAAAACAGAAAACACATTGAATTGAAAAGTTCAAAGTCCAAAATTTAGCAAAAGAGCTCGAGGGCTGTAAGGTGGTAGGAATTGCCACATTTTTGAGAATTCTCCCTAACACTCGTCCCCCTGGTTATGGGTGCAGTAAAAATAAAGAATAACATAACAAAACATGGGCCATTTTTACAGAATGCTGGAACTACTAAACTTTACCATCCAAATCGTCTGCAGATAATCGGTCCCCTTGACATATTTCTATTCCACTCATATTTGAGTAGGTTCCAATAAGGGTCTACCAATCAGATACGTTAATTAATTATCAGTAATATAAATAATTATCACCACAAGCAACAAACTCTCTGGATGTATATGGTTAAAGTGTACATAGCAACTATCTACAGATACTGCATGCTACTCAGAATGTTAACATGAATCCTCACAACTTTGACGTCACAGTTACGCTATACCGTAAATAAAAGTGGAAAACAAAACGGCGCCCACAAACATACATGCGGGACGCCAACAAGCCGAGTGCGGCTTTTTTGATGCAGGACATCACCATATATGCAAGTAAGTTTCACTTGGGGTACTCATACTCCTTATCTAGTTAACCATAAGATGGCAATTTTGATGTGCATCCTTGCAAATAGTTATTTCTAGTCTATGATTCTACAAAGAATGAATACTTGTAAAACAAACCTCATTGGGAGGTTGTCTCGGGAGGATAGCTCAGGGGCAACATGCTCACCTTGGAAGCAAGATGACACAGAGCAACACAGGTTCAATCCCGGGTCCGCGCTTAGAAACCTCTGGGTAGTAAGCACGTTATAAATAACCAATCATATCATATTGCCAAATACAACGTTCAAACATACAATTTAATATACACCCACCAACTGGACTTGCTGAATTAATATCTATAGGTTGGAAAACCTTCCCCAGGAGATTCATTTTAATTATTAACCATCACAGCCGCCTCAATTTTCTGGTAGTCACAAACTATATATTTTTTTATGAATAATCCAGCCCCCCACTTAGAATTCAAAGGGAAGACATCATTTCCTCTACAATGAAGATGCTAATGTATCCACCATATCTAATACCTTTGGGTAAAATAGTTCACCAACCACACCAATTATAGCTAAGTCTCCAATTCGCCTGTATAAAATATTTAACCAATGTGTTGTTCTTAGTTTTCTCCTCTTCCTCCACCCCTCTTATTAGAGGCATCCTTGGTTGTCAAATGTCTTCTCTTTAAAACAACACAATGCTTTTTACTGTTATATTTGTTCATTAAATGATGTTCTTGTTTTTCACAAAAACGTTATTCTACATATTACTTCCACAATTGTCTTGCACATGCGCATTCTGCTCTCAGCCTTGAGAAATATCTGTTTAGTCGAAACATGTGTTGACTCTATAGCGCTAGGACACCCTTATCACAAAGCTCTTCCAGGTATCAGTAAAATAAGCATGTTATGAAGTGACAATCTGGTTTGAGTGACTGTGACATTGTAAACAAAATCATTTTGACTAGCTCACCAGGTGTGTCCACTTTGTCAGTAGAAGGTTTCATGAGGTTTCCTTTCTGGGTCACACTGGTTCTGTGCTGTGCCTAGCCCTGCCTTTGCTTATTTTATGGATTGGCAGTACTTTTAGCACCCAGCAGATATGATTACCACTGGGCAGCATCTGCAGGATGTGGGCGTGACATTGCAGTGACTTGTGTTTCTCCATTGTACATAGGGGATGGAAGCTGAGCAGTATATTTACCTTTGGATGGAAGAGTGGCAGCAGTTGTATGTATGCACAGCAGTCCTTTGCACTTCCACTGGACGTTGAAGGTATCCACCAGTATTGAGTGATGCTTGGTTCCCCACCAAGTGCTTGGAGACCTTTCTAAATACCATTACTGCTATATGTCCCGCGTGGCTGGCCGGTACAGCCTTGTGGTATGTCCGCACAATGAGGGTCAAAGACTTGGTGCAGAATCTCTTGTAATAGATATTTCCATCACATCAGGGACCTCACTCTAAACATTGACCCTGCTGCAGTGATATGTATCTGACAATTGGTTTTGCTCCTGTGGTCTAGCACTGGAATGGGGATGGAAGGGCTCAGGGGAGTCTACTATGAAAGGTCCTGGTGGATGCCCAGACCTTTTTCACCACCATCAGTTGACCATATCGTGACATGGGTGGGAAGGGGGGGGTGCACGAAAAAGTAAATATGTGGTTTGGGGTGCAATTGGCCTTCCAGCACGTGAAGGCCGGAGTGTCCGAAATGGATATGGATGGGAGTCCTTTTGTTGAATCCTTTAGGTGGAATTTTTTGAAGTTATCTCTGCAGATGATTTAAGTCGCAGTAATGTATGCCATTTCAGTCCGACCTTTATTCTTCCCCACCTAAGCCGCCCCTACTAACAATTCTTATGTTCCCTAAAGTGAGCGGATGCCTTTGGTAAATGCTCCTTTGCACTGTTGGTGACCTGGCACACATAGCATTATTTTAATGTGTTAACCTGCAACCCACAAACATCCCTTTTTCAGGCTGACTTGCTCGTTAAGTTTTATAGACCTAGCCCGGGGGGGCGTAACAGGAGTTATAGGCCCCGAAGACGAAGTAAAAGGCCTGTGCGCAGCAGGGGCAATTATCGAGGTTTACGGGGCCATAACTCAAAGTAAAGCCTGAGGGTGTGGTCTTTAAAGCTATTAAGTCCGTGGGTTGATGGGAGTTAGAAAAGAAATTAAAAAAGGAAAAAAGGCGAGCTGCCCGGTGTGGCCAAGCAATCACGAACAACGTGATGGAGAGAGGGGCAGATCTTTGATTGCAGCTGGGCAGCAACTGCGGGTGCAGCCTGGCAAGGCAAGTGACCGCAGGTGAGGGTAGTGATGGGGGGAAACCAGGCCTCGTCTGCCAGGTGCGGCTTGGCGAGGATGGTGTTCAGTGGGGGGGGGGGGGTTAAGGTAAAGGGGCAGGGGCTGCAGTGTGACGAGGGCGCGTCTGTGAGGTGCAGCCAAGGTGAGGTGGGGAGTGGCACTGGCAGCAGGGCACTCAGTGCAGTGCTCCCTTGATGAGAGGGGTTGCTGCTCAGAAAGCCCTGCTACCAGCATATAAACAACAGGGGAATGACGAGACTTCCCTCTAATTGACCAATTTCCACACCATATGGAATGTCCGAGCCATACCGCTTCGTATGGCTCGGAAATCGGCCAATAGAGGAATGCTTTGTCACTCCTCCAGTATATATTTAAGCAATGAACCCCAACATGTGCGGGCTTTACAAGCCCTCGGGCCAATTAGAAGCCTAGGCAAAGCGAGGGCTTTAACATTAGCCTTGGCCTTGCCTGCCCTGGTAAAGCCACTGCTTTCCCAGGGTTTTCTTGCTATTAGCATCACAGCATGTTATACTGGGATGCGAATAGTAATTTTTTTCAAGTTGAAAAAAACTACAAACCAAGATGGCCGTCACGTATTAGGGAGAAGGGAACTACACGCAGTCTCATTTCCCTTTACATGGAGGCTATTGCTGGGACGGAGATGTGCCGACAATGGACAGAGGAGTGCAAGGTAAGTGGGGCAGGAGTTGGTGTTGGATGTGGAAATTGGGTTTAGGGGAAGGGAATGATAATGCAGAGCCGTGGCGCACTTACCTGAATTCCTGGTGGGGAAGACAGGGCCTCCCACTTCTGAGGAGGCTTGGAGCGGGATTTTTCATGTGGCAACGACTTCCTTCTGAGCGTCCTGATTGGCTGGAAGGCTGCCACCTCCCTCACACCTGCCAGGTGCTAATGGAAACTATTATCATTCATACATATGTCTTTAAAAATGTCTGAGTGAGTTTGCAAGATAATTTCACTTCCGGATGGTAATCTTGGTGATAGCTTAATGGCAAAGCCTTTCAGATCCATGCTCTGGGGCCACCAGTTCGAATCTACCTTCAAATATTGTATTGTGAGATTTCACAAGAATATGTAATAACCACAGGGATGCTGCTGGTGTATTGATCCGTTGTGTAATGTTATTTTAATCTCTTAGGTGTCAGGGGATGCTTGGTCCTGACTTCATTTTTGGAAAGCTGTCCAGGCACCAGAGCACCCATATAAGGGCAAGTGGTACATGGGTAAGTGTCCCTCTTGAACAGTAAGCCTAAAGGTGTGTAATTAAGCAATACTATTTGATTCTAATGTCCTTTCTAGGTGGTAACGACCCGCAGCCCAAGGTTCTAGACCGAATGCAGCAAGTGCCTTTAACGAGGGCCCGAGCCACTGCCCCCAATACGGCCCTAAGAGACAGGTATTACTGCTATCAGCATGGCAAGGGGAACCCTCTAAGAAGAATGTATGGACCCTGGCAAGAGCCCAAACCATAGATTCGGCTTGTAAGAGCAAAGAAATGGCCACCATGGAAATGGAAACCAGGTGTCCAAGAGGAGCGCCTCTTTCTTTTCCACCACCGCGTGCATGATGAGGTGGCAGCGCGCAAAGAGACGACGGACAGAGCTGAGAAGAAGTGCGGGGTGAGCAACAGAGAGCAGCGAGCGATGCCAAGAAAAGGAAGCCGGGGGGTTGCAGCGCCAGCTTGGAGGGTGCATTGCAGGCTTTTATCAGTAAACCAACCCCGCCCGCCACATTCTGCGCACCCTCTGTGGCTGGTGCGCACTCCTTGGAAGCGAACCTCAAGTATTGTAATGTTCAGGCAGCAATGGTGTGCTACTGGGGAGCCCCTGGGTGCGGCTGGTCCAACTTGATACTTTGCACTACCGGCTTCGGTTCCATGTGCTAATATCCCCGCAAAAATATTGGCATACAAAAATATCGCCATATTTTTGCAGCGATATTAAGCTATGAAACCTGCAGGGGACACCCCTGCAACTCCCATAATTTTTTTAATGGAGCCGGGGACATCCCCGAAACTCCATGTCCCAATAAACCCATACATTATCCCAACTAATAATATCGCCTATGGCCTTACCCCACAACCATATATATGGTGATATTATTGGTGGGGAAAATATTAGCCGATACCCCGGCTCCTTCAGAATCACACTGGCAGCCACACAGGGATGGTAAGGGCAAGAAAGGAGGCGCCCCTGACATGCAATAGCTTCCTCTGCACACCCATACCTACTGTCGCTCTCTCGATCCACGGAACACATACGGACGCCTCGCATAGGCACCGGTGGGCAAGGCCAGTATGGCAACGTGTCTGCCCATCTGCTTAGATGTCCGGAGATATTTCTTAATGGGTATGTGTCTCAACGCCCTGAAGGCACTCGGGACCCAGTCCACTCATAGTGACAGTAGGAGTGTGGCCAGTGCCCATGGCTGGCACAGCTGACTTTGGCGACGTCTACAGGTTTAGCTTGGCTGGGGGTCTACACATCTGCAATGGGGCGCTGTCCTGCACACCAGGCTGCGGGTTAAAGACTACACATGTGGAAATAGAGGTTGCTGACGCATATGGAATGCAACAGAGTCTAAACATGTTGAATGGGCTAAACACGTGCACATCTGAAATTGGGCAAGGGCCTACCACACCGTTGTTTTGGCAAAGCCAACACATCTGTAATTGGTGAAGGGGCCTCACCTGGAATGTGGCACAAGCCCTCTATGATGTGGTCTATATTTGTCACAAAAGCACGTCCTTGAGTTCTTTCCAGCTTACAGCAGCAAAGGATCAATTAACCGAGTGAACTGCTTGCACGCTGGCTAGCCTTGTTTTACGCTGCACGCTTCGTATTCTAAGAAATGCTAAAAGCGGGCTGTCCCCGTTGGCGCTCTTCCTCTCAGCGGGACGCTGAATCCTGCATGATGTCACTCCCTTGTAAGGATTGTGCCAAATTACACACCTGCAGGAACTCTGAGCCAAGCCAGGCGATGGCTGTCAATATTCCCCAGTGGAGAGGAGCTTTGCCAAGGTGTGTGCGTGAGTGCGTCAGAGAGAGGGGGCAGGCACCGCGGCAGTGACAGTAATAGGCTGATCAAAGGCCAGCACGCGCAGGGTAAAAGGGACAGGCTGCCCAGAGGTAGTGATAGACAGGTGGGCAGGGTGGACAGTGAAAGGTGTAGGCTGTTCGGGGACAGTGACAGACAGGTGGACAGTGAAAGATACAGGCTGCCCAGGGATAGTGACAGACAGGAGGACAGGGAAGGTATACCTGACAGACAGGTGGACAGTGAAAATGGACACCCTGTTCAGTACAGTGTGAGCGGCACAGGCTGTCCAAGGACAGTGACAGACAGGTGGACAGGGAAGGCATACGCTGTACAGTGATAGTGACCGTCAGACAGCGAAATCTACAGGCTGTCCAGGGACAGTGGGAGCCGTACAGGTTGTCCAGGAACAACGGTAGATAGGTTGACGGTGAAAGGCATAGGTTGTCCAGGGATAGTGACAGGTGGACAGTGAAAGGTATGGGGCCGTCCTCTGCACCAGAGCTGTACAGAGCCAAGGGCAGACAGGTGGACAGCGATATGTATAGGCTGTCCATGGACAGTGTGAGCATCTAAGGCTATCCAGGGGCAGAGCTAGGCTGGCCAGAGACAGCAACGGGCACAGGAATCCAGGAACAGTGACAGGCAGATGGACAGTGAAAGGCATGGTCTGACCAGGGATAATGGCCAGGCATATGCTTCCCATGGACAGTGACAGGAAAAGTCTGCACAGTGACAGGCATCGGCTGTGCATGGCCTGGGGTCGGTGCCAGCCCCTGCTTACCCATTTCTGACCTTGTCTGCCTGAGCCATGTCCCTGTATGTCTGTTTTACTTATTCGGTATTTTGCATCATGCAACATGCACAAAGGATGATTCAGGGGCATTGACAATGTACAGCACTTTAGTAGAGGCTCCTTTAAGAGCCCTGCTCTTCCCCGCACCACGTCTCTGAGCCCTCCCATGAGTGCCATGCCCACGTCTCTGGTCCCTCCCGTGAGCGCCATGCCCACGTCTCTGAGCCCTCCTCTGAGCGCCATGCACCGTCTCTGGGCCCTCCCGTGAGCTCCATGCCCACGTCTCTGGGCCCTCCCCTGAGCTCCATGCCCACGTCTCTGGGCCCTCCCCTGAGCACCATGCACCGTCTCTGGGCCCTCCCCTGAGCACCATGCACCGTCTCTGGGCCCTCCCGTGAGCTCCATGCCCACGTCTCTGGGCCCTCCCCTGAGCTCCATGCACGTCTCTGAGCCCTCCCCTGAGCTCCATGCCCACGTCTCTGCGCCCTCCCCTGAGCTCCATGCCCACGTCTCTGGGCCCTCCCCTGAGCTCCATGCCCACGTCTCTGAGCCCTCCCCTGAGCTCCATGCCCACGTCTCTGAGCCCTCCCCTGAGCTCTATGCCCACGTCTCTGGGCCCTCCCCTGAGCTCCATGCCCACGTCTCTGAGCCCTCCTCTGAGCGCCATGCACCATCTCTGGTCCCTGCCCTGAGCGCCATGCCCACGTCTCTGAACCCTCCCCTGAGCGCCATGCCCACGTCTCTGAGCCCTCCTCTGAGTGCCATGCACCATCTCTGGTCCCTGCCCTGAGGGCCATGCCCACGTCTCTGAGCCCTCCTCTGGGCGCCATGCACCATCTCTGGTCCCTGCCCTGAGCGCCATGCCCACGTCTCTGAACCCCTGAGCACCAAGCATCGTCTCTGAGCCCTCCTCTGAGCGCCATGCCCACGTCTCTGAGCCCTCCCCTGAGTGCCATGCCCACGTTTCTGGGCCCTCCCCTGAGCACCATACCCACGTCTCTGTGTTTGGATCGTTTCTGTATTGTATTCAAGCTTCAGATTCTTTTGGCCTTTATCTTGGATTTATTTGGGATTTTTTTCCCAAGCGAGTCTTTATCTGTCATGTGTTGGAGGATTTATTTTGGATTTTTACTGACTTGTTTCTCAGTAAAAACAATCCAGTAACACTGACTGCCAGGCACACATGTTTAAAGGGTTTATTTTGGATTTTTTTTACAACCAAGGATTGTTTGGTCATAAATTGCAGGATTTATATGGGATTTTTTTCACCTTCTTTCTCAATAAAAACAATCCAGTAACACCATTCAGTTTTACTAGATTTATTTTGAATTTATTTACAAGCAATGATTGTTTGGTCTTACACTGGATGATTCATTTTGGATTGTTTCCATCTTGTTCCTTGGTAAGAAAACAATCCAGTAACACTAGGCACACATTATTACGGAATTTAATGTTAAACAAGATTTAACAATTTGGTTCCAGTTATTTAGGAGTTTAATCTGGTAAAAAAACATTTAGGTTTTATTTATTTTGGATGTTATTGGCGAAATAAAAGTTCAACTGCCCTTAACTATTTCTTTAGCAAATAATCTTCAGGGCATAGCAATTTGCAGCAATAGGAATAGCACTCTATCCATTGTCTTCAGTGGCTTTGCCAATGCCTGTTTTAAACAGGATGTCAGTGGCTTTGCCAATGCTTGTTTTAAACAGGACTTCAGTGGCTTTGACCAATGCTTGTTTTAAACAGGACTTCAGTGGATTCAGGGGCTTCAATGGTTAGTCCACACCCTCAACTGCCAACACCATTCAGGAATCTGAACACAAGGGACTCAACTCATGCGAATGAAAAGAGAAACTTGGGACAAGCAGCCAGAACATGGAGGGATAGGATGTACTGCTCAGTTTCAATGCACACTCTGTTCCAAGCACAGTACAGACAGACAGAACCTGCTAACAGAAGGGGGAACTGACTTATGCTCCCCCTTTGCAGCATGTATCATAGAGAACACAGACCTCCCATTCCTCTGGCAAGTCTTGCAACCACTTTAAAGCCATCTTCAAGGCCGGCGTAGACTTCACAGCTCCAGCGTCATCAATGCTTTGTTTGGCCTTCCCTTCCCCTGTCTCCCTCTGGTCCACCCCCTAACCCTGGTCCCTGGGCCCCTTCTCCCCACCCACGCCCACCCCTTCCCTGATTGGCTAGGACATCCGGAAATCCCTGCAGGCTACCCTAGTTGCACATAAGGCCATTTCCCCCTTTCAGCATGTACCCCCAGAAAATACAGACCTCCCAATCCTCTGGTAAAACTCACAACCACTTTAAAGCCGCCTTACAGGCCGGCTTTGTCTTCATGACTCCAGTGCCATCGGCGCTTCGTTTGGCCTTCCCCCACCCTTTCTCCCTCTGGTCCACTCCTTTCCCCCTTCTCCTCCCCATCCATGCTCTGGTTCTATCAAGAATCGACTATGTCATCAGGCTACACCTCCCCGTTCCATATCACTTACTAAAGAAACTACAACTCATCCAGAACACAGCTGCAAGAGTCGTGCCCAGGCCCGACAGGAGAGCTCACATCACACCAGCTCTAAAAACCACCCACTGACTACCAGTAAAGAATGAAATACATTTCAAAGCACTCCAAACCCCCACAGGCTCTTCCGGGCCGTGGTGTTACGTGTATCCGAGAGAGCATCATCTCATACCACCAGAGCAGACCTCTGAGACGGAGTAAATATGTACTCCTTACAATCACGTGAAATAGCAGAAAGAGGCGTTGAGGTGTGGCCTTCTCCAAAATCACAGCCAAACTCTGGATCTATCTACCAAGGAAAGTTCACACAATTCAAGGTCAGCTCGTGTTCATTAATAAACAAAAGACCTGGCTGTTCAACAAACCGTAACCAACCACTGCCCCGTCATTAAGATTCAACTCAAATGATGACACTGAACCTAAGCCAACTCACTACATACTACATACTAATGCAGGATGTCAAACACATGAAGGCACCTCACCCCACACTCATTTTCCATTTAAGAATTGCATATCAAGAAGCAGCCTTTATGGAAGAATCCCCATAGAAACATAGCATGAAGTTGCGGGGTGTCTCTCAAGGGGGTCTAGTTTGGTACAACATGCCAGAGGACACCAACTGTAATTCTGATGTTTTTAATTGAGCCCTCGTTGCCCATTGAGATTTAATGACCAGTTGTTACCCTTTACCTTACCAAGGCACACCACCACCAGGACATCACCCTGACCACTCCAGATCGTAACGACAAATACTGCCCTCTGCTACACACTATGCTCTTAGACAAGACACATCTTTGGTTATTGCAGATGCGAGTTCAATGATGCAGGCAGCTTTTCAAGAGATCTCCTTCCTGATCTTAATGTAATACATTTGTGGAAACACTGGCTGAGGTAGAGTGCTGGGGAGAGTTCTGGTGGTGGTGTAATGTGCACAGGTCATAGACAATTCACACTGACCAAGAAACCTGATGGCACTGCATAGGATGACATATTTGCAGAAGCAAAGGCTTGTTTGGGGACGTTTGGCAAGGAACCTAATATTGTTTTGGAATGCCAGAAGTTCTACATACGGTTGCAAGCCCCCTCAGCCGGTCAATGAATTTAACACTGCCGTGAAAGTGTTAGCGAGCACATGCGCTTTTTCGGGGACCAGCTCAGAGCACACTGATATGACTCTAAAACGCAGGAAGCATTATGAATGAGCAAAGATCCTATGCTTGAGCAGAAGATCACAATAGACAAAACAGTGAAAAGTTCACTTGGCTCGATCACAGAAGACTAGCACACACAGGCCAAGGAGGTAGTCTTCATCGATGTTGTTCTGAATATGAAAGAAGTTGTCCAGGTTGCAAACTGGTAGAGGAGTTCCAATGCAGACGTTCACTCAACCCCAGGAGGAGCGGCACCACACACAAGTGTTTCCACTGCAGTGGTCGTAATCACCTGGCAAATGATAGAACATGTCCAGTCGCAGGCAAAGAGTGAAACACGACGCAGACATCGGAGAACCAGCTGAACACCTAGAGATGTGGTTCTGTGCGTTCGTGGTAATGGCCGACCATGATGAAACCATTCTGCGATGTTGAAATTGATGATGTATTTTCAAGTCTATTTCCAGATTTCACATCTGACTACCCCATTTTGACAGAAGATAAATACCTTTTCCGATTCTCTATCCACAGAAACAAACTCCACCAACCAGAATTAGTGGCAGGTGCGTTTGGCAGCCAGGAAATAGAATTATTTGCTTACTGGTGAAGTAACATACTTTTCAAATGTCTTCTGTGGTAAAAGGTTATGTATCAATCAAAGGGATGGCAGTACTAGACAGGGACCACCAAAGACTCTTAGAGATCAAGCCAGATCCGTGTTCCAAAGAACAAGTCTTCTCCGGTCAACACGCGTCAGTATCAGGCCTCCTCAATCAGCATGAGAAGGTTTCCAAAAGACAAAGGAGGATCTCAAACATTATGCTCACAAGATCACCCTATGGCCAGGTGCTGTGCCAGTGAAACATAAAGTGCGCCCATGCTGTTTACGGCATGCAAGCACCTCAGGCACTGTCTGTAGAACTTACTATACAACAACATCATCGCACCAATCCAAGCTGCAGGGTGCCTGAACCCAGTAGTACTAAAAAACAGGATGATTAAGTCCTCCACCTATGCGACACTGTTACTGACTCATACCCGCTACCTAATATTTTACATCTTCTTTTAGCCCAGGAAGCCAATGGGTCTCATTCCGAGGTTGGTGCTAGTCATGGTGCTAATAGCGCCATGACTAGCACCATTACCGGTACTGTGTCCACCCTGGTTCAATGGGGACTTACTGGTCTAGTCCGACCTTTGCGGGACCGGTAAATCCCCATTGAAAATGTCAATCCCCATTCCCATTTGAGCCCCCATAGGGCTCAATGGGAATGGGGAGGGTGCTAATAACGGTACCGTAAATTACGGTACCATTATTAGCCCTGAAGTCCCTTTGCGGGTCTTGTCCTTAACGCCTGCTAAAACCAGGCGTTAAGGAATGACCCGCAAAGGGACCTCGGAATAGGGCGCAAAGGGATTATCAGCACCAGTGTCATTACCGGTGCCCGGTACCCTTTGCGTCCGGGTCGTAATGACCCCCATTGTCTTTTCAAAATTGGACCTCAAAAGTATGTATCACCAGGTTCACCTCCATCCTGGCTTCAAGGCTTAAACTGCTGACATCCCCTTGAAGGCAAATACCAATACACGAGGATGCCTTAGAGACTCTCATCCACAGGTGCGGGTTTCCAAAGCCTTATCACTAACCTCCTTCGTGACATGACCAATGTCACATATTTCCAAGACTACATATTAGTCTATGGCCATGACACAGAATCCCACTGTCTCACCCGAGGCAAGGTCCTTCAGAAAACTAGAAAACAGTGGATTAACTATCAGGAAAGTAAAGTGCAGATTCGAACAGCCTGAGCTGCAATGCCATGAATGCAACTATTCAGGAACTAGTATCCTCCCGAAGATCTCCACAGTGGGCACCATTGCCAATGCACCGTGCCCTACCGACTAAACACGATTGTGCTTATTCATGGACGGAACCCCTCTGCTTTCTCCTCAGGAAATTGGTTTTGTATGAATGGTTGGAACGGTGCCGGCACACATTCAACCTCATCAAGAAGAATATTCTCAAGGGGCCTAATTCACAGAAGCGCTTTATAATGGCAAAACCCCATTGGAAAACTGGGAATCAGGGTATCAGATAATAATATCGCCATATATATGGTCGCCGTAAAATAATATCGCCGGGAAAATGTCGTGGCGATATTATTTGGGTGACCATATATATGGGGACAGGGGCAAAAAAAAAAAACATTTTTAAAAAAGAAAAAAAAAAGTTTGGGGTTGCGGGGGGTGTCCCCCGCATGTTCCATGCAATAATGTCGCCACAAAAAAACGCCATTTTTCGGCGATATTTTTGCATGGCGAGATTTTTGTGGCGACATTATTACATGGAACCAGAATCAATGTTGTCGCATTTTCATTCACCGCGCTCTCAAAACCAGAAAAAAACTATTCAGTAATAAAAAAAATAAGCTGGAGTGCGCCTGGGTGTTGGAAAAGACCAGAAATGATATCTGAGGCAGGAGATTCATGCTGCGCATATACAACAATCTCTTGCAACATCCGTTAATCCCAGGTGGCACAACGACAATCCTCTCCATGTCCAGCATGTTCCGGTTTGGCAGAACAATCAAGACAACTGTCTATCAAGAGTGACCTTAACAAACGTAAACAATACAGGTTGGAATGCTAACAAAAGTGTGGTGGCTACCATACTTGACACAGTGGAGGACACTTCCGCCTGCATCTCAGTCCACACGTGGGAGAAGTGCTTCCAAGAAGACCACGCCCTGCAACGTAATAAATAAATAAATTAATAATTTGTATCTTCGCACCAACTGTCCACTAACGATGTAATGTTACCAATGAAATGATTCTTGTATTAATTTCTAAGCTGTCTTATAACCACGCCGTGACACCCGAGGGTCTGGGCGTGTAACAAATAAATAAATAAATAAATAAATAAATAAATAAATAAATAAATAAAATAAACGTATCTCATTGTATGCTCAACAAGGGTGGTCACCTGAGAAAAGTCTTCCTCCTGGGACACATCCATTCAGCAAAGTTGCCTCTGTACTCACAGAAGAAGACAGGCCTTTGCATGAGAATGAACAATGGAGACCACCAGCAATCTTCATTAATAAAGGGCTATTTCTGCCCCAAGGGTGGCATTTGGGGACCACCCTATAGAAATGAGGACTTTGAGAGCAGTACTGGTGGCTGGGTATAGACAGTGATTTGGACAGACATACTGCAGTCAGTTTAGTCTGCAACCAGGGCGACAAATGTCACATGAAATGTTCCCAACCAATGTCCTCAGTTGAATGGACTAGGATCCCGTGGCAAAAGATAGAATTTATTTTATTGATCTCTCG
Source organism: Ambystoma mexicanum (assembly GCF_040938575.1). Taxonomy (NCBI): domain Eukaryota; kingdom Metazoa; phylum Chordata; class Amphibia; order Caudata; family Ambystomatidae; genus Ambystoma; species Ambystoma mexicanum. The sequence goes on along the minus strand of NC_090921.1, from coordinate 754,030,976 downwards.
GAGATCATGCCTCCACGCCAGAAATACGCCATAAACGTCATAGACTACACTACAAAACAGATCGAAGCACACTACCTCCAGACAATCAGGATGGCCACCACCATGAATGTCTTAGTAAAAGTTTTTTGCAGAAAAGCAAACCCTATTATTGGACAACAGGGTACAGTGCACATCGAAGAACATGGCAGGATTTCTACAAAGAAATGGCAGGAAACACTACCGGGCAGCATAGAATCATCCCAGGGTAATGGGCAAGTAGAGAGAGCAAACAGGATGCTCAAATAGGCCATGCAACAGGCTAGGTCACACAGAGCCCATAGTCACAACGCTTTTCAAAAGGCTCTGTCTACACACAGAGTGACCGTGAATTCAACTACGGGGGACACCCCATATGACCTGACGAGAGGGCCCGCACTTGACTAAATCCCCCATGGACCCAAAAACAAATATGCAATCAAATGAAAGGTAGTCCAGTGAATCAGCTAGAAGATTCGAAAGCTCAAAAGAAGCCAAGGATGCCGTGGGATAAAGCTAATGTGCAAACAAGATGAAGGTTTGACACTGGAGAACAAGTTAAAATCAGTCTCCCACAAAAGGGCTACCACACGTCCCTAAAGTATGCTCCTCCACGGATGTTATCAACATGTTCAATGACACCATGGTCAGAGTAGGGAAGGCGTGTAACATGGTTCACTGTAGCGTAATACCAGAAAGGACACACACATGGCTAAGGGTAGAAGAGGAGGGAGACTGTCGCCCAAATAGCTCAAGCTGGCATTGTGCCTTCCGCAGAGAGTGAAGTCTTCTGCACCATGAAAGCAGGGATGAGAGTTTGGGTCATCAGGACTCAGATGATACCAAGATGATGCAAACTCCTCAAATGCAGGAGTCCTCAGCACAATGTATCACGCCAACCACAAGGGAAAGGGATGAAATGACTTGTCAGCCCAGTGCTGCAGGGTGGCCTGTGAAAAAGAAATCTGCACTGTGAGGTTTACCCAATATGGACCCCTTTGTAGTAATAGAAGGAGATGAAGTAGTAGCGGTTCCTTTAAGAGCCACGCTCTCCCCCGTGCAAGAACACTGCACTATCTTGTGAGTGAAACACCTGCATTTGCAGAGACGTCACACGTGGAGGGAAAGAGAGAGACGAAAGCGGAGCGCGAAGCCGGAGGATTGAAACCCACGCACCACGCTACGCAGTTACACCAGCTGCCAGTGATTTACTGATCCATGTTAAAATAAATATTTATGAAGAATATACAAACCTGTGGCACTATCGTTTATTGACCGCCACAAGCACTCTACGCCTACATCGATCTATACATATATTTGTGAAAGTGTGTTTGCATGTTCGGGGTTGTCTCCAGCCACATAACAGATGACGGGCTGACATTTTGGTCCAAGGTCGGAATACCAGTGTGGGGTGTACTGGCGATATTAAATTTTTACCAACCCCACCCATTCACCCTGCACAGGATGGGGTCTGGCCCTGTGCTATCAGTATAGATGCTTTCGGGAGGTTGCCTATTTTGCAATTGTTGGCTCAATCCTTACAACAGCTGGTGGGCTGAAATTTGGGCCCAAGGACAGCATGCCAGTCTGGGGTGTACTGGCGATAGTTAAATTTGACTGACCCTCTCCATTCACCCTGCACAGGGCGGGGTCCGGCCCTGTGCTATCAGTACATGCGCTTTCGGGAGGTTGACGATTTTATGATTGTTGGCTACAGCTCCCCAACAGTTGGTGGGCTGAACTTTTGGCCCGAAGTGGACTAACCAGTCTGGGGTGTACTGGTGATACTGAAATCTGGCCAAGCCCACCCATTCACGCTGCACAGGGCGGGGTCTGGCCCTGCGCTATCAGTATAGGCGATTCCGGGAGATTGCCGATATTGCGATTTTTCAAAAATAGGCAGTCAGGACACAATATAACATACACAAGGCTATAGCAGATGCCCACGTACATGTCAGCTACAGACCTGGGCAAGGCCGGTGGGGATGGCTAGTCTTGCTATAATATAATCTTTGGCTGTACCTAACCATTTGCAGGCTGGAGGAGAAAAGGTCCTTGAATGAGACCTACTTTATTTTTAACTTGATTGTGCATCGCCCCGTGGAGTCTTTCTTCTGTGTGGCAGCTTCTGATTGTCATGCATTGTTAGTAGTGTGCACAGCTATGCTTTACCTCTCCTAGAGGATAGCTCAGGGGCAACCTCTCTTCTTGGAAACCAGACTACACTGAGCAGCATGGGTTCAATACCTGCTCTGAATATAAAAAAGCAATCTATTATTTTATTCTGAGAAAAGTCAGTTACAGCGGCACATTCTTCTGGTTACTCGAAACAGAGTGTCAAGAGCTTTGTCCTCGGAGCACTGTGACAACATGCAGCTGCCGACCACACACAGGGCCTCATTACGAGTACAGCGCAAAGTGGAAAAAGTGCAGTAATTCCATTACTACAACGAAGAAGCTGTGTTAAGAACCCACAGCTAATCAACCGCTCTCACAATGTACTCCAAACGAAGTTACTTGAAACTCTTGTGAAAAGTACTTGAATTCAATTCAAATGTATCTTTTTAATGTCTTGATAGATATTGTGATTTTCTAATATAACAAAAAAGAAGAAGGATGCTGTTGTTCTTTATGGTGCAAAATCAAACGATTTTAAAATCCAACAGTAGAGGAGGCCACTTGCCGCCTCATATAGAGAAGAGCTCTAATGCCAATGCAGTTCCGAGATTTCTACTCCTTCATCAGGGCGGAGCCCTACATAATGTTAATTGTAACCAATATAATGTTACATCCACATCAATCAACATATGGTACATACCAAGGTCACACTTGATGTATATCAGGAAAAAAGGAAGAAAACAAACAAACAATATGTAAACTTATTAGTATGGAAATTCAGGAGCATGGTAATATCTCCCCACCCATTTAGCCCAATATCTCTCATCATCCATGTCTTCTGTCATGAAGATTGCCTTTGAACTTTGCCTTGCAAAGTATCCTTGTCTCTGGGAATACATGGGAGTGCAGGGACTCACAATCGTTGTTCTAGGACTCCAAGTTTGACTCTATTTTCATCCTTGGCTGATGTGACAGGAGACTTCGATTTGGTCCATTTTGCAGGTTTTAAATGTCTTCAATGAATAACACTTGACACTCTTGTGTTCTTTCCTTGCACCTTAACAAGAGATGAGTCACCCTTCACACGTTCACTCCTTTCATGAATAGATAACTGACCTTGGCTGCTTCAGTCTTGACCCCAGGCCAAACAGCCTTGCCATGCAGTTCCACGGTTCAACTTATTCTTGCTGCAACACAATTCTCCCATCCTTCTTCATGGGTCCTGGCTTACTAAAATGTATGCTACTGATGTCCAGCTTCTATACAATGGCGGCTCGGCCTGCATTTTATTCGGTACAGATAGCCAGCTTCTATGAAGACTACCTTGCATCTGTACAATTATTGAACGGTTGATTCTCTGCATCATTTCGTGCACATGTAATCTTTTTTTCACATTTAAAAGTTCACTCAATTCTTTACTTTGTAATTAATTTCAATAAACTCCATACATCCTCTTCAGTCAACATTCTGAGACGTTGTGCATATTCTTTTATGACGTTACCAACTTCATTCTTTGCTCTCTTTCATATTCCTTCAGGGCGCTCCTCCCTCAGATTATCATCTCTTCCGGGATACATTCGAAATTGGTTGTCTGAATGGGTATCTTCTTGCAAATATATGCTGCAGTGTCAAACACAGCACGATCTCAGGCTTCGAACATGTAGGAAGTAGGGGGGTGGGATTTCCTGTAGATACATGCAGCTGCTCCTCTACAGCATGGAAGTGAAAAGCATGCACCACTTAGTCGTACCAGGGAAGTACGACCATTACCTATTTGCAAGTGGCACGGTTTCATTCCACTTGAAGGTGACCATGGCTACCCACAACTACCATGGCTCATGGCCCCAATGAGGAACCCTGGGATGCCACATGAAATGTCCTACAATGAGACACAAATAAGGACCAGGGTATGTACAGAACACACATTTTGACACTTGAAAGGAAGATTCCGGTGCCTCCACCGTACTGGAGGGTCACTTATGTACACTCCAGAGAAGGTTGGGAAGATAGTCCGTCTGTGTGTGATGCTGCATAATATGTGCATCAGGAGGAATGTACAATTGCCTGCTGAGGAGAACGTGGCACAGCCAGACTCAAAGGAGGAGGGTGACGAGACATGGGCTGCCAGATCAGCACAGGATGGCCATGCAGAAGAAAGGGATGGGCGCATGGAGTGTCAACAATTGATAGACATTTATTTTCTGACATAAAATATCAACACTACACAATCAATTACTGTAGTAAAATCTATGACACGACCCAAAAGACTATTGCATCTTTACCTGTGATGCAAACTCCATTTATTCAGTATTGAAACTCATGTTCTCCGTCCACAGTCCCTCCCCAACAGCCATGTCCTTCCCCACCCTAACTCTCCAACGCCCATGTCTTCCCTCACCCTCACACCCCAACACCCATGTCCTCCCTCCACCCTCAGTCCCCAACACCAATGTCCTCCCTCCACACCTGCAACTCCCCCTTCCCTGAATTTGAGCTTGCAGGCCCACAATTCTGGTACCTTTTCCTTGTCTTCTGGCATCATTCCTGTATTTATGGGGTCTGGGTAGCTACGGGAAGTGGGTGATATTAACTGGACTGTTTTTATAAAGATAGCTGCAACTGAGCTTACTGTTTGTATACTGACACTATTTCCGCCCAGTGGTAATTCTGTCTATTTTCTGATGGTAATGGTAATTTCACTAGAAATTGGCAGATTTACCGTCAAAATTGATTTTCGGCAGTAATTCTGCCAGTCGGAAATATTGTCACCGCCAATGGGTTGTGTGCATTCCCATCAACCTGTAATGTGGCCGTAGTTTCACCAGACACCATGGTGGTAACGTTAATTCCGTCCAGCAGAATTAGCGCCAAATGTATCACCCAATTTGTAATGAGGGCAGCAAAAGCAGCATATGTCCCAATGCACTAAAACATGGTGTGGTGCATGACTGTGATTTATAATGAAACCTTGTACCTGCTTTTGGTAAAATCGTTTTCCTGTGTGCAGTACACAACTCAGTAACGCAACTTAACAAAAGTGAGTTAGAAGGACTGTTATCGTTCTATCCACTCCCAGCTTCAAATGTTTTTCTGACAATATGAGAAATGCCTTTCTAAACCACTGACCTGGCTCCGGAAACAGCCAAGATCTCTGGTAGTGCTACTGTTAGCCAAGAAGTGGCATAATTCAGGTAATGGTCAAGTAAGTGAAGGACACGCATAGTGTGATTGTGACGAATCAACTTCCGGGGCACCAGTAGTCCAGGGATGAATATTGGTTTCTAAACCATCATTTAGCCCCACACCTCTAGTAGACCAGAAGGGATCTGAACAGATTGGAAACACAAGTAAATTATAAACCTCTTTGTCCAATTTTTGGTAACGTGGACAGAACGGCAGGTTTATATCTGCAAGGTTGTGGATCGTTGGTTAGTTACAACACAGCGAAAATACTATTATTACCCAATGATATAAGGGACTGTCCAGTGAAGGATGTATTAAAATATCTACTTTGTTATTATTACAACAGACAGTTCTAGCACACTACAAAATACAACCCACACTGTAAAGGAATACAAAGGGCAGATAGTTACACAAAGGAAAGGGATGCACTCTGGATACTGACAGGAGGGTAGTCGGTAAAGCAATCAGTTTTAACTGTTCAAGGTTATTTGGTTTCAGCACCAAGGGAGCAAGGGGTTGTAACTGTCACGTTCTCGATGCTCAACAGCGTTGAGTCAATTCCAGGGTGCATTGTAGCTCCTGCAACAGAGTTCAAGATGGGAGACAGCTGCCGGTATCAGGCAGCAGGCAATTCGTCAAGTGAGGCTGGATGGACAGCTGCAGACTTGCCTACACGGCTGCTCTGGGTCAAGAATCATTGTCTCTGTGCCGGTTGGCAAATCTGGAATGCTGGTCGAGGCGTCTCGGACGGCTTTAGTGACTGCAGAGTGACAGCAGTCAGTGGTGCAGCCGGTTGCGGTTCGAGGGCTCGACTGCCTCGAAAATGTCCTTAAAAGATGGATGCTGGTTGATGCTTGTGTAGCACTCCTCTTAGCTTCTTCGTAGTGTTTGTGGCATCCTTTCAAGGCGGACGGCCCAAAGCAGAGGAGAGTGTTTGCAGGCAACGGCCTTGTCCTTTGTTCAGAAACTATCTGGCACTTCCCACCTCGGAAGCTTGCTGGCAGAACCTTGCAGGGCACGCTGTTTGCTGGCTGGGTACCATTCTGGAGCTGCTGGACGGGTCCTTTGAGTCTGGTATCACCCTCTGTTCCCTAGGAGATGTTTAGGGGAGGGGCCTTGCTTCCCTCTTGGAAATCCTGGCCCTACTTCTCTGGTGGAAGATATACGGTAGACTGTACCTTGAGCCAAGGTCCAATGCTGAGTTCCTCTTTCCTGCTTCTGGTGAAGCCTTTAGATGATCTGCCAAGTGAGGGGTTCAGCCCTCTTTTAAAGCCAAATGTGCCCCAGTGATTGGTGCAGCCTAAGCCTATCTTAATTAACCAATCTTCTGTCCCTACCAACAATCTTCTGTTGTGCGTGAGGTCAGAACCAGAGTGCTCTGCAACAGGAAAGGTAGGGGGTGACACCATGTACTCCTCAGTCCCACCTATCTTCCTGTCTGTTGTAGATCAAAGTGTCTCTCTCGTTAACTGAGCCCGTATGTGGCTCTTGATCAAAGCACAGGTCTCCCTTGAAGTTTGTGATGAGAGCAGACTTTCTGTCTCTGTTAAATCACATACTTCTCCCTCTTAAAGGAGTCTGCTCTGCAGGGGTTGCCTACAGTAAATAGTGAACCCAGACATGTCATTCACTGCCTTTCATTCAGAGGGGTGGGAACTACCTTCAAGTTGACATATTGCATATCAAAGAGGTGTTAGCCCTGCCTTCCTGTTGTCTGTCCTGCGACCAAGCCCTTTCGCAGTCTTGCCTTAATTATTTCTCATTAGTATGCACTGCCACCAGCCGAACTAGACAATAGGAAGGCAGGTCCATGGGGCCTTTGATATTTTAATAAGGCTGTCCATGGCCGGAGGAAGGTGTGCCTTCTCACTTCTTGAGATGCTTTGATGTACACATTTCTGTCACATTCCAGCTGATCATAACCGGGGAGGACAGTGCCTGTAGGCTGTGTCCTCCCGGATTACACGTGACTATGCGTTTCGTGTGGTGAGCAGGGAAAATGTGTGTGGAATGGCCTCACACATTTTCAGAGGTTAGATCTCCCATCATTCATTTTCTTTTTAAAAAAATCAAAACCAGGCGAGTGCACAGTCCCATGCGGATGGTCGAATTCCTCACAGTTACCCTCTAGATCAGGGGTCCCCAACCTTTTGTGCGCAATGAGCAAAATTGGCATATCAAATTAAATGGTGAGCAACATCAATTTTTCGACGGAACATATCGGCGCACAGTTGGCGGACAAATGATTGCAACACAAATTAGAAATGTAACAAAGTTAAAACTGCGTATAGAACATTTAATTTGCAGTACTTAATAGTTATCTAGACCACGTGTTATTCTACTCAAGGAAATGTGCAAGGTCTTTAACTTCATTTGACGTTAAGTGGTTGTTTACAAGCAATTTTGAGGAAATTAAATGATGAGTTGTACAATTTGAGACATACAAGACCAGTCCAGCTGTTCAAAAATTGAGTAGGAGTAAATAAACATTAACAGGGGTTTCAGGCTTCTTAGCAAAATATTACTGCAAATGTATGGACAGTAAAAATGGCCACAAACGGAGCACTGATTTTTCAGGTCTACTGGGATTCTGGCTAGGATTTTATGGGATCTTTAATGGGAAATGGTGCATTCCTAAGCATATAAGATCAGCAATACTGTTCCACAGTCATTGATGACTGTATTGTGGATTGTTTTTTTCTTCAGGAATGTTATGAAATGTTACATTTCTTATTGATCAAAGAGTAAAGACAATCCTCTTGAGTCAATTTTCCAATGGCCAGGGTAGGCACCATGAAGAAGATATCTGACAGCCTGTGAGGCTGGTTGGCGATGCCTACTCTTGAAAAGGAGGCATTGGAAAGAATTACTAATTCACAAGAAATTAAGATATTTTCTTAAAACTGTTGAACAGTTCAGAGGCCACAAAGGAAAAGTGTCCTTTTTTTGAGTCTTTAGGAGAAACTATCCAGGACAGAGCTATTGGCAAAATGTGCCCCCAAGTTCAGGAGGTCCAGGTTATACAAAGGGATGCACCATGGTTCGATGCAGAATGTAGAATCTCGAAAAGATTAAAAAAAGAAAACTGAACCATGATTTAATGAGTGGTGTGTACATTGCTAGTCAGATTCATAGTTTAAAAATGGCATAAAAAATTGCCTTAGGACAAAAATAAAATTTGAGAAACAATGGGCCATACTAGGTTTGAAGTTTAATAAAGTTTTGGAAAAAAAAGAAACAATGGGAGCTTTTTTGAAAGACACAAAATCGTTTTATGTTTATTGCTGTTGTCAAGACAGGCATTATGCCATCCCCTTAGACAAGTATTTCACCAGCCCCTGACGGTTATACGCCAATTCCCTTACTGGACATTGGGGCTCATTATGAGTTTGGTGGCATCTCAACGGTACTGTTACTGCCACTTGGTCCAGCGGTATCACTGCCAGATTCCAAATGGTGGTTTGGCGGAGTTAGTACCCAATTATGGAGTCCGTAGCACTCCAGGGTGGATTTTGTCGGTATTTGATTGATAGTAATGTGGCGTAATTTACATTTTATTGGAGTCTGTGACAAACCTGTGGATGCTGTCCCTTCTCCCCTAGGGGGGAGACCATTCCCATGGGGCCTGGGTGGGATGTCCTTGGTACAATAGTTCTCCTGAGGGTGATGCACAGGGAGAGGGTCACCTGGGAGAGGAAACCCCTCATGGGACCAGGAACGACCCTCCCCTGAGAACGCGATATCCCCACCAATCACCAGGCCCTAGACACCCCCTGCCCCCTTCCTATAACCACAGAACAACCCCTTCCCTAATAGGCTCATGAGCTATAGTCGCCCTGCCATTTCCCTAGATGAGTACTGGGACTATGATCAGCACAACTGACCCAAGGGAGATCAAGGGTAGAAATACTAAGACGAGACAAAGAAGATGACTGGAGGAATGTAGAGTGTTTCGCATAATCAACATGAGCATTCTAGACAACTTGGAATAAGTACTGGGATGAAGAGGAGGAGCGGAGGCATGAAGAGTTCTCCTAAAAACCACAATGAGCAGTCTAGTTGTTGCTGGCTGCTCATTGGCCAATGCAGAGTAGAAAAGGAAGAGAGACTCATGAAGAAGTTGTCTAGTCCTCCATGGAGGAGCTGCAGGAGCCAGCAAGGTGCAGGAAGGTGCAAGGAAGCACATCAGGATACCAAGAGGGGAGCTGGGAGGACAAGGGCCAGTCCACAGTGGAAGGACCAGAAGGCGAGCTGGCAGAGAGAAGCTCCCGGTGTTCCTGCAGACAGTGAAGTGTGTGAAAGGAACACCACGCTGCCTGGGAAAGATTGACACTGCAGTGTTACCGGGCAGACCAGAGCCCACTACAAAGGGTGATCACTCAGGCTGGCTGGTGGGAAACTAAGACGGCGCAGCCTGCATCTTAATAGTCACAGTACCTTGCAGGCACGGGAACCAGGTCTGTCCCCCAACAAGAGAAACTTAAGTGTCTGGGACCCACCAAACAAAAGCAACATGAGTCCTCTTCCTTGTGGCGGTACTTGGGAGGAAAGGGCTCCAAGTACCCATACACAAAGAAGAGGTGTCTGGGACCCACTACACGAGAACCACACAAGTCATCTTCCTCGTGGTGGTACATGGGAGAAGAGGGCTCTAAGTACCCTCACACAAAGAAGGGGGGTCTGGGACCCACTACATGAGAAACACACAAGTCCTCTTCTTCATGGTGGTACTTGGGAGTAGAGGGCTCCCAGTTCCCCGAACATAAAGCGTGGTCTGGCACCCAATCCCATGAGAAGAAGCAAAACCACAAAGTAATTTACTAAGGACCGTACTTGGCAGGGAAGTCAACCAAGTTGGCCCAACCGGAAAGAGTGAGAAGCAGAGATCTGGGACCTACAAGAGAAGGCACCAGGGCAAAGGAGTCATTGCCCCTGGTTGTGGTTCAAGAAATAGAGAATTGCCAAGAGAAGGAACCAGGACAAGGGAGTTGCTGCCCCTGGTTGTTGCAAAGTTTGTGCAACAGAGAAATATCTAAGAATTTTATGAAACTTAGTTTTACAGTTGAGAACTTTGGTTTTGGAACCTTTGTTACTTGGAACCCTTTGATTCGATCTACAACCTATTCTTATGAATTAACAAGACCTTTTGTTTTTTATAGTTTAGTCAATAGTGTGAGAGATGGAAATAGTCTTCAAACTTGTGACAGTGGACTATTTGCTTTAGACAAGACATCTTAACAGTTTCCTTAGTTTTGGTTGGGGTAGGGAAACCCCTCTTATCTTTAGGGAAAGGCAGGAGTTTCCCCAGTCCCCCACCCTTTTACTTTCAATAAAAGTATGTCAATCAACATGAGCCCACTTTGTCCGAGTCCTACTTCTACACTCTTACAGGTCACTATTTTCTTTTAATTTTTTAAGTCTTACCCAACGGTGATACACAGACATCTCAGCATCTTTCCAATATACAAGATTGTGGAATTATACATTGTTTTCTAACACCAATAAAGGTGACAAGCAGGGATGTCAGTTGGTCCCAAAGTATTCCTTTTGGATGTTGATTCGAGTACTTCTGTTAGGAAAGTTAATCCACCCTCCACCTGCAGAAGACACAGCCATTTTGGACTTGCCCCCAGCAGGTCTGCAACAGGGCCTGCTAAACACAAGTTACTATTTTGGGAATTAAAGTTTGAAATTAAATATATTAAAAACAAAAATAATGGTGTTCATGCAAAGGGTGAAACCTTGTAGCTAGTTTTAAAATGAATGTAGAGATGAGGGGGCAGTTTCATTTTTATTTGAGCCTACTCTTCTGAAAGAGCAGTGCTTGTGTCAGTCATTTTAAGAAGATTGCTGAAAAGGCATCATTAATGATTAAATGGCTTTTTACTTTGTTATTTCAAGTTTGCGGCATTCTGATTGGAGAAGTATCTGTAGGTATATAAGACAAAAGTCTGTTCCATGATTTTAAGGCCGCAAAATCTAGGGTGGTTAGAACTGTTATTTCCTGGAGGGGTTGCAAAATAAATTCCTGTGCCAAATAGTAGGTCTCCCTGCAGATACACCTGGTAGCGCCTTGTGCGCTGAAATGGGGGTGTTCAATTTTAAAGTGTCAGGCCAGTTAAGAAAGTTCCTTATTTTTTAAAAGCACATCTGGGATTTTCTACTAATCATAAAGTGAATTTCAGTGCAGTGCGATTATAGCCTCCCCTGGTGAAGAACAATACTTGTGGTTATGGGCGGTTGTAAAGCACTGTCCTTTTGGATAGGGATGGGATATAACTAAATTTGGTGCATTAAGTCACCTCAAAATAGCTCCAAAAGCAAGAGCTTGCCCAATGGATAAAGAGTCAGATGTCCAAAATATACATAGGCTGCCCACTTTAGCCTTATATACAGACTTGCGTACACATGTAAGATGGCAAGGAGAAATCTGTGAAATGAGATCCCCAGAGTGCAGGAGGCTGGTGGTAATGATAAGTTTAAATGTACCTACTCTACAATAAATTAAGAAAGTGTGCAGGAGGAAGCACAAAGTGCGCTTGCAAAATAGGAGTCAGAGTACATTTTCTGTTCATTTGCCGTTGTTTCTCTGTTTTGCATAAGCGTGGAATGCATGGGAGCTATGTTATATACAATTAAGTGTAATGATCAGGCTTTTATATATAGCAAGTTTGTATATGTTAAAGTTGTTTTTTTATTTTGGGCTTGTTCTGTGTGAATTGTATGAAAAATATGAAACATGTTTATAAATGTTGCTGACTTAATGGAGAAATACGATTAAATATTAATACCATTACATGGTAGGCTTTAAAGATCACTTCATTGGGCCTTTGCAGGTTACCTCCTGAGAATTATTTGGGAATGTTATGGCAAATGTTTTGTTTTAAAGCTCCTGAAGGCTGTTGCATTGGTGAAAAAGTGGTTAGGAATAAAAACAATACCTTTCTCAATTATTTGGAGCCGGTTTTCTCTGGCCAAAAGAGATTTTACACAAGACTTAGTGGCAAACATTGGTCAAACCTTTGAGCAATTGATGACCACTTCAAAGAGGGGTGCGGTGGTGTTAACTAAGTATTTGAATCAATTAATTGGCTTGTTAGTTTAAACCTATTAACAATAACTTAATCGGATTGGAATACAGGGCAAATTAATTATGAAAAATGTGGCATGCATTTACCGTATCTGCCCATTAACCAAGAGCCAGATGGGCAGAGTATCAAACGATGACCATTTTTCCGCTAGGATACTATGTAATAATAAATATAGGTGACACCAAAATTAATAGTGTCGATAAATATGCATGGTGGCACCAAACACATACCTCACTTATACAGAAAGTGTGAATGCACATTATTTAATAAAGGAAAGTTGGGTATGCATACCACCTCCTTGTACATTATGCTCATAAGAGCTGTACCCAGGAACAGAATATCCCAATTTTCTCCATGACACAAACATGGTTCAAATATTTTACTCAGTAATACATTTGTCAGCTGGGCAAAGTAACTGGAGATGACAGGGTTTTAACAATGACACTTCCATAACAAGTAAAGACATTTACTGGAAAATGTTGTGCACCAAACACAAATCTTGCATGTATAAAAATAAGCCAGCTGGAAACACAACGGCTCATTGGCCAACATTCTTGCACAGTCCAGGACTCTGTCCTGACTACAGTGCTACTGAGGTCTCATCCATTCAGCACCTCCTTCTAGGGCTCCACACCATGGTCCAGAGCAACTGGCGAGCAACAATTTAGGGTGCCGCGAGCAACATGTTGCTCCCGAGCTACACGTTGGGGATCCCTGCTCTAGATGAAGTGAGTGCTACCATTTTTGGAGACCACAATAAATCCAGAGCCACAACCTTTTGATGTAGCTAGTGGGGGTTCGGCATAGACCTCCTTTTCTCACAAAGGCACGTAGTGAACAGAAGATCCAGTGGTCAGAAATTAAAAACCCCAGAATAATTAGAAGATGTAATAAAAGAAGGGGGACACAGTGGCTTGGAAGTGCACCGATTAGACCGAAGGAGGCTTAAAACGTGTACCAATCACATAGCTCCAGTGGCTGTAAATGCTAAGCTGTGCCACCATCAAACTGCACCATCTGGGCGAAATGCACTTGGTGCCTTGCTGAAGAGAAAGAGCTGCTGTGACCTTTCCCAGGAAGAGGCTTAGATGCCAGGGCCGAACAAGACACACTTCTGAAGCATCTCCAGGCACAGTGGGGTTGTCTAATCTTCTTTGAGCCCCTTATGTCAGACTTGAAGTTGGACTTCATGTGCCATGAAACCCTATAAAAGAGCCTGCTAGCTATGCCACCCAGCAAGAGTGGAATGGAAGATGACATCAGTGCTATCAAAGGGGTCTCTTGAGGAGACCTTGAGCATGGTGCCTGGGTGAAAGCCATTTGTCCAGGCACTGTGATTCACGAGCACAGGAAGAAATGGCACTTGCTGCATTACCACCAGTGCTAACCAAATGTTGCACTTGAAAGTTCCACCGGGTGGAAAGCCCTAAAGCGAGACCCAGGGCCTTGCTCGTGAAGATGCGCCCTGGAGTAAGCCAGGTGATGCCTGTGAGCAGCTCGGACTCTCATCTGCTACTTTATATCCCAGAACCTTAAACTGTTGGGAATCCGGAGAAGCCTGGGGCATTTCTGCCATGCTCTTGACAAACACTTGTCACACAGGTTTGCTCTGGTTCTAGTAGGCTGTGTGAACCAGGTGTGCGGAAGCCAGAACAAATCTAAGAGGATCACAGGCATCTCCTGATTCGCCACACAGCAAAGCATTGTCAATCAGGCCCAAAGTGTACACACCCGAGCATGAGAGAAGTGACCTATACAAACATGGCAAACACGTCATGGGATACTGTCTGGCGGCAATTGGCTGTGTAAAATAGGGGCTTTTAGGCCCAAAAGGCCAAGCTTTGAGTAGCTGCTTAAGAAAGAACCAGGCTGACAAAGGTTCACCTCGAGAAGAGGGCAGGAGAGCCTCTTGGATAGACTCGGTGTCTGCATTTGAATTTTCAGTCAGAGGGGACACCCTCTTCCATCAAAACATCTTTTGCCCTCCACGCACACTGTGACTCTCTGTTCCCGTCCAGCCGAGCCGAGGCTGTGGAGCCTGCCTCTGGCGCTCTTCCCCCAGGGAAACGATTCCAGTAGCTGTTGCTAACTTCCTTGCTCCATGTTTTAGGTCTGCGTAGCTCCACTCCCAGCTCAGCTCCTTGGAAGCTTTTGTCCCAGCACTTGCAGTGCCACGTCTCCTTCAGAATAACTCAAATTCGTTTTTATTGCATCTTCTCTGATATCTACCCTGGAAATTGCAGGAGTACATAGTTAACATATGATTATTATTTGTATTAGTATTGCTATCCAGAGCTTGAGTTCTTACTAGACCTGTATTGCATTTGCGCCTGTTGAATTTTGCCCACTCGTCGCATTTAAATGCCTTAAGCTCAGCCTTCGCTACAATAAGAGAGTCAACGGTATTTCAAAGAAGCTTCTGACTAGCCTCGGTCTGTAAAGCAGTGGATTGGGATGTTTTGAGAGATCAGCTGAAGCATGCTAAGTCTCAAGCCAATCTTCCACTCCTGCACAGAAAGAGTTCTCATAGATGGTGAAGGGCATAGCCTGCCCCACGGCATTGGCTACAGGCACTGAAAACTATTGCATGACCGGTGGAAAGCGACAGGTGTAGGATGCCCATGGCCAGGAACAACCAATGCTACAGAACAGTGATGGGCCATGAGCTGTCCCAGGACAGTGACAGGCATAGGCTGTTTAGGCCAGTGGCACGCATATGCCTTAAGCTCAGCCTTCGCTACAATAGGTGAGTCAAGGGTATTTCAAAGAGGCTTCTGACTAGCCACGGTCTGTAAAGCAGTGGATTAGGATGTTTTGAGAGGTCAGCTGAAGCATGCTAAGTCTCAAGCCACTCTTGCACTCCTGCACAGAAAGAGCTCCCGCAGATGGTGAAGAGGCACGGCTAGGGGCACTGAAAACTATTGCGTGGCCGGTTGAAAGCGACAGGTGTAGGATGGCCATGGCCAAGAACAACCAATGCCACAGACCACAGATGGGCCATGAGCAGTCCCAGGACAGTGACAGGCATAGGCTGTTTGTGACCAGTGGCACGCATATGCTGTTGAGCAACACGAGCAGGCGTAGGGTGCTCAGGCAGAACCATAGGCATAGTTGATCCAGGGACAATAAATAGCATAGGCTGCCCCTGGCTAATGACAAGCCTAGGCTGCCCCTGGGCACTGACGGGCACCGGCTGTCCAGGGACAATAACATGCATAGGTTGTCCATGGAGACTAGCAAGGAGAGGCTGCCCAGGGACACTGAGGGGCATAAGGACGGTGACGGGAAAAGACTGGTCAGCAGAAGGACAGGCAATAGAGTAATGCCCAAAGGGCCAACCTGATAGGCCACTTTTTTTTCGGTCAGTTTGGGCCTTTTTTGGGACACTTTAATTACTTAGTGTGCTCTGCAGCTGGTAGTTTTTACAAAGCGCTTTCAAATGCACATGTAGACATAAACATTTTGCAAAAAATGCCACTATAACACCCCTTGCGTCCTCATCCTGCTTGATCTCTCTTCTGCCTTTGATGCTGTCAACCATGCCATCCTACTCAACCGTCTCCGTGATAACCTGGGTATCACTGGTCAGGCTCTGACTTGGCTGACTTCTTTCCTCTCCGACCGACCCTCTCAGGTCCAACTTGGGTCCTTCCTCTCCGCTATCTTTTTCTATACCTGTGGTGTGACCCAGGGGTCTAACCTCTCTCCCTGGCTGTTCAACCAATACCTGGCACTCCTGGCCCACCGCATCAACGCTCTCTGCCCCAACTTTCAGTGCTATGCAGATGACGCCCAGCTCATCTTCAGGCTACCCTCGGGCTCCTCCTCTACTTCCCTCATCTTGGACTGTCTGTCTGCTATCCAGGAGTGGTGTGCTGGCAATTACCTCTGCCTTAATGCCAGTAAGACTGAGATTCTCCTTATCGGCACACCCGCTTCCTCCTTTCCTGTAGCTCTCTGGCCGGCCTCTCTTTGCCCTCTTCCTGCTCCCACCTGCAAGGCTAGAAACCTTGGGATCATCTTCGACTCCCCACTCTCCTTCTCTCCTCACATCTCCGACGTCTCTAAGAAGTCACACTACCAGCTGCACCTCCTCAGAGGTTTTCTTCCTTTCTTCTCCTTTCCCCAGAAGCTCACATTCTCCAGAGCTCTGGCTCTCTCTAGGCTGGACTATTGCAACAGCCTCTTGCTAAATATGCCTGCTTCTACTCTTTGCCCTCTGCAACTTATTCAGACCAGGACTGCGAGACTTGTCCTTCGCCTCAAGCCCAGGGATCGTACCTCTCCAGGACTGAAATCTCTGCACTGGCTCCCAGTGGCTGCGAGGATTAAGTTCAAAACCCTCTGCATCGTCCACAAGGCCTTCTGGGGACTGGGGCCTCAATACCTTCAACTCTCTCTTCCTAAATACCTTCCTTCTCGAGCTCTTCGCTCATCTGCCTCCAACTCCCTCAAGGTCAGTCGCTTCTCCAAGCAATGAGTTGGTGGTAGATCTCTTTCTTTGGCTGGGCCCTCCCTCTGGAACAGCCTCCCTGAAACTTGAGGAGAATCATCTTCGGTTCCGGAAGCACCTCAAGAACTTTCTCTTTGCTTCTGCCTTTTCTCCTCCTCTCCCTTGCTGACTTCCTGGCTGACACTGAAACTGCACTGGTTACCTGGCCACCCTCTGATCTCGGGCCCACGTCCCCTCCCCGGCCAGTCTCACTCCTGCAGTGCCTTCCTGGCAACCCCCGCACTTGGTAACTGTTTTCTGTATCCCTACAGTCCCACTTCCAGCACTTGACACCTGATGTCTGCATTTACCCATGCAGTTGTCAGCCGCTGGCCGTACTTTTACTTGTTTATTTATTTCCTTATCCCATGTTCTGCACTGTCCTCTCCACCTTTCCCCCCGCACTTCTCCTCCTTCCCCTTCCCATGCACTTGCGTGATCTGAATGACACCTGGTCTAGTACGATCGTTGTCTGTCTTCCCTCTGTTTCCCCTTCCTTGCCTCGTCGCGCCTTGAAACACTTGTGTATAGGTGCGTTACAAATGCCATATCATATCATATCACTCCAGATACTATTCAATTTGTTGTCAAAGAAAAAAAGCATAGATTGAGATTTGTTGATGTGGGCCACTTTTTTCTTCCCCGTCCAACCCTGCAGACAAATACAAGACAGCATGTGGGGTATAGCACATCACATAGGGCAAACACTGCATAGGGTTCATGAAGAGGGAGCACTTAACTTGTTTCCAAAAGCCCACAATTATTTATGGAATTTGGGGGGGGGAATGGAGAATAGTATTGTTGCGAAAGTGTTTCAACGTGTGCTTCGTACGCAATCGGAGGTCCATAGCTATTACTACATCTGTTTACAATTTCAAGGTAGGACAGAGCTAAATCAGTACTGTAGATACTACATCATAACCATACAGTATCTGTGCTCCAGGACAAGAGCACCATCATTTTGGCATTCTCGAATTCAGGGATTTGCAATCTGAGGCTCTCTAGGTGTTTTGAACAAGGACTTCAGTCCAGTGATCCTTCGCCATTGACTATGCTGCCAAGGGCTGATGGGATATGTAGTCCAGCAGAATCGGTGAGCCAAAGGTTGGAGGCCCTTGCCCTAATTCATTATGTAGAGTTAGCTATATAACCTTGTGTGAACAAACATAGGCAACGAGTGCACAGGGGGAAAGAGGGCAGCGGCCCAAGTTCTCTTTGAACAACGGGGGCTGGAGGGTCATGTTGCCCCTGTGGCCATTGTGTACGTATTTGCATGGGGGATCGGTGTAAGTGAGACAAAAAACGATCATAACAAAGCATTCGGATCAAGCGAAGGCAGTCACAAAAGGCAAGCAAGTTGTGACTGTCTACACGATCACTGGGCATGGCAGGGCTTCTGACCCCTCTCCTGCTGTGCTCAGTGCTGGTGCAGTTTTGGCACGCACCTTGCAAAATTACCAAGCGCTGCTCACTTCAAAGTGGGAAGGCCGCCTCATCATCACCTCAACATTGCTCTTGGGGGCAGTGGACATGTCACACTCGTTCATTCTCCTTTTACTATTTCTTAATTCATTTTTTCTCTTTAATTTGTCTTGCTTTGACTTTTTGCATTTACCTTTATTTACATTCCTTCTTTCCTCACTTTCTCCTTCTTTCGGAAACTTTTTTTCAGCCATCTCACCGGCCAACCCTCCCTTTTTCTTTGATTCTTTCCTCTGCCTCCTATCTCCCCAACCCCATGAGTTTGCTACTCTCTCTGTCTCTCTCTATCTCTCTCTCTCACTCTCTTAAGTAGTGAGTCTGTCACCTCCCACTCTCGGGTCACATGTCCCTGGCTGTTTTAAACTGGAGGCCACCGATTCAAACTGAATAAGATATGTCTGCACGTTAATGCACCTGCCGTGGAATTCTGTATGCAACCAGAGTGTCCAGCTGCTTAAGAGACTGGCAGAGAGGAATGGATGTGAGTGAATTAAGGAGAGAAGGAAGAGAAGAAAGGTAATAGAGGGAGGACGGTAGGTGAATACGTGGAGAGACAGAGGGAAGGAGAAAAAGGCAGGGAGTGATGGACAGATTGCGGAGAGTATCGGAGGGAGGGCAGTGTGGGGGACGAGGAACAGCGTAGGGGACTGGGGATGGGAAGGGATGAGCAAAGAAGAAACAATGAGGGAGGGATCAGGGAGTAAAGATGTGGGCAGAGTGAAGTAGGGATGAGAGGGAGACTGAGGGAGGGTTAGTTGGAGAGATGGAGGGAGCAAGGGGAAAAACATTTAAGGATGTGGAAAGGGAGGGGAAGAAGAAGGAGTGGCAGATGGGAAATGATAAAGTGAGAGTGGGTAGAGGGTAGGCAGTGGGAGAATGGAGGGATATTGGAAAGGAGGAGTGAGATGGGAGGGGTATGTGAATGAAAGTGCAGAGGGGCAGATGCAGGGATTGTGTAGATATGCAAAGTAGCCCTTCCTCAGGCATTTACACACAGACACAAACCCTGAGAAACAAAAGGTACAAAACAGGAAATTAATCAATACCCCCGCCGAAGCCGCAAGTATCCATGCAGACATTTGCCACCCTTGAAGCCGTGCATCAGAACCACAGGCCTTTGAAGCGCAAGGCCACTCTGAGGCCCTCTTTCCAACCGGGCTGAGGGAAGGTCAACTAATCACTGTGGTGTTCACCCTACCCCCCGAATGTTACTCTGACTGCAAGAGTTTCCTGTAAATTTCCAAGGGCCAGCATCGGTGCCTTTCAACATTTTCAGTGGAAACGAGCTCTGAGCCTTGCGGCAGAGGGGGCACATGTTGGCAGTCTTATGACACAGCAACATGGACCTTTGATTCAGGAAATTAAATGTGTGCATCGCAGCGCACACGTTACAGGTTGCCTTTGCTGGCGTTTTCAGGCCATCAGGCCTCTTGGAATAACCAGTAATCTTCTTATTACCTCGCTGCATTTTTACTCTGGTTTGCTCTGCATTAGCATCCTGCTGTCAAATAGTGATTAAGAGCTTTTCAATGGACAATTAGTGTTTCAGCTCCTTGCTGGCTACCTGTCCATCATGATCTGCAGCTAACAACCCCCTTGCTGCATTCCTTTGACGGCAATATCATTTAAGCACCCCACAGCTGCTTTGGACTTTTTTGCATCTGTAGGTAAAGGGCCTGCAAAACACCTTTATGAAACGGATCCCCACCAGCCCTAGTACATTTTCAGACACCCTGCAGTTTCCTATTGCTTTGTATTCACTTCTTCTAACCCTTACACCTAATGGTCTCTGGTTTCACTCTGATTCATGTAGGTATCCAAAATAAACCCACGAATGGTTCCATGTATGACAAAAATGTCCATTCTCTGTGGGTAGGCCTATGCTTTATATTGAATCACAGCACATTTGTGCAGAGTGGAGCCTCATTGCGTGCTGTCTCAGCAGGGAGGCCATTGCTTGAATGGGCATGCATTATGGGCCAGCTCATTCTCCTCTTTTGGGCAGATTGTGTGTTGTCAGCATTTCTTGATTTAAAATTGTCATTGTGATACACTAGACCTTTCGGACATGGACATCATTATGGGTGAATTTATTGGACGGCAACTGTACATGAAAAGACATTTGCATGGAAAGATTGCATGTACTAGTTCTAACTTCAATGGACTGTATTTTATATTCAGAATGCTTTGTTTGTACTCGTCTCTTGAATGAAATGCAAAGCATTATGCTATGCTCATTTAGATACCTCACAACAGAATCCCCTGTTTTAACAAATGATTTTAAGGTGTTTACACTAGTTGGTGCAAACTGCGATAACTTTTACAACTTTAGTGTTAAAGATTCTGTAGGTGCAAAATAAAAAAAATCTCGCCCAAATGATGAAAATAAAAAGTTGCCACTCATGTGAACAAAGGTCATGGCGGTGTCTCACTCTTTGAGACTGCGCCTGATTACAATTTTTGTAGTAGTGGTAAAACACATGTGGCCTCATTACGAGGCTTGCGCTTACGGAATGAAGGGGGCCGGTACGGGACTGTCCCCCTTCATTCCGTCAAGGCTGATAACAGGGTTCCCATCGCGGGACCCGGATCGGAGGCCTGGTAAAACCAGACGTCTTTTCCGGGTCCCACGAGGGGAAGAAGGAGGTAACAACGGGACACTTATAATGTTCCCGTTGTTACCTCCATCCCCATTCCCATTGAGCCCTATGGGGGCTCAAATGGGAATGGGGAATGATTCCTTCAAGGAGGACTTAGCAGGCCCTCCTATGTCGGAATGGCCCGGTAAGTCCCCATTGCAGGAACCCGGAAAAGGAGCCCGGTTTGGAGGCTCCATGGCTGCCTCCAAACTCGTAATGAGGCCCATGGAGTCTTAATTTTGTAATTTGACGGTGGGGAGCCATTACTTGTTGACAGACACGTAGGCAGCTCCCCGCTGCCAAATGTTCGTCATTTGCATGGTGGAGTGCAAAAGTTCAGGGCAGAAGGTGGCAGTATTCCACCTTTTGCCCTGCCCTTTTGCACTCCACCGGGCAAAGTGAGTAAACGCTGGCTGGCATGCCATTTTATTTTCACAAGTATAATTAAACCCTGCCCAACTTAGGAGCATGCTAAGCAGTGTTCCCATTTTGCAATTACACACTGCCCAACATGCAAGCATGTCGGCAGGGTTCAATTGTAATCGTACATGCTGCTTGCAATGCAAGCATGGCAGGCAGCATGTTCAATGGATCCCTATTCGGTGGAACACATGTGGATCTCCGGCATGCGTGCTGGCATGAAAATCCATGCCATCGCAAAGGCTGGAGCATCTTTATGGCAGAGAGGGAGGGAGACGGCGATAACGCATGCTGCGTTCCACCCGTCCACTCTGCCATACGAGTGATTGAATACAAACGTAACATGAATGAATGGCGTAAAATCCAGGCTTTTACCCCATTCATTTATGTTACATGCTCATAGAACATGAGCCCCCTGGTATTTTTGAATGCAGATGTTTTACCACTCTGCCAAACAACGCCAGCGTTTGGGTGGAGGTATGTATTACCGCATGCAGTAATTACCGATCCCACTGGGGTCCTATGAGACTCCAAAATGGGTAGCAACTGAATGGTGTGCATGACCTCAAAATCATGAAGAATCACAACAGCACTCTTACTCCCTCCTATACACCAGCACTCAACTAGAACACAGCTATACTATGACACATAGCTGTTTCAGCTGTTCTCATCCTAACACCCGCCACATACTCCTCATCATCCTAATTAAACACAGCTGGCTCAGCACACCCGCTAGCCTATGCGTCTCCTCAGGCCTAACGCAGCCAGATATCAGTCTGGATATGAACCCACCAGAATGAACATATATTCCTGACCTCCCCACCACACCTACCGCTAAGAAGCAGCTATCATGCAAGTGCCTCACCAGCTGCACACATAGCCGGTGCACCCACGCACCTTATGACTCTCTCCCCCTCTACTGACTTGAACTACGAGGGCGTTCAACCTACCAGCGCCTTGGGATAATACCAATGATACATAAGGCGCTATATAAATGCAAAGTAACATAACATAACAATAATAACATTGCCATTTGGTGGTATATACAGAGGAATTACCACCAAACTCGTGGCCAGGCCCTTTGTCTTTTGCTCGCCTGGATACAGTTGCTGATCTCCAAGAAGGATGCTGCATTATTCTCAATGTGCAGAGTTTGGGTAAAGCAATGAAGAGTGTATTTACCATATGACAGGAGATTCTGGTTCCACAAGCATGGCAGGCAGCAAGTTCAATGGATCCCTATTTGGTTTAGATTAATTCAAAACCTTACAGCTATCATATCTTTTGTTTTGCTCCTGTCTGTCACCCACTGGGTATTCAGGAAAGCAGTCACAAAATATATTACCACAGCGGCTGAAAAAAACTCAGCATGTAAATAACTGAACCCTGAATTGGCTCTCTTCTACTGGTCTGTCTACAAGTTGCAAATGGAGTAGGCAGGACCCAGTTTAGCTCCACCCATAGCAACAAACACTAAAAGCCTCCGAGACTTCCCTCTGCCAACTCCGACTGGCATAAACACTTCCGATAATAGTGCCCCCCACATCAACATCACCGCACTGTCAAGACTCTCACCATGTGGCGCCAATGCTATGGACCAAAGCATTTCCCACTAAGCGCATGGACAATACATCAACTGCGCCCTGTGTCCTCCCGGCAGGAGCAGGCCCTGTGAGGCAGGCAGCGTCCGCAATGAGGCCTGCAGCTGCAGATGTGGAGCCCATTGCAGGTGGATGCGCAAAGAGCCATTCAAGAAAGGCAACAGGGGGCTCTCAAGACCATTACCCTCAGCGCATGAAGCACCCCACTTCAAACACAGCTGAGGCGGCATCAACCACGTCAAAGTATTGGTATCCAGTGATTACAGAGAAAACAATTACAGAGAGGGAATTTATAACGAAACAAAAACGGCGAAGAAAACACCAATTTTTTGGGGAAACATAGATGGGGTGGGGTAAGGGGATAAAACTGGTGGGGAGGGGTGGGGTGGGCCTATACACATAGGGAAACCGGGGGCATGGAGGGGGGCCCAAATAGAATAAAAAATAGATATTTTTGTTCGCTGTTTTGTTTTAGGTGAAACATCCCTCTCTGTAATTTATTCGTTATAATCACACAGCACCAATATATTCAGGGAGAAAGGCTAAGGTTCCAACACATACTAGATCTCAGGAAATAGTTCACATAAGGGAGGCAGACACCTGACACACAGCAGGAAGAATTCATTGGGAAACAACGATGGCTAGGATCTGCAACCTTTGGCTCTCAAGGCGTTTTGGACTAGAACTCCCAGCGTAGTGAATAGTGAGAGATAATGGGAAGAGTGAGAGATAATGGGAAGAGTGAGAGATACTGGAACAGTGAGAGATAATGGGAAGAGTGAGAGATACTGGGACAGTGTGAGATAATGGGAAGAGTGAGAGATACTGGGATAGTGTGAGATAATGGGAAGAGTGAGAGATACTGGAACAGTGAGAGATAATGGGAAGAGTGAGAGATACTGGAACAGTGAGAGATAATGGGAGAGTGAGAGATACTGGGATAGTGTGAGATAATGGGAAGAGTGAGAGAAACTGGAATAGTGTGAGATAATGGGAAGAGTGAGAGATACTGGGATAGTGTGAGATAATGGGAAGAGTGAGAGATACTGGAATAGTGTGAGATAATGGGAAGAGTGAGAGATACTGGGAATGGTGAGCGAAAACATCTGGAGGGCCACACATTGCACATGTCTGATCTACCCTGTCTTCGTGCTCCATGCTGTCTGCAAACTGGACTCGAGAGGAGTCGTGGCACGTGCGTGGAATGCTGTACAGTGCCAGCTGCTATTAGACGCCAGTCATGTGCATGTATAATATACATTACGTGTTTTGCACTAATTAATTGGTTTGCACTAAAGAATGTTTTGTGCGTATGGGTGAATGTTGCAGGTTGTATGTTGATGATGTGGCATGTTTTAGAATGATGTGGTGGTAAGATGCAAATGGTCGTTGTAGAACTTGTTCATTGGAGAGCAACACATTTTGCACAACCTTGCCCATTGTTGTTTGCTCTTGTTGGATCTAAATTCAATGATTATGAAATACATATCTTTTGGATAAAAAATCCTTTTTCTGATTGCTGATGGGCGTGGTGAGGAGCATAATTTATTACATGGGATCTTTGTTGTGTTTATTGTTTTATTAACATGTCTTTCCAAAACAGACATTCCACATTTCAGCTGCTATAAATCACCCTCTGAAAACCCATGTTCCATGCATGCCAACCAGATGTTAGGGGCTTTGATATATGTACGAAACAATAAATGAACCCACTACTCGTGGGCAGGGGGTGCTGAGAGGGCAGACACACATTATAGTATCCCTGTATATAAGTTACAATTGAATAAAACTCCCTGAAGGTGATGGGAAGCCCCACCTGTAGCCAGGCATACCTTCAGGCTCTAAGCACGATTCCAAGCGACTGTCATTGCAAATGGAAATACCAAAAAAGAGAAAATGGAGTATAGGAAAGAAGAACGGGAAGGCTACCATAAATGAACACAAGAAACTAGAAAACCATGTCGAAAAGTATGCCCCCTCCCCCTTCCACCGCCATCAACATGTAAAACAACCACGAGCCAGGAGGAGAATGCAATCCTCCAGATGCAGCACCTCTAAACAAGCCCTCGCAATGGCAACAGTTTGGGCTGTTGTGTAGGCATGGACAGGCACTTGCCAGGCACTGCTGTAGTGGTGTTAACTGCTCATTGATGATAGCAGGTGCACAACGGTGTGAGTACATGGGTATCCAATAGCAGTGCCTCCAAATGTCTAATACCTATACACAATCAAGCACTGTTGGCTCTGCCAATGCTTGTTTTTAACAGGACTTCAGTGAAGGACAGGCACAGTGCTTATAAATCAAGTGACTGAAGGCAGCCCTGGTTATGACATTTTCTAATACACCAGCAGCAGGTGTACAACTCCAATTAAGTCATTAACTCTCAGAAGCTTCCTTGCAAAACACTAGCAGACACTTTAAGTGCACAGTGTGATGGGTAAGGCTTCATTAAAACGAGCTCAAGAGTTCCTATGAGGAGGTGTTTTGGGCAGGGAGGGGTCGGAACTGGGTGGGAATGGCCATAGGGATTAGCATGGCCACAGGCAGTCAATAGTTGGGCACATAACCACACAACACCCTCAGGGTGTGTGTGCCTCCTTATATGCCATTTCTCCCGATTTGCACTCTAACATAATAGTTTAGGCTTATAGGTGTCATAATTGACACCTAATAGCCCAAACTAAAAAGAGTAGTAAGGTTTTCATTGACACTTTTTTTAAACGTGTGCGCTTTGTGCATTTTTCTAATTTTGCCTAATTTTTTAATGGGGGGTGCACCCATGCACTTGCCTCCAGGCCTGCACTTGCCTCATCACTACTGCACTTGGTCAATGACCCATGAGAGTTGAATCTCTCAGCACTTACCCCAGTTATTGACTGACTGGGTGCACTTTGACTCTCCCCCCTGCACTTGTCGTCCCCCGTCCCCTCTCCTGTACAGTCTGTGCACTTGCCTGATCTAAACGTTCCATGCCTTGAAGATCGTCTATCTTTCCTGTCTCCCCTCCTTGTATGTAGGCACCTCAATGCACTTGGAAAAACTTCAGAATCGTCGTCAGACCTATTTGCTGTTATCTACACGGTTAATTGTATTATATGCACTTACTCTCCAACGTTATACAATGTGTTCACAAAGCCTCTGTTCGATGACCTTGACTATTTGGGTGTCACCTACACCAATTATACTGATGACACCCAAATACTCATTCTTATCACAGGAGATTATGCAACTGACGCTAAAGCACTTAATGAAATCTACCTTATCATACAAGCCTGGATGGCTAATCATGGACTCTGTCTAAACGAGGATAAGACAGAGTTACTCCTTCTAGGATCCCAAACTAAACTCAACAGATTAGATGGACAGTTTAACTCCTTTCACATTGACGGTAACATCATCAAAGTCTCTAAGGATGTGAAAGCACTAGGCATCTACATTGACACCGCATTAACTTTGTCAAGACAAATCAATGCGACAGACTCCTCTACAGCCTACAACTGCAAATTAATTACCGCTTGCAGATCATTCCTAACCACAGCTAGTTGAATATCCATAGCCAGAGCATTAGTCCTATCAAAACTAGACTATTGCAATGCGCTCTACTTGGGAACTAACCAACAGAACATAAAAAAGATGCAAATAATCCAAAACAATGCCATTAGATCAGCGCTGAACATCCCTAGATCTCAACACATCTCCGAATCGAGATGCAACATGAACTGGCTATCTGTCAACCAAAGGCTTCCATTCAAAACCCTGTCGCTCACGCATAAGTGCCTCGCAAATCTAGAGCCCAGATACTTGACCAACAGCTTTTCACGCAACATCTCAGATCGTCCTACCAGATCTGCACACTCACACTGCCTCAAGATTCCCAGGTTCAAACTACCGGAGGCAGGAGGTAGTAGCTTTCCCGTACTAGCAGCTAAATTGTGGAACACTCTAACCATTACTTTAAGATCAGAACCTTCCTACCGTCTATTCAGGAAAAATGCAAAAATGTGGCTCTTTGCGCAAGAGACTTAGTAATGTTTTTCTCAACACTTTCTTATTTGCCTGTACTCTTAATGAACCTGTTGTATTTCACTAAGCTGTATTTCACTACGTAACCTATGTATATGTAAGAAACGCGCCCAGATGCCCCAGGGCTTGGTGTGCTCTACAAATAAATAAAATACAAATACAAAATACAAATACTCTGCCCTTGTTCCCTCCCTCCTTGAACGCTTTGAAATGCCTGTCTTGTGTATAGGTGCTTTACAAATAACCATTACCATACCAGACCATACCTGCACCCTCTCCATCGTCTACCCACCACCCCCACTCTCCTGCCCCGACATGCGCATATACATATACATGCATACGGACATGTTGTTGATCTGTCTTCCCATATTTGGGATTGAGTTCCAGGGTGGCAGATGACCCACCAATACGTCCCGCATTAGCAAAGTTTGGGAAACTGAAATATTGGGCCTCATTACAAGTGACACAGTAAGGGGTTAACGGCGCCGGTACAGGTGCCGGCGCCGTTAACCCCGTACCGCCTCATTACGAGGGCCCCTCGCAAGACCCGCTCTGGAAGTCTGGCCAGATCAGACGTCCTTTGCGGGTCCCGCGAGGGGACCAGCATGCTAACAACAGGCCCGTCATTAACAGGCCCGTTGTTATCTCCCTCCCCATTCCCATTGAGCTCTATGGTGGCTCAAATGGGAATGGGGATGGTCAAGGTCCGAGTTCCCTGAATGGGGAAATACCGGGCTCTCCAAAGTCGGAATGGGCCGGTAATTCCCCATTCAGGGACCACGGACCCGGACCCGAGTTTGGAGGCAGCCATGCCCTTATTAAGGGCATGGCTGCCTCCAAACTCGTAATGAGGCCCATTGTCTGTCTGTTCCAGGTCGCACCTGAGAGCAATTGGGCGCGTGGGCGCTGCTATGGTGTCTTTGGTAGAATCTTTTGTTACAGTGACCTGGGCGTTCCTTCTGTTCGTTTCTATGTACCTGCTGTGGAACCCTGGGGCGCAGAGTAGAATTTTGGAGTTCTTGGCACATTGCATCTTTAATATTATCAATGAGTTCTCTGCTTCCCGCCCAAGTACATCCCATTGCCCTTTAAGACAACGAGGCAGTTCTGGTGCTGTGGGAAGGAGCAGGGGCTATCATCGGGGTGAAGATGAAAGAATAAGGTATTGCACAGGTCTTTTGTGAAAAGGAGTTTTGTTTAGAGAAGACATTGGCTACAGGTGGAGTTTAGCTTATCCCAAGAATATGAATACAAGACGACAAAGCTCTGGTCCTAGTAAATCTTAAAGATATCTGTGTATTTCGTTAACATTTTCTGCCTCCTCGCCTCTTGTCCCATCTCGTGAAGTTCATGGTGGGGTTTGGGAGTTCCTTTATCAAACCCAGAGTCCATGAAGCTTGGAAAGTCTAAAGATGCTCACAAGGAGCGCCTCCCCACGTGACTCCCCAATGTCTCCATTGATTTCCCAGAACGACTTTTAATGCATCATTTTGTAAATTAAAATAAATTAAAAAAGAAATGAAAATGACAGGGAGGTGAGCCGCATGGTACACAGGAGGCTCAATGCTTCAGCCTGTGGAACCCAGCGTAGCAAGTGTTGAAGACCTGGCAGGACAGTGTGTGCCACCATGGGGCTCCAGCAGACTCGATGGTGGACTGCTGAGGCCGGAATGGCTCTCTCCCCGGCTGCACTCCGCTCCTACTGGTCACCTTGCACCCGCAGCTCACTCTACATGAAGAGAGCAGCAGTCTCTTGGACACCCCTTGCCTGCCTCTGCATTATACCTGCGCCCGGTCCTCCAGAGGCCTTCCGATGCACCTAGACTGCACCCAACATACTAAGCCACACCGCTCATTCACATTCAACAGACCCTGCTGCTTGCACCTGGCCACTTCCAAAGCTCCCTGATGGAATATACTGTAAACAGAGAGTTGGCAGTACGGCTGTATACTGTCGAAAGGGAGTGGTGGTAGTATACAAATACATATATTGCATAGATAGAGACATATGGATTGAACACATACTGCAGAGAGAGAGAGAGTATGCAGAGAGGTTGTACGGAGACATACTGCTTAAAATGAGGGGTGGTGGTAAAAAGATATCCTGCATCGAAGGTGGGAGCTAGGGGGACATTATTTATGAAGAGAGAGTTGGAGTTAGGGAGACATACTGTATAAATAAAAAAGAGATGGCGGTAGGGCTGTCTATTGCCCAGAGGGAGATGGAGGAAGGGTGACATAGTGTATAGAAATATCGATGGGCTTAAGGTATACTATCTAACAATAAGGAGTGGAGGAATTGCTATATGCTGCAAAAAAACAGAGATTGGTTGGAGAGATAAAGATATACTGCGTAAAGGGATGGATGGAGGTAGAAAAATGTGCTGCCTGGGATTAATGAATGAAGGCATAAAGGAATAGTATGGGTGAATAGAGGATCTTCTTTCTCTCACCAGGCACCGGAAACTTGGAACGACTCACCAAAGAACATACATAACACAAGAACCCACCTACTATTCAGGAAACTGCTCAAATCCTGGCTCTTCACTGCGTAACTAGAAGACCGCCCACAGGGGCACACACATAGCCAAAACAATGATGAATGAAGACACCGATCCCGGATCCCACCGAGCAATCTACTGCAAACAGAATCTAAGGGAGAGATTCTAAGACATACCAAATAGCTATGATAGGATGATGCTAAAGACACAATACATAGGCAGACCAAGATGGAAGGACAAGGACTATTCATCAATAGCACCCTGACCCCGAATTACACCAAGCTCCAACATACCTAAGTCACAATAGATAGCAAGGGAACAGGGGGTGGCCAACCCACAGCACCTAACCCCATTATACAAAGTTTATCAATACAGCCGTTAATCCGCCGTTCCATCATCCGCAACAGTTAGATGGTCAAGAAAGGAAAGCAGCAACTAAGCTTACCCATAGGAATGCTAGTTAAACAGAACAAGATCTGCTATAACCAAGACATACAACACACTAACCCAACTTCAAATCTGCACACCTAACTCACCTGAAAATCCACACAACCATCTCTCGGGCAGCATTCCGCATGCACTTCACCTCACCGCAACAACACAAGCAAACAACACATAAATAGCACCAACAGCACACAAGGTCTTGCCCCAGTCCGATAAGCACACCAAAGCTCAGCGCACAGTGTAAACGGAACTGAAGCCGACAACAGCACACCACTGCTCTCTTACTCTCCTACTCCCTCTTCACCCGACTAACCTAACCCGTCCACCTTTTTTTTCAGAATCACCTGAGCACCTGGGGACCAACTCCGTTGGTGACGGTGCACAATATAAATACCTTTAACATTCACATGTAACATATTCTGCTTGGAGCGAGATGGAGGTAGAGGGGGCCATATTAGACAATGGGGTGGTGGGAGGTGGTGGGAGGGAAATAAAGTACACAGAGACAGGATCCTGCATAGAAGGAGAGAGATGGAAGTGGGGAGATGTAACACATACAGAAGGAATGGGGTGAAGGGATGAAGGTATACTGCATGGAAGAACGTGGTGGAGGTAGTGAAATATACAGGGCTCAGATCAAACACGAATGAGAGCATCAACCACTACTGAGTATGTTGGAAATCTGTGTAAGCACCGGCGGCATGCCTTTGCATGTAATCTGAGAAATGTGGTGAAAGAAACTCACGGCATAAAGATCTACTATGACTTTAAGACTACTAAAAAGAAGAAGCAAGACCAAGATGTCTCTCTTTCACCTCAGGATAAGTCAGGTCAATGAAAAGCAGTTCCTAACAAGCTGGTGTCGAACTGTATCAAATTGGGAATAATATATGCAGTTATAAGACCCCTAATGTTTTATGGCTCACTTGGTGCAGAACAGATGGACCACAGGCACAGCCTTTTCAGCAGTGGGAGTTAAGGGAGACCTACACGTCGATGGGGAGGCTGGTTGAACTGATGCAGCTAATAAGGAGTTTGGTACTTGCACTTGGCAGCAAGAGGATGGTGGGTTGTGGCTTGTGGGGGTTGGAGAACGAATAATGATGGTGGGGCATTCTGCTTGAGGTGGATTGAACTGGTTTGTCTAGCGGCTCCACCTCAGATCCTCTTCTAGGTCAGGCAGCGGTTTGGGGTAGGGCTTGGGTGGGTGTGCAAGCCCTTGGTTTGGGGATATTGATAGGGATGATATCTATCCTTTTGCGTCTTCCCTTCCTTGTATCATCCTTCTTTTCTTAGCTTTTATAACCGCTTCATTTATTTGACCTCATAAGCAACGCATATACTTAGGACATGAGTCCTCGGCCTTGGGCCATCCATTTATCTAGACCTTTTAAAAAGATATAGCCTATCCATTGGGAGGACCCTGGTCTCCAATGCCCACAATACTATTAGACTAGCCGTAGCACATCTGGAGCCCCTCACACAGCCAGATATGCATTGAATATACAGCAATCTCCTCCGCCTACTTACACACCTTTTCATACTCTCACCAGCTTTTACTTCTACACATCTCTCTCTCTTCTTATAAAACAGCTGTGAGGAATTCGACCACCCGCACAGTAGGTGTGCACACACATGGGATTTTTTTAAATTGTAAATTAAATTGAATGATGATAGATCAATCTTTGGAACATGTCTGGGGCTAACCCGCACACATTTTCCAATGCTCACTGAATGACATGCACATAGACCTGTGTACTCTGTGTGGACAAAGCCTACTGGCACAGTCCCCCTCCTATATTTAGTTGGCATATGACAGTCAGGGTTACACTTTGTCTCTCAGAAGGGGGAGGGCAAAACCTCCCTCCTGCCATGCGCAGACTAATTAACTATTAAAGGCTCCATGGATCCACCCTGTCCATTGTCAGTTCTGCTGGTGGCAGCCTCTCATACTAAACAGAGTTAATTCAAGCAGGCCCATTGGAGGCCTGGTCGCAGGAATGACAAAAGAAAGAGAAAACCCCCAACAAATTTTGATATGCACCGTGTCAACTTGAAGCCAGTGCCTGCCCCTCAGTATCAATGACAGAGAGCTGCCATGTCTGGTACATGTGTTTACAGTAGGCAACCCCCCATGGGGACCCCATTCAGAGGGTAGGAATATGTGATTTGATGGAGACAGAAAGTATGGTCTCGCCACATCATCAAGGAAAACCTGTTGCTTTAATCAAGAACCACAGAGATCTCAATTAACCAGAGAGACCCTTTGATCCACAACAGATAGGAAGATGGGTGGGACTTAATATTACATGTTTTTACCCCTTTACCTTTTCTGTTGTAAAGCACTCTGGTTATGACCTCAGGCATACAGGAGATTGTTGGTGGGGGACCCAGGATTGGTTCCTTAAGGTAGTCGTAGCCTACACTAATCACTGTGGCCCATTTGGGTTTAAATTAGGGCTGTGCCCCTCTTTTGATCAGATAATCTGAAGCCATCGCAAGGAGTAACAAGAAGAACTAATTTGGACCCTGTCTGAAAGTACAGTCTGCCTTACAGCTTCCGCCAGTGAAGGTAGGCCAGGATTTCCAAAGAGGGTAGCAAGATCCCTCCCCTAAACATTTCCCTGGGAGCAGAGGGAGATACTGAACCCAGAGGACTCTCAGGCAGCTCCAGAACTGATACTCAGCCAGCACACAGCGTGCCCTGCTAGGCTCTGCAAGCAAGCTTCCTATGTGGGAACTGCCAGAGAGTCTCTGAACCAAATCAAGGACAAGGCTGTTGCCTGCAACACTCTCCTTAGCTTTGGGCCCTCCGTCTTAAAGAATGACACCAGCCCAGTGAAGAAGCTAGGAGGAGTGCATCGACAAGCATCAACCAGCGTTCCTCCTTAAAAACATTTTTGAGCCAGTAGAGCCCCTTGAGCGGCAACCGACTGCATCACTGACTGTTGTCACGTCGCAGTCGCTAACGTCGTCTGAGATGCCATGACCAGTGCTTCAGATTCTCTGGCCAGCACTGAGATGATTCATGACCCCGAGCTGCCATGTAAACCAGCCTTCAGCCGCCCATCCAGCCTCGCCCGCCGAACTGCCTGCCGCCTGATACCCACAGCTCTCTCCCATCTTGAACTCTGTCGCCGAAGCTGCAAGGCACCCTAAAACCGGCGTGACCT
Source organism: Ambystoma mexicanum (assembly GCF_040938575.1). Lineage (NCBI taxonomy): Eukaryota > Metazoa > Chordata > Amphibia > Caudata > Ambystomatidae > Ambystoma > Ambystoma mexicanum. The sequence continues at coordinate 753,997,793 of NC_090921.1, read as the reverse complement.
TGTTACACGCACAAAGCACATTGTGGTTCTGTCCCTCTGGTCCTTCTTCGAAGGCCCTTAGTGGCATTTTATGAGCCATTGCTCCCTTTGTGCTAAATCCAAGTATCCTTGAACTATTGCAATTAATTACTTTACCGACTACCCTGCTGTCAGTATCCAGAGTGTATCCCTTTTCCTTATTGAAACTGTCTGTCCTATGCATTCCTTTACAGGGTGTGTTGTATTTTGTAGTGTGCTAAAGCTGTCTTTTTTGATAATAATAAAGTAGATGTTTTATACAACCTTGACTGCACAGTCCTTTTTTCATCAGGTAAAAATTGTATTTTCGCTGTGTTGCAATTAACCAACGATCCACGACCTTTCAGAGATAAGCCTGCCTTTCCATCCACATTACCAAAATTGGACATGGAGGTTTATAATTTGCTTGTGTTTACAATTTGTTCAGATCCCTTCTGGTGTACAAGAGGTGTGGGGCTGATTGATGATATTCAACCCTGGACCACTGGTCATCACAACAATATTTTCTGGTCAATGCATCATAAGCAGACTAAGGTCCTGCGGTGCCTGGGTGGGACCTAATGTATTGTAATGCAGGCAAGGTTTATGTACCTTGAGACTACTAATATGGTGGTGGGATAGCGCAGTATAAAAAATCCTAAAAATAATAATAATGATAATAACAATAATATCGTACTTAGCGAAAGTCAAACATAATGTATATTTATGATATGTTGCAACTCCTCTGCTCCTCATCCTTCCATCCGTCCTCTGATGTCCCCTGTTCTCACACCCTGCCTTATTGTTTTGAAACAGTATTTTCCTTTATAAGCACCTAAACAGCACTGATACATTAAACTAAATAGACACTAGTAAACATAGAAGAGACACTATGATCAGTCGGACCCACCTGATGCCATAGTCATGCTGAATGGTGACCTATATGCGTGTTTAGAAAAACGAAACTGTGTGTTACCACACGGTAGCCCCACATGCACTCCAAATGGGATTACTTTCCAAAAGGAGTATACACACAGGTTTTTATTAATAATAATAATAATAATAAAAACCTGTGTGTATATTACTTTTGGAAAGTAATTTGAGTTACAATACTGGCCAAACTGCTAGTTATTTAGTTCTGTTACGGAATCAGACTCCCTCTCCCCTTGAGAGTTATATGTACTAACTGTTTGTGAAATACTTGATCGCTAAAATAAATTGATTAGGTCTATATCCATACTCCCCTGTATATCCCACCCTTGGGGTCGCAGGGCAAATAGACCTTTGAGTGTTATCAGGGATATCATCCCATTTGGAGTGCATGTGTGGCTACCATGTGGTAGCACACGGTTTCGTTTTTCTAGTGTCTAATCAGTCCCGAGTGACCTTGTGGCATTCGCCCCTTTGCACCTGAAGTCTATTCACATCTTCATACCGGTTTCAATATTCCTTTATACATTAGTAACCAATTTTTGACGTGTTAGTGCCTCCCACCCCCCATTTTTTCCTTTATGCATGTTTACCACAAGATGACTCTCGGTCAAAATAATGTCACCAATTAGCTGCGGCTTGTGGAGTACCAGAGTGCAGTGCCACACATTTCAATGGAAACAGATGTGGGAAAGACCACAACTCAAATGTAGACCTCGGCTGATTTTTCCGCCCAGTCAAGTCACATGAGTCATTTCTCAACATCTATCATAGATTACATACTTATTGGAAGACAGGACTACTATAGATGCGGTGGACCCCCACCCTGCCTAATTTGCTCCTTAAAAATCAACTGTATAAACCTACAGGAGCAAACTGTACTTAGTGATTGAAAATGCCTGAAAGGTTCCCCATGGTCCTCCTCTATGCTAGACAGCCAACTGCATGACTTCCAATACTACTCTCGACCTTTGTTGAATACCAGGCTGCCTTCACCCAAACCAAATGATCATTAAACTGGGTCCTGCATTGATGCCCCATTGAGCAGATCCTCCGCTGATGCCAAGGACTCTTGGCATCAGCTTCCTTTTTTCAGCTCGGCTTTATTACGTGCCTGACCCTGTGCAGGCTCTTCCTGCTCGCCTTGCAACTGTGACGACCTGTCAGATTTACGATTGCAGCTTGAAACCAACACTCAGTGCTTCAACTCGTCTTTATCTTACGAGGAAAGCCTACACCTGAGTGCTAGAGTGCAGCATGTTCCCTCACTAAAGACAAGACATCCTTCTCTTGCAACATCCACCATCCCCTGCTGAAACACCAGCCCAGACTGCTGTACCCTAAGGAAATAACACCGTTCACAGGAAATGCAAGTCAAATCCCTACCCCTGCAACCAAGAAAACCATTGTCCCTTTTCATTGGACTCTTCAGTGATTCAAGTCAGTAGGTGCGAGATTCGAGATCGTAGCCCCAAGAGGAAAAGTCTGTCGCCAGCAACCAAAAGGCTCACTAGTCTGCATACGCCTGTTTAACATACAGTGTCCGTCTTGCCCTGAGGAAGGCTCCAAAATTCATGCCAACCAACATGGCGATAGCCGAAATGTGCCTTCAGTACTTGTCTATTTGAATGTTTCATATCAGCAACACAGAAAAAAAAATGTTTTGCTTAAAAACCGTCACGTTGGCAGATTACAAAACATGATCATACATTGATCATGACACACCCAAAAATAGAGTACCCTCTAGGAATAGACAGTTTTAGTAAAGTTTGTGAACAAATATATTAAGTCTATTGTAGAGTAATTTCTGTATCCATTCTTGTCTTCACTTTTTCTTGTAATGTTTTTGATATTTTTTGTTGAATATGATGTGTTCTTTGAATTTGTTTCTCATTTTTAGAGAAATATATTTCTTCCTGTGTTTGAACAATTTATTACCAAGCTTTGTTTAATTTACTATTTTGAATTTTTTTACTTTGTCATTAATAAAATGGTCAATATTTTTCCAGACGTATCTGTGGTGTTTTCCTACCTGTGACTCTATATATGAGCACAAAACATTTTTTGGTAAAAATAAGTAAAATAAGGACAGTAATCTTTATGTCTGACCATAGTGTGGATTGCCCTATTTTGTTTGTTCTATATTTTGCCCAGAATCCACACTGACACTCCAGGCCCCCCCCTACCCTTTGGTATAACATTGATGCCAATATACAAACAGCTCAGTGCATCACCACCACATGCGATTAGATGAAGGATAATAGCCTCTGCCTACATTTTATCAAGGCAGAAATCATCTTCTTTGGGATTAGCTTTCCGAAGTCCCACCTTTTCAGTTGGCCAACCACATCTGGTCTTCTACAATCCCTAGTCAAGTAAGCAAGATACCTGGCTGGGGCTTATCTTTGATAATGACCTCACCAGTATTCCCCACTTCAGTGACATCACTTGGAGGTCCAATTTACAACGTAATATGCCCATGCACATACTGCCTACGCTGGACATGCCCAACACAACAAACATAGTTGGAGCACTCATTCGGAGTAGACTAGAGTATTGCAAGTGTCTCTACCTAGATCCATTGAAGAAAGAGTTACACCAATTGAAACTCACCCAGACCGGAGAAATGAAACATTTTCTTGGGACTCAATGCCACTTGGGTCCGATCTTAAGTTCCCTGATTCCTTGATTCCTGACAAGAGTTTGTCTCCGATCATCAGCTTCATTACACAAACCTTTTGGTATTGGGTGACTTTCATTTTAAACCTAATGACTCCTCTAACATGGTGGAAAATCAATTTACCTCAGCTGTGCTAGACCTTGCCCTCCCTCAGTTGGTTGTCGGCCCCACTCACAGGTTAGGTAACATGCTGGATTTGATCTTTGCCTCTGAGTTTTTAACTTTTACTACAGTGTTTCCACCTTTCCCAGTCTCATGGATGGTCATTTTCTGGTCCCTTTTGAATAGAAATTTCCCTTAACAGCTCTATTCTCTTTGAAAATTGAAAGCAACCAAAACATGAGCTGTCCCTCAGGTGTTCAGAGGGAACAGTAATCTTCTTCTGTCCATGATTCTGACTCAGCTTCTCAGTGTTCCTCCTTCCTGGTTTTTTCCTCCCAGGATATCATTGTAGCCTCAGCTAGACTTAGATCTGCCTCTCCTATGAACCCTATTCCTTTGCCTGTGATAAAGGAAATTATGCCCCGGTTGCTCCTTTATTCACGCAGGCTATTCATCTTTCCTTCAGTACCAGCCTCATTCCAGCTAGTCTTAAACATGCCCTAGTTATTCCGCTCCTCAAGAAACCGTTCGTGGATCCTTCTGTACTGTCTAATTTTCGGCCCATATCTCTTCTTCCCTTTGTGTCTAAATTGTAAGTCACTTGTGTTTCCCTATCTCAGTTCCTTCCTGGAAGACTCCTCTTTTTTTGACTCCTCGCAGTCTAGCCACACTCAGTAGCTTTCTTTTCCCCCTTTTCACTACACCCCTTTCACTCTAACTTGTGGTGTCCCCCAGGGGTCTGCCATCTTGCCTATCTTGTTTAACGTTTACGTTCAGCCTCTGGCCAGACTCGCCTCCTCCCATGGATTTCTATGCTACCTTTACACTGATGACACTCAAATCACTGTGCGTCTGGACCTCTCCTCGCCTGATACTGCATCTAGATTTTAAGCTTTCCTGACGGCCGTGGGGGACTGGATGAGGAGTAACTGGCTAATGGTAAACAGTGCTAAAACCAAGGTGTTGGTGGTAGGATCTCTTGCTGCGGCTGCTTTGTGGACCCCTCTGTTTTGGCACCCCCTCCCTTGGTCCCTTTCCTACCGCTGTCTTGGTTGTAAAGAACTTTGAAGTCAACATCACTGTTAGTCTGTCTGCGGAACCACAGATTAGCATGGTGTGCCAGCAAAGCCACAATCAGGTCAAAATCCTGATAAAGGCTCTTCCTTGCCTCTCTTTATAACTTACGGCTCCTGTGGTTGCATCATTGGTCTTTTCTGCCCTTGATTACTGCAACGCACACTACCCAGGTCAAATGCTGCTTTCCTCATTCATCGGCTGCAGTTTCTTCAGAACTCTGCAGCCAGGGCTGCCATTTTGCCCCCCCCCCCCACTATACCCATGCTATCCTCTTTCTCTGCCATTTGCATTGGATTCTAGTTGCCAAGCGGATTTCTATTAAATCCATCTGCCTGGTCCAATGTGCCTTCTATGGGAACGGCGCACAATACCTCAAACAAAAATACTGTCGCTACGTCCCGACCCGGGCCTTGCGCTCATGCCACACCTACCTGGTGGTTGTCCCTGGTGCTAATTTCACTCGCAGAGGTGGTTGTGCCTTCTCTATAGTGGCAGCTAAACTGTGAAATGTGCTCCCCCTGTCTCTGCAAAAAGGACTACTTGTCTTTCAGGCGAGGGTTGAAAACCTTCTTGTTCTAATTCCTTCCACATGGTGGTCCGCAGTGTTTCTTAGTGCCAAGATGCCTTCACATGAACGATGTACTCTATAAGTACTATAAATAGAAATGTTTAAAAAATGCCATAAACTATATTGCCCTTAACCTCATTATGCTCAGTTGGCTTCCAGTGATGCACAGAATCATCAGGCCATCAGGATCTCTATGCTATTAACAGATGTTTTGAACTGCAACTCCCATGATTAATCACCATTGACTTTACTTGCTAGGGCTAATGGGAGTTGTAGTCCAACATCTGGAGAGCCAAAGTTTGGAGACCCACGCCCTGGAGAAAACTCAAATTCAGATGAGGCATGAAGTGGTAGAACACCTTGACCAATAGACTTTGCCATGGTGAAAGTCCAATGCAGTTTAAGGACCAGAACAATGTAACAAACTACTCACCTCCTTTCAACTGACTGAGGACCATATGAAGGAAATATCTCATGATGGATTTGTTCAAGCGAGCTTTCAATATTGAATACAGCAATGAGGTCCCCATACTGTATCTCACTGCGAAGCAGGCTGTGAAGTGTGGCAGACAAGTGTGTAGTCTGCAGTGGGGACGGAACATAATGCTGTTTTTGTCAGATCATTGCTGGGGCCCCTGAGAAGAGTTCTGAAGCTCTGACTACCATCTCTTCAAACCCGGCCTGCTCCTTGAAGCAGACCGCAAAGTGTGGCAGGCAAGGGTGCAATCTGTAGTGGGGATGGAGTATAACACTGTTTTGTGACGGATCATTGCTGGCGCCCCTGAGGAGAGCCCTAAAGCTCCGCCTAACTTCTTTTCAACCCTGGCGTGCTCCGCGAAGCGGGTTGTGAAATGTGGTAGAAAAGTCTGCAGTCTGCAGTTCGCAGGCTGCCGGCAAATGCGGACATACATCTAGCCCTCAAACACTGGAAAGTCTGATATTCAAGGCTATTGCTGTTTGACGTTATTGAACTGGGGTCCCGCGAGTCCTGTGAGTATTAACAGTTAATTGAGGACTAAGATAATTGCCGCTGATACTGCTGTGGATCTTACTGTTTGTTTGTGTGGAACTTAGCCTCAGCCTAAACTTACTCTAAATATACTCTGTACGCTAAAGGTCCAGCTCCCTAGCCACCCTCAACTGTCATTCTGCTGTCATACATGCCTCTGATATCTATCTCCTCCTCGAAGACTTTGACCTTCATGCTCTCAACCTTACTGAGACGTGGTTCACTGCCAGCACTGCCACTGCTTTTAACACTCTCGCCCCCTGAGGGTTACAAGATCTTCCCCAAGCCCAGGCATATTCAGCCTGGTGGCGGGGTGGCCTTGATCTTGTCAGGTCGACATCTTCCCCCAATTTATCCGCCCAAATCACTGGCAGCCTCGGATCCCCCTTGCGACAGCCTTTTAGGATTCCGTACATTGTAGCAGCAGGGTGTGATGCACTGGAGCACGTTTTTAAAGCTGCCCAAGCGGCACTCTAAGTTGTCAGCTGTAGTACCCCGATGCAGGCAGTAGCAATGCCCTTAAGTTTCCTGTATTCAGCAAATTAACAACCTGCCATGTCATATGTCTGACTCAGTTGTGTGTATGAGATCCAACTGGCCCTTCAAACAGATCTTTAATGTATTTAAAATCCAAACTTTAGCAGCCTTTGATGACATCTTGCAGCAAGTACTTTGTAATTTGTTATGATTTTTCAAAGTGAATAATTTGCTGGTGCTGCATACAATTGTGTTTGTTGCTCTAAGGGCTGCACAGAGGTCATATTTACATTCAAGGATAAGCGCTCCGAAAAGAAATGTTATTCTTTCTTATGCCTCCAAAGTATATTTTGCATCATTTTTCGTAGATTCAAACATTACTGATAGCCCCCGACACGTGTTTCCCCATTTTCTATCAATGGTTCCTCAGGAGGGTTAAACAATATGAACATTTGATGTTCTGCAAAATAAAGTGAACGAAAACTCTCCATTAGTGTGCTTAATCCTCTATTGCTAAGTGCTTAAAACTATAAACAAAATACCATTGTCAAAATAATGTCATTGTCAGAGTTAGAAATCTGCTTTTTCTATTGCCGTATTGTCCGAAGAATAACTGACATTATTACTTACTTTTATTTGATTTCTGACAATGATAATTTGTATTGTCTTTTTTAGGGAATTTTCGTTTTTAATGAGAATCGTTAATCTTAGTGTTAAAGATCAGTTTCCAATGTAATCTTTGGTTGCCTTTTTAGTGCACAGCTCCTAAATTAGTTTAATAAAATAAAATAAAGATTTCCTCTTATCACTTGATCTTAGTCTGCATGTAACTATGGGATTCCTGTTATCCCCTATTTTGGTTCCTCTTTCCTGGATTTCTCCTTTCTTACATTCTGAATTCATCTATTTGCGCGTTTGTTGCTCCCGCAGTTTTGGAACTGCATAACGTTGTTCCAAAATGGCTGACTTTTATTGTGACATTGCAACATGATGACACGTGATCATAAGAGCCATAAGAGGCAATTTTATTTTATTTTATTGAACTATTTTAGGAACTGTGCACCAAAAAGGCAACCAAAGATGAAATTCTTGAACACTAAGATTAACGGTTCTCAACAAAAACGAAAATTCCAAAAAAGACAATCCAAATTATCATGGTCAGAAATCAAATAAAAGTAAGTAACACTTTCAGTTAATCTTATAACAATACAGCAATAGAAAAAGTGGATTTCTAACTCTGAAAATTACATTATTTTGACAATGGTATTTTGTTTATAGTTTTTAGCAATTTGCAATAGAGGAATAAGCACACTAATGGAGAGTTTTCGTTCACTTTATTTTGCAGAACATGAAATGTTCATATTGTTTAACCCTCCTGAGGAACCATTGATAGAAAATGGGGAAACACATGTCGGGGTCTATCAGTAATGTTTGAATCTAAGAAAAATTATGCAAAATATACTTTGGAGGCATAAGAAAGAATAACATTTCCTTTTGGAGTGCTTAACAACAGTGTTTGTATCCTTGAATGACTTTAATGTATTTTATACTAGCTAAAAACCATTCCGTTCAAAAGAGAATCCTTCATTGGCATTTCAGAGCCGGGTTATGCCAGATGGAGGCATCCGGGTGTAAGTAGGGATCTGCACCCATACATTTTGAGCTTTCACACCAGCAGTCTTGCACAAAGACAGTAAGGCTTTTGGATCCAGCTGGGAAATCGCACCACACTGCCACAATAGGAATTCAGACTGCTCATTGTCTGACTCAATGATCTTGCATAAGTGGCGAGTGGAGAATGACAAATGGTAGTCAAAGAAGTTTGGCAAGTTCATTCCCCCATGCTTCAAGGGGAGTTGAAGTTTCCATATTGCAAGCCTGGGTGGTTTTCCATCCCAAATGAAAATTTGCATCATTCTATTGATCTCTTTAAAAAGGTGTCCTGGTATCTTGATTGGACGCATGGACAACATATAATTTATCCGTGGTGCCAGATTCATTTTTATACAGTTAATTCTCCCCCAAGTAGACAATTTCAGAAGTCCCCATCTTTCCAGATCCGATTTGAGCTTCGGAAGGATTAATGCAAAATGTATTGTTGGTAACTTTGCCATTTCTGCACCGATCCAGATGCCCAGATACTTCATTTTTTCCATACACCATCTAAACTGAAACTGAGCACATGTGTGTTGCTGACATAGATTCTATGACAAGACAGGAGGCCCGCATTATGCTTATCTTTCTTTAATACTGCCATATCAGCATTTCAAAACTTCAACTTTTAACTTTTATGTTTTGGTTTTTCTTACATGTTACTTGGAAAAAAACAAAGCAGGAAGTTACAAGTTTCATACCTCAACTGAATCAACTAGGTTTAAGAAACCACGCTTCCCATAATCCTGAGGCCTTTTGTAGTCCTGACCTCTACTCCCACACCAATCAGTGGCCAGATAGGGGTATAAACACTGGCTCCCCTAAGTCCATTCCTCTTTCTTTTTGCTGCCATACTGAGATAAGTGTTATGTCTCATGCTTAGGTTCTTAGATTATCTTTGCCAATTATGATTTAGTCACTAAATGTAGTCGTTATCAATGATAGTTAGCTGATAGACTAACAGGTGTTTGATTGATGACTGTCGAGAGCTTATTTTACAGCGTTTGTACCGTTGTGTAGAAGGCACGCACGCGCGTATTACCAGTGGTTTCCCCCGTCATGCTTTTATTTAAATTCTAACACGAACAGAAGTGAGGAGAGGCGGGGCGGAGCCGTGGGCAAAGCCGCTCACTTCTGGCAGCCGCCCCGTTTTCCTCCGGCGTATGCGGAGTCTTCGCTCGCGAAGGCGAAGGCTCTAGGACCCTGCAGCAGCCTACACTATACGCGTGTGCCCGGAGGCGGCTCGCGCCGCCGAGCGCGCAGGGCTTTAGGACCCAGCGAAGCAGGTTCAGCCGCATAACATTCCCGGCATGCTCCACGTTCCCCTAACGCTCGCTTTTCGCATGTACACATAGCGAAACGGCGCGGAGGGTCGTGCGAGTCAGTACCTGAGAGAAATTTTCAAAAGAAAAAAAGGGAAAGACATTTCTAGGTGGCATCTGTTGGATCTGCGGAGAACGTGAAACAGTTTCACAGATAGGCTAGAAGGCACAGAGTGCACAGGAGGTAAACTCTGATTCAGAGCCTTAATTTTCAGCTGACCCCGAGAAGTTAGCGCTGCTAACAGTATTCAATGCCTCACACATCGCACCCGAGAGATTCCCAGTCCACCTCACCTGAGTGGAGTGAACAAGAGTGGGAGGAAGAACCCACTTGGCAAGACACAGATTTATCCCTCAGCTTCAAGAGGGTACTGGGAGATTCACTTTCTCAAGCAGTCTCCCAAGGGGTGCAACCTTTGACTGAAAGGTCAGAAATGCTCGAAGCATGCATGGCTGAGCAGCAGGAACAGCTGGCGGCCAGGAAGAGACAGGCTGACAGCCATGGAGAGGGGACATCAGCTGGACACCCTCAGAAGAGGGTTGAAGGTAAGGGAGGTAAAAAAGCCTGGAAGAGCGCAGACTCTTTGACCCCCTCGGGCACAAAAGATAGGGTTGACTCTGTTCCCAAAAGTGAAAGCGACCCAGTCGCCAGATTGAAAGAAGCCTTTCTAGCAACATTAGCAGATGGCCACATCAGACCCCCTGCCCCAGGGGTGGACAATTCAGGGGAATATGAAGAGGGATACGCCCCCGACGACGAAGGCGGCGAGGAAGAAGAGTTCCCTCAACCAATTCCTCAAACTCTTCCCAAGGAAGAAGACAACGTAATCGATATGTTTGAACCAGAGTCCATTAGACACCCAAAGTCTTCTGAGTGGGTGCCCTCACCCAGAGTGGCATTATACATGTCACAACACATCAGGAAGCCGCTGGACAGAGAAGTTCGATCCCGCATGCGATCAGAATGTCCACGGCCTGAACTGCCCGGGAAGCTGGCAGATACACCAGAATTGGACCCAAAAATTGTTACTTTTGTAACCAAAACAGCACGAGACGTTAGGAAAGGCATCGATCGTGTGTGGAAAGGGTGTCAAGATAAGCTCTTGGACTTAGCAGGTCCACTGGCAAAGATTATGGACCTTGTAGAAAAATCAAAAGATACTGGTGCCCCAGTAGACATTCACTCCCTAGGTAACTGGGCTCAAAGGGCAGTGTGCTTGTTGGGTAACGCCAACTGTGCAATCTCTTCAGAGCGTAGAAGAGGCATCCTCCTAAAGATCGACAATAAACTCAGCGATCTAGCCACGTATGAAGCAGGTGAGGGCGCCAAAGGCCTGCTTTTCGGGGAGGCCTTTGCAAAGGAAATGTCTCAATTTGTTGGCACTTACTCAGCCCTCGAGAGAGCTCAGAGCTCTATAAAGAAGATATTTCCCGGGCATGTTTTTACCGGGACCGGACGAGTCAGAGGTCGTTTGTCCGGTCGCTACAACTATCAAAGAAGGCCTCAAGGTCCACGCGCTCAATATTGGGAAAACCGTCAGCAGGATACCTTTTTCCCGGCCAGAGGAAGACATCCAAGAGGCCGCAGAGGAAGAGGTTCTTTCCGTCAGCCCGGCGCAACAGGCGGTGAGTACACCAATTGTTTCTATCGGAGGCAGAACTCTCCGTTTTCTCTGAGAGAATGGCGAGCTTTGTCAAGCGATGCTTGGGTTTTACAAGCAGTAGCGGGCCTTCACCTAGATTTCATAGACATCCCAAAGCAGTACAGAGAACCTGTCCCCATTTGCATGCCACAAGTAGAGAAAGCGCTTTTACACAGCGAGTTAAGCAAATTAGTAGAGAAAAACGCAATACTGAGCGAGAGCACAGAAGGTCAGGTTTTCCTCAGCAATATGTTCCTGGTGCGCAGAGGGGAAAAGATTTGTCCAGTCATAAATCTAAAAGTATTGAACAGTTGGCTGCAATACAACCATTTCAAGATGGAGGGCATACACCTCCTCCGAGACCTATTGCGTTCGGGAGATTGGCTAGCCCGTCTAGACCTCAAAGACGCCTATCTAGCGATTCCGATAGCAACTACCTTTCGGAAGTTTCTCCAGTTCCGATAGGAAGGAGAGATTTGGCACTTTGCATGCCTGCCGTTCGGGATGGCGTCAGCACCTTGGGCGTTCACGAAAGTGATGAAGCCAGTAGCTGCAGCTATCAGGGAGAGAGGTATTCGTATGATTATTTATCTGGACGATATCCTGGTGATGGGATCCAGCAAAGAGACCCTCACGAGAGATGTACAGTGGATTTTCAAGTTCCTATCATCACTGGGATTCTTAGTCAATTTAGAGAAATCCCAATTAGGGCCAGTTCAGAGATTAGAATTTTTAGGCTTCACCATAGATACCGTGAAAGCGACTCTAGAGCTTCCAGGTCACAAAGTGAGAGCGATAAAGAAGGAGCTCAGGACAGTGATTGCAAAGTGAGTAATTTCGCTTCGGAACCTGGCCAGAGTAGTAGGTCTGCTTGCAGCTTCCATTCAGGCCATCTTCCCGGGACCGTTACATTATCGAGCGTTACAGAGGCTCAAGATCAAACATCTCCGCGGAGGCCTGAGATATCATCAGCTAGTGAACCTAGACCAAGAAGCCTTGACAGAGCTACAGTGGTGGCTAGAGAACATGGAAGCCTGGAACGGATGAGCGATCTTCGGAGATGTTCCAGAACTGACTATCGAGTCAGACGCAAGCAGGTCAGGTTGGGGAGCCAGGTGCGAACAAACCCAGACAGGCGGGAAATGGTCCGGCGAACAGTTGAATCTCCACATAAATTGTCTAGAACTTCTTGCAGGCTCCTTCGCAGTTCGGGCGTTCACAAAGGACAAAATAAGATGTTGCGTATTGCTCAAGATGGACAACATCTCAGCAGTCCGCTACATCAACAAATTAGGGGGAACAAGATCCAGAATGCTAGCGGAATTAGCAAAAGATTTCTGGCATTATTGCCTTCAGAACGACATTGCGGTAACTGCAGAATATCTTCCAGGGAGCCAGAACAGTATAGCAGACTGGAACTCTCGGTATCTTGTAGACTCCAGCGATTGGAAGCTGCACCCTCTAGTTTTCAAGCGTCTCCAAGACATATGGGGACCCCTAGACATAGATCTGTTTGCGTCCAGACTGAATGCGCAGACGCAGAAATATTTCAGTTGGAGGATAGATCCAGGAGCAGCGGGGACAGACGCTTTTCTACATCCATGGAACGGAGCAGTCCACTATGCCTTCCCGCCATTCACAATGATCACAAGAGCTCTAGCGAAAGTCCGCAGAGACAAAGCGGAAGTGGTGATGGTGCTACCCTGTTGGAGGGCGCAGGCTTGGTTTCCAATAGCGATGGAACTTTCTACGGATTTTCCGAGGATAGTTCCGAACATCCAGGGCCTTCTACTTGACCCGACCGGTCGGGTTCACCCGCTCATAGAAGCGGGTTCTTTGCAGCTGATTGCCTGCAGGGTTTCAGGAGAAGATGGAACTTGCCAGGAATTTCGGACCTCGCTGCAGATTGTATCCGAGATTCCTGGGTGCCTTCCACCATTAGGAGCTATAACACGGCTTGGAACAGTTGGGCGCAGTGGTGTTCAGAACACAGCCTGGATCCCATATCAGCACCTCTAGTGAACATCCTGAACTTTTTGGCTTCAACATTCCAGGAGGGTTCTGCTTACAGAACGATAGGAGTCTACAGATCTGCAATTTCAGCAGGGCACAATAAAATAGAAAATAATCCAGTAGGAGAGCACCCAGCAATTTTGCGGCTCCTCAAAGGTATAAAATTGAGAAGGCCGCCAGAGCCAAAGTATGCGGTTTTATGGGACGTTAGAGACGTTTTTCAGTTATTCCTTAGGTGGCCGGAAAATGAAGCTTTATCCCGGTCACAATTATAAGGCAAATTAGCTATGCTTCTATGTCTAGTAGCGTGCCGGAGAGTGTCAGACGTGAAATCATTGGAAATCGATAGAAAGATATTTTATCCAGAAGGAGTAGCGTTTACTATCGCGAAAAGAACAAAGACCGACTCCAGAGTAATTTCCCACCCATATTTTGCAGAGAATAAAAAGTTATGAGTAGCACAATGTATCAAAGATTATGAAGCAGCAACAGCGCAGATCAACCGCGCGGCGTAACCCAGTTGCTTATAGCGCGTATGAAGCCTCACCACGCAGTAGCGACAGCGACCATTGCGAGATGGGTGAGGGAGGTCATGCAATGGGCAGGGATAGACTTATCCTTATTTGGTGCACATTCCGCTAGGGGAGCAATGGCTTCTAGAGCGTTTGCGACAGGAGTATCCCTACAATATATTATGAAATCTGCAGATTGGTCTTCTGAATCCACCTTTAAGACCTTTTACTTCAAGTCAGTATCTGATATACCGAATAGAGTGATAGCAAGCTTTGAACAAGCATAATGCAAGCCTCCTGTCTTGTCATAGAATAAAGATTGCCCACGCTAATAGCTCAGGAAAATCTTCATTCTATTAAAGACAAGTAGGCGAGCATTATATCCCACCCTAATGAATGAAACAAATGAGAGAAATGACTGAGCGAATGAAAGCTGTCATGCATTGTGTTCCATTTGTAGTTCATTCCCGCCCTCATATGATTTTTCTGTTCTCATAGGAGACGATCAGAAGGCGACATGAGCAAGTTAGGGTATACACCGTGGATCTTCTGGCAAGTTGTCCCATTGGACCGATCAGTCACGCCAGCTGCGGATCAAGTGCAGGCCTTATGGATTGTGTTTAACATTTTGTGGACTCTCTGTACTTCTAGAACTCTGATGGCAAAAGAAAGAGGAATGGACTTAGTGGAGCCAGTGTTTATACACCTATCTGGCCACTGATTGGTGTGGGAGTAGAGGTCAGGACTACAAAGGGCCTCAGGAGTATGGGAAGCGTGGTTTCTTAAACCTAGTTAATTCAGTTGAGATATGAAACTTGTAACTTCCTGCTTTGTTTTTTTCCAAGTAACATGTAAGAAAAACCAAAACATAAAAGTTAAAAGTTGAAGTTTTGAAATGCTGATATGGCAGTATTAAAGAAAGATAAGCATAATGCTCGCCTCCTTGTCTTTAATAGAATGAAGACTTTCCTGAGCTATTAACGTGGGCAATCTTTATTATTGATAGGGAGAATTTCAGATTTGCTCCAATTAATCTTGTAACCAAAGAAAATTGCTGAATGTCTTGCATCATGTGAGGTATGCAATTTGCAGGGTCTTGAAGTGCAATCAATAGATCATCCGCGTAGAGACTGATCAAGTTATTATGGTCACTACCAATAATTGGTTGAAGATCCACATCAGCTCGTAGACTTATTGCTAGTGGCTCCATAGATAAAATGAATAAAAGAGGCGAGAGCGGGCAGCCCTGTCTGGTACCCCTATGAAGTTCAAATGCATCAGAAATGAGGCCGTTCGTAAGCACACTTGCAGATGGGTTTTTGTATGATAGCTGAACCCAAAGCTGAAAGTGTTGTCTCATTCCCACTCTGTCCTATTTATCCTTTGAATGCCTTGTCTGAAAGCTTGACGTCTCCCCTACCCTTTCTTTGACTAGTGCCACTATCTATAGATCCCCTAGCCCGGTCGCTTTCTTCCTCTCCGAGTGGTCTGACCTCACTGCTGCCCTTCTTGTCTCCACCTCCAAACTTCTCCTCCTTGGTGACTTCAATATCCACCTTGATTCTCCTGAGGTGGCCTCTAGACTTTTCTGCAACCTTTGCAACACTCTTTTCCTTACCATTCATCCCTCTGGCCTGACACACTCTGCTGGAACACCCTGGATGCCCACATTTCCTCAGACCTTCCTATCTCCACAACTCTCACAACTTCCCTCTCCTGGTCTGACCATTCACTCCTGTCTTTTCATCTAGATCTCTTAGATCCCCCTACTAATCATCCACCATCACTGCCTGTCTCCTTCTCTGTTATGCAACCGATGAAGCAAGTGTCATTTGAGTATTTTGCTTCCATTTTTATACCCCCTCCCACTCCTGCCTTGGACTCCCGCACTGACTCTGCCCTTGCTAATCATCACCTCTCTATCACTAATACCCTTGATATCTTTGCCCCTGTCATAAGGCTCACAATGAATCCTGCCTCCAAGCGTAACACCTGGTATGACTCTGACTTAGCCTCCCTAAAACGTAAGTGCAGAGTGGCTGAGCAGAGGTGGCGGGCTTCAAACTCATCCTCTGACAAACTCACATGGCATTTGCTCCAAAGGCAATATCTCCAAGAAGAGAGCTCATATTGAAGCACGTATCTCTGGTGCCACTAATAACTCTGTCGAAAGTATTCAAAATCTCCAAGGAACTTGCCAATCCTTCTGCAGTTTCCTCTTCTCCCCTTCCATCCTTGACCCTCTGTACCTCCCTTGCCTCCCATTTCCTTTCCAAAACCCAGATTATGTCCTCACTATCCTCTTCCTCCCTTCCTCCTCCCTCCCTGGCTCCCATGCCTCCCTTGTAATATCTCCTCCGGCGCGCCTTCCCTAACTGACTTCTATAACCACTCCTTTGCCACTGGCTCCTTCCCTTCTTCTCTCACGCACTCTCTAGTGCACCCGCTCCTTAAAAAGCCCTCTGCCAAACCCTCCTGCCCTGCTAACTATCACCCTATCTCCACTACCCCCTTCCTGGGAAAACTCTTGGAGAAGCTGGCCATCTCCTAATTGACCCAGCACACTGAAGCGGTGGGCTGCCTCCATGATCACCAGTCTGGCTTCAGAGCAGCCAGAGGCACAGAAACTGCTCTTCTGAACACCTGTGAGGACCTGCTCTCCAATCTAGACTCCAACTCTCCCTCCGTGCTTATCCTCCTGGATCTTTCTTCTGCCTTTGACACAGTCAATCATGCCACTCTGATTGATCGGCTCTGTGACTCTGTTGGTATCACTGGCCTGGCATTGGACTGGCTGATCTCTTTCCTCTCCAACCGATCTTACCAGATTCAACTGGACCCTTTTCTCTACCCTACTTAACTCTCCACCTCTGGTGTCCCTCAGTGCTCTATCCTCTCACCTTTACTTTTTCATATTTACCTTGCCCCTTTGGCCCACTTGATTTCCTCCTTCTCTCCTCACTTCCAGTGATATGCAGATCACACTCAACTCTTCTTCAAGCTTTTCTCTTCTTCCTCCTCTCCCTCCTCTCTCATCCCTGGCGGTCTTACTGCTATTCAGTCATGGTGTGCTGCCAACAATATCTGCCTTAATGCTAGTAAGACTGAGATCCTTCTCATTGTGACCCCTGCTCTCTCCTTCCCTCTGGCTGCCCTCCTTGGGTCCTCCTCCCTCACCCTCTCACGTGGCCAAAAACCTCAGTGTCATCTTTGACTCCACTCTATCCTTCTCTCCTCACATCACCGACCTTTGCCAAGAAGGCCCACTTTCAGCTTCATCTCCTCTGAGGTATTCTTCCATTCTTCTCCTTCCCCCAGAAACTCAATGTCTCTGGAGCTTTGGTTCTCTCTAGGCTTCACTACTGCACCAACCTCTTCCTCAGTCATCCTGCATCCTCCCTTTGCCCTCTTCAACTAATCCAGACTAGGACTGCAAGACGTATCCTTGGCCTCAAGCCCAGGGACTGCATCTCTCCAGCCCTAGCTTCCCTTCACTGACCCCAGTGGCTGCTAGGATCAAATTCAAGGCCCTCTCCATCATCTATAAGGTTTTCTGGGGTCTGGGACCTTGCTACATCTATCTCTCTCTCCCGAAATATCTTCCCCCTAGAGCCCTTTGCTCTGCTACCTCCAACTCTCTGCAAGGAGAGGCTCTCTGGAATGGTCTCCATGTGCCTCTCATGAAGCTCCTCAAGAACTTCCTTTTTTCCTCTTCCTTCACTCTCCCCCTTCCCTGCTAACACCTTCTTACAAGCTCTGTGACTGGCTGCTTGGGTTCCTCAGAGTACCACAGGGCTCCAGGCCCCCCACCTTCCAGTCCCTGCACTTAATACTCTCCCTAGCACTTGCCCTCTGGCCCCCTAGTAGCACCGCTCCCTTTTCCCTCCCACCTAAACACTTCCTTTCTGCTCAGCACCCCCACCCCCATTTTCCTAGCACTTCCTGTTCTGCACTTGTACGTCCAAATGTCACATGGCCTAGAGGGACAGTTTTTCTACTATTTTTCCCCTGTTCCCTTCCCTTCAGTCTTGTGGCACATTGAAACACCATCTGTTGTATAGGCGCCTTACAAATAAACAATAAATAAATAAATAGCCGGTAAGGGGCTGCAGACGGACACGCAGAGGGGTGATTGGTGACCGTGAGTCCCACACAAGTGACTCGAGACAGTGTGTTCAGTGCGAACTATACCCTAACGGGTACGTGATGGGCAAGGACTTATTTGAACTCCCTGCCAGTGACCACAGGGCGAGTTTCTCTCTTGGAGCTAGGCAGACGGGGAGCTGCAAAGCGGTTTAATCGTAATACGCCACTCAACAATGAGCTTGACTATTTAATACAGGGTACCAAAAGAAACCCAGAACTACTAAGACATTTTAGTTGTAGACAGAAACTGGTAGTAAAGGTTTCAGCGACTGCGGGGGCTCAACCCTTTGAGCTGAAGTCCCACTTGGAAAACTGTGTTAGTGTTTTGGCAAATCCATGGAGAAGTGTTTTTTTGGTGCAGCTATCTAAAATCTCTAAAAATGTCGATCAAATGGCATCTCGCACCGGGTTAAGAAGGCAAAATAGTGCCACAATGAAGGGCAGTTATGCTGTGAAGGGAAGAGGCGATGGAGCCTGTTTGTCATGGGTGGAGTCAAAAAGAATGGCTGTATGGCAAGAGGGAGAAGAAATAATTGCTGCTCTAATGCACAATTTGGGCGATGAGAGATCCTGTACGGAAGGTAGTACAGAAGGCTTGGACATGCTGGGAAAACAACGAGCGATAAGGCCGAAATGGGGAAGAACAACCAATCCTGATCTTAATAGACTCTCAGAAAATAAACAACCTGTGCATACTATAATGTCACCGTCCAGAAAATAACTGGATCCAGTACTAAAATAAGATCAATCATTCCAATTAGAGGAACTGCCACAATTGACCACTGAACCATGAACGATCTCAGTATGATCGAGTATGCGGACTCTGTTCATTAGAAGTAGCCCTTGGCTCCTGAGAGAGTGTGGTTCTGCAGACCTGTGACACCTCATTACTGCATCTCCAACAGAACTAACTAATTTGATTTAAAATAGCTTAAATGTAGATTCCCTGTCAAAGCAAACTGGGGATGAGGCCTCACATGGAAGAGACGTTTTACACTACATCCTCAGGGAAGCTGACAAGAAAATAAGTCTCATTTCCCCCACTGTGTCAGCACTTACATGGTATTTTGTTATTTTGAGAATTTGTATGATAACTTCTATGACGAGGTTAAAGCACATACTTGGATTTTAAGCACTATAAATGCTAATTTGGATTCATTTGAAGAAGCCCAGCGCCCATGTTATTCATCCTGCTCTCTCTCCAAACCTGAAGTAGCTGTAGTGTTTGTACAAAGGAGCTTAAGTACAACTCCGATTGAGGTAGGCGAGGAAACAGATGCTGAAGAAGATGGGAGTCATCGTTCTAATAAAAGAGATGAGGTGGTAGCCATCCCCCCATTAGTAATGAGACATTAGAAAATCCAGATAAAATTGCATCAGAGGAGGATGAACAACTTATATAGGGTACTGGTATTTTTAGGGGAAAGAGGAAAACACAAAGAGAAATACTAGGTGGGGGAAATAAGAACAAGGAAACAATCCAACAAAAATTGCTCAAAAGAAAAATGTGTTGTCACAAAGGTTTGTAAGGAATTTAAGAATTCTTGAGTTGTTAAACCAGCAGCGGGTAGAAAAGGGAACAGGAACGCTGCCCGAGAGATGACTCCAGTGTTGGAAGAAAGCATTAATGACGCTAATATGAACAATTCTGAAATATGTGAGGGAGGGGAGGGATTCCAACAGAGAAACAGTGATGAACACATTAATACGTATTGTGACCTAGACCACATTGATGAGGTTTCAAATGGGAGACCCTGTTAACTTTTAGTAATAGTATCAGACAATTCACAGTAACGAAATTAGTTTAACAATGGATCTTTCACTAACCTGGATGCTGAGTGAACTTTGGAGATAATGAAAATCCCCCAATATCCCCCAGTATCTCTCCTTCCCCCGACCCAGATTACAGGACGGACGATGCAGAGAATCCCGGGAAACCCTCTGGGGAAAAAAAACTGGGACGTTCTTGCTGAGGAAGGTCTTCGCGCTTTCTGAAGATTTAGGAATGTCTTCACTGGAGAATATCTGTGCTGGTTGCCCTCTCTCTCTCCGATACTGAATTAAAGAGGATGATGGTAAGTCATTTAGCCAACATTCTCAACAAACAACCTACCATTATATCTCAAAGGTTACCTAAGCTACAGGGAATCAGTGTTGAAGTGATCTGCGGTCGGATGAGGGAGCAGAAGGTAAGTAGCGGGAGAGGGGTGAGTAATGGAAAGAGCAGGAGATGGTTAATCGCAGGGTTAGCATAGGACAAGTGTTCGTGGTGCCTGGACTAGACCTACCCTCAAGGGAGAAAATACTTGGCGTGAGTACTTCGGCGTACAACAACACACCCTCTCGGATACACGGACTGATGTGGGCATTGTGATATCGGGACTGACATGGGTTCTGCGTTCTAAATGTAACAAAGGCACATTAGCAGGAAACAGAGTGGGATCAAAAAAGAAGAAGGGATAGCATAGAAAAGTTTAACGAACTTACGAGCGTTAAATAATAGCAGAAGCAACGCAGAGGGAGTCTTAAGAAGCCGGTAGATGAGGTGACTGAGGACTTAGAGGCGGAGCCAATTGACTAGGAAGTATCTGTGGGACTAGAATTGCACGTGGAACAACACTAGCCACCATCCTGGGAGTGGAAACAGAGAAGCAATCCACCACCATCTATGCCACAGGGGCCATCTAAAATGATCCCTGATAACAGTATGCCCCCTCCGAAGGGCGGTACCACCCAGCTTGCCGGGATGGAATACATGATAGGGACGAACCAGCCTGGGAGCATGAACTGGCCCAGAAGGCTCCCAGGACCGATCGGCCGGAGAATATCCCTTCCAATCAATCAGGTATTGCAGTCTTCCCCGATGATAATGGGAATCGCAGATTCCTGCCACTTCAAATTCCGGACCATCATCTGTAGACACTGGGGGAGGATTGCAGGATGAACCACGTCCAAAAAGATCAGGTACCCACGTCTTCAATTGGGAAACATGAAAGACCGGATGGATCCGGGACCATGAGGCAGGTAGTCTTAACAACAAAGCTGCTTCACCCCTCTGTGCCAAAACCTCAAAAGGTCCGAAATATTTTGGTGACAGTTTGGAGGGAACCAGATGACGGGGAAGAAACTGTGACGATAGCAAGACCTTATCACCAGGCAGAAGCGGAGGAAAGGGTGTTCCGTGGCAATCTGCCTGATGTTTGGCACGCTCCTGAGCCAGTGCCAAACATCGCCGTGTAATAATGTGTCCTTGACGAACGGTATGGAGCTGTAATGATCATAAAGACGAATTACCCACATTGTAATTACTCCATCATGGCCGCGCCTGGTTGTGACCATATCACTAGCAGCAGTCTAGTCATTTTTTCCCATAGAGCAATGCAGGACGCTGAGGTCACTTCCTTAACTGTATATCAGCCGGGAATCCCAGAAGATCGACGCGTTGCTACTCTCATAGGAGTAAACAAACGCTACGTGAGTATAGCCATTGCTACCCTTCTATCTCTCTATCTTCTAACATTTCCATTTGTTGCCTCTTACTCACCTCCTTACTCCTCATTCCTATTTTCCAACTTGCTCACAGAGCTCGGGATTAGAACTGAACGAGGTATCGGAAACCGAAAAGAATCAAGATACGCCTCTTTTTTCCACAAATGCATTCGGCTTCGTCCCGTGTTTTCCATCCAGGTCGTCTTCCCTTTGTAACCTGCGTATTGCATACCCAATCTTTACTGGCAGTAACATCATTATAATAGGAAGCATTGTATTCTCCATTGCAGAACAATTCCTCGCGTACGGAAAGGAAGTTCCAGGCGTCAAGCCGTCTCTTTATACTAAACAGCTGACTAATGTCATGTAAGCGGCTGGTCTTGGTTCCCTCTAAGCATTTATAGCTTTAACCTTTCATACATTGTTCTTGTTCTTAATCAGTTCTGATATTTCCTCAGCTGTCTTGAGCATGCATGGACTTTTCCCCCAACAACTAAACTTCTCTGACCTACTACTTCATATGGTAATTTCAAGACCTTTTACTATTTGATCTTTATTAAGTTAACACTACCTCCTTATTCTGAACCTTATGCTTTCTCTCTAATATCCCATCCAGTACCTGATCAGTATAAATAATACCAAACAGTAGAGACGGATCTTCAGTCCCTTCCTGCCCGTCAACGTTCCCCAGCAGCATTTCGCAGGGTTTTCTCCCCCTGTGATCCCTCCAGCTGTCAAGCATTTGAGCTGGGCTCTGGAGGGGTTTCCAGTGGGATTCTTTAATTCAGCTGGGAAACAACTTTATACACACGCTCCATTTTTGATCTTCACTTCGAACATCAAGCAGACCAGGATTCTACCGCCCATCTGTCTTTCAGGTAGGAGATTCTTCGTTTTTGTTCCAATTTGCAAAGGACCTTTCCAATTACGAAAGACAAGTTGAGATTGAATATAGCAGTTAGCAACGCCTAAAAGAGTATAGACTGTCTTATACTATTGGAACAAACCTTAAGAATCTCATAGAATGGATCCGCAACAGCAAAAGCAACAGCAGATCCAGCAGCTGATAGCTGCAGTCCAATCACTGACCACCAAGGTTCAGCAACTCCAGCAAGAGAATGCTGCTCTGAGACAAAACCAACAACAGGCAGCACAACAGGTAGCCCAACAGGTAGCACAGCAGACTGCTGCCTCCCATATCCCACATTGTTCAGAGGTTCCACCAGGACCACTTCCTGGGGGTCAATTCGATGGGAATCCTCATAAGGTTAAGGAATTCTTAGACTCTTGTACCGTACAATCCGCCTTCAAGAGTGCTTTTTTTCATACAGACCGGGACCGTGTGGGTTACATGGTTTCCCAGATGACCGGGCCAGCACTAGCCTGGGCTACACCCCTGATCACAAACAGTAATCCTATTTTGGATTCTCATACGGCCTTTTGCAACAGCATCCGTACTATGTTTGGCCGACAGGAAATTTGGGTGGCATCCCAAGAGCACTTACTTGACTTAAAACAGGGTAATCTAGACATTTTGGCATATATTACGAAATTTAAACAGATGGCCAGTGAAACCACTTGGTCGGATGATGCCCAGGTAACAATCTTTAGGAGAGGGTTGTCAGAGGATTTAAAAGACGAAGTATCCAGAGTCCCACGTCCCACTGTGCTGACTAAATTCATCGCTCTGGTACTTCAGATAGATTATCGGATGAAGGAGCAAATGACTGAAAGAAGAAGAGGACGGATCCCTCGGTTTTCTTCTAATCTCCCTACCTCTCCACGGGCACCACCAACGGAGGAACCTTTGCAATTAGGTGCTACGGCCAGGGGTCCCCTGTCCCCTGAAGAACGGAATCGAAGGAGATACCTTGGTTTGTGTATGTATTGCGGTGCCAATACACACACCGTACAAGAATGTCCAATTACCCCACCAAGGCGATCGGGAAACGCCAACGCCCGGCCGTAAGGGGAACCATGGTCCGGGATCCTAAATCAGAACAGGGTTCCTCACAAATATTCCATTCAGCTTCCTGTTCCAGTCTCTCTGATACCACCATGGTGGTATTAAAAGTATCTTTATCCTTTGGGGATCGGATATTATAAGATATCCCGGTCCTGATTGATTTTGAAGCCGCCGGGAACTTTGTTGACGATCACTGGGCAGCCTCCCACGGTGTTCCACGTCCCTTCAAAACAGAGTCCATCCCAGTTCAAAGCGTGGATGGAAACCATTTGACGTCAGGACCCATTACGGATCATACCAGTCCTCT
Organism: Ambystoma mexicanum; assembly: GCF_040938575.1. Taxonomy (NCBI): domain Eukaryota; kingdom Metazoa; phylum Chordata; class Amphibia; order Caudata; family Ambystomatidae; genus Ambystoma; species Ambystoma mexicanum. The sequence goes on along the minus strand of NC_090921.1, from coordinate 753,973,902 downwards.
GTTGATGTCTATTTCATCCCACCAAGAAACCATAACTCTAGACATTATCCGGGCAGCACATCACCCTATCATTCTAGGTCTACCATGGCTCAGGAAACATAATCCTTTTATAAACTGGACAGCAGGGTCCTTCTTTCTAGGACCTGAATTTTGTCTAACAAATTGCATTAAAGATCAGCAGAAGGTTCTGTTAGAAATGAGTTCACCCTCTCCGTGCCCTCAGAGTGTTACTACTGTGAACCAGATCACAGGTCTTCCAAAGGTTTATCACCACTACCAAGAAGTGTTTTCCACCTCTAAGTACTCCCAGTTACCACCCCATAGGCGGGATGATTGTGCAATCGAGCTAATACCCGACCAGCCTCTACCCTTTGGTCGAATGTATATATTATCAGATAATGAAAAAAAGGTGTTACGAGAATATCTTTGGGTTAATCTAATGAATGGTTTAATCACTGAGTCTACTTCACCTGCAGCCGCCTCTCTATTCTGTGTATCCAAACGAAACACAACCGAACTTCGTCCCTGCATAGATTTCCGGGGGTCTCAATAAGATCACAATACCGGATAAATATCCAATGCCCTTGATACCAGATATTTTGGAAGCAGTTAAGGGGGCAAATGTTTACACAAAATTGGATCTTAAAGGTGCATATCATCTGATAAGGATAAAATCAGGGGACGAATGGAAAACGGCATTCAGGACACCGTTTGGTCACTAGCAATACCGGGTAATGCCTTTTGGCCTCTCAAATGCTCCAGCTATATTCCAACGCTTCATGGACCATGTCTTCTCCAATCTACTTCTTCATAACATTATTGTATACTTGGACGATATTTTGGTCTTTTCTTGCACATTACAGGATCATGTGAAGCATGTGGAGGAGGTTCTTCGTCGTCTTCATCAAAACCACCTTTATTGTAAGTTGGAAAAGTGCTCCTTTCATCAGCCTCAGGTAACCTACTTAGGATACGTCCTATCCGCAAAGGGGATAGCAATGGACCCTGAGAACGTTTCTGCAGTACAGGACTGGCCCACTCCCGTCTCAGGTAAAGATATTCGATGGTTCATTGGCTTTGCTAATTTCTACCGAAGATTCATCCATGGATTTTCCAGTCTAACCCAACCATTGACAAACCTTTTGAAGAAAGGTGTTCCTTTTTCTTGGTCTGATGCTACTGACCAAGCATTTAGAAGACTTAAGGATCTGTTTACATCTGCCCCTGTTTTACTAACACCCGTTCAAAATCATCAGTTTATCGTGGAGACTGATGCTTCACAATATGCCTTAGGTGCAGTTCTACTTCAACTTGACAATTACAATCAGGAACATCCCGTGGCATATTTGTCTAAGACATTGGCTCCTGCAGAATTAAATCACACGGTGTTAGAAAAAGAATTGTTAGCCATCAAACGGGCCTTTGAAGAGTGGCAACATTTATTACTCGGAGCCCAATATCCAGTTGAAGTTCGAACTGATCATCACAATCTCCGAATCTCACAATACGCCCAGACTTGTAACAGTCACCAAGCCAGATGGGCACATTTTTTCTCACCATTCAGGATCACCTTTTCATTCATATCCGGAAAAGATAATTTAAGAGCAGATGCTCTGTCCCGAAAGGAACAACCTCCCAATTACTTTTTCAGATCAGAACCTATCTTTCCCAAGATAGCTATGGGTTTACATACTGTTCCAGATTTCCTGACACGCCTGAGATCACAGTCTAAAACAGTAGGTATATCTGGATTCCCACGATTGACACAACAAGCGTTGGTCCAAGAAGATGGATGTTATTTTTATGGACACAGGGCTTTCATCCCTACTACATCCCTCCAAAAAGATGTGCTGGATATGTGCCATAAGTCCAAAGTGGCAGGACACCGTGGAATCGCTTCCACTCAGGAGATGGTTTCCTGGTGTTTCTGGTAGCCCACACTGCAGAAGGATATAAAAGAATACATAAGGTCTTGTCCCTTTTGCTTGCAAAACAAATCACCTCGGAAACCTCAGTTAGGGTTATTGGTCAGGATGCCGGTACCTTCCCGTCCTTGGAAGATAATCTCCACAGATTTCATTGTGGACCTTCCATCCTCAAAGGGGTGTTCAGCCATCATGGTGGTCATAGATTCATTTACAAAGATGGCTCACTTTATCCCTCTCGCTGGAATACCTTCTGCAGCCCAGATGGCTCATATCTTTATCAGTCACATCTTCTCATTGCATGGATTACCAGAGACAATCATATCTGATCGAGGAACACAATATACATCGCAATACTGGAAACATGTCTGTCGGCACCTCAGGATTTCCCGGGCTCTTAATTCTGGCTATCACCCCCAATCCAACGGGCAGACATAACGACTTAACCAGACTTTGGAAGGATACCTCAGAAATTATATATCTGCAGCACAGGATAACTGGAGGGATCTACCCCCATTGGCAGAGTACGCCTACAACAACTCCTATCATTCAGCTAACCAAACTTCTCCTTTTCATTGCACCTACAGATTCAATCCTTCATCACTTCCCACAATGAAAAGATCAGAAAACAGATTTCCCGATGTAGACCACTAAATGGAACAAATCCGACAAGGACATCATACTGCCAAAATCACCTTACAGCAGACCCAGGACAGAATGAAGAAGTTTGCAGACCTCACCCGAACCCCGGCACCCATTATCAAAACAGGAGACTGGGTGTAGTTGCCTTCGCGATTTCTCCCTAGACATTTGGTGCCATCTAAACTCTCTCCTCTGTATTTCGGCCCATTTCGGGTAGCTGCACCCATTGGTAGTGCAGCTTTCAGACTTATTCTTCCAAACACCTAGTCATGCATCCACCCAGTTTTCCACGTATCCCAACTGAAACCGGACAATCGTAATTCATTTCATCCAACTGTAACTACTCGTCCCCCACCAATTCTGGTTGCCTCTGGTCCCGAGTTCGAGGTTAAGGATATATGTGACTCCCGTTTCCACCGTGGTCGTCTACAGTATTTGGTAGACTGGAAGGGGAATTCCCCTGCAGATCGAACCTGGGAGCCTGAAACAGCAATACACGCACCTCGACTTGTGCAGAAATTCCATCACAGACACCCGGACAAGCCGGGAGGATCTGGACCTAAGAGGGGGCATACTGTAATGATCATAAAGACGAATTACCCACATTGTAATTACAGGAACAAGAGGGTTGGGCAAAAAAGCCAAGTGGAACACTGCGCTTGCAATATTGATTTGGTGTTAGATGGAGGGCAGCAGGTGACTGGGTTGTGTGGGTATATTGCCCATATACACCACTGTGAGGTCAAGTTCAAGGAGGAGTGTTTCCAGTCTCACTGCGCCAACACATACAAAATTGAGACACTGCTTAGTTTGCAATTTTATTAGGTGAGTATGGTACAGCCTTACACGTGTTTCGAGCAACACTGCTCTTCCTCTGAGGCTTGTACATAAAAATTAAAATTAAATTAAATATTAGCCAACCATATACGAGGTTGTAAAAGTAACAAAATTGATAACGACAAAAAATAAATAAAAAATAAAAAATAATAATGAAAGAAAAGAATAGTCATGTTTCAAAGCAACCATATAGTGATAATGAATAGATTCAAGAATTCAAGATGTACCACGGGGCAGTGGGGGTGATATGTCACCCGATTTTTGAAATAAGTCGGTCACATTTATGCCCCCATTTGTATAGAGGCGTGAGTTAAATTATATAAGACAAACACATTTTAAGTCCAAAAGTTAGCGGGAAACATTGTCCATGCATAGCATAAAAATTAGTACATTTTAGGTAAACCCACAAATACATTTGTGTACATTTAGCATTGTTGACCAAATAGAAAACCTTAATTGTAATTACTCCATCATGGCCGCGCCTGGTTATGACCATATCACTAGCAGCAGTGTAGTCATTTTTTCCCATAGAGCAATGCAGGACGCTGAGGTCACTTCCTTACCTGTATATCAGCCGGGAGTCCCAGAAGATCGACGCGTTGCTACTCTCATAGGAGTAAACAAACGCTACGTGAGTATAGCCATTGCTACCCTTCTATCTCTCTATCTTCTAACATTTCCATTTGTTGCCTCTTACTCACCTCCTTACTCCTCATTCCTATTTTCCAACTTGCTCACAGAGCTCGGCATTAGAACTGAATGAGGTATCGGAAACCGAAAGTATCAAACCACGCCTCTTTTGTCCACAACTGCATTCGGTTTCGTCCCGTGTTTTCCATCCAGGTCGGCTTCCCTTTGTAACCTGCGTATTGCATACCCAATTTTTACTGGCAGTAACATCATTATAATAGGAAGCATTGTATTCTCAATTACAGAACAGTTCCTTGCGTACAGAAAGGAAGTTCCAGGCGTCAAGCTGTCTCTTTATACTAAACAGCTGACTACTGTCATGTAAGTGGCTGGTCTTGGTTCCCTCTAAGCATTTATTCCTTTAACCTTTCATACATTGATCTTGTTCTTAATCAGTTCTGATATTTCTTCAGCTGTCTTGAGCACGCATGGACTTTTCCCCCAACAACTAAACTTCTCTGACCTACTCCTTCATATGGTAATTTCAAGACCTTTTACTATTTGATCTTTATTAAGTTAACACTACCTACCTTATTCTGAACCTTATGCTTTCTCTCTAATATCCCATGCAGTACCGGATTTGCAAAGGCTGTTACAATTACGAAAGACAAGTTGAGATTGAATATAACAGGAGCAGATCATCCAGGTTCGGAAGAGGCGTAGCTGGAGCTGGGCAAGTGGGAAAACTGGTTGGATGAAAACCGTAAGTCACATACAATTGGCTGGCTGGCTTTCAAGGAAGAATGATGAGCATTTTTATAAGCATATTCCGCTAGGGGAAGAAGGTCTACCCAATTATCCTGTGCAGCAGATATATAGCAATGAAGATAACTCTCTAAGGTTTGACTCAGTCTCTCTATTTGACCATTGGTCTGTGGATGAAATTCAGAACTAAGTGCTCGTTGTATGTTGAGGATGGAACATAACTTTTCCAATATTGTGAGATATATTGAGGTCCACAGTCAGAAAGGATGGTATCAGAAAGCCCATGTTTAGAAAAGACATGGGTGATGAATACTCGGACCATCTGAGCTGCGGTGGGGACATTAGGCAAGGGAACAAATATTGCCAGCTTAGTGAGGGTGTGGATTGTAATCATTATCGTCGTACAACGACTGGACAAGGGTAGATCTACTATAAAATCCATGGAGATAATTTGCCAAGGTCGTTCCGGAAGAGGCATCTTTACCAAGTCGCCCAAAGGAGATCTTCCAGGGGTTTTTGACTGTTGGCAGACTGAACAGGACTTGACATATTCTGCCGTTTCCAATGTCAAGGTAGGCCACCAGAAGTATCTACTCAGTAATTTAATCGTGTTGGCCACACCACGATGGCCTGCAGTAGGGGAGTCATGACACCACTGTAAGGCATCTTTCTGAAGCTCAAGACAAGGTAAAAATACTGCATCTTGTGAAATAAACATCCTTGCTCCAGGACCAAAGAATGTTCCAATCAAAATTGTGGATGATGGCGCTCAAAAGGAATCGTTTTAGCAGATATCTTTTGGAGGAAAGTCTGAATCTGATTGATTGCCTGTAGGTTGGAAAATATAGGTTGTGAATGAAAACGGAACTTATGACTCATTTCCTTTCTGGACAGTGCATCCGCTCGAAGGTTATTTCTTCCTGGGATAATCTCAAATTCAATCGGGAATGGGGAAAAAAAATGAGCCCACTAAGCTTGTCTGCTATTATAGATCTGGGCATACTTTAGGGCCCTAAGGTTATGGTTGTCAGTTCGGACTTTAATGGGGTAATCAGTCCCTAACAATAGATGTCTCCATTCTTCAAATGCTCTTTTAATGGCTAACTATTCCTTTTCTAATACGGTGTAGTTCACTTCTGCAGGAGCTAACGTTTTTGACAAATAAACGACTGGACAGTCTATGCCTTTATGATTGGACTCTAGTAGGACTGCTCCAAGTGTGAATTGGGATGCATCAGATTCCACAATAAACTGTTTTTGTTGATCAGGAGACACTAGAATAGGAGCTGTAGAGAATACAGTTTTCAGGTTCTCAAAGGCTTCTTGAGCTTCCAGGTTCCATTGAAAATGGACACCTTTCTTTAGAAGCTGCGTGAAAGGACGTATGATATCTGAAAACTTGGGTATAAATCGTCTATAGAAGTTAGTAAAGCCCAAAAACCGTTGAACTTCTTTTACTGTTTTTGGTGCCGGCCAATCGGAAATTGCTTGTTCCTTTGTCGGGTCCATGGAGATCCCTAACGAAGACAGAATATAACCCAAATAAGCCACTTGAGTCTGGTGAAATTCACATTTTTTGAGTTTGCAACATAGATGGTTCCTTTGTAGTTGATCCAAGACTTCTTGTACATGATGAATGTGATCAGTTGTTGAGGATGAGAAAACTAAAATATCCTCCAGGTACACAATGACATAATGCAGAAGAATATCGGTGAATATGTGATCCATGAATCGTTGGAATACGACCAGGGCGTTGGATAAACCAAAAGGCATGACTCGATATTCATAATGCCCAAAAGGGGTACGAAAAGCTGTTTTCCATTCATCCCCCGACCGTACCCGAATGAGGTGGTAAGCACCCTGTAGGTCAAGTTTCGTGAAAATGGTGGACTTCTTTACAGCTTCTAGAATGTTCAGTATTAATGGCATGGGCTATTGAACCAGGATGGTAATGTTATTTAGGCCCCGGTATTCTATACTAGGGCGTAGCTCCGATGTATTTTTCTTCGGGATGAAGAATAATGAGGCTGAAGCGGGATATGTAGATTCTGCTATCAACCCGTTCTGTAAGTTAATTTGGAGATACTCTCGAAGTACTTCTTTCTCTTTAGCCGTTAAGATATACATTCGGCCAAATGGCAGAGGCTGATCTGGGAGCAATTCTATTGCACAATCATCTCTCCTATGAGGAGGTAGTTCCGAAAATTCTGTGACTGAAAACACTTTTTGATATTTGAAATACGGCTCTGGTATTTCTTGAACATGCAGATTTTGGTGTTTCAATATTATGGGAGGACGGGATCTGGAAACCAACTGCAGCCCCTGAGAGACAGTGTGTCAGACAATGTTCTGAACCCAGGAAAAAAGTCCCTGCAGACCAATTCACATAGGGATTATGAACCTTCAGCCAGTTAAGTCCCAGAATAACTGGATAGTGTGCAGTCGTTATCAAATCTAGTTCAATCTCTTCTCGGTGGGAAGCCATGACCATGCATATGGGACGTGACTGTTCACGAATGAGGCCAGAAGTTAATGGACTGCCATCCACGCTTTCTACAGCTACGGCCGTTGGTTTAGCCATCTTTGGTATCCCTTGTTGTCTGGCCCAATGATCATCTATGAAACATCCTGCGGCTCTGCTATCTATTAAGGCGGGTACTTGGGCTATGTGTTTGTCTTCCAAGACAAATGCTACCATGACTAGCATCATGCCCAGATAGGTATCTCCAAATTTCGGGGAGGTGCAACAGGACAATCTCAAAGAAAATTATCTTTATTGCCGCAATACATACACAGACCTTGCAACCTCCGACGTGTTCTTTCCTCGGGTGTCAAAGGCCCTCAAGCAGCCACTAGTTGCATGGGTTCTTCAGTGGCTTGGGATCGACTGGTGGAGGCTGGTTTGTCAATAATAGGAAGTGATTCTAAGGGGGTTCGGCCATATCTATGCTTCCTTTTTTCTCGGGCACGTTCTTGTAGTCTATAGTCTAGCTGCATAACCAGAGGTATCATTTCTGCAAGGTTGGGAGCGCGAGGTACCTGTGAAACCTCGTCCTTGAGTTCTTCATTTAGACCTCTGCGAAACAATGTGATCAAGGCATCATCAGCCGAGGAACTGTCATTGCCAAGTTGTTTGAAATTAGTAATATACGTAAGGATATCCTGAGTACCCTGCTTGTAATCTATCAACCTTTCTTGGGAAGCGACTGTAATCTCCTTTCTGCCAAACATAGCTTTCAGACTGTTGCAAAATCCTGGGAATGAGTCAAGTATAGGGTTGTTGGATACTACCAAAGGCGTAGCCCAGGCCAAAGCTGGCCCGCTTAGTTGTGATATCATGTGTCCCACTTTGTCCCTTTCTGTGGGAAAAAATGCGGCTTTGAAAGAAAACTGGACTGTGCATACGTCCAAAAATTCTTTTAATTTATGAGGATTGCCGTCAAATCTGCCTCCAGGCAGAGAGCCTGGGGGTATTGCTGAACTTTTAGTAATAGTATAAGACAATTCACAGTAATGAAACAAGTTTAACAATGGATCTTTCACTAACCTGGATCCTGAGTGAACTTTGGAGATAATGAAAATCCCCCAGTATCCCCCAGTATCTCTCCTTCCCCCGACCCAGATTAAAGGACGGACGATGCAGAGAATCCCGGGAAATCCTCTGGGGAAAAAAACTCAGGACGTTCTTGCTGAGGAAGGTCTTCGCGCTTTCTGAAGGTTTAGGAATGTCTTCAATGGAGAATATTCGTGCTGGTTGCCCTCTCTCTCTCCGATACTGAACTAAAGAGGATAATGGTAAGTCATTTAGCCAACATTCTCAACAATCTACCATTATATCTCAAAGGTTACCTGATCTACAGGGAATCAGTGTTGAAGTGATCTGCGGTCGGATGAGAGAGCAGGAGGTAAGTAGCGGGCTGAGTAATAGAAAGAGCAGGAGATGGTTAATCGCAGGGTTAGCATAGGACAAGTGTTTTGGTTGTAGTGCCTGGACTAGACCTACCCTGAAGGGAGAAAATACTCAGTGTGGGTACTTCGGTGTACAACAACACACCCTCCCGGATACACGGACTGATGTGGGCATTGTGATATCGGGACAGACACGGGTTCGGCGTTCTAAATGTAACAAAGGCACATTAGCAGGAAACAGAGTGGGATCCAAAAAAAAGAAGGGATAGCATAGAAAAGTTTAACAAACTTACCCGTTGAATAATAGCAGAATCAACACGGAGGGAGTCTTGGGAAGCCGATAGATGAGGCGTCTGAGGACTTAGGGGCCGAGCCAATTGACCAGGAAGTATCTGTGAGACTAAAATTGTACATGGAACACTAGCCTCCATCTTGGGAGAGAAGCAATCTGCCGCCATCTATTCCACAGGGACCATCTAAAGTGATCCCTCATAACAGACCCTGTGTAACCTCTGACATAGGGGCACAGACAGCCAGTGGACTGGGGCAGCACATGTTGTGGGATAATTTATATTTGCAAATACCAGAGCAAATCACGAGCAATGGTCACGTGTTAACTCCAGCTACCCAAACAGAACCAGGGTCGACATATTCCGACAACGATGACATGCACCTCTTATGGGAAGGGAAATAAAACTCCTGATCAGCTTTCCTTAAACATGGCTGCAGAAGGGTTTTGGGAGAAATTGTATCAGCCAAATTGCAGGGGAGGATACAAGACTCATACTAATAGATGCATACACAACCCCAATCCGCCAACTAGTAACACAGAGTGCAGGGGGCCGGGTATACTTGCTCCCAAAGAACAGGAACGCAGGATGGTGGTAGAACAATGAGTAAACTGTAAAAATATGGATAAAGAATACAATAGACCCTTCAGTATCCTGAGGTACACCAGGAGTACAGATGTAAGGGAGGGAGCTGTTGAGAAGGTATACCAGACACTGAACACAAACTTGCGAATCACCTTGAAGGAAATCCCTGTTCAAGGAAGTATGTTGGAAACAAGTTGCTATTAACAAGCACATACAATGATAATACTCCGGTATGTTTAAACAGAAGTAATGTGTTATCAGTCTTCTCTGAGTTCCTAAGCCTGAGATCCCTGTCAACCCATGACTTAGAAAGAGTTCAATTTACAGACAGAATATAAACCTATAAATACATATTACACTTTGGATCACGATTTTAAAAGACCTCCTACTGTGTGAGCGTTTGTAATTGAGTAGCCTGGGCTTTGCCATCCAGCACTGGGATGATCAGAAGGCTGAAGTAAAAGGACCATATGCACGCGTGGCCTGAAAGTTACTTTGGACTTAGGGTATACGAAATAGAGAGGTGATAGATCATTTAGATATATATGATATGATAGGTTATTTATAATGCGCTTAATACCCAGAGGTTTCTAAGCGTGGACTTAGGGATGGAACCTGTGTTGCTCCATGTCATCTGGGGATCGAACCTGTGTTGCTCCATGTCGTCTTGCTTCCAAGGTGAGCACGTTGCCCCTGAGCTACCCTCCCGAGATGAAGAAAGTGTAACGCAAATTGACTGGTCGGGCGTTACATCAACTGTGTGGAGAAAGACCAATCCATGATCCATCTATGGGGAGTGGTTCCACTTGTAGCATAGAAAAGGTGAAACTTCTATCATGGAACTCTAGAGGGAGTACACACTTAATTTCTAAAGCCGACGCTATCTCCCTTTTGAAACTGTCTAATAGTGTACTTTTACAAGAAACCTGGTTAACTACCCATCCGGTGATGAATGGGTACCAGATTTCGCCCAGGCTGCTAAATCAAGTCTCGGTGGACGCTCTGCTGGGGGACTGATAATAGCCATTCGCTGAAGCCAGGGGATAATCGTTGAGGAGGTCTCAAATCTCCCTGATGGAGCAATGGCAGTTGTAGTGTCAAGGTTAGGGGAAAAATCCATCTCTTGATAATACATTTATATTGGAATAAGTGAGTACGCGATTTGGAAGTATTTTTAAGAGGCAACCTAGATTGCATAGTGACATGGCAGTGTAGGGAAATAGGGGGCATGTTTTACAAGCGGGCGATCGGAAGGCTATATGTTTAGTGACCGACACTGAGGAAGAGGCGTGGGACAAAACCTCTGATACGGTGGCCCCGATTGTAAAACCCAAGCTGGTAGGAAGCGGTGCGCGGTCCTGGGTTTAGGGGGCCGCCGGTTGCTCAAGGCAAGGGTGAAGGGAGATGAGAATTGTCAGCCAACATGGTATCTCTCAACTCTGGATTATGTTGCTGTAGATCACTTTATGTTTCAAAGCTGTCGAGAGTGGCAAATAATGACAAACACCTGGAGTGACGACTGCACGGTGAGGGCTAGCTTCAGTGAGGTGTTGTGTGGTATAACTGATGGGGGACCAAACAATTTGAGAACAAATGGTGGGAGGGAACAATGTTCGTTGGACACCGGACAATATAAGGCTCTTGAATTAAAATTTAAAAAGGGCAATGATGCAATCCGCCTTTGAATGGAAGTTGGCTGTGTTTAATGTAGACAACTTTGATACTTTCTTGGGTGTTCTGGTGAATAATGTAATGAGTAGAAGTGCACTAGGAAATGGGAAGGCAAAAAAACCCATAATTTGCATGCTTTCGATGAGCAACTTGCAGCAAATGAGGAAGTCTATTAGAGAAATGAAAAGCTCAACCTACTGGCCCGAAATTAAACAACGTATACAAACCTTTGCAAATGCCAACAAGCAAAGTTATTACAGAGAGATGCAGAAATGATGCTGCAGATCCTCATTAAGAGGGATGCAGTCTTCTTTTGGGAGCTAGAAAATGCACAGAATGTATCTTCTGCTGCTACTCAGCTGAATGCTGTTCCTGTGGCCTTGTGGGTAAAATATTTTGAGGAACTTTATGCTTTTAGAGCTGGGATAAGGGGGATGACCAAGTTTCTGTGCGAAAACCAATCAGGGAAAGATTGGCCCTTATCAATCGAAGCAGAAGGTGTCTTGGAAATAATAAAATCTAGCAAATGTCGACCCCCCCCCCGCACCCCCTCTCCCGACCCCCACCTTTCTGGGCAAGTGCATTGATAACATTATTTAGGAGCATTGTGCAAAAAATCTGTTACCCCAGACGCTGGCAGACATCTTTCCTGGTGCCAATTTATAAGAGGGCACATGGACGACAGAAGCTAAGAACTATGGACCTATTACTCTGATAGACGTTGATAGCAGGGTGTTTGTATCCCTCTTGTTGCAGCACTTGGAGGATTGGGCACTCTCTAGAAAGGCTGAACAGGCTCCAGACCGGTTTTCGAAAGGGCAATGCTACCAATATAAATGGTCTTGTACTGAGGGCAATCCAGAATAAAAATAGGCAGATAAAACCTGGTGCACTTATGTTGCCTCGATGGACCTCTCAGCAGAATTTGACAGAGTCAAGCGTGGAAGACTATGGTCGAAATTGAACAACTGGGTGCAGCCGGGGGTCTGTGAGCTTACTTATGGGACTTCACAAGGAATCCCGCATTAGGGTGAGATTGAACAAAGATAGGGGTTTTATCCAGATGGATTGAAACTAAATCTGGCATGAGGCAAGGGTGTGTTTTGTCCCCTGCCTCTTTAATTTATATGTTTCAGATATTGGGAAACACCTAACACCTTTAACGTTCATCTCCCCAAAATTAGACCATTCAAAAATACCCTGGATCGCCTACGCTGATAATTTCCTGCTCTGTTAAAACACGCGGACAGGGATGCAGATGCTTTTGTGCGCATTTTCAAAGTATGCCACGGAGAATGGACTTCTGATAAATCAAATGAAGACAAGACTTCTCACGTGTCAAGGGGCAGGAAACACAGCTTGCTGGGATTGTACCTAAAGTGTTGTTTGTCTGGGCTTCTATATTTCACCACAGCAACACAACCGAACGTCCATTTTACTCTCACTCAAAAGTCTGCCTCTTTAACCAATTATTAAAGGTTGACCAAAAGTTTGGTCGCATTTCTATTTAGCCATCTATCAACTTGTATGAGGGGAAAGCTGTCCCGAAGTTGATATATGGGATGGAAGTCTGGTCAAAATCGCTTTCCGGTGGTGGGATAAGATAGAGGTCACTATGAGGCGATGAGTACTGAGTGAACCTAATGCTGTCCCATTGGCAGCAGTTCGATTTGAATTAGGACTATTATCAATGAGGGTGAGAGTCCAGTGGTGGCTGTATCTCTGTTCTGAAAAATAAGTAGCCCAATTGGTGGGTCATTGTACACTGAAATGAAAATATGTATGGAACAGAAATGCACTTTGGGGGGGCTACTCTGAGTATGTTGTACAATTGAGGGAGTACTGTGAAAATGTGTCCAGCGAATCTAACCTTGATGTGGAGGCCCCGATGTTGAACCCAGATAAAGTCAAAAATGCTCTTTATGACGGGGACTGGATTAACACAACAGGCTGTTTTCATGGTTTTCCAGCTTTGAAGTATTTAACCCATGAGCATAAAAATAGAGGAACCATAGCCTCTTATCTGAATGTATTTCCCAATTGCTTACTTAGAGCAACTCTAATGCAATTTCTTTGGAACTTGCTATCAATGAAAGAAGTGATGTTGAGGAGGCGGAAAACTGCCACAGTGGATACAATGTACAAATTCTTTAAGGCCAAAGACACCATAGAAACTGTAAGGCACCTAGTATTGGCTCGTGGAGCTTTGGATATTCAAAGAATGGCATATCTTAAGAAATTGTTTTTGTCAATCAACTGGTATGATCATGAATGCTTGTGAAAAGGTGCCAAACAAGTGATATTACATCTGATGGACTAGCAGTGGCTGTTTTTTAATTCTCTATACTTGAGCACCTTATAACTAAATCATCGGAAGCTTGCACTTTAGAAAGTAATTTTACCTATGGACCACTATGCATTTTGATATTTGAACTTTGGTGGAGTAAGTAGCTGAAATCCCTAAACTACCTACACTAAAGCACTTCGTAAATTGATAGGATGAATTTTAAGTGTCAACGGGGAGTGATATCATGCTTCCTTTTTATGAAATGGAGGCTGATTTTCTATTCTTAATGTACTATATGATTATGTTGTGTTCATATCAATGTTTAAGCTAGTAATGAGATTGAAGTTTTAATCCAAAATGTTTTAAAAAAATGTTGTTTTCTGGATTGTTCTACATACATGTTTTGTAAAGGCCTTTTAAACCATATACAATTAAAGAAAAGACTAATGGGGGCCTTCACAATCTTTGAAAATGAATGGCTGATTTATATGACAACCATGTGAAACATACTTCTGGTTCAGAAACAAGGCTCCTATCCCACCCTCGGAAACCGACAATACAATACAACCAGTAACTTTGCCCTTGCAACTACTCGAAAAAAGGAGCCCCTCACGAGCAGAAGGCTTGGATGGAATATCGGCTTGGGTCAAATTCCTCACACTTGGGAATCTAAATTGGACCAAATATACAACATTTTTGGCACCTCCATCCCTCATTTATTGAAATGGGGGCCCTTGTTCCCACTCACAAAATGGTTCCTTCTTCAGTCCACTATAGAAAGATATCTATGTAAGTTTCAACCAGGAAAATCATCACCAGACATTTGATAAATCTGCTTCAAGACTGACGTGAGGAAAATAAGAGCATGCCTAGAGCAATCTGGGTTTATGAAATAGCAATGAATCCTAGACAACTGTACAGAATTGCAAAGCTTATCCAGAAAATATAGTATCATTCAATAATTCTTGTACTTAACCAGGGCACTGATACTTCAATATCTCTGCTTAATTAAATTAAATAACTTTCTAAAGAAAAATACAAATATAAATGGCTCCTGCTAATTACATCACTTAGATCCTATCTGAAAACATGCCCTCCCAGTCTACTTTTACATTTTTTATTTCAAAATGACCTTTCCTACAATTCTCAATTTTACCATTGATATTCATGTCAAACTAAATAACTCCTGATTAAGCACAATAAATCTTAGTTATATTAAAACTAGCTTCATGGCTATGGCTAACAAGTGTATGGCTAGCATGAGTTTCACTCTTTTGCATATGCAGCGGCCACTTGGGGTGTTTCTTCAGAGACTATCTTGCGTCAAATGACAATCAAAAAATAGAAAGATGAAAGGAAAAAAAGTTTGAATTACTCTTAATTAGAAAAAAATTACTAATTTCATCATTAAACACTTGGAACCCTTCACAGTGGTTATTTACCTTGATGATTCACAGAAATGCAAAAATATGCTTCGCTGGTAATTTGTTTCCATTTGATCAGTTGTTAATAAAACATGTACTTATGTTATCTTAGATATGACATATGTGGAAGAAACAAATATAGAGCTATACCATCTGATGTAATGCCTGTGCTATTTATTTAAAGTCATTTGATAAATTGCATTGATAAATACTAATGGTGCCGTATGTGCAAAGGAACGCTAGACTCATGGCAAACAGGCCACACCATAGGTTTGAAATAGAGAGTAAGTAGATTTCAAAACTGCATACTTTAATTTAGGTAGTATTATAAAACTTTACAACAACAAGAAATACAATGCCCATGATTGCAGGTTTGTCGTATGTATTTTATTGGTAAAGTAAACCTTGCATATTGCTGTCACCTATAGATTAAATATCACCAGCAATAGAACACTAAATACATTCTGAAGAAGTAAATGGAATTATATAAATGGCAAAGGAGAATATCCAATAGATGGTGAGTGAATATATGTAACAGAGAAAAATGGTGCACACTTATCTAAGGTAAAAAGATTATTATTTATATAGTCCCCCAGTCATTGTAATGGCAAAAGGGCTAAATAGAAAACCAGTTGGCCATCCTATAGCATGTCTGGCATACATCAAACCTAATGAGATAGGCACACGTTGAATCTTTGAAGTACTTGGACTTAAATGTCTAGTGTTTTTTATACTTTTAGCCCAATCTTGAATATCACATATATATTCCCGATTCATTGAAATGGCAAAAGGACTTGGAACTAAATAGAAAACAAGTCTGTCATCTGATCACCTTAAATTCAGAAAACTACTAAAAACCTACCTCTTCAACACCAGAGACTAAAACCGAAACAACAATAAAACAAACGACTCAAAAAAGGACACTGACAAACCCATAGAACGACAGAAGTACTCCAAGCACCAGTAGGGCTGACGCTGGACACAAGGGTCCACCCGCGAGACCCAGGAAGATGGAGGCAACAACTCCAGCCAACCCTTACCATCCCTCTCCGCCCGTACAGCCACAACTAGGTACCACAGGGCTGTGGTACGGACGAGATACCACCAATCACCCCACAATCGGAAGTATGGACACTAGCAGCTGCACTTATCATGTGGGGGGGTAAGGAGCATGCAAAGTTATTAAGGGAGCGGGCGGAGGGGACAGCTAAATCCTCAAACGGCCTCGAATGCAAAAACGGGCACATACCTCCTGAGGCACAGGGTGTACAAGCATTCCGCCGTGTAAGATTACACGAGCCCAACTGGCTCAATCCAGGATAGAGATACCAACTAACCAATACCACTAACAATTTCCTTCTCTGCATACACCTCTCAAACTCCAAATCAAACACAACCACAAACCTCTAGCGCAGCAAACCGCAAGAACTTCACTACACTGCAACAACAAAACAAAACACACACAGACTCGCACATCAGCACACGACGACTACCGGCCGCATACACCCTAGGCCCAGCCGACGGAACCACCGGGCTGAGGCTGCCAACAGCACATCACTGCTCTCTTGCACTTTTCCAGCCTCCACCCACTAACCCACACCTCCCTCCCTCTTTCAGAACCGCCAGAGCGCCAGGGGACCACTCCGGTGGTGATAGTGCGCGGTACAAATGACCTTTAACATTAACATACAATTAATCTATTGGTATGGGCACTCGTTGAATCTTCAAACAACTTGCAGTTAAATGTGAGAGCACTGTGTGCTCCTTGTAATCATTTTATTTTATTTTATAAACGGTCGAGAACTAAATAATACTCCTCGTAATCATTTTATTTTATTTTATAAACAGTCAAGAATGAAATAAAACTGGTCCAACACCTTTTAATATGACATTATGCATTTCTCCTAGTCATTATACATTCTCATG
Source organism: Ambystoma mexicanum (assembly GCF_040938575.1). Lineage (NCBI taxonomy): Eukaryota > Metazoa > Chordata > Amphibia > Caudata > Ambystomatidae > Ambystoma > Ambystoma mexicanum. The sequence goes on along the minus strand of NC_090921.1, from coordinate 753,957,011 downwards.
AATATGTGATAAAATGTAATATGAAATATGAATTCCTCTTCTTTATACCAATCCATTGGTGCACATTTATCATACTCAATATCAAAGTAACAGTTAGTACATTTAATGCCCATGATAGTAGCTGTGATATCGGCTCATATTCCAAATGTATTATTTTATTGGCACACTGTTTATACCCCTGTATAATTGAGATGTCTTGAACCTTTCCAAGATTACTACATTTGGGTAATAGCAACCACAGACAAAGTAGGTACACATGTACAGAAATGCTTCATTATCAATTGTAATTACATATTGTAACAGATTATTAATAACAGTCCAACACATTTCCAACAAACAATATATTTCCAACCTTGAATAATAATATGGATGTGAATTCAACAGTATTATTTATTGCTTTTAGAAAAATGCACTTAATTCTTCATTTTGATTCACTCCCCAAGTTGTTGTTCTTGACCTCTCTATGGCTCGTGTACAGGTCTGTGGAAACACCTCTTTCCTTTGGCTATTTCCTCTCTATCCCAAAGACATGTATTCCTAATTCATCTTCTTCACAGTGTTCTTTCTTCCAGTGCAAACCAAGGGGATAACTCTCACCTTGCATCCTCATGGATCTTACATTTTTAGTGATTCTTTCTTTGAGTTTTCTCCATGTGCTGCCTAAATATATATCTTTTTATAGGCAAATATTATTACATAAATGGCAACATTGCTGTTACAGTGTATGGATTGTTTAAGAAAGATAATGCTGTTGTATAAGTCTGTTTATACTTTTAAGATCATTTAATTCATATTTACAATTATCACATGACCCACATTTGTAAACGCCTACTGCTTCTGGATCTAGTCATAGTCATTTGGTCTTACTGAAAGTTGATAAATGACTTAGCGACAGTCTCTCTTTGGGTGTTTTGGCTTTCCTATATAACAATTAGTGGTTTCTTCCCCAATATACCTTTAAATGTCTATGCCTGATTGCAAAATATGCCAATGTTTATGAATCCATTTGTACATACAACTACTTTGTGTGTTGTATTGTGTAATAAATCTTATTGTGTTCTTATTTTCATCTTTCTTGATTGTGCTTGGTTTCAATAACCCATTCCTTTGTGTTGAATGTTGATTGCTTATATTCTCTTTTCAAGAACCTTCTATTAATTAATTAAATGTTCTTATTGTAATCTTCTTCCAGACTACTGTTTCATCTGGCTTGTATATATCCACCAACTGGTATGATCTTGATAACATTTATTTTATGACAGCTACTCCTGTTTATTGTTGTGTCAACTTCAGTAACTTTCTGAAAATGTCTAGTTTGTAGGTTAATTGATGTTCAAAGATCAGCAAATCTAATCTTTTTATTTCTTTTTACTAAAATTCATTGTATAACTAATGACAAATTAATTTTGATTTAGACGTTCAAAACATTCTTGTAATCATTCCTCAGTCTGATTCCAAATCATTAGTATGTCATAAATATATCTCATCCATTTGATGTTAGACTTATGTCCCCTTAATGCATGATTTGTTCTACTTGTCCCATGAAAAGATTTGGCAATGCTTAGGCACATGTTTAACCCATTGCTACACCCATAATTTATTATTATTATTATTATTATTATTATTATTATTATTATTATTATTATTGTTGTTGTTGTTATTATTATTAGGGTATTTATTCAGTGCAGACCTAGCTTCGGGAAGCAGTAGAGTGATTTACAATCACAGGGGGAAGAACACAGTGAGGGACACAGAGAAAAAGTGAGCGGGAGCTAAAAGGAGAGGGTGGGCAATTGATAGCATGGGGAAGTCAGTAGGCAGCAGATCACTGAGTCTCAGGAATGGTGGCTAGTACAGGGCGTGTAGACCTAGATGTTAAGGAGGAGCCATTCCTTGAAGAGGAAGGTCTTCAGCTCTTTCCTGGACTGTAGATGTGATGGGTAAGTCTGATGTTGACGGGAAGGAGGTTCCAGAGTCTTTGAGCGTAGACAGAGAAGGCCTGTCATCTGGTTCCTTCCTTCCTTAGTTATTGATAAAGCTCTCCATTTAACAAAAAATATGTTTCTTTAAGGTCAAGTTTAACACCACTAGAATCATTTGTTGTTCCGCATAACGTCACGGTGACTTTGTTTCATAATAATAACTAACTGCTTTCTTAGCTAATTCATGGCCTGTTGATGTGTATAATTCCATCCCAATCACCTACCATAACAATTGTCATAGAATCTCTGATAAATGATGGAAGCGTTTTCACCACTGGAATTAAGAAGGTGTCTATCAGCTCTAATAGAATTTCTGTTATTGAATTAATGCCACTAAAATAAATGTGAAACTCTTTATGTACTCTTTATGTACTTTTAGTAAAAGATAAACGTCTGCAATGACCCTTTAAGGTACACACATACATATTTTTTCTTCACCTGTTATGGTTCCATTGTCTGCCCATTGTTGAATATATCCACTGAGTGACAACTTCATTGATGTGATTGTAGTGCTTTTTTCCTTCCTATACCATTGCGGCGTGCCTAGATGGTGCAAACCTGCTTGTATAAAGTCTTCCTTACTCGTGAGGACAGTGTTACTGCCTTTGACTGGCTGCTTCATTATAATGTTCTCTTTTTTTCCTAAGTCATCCAATGCATTTCTTTCTTGAAGAAAAGATTCTGATGGTGCCAGTGCGCATTTTAATGGTTGTTCTCTTTATGTTTATAAATATCTTCTGCGGCTAAATTAAGAAAGTATCATTGACATTGCCTACTGGATTCATAGGCAGACAAGTACACTTATATTTCAATGCAGTGTCATGGCTTGATCTATGTTGAACATACTAGGTTCATGTGGATCTTCCAATGATAATAATAGATGAATGTTTTTCACATCTGCTGAAGAGAATGTAGATATGTGCATTACACCCTCTGTCACTTTTAATTTTGGCATCTATTTGGAAAAATAACTATTTGAGTTTGACTTTGCTCTAACATTTATTAAGACCTACATACATTTAATCTTATCCTGTGTTAGAGTTGTACCCAATTATTTAAGTATTGTTTTATTTCATTGTTTTTCCTGTGTGTTTTTTCATGTATGATCTCATGGTTACCCCTGTATCCGTCTTTTCTTTGTTTATTTCTTCCCCATTCTTCTCCCACGTGTTCTACTTTTAAGTCTTCCTCACGCTTATGTCTAGTTCTCCTTGAAAAGTCACCCTTTTTGTCTTATATTGAAACCTTTTTGCCCTTCTGCTTTTTCTTCAACTCTAATAATAAAAAAGACTTTTCATTTGCTGTACCGGTTGTGCTAGTACTTGCCATCTCTTCCCCATTTTCTGAACTCCCCAGATCAGAACGCACTGGGGATCCTGTTGGTGTACTTTCCCTGGAGCTACCCCTACATAGTGTGCAATCACATTTGGGCTGATATGTAAATACACTTTATTGTTTGTAGTTCCTCTAATCTCTGAGAAATGTTTTTGATTCTTTTATCTTTGCTTCATCTTGATTGTCCTTTAATATTCTATTTAACGTACCATGGGTCTTTTTGAGAAATTCTGGAGAGTCAATTGTTTAAATGTCATGTTTAACAATGGTGATTTGCACCTCCGTCTGTCACGCCCCCATCCACATCCACGAGCCCTCCTATTGCATCCCGTAATTCCATCAATATACGGCAGAATCATAGTACACAACAAGACACCACACGCACCATTTCACATTCTCGCCTTCAGGTTTGCCGACAAGGGGCTGGCTGAACTCTGCGATGCTGGTTTATGCCTCGCTCTCCATTCCTGCATTGGCGGTTGCCGTGGAGACGCGCCATGAGCATTCCGCGTCTCCGCTGCCGACGCTTGGACGTTCTTCCTCCACGCGTCCAATCGTGTGTGCGCCAATCACGTGTGTGAGTCACGTGACCACTGAGGCGAGCGTTCAAAAGTGACGCGCGAACTCCCATCCGCGCTTCACAGCTGATCTTGGTTGGACTTCGGACGCTGCTATCCTTAATCTTGGATTTTTCCAAACCGCTTCCTCTTTTGTACCTCGCCTGGACCTGCTTCTTCCTGGTTTAGACCTCGGCTACTCCCACGGACGGCTTCTTGGATTTCCCTTGTTTGGCACCTTGTCTTGAACCGCTCCCCCTGGACACGACCTTGGCTTTTCTTCTGGACTGCAATTGGATTATCCTTTGGTTTGAATTCAGCTCTCTGCATCACGTGCCATCTAGTTTGGCTCACAGTACCAGGTTCCGTATCAGGTGGTGATTCCATCCTTCAAGTGCTTTGCCAGGCTGCTACCTTGTCGTCAACCCTGCTGGCCCCTCAGGCACCCTACATCACATTCCAGACAACCACTCAGGGTAAGCTCCTTATAGGTAAACATTTAGGATTGTGCACAGGGTGTACTGGTTATCTAACCCGCGTGTTTGCCTTACAGTGGTCAGGGGAAAACATCTTCCGGCATTCCTGGTTTCGGCTGACGACATTCACCACCTGTGGCCTCAAGGGCTGCTCGGGCAGTATATTGACTGTTTGCTCGAGTGGAACTTGGGGACAGAGGTATCATCGCCTACACGACCATCAAGTCCTGACACCGTCTTATTGTATCATTTTTCTGCATGCATTATTGGCAATCTAATCATTGTAAAGGATGTCTGGATAAGATTGTTTTCCCACAAAATAATCTTCTCCGTTCTCAGAACAATTTCGGTCACCTAAGTATTCTCAATCCCCTTGGTATTCTCCGATGTTATAGGTAGTGCTTTAAAGATGCACTCTACCAATATTGAGAAATGTTCTTCTTTGATATTTCCCTAATCTCTCTCTTATTGTTTTGCATTTGCACTTCTATTACACAATGCAAATAATGTATTTATGTAATTCTCTTAACGTCCTCTATATGAAGTCATTTTGAATGTTTTTTTGGTATAGCAGCAGGTATACTAATCTAAAACAATACCAACACCTACTAATGCAACAGGTTTGCTAGGGCACCTGTGTTCACTTATACCTCATTATTTGATTGTTATCTATGCTGCTACTGAAGCTCCAAGAACATCACACCTGTGATGATATACATATTATTAAATTATTCAACAGATCTTGAGCTTTATCAGTGAAAAATACAGTATGCCTCACACAGCATCCTTATACTGTACATGGGTTGACTTTACAATCGTTTTTGGTCAGTCAGCTATAGGTGCATTTGTATTTTATATGGTTAGTTACTTAAAGAATAATAAAAAGTGCTTACTGGCATAAAAGAAGGATGCATATTGATGCCCTTTCTCTTTTCCATTTACCAGGCAGTCCATCCCCAAGTGTTGGTAATAGTTTTTTCATTCCCACAGTACTCGTGAAAGATGCTTGCAAATACCTGCCTACGTGGATGATTTTGTGACCGAAATACAAACTCCAATAGTGGTTTAATGTTTGCTTATTGCATCAGAAAATGGCTTTGTGTAAAATAACCTAGATGTATACACCTCATAAAACAAAGGTCAAATTGTTGTTCTCCATTCAGGATAAAATTATATTGAAATTGTTTCTCAATTCCAAATCGTAGGAAATAATTATGGTCCATTACTATCTAGGGATTACATTTGACAGTCGGCTTCTCTGGAAGGTAGATATCTCAAAGATCACAAAACAAGATATCACCATCACATCGGGGCTTGAAAATGTTATATGAGAAGGAGTGTGAGGTCTTTCAAAACGTCTACATGGTGGACGTCTGGCCCGCGGTACCTTACACTATGGACTGCTGCTGTACAATAGTTCTTCATGTTATGAGCAAGGAGCATAGGAAGTTAGATCTGGAAAAGTGTGTTAAAGATAAGCCAGTGATCGTCCATTCAAGCTTTTCGTTTAGAAATGTGTTTATGTAGTTTAGTGTACAGAGGATAAGCAGCTAGTGTGCGGTTTTGGTTTACAATCCTACATGCATCACCAATCACATTAGGAGACAACATAAAAATGGAGCAAGGGCAAAAACAAGAGAATGAAACAAAGCACAATTTGAGGCCTATTCTCAAAGAATCTTCATTAGCCACAAGTTTCAGATTAGGCTTGAAATTATGGTAAATCAGATATAGGTGGCATACAAGAAGACATGTTTGCAACTGAGTATTTTTAGTAAAGGAAAGAATGTCTCTTCTATCCCTACTTCTGCAATGAATTGCCTAATCTTCAAAGAAAATAAGAAACTACTCTAACAAAAATTCTGTCCTTTGTCCAAAACCCATGCTAACCTAACATCTGCCCTACCACTATTACAAAAAGATAACATAAGCTTAGCTAGGAAATAATTACTCCCTCCTTATGTTGCCTAGTGGTGGCTGGTTTTCTGACCCCCACCCAAAGAGTTCTGAATGCTTTCTCAGGCCTCAGGCCTGCTGCTGCAATTCAAATGTCTTTTAGTCTTTCTATTTTCCTCTTGGTGTTTGGTCCGGGTCCCCACCCAAATGTTATGATTCTTTCTCCCAATCAATCAACCTTTCCAGGCCGTTCAAACAGTGTAAACTTCAAATCTATACAATGTCTCTGAATGTATCTTCCTCATCGCAGACAACAGATCCTAGATGTCTGGGTTCACCTGTATTCACACAACTGAAAAAGTATATCACTTCAGCTCATGCCCTGCAAGGTTCGGGTGTTTCCCTTGCTCATACCTGAGTTGGGTTGTGGGATTTCTTACCCCCTCGTGGGGTATCTTGTGCCTTAGCCTGGCTTGGACAACCTGTCTCTCCTACCCTGCTTCAGGTATCACCCCACCTCCCCCCATTGTGGGATATCTGGATTCTCATCCCAGTCTGGGCTGTGGGGCTTCTCAGCCCTGTTTCGGTGATTGGTTCTCTCACCCCTTTGGTATCTGGACTCTCAGTCTGGCATGTGCTATGGGGCTTCTCAGCCCTGTTTTGGTGACTGCTTTTCTCACCCCTTCAGTATCTGGATTCTCAGCCCGGTGTGGGCTATGTTTTTGCCTCACCCCCTCCACCCACTCCTCAACCTATGCCCTGTACCTGCTTTCCGCTGCAGTGCTCATTGAGGGGTCTCTCTATAGCTAGTACAGAGCCACATCTCTAACTTCTTTCGGGTCTTTACAGTCAGGTCTCTTGTGGAAGTTCCTCCCATCTTGGACTGATAGAACTTTGACAATAAATTAGGTAGGATGCCGGCACGCCGCATCCAGTTCAGGGTATCTTGTGTCCAGCTGCATTCCAGTTGTTTCAGTTGCTCACTCTTGCTTGAGTTGGGGGATTTCTTACCCCCTTGTGGGGTATCTTGTGTTTGACATGCTTAGGCTACTGGGTTCTTCATGCCCTTCTACGTTGATCGGTTTTATCACCCCCTCGTGGGGTATCTGGATTCTCAGCCTGATGTGGGCTATGGAGTTTCTCAGTCCAGCTTCGATCATCAGTTTCTCACCCCCTTGTTGGGTATCTGGATGCTCAGCCCAGCGTGGGCTATAGGGCTTCTCTGCCCCGCTTTGGTTATCAGTTTTCTCACCCCCTTGTGGGGTATCTGGATTCTCAGCCCAGCATGGGCTATGTTGTAGCCTCACTGCCCTTCACCCACTCTTTGGTCTGTGCTGCGTACCTGCTTTCTAGGGTACTGCTCATTGGGGGAGGTGGTCTCTCTGGCCAGCACAAGCACAGAACTGCATCTCCGACTTCATTACGGTGTTCGCGGTTGGGTCTCATGCACTGGCTCCTCCCGTCTGGGACTGACAAGACGTTGATTAGGTAGAATACCACCATGCCACTTCTGGCATGTCTTTGTTTCATTTCACCTTGACAGCTCCGAGCTCCTCCGGCTCCCCTCCTCCCTGGTTGTGGTAGCATTGCACAGGCTTCCCTGTTCCTCCACCCATCACGCTGTCTGTGAGGCTCTGCCTCTAGGCTCCTCCTGAGAGGGAGCCGTTCCCTTCTATGTGTGGCTACGCCGGCCTGCTTCTCTCACCCTCTAGATCAGTGGTCTTCAAACTTTTTTGGCCTGGGCCCCCCCTCACCCTACTCCCAGTACAGACCATGGGCTCCCCCACCCTACTCCCACCACTATCCCAGTGCTGCCGCCCATCCTGCTCCCACCACAGTCCCATAACACAAGCATACACACATCCATACACATTTAAATAAAAAATAAATTGCCATAAATGTACCTTCTGCAGGGGCCTGCATGTGGTTGCTAAAATGCCCCGCTCCAGGTTGCTCTGCCCGTATGTCCAAGGAGGCGCAGTAGCACCCCCTCGCACATACATACATGCAGTGTCCCAGCCAGCATTTCCAATGAGCTATGCAAGGCTGGCGAAGCAAAACACCCCGAGCGTTGCATTGCTTAGTGATCATGTGCGGCTGGGGAAATGAACTGTCAAAGGCAAACAGTGTTTCCCTTTGACAGTTCAGCCATGTAGTGAGGTTAGTAAACAAAAAAAGGTGACCTCCTATTATTAAATGAAACCTTAATAAAATTCAAGGTTTTTGACAAAGTCAAGGACAGAAAAATTGACAAAGTCAAGGATAGTGAATTTTATCAAGGTTTCATTTAATAATAGGATGTCACCTTTTTTTGTTTACTAACCTCACTACATCACCAGTATCTGACGAATGCGTCCAGTTAAAACCAACTGGTCAAGACAATTGTTTTTCAGTATAGGTTCTTTTATGGAATGTTATGTGTAAACAAAATGCATTTTTGTCCCTCTTGTTTTAATATACATTTTTCTAAGTGTTTTGTATCCATGAATTAAAATATGTATTTCTCTATGTTTTCTGTCGCAAATAATTGACCGACATGAAAGGTAGCACGTTGTGCAACTAGACACACCTGGCACGTGTGTAGGCGGGTAGCTGTTTTTGTGGTATTCTTTTTGCCTTATAGATTTACATTAGTCCTTTGCCACACAGCCCCCTAAAAAAGAGGACTCCGCAGCTCTAACTGCTTTATTTCACCTTCCCATTTCCTGCCATTTAAAAATAAAAAATAAAATGTTTTTTTACATTTCATGCTGGGCTCTGGCGCCCCCCATGGTATGCGGCTGCGCCCCCCTGGGGGGCACGCCCCACAGTTTGAAGACCTCTGCTCTAGATGGTTCTCTCCTCCTGTGTCTGGGCTCCAGCACCTTTATGTTCCTCCCTTGAACAAGATGGGAGAATCCATTGATTCAGCTCGTCATGAAAGGATGGAAACAAAAACAGGTCATAAACCAAACCATCCACTTTTAAAGGGTCCTACATTACTGTGCCGCTCCATTCCCATATAGCCAACAAACATTTGGGATTCTGTGTTAAAGGCAGGTGAAGTAAAAACCTTCTTTTTGGGCATTCCGTGTCCCCTGCAGATGGTCATCCCCAGTGGAATCCCTTTTGCCCTCTCCCCTAGGGAGTGTTAAGCAAAGCAGGCTCACCTCCCTAGTCCCACAGGAAGAGCCTCACCCTTGGGGAGAAAGGACAAATTCTCTGGATTTGTCACAGAATACTGTACCAGTAAATGGGGTTACCCTTACGGCCATCCCAAGGAAGTCCAAAGGTATCGCCGGGCCTTATGCAACAACCTGATGCCATTCTTAAAAGTCCAATGGCACCTCATAAAAATAAGCTGCTTGTAAAGCCATTATTTTCGAAATATGAAATGTAATCTCGTGAAGACATATTCACTCTTAAACAAGTTTTAAACTGCATGAATATGTTCTATGACTTAAATATTTTGCAAAAGTTGTAGAAATAAAACAGATACGTTACATTGGAATATCTATGTATTTTATCCTCTTATGAAGTGGTTCTCTCTGAGAGCATCAAAACACATACATCTTTGATGAAATTTGAAATGGATTGTTTTGTATAGTGTGAGGTGTCTGCGACCTGAAAGAAAAACAATGTACACATTTTTAAAGTTGCAAGGTACAATCATTAGCTTTAATATATATTGGGCCTCATTACACGGTAGTAGGTAGCCATGGCGCTATTAGCGCCATGGCTACCCCCTACCGCCGTCGGAGTCCAGGTTCCCGGAATAGGGACTTACCGGTCTATTCCGACCTTTGCGGGACCGGTAAATCCCCATTCCGGGAACCATTCCCATTCCCATTTGAGCCCCCATAGGGCTCAATGGGAATGGGGAAGGAGCTAATAACGGTACCGCAATTTGCGGTACCGTTATTAGCTCTGAGGTCCCTCAGCGGAACCGTCCATAATGCCTGGGCAGACCACACGTTAAGGACTGGACCGGCTGAGGGACCTTGTTGTAGGGCGGTAGGGGATTACCGGCACTGGTGCCCTTACCGGTGCTGGTAATCCCCTATCGCCTACCGTGTAATGAGGCCCATTGTCTCTTTATATTGATAGCCATGCACTACTTCTTTAAGGATGTGAAGGGTACCTGTGGCAAGAGAGAGGTACTCTGATTTAAGTGTGTACAGAGAAAATCACTGGATGACACAGCTAGGTGCCATCTTACTTGGCTCGCTTCAATGTTTGACATAATATTTTTTATTTTTCATTTTAATGGTGTCCACTGCTAATTAGGCTGGATTTGGTGTCTGAGTACTCTGAAGAGTGACCTGTAATTAAGAAAAGATCACAGAGCACCTGTCATTACCTCAAGATATCAACACAGCACTTAATGAGGTTACTTCTTACTGGAGGATTTGCAACAGCTTTTAAATGTGCAGAGAGAGTGCCACAGATTGCACAAGAGTCAGGACCCACAGGGAGAAAGAGTAAGCTGAGGGAATGGCCATGGGAATGACTGAGTCAAAGTGTCTAGTAGTTATACAGTCAAAATCTAAATATTTCAATTTCAAAATGGTGATTATAGCATCTTTGATATATGAAGAGGGAAAATCTAGGAAACAGGCCCTTTTCTGCAACACACTCTAGAACAAGTTACCAACTCATATAAGACTGCCACCTCCGTACTACAGGAAAGACCTGAAGCCCCTACTCTTCAAAGAACATCTTGCCAACTGCTGATCATTCCAATCAAACCTACTCCCCACTCCTCCCAAACTCCCCTGCCACCCCCGATCCTCCAATCCATTCCAGCTCCTATGTTACTCTTGCACTCCAATTTTACCCCCTGGGCGCATCAACTATGTACAGTGCTCTTTTACTTTCCAGCTAGGTTCACATTTTATAAATCCCATACATTAAAATGCAATAATATTAACATCAGGATTTCATTGTGAAAGATTGTACATTGGATGGTATGTAGTGCCATGGCAGAAACATCACTGTTCACGATAGGGCTCCCTTTGGACTGAGTGGTGCTCTTGTGCACTTTTGGGAGGATGTAGGAGGTGGGTAGCGTGGCAAGGAGCTTCCAATATTTTCTTATTAAACTATCTAGCTTTTATTCTACTTGACTAACCATTGTTAATGCCCATATCTACTAGCTTGAATATAATAATATCTACTTCTTCAGCGGGGTTCCAATGCAGTTTCCTTTTCTTTTCTTTATTAACTATTACAAATCATACAAATCATCTTAAACAATCAAGAACAGAATGAAATAACAGAACGGAAGATGCAACCCAGTAATAGAAAATGATTAAAAAAAGGGAAGAAAAACTGTGTTAATCCCCACCATCCGCCCCAAAATAGTTAATCCAGATCTAAAAAACGACCCCAAATCCCATCAAACATTTTACATTTTTTCTGGTGTTTCCCAACATGGCACAGAGTATAAATCTCCTGCAGCCATACTGATCTAGTTGGATTTTTTTTATGAACCAACGAAGCCCTAAAGTACAGACACGTTTGCGGGTAAAACATAAAGTCATATTCCAAATCCACGCATAGCACCTTGTTCATCACATCTGCAATATCATGCCAGAAATCCTGTACTTTATGACAATTCAGGAACATACGTTCCAAAGTGCCGGTTTTATGTTTACAACCCCAACACGCATAAGAATGTAGCTTTCACGTCCAGGCTGGGGGACGGACACAGGCTTTAATGGCTGCGAGCCCATGTCTGCGTCTCAGCCGGGGCGTGACAGCTATTTGCACCCCAAGATTTACTGGGGTGCAGATATTATTTTTTTTTTTTCTATCCGATGGAGGATCAGTTCATCGTGAGCCCGTTGGAGAAAGAAAATGTGAAAAACATGGCCACCACCACTGAAATGGAAAAGGGACTAGTTCCCTTTTCAGATGACTGCAGCCATTGAAAACATGTTCCAAAATGGCTGCCATCATCGGAAAAGGGACATAGTCCTTTTTCTATTTTAATGGTAGCAGCCAGACGAGAGGAGCTCAGGGACCGGAGCCTTGCGCAAGGCTCTGGTCCTGCAAGTAAGTGTGGGGAAGGGAATCAGGTGATTTGGGGGTTGGGGAGGCAACAGGGACAGTCTCCCTGTTGCCTACCCACATTAGAAAAAAAAGAAAATGCGGCACCTGGGGAAGGGCTTTGGGTGGCTGGAACAGCGGGTGGGGATTGTGTATTTTTGCCCGCTGTTGCAGTCACCTGATTGGTTGGCTCACCCGCACTGGGTGCAAATTAATCATTCCCCTTTTGTACATCCTCTCTAGCATCCAATAAACCCAATTCAACAGAATGCAGTTTCTGATAGTGGTCAGAGTTACTTTAGAGTCACTATGCTTCTGTGTCATTGTCAGTTTAATGTTGTAGGAAGAAGTCCAAGCATATGTAGGCTGGTTTTATGAGAGTGGTGCAGTTTACTGAGAGGGAATTCAAGGGCAGATTGCCTGATTGCCTCTAAAGGTGTGTGGTGGGGCACTGTCTTCTCTCTGTATATCAGCCTGTGTTTCTCAAAAGCGATGTACTCTGCTCTTATGATCTGAGGTGATTTGATTTTGAGATTTATAACACGCACATCCTCACAGAACCTAGCAGAGACCTGCATCTAGGCGCAGATGGTATTTCCTGAAGCAACACAGGGGCAAAGGATATCAAAACAAGTGGGTCTTCAATTTTCTCGGAAAGACACCCGAGGAGATGTTTTCCAGAGATCAACAGACAATGCATAACAGAGGCGGAGGCCCTTGATAGAAAAGCATCAGTCCCCCCAAAAGTCAAAATGAGAAGAAAGGACAGCCAACAGAGCAAAGAGAACAGGAGGAAGGATAGAGGCTGATTTTGAAAGCCAAATAACTGGGAGCCACGTCATGAACACATTTATATATTAGGCACAAAGTCCTGAACTCAATTTGTTTTTGGACAGGCAACTAGTGTATCTTCCTGCGATGCAAAGAAACCGATACAATTCTGGAAAAATTATGCACAAGTCTAACTGCTGCATTCAGGTCTACGTTAATACTTAACTGTTGGGCTTTAATCAAGTCTAAGCAAAAAGGACGAGCATACTCGCCCTTAGCACTTAAGGGGTTAAACCAATGTAACTGATTTGCTGGTGCTCCTAAAAAAAAGAGTGCCTCAGTAATCCAGTCTGGAATTGAACATTGCCCCCACGACCACAGCACGGTCCAATTCTGAAAAAAGGGGTAACACAGGTTTTAGTAACATTAGATGATAGTAAACAGATTTTACTACTTCCATGACTTTCGTAACATGAGCGTTACTCCCCAAGGTTGCCCGCCATATGCACCCTAGATTTTTTCCTTTACCAGAGAAAGAGGTTGGAACATCAAAGATGGCCGTACTGGGAGTGGTGGCATGAAAATTGATCAACAGGGCGTTTGGACCGAAAACAATAATCCCAGTCTTTGAGGGATTAAGTTACTTTCAACCATTCAGCTTTTTATTGCATTAGCACAAGCCAGAATTCGATCAATGGCTTCAAATTTGTGTCCATCATAAATTTGAGTATCATCTGCAGAGGAATGATAACTCAAATCAAACCAAGCGAAGATATCCATCAGTGGCCTAATGTAAATGTTGAACAAGATGGGAGACAGCGGTAAACCCTGAGGCACTCTGCATAAAACAGGAAGATTGTCAGAATAAAAGGTTCCCAATTTAATAGCTAGAGTTCGAGCTAACAAAAAAGAAGAGAACCAATTCAATGCATCCTTTAAACTAAAACCCGGGCAGCCTCAGTAACTCTGGTCAGAAGCGGCTCAAAATCAACCGAGTCAAAAGCCGCTGGTAAGTCGAGCATGATTATCATGCTCATATCTCCTTCATCAGCGGCCCCAAGGATGTCATCCCAAACAGCCACTAGGGCTGTTTCCGTTCCATGTCCGAGCCTGAACCCGGATTGGAAAGTGTCAAGAATAGAGTTCTCCTCAGAGTGGCTCTGGAGCTGTATAGTTACTACTTTTTCCAAAATGTTTGATGGCCAATGCACACCAGCAATGGGGCAGTAGTTAGAAGGAACGTGATGGTCTAAAGACGGTTTCTTAAATAACGTGTCAGAAAAGATTTCTTAAATTCTTTAGGCACATTTCCCTAAAACAATGAAGCAGTCACGAAAGCTGTCAGAAAGTCTTTTAGGTATGCAGCAATTTGTCTGGCTAAATAAGATGGAATTGTTAGGAGGGAACTCCTAGGCAAGCAGAGTAGTTTGCTAGGAGTTCTTGGATACCAAACTCATGGAACGCCTAACTCCTTCCCATCCCAAAGAACACAAGGTCCAGACAAGTAGCAAGTTCAACTGGGGTTTATTACAGCCAACAAACTGCAGGGATCAATTGCACAGAGGCGAGTCCAGGCACATCACAACGAATTCTGCCTGTCAGGCCAGTTTTGATGATGAATTGCGTCACAACTTTTTCACACTTTGGGCCCTTCTCCAGAAAACCTAACTCCATTCCGGGTTGGCTATTGAGTGGTAGTTCACCTATAGGATCCCATATAGATGTTGGTTGATTGGAGAAGGCAATGTCAGGTGTCAGGCCTGGACTATCCCTGAAAATTGCTACTTACTAATTGTTACAGTATGCGGACCTAATGATTGGTCTGTGAACCCAGCTACCCACCCCTAGGGTCCTGATTCATGATTGGCTAAGCCGCGAGCCGCCAGGCCTGGGAAAAAACCAATTCCCAGCTCAGGATGCACCTGTTCACGGTTCTATGTGCAACTATGTGTCTGTGATATGCAACTATGTGTCTGCGACATAACCATGTGTGGACCATCATTGCCGTGAGAGTGCCCCTTTTCCCATCGCGCAACTGTAGCTTGAGTGTAACGACTTTGCTGTGACCATTGTCTGGTCTGTGGGACGGTTGCTCTTCCCAGCCACCAAATCTTGGCTCCTCATCAGCTCAGTCGGATCACAAGTTTGGAGACTGCAGCTTCGAATTGTTCTGTATTTAAGAGGAATTAGGCTCTTCTGCTGTTGGAGTTACTTTAGTTCAGGTTGAAGAATGTTCCTTGCAACAATACGACCTTGGCAGCAGCTTCGCTCCATACGTGGTAGTTGTGCTGGCACAGCACTCTGTGTGGCTCAAGACGGTGGCGGCCTACTATGAGTACCTAAACCATGGTCTGGCCTCTACTGTAGGTGCCTTCCATAGTGTCCATAGGTTAGTGCGTTATGGTCCAGTCAGGTCTCTTGAATGCTCCTGCTAGTCCATAGGGTTATTTGCATGTAAGAGTCTGCAAGCATTCACATGTGGTCTTCTTGATTCTTGTGTTTCTGTGTTGCTGAGGCAAGCTAATGGCACAATAGTAAACGTGCTTACAGTATCTATATGTCACTGTCCTCTAACTCATAGAACTGTACGCATTTGTTCTTCGTGAAGTTGGGTGTGAGAGTGTCCCAAATGTGCAAATGGCATGTGTGCTTCATGTCTGACACTGTTATGTCGTCATGGTGTCTCTAACGACTTGAGACATGGCTTCTCAGCGCTTTAGTCGATTCTGTCCATGTAGCTGTCTCTGGTTGACTCTTGGGTGTCTTCATCCACTTTGGGCAGTGTCCGCACTACTCCTGGGTTGTATGGTCGGCTAAGAGGTTATTTCTCGTGGTAGGTGTCCATCGTGGGAGCAGTGGAGATTGGTGTGAGCTTGTATGATCGGTGGCCATATTGTCTTTGGTGCTTCTTCCGGTTGGAGGGTCTTCCGGGACGGTGGGCATATTCTGCCCTTCCCTCTTCAGAATAAAATCATAATCATGATTTGTAGGTTTCAGTTTCTGAATCATACTTTCAATGTCATCCGCTTCCACTGGAGTAAACGTAAAGTTAAGTGTTGATGAAGAAGATGACATTGATGAAACTGAAATTTGAATGAAAATGTGTGGATTAAGTATCTGTGGGTCAAAATTTAAGACAGTCTGGGTTGTCAGAGACATTACACAAGACATTGAAATTGCGAAGAATGTTCAGGATTTCAATCAGGCGACGCACACCTTAGTCTCGGCCCAGTATGCAGAGCGCAATCAAAATGCTTATGTCAGATTAGATTCAATATTGAGATGATACACCACTCATATCACACCCCCTTTTCAAATACTCCGGGTCACAATGGACCATGAACCAGGCTGGTTGGTAAAATATAATATTTATTTATTTTAAAATTCTAAAGAAATCATGCAATTTTTAATATGGGGCAGCAATCACCAATGGGATGATATGAACAATATGAATGTAAGCAATGCACTTAGTTTAACCTTCTATTAACACAACTATAAAACACCAGGGAATGGGAGCACTTTTTGAGTTTAGGTAAGATACTTCTCAAGTTAGGATTTCCCCCTGCAAAATTCCCTCATCCCACAAATAATCAATTTTAAGTGGATAAACAGAATCAGCAGGTAATCAGGATGACAGACAAGAAACAGAATTTAAATACGACCTTCCCTCCCCAAACAAGAGAGAAAAATGGATCTCAACCCTGCCAATGCTAATCTGACACTCGGAAATGGATGAATAAGTGAATGAATGGGTATAACTCTTGAAACAAAAACACATTATTACTGGAGCAACACTGGAAAGATACTAGCAATCACAAGCAATGGATTGAGCAAAAGCATACAATTCAAAATTGAATGGAAGATTGAAAACAGTTTATAATCAAAATAACATGTAAATTTAACCCACTTTTGCAAATCCCACCTGAATTTACCAAAAGGTTTTTTAATAAAAACGGGTGAAATATTGCGTGAGTTATGCAAGATCTAGTGAGGTGCGTTTTTGAGAAAATGAAGGTGCGAAAAAGGCAAAGAAATCAGTTTTGACAAGGATAGTTTTACTCTATACTAGGGCATTCAGGCTAGCCTCCCATATTGAGACACAGTAACCTCCGAGATTGACTCGCGAGTTCAACCCTAGCACCTCCGCGCCCGCCCTGGCGGACCCAGCCCGTTCACTCCAAACAGGATTGATAGCTTAGTATATTACAAGACAAAATTATTAAACATGTTGGCGCTAGCACAAGGAATCAAAGCAGGGTTTCAAGAATGATTTTGACAATATTACAATGATCAGGATAAGGATAGGAGGACTTAGAGATAGGGATGGAACAAAGCAAGGCAAGGTTTACTATGGTTCTATGGTTCCTATTGATACAGTCCACTTTTAGTTTGGATTTTGGACAGTCAGCGCTCGGTCACCACACGGATCTGGTCTAACAAAGGACAGCCGAACAAAATCAGCGGGCATGGAACAGCTGGGCATGGACTGGTTACCGGGTAGTTCCTCTGGTTACTGGATAAGATAGGGCATCAGGAGAGCAGGATGGCAGCAGCATGCAGTGAGTGGCAAGCCAGGTTAATTCAGGATGCTTCCCAAAACAATTTAGAATTGAGGCCTAGCTGAAGATGGATAAATGCAAGATGAAGACAGGAACAGACAGGAGCAGGATGCCGGCGTAGCAAATCAGGAATCAGTGTGTCCTTGTGTGTTGTCAGGGGCTCTTATTTATGATGCCCAGTGACATCATCACAGTATATGACAGGGGCAGGCTTTACTACACACGCCCCTAACAATAGGATTGGGCAAGGGCAGTAGTCTATGCCTTGCTCTCTGCTGGTTGGATTTCTAAGGGAATGATGTCAGGTTTATGAGGTGAGGTTTACAATGGCCCAACACTCCCACATTTACTTTACTTAAAATCCGATTTTGCCAAAAACCTATATTTCTTTACTTGCAATCTCTTGGCAAATTATACACACAGGTTACATATGATGTGCAGCAGCACAGATTAGTCCAAACCTCCAGTCTGTGCGGCCTTGTTTTGCCTTTCTGACACATTTTCTGTAATTTTACACATTAAAGAGTTGGCCTAAAATTCCACAATTTTATACACAAATGTGTCCTTGTGTGTTGTCAGGGGCTCTTATTTATGATGCCCAGTGACATCATCACAGTATATGACAGGGGCAGGCTTTACTACACACGCCCCTAACAATAGGATTGGGCAAGGGCAGTAGTCTATGCCTTGCTCTCTGCTGGTTGGATTTCTAAGGGAATGATGTCAGGTTTATGAGGTGAGGTTTACAATGGCCCATCACTCCCACATTTACTTTACTTAAAATCCGATTTTGCCAAAAACCTATATTTCTTTACTTGCAATCTCTTGGCAAATTATACACACAGGTTACATATGATGTGCAGCAGCACAGATTAGTCCAAACCTCCAGTCTGTGCGGCCTTGTTTTGCCTTTCTGACACATTTTCTGTAATTTTACACATTAAAGAGTTGGCCTAAAATTCCACAATTTTATACACAAATGTGAATTGTCCCCAGGGATGTATTTACAAAATCTTATGTTTGCTGCATTAATACTTTCCTGGGAATCTGTCATATTTAGTAACTTCTGTTCCCCATGCAGCAATGAGTTCTACCAAGTTTTAAAAGATGGCCCACGAAATCACATTTAACACTGCAAACTTTTACATTTCTGCTAATTCTTGCTACAGAAATAAGAGTCTTTAAAGTTTCTTTGTAACATAGCCTCTGGCACCAAAAGGCAGTCCCTTTGTTACTTGATCCTATTTTTTTTCTTCCTTCAACTGCAAGCTGCTGTCATTTCCTTCCAGGCAAAGGGTTTCCAGTCTTAATTGAAGGTTTATGGTCCCTTCACACTTGACAGGTGAGTGTCCCAGGACTGCTATTGTCCCAGCCTGGGGCACAGACGAATGTCTGATGAGCATGAGAACTTTCATTGTCCTATCCCATTCAAGGTTTTTCCAGCTGGCACTTTGCACCTATGTGTCCTGTATTTAGAGTGTATATCCCTTCCTTGGAGGAGTTTCAGGGCTGGCAACTGGAATAACAGGTTTTCCTGAGAGTTTGCACCTCCAGCCCATGTGTTTTAAACTGTTTAATTTCTTACTTTGGGTCTTGAATTAAACAAACCTATGACAGAAGATATCCTATGTGTGTATGTTCACCACTAACATAATTCCCTTACTTGGCTAAGTAAGCAGGCTTTCATTAGCAATTGAGTTTTAAACAGGTAATTTTTTTGTCTTCAGTCAGCACAGCCCATTTGTCCACATATGTTAAAAACTGCTATCATTTCTTTCCTTAATTCGGTTTGCAGCTTCTCGGATTGCCACTGTCTTGGCAGCTGTAGTCATTTTCCTTGCAGCAGGACTCTTATCTAAAGTATAGATACATTTATCCTTGACCTGGCTGAGTGAGTAAAAAGTCTCTTTGAACTGCTGCACCTGGATACATTTTGTCAAGAAATAAACGTGTGTTCCAGTGCGAGGGAAAAATGAAGTTGCTTTTGATTTCTCTGTGAGTTGGTTTGATTGGGCCTTTTTACTCACAATGGTTTCAGAATGACAAGTGGAATTGGCACCAAAGCAGCATTTTGACAGGGTGAAAATGTTTCATCTTGAAGGGGAATTTTTGGCTTTTGCAGCAATGCAGTGCTGCCGGTTCCCTTGATTCCATAGATATGTCTCAAAACACACTTGCATACTTTTTCAGTGTGTCCCTTTGTTCCATTTTGCCTGAAGTGTGTGAGGCAGGATGATGCAGCCATTTTTCTGTTGCTGCCAAAATCGCAGTTTTGAGGTCCTGGTGCGCACAGGAGCCAGTGCAGCCAGGTTGCTGTTTCTAGCGCAAATGCAGCTCAGTGATGTAAGATAATGCATTGAGTGGGTCAATATATCCCACAGGAATCAGCAATTTGGGACATTGTAGGGCTTCAGAGCCCAGATACAGCTCTAAGGTGTCTAAAAGGGAACCAATAGGGCCTGGTGATCAATTGCACAGAACCATGCAAAAGGGGTAATTTGGTGAAATGGATAGGGTACAGGCAAAAACCCGAGACACCTCATCCCATTTCAAAAGAAGTTAGACAGTATAAATACAGATCTAAAACTATTAGCAACCCCCACCACCTTTTTCAGATTTTCCCTATTTCGCCATTTAATCAAAAAGTCTGAGGGAACATGGCAAATAAAATATGAGACAGAACTGGTAGAAAACCAGGTTCCAGTTATGCAAAACAAATCTATATTTAAAACAGTGATACGATCCTTAAGTACCACTGCATTCTTTATCATGGATCTAGCATTTATCAATGCTGCCCGTAGAGTCAGCTGAAGTGTCAGGGGAATTGTAGAGGATTGTGTAGATTTGCTATACAGGGCTTTGCATATTATACTGAGTTGTTGAATAATGATTTCAAATGGACATTGCCTTGAATTGCAACACTTTTAATCTTTTCGCCAAATTTGTTGGGTAGGACGTGAACACAAAGTTAGACCTTTTCACTTAAGAAAATAGGTGTGCTGGTCAAAATTCGAGAGTGTACTTTGGAGGGCCAGGGAGACCGGGACACTTCTGGTGATGGCCAACATTGCCTTCCTCCCAGTTGACCAACTTGACATTCCTGTGTAAAAGCATTATAATAGAGACACATTAAAATGGCATTTTTAGAATATGCGGGTCTCTTTCTTCTGCGACTGATGATATGCCAGCGGGAAGGACTTTTTGAGAAAGGGACCCATTTCATGTTCGCCCATTCGTGCTTGTTGGCTGTAATCTCCTTAAGGGGCCACTGATGGTAATGTCTCCTCATAGGTGTTAACTTTCGTTAAGTTAAATGGTATTTGTTGAGCACACTGTTCCCACGTGCATGACTTCCAGGTGTCAAATGTGACTCCCGTGATGATTGTGAATACAGCCGACATAGCTTATAGCTGTAATGAACACATGGACCTGTGGTAGTAGCCTAAGTAGGTTTGGCTGTGGTAAATTCCTGGAGAAGTGCTCCACAGTGGGTATTTTCTTTCTAGTGAGGAGTTATTTTATGTATTTTTATTTTTATGGTTTAAAGAGCTGACCTAGCTCGAGAGCAGCGGAGCGCTGTACAGATTGTGGGTAGCGCCGCCGCATCTTTTAACAGTAGCACAGTACTGTGAGGTCAGTGCGTCGGCATGTGCGTCTATTGGAATTAGTCCTTGGTCAGGTGTTGTTAAAAGAGACATGATTTGAGAGATTTACAAATTTGGACAATTGTGGGGGCATTCCAAGCTGACACTGGGATCTGCATGACCAGAGAAGGATTGTTTGCGGGTCCTCTCTTTGCGGATGAGTTGTGATTCAAGTTGGTTGGTTGATTTGCTGTGCGCGGAGTGTGTGCCACAAGATATGTGTGGCTTAACTGCCAGGTACGCTGGTGTGCTACTTATGACTGCTTTGTGGATGATACATGCAGTCTTGAACAGTATCCTGGCATGGAGTGAAAGTCAATGTAGTTCAAGTAGGATGGGGGTAATTCGGTCAAATTTCCATCCTCCTGTAATAAGATGTGCTGCAGAATGGTGGACTGCTTTTAGAGGAATCAAGGGAGCAGCTGCGAGCACTGCCACGAGAGCATTTCCCCCATCGATGTGCGCGACCACAAGTGCCTGCACTACAATCCAGAAGTCCTGCGGCAGGATGAAGGGTTTGATTTTCAAAGGGTAGAGATTCTGAGCCAGGCTATTTGGGCCTTCTTGGCTATGTGTTTCTGGAAGGACAGGCTGCTGTCAATGGTGAAGCCAAAGGATTGTGCTGAGTCTGAGAGTTGTGGATCAAATCCTTCTTTGCGCATATCATTGAGGTGCATATATTTGTTGTTTGCAGTTTCTCTACTTTCTTTCTAATTGCCAGTTAGGTTCTTCAAGTGTATTTCTGGCTTTCACAAGACCAATATATATATATATATATATATATATATATATATATATATATATATATAAATCAACTGTTTGGCATCTAATTCATTGACTGCTTCTTTTCTACAGCTCATATTTTATCGTGTTAGGTTGTTAATTAAAATCATCCAGTCCCAGAAGCAACTTGTTTGATATGTAAATCCAGCATAATAGCAATTTATGCTAGTCCCAAAGACTCAAGGTTCATTAGTTACGAGTAGGCTGGCCCTTGTAAATTATACTAGTTATGCAATATTCCATAATTACTCTTTCATGGCGTCCTAATGAGATGTTTCTTGTTGTGTTAGTCTTAGTCCCACTTTATCGGGGAATGCTGTTGAGCGGGGACTGGTATCGACCATTGACTCTGCATTACATTTTTTAACTGTTTTTAACTGTTCATCTGGAAAGGCTAGGAAATGAGAGAGGACGCCTGTTATGATGTTAAACATTGAAGATATTCTTATTTGGATGAAGAGCAGGATATATGCCATGTAACGAGAGGGGTTGTATTGCTGATGACTAAATGTCTGTCCTTCCTTCCTTCCTTCCTTCCTTCCTTCCTTCCTTCCTTCCTTCCTTCCTTCCTTCCTTCCTTCCTTCCTTCCTTCCTTCCTTCCTTCCTTCCTTCCTTCCTTCCTTCCTTCCTTCCTTCCTTCCTTCCTTCCTTCCTTCCTTCCTTCCTTCCTTCCTTCCTTCCTTCCTTCCTTCCTGAAATAAGAATATTCTTATTTGGATGAAGAGCAGGAAATATGCTATGGATAGACCAGAGGGGTTCTATTGCTAATTAAATAAGCCATATTCAGCCAAGATAAAAAAAAATATTTCTTTCTTTCTTTCTTTCTTTCTTTCTTTCTTTCTTTCTTTCTTTCTTTCTTTCTTTCTTTCTTTTCTTGTTTTCTTTCATTCTTCCTTTCTTTCATTGAGAGGAAACATATCTAGGGTTGCTTGTGGTCTTGTGCAGATGATATGTGACCAAGCAGTTCAGGCTGGACCCTGTTGTAACGCTTCTCTGTAGTCATCAGAGCCCAGCTATCATACACAAACCTGCTGTGGAGTCTTAGATTGGTCCAGGTAAGGCTTTATCATACAGTATGTACAGCATGTACATAATCTAGTTACTCTTGTAGTATTTACAGTCACGTATGGACAGGACAGTAACAGGGATGGGTAATTAACATCACTAACAGAGGAGTAGACCCACGGCCATCCTACCATACCCAGCTCAGGCCCCAACTGACACTCATAGAACAGTCACCCACAGATCCACACCACATTCCACTGAGCTGCTCATTCATAAATCAACATTCTTGCAGCAAGCACTCCAGGTCAGTGACAAGATTACAATTTAACAGACCCCCCCTTTTGGGGTGGCATCAAGCCTGACTTGGATATTCTCTTTCGTCTTCTATAATGGCACGGATGGCTGCACAGAAGCAATGACAGCGGTCATGAGCTTTTCAGGTCTCTCCATGCATTCTTCAGTATTTTAGGAAGAAGCAGATGACCAGGGGGAAACTGTAGCCCATGTAACAAGGCCACTCAATGTAGTGGACTTGCCCTATGGGCTTCAATTTTTGTATAGTTATGTATACTGACTTTGAGAAATGTTAATTATTTATTTGAATAATATTATGACAATAATTCACATATGCCATATATAAAAATCAACCATAACTATGATATGATGTGTCATTTATAACGCAGCTGTACAGAAATGTTTCTAGGCGCGACAAGTCAAGGAAGGGGAAGACAAATGGGAGCAAGACAAATGTTTCTGCTAGACCTGGTGTCATTCAGATTGCGCAAGGGGAAGAGAGAGGAGAAGTGCTAGGGGGAGGGAAAGCGAGAGTGCAAGCAAAGCTCAAGTAAGAGCCGCTGGGTTGGCCGTTCTAAGTAAGTGTAAGGAGTCAGGGGATTGTAGGGTTGCAGATACAGTCCCTAGTGTGCTGTAGGCCCGGGGGCAGTGCATGGGGCTACTGGTCGTGAAGGAGTCTGGTCCCCATAAGGTTCAGAGGGAGGCCAGGCAACAAGTTAGTGCATCAGACAAGGACATCAGCAGGGGAGAGAGAGAAAGCAAAAAGGAAGGTCTTGAGTTGCTTCCGTAACTAGAGGTGGTCCTGTTCAAGTTTGAGCGAGGCACCGCCCAATCTAAGCCTGGAAAAGTATCTGACCCTCAAAGAGTTGGAGGTGGATGAGCAGAGGGCTTGTGAGGGAAAGGGCTTAGAAAGAGAGACTTGGATGTAGTGTGTGTAGTGTGGTCCCCGGCCCCAGAAAGCCTTGTGGACAATTCAGATGGTCTAGAATCTGATCTTTGCAGCCACCGGGAGCCAGTGGAGAGATTTCAGGGCTGGAGAGATGCGATCCCTGGGCTTGAGGCCAAGGACAAGTCTCACAGTCCTGTTCTGGATTAGTTGCAGAAGTCCAAGAGGAGAGGCGGGCATATTTAGAAAGAAGCCGTTACAGTAGTCCAGCCTAGAGATAACCAGGGCTCTAGAGACAGTGAGCTTCTGGGGGAAAGTGAGAAAAGTAAGAATACTTCTGAGGAGGTGCAGCTGGTAGTGGGACTTCTTAGAGATGTCAGAAGGAGATGGTGGAGTCGAAGATGACAGCAAGGTTTTTTGCCTTGCAGGAAGGCGCAGGTAGAGGGCCCAAGGAGGGTGGCCAGTGTGAAAGAGGGAAAGTGGGAGCAGGGGTCCCAATGCGAAGGATCTCAGTCTTAACTGGCATTAAGGCAGAGATTGTTAGAGCCACACCATTCCTGAATCGTGGATAGACAATCAGGAATGACTCCGAGAGTTGCAGAGGAAGACCCAAATGCCTCTACCAGAAGTCCTGCCCCTATTCTGCCTATATGTTAGAAGCTGGAAATTGCAACATGCACAATGCCAGTAACGATACCTATACCGCGAAAGATCTTTGAAACAAGGTATCCATTGAGAAAGCCCTATAGGATGTACACGTGGAAAAATGACGGTCTCTTAAGAGAGATCCCCGAAGATGTGCAAAGGTGAATGCAAGAGAAGATGGGTGGCGTCACATGAGGTGAAGATTATGCACTAAGAAAAATGGTCAAAGAAGAGAATGTATAGAACTTATGGAATATGATGACGAAATAAAGAATGGAGTAACCTGTCATGTGCGGAATGAAGATTGCACGTGCGAAGAGCACTGAAGAAAACATAAGCCGTTTATAACTGTATAGATGTTGCAACGCAGGTAGACTAAGTAATCATAAAGGCTGGCTATACATAGTAAATAGACTGCAGGCGGTGCCACCAATATATATAAATGTACAGAATCTGTATGTTCGATGTCGCAACTTTAATAAGCCAGGACCCGTGAAAGAGAAGGGCTGAAAATATGGCGCAGCAGAGAAACACTTGTGTATAGGCGTGTAATAAATGCCAAATTATATCATATCATATCAAAACAGCTGAAAATCAAGGAAGGATCGAGAAGGCTGTCTGGCCTTGTGTCAAGGGTTGGGGCAGGCAAGAACTGGTTATCTATTCAAGGAGATGCAAACAACGTGAGGAGCGAGGCTGGCTCTTGTTACGGTACGATGGACAGACACTATGGGCCTAATTACAGGTCTGGCGGTAACCGTGCCGGTAAACCAGCAGGTTGCTGCTGGACCATAATGAATTACCGGCGCCTGACTTCCCGGTGTCACCGGGCTATTCCGAGCCTGTCTGACAGGAAGTCAGGCACCAGTAATTTTGTAATTCCCCAATCCCATTCAGTCCCATGGGACTCAATGGAATTGGGGAACACAGAAGTATCAGCACTGTTAATAACGGTGCCAGTGCTTCCCTGAAATTCCGCGGGAGGGTGCCGTTCCGCCCGCCAGGTTTGACTCTGGCGGGCGGGATGGCACCTGCCCGTGGAGTCGTAGTGTACCGGTCCGGAAACAACAGTGACGGTAGGCTCTCCAGCACCGTTTTTTCCAGATCGGCACACCCATAATGATGCCCTATGAGTGCCAAGTTTTATTCATTTAATATCATTATATGTGAAGAAGGACCTAAAACACAGTCTCCTGTCACATGGGATAGATGGAAATAGAACATGGGTGAGCAGCACCAAAACTTGAACATAAGAACATGCTTGCACTCCCTTCTATTCTCTGGAGCAGTGATACTTTGCAAGGCCAAGTTCAAAGACAATTCAAATGGCAGAAGGCATGAGTGATGATGGATAATGGGCTAATTGGGTGGGGAGGCATGGTCAAGTCCACCCACCAGCACCTGGGGTACCAGCTTGCGTGCTGCTAGCGAGTCGAATATTCCAGAAGGGTAAAAGCTGCCAACCAATTATAGAGGGCCATGTAGTAAAGAGCCCTATAGTTTGAGAGCCAATGGTGTGTTGTGTATCTAACAAATTGAGGTAGACTTGCACAAGGGGTGGGCATAAGTTGTCCATCTGACTATAGATACCAAATCACAATCCAATCCCCTACAGAAAGTATACTTGGATGTTCCCCGTAGACCAACCACAATACTAAATAAGTTTTCTTTGTTTGCCACATAGCATGACGTCACATATGAGGAGTTTTTACTAAAAAAGTGTTATTTTTTAGGTGACTGACATTTTGCTGTGAAACGTCCGTTGATGTCCGTTGTATTCCCTGTTTTAGACAATTGAGTCAGTCTTGCTTTTGGTGTAAGAGTTATTCTACATCCCCATCCATCTAATGACACACTACCACATTTAAAAAGGGCCTAACGGTCCAGAGTAGAGGTGGCAGAGGCGAGCCTAAAGGCGATCTGAGTGTCATCCGCATAACACTGAAGGTTCAGAGACAAGGTACAGATGAGATGGGCCAGAGGTGCCAAGTAAAGGTTGAAGAGCAAGGGTGCATGTAGTAATAGAAAAGGTCAGCATGACTCAGAGTCGTGCAGACTGCTCTGTTATTGCCCATTTAGCACTCCCATCAGAGTCCACTTCGGTAATATCGCATGTAGCAAGGATTTTGTGTGGAGGAAAATGTCTCCCACACAAACCCAATCGGGTTTTAGAGTTACAGTTTTGAAACCCCAGATTCGGTGGTGCAGTAACAGTGATATGTTCGGGTAACATGCACACAGATAGTCGCCCATGTTAAAAAGAATGGCAGAACCACAGAGATACAGATGCATTTGTTGTTTCTCTTTGTTGGGCTTGCAATGTTTAGTAGTGGCTGTTTGAAGAGGAAACCACGCTACAATTGAAGAAGGATTCCTGGGATATTTTAAATAGGATATGTGTGTGGGGCGGCGCCTGGGCCTTTTAACCATTTCAGTTCAAACGGTCCTCAGGGGCACGCCCAGCTACGGCCTCAATGTTGGCGATCAGAAGTTTAATGATATGGCAATCTTCGCCTTTCATGCAGGTCTTTAACATGTGCTCTTTACTGCGTGCACGTTACACGCTGCATTTGTTGGAGCCCTCCAGGGCGTCGCCTCGTGCCATTGTGCTATCTTGATTCTCTGCAGTAACCTCTTCTGACAAAGAAGGACTAATGACAAGATGGCCAGCAAGCAGGATGCTGAAATAATAAGCGCCCTTTTAAGGGCGACGTTTAGTGTTTCAGCTCCCTGCTGGCTGGCCTTCTCGTGATAATCGACGGCTATCCATTAACCCCATTGTCTCCATTCTAATGTATACACCCCACTTAGACTTTTGTTCTCCACTCTAAGCAAAGCAGGGCCCTGGACCCCCGGAGTTTTTTTAAAATCGAAGGCATCTTTACACATACTGAAGAATGCATAGGCCCCTACCATGAATGCATAGGGCCCATACCATACGTTGCAATTCACTGTCCAGAGTTTCACCGAACACAGCCGTTTCTCGTTTGATCAGCCGAGGTTTTTCCTGGGCGACTGTTTCCCCCCAACCCTCACCACCGCCCCCTCCCCACCGGGTAAGCTGCTGCTGCTACATACTGCCATTCACTGGGTGGTTTAAGCTTACCAGACGTCCCCAATTTTGGGCTGAGTCCACCATTTTAACTTCTTTTGTCCGATTGCCTCTGTACCCGATTTTGCAGCCACTTCCTGTACACAATCAGAAATAACATAAACCTCCTTGTGTGCAAAAATATTTTTTTTAAAATAGTCAAACATTTTTTTTTTAAGGAAAAGCTACAATCAGTCAAAATATATAGCATGTAATATGTAACTTCTATCAAATACATAGCTGTTGAAAAGCAAACAGATAGCAACAGAGTACCATTTGCAAACTACT
The DNA here is from genome assembly GCF_040938575.1 of Ambystoma mexicanum. Classification (NCBI taxonomy): domain Eukaryota; kingdom Metazoa; phylum Chordata; class Amphibia; order Caudata; family Ambystomatidae; genus Ambystoma; species Ambystoma mexicanum. The sequence goes on along the minus strand of NC_090921.1, from coordinate 753,928,768 downwards.
TATTTACCAAAAAATGCATGATGAGAAAATACAATTCAGAAATATTACCAAAAACATCCAAAGAGCCAATACATGGCAGCACAAATCACATGGAATGTTTTCCATTGGACTAAATATAGATTGAATGTCACTGAAGTATGACCTTATCAATGTAGATGTACTGAAATGAAATAGACTGAGGTTTGCACATTGACAACCACAACATCATCAAATCACTCACTTTGTGAAGACAATAGAAGCAGGTAAACTGACCTAGGTCATATGATAGAATGACTATTCCCAACTGCACATATAATGCTCATTAACGCGTTATTCATAAATTGTAGAGCACATCCTTCCCAAAGAATATTGTGTCTGGATCTTCAGAAAATTGGGGACTCATTCAGGAATAGGGTAGATTCATGTACTTATGTTAATTGAATTGATGTCTATTTACGTAATCATACAGATAGCAACAGCAGTAATGGGTTTCATCTTAGTTGTTTTGCTTTTTTCTTGCAGAACTATGCCACTGTTCCATTGCCTTGAGGAAGACGAGGACGTTGGCTATTCGTTGAAGAGGGTACACCAAAAAAATCCTGTGAATGCTGCATTATCAAACTAAGCTAATGTAGCACATATTTATAAATAAACTGTGAAAAGACAGTTTTCTCTGTTGAGTGAACTAGCTGGCAGGCATGGAATATGCTAGGGTGGACAGGCCCAGATATCCATGCCATGTGAGGTAGGAGAGGTATGAGCATCTGTGTATGGGCACATGGAAAGGCATACAATAAGGAGTGTGGCATAGCAATTTGCTATGCAGTTCTGTAAGTTTGCTAATTAAATTGATACTTGTGGAGCACAGCTAACTATTTAGATTACACAGTTTAATGAAAGCACAGCTCAACCTTCATTCTTCTCTTACCCTCAGGGCTCTCTCCACCCTCTTTTCCATGTTCACTGCACGTTGAAATGGATTAATGGAGTGGGGGCTCAGCAGTAAAAGTGTCAAAGGCCTGTGTGGGACTGCAAGAAAATGTAACCAGTGCCCATTCATGCCGCTGACCTTTGCATTTTACAGACACTCATCTCACAAATGTCTTTCTTTAGCGGTACACAAAAATGCTGTATTGTTGCTCTTTTTATGTCTTGGCTACAAATAATGTCTGGTGATATTAAAAATATTAGTACTGTGAGAAACCTGAATGTGTCTCCCTAGCTAGTCCCCGGGCATCTCTCATCCAGGTGGCCAGGACACGGCCATCGCTATTGGATCCAGTTCCCGGGGGTGGACCAGTGAGGGAGGATCACCTGGATCGGGGGTCCTTGCAGGAGTGGAACTGGTACGCCAACGGCTGAGACGTGGTATCCCCTTCTTCCAACACCTTTTCCCCATCCTACCCTGTAGCCCATTCAGAAATTCCCCACACCCCCTTTTTCCACACGAACACTTTCGCACACCATAAAAGACAATGGACTAACTCTAGAGCTATTTACCTGACATGTCCCGACAAAAAGGCCAGGCAGAGTCAGGCAATTGACCAAAATCACACACTCCTGATGGCCCTTTCTCTTCCTCATGGGGATAAAAGTTGGAGCACAAAAGCACAGTACTAGCAAGGCAGACCAAAAGACGAGAGAGCTATCCAAACACGCCAGTTCAAGATGAGGAGAAAGGCGGCAAGTATCGAAGGTGCGACAAGGAGAGAAGCGACCTTACCCTTTCCGGCCAAGACCTGTGAAGCCTCTGCAGAAGAAAACATAAAACTGAAAACAATAGCCCGAGTGTGTTGCAGCAGATGTCAACGGTACACAGAGCATGCCTACGCTGATAAGCAGGACAGAGAGAGACGCCTGCTACCATGGTACCGGCCTTGATAGAGTGAAAAGCCAAGCAATTCATCACAGCCGGTGAGTCGAAGGGGAACCGATAAAGAAACCAAACTGTGCTGAATGAAAGTCGCAAAGTGGCACATTGAGGAAAGTCCAAAGAACTGTACATTGTTAAGGGCAGACCAGCTGCAGAGGGGTCCAGCACCACGTGGGTGCTCACATGACAGACTCTGGTTGATCCCATGTTGAATGAAATTACTGATACCAGAAGGCCCTAGGGGAGCCACAAAGGTCAAAGTGGTCACACAGGGGTCTAACAAAATCCCTGGACAGTCAAACGTCTTTGACTGACAAGCCATTGAAAACACAAGGGAAGTATATCCTGCATCAGAAGAAAATAAAAGGAATTGTGAAATGTCAAGAGTGAACCCGGTGGAGGGATGCCAATAAAGGGGGGCGAAGTCTAAAGTCCCAAGAAACAGTGTGTTGACAAAGGGAACCCGGTAGAGGGATGTCCACAGTGAACTGTTTAAAAAGACATTGAGATTTCTGAGTGCTGAAAGAGAAATTGATTTGTGAAAAGCCATAGTTGAACCAGAAGAGAGGGAGGCTGATATTCAAGAGGGGTCTACACCCAGAAGAGCGGGACCCAGAGGTGAAGCATCATCACCTGAAGTGCAATCCGAAAGAACTTTTCGTTTGTTATTTGAACCTATCAGATCCTCGGAAGCAGGAGAGACAACCTCCGAAGATCCTGATATTGATAAGAACTGTTTGAGGGGTCTGCACCCGGAAGAGGGGGACTAAGGGGTGAAACCATCACCCAAGGAACATTTGGAACAGAATGTTATTTGTTTGTTATTTTTTAAACCCATCAGGTCCTTGGGGGACAAGAGACTTTTTGTAGAAAAAGACACTTAACCACTGAAGGTACAGATGCGTGAACCGGAACTGTTGTCTCGTGCTGGGAAAGCTCGAGAGAGTGTGCTGTGCTCAGGACTCCCGCCTTGTCCCGTGCTCAAAACGTAGGGAAGGGAGACCCCCCAGCTAACACTGACTTATCATTTATGAACACTTCTTTCTTTCTTGTGAACCCCATCCCACACTCTTTTGCATTTAGCAAAAGTATTGGGAATAGGTTTTTATTAGTATAGGCCCTTTTATTTGACACATTGCGACTAGGACTGCCTTATTATTATTTGTTGGTCGTAGCTTACCCCCATCTTAGACTTAGGTTTAGAATAGGCATTTTTGCAACCTACCTATACAGTTTAATAAACACCCTTGAACTGTGATCACTTGTGTCTGTCTATTCTTGATACCATGCCTTCATTACAGTACACAATTGCTAATCAAATAGGTTTGTTTGCTAATCAAGAAAGCTTTAATTAGCAAATTCAGCTAATCAATTTTTGAAAACTACTTTATGCCTTGTATGGGTGCCTTTTTTTTAGTTCATAGTGTACATATGCAACGGATCTGTGTGGTATCCTTAATAGGACTTTGCTCATGTCTAGACAGATTTTACTGATGGATGTGTCGACCAATTAAATAGATTCCATGCCGTTTGTGCTACCATGTATTGGCACTTTGGATGTTTTTGTAAGGTTTCTGAAGTGTATTTTCTCATTAAATAAAATGCATTTCTTGGCAAATAAGTTGTTTATAAATTTTACAGTGTTGCTTTATATTTGCCTATCAACAACAATGTTTTTGATAGAAGTCATGTTACATGTTCTGTGTTTGGAGTGATTATCGATTTTCCTTAATTTTTGCTAGGTATTTTTCTAATGTTTTGTGCACACAAAAAGATTTGTGTTGTTATGATTGTTGATCTCCATGCTCAGGGAACTGTGATGTATTATTTACTTCCTGGACTCAAGCATTCAGGAAACAAGGGCTTAATACAGTCAGGTCCTAACCCTGGAAATCCTGGGATAGCAGATTTTACAAGTTGACAGAACATGAATGTTCAACTAGCCATAAAGAGCACTTTTAAACACCAGGTGTCCATTGTCTGGCTGCTTTTTCACTACTGAAAATGAAACAGGCTTTTTGATCCAAGACACAAAAGCATATGTGCCAATAAGTCAAAACCAGAAAAAAACAGTATTTCTTCTAAAATGACCCATGGCAAGCAAAATATTCCAAACTAATTAAGAAGCATGGTTATGATTTGGTATTTTCCTTTTGCACCAACTAGATTGGTTTAAGATTCATCCACACTTGGTACTGTTCCAAAATTCACCAATAGTTTATTTCACTCTTTCATTGTGCTTCTTACACATCAGTTTTAGACTTATTTTCCTCTCTCTACACGTGTTTCAGCCCTTTTTATTAGAGGCTCATCAGGAGAGAATTCTGTATTAGTGACAAACAAAAGATATTGGCCCTCATTACAACACCGGCGGTAACCAATGGCGCTATTAGCACCATGGTTGCTGCCGGTATTGTAACGAGTCCGCCAATGGTAAATGGGGAAATACCGCCCCATTCCAAGGTTGGCAGGGCGGTAATTCCCCATTTAACATTGGCCCTTCCTCATCCCCATTTTTGCCCCATTGGGCTCAATGGGACTGGGGAAGGCGGTAATTATGGTACCGCAAATTGCGGTACCATAATTACCTCGAAAGTCCCTTTTCGGGTCCCTACTTTAACAGCTGGTCCACACCAGCCGTTAAGGTTGGGAGCCGCAAAGGGACCTCATAATCAGGCGTTAAGGGTTTAACAGCGCCGACACCTTTTACGGCGCTGTTAAGCCCTTAACGCCAGGGTCCTAATGAGGGCCATTGTATCATAACTAAAAATAAAATACTATATTTTTCATTAATAAATTGTATTGCCATTCTTTACATCAAATTGAGTTATTCACTCACGCTTTCTTAATGACAATGTTGTGGGGTACATTTACCAGCCCAAAAATCACAACACTGAATGTTAGCAGTTACAAAAATAATGGCTGTGCTGTGTCTGCTGAGCACATATTCCCCTGCATCACAAAACTGCGTTTTTGCAGTTACAAAAATAATGACTGCGCTGTCTCTGCTGAGCACATATGGGGCGAGATGGAACATAGGCACCCCGAGAATGGCTGCATTTATTTTCTTCATGTGCACCAAAGAGAAGAATTCAAAGGCAGCCTGGCTCAGAGCTGCTATGCTGCCAGCTCAAAACTTCAAACTGAAAAAGAAAATGTTCTGTGTTTAAAATTACCTTGCACTGGTGCTATTTCCATCTTTCAACATTACACAGTTTGGTTCCAACAAAACACAGCTATGCCCATCTATCTTCAGGATGAACACCATCAAATGAGGGCCATTCCTCCCTGAACGGCATTGTTGTGTCAAGTAAAATCTGTGAAGAGCAGAGAAAGTCATCTCAGTCCGTAAGGCCAGTGTTTACTCTTGCAACAAATTAACACAGGCAAAGCTCTTCAAAAGAAGCTCTCTCTCTCCCTTTGCCTGGTGTCAGTTTCAAAGAACCAATTTCTTGAACATATCCATGTGTACAGAAATTGACCAGAGCCCTGAAAGCTTTCAGACAGCAACATGCGAGGAAAACCGCATTTTGTTAAAGGGACATCCAGAGAAATGAAATTATATTATGGAAGCTAAATGGGAAAGAATACTGTAAAATGCCCAGAAACACAACTGTACATTGGTGGAAGAACAGCTGGGAAAATATAGGTATATTTAACTCTGAGTATTTTATTTTTTCACAAAAAGAACTTCAACAGCCTAGCTGAGGCAGGCATTTCTGTTAGACCAGTTTGGCTTAAAGGCCAAATTTCACACCTCCCCATGATTTTGATACTGCCAGGGCAGGGGCCCTGTCCTACGGACTACCAGGTGTGATAATTACAGGGTGTCTCAGACTGCATGGCAGAGATGCTCCTAAGAATAAAGGAGGAAGCCAACCCATGTGTTTGTCTCAGAAGTGTGAAATCCCCTGCATTCAAACTGAAGGGCTTCAAAGGAGAATCCATGGCAACCTCTGTGCAAGGTTGACCAGTGAAAGACATTTGGCTGTGGGGTTGGAAAGACTGCCCACTTTGGGGAAACAAGCCAGCCCATTTGATTTAAGAGACTTTTTATATTAAGACATTTATTTATATAATCTGAAGAAGCAGTCAAGTGAAATTATGATGGTTTTTAAAGTAATTTTTGCATAATTAAAATAAGACTTTGTGGGTTATCCTAGCATGTGGGGGACGTGAATGGCATTAAAGAGGCAATTCTGAGGAAAGCGTACATGACACAGATGTAAAAGTTGATGGAAATATGCCCGACATTGATAGGCTTGTGTGTAGCCATTTGTAGATTTCTAGGGGAAATGTTTTCCACAGAAATGGCAAAAGATTGCCAGAAGGACAAAACAGCATTGCACAAACCTGGGATTTGGAACGGCATATCCCTTGTAAAATATGGATTCTGCCCATCTGATTTCAGAAGGCTAACAGTTGTAAATATAAGGGTTTTATTTCATAACTGAGTTTGGCAAAAGTAACTGTGGTATAACAAAGCACGTCATAAAACACACCCTAAAACGGATGTCACTTACCTAGGTCGAATCTGCTTACAGGGAGGCAGTGACATCCACAGCCTGATGTATCCTATCTTAGAGGTATGTCTCGGTTATTTCCTCCCACATAGTAAACATCCTCTGATGTCATCCTGCCTATATAAGGAGGAGGCATGGGGAGATGCAGGAGATTAAAAAATCCGACATTCAAAAATCAAACCTTCAACACCCTGAGATCCAGACATTCAACATTCACCCTGCAAGACTCCAGACTCCAGAGCCAGACCAGAGGTAGCTGATCCATATCCAGGCAGAACCTCCTAGCCAGGCAGAACCTCCTAGCCAGGCAGAACCACTCATCTAGAACTAAACCCTACAAAAATCCCAATAATTTAGGGAGAAAGGGGGAAAGGCTGCTGACCCTTTGGGAGAATCCAGTGACCAGACCTGTCTTTGCCCAGCAGATGCACCCCGCTGTCCACTGTGACCAGACCCTGCTTGCCCCGCTGTTCCCTTAAAGGAGACCCTCGCTGCTACGCAGTGATCAGACCCTTGTCCTGCTGTCCAGAGACCCGGTTATCCCGCCAAACTACCCAATTCAAGTGCTTTTCCTAAGTATTACCCTTCCACAGTAACCAAAAAGCTACATACACCGCTCTGTTACCTGGCATCCTGTCCAACCATATAAAATTCCTATAAATGCCTTAGTAAATTCTTAAATTGTCAGAATACTCTGTGTATCCTGTCCTAAGAAGAATCCGTTTTAGTCTCCATATGTTAGCACAATTCTTTCCAAATCATTTCAGTTAGTTGTGTAAGTCCCTAGTACTATTTTAAATAAATAAATACATTTCCCATAGAGATGAACGCGGCGAACCTTGCAAATTAACCTCCTTGCATACCGTGTCTTTCTTTTATAATTTAGCCATTAAAATATAGTTGCAGTAGACTCAATCAATTTTCTAACAAAACCGAGTGCCTGTGAAAGTGTTTCCCGTTTAAAATCCAATTTTCCGTCCCGTAAAGAATCCCATACTGTCACCCATCAGAGTCACCCTTTCACTTTAGTATCGTACCAGTTATGTGCCTTTGTACCTCATCAGTAAACCCGATTTCCGATTCTGTCTGTTTAGCTAATTTTCATATCCGTGAAAACTAAGAAATTGCAATTTTGCCATGTGTGATTCTTGCTACACTGTTTTATCTTCCCAAGTCGATTTTCTCACCTGTATGCATGTTGTTTAGTACCTTGCCTTGTAGCTGGTAAGTTTTCTTGCTTCTTTAGTACAGCCATACAAATTCCTGTCTTGTCCATTCAACCACACATGTAAAATAACTATTCAGTAAATTATGAGTGCCATTTTGCTCAATTTCAAGGGTTTTCAATCTGATTTTGGCCTCCCTTTCAGGGGTGGAAGGTCGGATTTCTAATCTGATTTGTGTATACTTTCCTTCTTACTTTTAGGGAATTGAAGCTTCTGTGCTGGTTGAAAGAGATAGCAAAGAGAAAAAAGAAAAGAAAATAGCTTTTCCTTTAATTCTTAAAGTGCTCTATCAACTAGTTTTATTGTTATTTTTCAGGGATGCAGGTTATTAGAAAAAAATACAATATACAGGCAATCATTATTTCTTACCTTTTTTAGAAGAATGAGGATGCAATTGTCCTCCGCTACGAGCGCCGATCCTAGACTCGCATTAGGATCACTTTCAAGGTCTTTTTATATTGTTCTGAGATATAGCGTGATGCTTTCGAGACCCAGCAATGTAATGAGTTCAGCTTTCATTTCCGGATGTTCTGTGCATATGTGGATAGCCATTAGATATCTAAGATCTTGATTCCTTATTGCTCTCATAGGTTCTGAGATTCGTGTTTTCAATACTCGAATCATACTGTCAATGTAGAATTTCTCACAAATGCATTTGATTCCATAGATAACATATTTTGTGTTGCAGTTTAAAATCGAAGTATTTGTTTTGATTTTCCATTTGGCATTGACAGTTCTTTTGTGCCATGTAACATTTGTGGGCATAATTTGCAACTTCCACATCTGTGGTTGCCAAATTTGGATTCAAGTTTAGCATAGTACTTAGATCAATTGTTTTGAGTGATTTCATGTGGCTTGGGCTGATCAACTTTTTGATTGTTGGAGGCTTGCGATAACATATTTGTGGTGTGTCGTCTAGGTGTTTTTTTCACATTTTCATCAATCTGAACAATATGCCACAACTTTTAAAGGCTTTTCTTTATCATTTGGGCCTCTGAACTAAATGTAGTAATACATCTTGTAATAGTTGTCAGTGTTTTAGTTTTCAGTTTATTTTTTAATTTTGTATTGATTTAGTTGTTGAAACAACTTTTCAATAGAATTTTCAGTTTATCTTTTAGTAGATTTTTCTCTTGGGATTCTACCCGTCTTCTGCACTGCTTGATGTAATTTCTTTGAATTGTATCCTCTTTGACTGAATTTATTCAGTGTTTTTTAATATTCTCTTTGTACACCGCTTCTGAGCCGCAACTTTTCAATATAATTTTCAGTTTATCTTTAAGTAGATTTTCTTTTGGGAGTCTACCCGCTTTCTGCACTGCTTTATGCAATTTCTTTGAATTGTATCCTCTTTGACTGAATTTATTCAGCTTTTTTTTTCAATATTTCTCTTTGTACACCGCTTCTGAGCTGCAATTCCTTTTCAGCCTAATGATTTCCCCACAAGGGATGTTATCGATTGGGGGGGCGCTAGAGAGCCCGACCAATATGGCAGCGGGTCTGTGAAGCTCTCCAGCACCCGCGAACATCCGGATGAATATCTTGCGGTCAGCTGCTCTGAGGCAGCATTCTGTATGACTTGTATGAGTGGCGGACAGTGCCATGCCCTCGGGGAGTGAGAGTGGTGCGGATCCGGTGTCCTCTTGGCGGCGAACGGCGGCGATCTCCAGCTGCTGTGGAGAGCCACGTGGTGTGGAGGAGGGGCTGTTCGACGGCCCGGTGGTGAATGGGGCCGCGGTTTGAAGTGCCGGCGGGCAGAGTGCTGTGGGCGCGTTGGCCCCTTGGTGGTGGTGTGGCAGGAGGAAGTGCGGGGTCGTTTGGTTGGAGGAGCCTCGAAGTGTGCCCAGGTGGATAGGGCTCACCCAGCGACTACACGGCGGAACGACCAAGTGACTGGTGCGGCGCCGCTCCCGGGCTGAGCTGATGAGAACTATGGGGAAGCGGTGAGCTCCCGCTGGCATCTGGAAGCCTGTGCTTGCCGCTCCCCTAGGCACAACCGGCCTGCCGAAAGGGTGGCCACGGTACGGTGGAGGTCGCCGCTGGAAGCAACACGCTTGGAGGTAGGGGTGTGATTCGCGCCTTCCTGGCGGAGGGGACAGAGGAGGCGGCCCTGTGAGCCTTTGTTGTACTGAAGCTCGGAAGTGGAGCTGAGCACATTCTCGAGGTGCACTGAGGCTGGCGGTGGCTCCGAGGGGAAGGCGTGGCGCGCTGTTTTTTTTTGGGTGTTTTTTGCGCCCCGCCGGTGTGCTCCTGCATGCGGACCTCGGAGTGTTGATGCGGCACTCCAATCAGCCGGAGGGGGCTAGCGCATCTCCGAAGTTGGTGCCTGCGGAGTCTCCTTCTTGTTGTCCCTGATGGTCTTCGGCTAACACACAGCCCTGCATACAATCAAGTGAAGAGTGCAGGAGGGAGGAATATTCCTTCAGATCTGATGCTAACGGGCGGATCTACCTTGGAGCTGTTCTGCACCTGGAGTTGTGCTGGCTGATGTGCCACCTGGCGCTGCCCATTTGGCGAGGTTCCTATTCGCCTGCCAGCACGGTGGGGCGGCGTCTTTGAGGGAACTCCATATTATAGTGGCATTGACCTAGTGCTGCTACCACCCTTAACTATTGGCGAGGCCAGGTGTGCGAGAGGTAGTGGACTGGTAGTGGGGGGCAGCATTGGATGGGACCATTGGCCCAGGAGTGCTGAATGTGCTTAGGTCCCTCCTATTTGGTCCTTGTACCAGGAGAACATGTCGAAATCAAGCAAAGGCGGCAAGCAGCAATCTAAACTACACTTTGAGGCGTCAACTCAATCAAAATCCAATGGGGTAATGATGGATGTGCCCAACTCCCAGGCCCTGGAGTTGGAGGCGGACCCTGCTACGGCCTTTCGAGATATCAAGGTCATGTTTGCGCAACTACAGTCAGGGATACAATCTCTTGATGGGAAACTAGATACGTTGACATGTAAGGTTGACCACATGCAAGTCCATCTGGACAAACATGGGGAACGGTTGGATGAGGCGGAGGGCAGAATATCAGGAGTGGAGGATGTTGCAGCCTCAGTGTCGGGTGAGATGGCTGGAATGAGGAAGGCCCTAAAGGAGCTTAAGGAGAAGCAGGAGAACCTTGAATCGAGGTCGAGGAGGAATAATGTTAGGATTGTAGGCCTGGCTGAATCGGCTGATCAGAGGGACATGGAGCCTTTGGTGGAAGGAATCCTGAAGGAGGCGCTGGGTCTGGAGGGGTTTTCCCCTTTATGTGTGGTGGAGAGGGCACATAGAATTCCTGGCGGAAAGAGGCCGGTTCCTGGAGCTCCACCGAGAACACTGATAGCCCATATGCTAATCTACCGAGACCGAGACGCTGTGCTCAGGAAGGCGAGAGAGAAGGGGATTGTCACCTATAAGGGGAGCACCATCAAGTTTTTCCCAGATTTTTCTGATAGGGTGCAGGCAGTCAGGAAGACATTTTTGGACGTGAAAAAGCGGATGAGAGACAGAAATTTGAAGTATGCAATGCTATACCCGGCCAAACTCCGAGTGGAGCATAGAGGCAAATCACTCTTCTTTCAGACCCCTGAAGAGGCTGCATCCTTTTTGGATTTGTTACTAGAAGCATCTGAGCAGGCGGGGGACAATGGTGCATGATGGGGGGGGGGGATGCAATGGGTACTTGTACTCCGGGCAGGATCCTGTGGTTCTGCCCGGGCCTGTTTCTTGTTTCTTTTTTCTGAGCAGCTGTCAGAGTATTTGGGGTGAGGTGCTGGAGGGTCGGGCTTGTAGCTTACCCTGGTGCGGAAGCTGGTTAAGTACATGTTGTGGGCTATTGGGAAGCCGGAGAGTTGGGGTTGCCGGCGTGGGTGCGGGGTTGCTACACGGGGGGGGGAGTGGTGGGAGAGGGGTGATGATGCACTGACCAGTTAGGGAGTTGTTGGTAGGGGAGGGGGTGGGGATCCAACGGGAGGTCTAATTCCTTGGCAGGCCGGTTGGTACACGGATAGTAGGCTTTGAGATGCTTGGTAATGGCGACACTTAAATTCCTGACCTGGAATGTTAGGGGCCTTAACAATCCACTGAAGTGCCGAAAGGTGCTGCAATACCTGCAGCGTCACCAAATAGGGGTGGCCTTTCTCCAAGAAACCCATCTGAAGTTTGTTAAATGTTGGGGGTGGTATAGATATTTTTGTTCGGATTCTTCCTTTTCCAGAGGGGTGTATATTTTAGTCCACAGTTCGGTGGGATTTCGAATGACCAAGTTGCTAAGGGACAAGGAGGGGAGGGCGCTTATAGTGCAGGGGGTCATCCAAGGGAAGTTATATACGCTAATTTCTTATTATGGCCCTAATCAAGATACGACTGAGTCATTGGAGTGGGTGTAAAGGCAATTAGTGGACATACTTGCAGGGGAGATTGTGTGGGCGGGGGATTTTAATGCAGTGTTGGACCCTGCTCGAGACCGGACGGGTCGTCATCCGCACTTGTGCAGTAAGAACTCTGTTAAAATTTGGGGCATGCTGGCGGTGTGGCGACTGGCAGATATCTGGAAGGTACGAATTCAGCTGTACAACAATATACACATTATTCAGCACCGCACAGCTCGGCTGCACGCCTGAATTACTTTCTAGTGTCCGAGGGTCTCATGGGACAGACAGCCGAGGTGGAGGTTTTGGCCCGTACTCTCTCTGATCACGCCCCGGTTTTATTGGCTATCCATTTGAGGGGGTGAGCTGGGGGGAGGCCCCCGTGGAGATTTAAAAGTGCTGAGCTCACGGACATGGTTTTTAGAGAAGAGTTAGGGAAACCCATTGATAGTTACTTCGAGATGAATGAGGGGTCGGTATCCTCGGTGGGTGTCTTGTGGGAAGTGTTTAAGTGTGTGATCCGGGGGGAGTGTATAGCTAAGGAAGCGGGCATATTGAAGAGAATACGCAAAGACTTGGGGGAGAAGGAAGAGGAGATACGCATCTTACAGATGGCGGCCCCTGTTCCCTCCAAGATTCAGAAGGGAGTTATAATGAGAAACCTTCAGGAATTCCACGCGCTGGCTCAGCGGGAAATTAAATATCTGGGGGATAGGTCGGCCCCTCGGAAGTACGGTGAGGCCATGCGATTGAACACCTCGGGAGGCAGATTAGCGGTAATTGTGGATGAGGGAGGAATGAATAATTTTGAGGATGAGGCGATACTCCGCAGGTTTCATACATTCTATACTCGCTTATACGCTTCCCAGTCCCGTGTTATGCAAGCGGATATTGAGGCTTATCTTGACCAGGTGGGTTTGTTCTGGTGTTCGGAGGAGTAGAGGGTGTGGTTAAACAGGCCGGTGACGCTAGAGGAGGTGAAGGGGGCCATACGATTGTTGCCTAATGGAAAATCTCTGGGTCCGGATGGTTTTACGTCTGAATTTTATAAATGTTTTGTTGACAAACTGGCACCTTATGTGTTGCGTGGATACCAGGAGGCGGTGACTGAGGGCCGGCTACTGGAATCTCTTAGGGAAGCTCTGGTGGTTGTGCTGTTGAATCCAGGGAAGCTTGAAGGGGATTGTTCCTCGTACCGTCCGATCTCCCTGATTAACCTGGATAATAAGATCTTGGCCAAACTCTTGGCGTCGCGCCTGGCACCACTGATGCCAATGCTGGTTAGGGCTGATCAGGCAGGCTTTATCCCGAGACAGTCGACGTCACTTGGTCTGAGGCGAATGTTTGGGTTGATGTCTACCCTGCCAAGCACAGAGCTGGCTGCTGCAGTTTTGCTAGATGCCACAAAGGCTTTTAATTCTATTGAGTGGTCATTCCTATTCACGGTCTTACGTAGATTGGGCCTGGGGAGATTTTTCCTATCTTTAGTGTCACTTTTATATGAAAGGCCGGTTGCAAGGGTGAGGGTCAGTGGGCAGATGACTGCGTTAATCCCGCTGGAAAGAGGAACGCGCCAGGGGTGGCCTTTGTCCCCCTTATTGTTCGCTCTGGCAATAGAACCTTCGGCTGAGAGAGTGAGGGAGTTGCATATTCATCGGGGGATTCAGTTATTCACCCACAGGGTGGTGATTTTGCTGTATGCGGATGATATGGTCCTGTTCCTATGCCACCCTGAGGTCAATCTAGACTCAGTTATGGTAGACATTCAACAATTTGGGGAGCTCTCTGGGCTAAAAGTGAATGCTGGCAAGTCGGTGATATTCCTGTTGATGGACGGGCTGTCCCGTTTTCGGGACGCGTGGGGGTTTCAGTGGGATATGCTTAGCACCCGATACCTAGGAATTACCTTGGCTAGGAGTGTGGAGGAGGTGTTTCGCAGTAACTATAGAACTGCGCTTCGGTCGGCTAAGGAAGCAATGCACAGATGGTCTTCGCTCCCACTTAACCTGCTTGGTAGGGTTTCTGTAGTCAAGATGTCCATTCTCCCCCGGCTTCTGTATGTGTTTCTTAATGTACCCATTCGGATACCCAAAAAATATTGCAAGACCTCAAATCGGCAGTTATTCAATTTCTCTGGGCTGAGAAACAGGCGCGGGTCGCGTGGGATAAGCTCATTGCACCTGTCTGTAGGGGGGGGCTGGCCCATTTTCGGGACGCGTGGGGGTTTCAGTGCGATATACTTAGCACCCGATACCTAGGAATTACCTTGGCTAGGAGCGTGGAGGAGGTGTTCCGCAGTAACTATGGAACTGCGCTTCGGTCGACTAAGGAAGCAATGCAGAGATGGTCTTCGCTCCCGCTTAACCTGATTGGTAGGGTTTCTGTAGTCAAGATGTCCACTCTCCCCCGGCTTCTGTACGTGTTTCTTAATGTTCCCATTCGGATACCCAAAAAATATTGCAAGACCTCAAATCGGCAGTGATTCAATTTCTCTGGGCTGAGAAACAGGCGCGGGTCGCGTGGGATAAGCTCATTGCACCTGTCTGTAGGGGGGGACTGGCCCTGCCCGATTTTGAATTATATTATCATGTGGCCCAAGCTAGTTATTTGAGATACTGGTATGGGATGGAGGCTGAGCACAGGCATGTTGAGATAGAGCGGTCAATAGCATCCCCGGCATTACTGAGATCGGTTATCCTGACAGCTCGGGTTCGCCCGAAGGCTTCTTGGAACTTAGTGGGGTTGACGTGTAGGGCTTGGTCTCTACTGGAACACGAAGTGGGGGGTAGTATACTGTATTCGCCAGAACTCCCGGTCATGTTTATTCCAGGGATTCCTGTGACTAGTGAGGCAGGTTATGTCAGCATTATAAAGCGGATGGGTGTCACCAAATTCGCAGATTTATTCCCGGATGGCAAGTTCATCACCCTTGATCGGCTGAGAGACAGGGGAGCCCTATAGGCTTTGGATGTATTTCTATACTTTAGACTTCGGGTGGCGCTGCAGAGGCTCCTCCCGACCTTCCCCGAGCAGCCTCCAGTGGCAGGGTTGTTGGATAGGGTGATAAGGGGGGACTTGGATAGGAGGTTGCTTTCAGAACTTTATGCAATGGCTTTGGAGGGTAAATCATCAACTGCAATGTCCTCCCGGGTGGAATGGGAAAAGCTATTAGGTAGAGACATATCGGAGGATATATGGCTGTACTGTTGCGAGGGCACTAGGAATGGAGCAATCAGCACCAATTTTAAACTTTTCCTTTAAAATTCCTGCATCAGTATTATTATGCTCCAGCTCTGCTGCATCGGTACGTTCCTCAAAGATCTGTGGCCTGTATTAGGTGCGGATTTGAGCCGGCGGGATTTCTCCATGTGGCATGGGAATGTGCACTATTTGGCCAATTTTGGGGAGGAGGGTGTTTGATGTGATTGGGGAGCTTGTGGGCTAGCGATTTGCTCCGGATCTGATAATGGGCCTACTGGGGTATACTGCTCAGGTACCGAAAGGGTCTAGGAAACTGGTAACCCTCCTGTTGATCCTGGCCAAACGCAGGGTCGCTATGGGGTGGGGTTAAGAGGACTGTCCGACAGTTGCTCCCAGGACATTCTGTATTGTAACGACATGGAATTGAAATGGGGCGTAATGCAGGGGAAGGGATGGGGGGACTCTTGGGATGCATACACGTCATACCTTCTCAACCAACCGGGTAGCCGGGGATCAAGCCCCTGTTTGTCACTTGCAGTTTCAACATCGGATGAAAGTGGTGAAATCATGGGATAGCAGCCCTTACAATTTGACAGAAAATTGAATGTTCAACTACACCAGGTGACCATTGTATGGCTGCTTTTTCACTACTGAAAATGAAACAGGCTTTTTGATCCAAGACACAAAAGTATCTGTGCCAGTTAATCAAAACCAGAAAAAAACAGCATTTCTTCTTAAAATGACCCATAGTGAGCAAAATCTTCAAAACTAATTAAGAAGCATAGTGATAGGTTGATAAATTACAAGTTCTCGTTTTCAAAATATGAAACACATAATTCTTTTAAACATTTAAATAATTCTACCTTTGTACAGGATTAGGGACATTTGTCTCTCGTTGAGTTTATGATACCACTGGGGCTCCATGATCCCAAGGAATATTCCTAGGGGGACTATATCGTTTGGTGGTGTTCTGTGCAGCTCTATCAGCACTCAGACAGGCAGAACTCCTGGACAGCACAGAAAGAAATCGACCATGCCACAGTAAATTGGGTTCACTACAATGTCAACATGACACTTCTGTCATTAATTTGCAAAAATATGTACTCATTCATTTTTTGATTTAATAAAACCAACGAACAGTACACTAATGGAACCAAATGTGGCCACCGTAGTTAGAATTGTTCTTTTGTAGAGCACTTAACACCTGAGATCGGTTTCTAACCGTGCAACCGTGTTTCAAACCTGTGTTGCTAATCTTTGTCTTTCTTCCAAGACAAACGCATTGCCCCTGAGCAATCCTCCGGGCCGATTCATAAATCATACTTTCTATCATAAATCTGATTCATACTCTCACAATCATCCATTCATCTTTTCTGACATCACCTACATACAGATAAACCGTAATGCAATTGAATGTGTCAAAACAGCTATATGTCCAAAACAGCGCAGATAAAGTACAAACAACAGCTATGGGTGCAAACAGCGCAGATAAAGTGCAAACAGTTAGCAATAGTTACAATCTGATGACTTCAATTAACCTGTCTAAAATACAAAAGTGCCTGCTGAATCTCATGAGCCAATCTCACAAAGTGAAGCTGCGCACTATGGCTTGAACAAATCGTAGATCTTCTTGAGTTGGCTTCCAATTAATAGTTGGCCTACTCGCGTTTCGGCTGTCGGGTTGTAGGCCTGACAGCAAGCCAAGCCTTCTTCAGGGCAAAATCGTTCTATTTAGAGTGAGGCTGATGAGCACAGCCTGCATCAAACAGAGATTGGTGTTAACATCTCATTCCTGCATCCTATGGCTGATGATAAATGCGTCACAATGGAATCAATAACTGCAACTCCAGGACAGAGCAGATCAGCTACAGAAATTGTAACTGTACAATGGGTTTTTATTTCTGCTTTGTTTTAAAACACATTTTTTATAATATTGGTGGACAGAACAATCTTGTGTGATGTAAATATCCCTGACTCAGTCTCATACATGAGCAAGTATCCTGCAATGGTCTGTGCTGTTACAAATACTGAGGTACCGTGTGCAATACATGAACTCTCCAAAATCTATGTATTTATTCAACAATTGCGACTAAATCGGGGCCTTGACCATGCCCCAGGACTTTGAGGGTCTCTTTGATACAGGAACGCTGGCCTACCAGTTTCTCAGGACCAGTTCCATGTACTATCCAAAGGGGATTCAGAGTGGGAGTTCCAAATGTCCCCCTCCAGATCCACACACCCAGCCACAAAGTGCCAGAACAACCAGGCTCCCCTCATAGCACCTGCCCTACTACTTTAGCCCAGACCTATAGCTGTATAGGGCGTTGATGGCAGAAACCCAACGTCAGCGGCCATGGAAACTTGAGAGCAGCTCAGGAGACGCCATCTCTTGGGGGCACACTCCAGGAAGTCTACCACTGTTGGCGGCCTATCGCAGGGGCCATATACAAGCAAAGACTCTTGCAGATGTGTAACTGTATTCAGTCAGGTAGAACTTATTATCCAGTGAGACCATAGTGCGCCCCAGTGAATGGTAGGTCCGGTCAATTGGACGAGGCATATACTGGAGCTTACCAGCAGAATTGAGTGTGTGGTGCTGCCAGAAAATATAGCGGCAGACTGGGTCCTGATGTAGGGTTCCAAATGCCAGAGGCTACCTGTAAAAAGGTGTGTTAAATGGCCCTTTCGGTGTCACTTGAAAGTATTATATAGATGCAACCCCATATTAAAAGGGCTTTGGCTGGCATGCTGCAATCCCGCACTCAGTCACCCGCGGACTGGCGGTGCCCCAGAGAAGCTACCTCTAAAAGCCCAAAGGCAGATCACAGTTCACCAACTCGAGCTGGGGTTTTGATATTTATCCAATTTATCTGCAAATCTAAAAATTCTGCGGGGCATGAAATAGTAGTTGAGAGATTGCCGGCACGCTGAGGTAGTCACGTGGGCTGAAGAGCCATCCGCTGTGTGGAGATAAATGAAAAGGAAGATTAGGTTCTTGATAAATAATCTGACATGCTGCTGAACAAATAACGTGTCATGCTATGACGCCTGACTGGACACCCATTAGCAGTAAATGAAGATTCGTAACATAGAAAGAAAGAGTTACCTGCAGAGGATCACACATAATGTTTCTTGTTAAAATGCAGGGATTTTAAACCCTTTATCAACGCAGACATTCATCAATGGTTAAAGACTCTTCTGAATTCTCCTACAGATACTCTTCCAGCAAACCTCTGAGGTGAGAATAGTGCATTGTGAACAGAACCACACAGTCTGCCTGCCTGCCGAGCAGGCTCTGGGCGAAGCCTTTTCAAATATTCACTAATCTGTGCAGGTCCTCTCCTGTTCTGCAGCTGCTTAAAATGGAAATTCAAAGGTCTTTGCAAAATAGAGGGCTACTTGTATTTTGAACTGTATACAGTTTGAGAGCCAATTGGCGGCCCGATTCTCAGTAAAAGAAAACTACCATACATGTTTATGTATGGCTGTGGTGAGCTGTGTTTGCTGCCAGAGAGAGTTTATGTAGATACACGAATGAGAGTGGCTCTGGTATCAGGAAGCTACTGGGTTATGCTTTACCAGTGCATTCTGCTCAAATCTCTGTTGCAGAACGGCCATTTTGTAGGGGCCAGTGGAGCTGTTTAAGGTAGCGAGAGATTTGCGATTGTTGCTTTAAAAGGTTTACGTTTTTGTTCCATGCTGTTGCTACATTGATGTTTTTCACTTTTGTGCTTCTAGTGGAACTATCTGCATTGGGAGAGATTTGAATGATGCCTTTAAGTTCATGTTTTGTGTCCATGATGCTCTTACATTCCAGCAGCACATGTGGTCAAAAGGATTGGCACTGTGCAGTGTGAAACAAGTAATCCATGGCTAAACACTGCAAATATTGTGTGAGACCACAAAAACGATGAAACCTTGCTCCCGGTATCCCCCACCCCCCACCACGCCCTCCTTCTGCCCAGCGCTAGAATAGCTGATGAAGTTAAAGAGGGAGGCCAACAACAGAGAGAAGTCAAACGTGTAATTTGGGGCTAGACTTGTAGAATGTTGCTTGTAATGGCTCCCCTTTTCTGTCCTGTCTAGTGCCCTGTTTTTCTTTCCACCTATGTTCTGCATTTAAATATGTTTGTATTCTGTTGTAAAGGAAGCAGGTTGAACCATGATGCATGGCTAAACACCGATAATTACCGAGGGGGGCGCCCAGATGTTTACATGTATGCCACCATTTTAATCTATGTACCGTGGCATTGTGCAATACTGTGGAGTCAGGCACCAGTACTTGGTGTACAGGAGTACACTATTAGGGACCTGTGTACAAGGTTGCAGTATTGTAGACCGCTCATTGGTGACACTATGGTTTCTGGCCCATGCCTGCATCAGTGGAGTACGACACGTGGTTAATAGGTAGCATTGCACAGTCTCACACAAGTTATGCACCGACAGACAAGCTAGCTCCAGGTGAAACATAGGGCTATATGCATCTGTGGAGCTTTGAATTTCATCGGCCTATGCACCAGGCAAGTTAGCCCCTTACTGCAGGTCCCTAATAGCTAGCGGCTTTCCATTGGAGACCGACATTCCATGTATGGGAGTGCACTGCCACCAAGCAGTCTGGAATAATTATTGGGCGTGCAGTCAAACTAAACTTGTAACCATGTTCGATTTGGCAAGGGGACACCTTGAGTTGTGGATTTCGCTTCCTTATTTGTCGCAGGATCTTTCAGCAGTGCCATGTATTTGCCAATGTGTACACAATTCTCATTCCATTTGTTACTATTCACACATCTTTCATGGTACTCACATGTTTCTGCACATACAGTGGTTACTACACACATGTTTATATCATAAAACACAACAGCTGATTCCTTAAACACTTGTGTTCCTAGACACATTGGCCCATGGGTCTCTCACAATAATAGCCAAAAAGCAGGCGCATTAGAGACACAAACATTCTGTGGGGTGGGGTGGGAGGGAGCGCGAGGGGCAAATGAAAGCTATGGGATTTGCTGCTTAGAGATCCCATCTTAACTCAAACCAAATTGCAGTATGTCTTTGTGCCTTCAAGCTCGTATGTGTATTGCTATATTTATTGGTTAAAAAAAGCATGCCATTTTTACAAACATAATTACTTTTTGAATTGCTGTTTGCTCATATACTGTGCAATCGGAAATGACAATTTTAAACAAATGTTTGTTTCCAGCTGGCATTTTGTCTTTCGCTCATGACAGCACTGTCACCACTCTTGGCCCTCATTACAGATTAGGAATATTAATAAAAACTGCACCCAGGCAGAAAATGAGCGACATTTGGTTGACTACACAGACATGCTTCTTACCTGCTCAGCAGCAATACAGACACTTAACAGGAAATTGTGGGCAGGTCAATTTGTAAACTCCAAGGGCCACGTTTCCTTCCCACTGACCAGTGGATGTCTGCTCATTGGTAGAGCAGCAGATGGACATATAGCCTTTGCATCTCATTGGCTGCAGGGGCTGATTTCAAATTACCAGTATCTTTGGGACAAAACTGATGAAAGAAAACCATGTGAGCCCTTTGTCCCTGCATCGTCTGCTCAGGAAAGTAAGGGAGATAGGTACCCCTATAGCCCCCCACTCAGGAACATGGAGGGGATACGTCCCCCCTATCTGATCAGGTTCCTATGCCCCAACCCCACCATCATTTGAGAATGCAAGGAAGGAAATATATGAACCTCAATATATTGGCACCCTTGGTACAGATGAGACTTATGCTGCATTCATATCAAATAGTGGGGCGCCGGACTGGCTGATCTATTCCAAACACCTTTTAGTTAAAAGAAATCCGTGGAGCTGGGCACTAGTGCTATGGCGATTATTTAAAACAAGTCCCGCCAAAGCCGATTTGCAAAGCCAGCCCTATTGGCTTCTTCAATGCTGGTCTTTCTTGCATACAGGATGCTTTTTGTTAATGTTAATGTGTCTTGTACAGCGCATTGTTGCCACTTGTCTGGCCTCTTGGTGTTCCAGCGGACCTGCAATGGATGGAGGGGTGGGGGGTTTGTTAGTGGAATTGAGAGGGAGAAGAGCAAGAGAGCTTTGATGTGCTGTTGGCAGCTTCAGTTCGGAGAAACCGGTTACTGAGCGTGGGTGCGTTTTCGGTTGGTAGCCGTCATGTGGTGTTGGTACATGATTGTGTATGGTTTGGTCTCATGTTGGGTTGGGTGTTTTGAAGTGTTTGCGGTTTGTGGGGTGGTAGAGGTTTGGTTGTGTTTAGTTCAGAGTTTGAGGGCGAGTATGCAGAATGGTGAGTCTTGAGTACAGTTAGTTAGTAGCAACCCATTTCCTACCCCAACAATCCATCTAAGCGAAATAGATTTCCTTCCCCCAGCAATCCATCTAAGTGCGAAACATTTCCTGCCCCAACAATCCATCCAAGTGCAAAACATTTCCTGCCCCAACAATCCATCTAAGTGTGCAACATTTGATGCCCCCAACAATCCATGCACTTTTGACACATTTCCTGCTCCCAACAAGCCATCTAAGTGCGATACATTTCCTACCCCAACAGTCCATCTAAGTGCGACGCATTTCCTGCCCCAACAATCCATCTAAGTGCGATCCATTTCCTACCCCCAACAATCCATCTAAGTGTGACACATTTCCTACTCCAACAATTCATCTAAGTGTGACAGATTTCCTACCCCCAACAATGCATCTATGTGCGATACATTTCCTACCCTAAATAATCCATCTAAGTGTGACACATTTCCTACCCCAACAATCCATCTAAGTGTAATAGATTTCTTTACCCCAGCAATCCATCTAAATGCGACACATTTCCTGCCCCCAAAAATCCATCTAAGAGCAAAACATTTCTTGCCCCCAACAATCCATCTATGTGTGATACATTTCCTACCCCCAACAAGCCATCTAAGTATGACACATTTCCTACCCCCAACAATCCATCTAAGTGTAAAACATTTCCTGCCCCAATAATCCATGTAGGTTTGACATATTTCCAACCCCCAACAATCCATCTAAGTGCAATACATTTCCTACCCCAACAATTCATCTAAGTGCAATAAATGTCCTACCCCCAACAATCAAAGTGCAACACATTTCCTGCTCCAACAATTCTTCTAAGTGTGACACATTTCCTACCCCCAACAATCCATCTATGTGCGGTACATTTCCTACCCCCCCAATAATCCATCTAAGTTTGACACATTTCCTGCTCCAACAATCCATCTAAGTGTGCATCCTGAATGTTATCTTGCCAGAAATCTACTGGGTTGAAACAATATGCAGCTTTTCCTTTTAGACCTCCTGGCTCTTACAATGATAAACATACATATATTCATTTGTTAATTAGTCCCTGTACCCCAGGGGTGATTTAACATATCTCAAAGCAGCGATAAGCAATGGCGTCTCTTCTCTGGCAACACCTCAAGCTGTTTTCACACTTCCATGCTTGAGACACAGTGTTCAGCAGATCTTGCACACTGCTACCGCCCACACTTCCCCACCCTCTGCCCCCCACTGCCATGCCCATAAGGGCTGCACTGATCTGTGAAGCTGTTGAGGAGCACATTCTTAGTAACATGTCTGGAGAACCTACCCGAAACTCATTCAAAGGCAGCAAAACAAGCTTTATAATTCATAAACAAAGAAAGAGGGTTCTGCAGCTGCTTGCTATGTGGTTAGTTTCAGAGGTCAAGTTGTGGGGCGGGAGGAGGGAGAGGTGCTGGATTTAAGAAAACCGGAACCTAAACAACTAACCAGTCTTTTTGGCCACGAGAGAAGGTACTTAGCAATGGGCTTGATTTACAACGCGTTTTTCAGGGGGACTTTCACATTCAAAAATGCTTTGGTAAATCAGGCAGAGTGTCTCATTTAGAAGGTGCTATATATCTGCACACTGACTGGACACTGCAGGCAGGTGACAAGCTCGCGCCTGCCCTGCAGCTCTCAGTAGTTGTGTCCTGGAATGACGGGACCGTCAACTGAAGACTGGGTGGTGCACTTACAGCTGGCGGAAAGGAAAATCACGGTGGCCATTTTGTTTACTTTATATCTTATTTTTCGAATGTCTTTCTGCCAATGAACATCCGATACCTACAATAAAGGACTGCAGCTCAAAAATAAAACACTCTGCCATGTCTCAAACGTAGAATAACGTTTAGTAATGAAAACTGATATCATTGGGCCTCATTACGACCCGTGCAGTGTCAGAATGAAGGGGGCCGGTACGGGACCGGCCCCCTTCATTCTGACAGGGCTGATTCCAAGCTTCCCATCGCGGGACCCGGATCGCACGCCTGGTAAAACCAGGCGTGCTTTCCGGGTCACACGAGGGGAAGAAGGAGGTAACAACGGAGCACTCATAATGTGCCCGTTGTTGTCTCCATCCCCATTCCCATTGAGCCCTATGCGGGCTCAAATGGGAATGGGGAATGGTTCCTGCAAGGAGTAATGACTGGGTCCTCCAATGTTGGAATAACCCGGTTATTCCTCATTGCAGGACCCCGGTAAAGGAGCCCGGTTTGGCAGCAGCCATGGAGCTAACAGCTCCATGGCTACCACCAAACTCGTAATGAGGCTCATGGGCCTCATTACGAGTTTGGCCTCATTACGAGTTTGGAGGCAGCCATGGTGCTGTTAGCAATATGTCATTGCTGGAACAGGCTCCTCCCAAGGTCCTTTCAAGCGCACAGGTGTGGCCAGGTGCACTGCATAGTTGGAAATCTGACACATCTAGTGTTATCTAGTGTGGAGTTGCCTGGTAGGATCATGAAAAACAGCAATTCTTCAATCTTCATACTGATTTCTTCCTTGTCCTTGAGAAATGTAAACACGTAGGTGCTTTAGTGAGCTAGCTGCAATACAGCCATAGTATGTCTGCGGTTATCCTTCACGTAACGTGTTCCTTGCCAAGCTGCAGGTGCCTACTTATGGAATGTGGTGTAGTGTTGTGTTACAGAGTGCACTTCTGCCATGTGTGTTGGCCTTGCTACTCGTGGCTCTGGAAGAGGTTGTGTTGTACCTTCCCGCATGGGATCCACTTCCAATTCCCAACATTCCTTCCCTACCGCCACCCGCAGGTAACCACCACGGGAATGCCCATGGAACGTGTGACATCCTGTGAATACTGGCATGGGAATGCCGACTCCCGCGAGAAAGAGGTTCTGGCAGACCGTGGCTGGAGGCTGGTGAGTAGTATGGACTGTTGCGTGCTTCAACAAAGACATTTATCATCACTCTCCTCCTATGGAAATGTTTTCAACAATTTGGCAAAGAGGTGCTGGCTTCCAGCATCGGGACTATTCCGACCTACGTTTGGAGAAAGGGGCTGCGCCACAGGGCCCATTACCAGTAGCCTATTCTGCACAATGCCTTTTCACAAGATCAGCGGGAAAGAGATATTACTTGTGCCTCCCTAAATCCCCCCCCCTTTCCAAGGGACAGCAAAAGGTGCCAACAATGACAAGTTCATGCACCTTTTAAATTTAGTTAGGTTGCGGGTGCCCACCATAGCTTACCGCATCAGGAGTGGATCGCTACCTGCTCTGAGGACACCATGGGCCTCATTACGACTTTGGAGGTAGCCATGGCGCTATTGGCGCCATGGCTGCCTCCAAAATCGAGTCCGGGTCCGGGTTCCCTGAATGGGGAATTACCGGGCCATTCCAAGTTTGGAGGGCCCGGTAATTCCTCCTTCAGGGAACCCGGGCCCGGACCTTCCTCATTCCCATTTGAGCCCCAATAGGGCTCAATGGGAATGGGTGCGGGAGCTAACAAAGGGCCGATTACGACAGGCCCATTGTTAGCTCCCTGGTCCCCTCGCGGAACCCGCTCTGGACGTCTGGTAAAAGCAGACGTCCAGAGCAGGTCCCGCGAGGGGACCTCGTAATAGTCCGGAGTGGGTTTAACGGCGTCAGCACCATTACTGGCGCTGTTAAACCCATTCCGCACATCTTGTAATTAGGCCCCATAAGGCACCCATGCCCCCCTGCATGAGGTCATTCTCTCCACCACGAGGTCCATACAAGTGGCAGGCAAGGGCTCCAGCAGGTGATACCCCCCACATACCCGCAGTCATTCAATCCCCTTTGCGAGGACTCCGGCAGGCAACCACTCCCTGCGGCATGTGTATCTGGTGAAGGAGCTATGCAATGCGCTCAACATCAAGCAGCTGGAGGAACGTAGCTGACGTGTCAATCAAAAGGCACTTGACCAATGGGCTACCGAATGGCGGTGTTGTAAAATAAAAGATATTCAAAATAACTATTACAACATGGTAAAACATTTCAAACATATGTGGTGCAAAAAAGGATCCCATACTACAGCATTTAAACAAGGAAATAATGCAAGACATTGGCCCTCATTCCGAGGTTGGTGGTAGTCACGGCGCTATTTGTGCCATGACTGCCACCAATAACGGTACCATGTCCGGTTTGGTGCAATGGGGACTTACCAGTCTAATCGGACCTTGGCGGGACCGGTAAATCCCCATTCACCAAACCATTCCCCATTCCCATTGAGCCCTTATAGGGCTCAATGGGAATGGGGAAGGTGCAAATAACGGGCCGACGTGTGCCAAGCCCGGTATTTGCGCCCTGGTCCCTTAACGGGTCCCGTCCATAACGCCTGGTCAGACCAGGCGTTATGGAAGGGACCCGCTAAGGGACCTTGTAGTAGGGCGGTAAGGGATTACCGGCACCGGTCTCCTTACCGGTGCCCGGTATCCCTTACCGCCCTACTCGGAATGAGGGCCATTGACCCTCCACCAAAATTTCTCTCAAGACCCGGCCAACCTGTAATGCCATGGAAACAATGGATGGAAGAGTGTTTCTCTTATTTGGAGAGATGTTACATGGTTCACTGTGGCGAGGAAGAGGCAGCAGGTATGCACTAACTGGGGTGAGAGGGGTAGCAAGTATCTGCAAGAAATCTCCGTCCTACACTTAAGGAAGGTGAGGGAAAGACTAGCATTATTTTTGAAGACCTGGTTGCCAGGATGGGCACGTGTTTTGTACTGAGGCTAAATGTGAATATGGAACATCAGAACTTCTACACACGGGAGCAGAAATATGGAGAGACAATTGATGAATTAATCACCGCTCTGCAAGCTCTGTCTGTGTCCTGCAATTTTGGACACTTTTTGAAGAGATCATAAGCGCCCAATTGGCGGTTCTCACAAACAGAGAACCCCTCACTCGATCAGGCCACACCTTTGGCAAAGACCATTGAGAAGTCAAAGAACTGCTGCTGAGCCATTGAAACTGAAAGGAACGGTGAAATACCACAAGTGTGTTTGGCGTAGGACACTCCCTAAGGATGATATAAGCGAGAGTAAGCCAGCAGAAGATCAGGCACAATGCTTCTGCTGTGGCGATCCATCGCCATATTTAAGGATTGCCCAGCGATCAAATATGCAACCATTCAGGACATTTAGAAGAAACCCCAGAAGTGTCTAGCCATGCAGGGCCAAGTTCAATGAAAGGTTGTCCGAGTGCTGGAGGAGTATGAAGAAGAAAGGTACAGCTTGGAAGATCTGTGTTCCTCTCTCAAAGATATGTTATTGATGTTGGGCTGTGACCCAAAAGATATTAACAGACCAATAGCTCAAGTTAGAATTGAAGAGGTGTGTCTAATTGCTGACCCAGGCTGCCCCCACACCGTTGCACCCATATAACTGTTTAAAGGAAATCTGGACTGGTTTGTAGAAAGAATCCACAGATCTAGATCCTCAGACCTTTTTGGGACATCATATGTATATATTGGGAAACTTTAAGGCACGCATGAGTTACAAAGATCGCACCATTAAGGGTATTGTGAATGCGACTAGGAAAGTGTGCCCCATATAAAGTTGGCAGCATCAGACCATGTTTTTGATGGCTCTCACCTTGCTTGAGAGCAGTAGAGCACTATATAAATGAGTGGGGGGGTGCAGCATTGGGCTTGGCATTTAATACAGTAATGCATTACTCTTGGTAGACGGAAGGAGGGATTTTTATTTGTCTGTCAGGTATTGTTGCTTCCTCTATTTATCACCCAATCCTCCGATCTTCCAACCATTACAATGCTTCTATTTGCCTTCAGGAGCCCCAAGACCATCAAGGAACTGGTGCTACTAACCTGCTAAACAAAGGAGGTGATGGCTGGAAGCTTTAGAATAAATCTAAACCTCTGGCGTTGCCCTGAGCAACCCTACAGACCATTGTTCTTCGCATGCCAAGCCATTACAAAAGGGAAAAGACCATATGCAAATACGGCTAAGTCCCACCCCCAAAGGTGCAGTCCAGCCAAACTGATAGGTCACATCCCTTCTGCACAAGACCACAAGCATCCCCAAACATGTTTCCATGTTAATTTGGCTCCAACCCTGCTGTCAGGCTCCTCATGGATGTTCCCAGCCTTTTCAAAGGACCTGCTGTCTTACAGAGCCTGAACAAACGGTCTCCTAAACCAGCACAGTTTCTCTTGTAAGATTGTACCAAGATCAATGAAGGCACATCTTTCGCCGTACCAAGCTATTACTCTTGTGGCTGTAAACTTTGGGGCTGTTCAAACCTTCGGCAGTTGGAAAGTGCTGAAAATAAGACACTGAAGTTATTGATGTCTCTTTCCATTAGTGCCCCTAACATCCCTTTTAGGAAGGAGACAAGGTTAATAGATATTTGGGCACAAGCAAGGCTGTCTGTTCCTTAGGGGGAGGAAAGGGATTGTGCAAAAGGTGTATTTACCCTCTGTGAGGCTCAAATTACTGCAATTGTGAGGTTGGCAGGGGAAGAAGATCTACAAAGGATGAAACATGTTAGAGGCCTACATTCCAGTCTAGGACACAAAAGCTTTTGTATACAGCACATCAACCAGCTCTGAAACTGAAACATTATACTGAGTCTGTGATAAAGTCTGACCTAATAATTCTGTACATAACCTTTTGTTGGTAATTCTAACCCTGAAATCATTTTGTGGGGGAGGTGGCAGGAGGTAAAGAATGGGGTTGTCGGCGTAATTGTGATATGCGATCATGTACAATGTTGAGCCACCCCTTCTTACATTTTCCATACTACAGGAAGCCTAGGACCAGATGCAACAGACCCGTGTTATGATCCCAAGGGTTCATTGGTTAGCAGCATGAGATACTGTGGGCCCTTAGAACGGATTCTCTGTTGGTGAGCTGCACAATTCCTAATTGTATCTGGAGGTCATGGGAAGTAAATGCCAGCTCAAGATTAGTATTTAGATGGTCAGCTTCCAGGAAGTGTTTTACTTTCTATTTCCATTTTTATGTTGCTCAGTGTATTGTTACTTTTTTACAGCTTTGGATGTGGTCAATCGGATACACAGGAGAATGTTGGGGTTATGATCAATCACCCAAGGGACTGTTTTTAGGTATTGATATTTTAAGCATGTTTTTTCATATTTGATGTATGGTAAAATGGTGTATGGCTACACAATAACAATTAACATTGACACCAGCCACAAGAAGCCAAAAGCCGACCTCGACAACGTTTGGACCGTCTCTCTTCTCCCCACTATCCTAAGGTTCTGTAACATGAGGCCATGTAGCATGTCGTCACTTACCTGGAAATGAACAATCTCTGTGGCCTCTTCTAATCCAGACTCCGAAGCAGAATCCATGGAAACATATCTCACACATGTCTAGCTTTCTCACGACTGCTCACCACCCTTGCTTGTCATTCACCTTAGCCTCCTTCACCTCCCTGTTAACTTTGATACTGTCAGTCAACCATACCTCCTTCTAATCTCCTCCAACCTCTGCTTCCAGTACATTGCCCTTGATTGGATTACCTCCTGAGTGGCCAATCACTAATTCTACATTTCCTGTAACAAAAGCACTTCCTTTGCCACCTTCACTTTGCTGTTGGTGTCCCTCAATGATCTGTGCGTTGCCCGCTCCTCTTCACACTCTGCCTTTCCTCTCTCGATGATCGCATCGCCGCCCTTGGCTTATTTTATGATTTTTTTGCTGACTGTATTTCAATGCTTTTGTCCTCCCTTTTCTCTGCACGTGAACTATCATCCCCTCTTAAAATCTCTCTGTCTCCTGGTTTTTATGTCTATTCTTCCCTGTCTGGCTGTCTCTATCTCCTGCTTTTCACTATCTCACTCTATCGAACCCGAAGACACCCCACACCTCACTAACCTAATTAAATGTGCACTGCTCTTCAGTGGTGGCTGAGAAATCTTTTTATTGGATGGGTGTATATACTTGCCAGAAATATCTGCGAGCGACCAAGCATAGCGAGGGAGCCCAAAGCAACCAAGGGGAGTTTGGCTGAAGTCTTCCCATGAAGAAAATGTTTTAAAAACAGGAGACTTCTGTGAAAAATTGTGTAAAAAGCCAGGCAGTTTGCAATAGGTTTTGTATGGTAACGCATGAAGAAATGCAATAGATGCAAGTTAGCAACAATGCACAAGAGCATTTCCCAAACCATTTACATGATGCATTTCCCCACAATATATGCCAGTATTAAAAACGTTAATGCTGGCTATGCCCATACATTTCCATAATGGCTGCACCTTTAAAATCCAGTATTCCCATATAAGAACATACTCATGTTTGCTTTGTACATAATGCCAGTAGTGATACTATATCAAAACATGTCCAGACTGGCTCCGCCAATATATGACAGTGCCTGTACACAACATATCCTGTTGGCTTTGCCGTTAAAGATCAATATGTAAATTAATGTAATGTTTTTACAGAAAAAGTCACTTAAGATACACATTTTTCTAAAAACTGGTTAAGATTTTTACTTTGGTTATACATATAATTTTTCACACATGACATTTTTAGTACAGTATTCCTAGGTAGTCCAGAAAATTGTTCATACAAACTAGTTAGACCAAAAAAACTCAATTCACATTCCTTAATAATACCTTCTGGGTGAACAAATATACTCATCAGATTTTTCACATATGTTGAAAAGTTCGCAAATCATATGTATTTTTTTGAAAAATACTAACGTGTAACACTCTACGCGTTTCCGGGTTAAGTATCCCTCTTCAGGAGTTGTTCACCATCTTCTGTGCTCACTTGATTGATCTACAATGTATAATTTGATAATAATATTTTAGTTTCACAATACTATTTGGATCATTATCCTGTCATGTCCAATAATTCTGTGAGGAGGTCAAAGAGGCAATGTAGATAAAAGAGGGCGGATCAGGAGAAAACAGCCTTCTCAACACCCCAAGGGCTGTTTCAGTTTACGGTATTACCATTTGGGTTACACAGCGCTCCTGCCACGTTTCTGGCCTTAATGGACAAGATCTTAAAACCTCATGAACCATATGCGGCGGCTTATTTGGATGACAAAGTTATTTTCAGTAGAACCTGGGATGAACACTTAGAAAATCTCACCAAAGTAATGAAATCCTTACAAAAGGCCGGGCTACATATTAATCCCAAGAAAACCAAACTGGCAGCCAAAACCACTAAGTATCTGGGATATTCGGTGGGAGGGGGGGTAATCACACCCCTGGTGGACAAAATACAGGCCTTGAAAAAATTACGCATTCCATAGACATGAAAGGAGATCCGAGCATTTCTAGGGTTCGTGGGGTATTACAGAAGATTCATACCACACTTTTCTACAATTGCGGCACCACTGACGGACGCCTTGAAAACCAATAAGCCACTTAAAATTACTCCTGAAGCGGTGCATGCCTTTGAACAATTAATACAGCTGATGTCAACCCAAACGGTCCTACACTGCCCGGACTTCTCTAAAGACTTTTTTTGCAGGCAGATGCCATCAGGATGCGGTCTAGGCGCAGTGCTATCCCAGGGGACGGAACAAAACCTTTGCCCAATCGCATTCATCAGTAGAAACTCCTGCCACATAAGATACCGTACTCCACGCTAGAAAAAGAATGTCTGGCAATAAAATGGGCAGTAGAGTCCCTCCGTTATTACCTACTAGGGCAGAAGTTTACAATTTTTACGGATCATGAACCTCTCAGATGGCTGGCCACCCAGAAGGATTCAAACCATAGGGTCCGGAGATGGTTTTTGACTCTTCAGCCCTATCATTTTGTTACAGTGCATAAACCCGTAAAGTATCAGTTAGTCGCTGATTATTTATCCTGGGCACGGAACCGGCCCGAACGGCCTGGTTCCCTGGGGGGAGTATGTGAGGAGGTCAAAGAGGCAATGGAGATAAAAGACAGCCCCATTCTAACTTTCAGACCCAGCACCCAAAATGTAACATCAGCAGGACAGAACAAAACTACATGTCCCATAAACCACCACGGGAAATGGAGACCAGGTGGGGGAAAAGATAAAATGAACAAAGGGAAGCGGTATAGATACAGCCCTGTCATGCGGTACAGTGACAGATGCCGCCATAGCAGAACAGGTTGGGATGGACAAACAGTGCATGGAGCAGGGTGGAGGTATGAAGGCAAGCTGGCTGCAGGTGTGGGACAAACAGTGCATGGTGCAGGGTGGAGGAGTGAAGGCAAACTGGCTGCAGATGTGGGAAGTGGGCAGGAAAGGCGGGTGGAAGCTGAGGGGAGGGGAGGAGCAAAGTATGAGTTAAAAGAAGCCCCGGGAAACTCATCAGGTGTCTCTCATTACAGCAGCAGCCCTGGCCGGAGACCACAGAGAAGTGGGAGGAATCCCCAGGTGATGTACACTTGGCGTACTAGGAGGCTGAAGGCTTGGCACCGCAGAGATCCTTATCAAGAGGCAGACCTTCCGCCAGGAGAGGCTCGAAGAGCGGCAGCGCCGGGAACACTACAGAAGCGGTTTCACTGACAAGGAAAGTCTGGCCGTAAACCATTTTCAAAGGACAGTGTTTCCGTGGGTTTACCCTCTTTGTTTGTTTTTCGTTTTTAAAAAAAAACCAATTTGGACAGCTGGCAAAGGAATGGAAAGCTAGTGTCAGGGGAAAGGAATTTATGTGACCTGATAATTTTGTTTTCAAAGAGGAGCCAAGCTTAAGAGGACATTCATGCGAACACTGAATTGATTCACCCATTTTCCGAGCAAGCCTGCTGAACCACATTTAAGCATCTTTTGTTGTTTATAATGAGAGGCTGTTTGAAAGTTTAACTCAGCAATAAATCATTCATTGTGAACCCTGCATTCCGACTACCGTCTACTACTTTACAAATTCTTCAAATAAATAATAATCACCTGGATGTCCCATTCCTCAGTGTTTGGTTTCCAATTTGAATCCACTTATTATGATGCTTGTGCCAACAGGTAACTCAATTGTGTGCTATTAGTTTGCCTAAAATCAATGGAATATGCCCATTATAAAAAATCTGCATATGTAAGAAAAGTGATGACAATAAGAGAGGATCATGTCCTCATATGTACAAAAAAAGAAGGTCATAGCTTAGGATAGTCATTACCTTGGTGTGAGGTAGTCCAAAGTAAATCCGTGTGCTAAGGTCACACAAGGTAAGTTGCTAATCCTTGAATGTCTATATTGGTCAATCAGATCATCAATATATATATATATAAATATAGCATGTAGAATGTTGATTTCAAACAAACATGTCTGATGGTAAATGTCAATAAATCAATTGACGGAGGATTCTTACCACCTTTTAAACCAATGTGGCTTTAAGGGTGTCTAAGGTCACTTGTGGCTTCAGCTTGTAGTTAGATGAACAAATGCTGCGTGTAATCTAGGGGAAACAAAGCCTCAAATGTGTCAGAATAACACTAAAAGTTGAAAACTCTATTGCATATGGAAACATCAGAAAATCTCAAACTGGATAGAGTGCAGTGAGTTCCCATTGTCCCCGCTTACCAGTATAATCAGGAGGCATATGTTCAAAGCTATGCCGAAAATCACGATGATTCTAATAGGGAGATGGCCGCTGTTTATATATGATGTCGTCACACTTCTGCGTGATGACGTCACGCGGTTTGAACATGATGACCTCACAGAGTGCGTATGTGTGCTCCGTTACATTGTTTAGATTAATGTCATGGTTTGTTTAGGTAATTTTAAATGGGCATTGACTCTATTTATAGTTTTGTAAAGAAGTGTGATGTCATCACTGGGTGCGCGTACATGCTCAGCAGCTATGTACAGGTAAATGTCACAGCTTGTTAAAGTCACACAAAATAATAATAAGCATATGTTTCCTTTTCAATTCTGAAATGGCCTTGCTAGTTGTTAAAAAATGGAGCTATACATAAAGATTGCAGGGGTCCTATTGTCATAAATCAAATTTAGACAAGTTGACAAGTATTCACAAAAATCTATAG
Source organism: Ambystoma mexicanum (assembly GCF_040938575.1). Lineage (NCBI taxonomy): Eukaryota > Metazoa > Chordata > Amphibia > Caudata > Ambystomatidae > Ambystoma > Ambystoma mexicanum. The sequence goes on along the minus strand of NC_090921.1, from coordinate 753,895,373 downwards.
TGAGAGAATTAAGCTCTCAATTGCCTCAAAGTAATGCAGGCTTATGTATGAGGTCTACTATATTTAAAAATTGTGTCCAGGAGTCCCGGTGCATTGGGTGCCCAGATCAATTTAGAGAAGAAGTATATCATGGGGTAAGTTTTAGAATATCATTAGCAAAAATCATTTCAACCACTGCAGAGTGGAATATTGGGAACAACCACACGCGCATTCCAATATCTCTGTGCCGAGTATCTCAATGCATAAAGGAATGGGATCTGATGAGTTTTCTGTCTTGTATCCAAGAGATTCTTCCTCTCTAACGGTTCTGTGTTTTCTTTAACTTTCTTTATGATTTCTTCAGGATAACCTCTAGTTTTGTATTTCTCTGCCATCAATGTATTCTCTTTTTTAACGTGTCTGTTGATGATATAATCCTTTTTAGGTGTAAAAATTGACTGTATGGTACATTTTTCTTAAGGTGTTCTGGATGGTGACTTGAATAGTGGAGTGAGTTGTTCACATCGGTTGGTTTATGATAAATGTTGGTGAGGATTCCTTGTGGTCCAATTTCTAATTGTACATCGAGGAAGTGTAGGGTTTCCCACCTCCATTGTGAATTTTATCCTTTCATGTGCTGAGTTGATGCAGATAAGGACATCTTCTAACTCTTTGTGGCTGCTTCTCCATATAACAAAAATGTCATCAATGAATCTTTTGCATGTAATGAGTTGTTTTGTCCATATTGTTTCAGTCAGTATCTGGTTACTTTTTAGGTGGAACATGAAAAGGTTGGCATAGGTCGGCACCATGGAAGACCCCATTGACGTCCCTCCTGCCTGAAGAAAAGGCTTTGTTTTATACCTAAAGTATTTGTTGACTAATATGATTTTACTCAACTCCAAAATGAACATTTCACAGTCATTTCGGAGTAATGTCCATTCTAATGCTTCAAGTCCATCCTGGTGGGGAATGGACGTGTACAAACTTTGTACATCAAATGAGATGAACAAGTCCCCCTCTCTGATCATGGTCAATGTATTTAGATGATTTAAAAAGTGAGTTGTGTCTTTAGAAAGGTGGATGTGGCTGGTACTATTGGTTGTAATGCCTTGTCAACGTAGACAGCCAAGGGATTAAAGATACTGTTAGTTCCTGCTACAATGGGTCTTAGTGGTAGTGTCCTTAAGTTCCTATGGATTTTAAGTAGACCATAGAAAATGGGTGTGATGGGATGTTCATTTGTAAAATATTGTTTGGTTTTGCTAGAAATCCATCCTTGTTCTGTTGCTCTTGTGAGGGTAGCCTCTATGATTCCGGCGATCTGTTGTACTGGATCTTGGTCCACCTTGATGTAGGTATTTTCATCTATCAATAATTCATTAACCTTTTCCTCATAATATGTGGTATCCATTATCACTATGGCTCCTCCCTTTACATCTGGTTTCAGGGTCACACTCCTATCATCGTATAGGTCTTTGATTATTTAATTCTGTCTCCTCCTGGTATTGTAGTTTTTGGCTCTGGAGAAATGTACTCTTTTGAAATCCCTAGTCATTTGTTCTTCAAATATTTTGATAGATATGTTATTAATTTGTTGATCAAAATGACTCTTGGGTTTAATTTCCAGGTATTCGTGTTCCTCGCATTGTATCTCAGGTTCAATCTGTGTGTCGAAGAAGACTTTTAGTCTCATTTTTTGCGCTAATCTATGTAGATTAACTTTTTCTTCGATTAGGTTTGAATTCTGAGTCGGTATAAAAGAAAGTCCCAGATTCAAGGTATCTATTTGGTCTTTGGATAAATGTTTGGAGGAAATGTTCACCACTAGTTGTTCGGCTTGTTTCGTGGCTGTAGGTTTTTTATTACCTCTTCTCGCTGTCTTTTTTCTAAAAAAAGATGCCGGTTGTTCTTTAGATGTTGAGGGCTCTTGTGATGTATGTAGTGGTGTTGATCTAGGAGGAGCACTCACTGTGCTAACTATTTTGTCTCCGCTTGAAGGTGCCTCACTGCTTGGATCACTTGATTCCTGTCCTGGTTTTCTTTGGTTTTGTGGTGGCCTTCTGTTCAGGTTTGGCTTATTCTGTGACTAATATTCCTACCACGAATATACTATAACTTGTGAATAATCCAAGGTGTCACGTCTAAATTTGTGCAATTTACGTTGTTCGATGTCCTTTTTATAATCATCCAGTGTTTTGTTCACTTCTTCTATGATGACCACTAGCTCCACCTTAGTCATGAATTTGGCCAATTGCTCTGTTAAATCCTCTATCTCCTTATCCAGTTGGTTGACTGATTCAGCTAGTTCTTCTATGGTCAAAAGAATTAAATCCAGCCAACATTTATTTAGGATTTGCTCCCATTGTTTTACAAAGTCCGAGTTTTCTTTGCAAAGAGTCAGTCTCAAATAGACTCACAATCCTCTAGGGATCCGCTGGGCACGATAGTATTATGCTACCATCGTTGTGTACAATTTTTGTGAGATTTCCCTTCTTATTACTCTCTCTAACTGTGAAATCAGTTTCTCTGGGCTAGTAGACGTTGATGTGGTAGTTTCAATTTCCTTAATGAGCCCTAATATGCATTTAGCTTCATCTTCATTGAATGCCAAAGCAGTGGCATGTTTTTCTGTAATTACATTGATTTTAGAGAACAACATTCCTTCCAAAGGATATCTTAGTGGGTGCTACTAAGGCTTAATGTGTCACACCCTAAAGATAGGGGATATAACCAAAGTATATATTCATGTTAGCCAAGTGCACACCTTTTAAGTATGTAATTCTAGATGAATTATAAATAATCAGTGGGGTGCCGGGGAGAAAAACAACCTTGACACTGGGTTGTGTTAACAAATGTAAACCAACAGACGTCCACGCACTTGTGGAACTCTCCCATCCCCTGCACACCCTAGAGTTATTGTATATACAATCAATATGTAAATTAATGTAATGTTTTACAGAAAGAAGTCACTTAAGATACACATTTTTCTAAAAACTGGTTTAGATTTTTACTTTGGTTATACTGGGAACAATGTTCTCATGGCTGCAGAAAAACATACCAGCTCGTAACATGAAAGCACGCATGCTGCGATTGATTTTACACCTCCCAATACTTTGATCAGGACAGAAAACAGAACTGTTGTCCCATTTTTCTCTAGGGAGCAACCCAGAAAAAATTACTTTCGCAGTTGGAAAGATGTTCATGACTGCTTGAACCAACTGTTCCAAATCATCCAACAAAGTACGTGAACTCACGTAGCCCAAATGGCAAGCACCGTAGTGCAAAAGTACCACATGGGGAGTGGTCATCCTACGCATGTCTCTGCAAACTTGGAGAATTGCTGCAACGTTGCGATCAGTCTCAGCGCTCCACACCACCTCCACTCCTCTCACATCGAAATTGTGTGCCACATGCCTACTTTCAGCATAGTGCTGTAAACCATGGACAAAAATATCTCCAAGCACCAAAACCCTAACCCTCTCCACCTCTGCCATCTTCAGTATATGCACCGTCTTTCGCCACAAAAGAGCAATGTGAACATCTGATTGGCTGATGCCTACATTCCTCTTTCCATGCTAGATTTGCTGTAGAACCCCGGATGTGACACGCCCTACCCGCGGACAAGCGTTGTCTACATGCGGCACGTAACTCTTAGCCAGTCCTTCTACCCTTTTCACATCACTCGTGAATCCATTCCCTCATTGGACACAGGTAAGCAGTCACACAACCATCCACCAATCACATTCAACATCTCTACATCTAACTCCGTCATCAAAATTTTGAACTTCAGATGTACTATTGATCACTCTGAATGCAAGTCGCATATCATTGCAAAGCACCTACTTCAAAAACTACTGTGCAAGTGTCGCAGATTTCTACATTCAGCTCCATGCATGCGCACATGCATGAGTATAAAGTACAGGTATGCATATTTTAATCAGAGAGCATGTGCAACCATTATGATTTCATTTAAACAAATGAATGCCACTAAATCTGCATAGCCAACACATACCAACGCTCCCCCTTTAAGTGCAAGCTGTCTGATTTTTCATTGACAAACCACACTACTTCTTACTTTCTCCCGCATAACCGATACATACATTACAACCCTCCCTATTTAGCGCGAAACTCGATTTTCCATTAGAAAAGGTCACCATTTTTTTACTGTGTACCACCTACATTAATGCTACTTCCAATGCGATCGTATGAGAAAAATAAACGCTCTTGTTTGCTGTGGTGACATCTCCCTCTGAGAGTCTCCCGATTTTTCGGATTCGTACTTATAATATGAAAGTAGTGAAATGTTTCCCATCTACTATAATGACCTATCACTTACAAACCTCTCTGCTATTGATAACACAGCTTAAAAAAACACGCATTTTCATAACCTAAAAATTGTACTAATTTCTGAATCATGTGCAACTAACATACTGCAAATAACATACAAAGGCAGCACATAGTGAAATGAAATGCACACATGCACTGTGTTGAGATATCAAAGGAGAATACTCCGACGAAATATGCAAAATTAACGTGTACAGTAACATCACTGCTTTAAACACGCAAAGTTACAAACTTCTTCTTTTTACAATCGCAGTGAAGACTACTCTCCTGAAAATCAACAGCATCTACACTGCAAACGACATATCCGAAGAAACCTGGTCATTCCACAAAAAAAAGTAAGTACAGTACTACCTTTATATTCTTACTGGTCCTCAAAGAGACTGTGTGGGTTATTTATTTAATTTGCGCACCAAAACAAACATTCATTTCTGAACCATTCTAACCACAAATCCCCATTTATTAAACAAAGAATAACAGGCAGAATGGCTCACAAATCCCTGTGTTTTTGGAACTCAAATAACATACAGAAGCCTTAGAATGTTAGTGCTAGAAAACAAATAGCTGTTTCAATTTTATACCATTACGTTTACTATTAATGCTTCTCCTCACCACTAGCTCACTTTGTACTCTCATCTGAAGCACATTGTAGTAGTATACAAACAGAAAAATAGCCTTCCCAAATCATTGTAACAGCCCAATGCACATTCACACACCACCACAAAGAGCTTCCCCATCAAACTCATGCACGCATGCACACAGCACACATACATTGTACAACAGACCAAACCATGCCTTCTTTTTTTCAACAAACCCCAAAGAATGTCTATCAAAAAGCAGGTCCGTAGAAAAGAACGCAGAAATAGAGCAAATGAAAATAAAAGTGTCCAAAGTAATCATCCAGCTGTAGCAGAGTTTGTAGAGAACTTTGGAAGAAAACAGCTAATACAGTCGTTTAGTGAAACAAAGAAAGCTTCAACTACCGAAACTTTACCTCCTCCATCAAAATGTGGCACGAAACGCTAAACGCTTCACAAAAAATCAGCTACCAGTACTGCTAACAATGCTCCTATTAATCCTGATATAGTAAAAAGAACCCATAATAAAAAAAGTATTTTAGCAAAAATGTTTCGGCACACAGTCCTTCAGAATCTAATAAGAAGAGGACCAAAATCATCCTCAACCCTTAAAACCTACCATAGAAAATGAATCCTACAAGCTCTCGTGGACAGTGCAATCCTTCTCAAAAGGAAGTTGTTTATATTAGTGTTAAGTAGGATGAAACCACTAACAAAACTAAGTACTAAACTAGAAAAGACACTTATCAATAAACGGAATGTCAACAAAAATAACTTTTTACATATTTCTGCAGGTGAATGGAGTCACACAACAACCACAGAACCATATTTTAATGAAGAAGCATACAAACAAAATTAAACAAACACACTTGCTATCCATAGCAGTGGACGAGGGTATGTAAAAATCAATAATACCATGATGGAACAAGAAACAATGCTTAGAAAAGTGTCCTCTGAAAACTCAGAATAACCTCTCGATTCGACTGATTCAAACCGTCCAGTATACAAATGGCTGTGCACGTCAATGTGTGCCATTCCTAACAAAGCCAATATAAATAACACTCTTCTGCATGGTACACCCAAATACCTACAAGAAGAAATCGACAGTATCCAGAGAAAATATTTTGGAAGTGAAAACCACTTACAAAATGCAATAGTTTTAGAACAGACTAGCAACAATTCTGCACATAGCAACCTTCTATTACACACATACAAAAAAGAAATACAAACATTTAAAAGTGCATCGGCTGAAGTACCAAACCATGTGTGTGTGTGTTGCCGCAGAACGTTTTACAAAAGGTACACAAAAAATATAGAGATAGCATACAAAATAGAAGACAATGAAGATTCCAAATGGTTTGAATTTGCACTCTACCTTTTAGCAGAAAACAAATACCAAATAAGTGAACCCCTAATATGTTGCAGTTACTGCACTACAAAACTAGACAATAACCAAACTCCTTCACGTGCTATCACAAATAATGTGAAATTGTTCCCACTACCAAAACCCCTGCAACAACTCAATTTATATGAGAGCATCATAATCCAAACAGTGCACCCATTTCAAGGAATAATACGCCTTGAACCAAAAACAGCAAAATTACCTCCCTCTGAATTGGTGAAAGGCATTCGTGGCAAAGTAGTACACACTCTAGGAGTGCAACGTTCAATAGAGCATTCTTTAATTGTCTTGGTAAATGGTGTACCAACAAAAGACAAAACAATTTGGCAACAACTGGTGGATTTACATAAAGTTAGACAAGCCTTGCAATATCTAAACGACAATAACGAATACTACAAGGAAATAAATATTGAAGAAAGCTTAAGGGAAACAACTGAAATAATTCAAGAGTCATCAGAAACTGAACAATTTGAACTTCTGGATCCTGCTGCAGTATCCACTCTTTTGGACCATTATACAATTCATACATTGCATTCCAATGTAAGCATAGATGATGCACTAGAAACTTACCAAATGTGACAAACCAAAGGGTCACCAATGAGCACATGGGAAAAAAGTATAGAAGCATGTGCTTTTCCACTGCTATTTCCTACTGGCAAAGGCGGAAGATACGATGATAGACCCACTCAGATTACGGCATCAGAATACCGCTCATTACAAATGTATTTGAAAGATCCCAGATTTAGACAAAATGTGGAATACATATTCCACCTACTCTTTGAAAGTGAAATAGCAACCCTATGTTACGGAGTTGCACACATTTTGAAATCTGGAACCCACTTTCAAAATATGTCAGCTATGCAATTAATACAAAAAGTACAAGAAAAAGATGAGGTTTTACAATCAAGTATAACAAATCTGTTTGCAAACATGCGTGGTACAAAAGAATACTGGTTCCGGCGGCACGGAGACGTACGTTGTATGATCAGAAACCTTGGACTACCAACTTGGTTTGTTACACTAAGTTGTGCAGAATATGCATGGGAAGATTTACATGAGTTCCTATGCATATCAAACAACAACAAAACCAACATAGATATATTAACACCTGGAGAACTTTGCTCTCTAGATCCAGTTAATGTGTCAAGATATTTCCATCATCGTTTCATTGCTATGCTACACTTTATTTGCAATAAAACAGTTCCTCCCCTCGGAGAAGTGCAACACTTCTTTTGGAGAAAAGAATATCAAGCGAGAGGAGCACCACATATTCACATGCTTTTATGGATCAAAGGTGCACCTAAATTTGGTCACAACAGTGATGCCACTGTTTTGCAGTTCATCCAAAAATATGTCACTTGTGAAATCCCTTCACAACGGACACATAGTGATCTACATGGGCAGATTTTACAATTTCAAAGACACAAATGTGGCAAATATTGTCGTCGCAAATACAAAAGCAAAGGACAATACTACACCAAATGCCGCTTTGATTTCCCTAGACCAGTTACAGAAACAGGTGAAGTGAACCACTTCATGTCTTCAGTTCGACATAGTGTTAAAGGTAAATCAACTAAGAACATGTATTACATAAAAAGAACAGAAGAATCAAAATATATCAATGATTACAATGCAATCATTGCCCTCTTATGGAATGCAAACATAGATGTGCAGTAAATTGCAGTCAATTCCACTGCTGTTGCACGATATGTTACAGCCTACTTAACAAAAGCAGAAATAACAGAGCTTCAAGACCTCTGGGATGACCTATCATCAGACAAAACACTATCTCAGAAATTGTACAGCCTAGGCATAAAAATGCTCTCTCATAGAGAATGTGGCGTCTATGAAGTGGCAGATCGTTTAACCGGTACTGCTTTATATGGAAAATCAGACAATATAGTATGGCTAAATCCTGGTCCTGCTAAATGTAGAAAAAGAGGTCTGAAATCATATGAGGACATAGAAACAATTGGCAGAAATGATCCCAACAGCCAAGACATTAAAAAAAAAACTATTTACTAGACACATTCTATCTGAACAGGAGTAGCACTTTGGAAAGCATGTGTCTATACCACATAGCTCAAAACTTTGCATACAAAAATAATATAAAACCCGATGAAAGCAAAGGTAGATATAGAGTGACAGATTGTGAAGGCAGCTTAGTGACAATTACCAAACGAAGCTTAATTAATCATGTCAAATTGTCATTAAAAACTCCTCAACAGAAAGAACTATATTACATGACTCTGCTACAACTTTTTAGACCATGGAGAAAAGAGGAAGAGATACTAGATAACTATGACTGCTATGAAGATGCCTTCAAAGCAAATGAAAGCGCTATCACCGATGTGAACTTTATGCAGTACAAAACAATGTTGCACCATGAACAGCAACACGAAGAAGAACTTCAGGCCCAACTAGATAAGGACACTTCCGACAGTAGTCAACTTTCTCTAACAGGAAGTCAAGAACCACTAGGACAGCCACTAATAGCAAATGAGGCAGAATTAGCTATGACAGAAGTGGAAAACACCATGTGTCACTATCAAGAAGATATAGAAGACTTAACTGTACAACAAGCAAAACTTAACAAAGATCAGCACACCATTTTTGAAGACGTAACAAAAAAATTGCACATGGTGTGCAACACGAAAAAAAAGAATGTACCTGCCAAAATTACAGACCTATACTGCTGTACGTCAGTTGTGAAGCTGGCTCAGGAAAAACATTCTTAATCAAAATCAACAGCAAGTTCCTTCAACAATTGACAAACAACAAACTGTCAGCTGTTGTAACTTCCCCCACAGGTTTATCTGCCTACAACATAGGCGGTGTCACTTTACACCGATTACTACTCCTTCCAGTAGAACACCAAAACAAATTAGACTATTACAAACTTTCTGCAGAAGCTGCAATGAAACTACGCAGAGTATTAAAACAAATTAAAATGCTACTAATAGATGAAGTGAGCATGGTCTCCAACCTAATGTTGGCTTTGATTCACCTCAGATTGCAAGAAGTACTTAAAACAAACTACGAAGAACTCTTTGCAGGGAAACACATTATCGTTTTCGGAGATCTTCTACAATTGACACCAGTGAAGGGTGAACCTATTTTTAAAACCATAGGACACAAACTCTGGCGTAAAACTATTGTCAGCATAGAAAATGTCAACCTTTGGCAACATTTCCAATACAGAGAATTAACAGAAAACATGCCACAATCTGCAGATCTCACTTATGCCAACATTTTAAAAAGTATTAGAGTTGGTGTACTATCTCAAGAAGCACAAGCAATATTGAAAAACCGGCACATTCATGCACTTTATGGCGATAATGCATGTGCTACTGATGTTATGGAACAATTAGCGCACAAAAATGTCAATTGTATGGCCTTAATGCCAACTCTTGCAAGCTGTTTCAAATTCAATGAAACAATGTTAAAAAAAGAAATGCAACCAATAACGGAAATATGCGCCACAGACAAACTAGACATACATGGTATGACACTACCCATGTGTGAGCAAGCAACAACAAGACTAAATACCTTAGAAAATTCAATCTCCAACACAGCTGGGTTGGAAAAAATATTAAAATTATCCTTAAATTGTAGAGTAATGCTTAAACGTAACCTTGACGTGGAGCAAGGGCTAGTTAATGGGGCACTGGGTACAGTTGTTGGCTTTCAAACATACCCAGGTGACAACAACATTCAGTTTGTCAATATTCGCTTTGACAAACTTTCAGAAGTGAAAAGGATAAGGTGCTCAACTGCTTGATTCCTTCTCTTCAAAGACATGTATGTACGTAGAGAACATTTTTCTCTAACTCTTGCATATGCAGTCACCATTCATAAATCCCAAGGTCTTACCCTAGACAAAGCATTGATAGATATCGGAAATACAGTCTTTAAAGAAGGCATGAGCTACATAGCACTATCACGCTTACGTACACTTGACAGTCTATTTCTAATCAACTTTGATGCAAGTAAACTGAACGCTGATATTCCTTGCATTTTGGAATACAATAGACTGTGTTCACTCTACACCCCCATCTCAAACAATATCGTGTTCCAGAAAAAGTAAAACGTGGTAAAAGAAAACTAATTCAAACAGAAATGCAACAGAATCTGACGGCTAATCCTTCAAAGAAAACAAAAGAAGCTAAAACTTCATCAATTACCACAAGCAAAGAAGAACTTATTAGGGAATGTAAATCAGGTACTTCTTCAAAGAAGGAACAGAAACTCTGAAAAAAGCACTCAGAGACAGAACTAGCTGGTCCATTCAAATTTTCAAATGAAACTGGTGTAAGTTGCTATGCAAATGTAGCAATGAATATTCTATTTTAATTGCCACCAATTGTTAACAATATTTACTTACACAGTACAGACCAATTGTGTTTGCAAATGTTAGTCCTTCATAGAAATGCAACAAACAATCCTGACAACACGTACAGTGTTCACGGAATAAGACAAGAATTGGACTACTGTGCTGGAATGGTGAGATTCAGTATAAACTCTCAATAAGATCCACAAGAATGTCTAATGTACTTACTACAAGTACTGGAAAACAAAAACATACCTATAAATGAAATCTTCCAGATTTCATACATGTGGAAACATACATGCACTCTCTGTAACAATGTGATACAGGAACAAATCCCAAATGAGTGATTTGTGTATGTATCCATACCTAATTGTGAATCCATTCCATTTCAGCAACTTGTACAGAATGCAAACCATGGCAGATTATGTACTATGTGCAATTCAGACAATCGTTCCACTTACTGATAAAAACACATAGTAACTACATAATACTTATGCTTCTAAGTTATAATGCAGATGGTACCAAAAACAACTGCAAGCTGACTGGATCCACATAGGGTCAAGCGTCACTTAGAAAGAAAACCTTTACAACAATACGTATAACCTACCACTCAGGAGCTACAACCAATGCAGGTCAATACACGGCATACATTAAAAAGAAATGTGGATGGTTCAAATGTAATGATAGCACCATTACTCTAAAGCAGAGATTGCCAGCTAATCTTACAAATGCGTATTAATCTTCTTAACGCCAAAATTTACTAACTAATGTGTACTTGAACATTACCAAAAAATCAAGTGAAAGACTATAAACAGTTGGAATACGCCAACAGGTATCTAACTGCCCAAGAGTGTATAACAACCACACAGATAAATGAATACCAAAGATCCATAACAACAAATGCACAGTTAGAATACGCCAACAGGTATCTAACTGTTGTTAAAAATCTGCAACAAGGCAACAGACATAACATTAATCAGAAAGAACAAGGAAACACTCAAAGAAAACAAAGAAATAGTTTGTAGCTTAGCAAATGAAGGGTGTTTTTAATCCGACAAGGATTTTCTTTCCCCCAGACCCAAGGATTTGAAAAACAAACACAGAAACTGACCAAAATGCACAGTACACTGGTTTGTAAACTAAATATGAGGGTAAAAAAAAGCAAAACTGTTTATTATACAATGTAATAAGTCTTCATAAAATACAAACACTAACATGCTTTTTTCTTTTATCACAGAAATTAAAAATTATATTTCCGCCAAGTACAGTATATATGGATTCTGAACAAAGTAAACAGTAAGTATAATTACAGTCATGTCATACATATTCGAATCTACACGTCTAATCTATGGCAGTAATATGGTGCAGTGGCTCTAGGCTGGGCCTAGCGTCTTGGATGTATAACCTACCACCTACACTCTACGGCCAAGCAACCAAGACTATAGGTCCTACCCAGAACCATCTCAGCATATCAAAACCATGGTGCTTGTAATTTCACTACTTATAAGTTTACTCTTGGGTGCATGGTCTGCAGCCATGCACCTAAGATGCTAGGTCGTGCACACAACCACCGCACCACAGCACACCCATGTTCACTCATAACCTCACTGCTTATGACTTCAACACTACGGGTGTATCTATAGCTGTGATATGCTGCAGTGGTTGTGGCCAGGGCCTAAAGTCTTAGGTGTATGTCATACATATTTCAATGTATGGGTGTGAAGTGGCTTATAACTCCAGTGCTTATAACTTTGTTCTTTGGCCATGCACCCAACTCTCTACACACTCCCCACAACCATCTGATCGATAATGAATACTAAAGGTGTATCCATTGCTGTGACATGCTGCGGTGGTTGTGGCCAGGACCTACAGTCTTGGAAGTATGGCCTACGGACTACGGTCTACGGCCTACAGCCATGCACCCAAGACTGTAGGCCCTGGCCACAACCACCGCATCATATTACACCCACGGTCGCTTATAAATCAGTAGCACACCCATAGAATGAAACATTGTAACTGTAGCATGTACTACATTTGTACCCAGGACGCTAGACCCTGCCCACACCTACCAGATACATAATCAATTGTATGGGTGGGATGTATGAATGTGATATGCTGCAGAGGTTGTGGGCAGGGACTACACGCTTGGGCATGTGGCGTACAGCCTGCAGCCATGCACCCAAAAATCTACATCCTGCCCACAACCACCGCACTATATAAAAACCATGTTGGCTTATAACTTTAGAGCTTATAAGTTTGTTCTTGGGTGCATGGCCTTTGGCTATGCACCCAAGACTGCAGGCCCTCCCAACAACAACCTGAGTGATGTGCGGTACTACGGGTGTATCTATAGGTCTGGTATGCTGCAGTGGTTGTGGCCAGAGGCTAGACTCCTAGCTGTATGTCCATAGATATTGGAATGTATGGGTGTGCAGTGGCTTCTACCTCCAGAGCTTATAACTTTGTTCTTGAGTGGATGGCCTTCGGCCATGCACCCAAGACTCTACACACTCCCCACAACCATCTGATCGATAAGCAATACTACAGGTGTATCCATTGCTGTGACATGCTGCAGTGGTTGTGGCCAGAGCATACAGTCTTGGAAGTATGGCCTTCAGCCTACGGCCTACAGCCATGCATCCAAGACTCTAGGCCCTGGCCACAACCACCGCAGCATGTCACACCCATGGCGGTGTACACATCAATAGCACACCCATAGAAAAAAATAATTTAATTATAGCATGTACTCAATATCAAAGTTTGCTAACACCACGCGTGTCCTTAGAACATTTTCAAGTTGCCTGCGCACAGCACGGACTGAAATACTACCCTTATGACACCCCTCATTTTCTGTACTTACAAACATCCCGAACAAGGTGGGCATAGGGAATACATCATTAACACCTACCGTCTGAACAAATACAGTTTTTCACCCATCTCTTACTGTCTGAACCTCCCCAAGCACTATGACACAGCAAAACAGTTTTCGAAATAGCATTTTGCTGTTGGTCACCACTGCACTGTCGGCGGATCCAAGATGTCGGGCGCATCCAAACAATCTGATGCAGAACACGGCTCACTCCAGCCAATCGGCGGAGACGTCACGTGTCTGCGGTCATGACGCAAGCCCCTTAGCCAATCGGTATCTTGTCCACGGAGCGAACAGGGAAGTGTGACCGCGGAGCGGACATAGATATCACTAATTTTTTGAGACCTACTTTTTGGTCATTTTAAAGAAAAGTACTGCACGGATTGTCACCAAATTTACAAAAGCACGCTTTCGGGACCAAGCCCCTGCCGAAAATTTGGTGAAAGTCCGTCCAGCGGTTTGGCCTGTAGCCGTGGGCAAAGTTTTTCCCCCATTCAGTCTATCGGACAAAAAGATGTTTTGGGACCCTCCCTATAACTTTTCCCCCCTTGGACCAAACATCACCAAACTTTGCGAAATAAATTCAGAGTGGACCATATACTTTTTTTGCAAAGTTTGGTGAGGATTCGGCCAGAAGAAGCGTAGTTATAGGCTGCCCAAAAAGTGCTCTTCCTATGGAAACAGCAACTTAACCATAACTACACAGACACTACGTGGCTGTGTAATATATATATTCAGTAAACAAACTTTGTTAAAGGGACGTTATGGTTCCAAGTAAAACCGGAAAACCCCTGAAATTTGCCGGTTATGGTAAGCTAAGCAATCATAACTCGCGCCACCACTGTGCACTGCTAAGACTAACACCCAGGACATCAAAGATGACATCACAAATGTAATTGATAACATCACTGATGGCATCACATGTCTGGCTCACTCTTTTTTCCTTTACTGATAGATCTAGGCCAGTAACAGTCAGGAACTAAGAATTCACTATGCTATAGTACAAAGTACTATATTTGTACACTTGTACTTAAAATATGTTCTTACAGTAATTCACTTAGGGTCCACTCAAAGCATATGAAACATATAGAAAGGGGAAAACACAGACTTGGAAGACAGCAATGCTTTCTATGTACGAAGATGATTAGTCGGATTATCAACACTGCCTTATAGTTCTGTTGTTTTTGTATTACTGTACTTTCCCTGGATATGCTCATATTTGTACACATTGCACTTACACTACTTTCCTTAGGGTCTAGTCACAACATGTGATAGTTATAGATAGGGAAGTAGTAGCTTTGAAGCAGAGCAATCATTTCTGTGCATGAAGATAATGGCCCTCATTACGACCCTGGCGGAAATCGAAAAACGATGGCGGAAATGCAATACCGCCATCGAATAGCGCTCGGTGCGATTATGACCCGTCACCGTAAAGTACGATGCCATTAGCGACACCGTAGTGAACGCCAACGCTAACTGCACCAAGTACGCGCACGTGCGCCATGCCAAACCGTAATTACCACCATGGCGCAACGGTACGCGAATTCTGACCCTAGCGGACATGTACCTAACGCCATCAAGCATGGCGGAAAGTACCATTCCGCCATGGTGAGAAGTACGGCATCGCGAACCAACCGTAAACGGCCCTACTGAGTGCCTGTACACCACTCCCTGGCCACATTGCACAACTCCTCGTAGGTGCAATAAAGTCACACAATGCAACCAGTGAAATGTACAAGTCACCCATGCATGCCAACGAACAAATGAATCTAGGGGCTCCAAGTGCCTTGTGAGTGGCCATCCATATTTGCCATGGCACCATTGCCGCACTGATGCAGCACAGGCATGTGAAGGTTCAAGTCCAGCAACATGAACTGAAATATGAGACAAACAAAAACAGGCCCCCCCAACGACTGACACCAGTGTAAGGCAACATTCAAAGCAGTATCCTGAGTGAGACTGCACCAGCCCTGTACTCCTGCCAGTAAACAAACCAACCATCAGCATAAGCATGTACCACACAAGTTGGCAGAGTGACTGAGCAGCCAGGCTCATCTCAAGAGGGGCCAATGGGAGCTGCAGGGCACAGATGGCACGAATACAGAAGCTATTCCAATGGACATGACCTCAGTCTCCCTCCAAGAAACGCACGCAAACACAGGCACCTGTGACCAGCCATATTCTGATAATCACATCATTCCACCAATCCACCTGGCTGACCGGCATCTGTTACACAAAAGCTAATCCCCCGCCCCTGAGCATGACATCATTAAAACAGTCATAATGGTAGCCCCTATCCCTGACCACACTGGGCTTCGTAGGCAAACGCGGCCAGTACAGAACCACGCAACTATACTCAGAAGCCGGAACCCAATGCAGATCTTCTCACAATACATCGCTCCACAAATAGGAATATGCTACATTACTTGCAAAGAAGAACGCTACACGGTTAATATCAGAATAGAAATTTAATGCACAACAAAATCACCAAGCCCATACAGCCATTAGGTCATGAACTCCAAAATATATTTCATTATTGTGGGCTGCATCCGCAATAAATGACCAGCTTCTTCTTGTGTGACGCCCTGTTCCTTCATGGTACACAGGGGCTACATTCACGTTCAAAAAGGAAACATGGAAGCGCCTAGAACCGCAGGGCCGTCCCATTAGGTAGGCACTAGTCCAGCTGAAAGGTCGATATGTTGCTCCTAGCCACTAGTACTGCGTAAGGGCATGTGGCCCATTGGCGATCGTCCCATAAGATCGTAATGGTGCTCCACTGATTAACACGAAGCAGCAGGTGTCGGGAGTAAAAGCCATCTGCAGGAGTGGCATACAGATGGCAGCGGCAAAAGGGGAGGAGATACCTGTCACCCAAATGAAATGAAAAAGAATAGTATGGGCATCAGAACTTCATTTGAATTACTCACTTCAATGATCACACTAAATCCACAGCCATATGCATGCTAGCCCACTCAAAAGGATCATTCCCACCCAAAAATCACTTGCGAATCATAACTATAAAAATCGAGGTGAAAACACTATTACAAACGAGTGTTTGTGTGCATGCGTCTGTCAAAACAGAATCCATTAGATGGGATTAGTAACGTGCATAGACACAAGTGTTTGAAGGCGCGTCGAGACAGGGAGGGTTCAACAAGGGCAGATAGACGATGGTCCCACT
Organism: Ambystoma mexicanum; assembly: GCF_040938575.1. Lineage (NCBI taxonomy): Eukaryota > Metazoa > Chordata > Amphibia > Caudata > Ambystomatidae > Ambystoma > Ambystoma mexicanum. The sequence goes on along the minus strand of NC_090921.1, from coordinate 753,878,687 downwards.
ATGGCAGCTCTGCATCACATAGCGCAGGGGAGGTGGATAGATTCCAAAAAGCCCTGTACATGGCAAACTCTCCATTAAATCATCTGTCCATGCATCCATACATCATTCCCTCATCCCGGAATGAAAACGCCTGATTATTTACTCACATAACATGTGAAATTTCCATTGAGTCTGTGCGTAATGCAGTCTGCAAAATCCACTGTGCTCCAGGCCGGAATTCCAGTGTTGTGAAGTAACATGTATTTGGGAACGTCCTGCCTTATCGTCCACTACGCTATTGCGCATCCCATACTATTCATATCAATCATTGCATTCTCGCCATGGCCCCTGTCCCAAGGACATTAAACAATAGAACGTTATATTTGCAGTCAGACCTGTGGGCGTCTCCTCGCCGCTAGCTATAAACCGAAAGCGCTGTCCTTCGAATTCCTCATTTGCAACATCACGTCGAAAAGGCATCTGTGACCGCTTGAAATCACAAATTCATCCATGTAGTGCGGCAGTGTGTGAAAATGGCAACTGGCTTCACTCACAAATGGGACGCCCCGCCCGTCGGTGAACCTCGGTACAGTGCTGCATGAGGGTCCAGCGTTAATCGAGTACTACATTCCACTGACCCTTCACAAGTTTGTTCGCGACTGCAAAGATAGTATGTGAAACAATGGGACCATAGCAGAATGAACATATGAACCAATATTTCACTGCCATCGGGATCAAATACATGATTGTAATAGCAAGATGCCATGCGTCGAATTGCAGCGTTGTGTGCGGGACGTGCTCGCCCAAAGGGGATTGCAGCTTGCACAGGTGGAATGAATCACCACAGGTGGAGGCTATACAGCCTGAAAACACATAAATTGCACACCCAACCCCCTCCCACAACCACACCCACTCCAAAATGCTACCGGCAGGACTAGCGATGTTGGCCCTGGGGGACCTGATAGCACTGCAAGTACTCCAACTTCAAGAAGAAGACGAACACCAACTACCACAACAACCGGCCGCACAGAGGAGACGCAGGAGGAGGAGGAGGGCAAGGCAGGGCCAGCAAGGCCCGCCAGCACAGCCACTACCACCACGCAGGCAGCCCGCAATCCCACGCCTCCGAGCACATCCGTTCAACCTCACTGCTGAGCAGATCCACACCCTCTACCGTTTGGACCGGGACACCATAACCGCCATTGTGGACATGACACAGGCTGACCTTGTCAGCATGATAGATAGCCCAACCGCCATCCCACCCCTACTGAAGGTGGTGTCTGTACTCCACTTCCTGGCAACAGGCACCTACCAGCACACAGTCGGACAGTTGCATGGCATTTCACAGCCACTGTTCTCACGGACACAATTGCAAGTGCTCGATGCCCTCCTGAAGCACGCAGACGACTACATCTCTCTACCACGCTCGGAGCAGGAAATTACGAACACAAAAGTGGGATTCCATGCACTTGGCGGCATACCGGGTTGCATTGGTGCCATCGACTGCACCCATGTGGAATTGGTCGTCCCACATGCCATGGAGGCCCAGTACCGCAACCAAAAACAATTTCATTCTCTTAATGTACAAATGGTGTGTGACTCCAACAGGATCATTACACATTGTTGTGCCCGATTTCCTGGATCAACCCATGATTCTATGGTCTTGAGGAACTCTACAATACCACGCTACATGGAGCGACACGCAGGGAACAGATCCTGGCTACTCGGTGAGTCTCATTTCATGCATGATAATGTGGGGTATGTGATGCGGCAATGACCTGGCAGGAAGGGGGGGGTGCGTACGTAGCAATGTCATTCCACAAACATCCTTTATTGTCCACATACAGGTGATGCCGGGTATCCACTGAAGAGATGGCTCCTTACACCACTCCGGAACCCACAGAACCAGCATGAGGAGGACTACAACCATGCCCACTCACGTACCCGTGTAGTCATAGAACAGGCATTCGGCCTACTGAAGACTCGTTTCCGCTGCCTCAGCAGGTCTGGCGGGGCACTCCTGTACCGCCATGAGAAGGTTGCAAAGATGGTCATGGCATGTGTCATGCTACACAACATGTGCGTACGTAGAAATGTGCCCATGCCCCCTGACGCAGAACTGCAAGCACCTGAAGATGGTCATGATGAGCGTGGGGATGTGGCAGCACCTCAAGGAGTCCGCGAGGCACAGGAGGGCCGTGACATTCGTCAGATTCTCATAGATTCATGCTTCTAGCACTCACGCCTGGTGGCTGATACATGGACACGGGACTTGTGGCACTGTGTGTGTCTGGAACATGCACAATATGGACTGTACGCCTATAAAGGCCTCGTACACAAAGATCAATGTCCACACATCTCATTGGATGATCGTGCATTGTTTATAGCATATGTGAAATTATGTTACACACCCCATCGACCCGCCACCCAAGTGAGCCCAACACACCCCCTCCACCCTCCTACCTCCCCCCCGAACACCAGTGTCCAAAGATGCTCATTGTCAGTGGGCAGACGCTATTGCAAGCCCCCTCTCCGGGTATCAGGGGCACCCCTGCCTGTGGAGTGCAGGTTCCTCCCAGATCTACGTTGGGGGCTGCCCTGGACGGAACTTGCAACGGATGATGTCTCTGCCTGCTCACGTCCATGCATGTCCCTAAGGGTTTGTGAGAGCTCAGTGAGCACACGGCGCACAGCGGCAAGTTCAGCACATACGTCTTTGGACGTCGCATGCAGTTCCCCCCTCAGGCTCTCGGTGCTTCTCTCCATTTGTACTCTCAGGCTCTCGGTGCTTCTCTCCATTTGTGCCCTTAGTGTCTCTGTACTTCTCTCCATTTCTGCCCTAAGTGTCTCAGTTGATGTTTCTATGGCTGCCTTAGTACCCCCACATTCATCAGCATGGTCCTTGAGGAGCGTGGCCAGTTGCTGCTGTTGCACGATCACCTGGTCGAGGGACTGTTGCCTCTGCTGTGCCATGGCCATTTGCGGTGGTGTCACAGAGGGGCTGGTCACCTCATGTTGCCTTGCCACAGGGCTTGTGGGGGATGGCCAGTCGTCGTCTTGTGGGTGCCCTTGCGTGGTATCCTCATGGTGTACGGGATGAAACAAACAGGGGGATTGAGACAGGTCATGGATGGATCCTACATCGACATCCCCGTTTTCTGTGTCGGAGCATGCTGCCATTAATGCAGTGTCACCTATGGTGCTGCTGCCACCAGAAGCAGTGCCTTCTGTGGCATCCATTGGGGGGACCTGTGGTGGTGCTGTTGTGGGCATGCTGGCTGCTGGGGTGCCTGTTGATGTTCCCTCCTGTGTGCTGCCACTTGATTTGTGCTGCTGCCGTGTCTTGATCCGTGCAGCTGAGGTGGAGGGTCTTTGGCCGTTGGTCTTGGCCCTCTTTGCAGGTGTGCTGGTAGGGGTGTCCTGGAGCTTGTCGTTTGAATCGGACCCTGTGGTGGAGTAAAGGAGGGCGAGCGTTATTAATGGGTCTGTGGAAATTGGAATGGCAATGTATCACATGCATTGGGGTGGTACCTGAGGGTGATTTGGGTCAGGGCCTTGGAGGTGGTTTCATTTTTGTGTGGATTGAGGATGCAGTTGTTTTGCAGCCTGCAGTTAGGGTGTGCCTGCTGCACGTGTAGAGGGTGTTTTTAGGATTTTTAATTATTTATGTATTTAATGTGAGTTTTTAAGTGCGCTATCAGGCCAATGTATGTGGACGTTCTCCTGGACATGTGTTACTGTTGCACTATGTGGACACATGGTACTTCACATGATTGGACATTGTGGATTTAGCATTGTTTTATTTGGCCCACCTACCTGATTCTTCGGATGTCTGCACTCCTTTCTCCATCCCTCCGACTCCCTCTATACTCTCCATTCCAATGGTGGAGGCACAGATTTCTTCCCAGGGAGTCAACTTGATGGGTGATTCCGATCCTCCCCCGGTAGCTGTGGCAAGGTTACGGTTGGCGGATAGTATGCTCCGTACGCGTATCCGCAAGTCGTCCCATCGCTTTCTGCATTGCTGTGGGTTGCGGGGTGCGGTCCCCACCGCACTTACCCGCTGTGCCACCAGGGCCCATATGGCCTTCTTGTTCGCAAGTGCCGTCCTGGTCATTTGCGTCGAGAATACGACGGCAGCATTCTCCTGGAGGGTCTCTGTGAGCACGGTGAGTTCCTCACGGGAGAAGTGGACCTGCACGCTTTTTTCGCTACTTTTCCCATTTTTATTGCTTTCACTAGGGTGGATGACGGGTTGGGATGTGTCTCAGGGTAGTATTTTTTATGGTTGTGTGGGAATTCTGATTTTATAGGTGTACGGCGTGCTGTTTCCCGTTCCGGGACCATGTTTTTACTTCCGTTTCCGTATATTTACGGTCACCGTACTTTCCGATTGCCGCTCATTACGGTGACCGCTAAGATGGGTGGCGGAATTGCACCTAGGGCGCCGTACGACGGCGGTGAGGGGTGTTTTGGGGACATTTCCGCCATCGCGGACTTTGCACTTCCGCCATGGCGTAGTGCTTGTGCCCGATGGGTCGGAATTAGCCGCACTTTGCTCCGTCGTGCAATGGCGGAAACGCTATTTACGCTATGGCGGTCAGGTGAGTCACTTTCCGCCAGGGTCGTAATGAGGGCCAATGTGTTAGATTATGAAGATTGTTGGGTAATACTGTTATTTTTTGTTTACTTCACTTTCCCTGTATATGCTCTAATTGTATGTGTTGTTGTCTGTTTGTGTTTTATGTGCAGTAATGCAATAATGTAGTAAGTGGGTTTGATTAGGTACTTATTACATGTTTCACAGTATGCAAGACTCTAATAAGAAAGCATTTATAATTTTAGTATTTAACATGGCAGGATTATTAATACTGCATCTCCATCATGTCTGCTGCACACTATGCCTATGTTACTACATGTGTACCTTAGTATATTGGAATAAACTTCATAATACAATACTATTTGGATTAATGCATTACTTAATGCATTACGTATCTCATGATATTTATTCCAATGATCCTTGACACTTTTTTATTAACATTACAATAACAATCCCTTGTACAGACTTTTCATGAAAGATAAATGTAGATGTGATGTCATCAGTGATGTCATCAATTACGTTTGTGATGTCATCTTTGATGTCCTGGGTGTTAGTTTTAGCAGTGCACCGTGGTGGCGCGAGTTATGGTTGCTTCGCTTACCATAACTGGCAAATTTCAGGGGGTTTTCGGTTTTACTTGGAACCATAACGTCCCTTTAACAAAGTTTTTTTACTGAACTTCATAGGTTTTTAGTAGCGCTACTTAACCATAACGTCCCCTTAACAAAGTTTTTTCGTTGAATTGCATAGGTTTTTATCAGTGCAACTTAACCATAATGTCTACGAACATCTGACTTCATTGCAGACCTTCCAGAGAGTGCCAGATGACCATAGGCTGGCGCGCAGCATGATGACGTATCCAAGAACCCGTACGCACTTCACAATAAGATCTGTGCTTCACAGACAGTTTGGAACTGCATTTTCTACTGATCTAGGAACTTTCAACTTCAAAATTTCCCTTGCACAGCTCCAACACCTATTCCTACTCATCCATTAACAATCTAGTACACAGCACATACTTTTACCAAAACTGCTATTTATCTTAAAATGGCATCAGCTAAGGCCATCCCTCCTCCCCAAGAGACACCACCACTGCTGTAATCAAGGAGCATGAGAAACACTGCCCCCTACCTTAGAAATAACACACGTGCAACTTTTTCCCCTGTCCACCTGCCCCTCCATATTAGTGTTTGGTGCCTCTTCCCTCATTTCCCTCCCACCTTTCGTTCTTACCTCTCCTGCCAAAAAAGAAAAATACATCCAAAAACAACAAAATAAATGTTCCTTTAGGAACCAGCTTTCACAGTTGAAAAATGGAACTAAAAAAAACGTATAGTCTCTATCTACTTTATATTTCTCTGTAAAGTACATAGACTCAATAAGATTTTCCAACATTTCCATTTGCATTTTGTGTTATACTAATGGCAATATTGGGGCGTTCATCCTCCGTTCCAGGGACTGGAACGGTGGATACCGGCCCAGCAGCCCAAGTTATCAGCCCAAGCGAAACAAGGGTGGATAGCGAGGTCTCTGGACCATTATCCCCCCATTCCAGCCCCTGAAATGGGAGATGAAGGCCATTAGAAGCCTAGGTTCCCAAAGCGGGAACCAGTGGTACTAAAAAAGAGGATTTTTAGTCCTACACTGGGACGCCTGTAGCGTCCCGGTTTAGGAAGGAAAATCCTTTTCCAAGATGGCCACCATGGAAAGGGAAGGCGGGGGTTCCATACAGGGCCCCTTTTCGCTTTCCATGGCAGCCTGCAGAAGGCAAAAACAACACCCTATGACCATATTACCACGAGCACATTTTTCTTCCCTTTCAAATCTATCCTAATTTCGAATAACTTTACCACAACGGCAGTCCCAGGTGGACATCACCACTTTAATCCTATGTTTTGTCCCTTCTGGTCATGGCCAGTAGCCAGATTGTCCGGATCATGACCTTATTCCATGACCCGGACATTCTGGCCACTGCCCATGGCCACAGGCTACCCCTCAGTCACTAAAGCTATACCGCTATTTTTTAACTACATTATGACACTTGTCAAATAAGAAAACACTGCCACATTTCCAAACCATGCTTGTAGATCCTTGCCAATGCGCCTTACGCAAGTTTGCTGGAAATCCACCCACGTTTTATTTTTTCAAAACTGTCAAATGAATGCACATACAATCGTCATATAAGCTCTGCACAAAATCCCACCAAACCTTCTAAACCCATTTGAAATCAGGTCAGAAATATCCCACCCATCGTCCGCACCCCTCACCTCCCCAGACATTATTTCATAAGTTTCACAAGTGCAATGCTCAGAAAATATTATTGTCGCAAGGGTTCGGCCATGTATTTTTATACATACGTTGATCTATCGCAAACATTTCCAATTTAACTTACCTCACTTTTCCTCTTTTATAAACATACGAAATCTGGCAGCAGTGTGCGTCCATCTTGTGCTATTCTTATCCATTGCTGCATCTGCCTAAGGTAAACTGCCCTGACGTCACTTAATCATATGCCCCGCCCCTGAGCCTCACATCACCAAACCTAGTGATATTCTACACCTTTCTCAGTGACATTCCTCGTCAGCGTAGCCAAAACACGCCCATGATCACCTACGTGACGCAGAACCCGAAAATCAACTCACATCGACTAACAACACAGCACTTCACAATTCGGAATATTAAACCGTACTTTAAAAGAAAACAACAGCACGGTACAATTTGTAACGTACTTTTATTTCACAATAAACGCTCCGAGAACATCCGACTATTGCCATAGTCAATCAAATTGCAAATTTGTTTCTTCGCTCGCGATCCAAAATGTTTATCGTGAGGCACGCGTTGTTCTTTTTGCATACACAAGGTGTTCATTTTCCCAGTGAATTCCAGTGCTTCTGCATCAACTTGGGGCTAGACCACCGTAAAGGATGTTATGTTACTCCTAATCGCTAGTATAGCGTAAGGGCATATGGGCCCTGGGCGATCGTCCCAAAAAAGTCACTGTGATCCAGGCATTGACAACTATGTTCAGCTGCTGATTGAAGAAGCCGTCAGTTGGCATCTGGAATATATGACAATCGCAGAAAGGCAGAATGTATCTGTTTCGAAAACATAACAGAAAATGTGTCTCAATACCCAAACTTTATTATAATTTATCTATTGACTTATTAATTCGGCATAGAGTTTAAATTAACGATTAGCACAGACATCAAACAATCTCAACAATGAGAAAACAATGTAGAAACTGATACACAATTCGATATGGTCATACATGACATTTTAATTAAATATTAGCGTTGAACCTGGATGAACCAAGTGGTGGTCTACATGCACCTTGATGCTGCACTCCCCATAACCACGTAAAAAAGACAACTACACACAAACATTGTACTTGTGTTTCATTGCAATAAGCCACACAGAACAGACGAATAGAATGTAACCCAAGAATAATCTTCAGATAATAATAAGTTAATTCTCGTTCCGGTATACAATCGCAGAAAATCAAACTTATATTCACCATTTCCATTCTCTTGGCATAAGTCAGACCGTAACGCTCACTCGGTTCGCACCAAAGATTCTTCGTAAACTGAATTTACATCTTCCTTGCACACTTTTGGAATGCATAACCTTATCATATCTTCATTATTACAAACCTCCTCTCATTGAATTCCTTACGGAATGGTCCCTTTCTCTCAAGGTCAAAAAACAATTGAACCTTATATTGTGTGTCCGATGTGTGGCATTCCTTAGCTCGCAACTAAAAATTCAAAGCTGGTGAACTTCACTAAGAATCAAAATACATTCTCACTTTGCAACAACTTGCCTCACCGCATCCATGACAACTCTTATTCTCATCCACGTCCATCAGGCACTGCAGGCGGCTGCTTAAGATGCCAGACTCTAAGGGGCGCCAGTCTCACTCCATTATTATTTTAATTACATTTTAACACAGACACATTAGTTCTTTATTTGCCGCACTCTGGGTGTACCACCAGCCTATCAATTTATAAACATCAAGTGTTTTAATTAAGAGTGTAAAATAACCCGAATTTGCTTCTATTTAATATTAATAAATATTGGGCAACCAATATAAACAATATAGAGTAACGGGCATTCGGAATGTAGTATTACTCTGTAATACCACAAGATAAAGTTGGGGTTGCAGACTACAGAAGCAACAATCTATATTTACAAGCCCACAATTCCATGATTATACATCTCCATCCCTTGAATGCCAAAATGCAATCTCTTTCGCCTGTACTTCAGGCACATTATATTGTGGAACACCTCCAAATGTACCGTGTGACTTTTGTGACAAAAAAACACCAGTTTTTTGCTTCTTGCATCCATATCCCATCCCATCCTCATCAACCCTCACCTCCCCAGAGATTATCTGATAAGTTTAATAAGTGCAATGTTGTTTTTTTTAATATGTTTTTGCTGTGATGTCCGCGGACACCAAAACATGGATCCAAGATGGCGGGCGCATCGGAACAATCTGACGCACTTCACGCTCTTCACCATTCAATCAGCGCACGCGTCACATGTCCGCGGACATGACGCGAGCAATTAGCCAATCAGTGTCCTGTCCGCGTATCGAACAGGGAAGTGTGTCCACAGAGCGGACATAGATATCACTAATTTTTTTTGACCTACTTTTTGATTGTTTTAAAAAAAACTACTGGACGGGTTTTCACCAAATTTACAAAAGCACGCTTTTGGGACCAAGTCGCTGCTCCTGACGCAAATTTGGTAAAAATCCATCCAGCGGTTTGGGCTGTAGGCATGCGCAAAGTTGTTTCCCCATTCAGTCTATGGGAAAAAAATACATTTTGGGACCCTCCCTATAACTTTGCCCCCCTGGACCAAACCTCACCAAACTTTGCAAAATAATTCAGAGTGGGCCATATACTTTTTTTGCAAAGTTTGGTGAGGTTTGGTCCGGGGAGCGAAGTTATAGGGAGGGTCCTAAAATTTATTTTTTTCCAATAGACTGAATGGGGAAAAAACTTTGCGCACGCCTTTTAAATGTTGCTTAATTTTACAAAAACACTGCATTTAAGTAGCACTAAATGCGGGCAGTTTTAAATTGCACCTCTCAATATAAAATGCATTGGGATTTAAGGAAATTACATATCGCTTGATACTCATTTTAAATGGAAGACACGTGGCATCATATTTTGCACTGCACCTGTATCATTGTCACATTAGCACCTCCCTCCCCTTAGCTCCTAGCCTCATTGATTCCTGAGATTTTACCATGGATACTGTATAATGACAACTTTGAGTTATCTCAGGGCTCAACTTACATTTTAACTGTGGCTCCTCATTATTGGGCACTAAGCTTTGACCCTCAATCTGGAGTTAGTGTCTCAGCAAGATCCTTTTCTTCAGCTGGCTGTCTGTAACCCAGTCTCCTTCCTCCATGGGCTCCTTTCTCCAACCTGCCTCGAAAACCAGTTGCCAATTGGTCTCAGCTCTGCAGGCATCTCTTTTCCAGTTGTATTAGAAATATTGTTCAATAATAATATTTCCAATTTCAAGAGCAAGCTATTTAAAATCATCTACTCATCCCATCATTTTGTGAAGTATGGCTTCTGTTCTGAAATTTCACAGAAAACCAAAATAATATGAGACAGAGACAGTGGTATGAAGGAAGGTTCCTTATTTATTAACCACAGCCAGGAGTGGTTTGTTCAACCCCAGACGGATTTTAACATAGTGTCCTATACTTACTGAGCAGTATCATAAGGGATATAACTCATTGGTACAAGACATACAGAATATACAAGGTGGATAATTTTGGAACTCGCTCATCTGAGCCAGTTCCCTGGTGATATCCAATGCTGCCCTGTGTGTGTGGAAACAGGTCCAAACTAAGATGTATGATGATTTCAATGACTAAACTGTGTTTATTTTAATGTTTCCTTTTTTGAAAGATGAAGTGTCATGGCTACGTGTGGAAAAAGGCCCAAACTAAGATGGATGATGGTTTCAATGACTAAACTGTGTTTATTTTAATGTTTTCTTTTTTTTTTTTAAGATGAAGAGTCACAGTTATTCCATAAGTATATTAACTGGAGATTAATGTATTGTTACAAGTGTATTCAATTTTAATGCTCTTTTTTATATTCAATGTAGTCTTAAAGATACATTGATTGGTTAGTTACTGTGTCATTTTTAGATTTTACGTGATTGTTTATTCACTGTGTGCTTATTGATTGATAGTTTATTTGTATAGCGCCTATACACAGTGTGTTTCAAACCTCTTCAAGGCAAGGTAGGGAACAAGGGAAAAATACAATGGCATTCTTACAAGGCCTTGAGACATTAAGAATGTGAAATTACTATTGTACTAGGCCTGGCGATATGTCAGATAGTGCAAGAGCTATGACAAAGATATGGAGGGGAGTGGGGGTAAGAGATGAGATAGACAAGCAACAGGGATTAAGGTTATATTGTTAACCAAATGCATAATAACAAAAAAATAAAAAAAAATGTGGAAAGACTGCGGACCTTACAACAAACGAAGCATAACCTACAGCCAAAGGGACACTATTATATAAATACCACAACAAAAACAAAACACGACAAGATGAAAAACATTACAATGAGACATTGCTTATTTGGGAATAGTGTCTCTCTGTTCGGGGGCTAAAGAAACCTGTGTCTTTTTGGAACTTGCTATCCTGCAATCAGAAAAATGGCACCACATCTTCCTCTCTTTCACCTACACCATGGGGGGCATGCTCAGAAGGATATGGAATGGCCCCTCATATCAACGTTCTTTCCATTTCCTCACAACATTTCTAGTATATGCAAAATCACCAGGAATCACTTGAAGAATTTTTTGTTGGTTGCACCTTTCCTTGGAAACAAAGGGAAGAAGCTGTTTGGAGACAAACTTCACTGCATTGGTTAACTCCCTCAAATATCCACCCATCTCCCACTACTTTAGATTCTACTTCTGCCTCATAAATATGGCACCTCTTGTCCAGGGAACTGAGCAGGGGCCTTCCAGTTAATATACATACGGGGTGAGATGCTGGTCAGAGCCCTTTTTGTTTCTTGGTGAAAATAATGCAACAGGCAAGCAGTGCGTCCAATCTTTCCCTAACTAACATTGCATACAATTTACTTTTTATACTTTTCAGAAGACCATTCATCCTCTCAACCACTCCATTCACTTGTGGGTGATACACAGAGACCAATTTATTCTTCATTGAGAGCATTTCACAGACATGAATACTTCATTTACAAAATACTGCCCCTAGGCCTGTTTACTGCCGATGGGCTCCTTTAGAGCAATTACCCCTGGGACATCACCCCCTCCAGGGCCCGCCTTGGCTTCCTAATCCACATTTCACCAATGCAGACGCTGCAGCGTGCACCACTTCGGTAGTTACACGGGAAACCATCCATCACCATGCTCACACGGCATCCGCCGACCCCCCCTCCCAGGGCATGGGCTTGCCACTGGCTCACCACCACCACACCCCCAATACACCTCCGCCAAGGTCAGAGCACATTGCCACTGACACACGGCATGCCTTAGCTAGCTAGCACCACAACCTTAAACACATTGACACCACACTGTGCAACGCAAACCCCACACTAACCCATCAGGCATTTCTATCTCCATATCAAACTAATTTCAAATCTATCTACCTGCAGCTCCTATACATCTTCCTTATACAGGAACTCAACTCCACAATTCACCCACCGTAAGAACCTCTTCCTAATCAATTTATTCCTTCCCATGTGAGCCTTACCACACACAAAACATCTAACGTTCTCCTTCCTTCCTTATTCGCCCCTTGGTGCACTGTTTCACCCTTTTCCAACTGGTCCCTCCAACTTCTATCATTATTAATGTTGTCCTCTAAACTTGACATGCATTCATCTGTCAGTATTTACTCACCTTGTCACTATATTGTCCATATGCAATGGGTATGCCCTCATGTAACAATACGATGTTTCCAATATCACGATTCACATCATCATTCACGGTAAACCACCACTCACCACAACACCACTTAGAATTGTCATGTTTGCACTACTTCACAGCCTTGACAAAGACCCTTTGGTTGAAACACGTGTTGGCTTTGCTCATGTAACAGAAACTACATGTGTCTTAAATAACAAATAATATAAAAAATAAAAAATAAGAGTAATCTCATGCAAATAAAAACCACTGTACACTACAAACCAAGTGTTGTGACTCATCATTTTCTCACACTCCATGCACAACCCTAATGAGTTACACGGCTACAAATCTGGTGCTAAGACTCACAGGGTTCCCAAACCCTCCCTTCTCTACTACAAGAAGATACCTATGCCTTTGACATTTCTCCACCATGTCAACAAAATCAATATGAAAATGCTGGAATGGACAAATCGGCTTCAGAATTGTTACTCTAACTGTCTTACAATTAGGCCCAGTAGAATATTGTTGACATATCTGGCATTATTTGAGATACATAAGAATCATCTCTGACATAGTTGGAATTAACCAATCTGGTTGCAAAGCAGACATCATACTTTCTTTAGATTCATGACCTGGAAGATGTAATTGTGGGAGAGCCATCAAAAGCAAACTTTGTGGCATCACTACTTTACCTGTAACTTTATGTTTCCATACCCCATCATATAACTCCAACCCACATCCTCACCATTCCCACATCTCCTTTTCCAACTGTGAAGCCTGGCCCTGTGGATTTGGGTCGTTTTACCAACGTGGAAACAATCAAGGTGGAATTGACTGGTGTCGATTTTGAGGCAAATCAGTTACTACTTCGGAATAACAAACCACATTTGGCCATAGACCACCCCTTTACCCTTTTGCTGCTCACCACGGCTCCTCCTGCAAACCTCCGGTGTCAGTTCCATCCCTCTTACGCAGGTCAGATCTGACACCACAGGGTCTGTTTTTCCTTTTTGTTCTTTTTTTTGGGTCCCCCACTTCCATTATAAAGGAAGCGGGGGACACCCTATGCCCCTGAAGCCCAAACATACCAATCATGGAGTGTGGGGACACCCTCGCAACCCCCACGCTCCTCATGTTCAGTATTTTTGGGCTTCAGTTTTTTAATAGAGGCCAAATTTGGCCAAATGGTCCATACAACCACTTCTTTATGAACAATTTTGGTGTTTCCAGCCCGGTATCTCCATCAAAGCTGCTAGAGATAGCTGTGTGCATGGAAAATCAACATTAACATCAGTGCTCTCCAGTAACGGCTGTTCCAATGGTGACAGTCTAGAAGATTCCATGGTTACAACACTTTTGGCTGCATGATCTGCTAATGCATTACCAATGAAAATATGATCCTTTCCCTGCATATGTGCTACCTCATTACTGGAGAGGCTACAGATTTCTTAAAACCTCTCCTTTCTCATATTTGAATAACTGAAAGTTCTATTGATACTACATAAACAGAGTCTGAAAAGATAGTAACAGTAACCTCTTGTCCACATGCATGAGAAAGAGGCAGAATGATGAGATTATGAGTCTCTTTCTTCAATTACCACAGCTCCTGTATATCTAACCCCTGTTTGCTGATCGATATATATGATGACCCATCAAGAAAGAATACTCTACCTTCTGGCAAAAGATCTTCATGCACACGTGAATGCTGTATCAGCAAAGGCATATAAACACCACAGTCATGTACTTCTTCTCCAATCTCTACTGACTGAGCTAAGAATAAAGCCAGATTTACCATGTCACAACATATCACACCTTAATATAATCACATTCAATGCTGATAAAATCACCTCATATCCGTAGGCCCTCTGCACAGTAAGTGTAGACTTTGCCTTTTCAAAAATCGCATGTACAGCATGTTCACGGAAAGTGTAACCGGCTAAGCCAACACCACCAGAGATGATTTCTCTAGCGCAAATGCTGCTGCCACTAGTGATTGCCCACATGGGAATGACCCCTGCAATACCTGATGCAAAACAGCACTGTAAAATGCCAAAGGCGTATGACCTAAAGTGGTTCTTTGTGTCAATACTGCTGTCATAACATGACCATTTGAATGAGAGAATAAATAGAACATGTTAGTGTAATCTGGACGTCCTAACACTGAAGCTGACATATTAGCCTTTTTTAGGGCACAGAATGTGTGTGATCCATCTTCTGTCCAAGTTAAAGGTTGTCCGGTCTGAGCCTCTTTCAAAATATTCAAAAGTGGTTTAATGAGCATGGCATAATCAAAGACCCAAAGCCTATAATAATTGCACAATCCCAGGAACTGCTGCATTTCCTTTACCGTAATGTGCTTAGGGGTCTTTTGAACTGTTTCTATTCTGTGATATGTCAGAGCCCTGCCCTACCCTTTGCAGAAATATGCTGACCAAGGTAAGCTACTTCAGGCTGGCAAAACTGCAGTTTTGCTGTGTTGACTTTTGCTGCTAAGGCACACAATACTGTAACCGTGTCTTTCATACAAGTATCCTCATCAACACTACACAATAGTAAATCATCCACATACTGCAAAAGAGTACTCGATATAGGAATATTATCCAAATCCATGCAAAGTGCTCCATTAAATATACTGGGTGACTCACAATACCCCTGGGGCAAATGAGTGCAGGTAAATTGTTCTCCCCTGAATGTAAAAGCAAACAAATACTGGGCCTCAATGTGTAATGGAATACTGAAAAATGCCACGCTAAGATCAATGTCGGAGAAATACTTTGAATCGGATGGAATATCTGCCAGAATTGTAGCTGAATTGGGAACCACAGGAAACTCTGCCTCTACTATAAGATAGATAGGCCTAAGGTCTGGCACCATGCTCCATGAAGAACCCTGTGCTTTCTTCACTGGAAATATTGCAGTATTACACAGAGGAGGAGTCTGATATATCACCCCTTTCTTCTGTAGGTGGTCTATATTAGTTGCAATTCCCTCTTCTGCCTCTCTGGGCATCAGATACTGCTTAACTCTGGGCAACTGAGCTCCTTTTTCCAGGGTTAACTTCTGTGACTGTATTCCCCTCAATAAGCCCACTTCATCTGGATGAGTAGTCCACAGGTGTTGTGACACTTGTGGAAGAATCTGAAAATGCATCTGTTCCACGTAACAATTAATTTGGTTAGTCCTACCAGGTCTGGCAATCACCTGAAGGGTCATAGGACAGGTCATTTGCTAATCTACACTCCATTGTCCATCCTCTAGCATCACATACTCTTGAAGAGAAGGGTGCAAAGATACATCCGCCTGCAAGATTAGCAACGCTTTAAGTTCTCTTAACTCAATATGGGACTGCATTCGGAGGAGAGCAACCCATAACATGTTATGCTCATCCACTCCTTGTACAGACACCCAGGTTGAAGTAACACACAACTGGGAAAGAGTCACCACCCTGTTTGCACCATCTTATGATCTTCGATAGTAATAAGAGCAAACCAATTAACTTGCACTGGTACCCCGTTCAGTCTATCCACAACACAACCTGCCCCCTCAAACTCTTCCAATATTGTAGATAATATGGGCAGAAAAACATAAAATGATTGAGGAACCCCGACTATCTGAGTTTTGATGGACCATATTCTCGTTGGAGACGGTATATACCCTGAGTTTCACAAATGAATCCCTCTTCCGTACAGGTAATCTTCATATTTTGTGTTCCCAGCAGATCTCTACCCAGTAAGTTCAGTAGCCACTGAGGAGCATACAATAAGGGAGCCTTGTGAATCCATTACACTAGACAACAGTGTTAACTCATCCTCCCTCGCACAGGAGCAACAGACCCTGTGTCTGCTAAAAAGTAAAGCATTTGCCCAGTCACCGAAAGTTGAACTATTGGTTCTGTTTGCAGATCTGGAATAATAATCACTATCGGCCACTGACGGTCTCTCTGTGGGCTGTCCTATGGCATCTGAACAAATTGATTATCTCCTCAAATGGAAGGCAGCCGTTGATCTCTCTGATCTTGTGACCCCTCATGCAACCGTTGCATGTGTTGGGCAGTAACAAATCTCACTCTGTCCAGGTCCTGGATTACCATAGGGAACCTGCTCCCCTTGCCTCATGCTATCCCCTTGCTAATCAAGTACAACACTCCCTAGCAAAATGACCCACTTTGTGACAGTATCAAACATCTCAGGGGTTTCGGGCATACCTCTTCCCACTCATCCACCTGAGATTGCTGCTGTTGTATGCCAGGACAGGGAAAATAATCTCCTTGTGGCTCTCTACCTCTCCCTGCTTGATTCCAGACCCCTTGTCTCCCAGGCTCAAATTGAGGCTGAGGCACTCGCCAAAACTGAGACTGAGGTGCCATAGTTCTAGTCCCTTGTGTTGTACTAGTAATCACTGCCCCTTCCAGAGCTGATTTTTTCAAGTTTTTTCTGAATCAACTTTGTCTCTCCCCTTACATTGTGATTTTACTTGTCCTTGTCTTTGGTCTGCATTAGTCTGAAAAAGTGCACTATATGTGCTTGGATCTCAACCTAAGGTTTAATCTCCAACCCAATCACCCTTTCTAAATCTGACTGAACCGGCTGTGGTAACCCCTTTTATATGGTATGAATTAACAAGGCTGGAGATCCCCCAGTCTGATCGCATGCTTGTCCTACCTCATCTCTCCACTGTTCTTGCATACAGGTTATATAATCTGTTGGATCCTCTCCTGGTTTCATACTACTGCCAAGCAATACCCCTACATCTGACTTATCTGGATGCATAGCCGTAAGCACCACTCTGATAAGAGTGTGGAACTGATTAAATGCAGCACCATCATAGGTGTCATCAGTGATTGTAACTGTGTAGCCTACTGCTTGATCCATTAACTGATTTTTTTTCTCCAATAAGCACAGAAATAGGATCTTGATGTGCCCTAATGCCAGAGATACACCAGCTGGTTGTATTTCGAAACCCATTTACCAGCTCCATCTGATCGTGGTGGCAATCCCTTTCTCAGATTTCCCCAGCCCATTTGTGGCCCTGGGACATATTGCAAATTATTTCCTGGGAGCTCAACAAGTGGAAACTGCATTGTAACTGGTCCTGCCTTTTCCTTAACTTCCTTTCGTTCATTTGTTTCCCATATTATTAATGCTGCTCTCATATAACCATAATCCCATTCAGGATCTCCCTGCCCTTCTTGATGCATAATCTAGTTGTGTCCATATATCTTTTTTGGAATTATCCAAATCTGGGCCAGGTATCATTTGATGTTTTAATCTCTCTGGCGAACCTACTATCATCTAACAGAAGGAGTGTCGATGAAAACCCCATCAAATATTTTTCTGATCATTGTAGTGGTTTGAGTTCCACATAGGAAAATATTTTCTTTCATATTCAACCTTCTCTTTCATACTGTTGTAGGTACTCCCTGTATGGACTGAAATGCCATCCTCATATCATCCTCATATATCTGTCCTTTTTATTGACTCCTGGTTTGCTTAGTAATAGCTTCTTCTTCCTTCTCCACTCCTTTGCATAAAAAACTGTGCCTGATCAAACCCTCCTTTTTGTCCTCCAATAAACCAGACATACCCACTGTTCTTCTCTCTCTGTTTGCTGCATGAGGGAGCGATTCCCCCAATGCTGACCCTTTCTTTGTTTTCTTTCTAATTGTTCCTTTAATGTAGCTGCTGTCTGTTTCATCCTATATAATTCTTTACATGGTCTGTGTAAGGTTTTTGAGGTAGCTTTCCCCTCTTCGCTGTCCTAATCTGCCGATATGAAGTCATGTTCTTTATTTGTTTTCCCTTTCTTATCCTTGGTTCTGAACTAAACATTTGCCTTTTGTCTGTTTCCCTGTGTCTCTGAATCTGTATCTGTATCGACGCATAGATCCCCAGACACAGTATTGGGGCATTGCAATTTCTCTTTCTCCTTCCCCTGGGTTCCCTGGGTGCAGTATTTTATATCCCGTGGCTACCTTTTCAGTGCCAGCATACATAGAATCTAGAGATTTATCTTCCCCAGTTTCATATGGAAGCGGAGTAGTGGGTTTCACAGTGGCATGCATTTCAGATACTTGCACATGACATTGTCTCTCATCTCTGTGCTCCCTCCATAAATTTAAATATGCAGCCTTTTTCCCTTTTCTTCCCTATCATAGTTGCCTGTACTAAAGTATACATGTTTCCCAGTACTGGGGGACAAAAGGACCCTGCCCCCCTCTAATCATGACACAATATAATTCCTAGTAGCTCGTGCTCACTCATGCAATATATTTGTATTTTTGTTTCTTGTCACGTGACTCTCAAACATAACCTCCAATGGCACCATTATTATTTTTAGATCCGTACCTCGCAGGACAAAAAATTCCCACAGATCTCTTATTTTATCACCTGAGCAAAAAAGTATTTGGTGGATCCCTTATTTCATCACCTAAGCAAAAAAAGCACTGGGTGGGTCCCTTTACAAATAATACATTCATCACCTAAGCAAGAACTGCTTGGAGGATCCCTTTACACAATCTAAATTCACCACCTAAGCATGAACTGCTTGGTGGATCCCTTTACACATTATAAATTCATCACCTAAGCAAAAACTGCTTGGTGGATCCATTTACACAAATTAATTCCCTTCATGCCTATGCCTCTACCTTTTCAACTATGTGAAAACCCAAGTTCCTCTACCCCATGCCCCTACCGCATTCCCATTCCCCACCCCCAGCATCCCAACCTCTCGGAGCATCCAGACCTTCAGCGAAGTTCAGCATCTGGCATACCACCTCTTATCTGTGCATATGCTCCCGAAGGCAAGGCACCAGCAGATGGTGTCTGGGAAGCGGAGAAGGGCACAAAAGGCTAGCAGATTCCTGTTCTCCTATCTGGCTCACCAAATATGTTCTGGGATTTAACAGAAAACAAAATATTATGAAACAGAGACCGTGGCATGAAGGATGGTCCCTTATTTATTAACCATGGCTGGGAGTATTTTGTTCAACCTCGCAGGCTACAACAAAGACTCAACAAAGTCAATATCAACAGACAATTTATACAGGTTTCATACAATAGTCAGCAGATCTCGCACATAAGCAGTGTCGGGTTTACACATTTTTATCATCAGCTCGGGGTTAGCTTAAAAATCACTTGTATATTACTTTAATTACACAACCTTGTCAGGAAGGACCCTTCATGAGTAAGGTGTTCTTCAGAAAACACAGCTTTGTTTGCAAACACAAAGGCCTTGTTTCACCGTCCCCCAACCTACGTGAACATCACATAACCCTTCATACAAAATGGATGCCAATACAGAATGGATGCCAGACAAAAGCAAAATGACATCCAACTAATCAAAATGGCAGCCAACTACATTACAAAAACAAAAGACTAGTCACCTTATTCCAGTTTCTTCCTTCAATTCCACTAGTCGCATGACACAGAAGGGAGGGGAGAACTCACTCTGAAACCTATGGAGTGGCGTTTCTTTTTTAATGATCTAACTTTGGATGTGAATGTGCGAGTTTAACAAAATGGCAGCAGTGTTTCATTATATTCTGAAGTTTAAGGTGCTTAATATACCAATACGAAGTGGAATTACAGAGATAATTGTTTTCCTACTTTTTACATGTTTTTCTCATTATACAGTAGGTGAATTTTAGGTTGGGGGCAATACGTAATTTTTCCCTACACACTGCTATTTGTTTTACATTAGTAAGACCTTCCATGATAGAGATAGAGATTTTCAAATTATTGGATTTTTTTTAGTTTTAAATACCACACCTAAACTGTTTAGTCAGTTTAACAACATGTGAAATTTAAAGAAATGCTGATATCACCCAACAGAGGTTAATGTTGGTACATCCAATGCACATTCTCCTTCATGATAGTAATACATGTTCAGGCTGGTTTCGTTTGCTTTTTCACAAAGATCAAATAAGGTTTCCCATAACCTTTAGTTAAATTAATTTATGAAGGACCTGAAGTGATATATGAGACAATTATCTTTGTACTTTATCCATTGTGTATGGGGCCTGGGCTTGGAAATCAGTGTGAACATGATGAATCAAGGCTTTTCTGTGGCCTCACATCTTGCGATATGGTTGGGGCTGCATTGAGCTGAATCCTACATCAACTCCAGCTAACACCAAGCTACATCCAGTTATATGTTTGGGCATAAACTCTTTCAAATTAGATAGAACATAGTGTTATTCAAAGTAAATGGAATTGTATGGCAAAATACAATAGAATTTCATGGTGCTCTGTTTGTTCTTTAAACTTAGCATCATTTTAGTTAAAATAAGACATATTGCAAAATACAATCAATGAAAAGTAATAACAGTTTAATAGAATACCCAACTGCATTTTTGTTCTCTGTGCTTGGGACCCAAGGAATTGTTCATTTAGGTTCTAATGCTCTGAATCCATGTTATTGAGGCCTGCTAAATTCCCAACCAATTCCATTCAAGCATTCAAGCAATGATTGGGTAAATCACCAATATTGGCCTGAAACAAGGTTTTTGAGTACAAGTGAATTTGCATTCCTTAATTGTGACTGCCCCAGAATTCCAACACTGTACGCCTTACTGAAGATACATACAAATATGCTGAAACCACCTGTTTGTTTTGTAATCCATGGACCCGTGGGCATTAGGGCATGGACAAAACATAAAAAGGGCAGATTAAAACAGTATTAACAATCTAAAATAATCCAGATACAAAGTCAGACAAACATCAGGGTTTTTGACTTTTTCTTGAAGGAGTCCAAGGAGCTCTGATGTCTCCATCATCAAGATCCAGAGGTAAGTTGTTCCATGCCCTAGGAGCCGCAATGTAGAAGGCATATTTTTCCACCTTCATGGTCCAGCACCTAGGAAGCATAAATAATTCTGCATTATTGGATCTAAGGGTTCTCCTACAAACTTTATCAGTGATAAGATCCTTAAGGTAGCTGGTCATAAGGCCTTGTCTGCATTTGAAAGTGCTAACTAATATGCAAAGACCTATTGCGTCTGCCAACAGCTGTCTTCTTGAACCGACTCTCAAATATGTCGATATGACCAATTTGGTAGAAGGGCTATCCTTTGACCCAGATTCTGCAATCTTAGTGACATTAGACATCATGCCACTATACACAAATATTTCAAAAGATTATGCACTATTGGTTGCCAGTGAAGCATTACAGAGCCGTGATTTTTTTACCAAAGTACCCACAGATTTTATTGTTGAATTTTTAGCCCTCTCTATGATATAAAGCTATTTAACATTCAAGGGTACACTTTATCAGAAAATCAAGGGCATGGCTACGGGGGCACCTTTTATTCGAAGCCTTGCAAACCTGTGCATGGTTACATTTGAAACCCTGCACTGGCGCAGATATATATATAAAATTTGTTTTCATCTGCAAGGGGTCTGAGTATGTTCTTCATGACTTTGTCACTTAGATCAACACCTGTAATTCTAATCTGGTGTTTACATTGACAAATAATATATTTGAATTCCTTTTCCTAGACTCAATGATCAAACAGGACTCTGGTGAACTGGATATACCCCAACCCCTTTGATGAGTAGCAATTAGCCTGGAGATGGATGGGGATGCAGACTTTATTCATACATCAATAATAGAGACGACTCAGGAAGTTGGCAAAAAGAAGACTGTTTTAATATCAAGTATCTAAAACAGAGAGCACAACGAACATCAACAAACTCGCTTGATCCTCTTACTCAAACATTCTTAGTAAAAACTGAGATCTTATAAGCAATGCTCATCATCATTGACGTTAACCTACGTGTGTACTAACGTCATCCTAGGTGGCAAATTACAAAAACCTACGTGCGTGGGTGATTGGCTCTGAGTGACCATTTAAGTATATGATCCATACTAGTCTAAAAAAGTGTGACTATGTTTATGTTTATTGAATTTATATAGCGCTTTAAGCCAAAGCGCTTTACAATATAACAACTGGTACAAGAGTGAGAGAAGCATATTTACAAACATGAGACAAGTCATTAGAACAACATGTAGAACAATTTACAAGGAGGAGGGGGAGAGTGGGGGAAGTTTAAGGGGGTTCCAGAGTCTGTATTGTGGTCTGGGAGTGGGAGGAAGGAGGGAGGGGGTGGGGAAGGGAAGGGGGAGTGATCTCGTGTTCTCAATGGTCATAAGTGGTATCAGTGGCGAATTTGGGGACCTGAGGGAGGGGAAGGAGGGGGGAAGGGTTAGAAGGGGAGAGGGGTAGTGAAGGGGAATCACGGGGGGAGTGAAGAAGAAGGGCTTTCAGGGAGGAGCGGAAGGATGAGTAGGTGGGGGTGGAGAGGATGGAGAGCGGGAGGGAGTTCCAGTGTAGGGGGGCCAAGAGTTGGAAGGAGCAGAAGCACAAGGAGGCACATGGGGCTGCGGGTACAGTGAGGAGGTAGAGGTCTGCTGAGCAGAGAGCGGGAGGGTGAATGAAAAGAGAGGAGGGAAGAAAGGTAGGGGGCAGGTCATGGAGAGTTTTGTAGACAAGGCAGAGTAATTGAAATTTCTGTTGTGAGAGGAAGCCAGTGAGTTGAGAGAGAGAGGAAGAAATGGAGTCTCAAGGGCCGAGAAGACATAGGTGGTCATTACGAGTATGGCGGTAGGGGCTTAACAGCACCGTTAAGGATGGCGGTGCCGTTAAGCCCCTAACGCCATATTCCGAGGTCCTTTAGCGGGTCCCAGCAGGAACAGGTGGTCTGACCAGCCGTTCTTTGCGGGACCCGTTAAGGGACCTTGGAGCTAATAACAGGCCCGTTATTAGCGCTTTCCCCATTCCCATTGAGCCCTATGAGGGCTCAAATGGGAATGGGGAATGGTTTACTGAATGGGGACTTATCGTGAAATTCCGACATATGGAGACCCGGTATGTCCCCATTCAGTGACAGCGGACCCAGACCCGGACCTGGGTTTGGAGGCTAATAGCACCATGGCTGCCTCCAAACTCTTAATGACCCCCATAGAGTATGAAGGGAGTCCAAAGAAGAGGGAGGAGCAGTAGAAGAGGTGGGAAAAAATAAGGGAGGAGATTAGGAGTTTGGAAGCATGGAATGTGAGAGGATTGGATCTTGCAGATGTTGAAGAGTGATTATTTGAAGACTATGGGCCTCATTCCGCAGTTTTACCGCCTCGGTTACTGCCGGACTCGTATTACCATTCTGCCTCCGTGACTTCCGGAAATACCACGGCATTATGACCCTGGTGTCCCGGGAATTCCGGAGGCGGAATTCGGTAAATCCCATAGGACTCAATGGGAATGGGGAAGTGGAAACACCGGCACCATCTCGTGATGGTGCCGGTGTTTCCACGTCCGCCTGCAGGACTCGGGATCGGGCGGTCCGGAATTAACAGTGGCGGCGGGTTTACCGCCACTGTTAATTCCGGACCACCCGACCTGTAATGAGGCCCTATGTGATTGGTTACTTATCATCAAGTGGGGCAACTAAGCCCTCCCCTAAAAATGACCACTATGAACGTCACTAAATACACGATGTCCCATTGGTTTACACAACTATAGGACCCCTACTTACATTGGCCCTCATTACGACCCTGGCGGAAAGTGACTGACCGGACCGCCACAGCGTAAATAGCGTTTCCGCCATTGCACGAAGGAGCAAAGTGCGGCCCATTCCGACCCATCGGGCACGAGCACCACGCCATGGCGGAAGTGCAAAGTCCGCGATGGCGGAAATGACCCCAAAACGGCCCACACCGCCGCCGTACGGCGCCCTAGGTGCAATACCGCCACCCCTCTTAGCGGTCACCGCAGTGTGCGCCTACCGGAAAGTACGGTGACCGGAAATATACGGAAACGGAAGCAAAAACATGGGCCCGGAACGGGAAACATCCCGCCGTACACCTATAAAACCACTAAAACCACACAACCACTAAAATCACTACCCTGAAACACACCCCAACCCGTCATCCACCCTAGCGAAACCAAGAAAAATGGGAAAAGTAGCGAAGAAAGCGTGCGACCGCAAGCGGCAGGTCCACTTCTCCCGTGAGGAACTCACCGTGCTAACAGAGACCCTCCAGGAGAATGCTGCCGTCGTCTTCTCCACGCAAATGACCAGAACGGCACTTGCAAACAAGAAGGCCATATGGGCTCTGGTGGCACAGCGGGTAAGTGCGGTGGGGACCGCACCCCGCACCCCACAGCAATGCCGCAAGCGATGGGACGACCTGCGGATACGCGTCCGCAGCATACTCTCTGCCAACCGCAACATTGCCACAGCCACCGGGGGAGGTCCTGAATCACCCATCAAGTTGACCCCCTGGGAAGAAATCTGTGCCTCCACCATCGGAATGGAGAGCATAGAGGGAGTCGGAGGGATGGAGAAAGGAGTGCAGACATCCGAAGATTCAGGTAGGTGGGCCAAATAAAACAATGCCAAATCCACACAGTCCATCCATGTGAAGTACCATGCGTCCACATAGTGCAACAGAAACACATGTCCAGGAGAACGTCCACACACATCGGCCTGATAGCGCACGTTAAAACCCACAATAAATACATAAATAATTAAAAACCCCTAAAACACGCACTACACGTGCAGCAGGCACACCCTAACTGCAGGCTGCCAAACAACTGCACCCTCACTCCACACACAAATGAAAGCACCTCCAAGGCCCCGACCCAAATCACCCTCAGGTACCACCCCAATGCATGTGATACAATGCCATTCCAATTCCCACAGACCCATCAATAACCCTCGCCCTCCTTTACTCCACCACAGGGTCCGATCCAAACGACGAGCTTCAGGACACCCCTACCAGCACACCTGCAAAGAGGGCCAAGACCAACGGCCAGAGACCCTCCACCTCAGCTGCACGCATCAAGACACGGCAGCAGCACAAATCAGGTGGCAGCACAGAGGAGGGAACATCAACAGGCACCCCAGCAGCCAGCATGCCCACACCACCACCACCACAGGTCCCCCCAATGGATGCCACAGAAGGCACTGCCTCTGGTGGCAGCAGCACCATAGGTGACACCCCATTGATGGCAGCATGCTCCGACACAGAAAACGGGGATGTCGAAGTCAGATCCATCCATGACCTGTCCCAATCCCCCTGTCTGTCCCATCCCGTACAACATGAGGATACCACGCAGGGGCACCCACAAGACGACGACTGGCCATCCCCCACAAGCCCTGTGGCAAGGCAACATGAGGACAACAGCCCCTCTGTGACGCCCCCGCAAATGGCCATGGCCCAGCAGAGGCAACAGTCCCTCGACCAGTTAATCGTGCAACAGCAGCAACTGGCCACGCTCCTCAAGGACCATGCCGATGAATGTGGGGGCACTAAGGCAGACATAGAAACATCAACTGAGACACTTAGGGCAGAAATGGAGAGAGGTACAGAGACACTAAGGGCACAAATGGAGAGTAGCACCGAGAGCCTGAGAGTCCAAATGGAGAGTAGCACCGAGAGCCTGAGAGTCCAAATGGAGAGAAGCACCGAGAGCCTGAGAGTCCAAATGGAGAGTAGCACCGAGAGCCTGAGAGTCCAAATGGAGAGAAGCACCGAGAGCCTGAGGGGGGAACTGCATGCGACGTCCAAAGACGTATGTGCCGAACTTGCCGCAGTGCGCCGTGTGCTCACTGAGCTCTCGCAAACCCTTAGGGACATGCATGGACGTGAGCAGGCAGACACATTATCCGTTGCAAGTTCCGTCCAGGGCAGCCCCCAACGTAGATCTGGGAGGAACCTGCGCTCCACAGGCAGGGGTGCCCCTGATACCCGCAGAGGGGGCTTGCAATAGCGACAGCCCACTGACAATGAGCATCTTTGGACACTGGTGTTCGGGGGGGAGGTAGGAGGGTGGAGGGGGTGTGTTGGGCTCACTTGGGTGGCGGGTCGATAGGGTGTTCAACATGATATCACATATGCCATAAACAGTGCACGATCAACCAATGAGATGTGTGGACATTGATCTTTGTGTACTAGGCCATCATAGGCGTACAGTCCATATTGTGCATGTCCCAGACACACACAGTGCCACGAGTCCCGTGTCCATGTATCAGCCACCAGGCGTGAGTGCTAGAAGCATGCATCAATGAGATGCTGACGAATGTCACGGGCCTCCGGTGCCTCGCAGACTCCATGAGGTGCTGCCACATCCCCACCCTCATCATGACCATCATCAGGTGCTTGCAGTTCTGCGTCAGGAGGCATGGGCACATTTCTACGTACGCACATGTTGTGGAGCATGACACATGCCATGACCATCTTTGCAACCTTCTCATGGCGGTACAGGAGTGCCCCGCCAGACCTGCTGAGGCAGCGGAAACGAGTCTTCAGTAGGCCGAATGCCTGTTCAATGACTACACGGGTACGTGAGTGGGCATGGTTGTAGTCCTCCTCATGCTGGTCCCGTGGGTTCCGGACTGGTGTGAGGAGCCATCTCTTCAGTGGATATCCAGCATCACCTGTATGTGGACGAGAAACGTATGATGTGGAATGCCATTGCTACGTACGCACACCCCCCCCCCTTCCTGCCAGGTCATTGCCAAATCACATACCCCACGTCATCATGCATGTAATGAGACTCACCGAGTAGCCAGGATCTGTTCCCTGCGTGTCGCTCCATGTAGCGTGGTATTGTAGAGTTCCTCAAGACCATAGAATCATGGGTTGATCCAGGGAATCGGGCACAACAATGTGTAATGATCCTGTTGGAGTCACACACCATTTGTACATTCAGGGAATGAAATTGTTTTCGGTTGCGGTACTGGGCCTCCATGGCATGTGGGACGACCAATTCCACATGGGTGCAGTCGATGGCACCAATGCAACCCGGTATGCCGGCAAGTGCATGGAATCTCACTTTTGTGTTGGTAATTTCCTGCTCCGAGCGTGGTAGAGAGATGTAGTCGTCTGCGTGCTGCAGGAGGGCATCGAGCACTTGAAATAGTGTCCGTGAGAACAGTGGCTGAGAAATGCCATGCAACTGTCCGACTGTGTGCTGGTAGGTGCCTGTGGCCAGGAAGTGGAGTACAGACACCACCTTCAGTAGGGGTGGGATGGCGGTTGGGCTATCTATCATGCTGACAAGGTCAGCCTGTGTCATGTCCACAATGGCGGCTATGGTGTCCCGGTCCAGACGGTAGAGGGTGTGGATCTGCTCATCAGTGAGGTTGAACGGATGTGCTCGGAGGCGTGGGATTGCGGGCTGCCTGCGTGGTGGTAGTGGCTGTGCTGGCGGCCCTTGCTGGCCCTGCCTTGGCCTCCTCCTCCTCCTGCGTCTCCGCCGTGCGGCCGGTTGTAGTTGGTGTTAGTCTTCTTCTTGGAGTTGGAGTACTTGCAGTGCTATCAGGTCCCCCAGGGCCAACATCGCGAGTCCTGCCGGTAGCATTTCGGTGTGGTTGTGGGAGGAGACTGGGTGTGCAATTTATGTGTTTTCAGGCTGTATGGCCTCCACCTGTGGTGATTCATTCCACCTGTGCAAACTGCTCTCCCCTTTGGCCGAGCACGTCCCGCGCACAACGCTGCAATTCGGGGAATGGCATCTTGCTATTGCAATCATGTATTTGTACCCGATGGCCGTGTGAGATTGGTTGATATGTTCATTCTGCTGTGGTCCCATTGTTTCACATACTATCTGTGCAGTCGCGAACAGACTTGTGAAGGGTCAGTGGAACGTAGTACTCGAGTAACGGTGGGCCCTCATGCATCACTGTACCGAGTTGCAACGACGGGCGGGGCGTCCCATTTGTGGGTGAAGGCAGTTGCCATTTTCACACACAGCCGCACTCGATGGAATAATTAGTGATTTCAAACGGCCACAGATGCCTCTTCGACGTGATGTTGCAAATGAGGAATTCGAAGGGCGGCGCTTTCGGTTTTCAGCTAGCGGCGAGGAAATGCCCACAGGTCTGACTGCAAATATAACGTACTATTGTTCAATGTCCTTGAGACAGGGGCCATGGCGAGGATGCAATGATTGATATGAATAGTTTGGGATGCGCAATAGCGAAGTGGACGATGAGGCCGGACGTTCCCAAATACATGTTACTTCACTACACTGGAATTACGGGCTGGGGCACTGTGGATTTTGCAGGCTGCATAACGCACAGACTCAATGGATATTTCTAATGTTATGTGAGTAAATATTCAGGCGTTTTCATTACGGGATGAGGGAATGATGAATGGATGCATGGGCAGGTGATTTGATACAGAGTTTGCCATGTACAGGGCTTCTTGGGATCTATCCGCCTCCCCTACGCTATGTGATGCAGGGCTGCCATAGTGGGACCATCGTCTATCTGGCCTTGTTGAGCCCTCCCTGTCTCGACGCGCCCTCAGACACTTGTGTCCATGCACGTTACCAATCCCATCTGATGGATTCTGTTTTGACAGACGCATGCACAGGTACACTCGTTTGTGATGGTGTTTACACCTCGATATAGATAGTTATGAGTCGCAAGTGGTTTTTGGGTGGTGATGAACCTTTGGAGTGGGCTAGCATGCATATGGCTGTGGATTTAGTGTGATCATTGAAGTGAGTTGTTCGAATGTAGTTCTGATGGCCATTCTGTTCTTTTTCTTTTCTTTTGGTTGACAGGTATCTCCTCCCCTTTTGCCACTGCCATCTGTATGCCACTCCTGCAGATGGGTTTTACTCCCGACACCTGCTGCTTCGTGTTAATCAGTGGAGCAGCATTACGATCTTATGGGACGATCGCCAATGGGCCACATGCCCTTACGCAGTACTGGTGGCTCGGAGCAACATTTCGGCCTTTCAGCTGGACTAGTGCCTCCCCATTGGGACGGCCCTGCGGTTGTGTGCGCTTCCATGTTGCCTTTTCGTACGTGAATGTGGCTCTGTGTACCATGAGGGAACAGGGCGTCACACAAGTAGTGGCTGGTCATTTCTTGCGGATGCAGCCCACAATGGTGAAAAGTGTTTTGGAGTTCATGGCCTGATGGCTGTATGGGCTTGGTGATTTTGATGTGCATTAAATTTCTATTCTGATTTGGCCCGTGTAGCGTTTTTCTTTGCAAGTGATGTGGCATATGCCTATTTGGGGGGCGATGTATTGTGAGGAGATCTGCATTGGGTTCCAGCTTCGGAGTTTAGTTGCGTGGTACTGTACTGGGCGCGTTTGCCTACGAAGCCCGTGAGGTCAGGGATGGGGGCTGCCAATATGACAGTTTGAATGTTGTCATGCTCAGGGGCGGGGGATTGGGTTTTGTGTAACAGATGCCGGTCAGCCAGGTGGACTGGTGGAATGATGTGATTCTCGGAATATTGCTGGTCACAGGTGCCTGTGTTTGCGTGCGTTTCTTGGTGGGGGACTGTGGTCATGTCCATTGGGATGGCTTCTGTATTCGTGCCATCTGTGCCCTGCAGCTCCCATTGGCCCCTGTTGTGTTTCTTTTGTTCGTTGGCATGCATGGGTGACTTGTACATTTCAATGGTTGCATTGTGACTTCATTGCACCTACGGGGAGTTGTACTTTGTGGGCAGGGAGCGGTGTACAGGCACTCAGTGGGGCCGTTTACGGTTGATTCGCGATGCCGTACTTCTCACCATGGCGGAATGGTACATTCCGCCATGCTTGATGGCGTTAGGTACATGTCCGCTAGGGTCGGAATTGGCGTACCCTTGCGCCATGGTGGTGTTTGCGGTTTGGCATGGCGCGCGCGCGCGTGCTTGGTGCAGTTAGCGTTGGCGTTCACTACGGTGTCGCTAATGGCTTCGTACTTTGCGGTGACGGGTCATAGCCGCACCGAGCGCTATTCGATGGCGGTATTGCATTTCCGCCATCGTTTTTCGATTTCCGCCAGGGTCGTAATGAGGGCCATTGTCCTCTACAATTGGTTGCCACTCTAACCTCCGTCAGTACTTTTCCACCTACGTCTATCAGCATGCAGGCTGGCTATCCAGGTGCTGGTGAGGTCGCTTTAACATTAGTTTGCCACCCATTAGCATATCAATCTATCATCACCTCAGTGGTCTACTGTCAATTAGGCCTTTGAAGGTCGGCCTTGGGAGTATTCTTAACTCTGAGAAATTTAAGGAGTGAGAAGCACAGTCTGCCTTGGTGCGTAGGTATGACCATTTCGTTTGTCCAACTTCATGCTTCCATGTGACTGGAGACCATGGAATCGAGCCTTTTTGTGCATTTAATACTATTTTTTAATAAACCTCTGACGTCTTCCTTGTTATGTTCATGCCTTCTGAACAGGAGTTTTGTTCTTTCAAACGATTTTGTATCCATTGTCAATTCACTCCAGTTTGATAAGACCTTAGCTTCTTGGCTCGTCCAGCCTCGTCTGCTGAGATTCACTTTGTAATTCAATTTGCTTTTTAACTGTGACACACGAGAAATGAGGCCTTCTTGCTACTGTGCAGCACTGCTCAAATGCGTAGTGGAAACATCCATCCTTCACTTGTCCATATGCATCACAGAGCCCCGGTAGCAGCCGTGCATTTATGGTTAAGTTGCTAAACTCATAGGAAAAGCACTTTTTCTGTGGTTTATAACTTTGCTCCCCCTGGACGAATCCTCACTAAACTTTGCAAAAAAGGATATGGGCGGCTCTGAATTATTTTGCCAAGTTGGGCAAGGTTTTGTGTGGTGGGATTTATAGGGGGGTCCCCAAAACACTGAAATGTACGTCCCAAAAAATTAGTGATATCTAGGTCCACTCCGCGGACCCATTTCCCTGTTCGCTCTGGACACGGCCGGTGGTTGGCTGGAGGGAAGCATGCTGTGCGTCAACATTTTTTGGGAAAGCCGCCATGGTGTATCGGAGGACAGTACAGCGGCGGAAGGGTCTGGAAAATGTACTGCATGCATTGTGTTGGCGGCAATAAGGGAGGGAATGGCTGGGGGAGTCAGAAGTGGTTTATATGTGACATATGTAGGCTAGTATTTTCTGTGGTGATTGGAGGCAGCTGTCGTAACGGTCCCATAGCTTCTGCCACAACCTGTTTGCGGCAAACTCTTTTTGTGGTGAGTGGTGGCAGGTAATTTGCAGATGGGGAGTGAATTACACATGACATACGTTTGGTGGGAGTGCGGGTGGCGGTGCGCTGCGGATGGAATGCGGTAGTTGGGCACATGGAGGCATGCATGGGTGAATGAAGGTGCAGTGGGTCGAAGTACTTTTTGAATGGGAGTAGGTACGCCTATAGTATGTGAATGAAAGTGTATAGGGGTGCAGCAGAGAGTATTTTCTTTCCACATTGTGTTAACTGTTGCAATTTGTTGCTGCATAGCTACATGGTGGTGCGCAGGTTGGGTAGAACTGCTGGTGGCAGTGGTGTGTATATTGATGGTCGTAGTTGGAGAAATGATGAAATGCATGGTGGCGTTACGTTGCTGTAGGTGTGTTCAAGGCCTATGCTGTGTACAGAATTGTTGAAGTAGGGCGAATGTTGGGAAAATGTTGTGGTTAGTGACGCAATACTTTGTGAATGGCTGTGGGTAGAGGTGGTGGAGGATGTGGTATGTTTGTGCATTTTGATAGGTGCGACCTGTGTTTGTGATTGGATGTTTTATGGTGTGGGGGAGTTGGGGTGAAGTGCTGCTACCTACGTGTGGCATGTTTGTGCAAAATGGTAGCTGCCCACATGGCCATTATGTTAACTGTTGCCATTTGTTGCTGCGTAGCGCCAAGGCAGTGTACAGAGTTGGGTAGAAGTGTTGGTGGCGTCTATGTGGATTTGTATTTGTATTTATTGATTTATAAAGCGCCTTACACCAAAGCGCTGTACAATGGAACAACATAATACATATGTCGCAGTTGCTGATATAGAGACATGCATGGTGGCATTACGTTGCCGTGAGTGTATTCAAGGCCTAGACTATTGAATACATGGCCGAAGGCTGTAGGCCGTAGGCCATGTATTCAAGAGCCTAGGCCTTGTAAACATATTGTGTTTACATTGCCAGTGAAACAATCCTTTCTGAGTGGAAGTGGGTAAGACAGTAGTATGTGAATGAAAGGGCATAGGGGTGCCGCAGACAGTGTAATGTTTATACATTATGGTAACAGTTATATGTAATGATGTGTATGTCCATTGCGGTGTCGAGGTTGGTTAGGAGTGCTGGTGCCAGTGGTGCATATGTCCATAGTGGTAGTTGGTAATATGCTGACATGTATTGTTGTAAAGGTAGTGGATTACGCAGTACTTTCAGGATGGCACATGCCACATGCTGGGTGGCTATGTGGATGTATGCGGATGGAGAAATCGTGCCTACTTTCATTGAACTTTGTAGAGGACGTGCTTTGGAATGGCACATAAGTTGTGCTGTAAATGTGTATCCGTACATTTCAAGTGGTGTACAGCAGTGACAGTGTTCGTTGATGGCGGCTTTAATGCGATTGGTGGATGCGTGTGTGCCTATTTACCAGTAACCTAATGAAGTAGAGCTGCAGAGAAGATAGTTCAAAGGGAAGAATGACTGTTCCAGTTTTACAGGGGTGCCGCCCACGTGCTACTTTGGGAGGCGTACGTGCCAAAATCTGCCCTTTCCACCACCTTGCCCAATTGCAATGGCAGTGTGGGGATTAGCCTATCAGGTAGTGTGGGTGTGGTTAACAGGAAGGGGATGTGGAAAAGTCGCACATTGTACTCAGCATACTGAGGGTGGCTGACATGACAAAATGTATTGTGTTTACTGTAGGTGATCCCTTTGTAAATAGATCTGCACAACTATGCCCTGCAAAGAAACTTTGATGGCAATTTTGGTTTGGAAGGAGTGGACGCATTGTGGAATGTTATGCATGAGTGCCATTTCGTTGATATGCATGCATTTTGCAAAGACCTCGCCACGTTTCCAGTAGTAGATGTTATCGTAATTAATTACGGTGGCATGCATATGGGTTACCTGTCTTGCTTACATTTGTTCCATAGACTGAGGAGGTTGCTGGATGTCGTGAGGACGCTTTTTCCCACTGCGAGGGTGCTTTTCTCCTTTTCTCATCTATAATATCGCAAAGAGTATGACCTACTGCTCATGGATGTTGTTCCGAGCCAGACGAAGGAAGGCGTCTCATCAACAGACGCATGTACACTTTTTTGTCGGCTCGTGGAATGTTCTTCTGCAACAATGACTTTATTACTTGTGGAAATGCAGAGTTTTTTCAAGAAAATGGCATTTTGTTGTCATCCATTGGCAATGCAGTTTTGTTTGTTCGTCTACAGGATGAGGTGAAGAGTTTACTGAACTAATGTGTGTAGAAGAAAACACAAAAGCTACTAAAACAGACAAAAAAAGGTGTTTTTGTAGAAGGATATACACACAAAAAAACAGATACTTTTAAGAGTCGCCCCTTACTACGAACTCCCCCTGCCCAGGTTGCACATTATTCCCCCATGCCTGCATGCAGCACGAAAGACACATGCAGGGATTTTGCGGGTGGTGGCCACGAAAATGGAACTGTGGGGATTGTCCAGTGAGTTGCTTAGGATGTGCAGCAATAGGAACAGGGACTCCAGCTGCACTGGGGACTGGCCCTCGACGTACTTGGGGACCTACATGTGCCACATTTGACGCTCCTCACCATGCTGGCCTATGGAAATGGGACTGTAGTGATTGTCCTATCATGTGCTGCTCAGGGTGTGCATCAGAGGAAAGCGCGCCAATAGGAAGAAGGAATCCTCCAGCTTTACAGGGGCATGGCCCTGGCAGTACTTGGAGAAAGGCACGTGGCACATTCTGTGTTTGTGAGCATGCTGGCCAATAGAAATGGGACTGTGGCCTTTGGCAATCAGGTGTTTTGGGTGTGCGTCACATGAAACAGAGGCATTCACTTTCCCAATTACTTTGTGTACTGCAGTTGGCAAACATGGCAAGATGTAAATTTTTCATCGTGGGTGATGGCTTTGTGGAAAATCTGTGCGTGTAAGCCCTCCAAGAAGACATGTCTGTTAATTTCGGTTAGGAGGGAGTGGACGCTTTGTGGAGTAGTGTCGAAACGTGCTGTTTCGGCGGACTGCTTCTAGAATGTCGACACGCGTGGCCTCTTCGTCAACTGTACATGTATTGATCGTGCACTTTGGAGCCTTCTTTTTTGGGGTACATGCCTTGTTCCCATGTGTTCCGTCAACTGAAAATTATGATGAAAGCAGTGCAGTGCTTTTTTCCTCCTGCCAAGGTGCTTTTCTCATGTATACCCCCGAGAATAGTGTGGAAGTATTCCAATGATTCCTGTCGCCAGCCAGAGGTTGGAAGGGGTCTCATCAACAGAAGCATGTGTGACTTCTTAAGTGCTGCTGGGATAATCTACTGTGAGAATGAGAACATCGGTTCGCGGTACATACACCTTTTCATGACAAATGGCATGTCTTTGTTATAAAGTGTCAAAGAAGTGTTGTTTTTCAATCTACACACTGCACTGATGAGCCTATTATAAGAATGTGAAAACACACATTTACATATAAAAACAGCAAAAACAGTGTTTCTAGGGAAGCACCAAAGGTTCTTTTCTGAGCCAGAACAACTAACGACGTCCACCCCCCTGGTTCAAAGTTATTCACCCACTCATGCGTGCGCCCAGCACGAAAAGTCTGCAAAGTTATAATGGCAATGGTAGCTACTTCTTACATGTTTCACAGTACCCCACACTCTACAACGAATGCATTAATATTGTCACTATATAACATGGAAAGATTTTGAATTTACACTTCCTTGAGCCATGGTGCAGACAATGGCTACGTTTGCACATGAGTTCCTTCATATACACTGAAAAAGTGTGTAATACTATGGTGTGTATAGCTTTGCATTCCTCCATGGCATACTTCTCTCATGATAGTTCTTCCAATATTCTTTTATAGTTTTCTGCCACCTTTACAATAACAATTCCTTGAGGAGGCTTCCTATGAAAAGTAAATGCACATATGATGTCATGAGTGATGTCATGAATGAGAATTGTGATGCCATCTTTGATGTCATGGATGTTAGTCCTTGCAGTGCACACTGGTGGCACGAGTTATGGTTACTTAGCTTACCATAACTGTTGAATTTCTATGGTTGTTTAGCTTACCATAACTGTCGAATTGCGTGGGTTCTTCGGTTTTACCTGTAACCATAACGTCCCTGTAACACTGTTTTTCCATCGAATTGCATAGGTTTTTGCTAGTGCAACTTAACCATAACGTCCCTTTAACAAGGGTACAGTCCTGGATACAGTACTCTAAGCGCTTTCCGGACTGTCGCTCTACAGTTATTGAACAGTGCTTTGTCATGAGCAGTGTTAACTGTAGTAAGACCAGCATATCCTACCCTTGTCCACAAGTCATCAGCTCTCTCTCACCAAGTATGGCGATCACGAGACCCTTAATGTCTCCTATAGATAACCTGTTTCCTCCCATAATTATTTCTAACTCATGTATCCATTTCCCTGCGCCAGAAGTTAAACTCAGGAGTTTACACCTTAAATTATCCTTATCCATCTGGGGCCATGGTTTATACTGTGGTCTGGTCCCTCCTTTCTCTAACAAGGGAACCTGTGAAGCCCCAAACTCATTCTCATCTCTCATCATTTGTCCACCGCAGGGACAATATTCCCACATCGCCTTCTTCCTGGTAACTATCTTAATCTGCTCACATAAAGAGGCGACTCCCCCCTCTCACCATGGAGTTGCCGTTTAGGTCGGTCTGACTATTTCAAGGGTTCTGATGCCCTTATTACAGGTACATTTAAATGTGACCATCTGACTTCTTTCTTCATTGAAAAACATCCTTCAGGACCACATACATTCCCTCTCTCTTCCCTATGGAAGGTGTCTCTGTCTTCGTCTGACATTTCTTGTGCCCAACTCGAGTAACTTCTCTCCTCATCATCTCTATTCAGAGTCAGTCTATCTAGAGACAAGACCTTTTGCCTCGTACTACATGAGGCTCCCTCTGTGTCATATAGCTGAGTTCTCTCAAGTCGATCATTTTTTCCCTTCCCTTTTGACTCTTTCTGAGCTTTCATGTCATGATATACTTTATCGAACGCTTCCCCAATGCTCCTAGAGTCAAACTAATCTTCTAGATTTACTCTTGACGGGCCTGGTAATGACTGGTATTCTGGGAAGAATTCCTCTATGTCCTCCCATGCTACTTGCAGTTCAGGATCTCTTATCTCCTTTTCCAGGTGATCAAGATCGCGTGCTCTTTGCCCTCTTTTACGTTCCATATCATCGCCAAATTCTCTTTGTTTCCTTGCTTCCTCTCTGACTCTGTCTTCCTCTTTTTTTTCACATTCCTTCTTTCGTTTGCTCCTCGGATCTCCTCATCCTTTCATCTCTGTATTCTCTTATCCCTTAACTTCTGTTCCTCTTCTTCTATTCTTTTTTTGTTCTAGCCTTTCCTGCTCATCGATCACTCTCTTTCTGTTGTCACGTTTTCTTTGCTCTTCTGCTCTCTCTTGTTTTTTTGACTGATCCTCTTGCTATAATTGCTCTCTTCTTTGCCTATCCTTCCTTTTTTCTCCTTTGTCTTTCAATTGTTCCTCCCTTTCTTTATCTTTTTTATCTTGCTCATCTTGATCTTCCTTGGTCTTACATCCTCAATACCTTTACCATCGAGTTTGAGCAAAATCTGGCCACCCATCCATTCGTTCTGTAAGAGCGCTATCTCATCAGTTTTGTCTCTTTCTCCCTTCCATCTCTTTATTTATCTTCCTATATCTAGAGATGTGCTTGATCAATCGCTTCTCTCTTTATCGTGTCTCTCCTTGTCCCTTGGGACTTTAGAGATTACATCTCTCTCCTACTTTTCTCTGGAACCTCATCACTACTTTGCATAGGTGACTCATATGCCGGGTTTCTTTATCCTGTCGCTGCCTTTAGTTCCCTCAATGGGTATAACCCATCATCTTTCTTGTTCTCATCTTCTACTTCGGTGGGGGGAACAGAGGGCTCCTCACCCCCCTCTTTGCATACATTAAGTTTCCAATCTACAGGAGGTGGTTCATCTCGCTCCTCCTGGTACATTTTCCAGAGCTCTAAGCTCGCTAGGCGCTTGTCTAGCTTTTTTCCTGTGTATGCTGCATGCAAATATATAGTCATATGCTGCAGGACTGCCTTCGATAGTGACCCTCCTTGTGGCCATGGCATAAACATTTTATCTGTGGTTCCTTTAACCCATTCCGCACTGCACTGTCTAAGCTTAGGTGCATGTTTCGGCAACTGCTTGCAGAGATGCACAAGTGGATAATATCCTCCATTCTCAACTCGTCCACTCTTAACCTGTTTGACACTCGTTTGTTTTTAATCACAGATTTAAAAGGTTAAGTTTCAGAAAATAATAAAATGTGAGCGAGCAACAATCGTCACAAGCTGCAATCCCATCAATCACAATTTCTACTTTAATCTTGCTAAAAAACAACCATCAAGTTCAATTTTAAAAAAGATACATTTTTTCTGTTTATGACATCATCATTTTTCAAAACCACATAAAACAAACAGACAAACTCAACCGGTCACATACATCTTCTACGATCTTCTCTTTAAGACTCGTCTTGCCCTCTAAAATACTTCATACGTAGTGTAAATTAACCTCTTTAGATTCACCTTTAATCAAATCTGTTTTCCACGTGTTCTGCTACGGGACTCTAGGTTCAATTTCTTCTGTTACGTTTGTAAAAAACGCAGGCCAGGGAGTATTCTCTTATCGTGGCTCTATCAGGATTTACTTATTGCTTGGCCACACTCAAGTCAATATCTCATTCCCCATACATATATTACACTCTTACTCTCAAGTTATGTTTTATCCTGCCACCCTCCATTACTCACTTTGTTTCTTCACTCATCACCCATGCTTTTGCCAAATCACAGTTCTTTTTACTCACCGCTATCATTTTCGTCTTCCGACTCTCGGGATAGTCTGCTTTTTTTACCACCTCTTCAACCTTCTGATCGATCCGCTTCTCGTAGACGTGGGAGGGGATTCTATGGAAACTAGGGGACCCGTCACATCCAACTTGCAAGACTTTTCAAATTACACTAACCACTATCTACGGGGAGCTTCACGTCCTTTCAACCGAATGGCAAAGGTCGCCTGATATTGCCAGGACTCTAAAGTTTACTCATGCCAATGGCTCTGAACCATCCTCTCGGCTAGCAAGTCAACTGGATGTACCCCAGCCCCTTTGATGAGTAGCAATTACCCTGGAGATGGATGGGGATGCAGACTTCATTCATACATCAATAACAGAGACGACTCAGGAAGTTGGCAAAAGGAAGACTGTTTTAATATCAAGTATCTAAAACAGGGAGCATAAAGAACATCAACACACTTGCTCGATCCTCTTACTCAAACATTCTTCGTAAAAATTGAGTTCTTATAAGCAATACTCTTCATCAATGATGTTAACCTACGTGTGTAGTAACGTCATCCTATGTGGCAAACTACAAAAACCTACGTGCATGGGTGATTGGCTCTGTATGAACATCTAAGTATATGATCCATACTAGTCTAAAAAAGTGTGACTATGTGATTGGTTACTTATCATCAGGTGGGGCAACTAAGCCCTCCCCTAAAAATGACCACTATGAACGTCACTATATACACAACGTCCCATTGGTTTACACCACTATCGGACCCCTAATTACACGGTCCTCTACAATTGGTTGGCACTCTAACCTCCGTCAGTACTTTTCCACCCACGTCTAGCAGCATGAAGGCTGGCCATCCAGGTGCTGGTGAGGTCGCTTTAACATGAGCTTCCCACCAATTAGCATATCAATCTATCATCACCTCAGTGGTCTGCTGTCAATTAGAAGCTCGGCCTTGGGAGTGTTCTTGGCTCTGAGAAATGTAGGGAGTGAGAAGCACGGTCTGCCTTCATGCGTAGGTGTGACAATTTCGTTCGTCCAACTTCATGCTTCCATGTGACTGGAGACTACGGAATCGAGCCTTTACGTGCATTTAATACTATTTTTTAATAAACCTCTGACGTCTTCCTTGTTATGTTCATGCCTTCTGAACAGGAGTTTTGTTCTTTCATACGAATTTGTATCCAATATCAGTTCACTCCAGTTTGATAAGACCTTGGCTTCTTGGCTCGTCCAGCCTCATCTGCTGAGATTCACTTTGTAATTCAATTTGCTTTTTAACTGTGACCCACGAGAAATGAGGCCTTCTTGATACTGTCCAGCACTGCTATAATGCGTAGTGGAAACATCCATCCTTCACTTGTCCATATGCATACATATATATATTGGCCCTTGCCGCAATTTATTCACTACAAAGCCAGCCTTAAGATTACTTAGTCTGATTGCGTTTAAACATTTTTTTTTTTTTTTTTTTATTGAAACACCAGCCTGATATGCCTCAATGCAAGCATTTGCCATCAGACTTTTATTACAATGTATCCATATATACCAAAATTCCAAAATTCTCTAAAACAATAACTGTTTCATGGATCCACCTTAGATGGTCCAAAATAAGGAAATCTTGTTTCAATTGAGTTTCTTTTGCATTTGTAAACATTTAAAATGACTCAATGGGCCTCATTACGAGTCCGGCGGTAACCTGCCGTTTTTTTTGGCTCGGTTACCGCCAGACTCGAATTACCATTCCGCCTCCATGATTCCCGGAATTACCGGGGCATTACAACCCCGGTGACCCGGGAATTCCGGAGGCAGAATTTGGTAAATCCCCATTCCCATTGAGTCCGATAGGACTCAATGGGAATGGAGACCATGGAAACACTGGCACCATCTCGTGGTTGTGTCGGTGTTTCCACGTCTGGTCTGCCTGCAGGCGGGCGGTGTTACACCCACCAGGTCAGACCTGGCGGGAATGACACCTCCGCCTGCAGTACTCCGAATCACCCGTTATGGAAATAACGGTGACAGCGGGTTTACCGCCACCGTTATTTCCATACCGGGTGACTCGTAATGAGGCCCAATGTCTTCATATGTTTCTGTGGCATAAGCTTCTTCACCTTTATCCCAAGATGTCACTTATCCTTGATAATTTCTTGATGCCTTATAGAATATCTGTATTCTCTGATCTCAGCATCTCTTCTAGGTACATCATCTCAGCTCTGTGTGACATGTACTGGTGATGGTTAGTGACGTTACCATTCGTCCTTGCTGTTTATTGGCTCTGCTTCTTCAGGGATTTCATTCAAATGGTCATCATATTTTCTTGTATATAGGTATGGTTTTCTCAATGGGTACCTTGCCTCCCAGATTCTCTTAGGTATTGGTACTTACACTGGTACTTCATAAAATCCATACTCTGCTCTTTGTTGATTCAACTGTTCTATGTACATCACATACTCTGGTTTCCAGCATACAGGTAAAAGGGGTGGGACGGTTGAAGTAGGGGTACTTGGCTCCTCCTCTACACTGCCAAACAGATTACATCTCAGCTACGGATAGAAACTCATTGCTTATGCACCACTGTCAACACCCACGCACCTTTAAGGCACCTTTTGGGCAATTTTCGAGGCTACAAGGTGACTGAACAAAAATTACATATTATGATGAAGCAGCCACCAAATTAGAAGAAAGATTTAGGGAGAGGGGATACCCACAGAAATTAATTAAAAGAGCAAAAAAGAGCACGCAATACTATGAACCGCTTTACACCCCCTTCCGCAGACCAAACAATCCAATCAACGGATTGTGTGTATATCTACTTTTAATCGATACAGTAACAAACTGAAAAGTAAAAGTGTCATAAATAAATCTTGGCAAATTGTACAGGTGAGATTTCTAGAATGGTAGAGACACTATTTTCATTCAAGCGTGGCTAGAACATCAAGGACAACCTGATTAGGGCATTAAGGAAGAAAGCAAGCTCCCCCCCACCTCCCAACGAATATAGCTGCTACCTGGTGCTTGTACCCAATCATTGGTTACTTTCCATGTGACAATTGTGAATCTTGCGCTTAAACAGGTAAGTTTAGTCAAGTCAAATGTGAGACCTTTACATGGAAAATTAAGCACTTCACGAACTGCCAGACAATGAATTGCATCTATATGATTAAATGCCTGTGCAGCAAGATATACATTGGCATGGCTAGCAACAAAATCACAACTAGGATTGGCAAACATAGGTCAAGGATCAGATTGTATAGTGTAAGTGCTGCTTTGGTCTCCCATATACATTGAATTTGGACACTGTGATAATGAATCAATGTGGGTTGTGTTACAGGTAGTTCAGAAGACTGAATGCTGCAGAACAACTAATGCCCAGGTC
Source organism: Ambystoma mexicanum (assembly GCF_040938575.1). Lineage (NCBI taxonomy): Eukaryota > Metazoa > Chordata > Amphibia > Caudata > Ambystomatidae > Ambystoma > Ambystoma mexicanum. The sequence continues at coordinate 753,837,016 of NC_090921.1, read as the reverse complement.
TGCTGCTCGGAACAACAGTGAATTCATAAGACCCATAGTCATATCTCTGGCCTCAATGACAACATCAACTGTGTGTTAATGTTTTAGTCACTTGCTTATCTTTGTTTGTTTCTGCCTGTATAATTTGTTCTTTAAAAAAAAAAAAAAAACCTTTATTTAATGTTGGCATGGTATTAACAAATATCAAGCAAACCATTATGAACATTTGGGAAGCAAGGACACTTATTCATCTCAACTTTTAAACACACAAAGTTTCACGTCGCACTTAGAATTTATTGATTGGCTCTGTCTACCACTCCTCTGCTCTGGTATGCTCTGAGTGGGGCCCAGATGTCCTTAGGCCTGGAGTGAGTTTGTATGCCCTGCATGTAGATCTCCTCACTTTCCTGAGTGTGGGCCAGGTCTCTAAGCCATGTTTGGACCGTGGGGGGAGTTTTAGACTTCCACTTCATAAGGTTGTGCCTTTGGCTACTGCCCCCGCCACGGCAAACAGTCTGCAAACTTTTGTCGAGGCCTTTCCAATATCTCCTAGTAAATATTTCAGCAGGGTCACCGGGATATGGGTATCCAGTATGTCACTCATCGTCTCTGCTACGTCTTCCCAGAATCGGTGGGCAGTTCCAGCACATATGAATTGCGTCTGCTGCAATCGTTCTGCACTTGGGGCAGACTGCTTGTTTGGATGGGTTGAATTTGGCGGGTTTTTTGGGGTAATATGTAATTGATTTAAAATTTTGAATTGGATGAGCCGGAAATTGCCATTGAGGGAGATAGTTTTAGTGTATCTGCAGTAGTGAGTCCATTGTTGTTCATTAATTTCTATACGGAGGTCTTGCTCCCATTTAGATTGCATCGTGTTGATAGATGGAGTGTGTGTCTGTCCCATTCTGTATATTTCTGAGATGCCTCTCTTGAGCCCCGATGGGTGTCTGGAGGTCCGCAAGGAATTTATGTACAGGTGGCTTCTTGTGGAACGACGGCCATATGGTTCTGCAGGCCACCTTTAGGCGGTGGTACTGTAGTGTTGTGATCAGGCCGGTGCCTATTCTGCCCTGGATTTCAATGATCACGACAAAGCGGCCCTCCGGAAAGAGCTCACCCAGCTTGGCTCCTCGTTCTGGGTCCCATCGGCTCTGCAGAGTACGGTCCATGGTTGGTTCCAGCAGGGCCGGTCTTTGCATCAGGCAGTGCAGGCGGTTGCCTGACATGCTGTCAACCTCTAGGGGGCACCAACGCCAGCAGTCCGAGTCCTCCAAGAGGATCGAACACTGCCGATCGCCGTCATGATGCTACATGAATCATTTAATTTCTTAAAGTACACGCTTTACCAGGGGTGATGTTAATTCATCTGTGCACAAAAAGTGCTCCTTCAGTCTGAGAGCACGGACTGCATGAATAATGCCTATTGCTGCTTTCCAGCAAAGCCAGGCTACCTGGGATCTGCAAGCCCCGGATGTTTATGATGCTGTTAGTAATTAAAAGGCAACATGTGTTGCTTTTCCGTTCCCCGGGCTGGCCCCGGCCATGCCTCATTTCAAGCGGCCTGGCGCTGCAGTCAGGAGGGAGTGGTGATTGAGTAAAGGGCTGGCTCGTCAGCTCACAGCAGCATGGACCATCACTGGACACTCTAAAGTTAACTTTAGAGATTCATTAATCGCCATCCATCATCAGGCTTCGGGGACAAAGGCCCAGCCGCCCAGACACAGGAGCGGCCAGTCCAGGCAGCAGGGCAGAGCTCAGGAGCAGGGAGAAGCTGCCAGTGTGCTATCAACATATGGGCCCTCATTACGACCCTGGCGGAAATCGAAAAACGATGGCGGAAATGTAATACCGCCATCGAATACCGCTCGGTGCGATCATGACCCGTCACCGCAAAGTACGATGCCATTAGCGACACCGTAGTGAACGCCAACGCTAACTGCACCAAGTACGCGCACGCGCGCCATGCAAAACCGTAATTACCACCATGGCGCAACGGTACGCGAATTCTGACCCCAGCGGACATTTACTTAACGCCATCAAGCATGGCGGAAAGTACCATTCCGCCATGGTGAGAATTACGGCATCGTGAACCAACCGTAAATGGCCCTACTGAGTGCCTGTACACCACTCCCTGCCACATTGCACAACTCCCCGTAGGTGCAATGAAGTCACACAATGCAACCAGTGAAATGTACAAGTCACCCATGCATGCCAACGAACAAATGAATGTAGGGGCTCCAAGTGCCTTGTGAGTGGCCATCCATATTTGGCATGTCACCATTGCCGTACCGATGCAGCACAGGCATGTGAAGGTTCAAGTACAGCAATATGAACTGAAATATGAGACAAAACAACAACAGGCCCCCATCGCTTGACACCAGTGTAAGGCAACATTCAAAGCAGTATCCTGAGGGAGACTGCACCAGCCCTGTACTCTTGCCAGTAAACAAACCAACCATCAGCATAAGCATGTACCACACAAGTTGGCAGAGTGACTGAGCAGCCAGGCTCACCCCAAGAGGGGCCAATGGGAGCTGCAGGGCACAGATGGCACGAATACAGAAGCTATTCCAATGGACATGACCTCAGTCTCCCTCCAAGAAACGCACGCAAACACAGGCACCTGTGACCAGCCATATTCTGATAATCACATCAATCCACCAATCCACCTGGCTGACCGGCATCTGTTACACAAAAGCTAATCCCCCGCCCCTGAGCATGACATCATTAAAACAGTCAAAATGGCTGCCCCTATCCCTGACCTTACTGGGCATCGTAGGCAAACGCGGCCAGTACAGTACCACGCAACTATACTCAGAAGCCGGAACCCAATGCAGATCTTCTCACAATACATCGCTCCACAAATAGGAATATGCTACATTACTTGCAAAGAATAACGCTACACGGTTAATATCTGAATAAAATATTAATGCACATCAAATTCACCAAGCCCATACAGCTATTAGGTCATAAACTCCAAAATATTTTTCATTACTGTGGGCTGCATCCGCAATAAATGACCAACTTCTTCTTGTGTGACGCCCTGTTCCTTCATGGTACACAGGGGCTAAATCCACGTTCAAAAAGGCAACATGGAAGCGCCTAGAACCGCAGGGCCGTCCCATTAGGTAGGCACTAGTCCAGCTGAAAGGTTGATATGTTGCTCCTAGCCACTAGTACAGCGTAAGGGCATGTGGCCCATTGGCGATCGTCCCATAAGATCGTAATGGTGCTCCACTGATTAACTCGAAGCAGCAGGTGTCGGGAGTAAAAGCCATCTGCAGGAGTGGCATACAGATGGCAGCGGCAAAAGGGGAGGAGATACCTGTCACCCAAATGAAATGAAAAAGAATAGTATGGGCATCAGAACTTCATTTGTATTACTCACTTCAATGATCACACTAAATCTACAGGCATATGCATGCTAGCCCACTCAAAAGGATTAATTCCACCCAAAAATCACTTGCGAATCATAACCATATAAATCGAGGTGAAAACACTATTACAAACGAGTGTTTGTGTGCATGCGTCTGTTAAAACAGAATCCATTAGATGGGATTAGTAACGTGCATAGACACAAGTGTTTGAAGGCGCGTCGAGACAGGGAGGGTTCAACAAGGGCAGATAGACGATGGTCCCACTATGGCAGCTCTGCATCACATAGCGCAGGGGAAGGGGATAGATTCCAAAAAGCCATGTACATGGCAAACTCTCAATTAAATCATCTGTCCATGCATCCATACATCATTCCCTCATCCCGGTATAAAAACGCCTGATTATTTACTCACATAACATTTGAAATTTCCATTGAGTCTGTGCGTAATGCAGTCTGCAAAATCCACTGTGCTCCAGCCCGGAATTCTAGTGATGTGAAGTAACATGTATTTGGGAACGTCCTGCCTTATCGTCCACTACGCTATTGCGCATCCCATACTATTCATATCAATCATTGCATTCTCGCCATGGCCCCTGTCCCAAGGACATTAAACAATAGAACGTTATATTTGCAGTCAGACCTGTGGGCGTCTCCTCGCCGCTAGCTGAAAACCGAAAGCGCTGTCCTTCGAATTCCTCATTTGCAACATCACGTCGAAAAGGCATCCGTGACCGCTCGAAATCACAAATTCATCCATGTAGTGCGGCAGTGTGTGAAAATGGCAACTGGCTTCACTCACAAATGGGACGTCCCGCCCGTCGGTGAACCTCGGTACAGTGCTGCATGAGGGTCCACCGTTAATCGAGTACTACATTCCACTGACCCTTCACAAGTTTGTTCGCGACTGCAAAGATTGTATGTGAAACAATGGGACCATAGCAGAATGAACATATAAACCAATATTACACTGCCATCGGGGTTAAATACATGATTGTAATAGCAAGATGCCATGCGTCACACTGCAGCGTTGTGTGCGGGACGTGCTCGCCCAAAGGGGATTGCAGCTGGCACAGGTGGAATGAATCACCACAGGTGGAGGCTGTACAGCCTGAAAACACATAAATTGCACACCCAACCCCCTCCCACAACCACACCCACTCCAAAATGCTACCGGCAGGACTAGCGATGTTGGCCCTGGGGGACCTGATAGCACTGCAAGTACTCCAACTTCAAGAAGAAGACGAACACCAACTACTACAACAACCGGCCGCACAGAGGAGACGCAGGAGGAGGAGGAGGGCAAGGCAGGGCCAGCAAGGCCCACCAGCACAGCCACTACCACCACGCAGGCAGCCCGCAATCCCACGCCTCCGAGCTCATCCGTTCAACCTCACTGCTGAGCAGATCCACACCCTCTACCGTTTGGACCGGGACACCATAATCGCCATTGTGGACATGACACACGCTGACCTTGTCAGCATGATAGATAGCCCAACCGCCATCCCACCCCTACTGAAGGTGGTGTCTGTACTCCACTTCCTGGCCACAGGCACCTACCAGCACACAGTCGGACAGTTGCATGGCATTTCACAGCCACTGTTGTCACGGACACTAATGCAAGTGCTCGATGCCCTCCTGAAGCACGCAGACGACTACATCTCTTTACCACGCTCGGAGCATGAGATTACAAACACAAAAGTGGGATTCCATGCACTTGCCGGCATACCGGGTTGCATTGGTGCCATCGACTGCACCCATGTGGAATTGGTTGTCCCACATGCCATGGAGGTCCAGTACCGCAACCGGAAACAATATCATTCCCTTAATGTACAAATGGTGTGTGACTCCAACAGGATCTTTACACATTGTTGTGCCCGATTTCCTGGATCAACCCATGATTCTATGGTCTTGAGGAACTCTACAATACCACGCTAATGGAGCGACACGCAGGGAACAGATCCTGGCTACTCGGTGAGTCTCATTTCATGCATGATAATGTGGGATATGTGATGCGGCAATGACCTATCAGGAAGGGGGGGGGGATGCGTACGTAGCAATGTCATTCCACAAACATCCTTTATTGTCCACATACAGGTGATGCCGGGTATCCACTGAAGAGATGGCTCCTTACACCACTCCGGAACCCACAGAACCAGCATGAGGAGGACTACAACCATGCCCACTCACGTACCCGTGTAGTCATAGAACAGGCATTCGGCCTACTGAAGGCTCGTTTCCGCTGCCTCAGCAGGTCTGGCGGGGCACTCCTGTACCGCCATGAGAAGGTTGCACAGATGGTCATGGCATGTGTCATGCTACACAACATGTGCGTACGTAGAAATGTGCCCATGCCCCCTGACGCAGAACTGCAAGCACCTGAAGATGGTCATGATGAGGGTGGGGATGTGGCAGCACCTCAAGGAGTCCGCGAGGCACAGGAGGCCCGTGTAATTCGTCAGAATATCATAGATTCATGCTTCTAGCACTCACGCCTGGTGGCTGATACATGGACACGGGACTTGTGGCACTGTGTGTGTCTGGAACATACACAATGTGGACTGTACGCCTATAAAGGCCTCGTACACAATGATCAATGTCCACACATCTCATTGGATGATTATGAAATGTTCATTGCATATGTGAAATTATATTACACACCCCATCGACCCGCCACCCAAGAAAGCCCAACACCCCCCCTCCACCCTCCTACCTCCCCCCCGAACACCAGTGTCCAAAGATGCTCATTGTCAGTGGGCAGACGCTATTGCAAGCCCCCTCTCCGGGTATCAGGGGCACCCCTGCCTGTGGAGCGCAGGTTCCTCCCAGATCTACGTTGGGGGCTGCCCTGGACGGAACTTGCAACGGATGATGTCTCTGCCTGCTCACGTCCATGCATGTCCCTAAGGGTTTGTGAGAGCTCAGTGAGCACACGGCGCACAGCGGCAAGTTCACCACATACGTCTTTGGACGTCGCATGCAGTTCCCCCCTCAGGCTCTCGGTGCTTCTCTCCATTTGTACCCTTAGTGTCTCTGTACTTCGCTCCATTTGTGCCCTAAGTGTCTCAGTAGATGTTTCTATGGCTGCCTTAGAACCCCCACATTCATCAGCATGCTCCTTGAGGAGCGTGGCCAGTTGCTGCTGTTGCACGATCACCTGGTCGAGGGACTGTTGCCTCTGCTGGGCCATGCCCATTTGCGGTGGTGTCACAGAGGGGCTGATCACCTCATGTTGCCTTGCCACAGGGCTTGTGGGGGATGGCCAGTCGTCGTCTTGTGGGTGCCCCTGCGTGGTATCCTCATGGTGTACGGGATGGAACAAACAGGGGGATTGAGACAGGTCATGGATGGGTCCTACATCGACAGCACCGTTTTCTGTGTCGGAGCATGCTGCCATTAATGCAGTGTCACCTATGGTGCTGCTGCCACCAGAAGCAGTGCCTTCTGTGGCATCCATTGGGGGGACCTGTGGTGCTGCTGTTGTGGGCATGCTGGCTGCTGGGGTGCCTGTTGAAGTCCCCTCCTGTGTGCTGCCACTTGATTTGTGCTGCTGCCGTGTCTTGGTCCGTGCAGCTGAGGTGGAGGGTCTTTGGCCGTTGGTCTTGGCCCTCTTTGCAGGTGTGCTGGTAGGGGTGTCCTGAAGCTCGTCGTTTGAATCGGACCCTGTGGTGGAGTAAAGGAGGGCGAGCGTCATTTATGGGTCTGTGGAAATTGGAATGGCAATGTATCACATGCATTGGGGTGGTACCTGAGGGTGATTTGGGTCAGGGCCTTGGAGGTGGTTTCATTTTTGTGTGGATTGAGGATGCAGTTGTTTTGCAGCCTGCAGTTAGGGTGTGCATGCTGCACGTGTAGAGGGTGTTTTTAGGATTTTTAATCATTTATGTATTTTATGTGACTTTTAGAGTGCGCTATCAGGCCAATGTATGTGGACGTTCTCCTGGACATGTGTTTCTGTTGCACTATGTGGACACATGGTACTTCACATGATTGGACATTGTGGATTTAGCATTGTTTTATTTGGCCCACCTACCTGATTCTTCGGTTGTCTGCACTCTTTTCTCCATCCCTCCGACTCCCTCTATACTCTCCATTCCAATGGTGGAGGCACAGATTTCTTCCCAGGGGGTCAACTTGATGGGTGATTCCGATCCTCCCCCGGTTGCTGTGGCAATGTTACGGTTGGCTGATAGTATGCTCCGTACGCGTATCCGCAAGTCTTCCCATCGCTTTCTGCATTGCTGTGGGTTGCGGGGTGCGGTCCCCACCGCGCTTACCCGCTGTGCCACCAGGGCCCATATGGCCTTCTTGTTCGCAAGTGCCGTCCTGGTCATTTGCGTCGAGAAGACGACGGCAGCATTCTCCTGGAGGGTCTCTGTGAGCACGGTGAGTTCCTCATGGGAGAAGTGGACCTGCCGCTTGCGGTCGCACGCTTTTTTAGCAACTTTTCCCATTTTGTTTGTTTTAACTAGGGTGGCTAACGGGTTGGGATGTGTCTCAGGGTCGGATTTTTGATGGTTGTGTTGGGATTCTGATTTTATAGGTGTACGGCGTGCTGTTTCCCGTTCCGGCCCCATGTTTTTACTTCCGTTTACGTATATTTACGGTGACCGTATTTTGCGATTAGCGCTCATTACGGTGACCGCTATGATGGGTGGCGGAATTGCACCTAGGGCGCCGTACGACGGCGGTGAGGGGCGTTTTGGGGACATTTCCGCCATCGCGGACTTTGCACTTCCGCCATGGCGTAATGCTCGTGCCCGATGGGTCAGAATTAGCCGCACTTTACTCCATCGTGCAATGGCGGAAACGCTATTTACGCTATGGCGGTCAGGTCAGTTACTTTCCGCCAGGGTCGTAATGAGGGCCATGGTGTTTCATTGATTGGGTAAGTCTGATTTGGTTGTACCCCACGACCCCCCTCACTTGGTCGCTCCCCACCATAACAAGTAATGAGGTGTGAATTGGAGACTGAGGTAAAGATATACTTGCAGGATTAAAAGCACTACTTGCAGGATTAAAAGCATTGGAGTGCTTTTAATCCTGCGAGTTCATTTTGACATTTAAAAAATGCACGACCTGCTTCAAAGACTGGAACTGATCGGGATTCAAGTAATATATCAGAAGTGCGACCTTCCATGCAGCCGGGTCACTTCATTTTAAATGCAACCCTTGAGTCAGGGTTCAGAGCTACATGCAAACCTGCGCTTCTCATGCTGGGTTTCAAGCTTTCCCCCTTTCTCTAGTGTGCATTCACTCTCCCCAAAGAGATGGATGAGGGGCTACACTCGATTTGAATGTAGTGATACAAGTGTTGCCAACCTTGTAGCCCGTCCATCATTTAGAACTCATGCCCTTTCTGATTCACAACACTCACAGTTCTGATTACAAACCGTGTTCTGTATTCGAGTCTACAAGGAAATGAGGACCAGAATGGTCCAGCATCTCTTAGCTTTGATAAAGCACAAAGTTATAGTGGTTGATATTGTATGTGTTCACAATTTTGCCAATTAAGTGGACAGAGGCACAGCGAGATAAAATGTGCCCAGGATCATACAGTTTCCGTGATGTGTGGATGAATAATCCCGGATTGGTCCCATATTCCACATCGTCTACAACCTTCGAAAAGTGCTAAAAGAGGGTGGAGCTTTTTGCAGGAGGGCCCAGCATGAGGAGCCATGTTGGAAGGGCATTTCCATTGCTGGAAAAAAACAATGCCTGCGGAGGGACTGCTGTGCCAATGATGACAAAAGCACATATTTTTGCAGTAGTCCGAGGCCAATCCATAATGTCTGTGGAGTTTATGGAGGAGGAAATAATTAAACAAATTATTACTGAAACCTGCTTACAATTTATATTGTCTACATGAAGCAAGAACTGGATAGGACTTTGAAAACATTCCCAATGCCAATGGGTTTCAATGGAGTGTTAGAAATGAGACTACCTTGACAATACAAAAGGTTGAGTGTAACAGTTATGCCTGCAATAAGAAAGTACAGTGACTCAAAATCTAAACGGGTTACACCATGGGAGCCAAGCCAACGGCACTGTATGTGCACGGCACACTGACTGGAGGCAATGGTGCTGTTTGGGCATGCAGAGTGCCCGGGCCTGGGCTGCACCGTGCGAGCACAGTGGCCTCAGTCATGGGGTTTGGTCTGGGTGGGCCGCTGTTCTGGAGGAGAGCGAGTGAGACTGCTGAGGGTGATGGCAGCGAGGTTTTGCTTTTCCGCCCCAAGTTAGGATGACAAGCAGTGGAGTAACTTTGCTTAAAATGTTGGGGGGGCCATGACATCTGAAGAAAAGATGCCCCAGCCAAATGAATGGGGACAAAATGGTATGCCGTGAAAGTACGGGGGACAAACACCCCTGTCCCCCCTAAAATTACGCCCATGATTACAAGCCAGCACTTTTTCTTAGCAGGAGGGACCTATGATTAGGAGTATTAATCACTAAGACTTACTTTCAGGCACAAATAGTGTACAGGCCTGGGATTCTGCCTTCGGTGTATGGTTTATGTAATGAAGTAACAAAAGTGTTTTCAGGTCATAAAAATTGTCACCATTAGTGAGTAAGAACTCACACTTGGCGAGTGAGAAATGGTTTTTCCATGCAGACAACTAGGATTCAGGGTATGGGGGAAGTATTTTTTATGATGCTCTACTTGACATTCTTGATCCTGCCATTATTTTACATCTGTGAAATGAATTTGTAGGTACTCTCAAGTGGACATCTTCACAGCTTTTAGGGAACCGCCGAATGCTTACATCAGCAAATGTCAACTATGCAAGCTGTAAATCCACCTGGATTCTGCTGATAATTATGCTCACCTTGACACCTGGGTTTAAATTACTGTAAATCCTCATTACTAGTAGTGTGGGGGTTCTCCCACGTGAGCCTGTGCAAAATGACTGAAGATATAATGTTCTTTCTTTTATAACTGTTTGTACTTTTCAAGTCTCTTGTGCAGATATCTTTCCCTTAATTTTCTGAAATCTCCTGTTGCCATACTTTGGTCTATGTTCACTATCTCCAAACAAACACAACCTCTGTGCAGTCTCCATGGGACACCTCTGCGTGCCGGGGCAATGGGCCACCTTAATGGAGCGGTTGTCAACATTGCATTGCAAACCAAATGTCACTTTCAGGGCCGTGGCTCAGTGTGTTGACGGGACAAGGTGGAGTGACCAGGCTAGTTATGTTTGCATTCACAAATAGGATAATCTGGACCACATGATGTGGATCCGAGTAGGTCATAGCCAGGTGCATGATTGTCTCTTCTCCTGTATGCTAATTACGGGAACCGCTTCAACATCATGTCTACCGTGGCTGGCCTTGTGAAAACAGGCAAGCCCAACTTGAGAATTGAGCTCATCTTGCAACACATTTTCTAGTAAATGACAAAGATGTGAACACACATCTTTGCCTCCACCTTGCACTGCTGTTAGTGCTCGTGCCCATCATATTTATTCACCTTCTATTTGTAATCAATAGCATGTTTAGTTATGTAATTTTTCGTGACTTACTATGCGCTTGTTTCAGAGATCTCTGTTCAACCTGCAGCAGTCATAGCTTTGAATCCCATGAGGCCTGACTCAACTCTTCATGCTTCAGGGGTCAATACATTAAGTACTAATAAAATGTGTAATATTGCCTGTTATTTCAGTGCTTGGCAGGCATGAATCTGGCATGAAGCGCTATACATAAATTGTCTATTTACGTATCATTATAGTTAATAACACGAGATAAAAAGCCTACTGGGTATATCAATTCTCTGTAACACCTACCCTAACGCAAGGTTTTGCTCAATGTCCTCTAACATTAATGAAGAGAAAAGGAGCCAACTGTGAATCATTTAGGATTGTAAAATACCAGTAACAAATGACATTATACTTCTAACTAAAGCAATATGTTTCTTGTGTGTAAAATATTTCTGCATCCAGTAACTTTAGATAACCTATAATTTTGCTGCTTCAACATGCCATACATTAAGCAATAAGAGCAACTTCTTTGTATTCAGGGGTAAAACAGTTATCTGTAGTTTTTGGGATGGAATAATGAGAAAACACTGAAAACAGATTCAGATTTCTTTTGAAGCACTTGATAAACACAGCCAAAACTAAAAAGAAATGACCACAGAAAGCAGAATGCCCTCATCATATTCCCACCAAAACCCAACATGTAACACCATAGTATGACAATACCATTGGTTCCTCTGTTCCTAAAAATCATGCACATTCTTGAAACCTACCATTTCCACCCTTTCCCCTTAAGGACAGACTATTGACTTCCTGTTCGAACTAACCAATCTGCTTAGGGTGTTCGTGTCTGCGACTTTACAATGCTGCTCTATATGTGAAGCTTTTAAGATCACTGCGATAGAAGGCGGTGAACCTTGGATTCCGAGGCCTCTGTAGTTTACATGGGTGGGGAATGCAGGCTGAAGGACTGCGTACCTAGCGAAGGCCACTTTACTTGAGTACAGAGATGGTGTTGGGGCCTTTGAACCATTTCAAAAGAAAGGGGTCTCAAGCCTCACGGCGTCCCCAGCACCTGCCCCCAGGTTGCCAATCAGAAGTCCTGCAATATATGAATTTCTCTATTTTCATTCTGGTGCTTAAAATGGGCACTTTGCAGCACTTGCATTACAAGCTGCATTTTCTCTTCCCATAGGATATACAGAAGTGTTATCAGTGTATTGCCTTCTAACACTGGTTCCTCCACATCAGCCCTTTGCTGACAAAAAAGGGTTTAGAGCTCTTCAGTGGTATTTCGTGTTTAAGCTCTGTGGCGGTTGGCCGTCTCGTGATAATTGGCAGCTATTAACCATATTTCAGTTGCCACTGTAATGTATGCATAATGCACCCCATTTGTAACATACAATTTATGTTGTTGTCAATTTTGGGGAAAGGGGCGCCAATGTTGCTTCCCCCCTGGGGTGCAATCTAGTGTAAGACCAGCCCTGGGTTCCAGGTCTGGGTATGCCCATAGTGGGGCATGTGGCCAGTACGGTGTCTCACATTGGACTCTTTTCAGGATCTACATCCATGCACGAACCGTGGACGACACTGGATCCACCAACACCTTCTCTTCCCTTACTTTAGTGAACATCATACTTTGAATATCTTTTGGTGCCGCTGCGAACTCTTGTGCATGTATCTGCGCATATAGTTCTGTCTCCTGGGACCAGTATCTGGCGAATTGGGCTTGGGCCACATAATAGTATAAAAGGAGGTCAGGCGCAGCCAGGCCCCCTGTGTCGTAGTGTTCGCACATCTTGGTACAACCAATCCTGGGGGTGCCTCCTCCCCGCACAAAGTGTACACTACGTTTCTGTAGGACTTCGAAGAATTTCGGACCTGGCCAGATGGGAATGCCACTGAAGAGGTACAATAATTTGGGGACGATCACCATTTTTAACAGGGATATTCGGCCATACATGGATAGCGGTAGTTTAGTCCAGAGATTGAGTTTACTTTCCATCTGAGATAGGAACGGACCATATTTGTTAGAGTACAGCGTATTCTTATCTGTTGCCAGAATGATCCCAATGTACCGGGCCGTAGTGGGGGACCAGCGGAACAGAGTAGTGGCCTCAGATCGTGTGGCAGATTTTGTTAGCGGTATTATTTCCGATTTGGACTGTTTGATTTTGTATCTGGAATATTTTGTGAATTCTGTAATATCTTACATAATCGGGGGGGGGGTGTATTTGGATCCCTGATGTACAGCATAGTATCATCGGCGTAGAGTGAAATCAATTGCGGTTTCCCCATGATACGTATCCCTCTCCACGCGTGTTTGGTCCGCAGGAATGCCGCCATTCCCTCTATGGTTAGTGCAAATATCAACAGGGAGAGGGGGCATCCTTGTTTCATACCTCTTTGTAGTCCAAAGCTAGCAGAGAGGGTCGCGTTGGTCCTGACTCTGGCTGTAGGGTTGCAATATAATATCTGTATACTTCGGACGAATCCCAGGCCAAATTCCATCTTCTGGAGGATGGCGTACATGAACCTCCAGGAGATGGAATCAAACGCCTTTTTGGCATCTAGTGTTACGGCAACGGTCTTCTTCTCGGGGTCCATTTCAGATGAAATTGCGAAAAATCTTCGGAGATTTAGGGCTGTGGAGCGGAAAGGTATAAAGCTGGATTGATCTGTGTGAATCAGTTTATTCATGTATGGATTCACCTTGTTGGCTATGGCCTTGACTATAATTTTCGCGTCCACATTGATGAGACATAAGCGTCTGTATGAAGAAGGATCTTGAGGAGGTTTATGTGGTTTTAGCAGGACAGTGATTATGGCTTCATGTAAAGATGGCAGTAGGGATCCTCCCTCCAGGGACTCCTCCCATACTCTAAGAAGCCAGGGGGCTAACTCTGTGACAACTGGTTTGTAAAGATCAGACGTGATGCCATCGGCTCCATGTGCTCTGCCCGACCTTGAAGTCTTTGATTGCTTGAGTTATGTCATCCACCGACAGATGGGTGTCTAGAATTATCCTGTCGTTGTCTGTAAGCTTTGGAAGTGGATAGGAATCCAAATGTTGCCGAAGATCTTCCGACAACTTTTGATCCATGTTCTTGTATAACTTAGAGTAAAAGTGTAGGAATACCTCGTTAATCCCTCTCTGATCCGTATGCATTGTTCCGTTTTCATCAGTGATACTAGTAATTTGACTGTGGCCCAGTTCTGATCTGATGAGTTTGGCCAGCAATCTGCCGGCTTTGTTTCCCTCTCCGTACCTCCTGACTCTTATGGGTCGTATCATATAGAGGACCTCCTGGTCCGCCAATGTTTTGAATGTTGCGGTGGCATCCTGTAGAGGAGCCAAGGTATCTTGCCCAGGTGATCTGGTGTATACCTCTTCTGCCGTTTTTATGCAAGCTTCGATCCGGGTCAGGGTCGAGCGGATCTCTTGGAGTCTGCCATGTACCGTGGCGATTAGATGCTCTCTCAACCAAACCTTGAAGGTTTTCCTTATTGTGTTGAATTATGTCACAGAGCCGTCGTTGCGCTAAAAAAAGTCAATCTATGCAGAGTGACTCCACCAGCGCTTCGTCTCGTAGGATCTGTGGTGGCATTTTCCACATTCGCGGGCTTCGAGGCTTTGATCCAAATTGGATATCTAATATGATCGGGGAGTGATCCGAAAGGGTGCGGGGCAATATGGTACATTCCTTAGTCTCCTGGATACACTCAGTGGAACACAGTCAGTAGTCGATCCGGGAGCTCGAACCATTAACATATGAGTGAAATGTAAACTCTCTGCAAAGAGGATGGAGTTCTCTCCATGCATCAGCCAACCGTATTAGGAGCATAGCCTGTTTAATGGTTGTTGCTGCCTTCGTCTCTTTTCTGCCGCTTGTGGTTGTTCTGTCCATCTCAGGATCGAGGATGGTATTGAAATCCCCACCCCACATTACCTTCGCCTCTCCTATTGGCAGTATCAGCGTTAGTGTCTGGTGGTAGAACTCTGGGGTGTCCAGGTTGGGCCCATATGTGCTGATGATAATTAAGTCTTGTCCCCGAAGCGTTCCCCATATTATTATATACCTGCCTTCTGGATTGCTCTTAGTTTTAGATATGACAAGCCTATTTGTCAATGGATAATTGTTGCTACCCCTCTGGATTGTGATGAATAATCAGTGGTGATCACATGTTGACCCCAGGCACGGCTAAAAGATGTAACTGTCTTCTTGGTTCCATGAGTCTCTTGCAAAAGAATTATGTCGATTTTGTGTCATGCAGCATAAGCCATGACTTTCTTGGCTTTAAACGGATTTGACAGGCCTATAATTTTCCAGGACAGGGGCCTAGTGTTCACCATCATACCTTAGGTTGCCATTCTTTTTGCCATTTGATGTGTGTATTGCGACTTTGTTGTCCAAATGACTCTCTCGCCGATTTCACCATGCCAAATTTTCAATTTAACTTAACATATTCCAAAATTTACCTCCAACATGGGATAAATGTCCAATCCGCCTCCCTCCCCCCACACTCACCAAACCCCCAAACGGGTGGTGTGTCTCTCATAAATACATGCAGTACTGCAATAATGGAGGTGGCGGGTTCCGTCGCCGTATTCGGGGCAGCAGCCTTCAAGAGTGTCGCCTCATCCATGGCGCACCTCTCCCTGTGGAGTGTATGTGAGGAACCTTCTAGGAGCCTAGCCCTGTACCATGTGGAATGGTGTTTAGCTGTTTTCAGCCGTATTAGGGATGTTTGATTCAACATACACCATGGCTTCGTCTGGTGTCTCAAAAAAGTGGGATCTGCCAGCGTGTTGGATGCGGAGTTTCACTGGATACCTCATAGCATAGACAATTTTCCTTTCTCGCAACACCTTTTTTACACCATCGAAGGTGCGTCTGGAAAATTGCACTGTTGTCAAGAAATCTGGGTATATGTGTACCCGAGTGGAGTCATGCAGCAGCGGGGCTCTCTCACGCGCTAGTTTCAGTATCAAATCTTGGTCTCTATAATTTAGCAAGCACGCTATGATAGTCCGTGGCGGGGCCCCTGCCTTTGGGGGGGCGGTCAGCGCCCTATGCGCCTTTCGACCAGCAATTGGCTGAAGAACTCGCTATCCGGGAATAATGTGCGGAGCAGCTCCTCGAGAAAGTGTTCCATGGATATATTGAGTTTTGTTTCAGCTACTCCTACCATGCGTATATTATTACATCGTGACTGGGATTCTAAATCCTCGCATTTTGCCTTCAGGGTTTTAATGTCCTTATGGATGCCCTCTATGCTCTTGCTGTGTGAGGTGGTCACTTCTTCTAGGGTACTCACTCTCCCCTCCGCCTCCGAGACTCTGGCGTTGACCTTCCGTATATCTGGATGTATGGAGGCTATATTCTCCCCATTGTTGTCCAGCTTGTTATTGATAGCTGCAAACCCCTTCACCATCGCCGCCATGTAGGGGGCCATGCATTGCTCAGGTGGTTCTGGCAGGGGGTTTGCTGGGGATTGTGGCTGCGTTGGATCCGAAGTGGAAGCAGAGGCAAAGGCATCCATGGGTCCTTTCTTTTTGTTTTTGGATCCTCCACCCATCATGGGGATTCTTAGGCCTGGTGCGCAACGCTATCCCCGAACCTGGTAATTAGCTGAGCTATTGGCGGGGTTTCGTGGTGCTGCAAATGTCATAGAGTGGCTATGTGCTGTAATATAGCACACACTATAGGAGCTTTGAACAGAGGGCTAGTGGTTGCTTTGGCCGTAGAGTTTGTGTGGGCTTCAAATTCCTCCACAGGGGGTGTCCCTACATGGTTGGGTAAACAGGTGGAGTGTGATCCTCTTGTCCGTAATAAGGGCCCACGTCAGCGTGTTATTTGGAGACTTGTGAGGCAAACGGGTATTGCTACTGAATCAAGCACGGACCAAATGGTGTTTCCCCCTGCAATGTGTTGATCTGGGCCAGGGGATTTGTATTCATCAGGGCTTTCGTAGTAGTGCGGTGGGGGACAGCGTTCAAAGGGATGGTGTAACATGCCTGGGAGCTGCGCAGTCACGGCCGTCTGCTAAGAAGAGGTGTGCGCGTTATGTGGGATCTGCACCAGCACGTACCTTCAGGCAGCTCCAGGCCTTCCCCGATTATCCACCAGCTAGAGATGTAGCCCGGTATTGTGAGAATGATGTTGCTGCGGGGGTAGCCCGATCGGCATGCAGGCGTTCAGGGAGCCCCGCGGCTCCGATGGTGCTGGGGAGCGGGAACGCACGGGTAACCTCTCCACCACTCGACCCGGCACCCGCTTCCACCTGAAGCAAGGTGGGGCGGCACCGGGGACCCCGGCACTTCTCAACCACTGGAATGCTGCCTGCTGCTCCGGTTCAAGGGGCCGAAGGGGAATTGGTCTGGCAACCGCTGCTGGTGTTTCTTGTCACGCGACCACACAGCCGTTGGTACAGCCCACCACTGGTCAGGGGGATGATCCACACAGAACGGGGTGGCGTTACCGACTGAAATTCGGTCCAGGTATGCCAGCATACCTGGACCGACTTTCAGTCGGTCTCCGCTCCTCGTATCTGAGGAAAAGGTGGCAAATGGCAGAGGTAGACTGCAGGATTTTTTATTCAGGAATTTGCAGGTAGCAAAGCACTCAGATCAGGCGACCATTTTCAACGGCTTGCAACAGCGGCCCATGCCTGTATACTTTGCTCTGATGCATACAAAATCTAACTGCTGCATGTCACATTATTTTCATTTTTGATTTTCAATTTTGAAATATTTTTTTTTTTTTTAAGAACAATAGATTTAGGGGATAATTCATAGAATTCAGCGCACAAGTGGCGCATGCGGCTGGCGCACAGTGTGCGCGTGCGAATCCCTGCGCCAGCCGCGTGCGCCAAAATCCATTTCCGCGCACAGGGTATTCATGGATTCCAGCCACCAAAACCAGCCGTGGCGCACAGTGGCGCAGCGACCCTGCAGCAGCGCCAGTTACGCCCCCAAGAACGCCTCTCGCGCAGGGAAAAGCCATCAACATACCCAATCCAGCGCAAAGGGCTGCGCTAACCCTGTACCAGCACAGCAAGCGGGCTACGTGTATCACTGGGGTGCGCGGGAAGTACCTCACGCGATTGGCCCCGTGCGAGCAGGGTACGCGTATTTCAGGGGTGCGCGGGAAGTTGCACACGCGATTTCATCATGGTACGTGTATTTCAGGGGTGCGCGGGAATTTCCACACGCGATTGGGCCCGTGCGAGCAGGGTACGTGTATCTCAGGGGTGCGCGGGAAGTTCCACACGCGATTCCATCAGGGTACGTGTATTTCGGGGTGCGCGTGAAGTTCCACACGCGATATCAGCAGGGTACGTGTATTTCAGGGTGCAGGGGAAGTTACACACGCGATTTCCGCAGGGTACGTGTATTTCAGGGGTGCGCGTGAAGTTCCACACGCGATATCAGCAGGGTATGTGTATTTCAGGGTGCAGGGGAAGTTACACACGCGATTCCAGCAGGGTACGTGTATTTCAGGGGTGCGTGGGAATTTCCACACGCGATTGGGCCCGTGCGAGCAGGGTACGCGTATCTCAGGGGTGCGCGGGAAGTTCCACACGCGATTCCATCAGGGTACGTGTATTTCAGGGTGCGGGGGAAGTTTCACACGCGAAATCAGCAGGGTACGTGTATTCCAGGGGTGCGCGGGAAGTTCCACACGCGATTCCATCAGGGTACGTGTATTTCAGGGTGCAGGGGAAGTTACACACGCGAAATCAGCAGGGTACTGTATTCCAGGGGTGCGTGGGAAGTTCCACACGCGATTCCATCAGGGTACGTGTATTTCAGGGTGCAGGGGAAGTTACACACGCGATTTCAGCAGGGTACGTGTCTTTCAGGGGTGCGCGGGAAGTCACACACGCAATCTCATCAGGGTACGTGTATTTCGGGGTGCGCGTGAAGTTCCACACGCGATATCAGCAGGGTACTTGTATTTCAGGGTGCAGGGGAAGTTACACACGTGACTTCCGCAGGGTACGTGTTTTTCAGGGGTGCACGTGAAGTTCCACACGCGATATCAGCAGGGTACGTGTATTTCAGGGTGCAGGGAAGTTACACACGTGACTTCCGCAGGGTACGTGTTTTTCAGGGGTGCGCGTGAAGTTACACACGCGATTCCATCAGGGTACGTGTATTTCGGGGTGTGGGGGAAGTTCGACACGTGATTCCATCAGGGTACGTGTATTACAGGGGTGCGCGGGGAGCACCACACGTGAATTGCACGTGTGGGCCCTCCCAGGTGTTCCCTCTACACCCTCCACGGCCCCTGCAGGTGGCTCACACCACAGGGGCCTACCCTGCACATGTCCTGCAGGCACCCCATCCACCATGGCCATGCCCCCCAGCCAACCCACATGTGAACTTGCACTACTGCCCACCAACGCATGTCCCCCTGCACCCCCAGCCACCAGGGGCACCCTCCACAGGCCCCCACCCATGTCTCCCACCACCCCCCAGCAGTGCAGGGGCCCCCTCCACCAGGCCCCCACCCATGTCTACCACCACCCCCACCCCCCCCGCCACCACGGGCAGCCTCCACCAGGCCCCCACCCATGTCTCCCACCACCGCCACCCCCCAGCCACCAGGGGCAGCCTCCACCAGGCCCCCACCCATGTCTCCCACCCTCCCCACCCCCCAGCAGTGCAGGGGCACCCACCACCAGGCCCCCACCCATGTCTCCCACCACCCCCAGCCACCAGGGGCAGCCTCCACCAGGCCCCCACCCATGTCTCCCACCACCCCCACCCCCCAGCAGTGCAGGGGCACCCACCACCAGGCCCCCACCCATGTCTCCCACCACCCCCACCCCCCAGCCACCAGGGGCAGCCTCCACCAGGCCCCCACCCATGTCTCCCACCACCCCCACCCCCCAGCAGTGCAGGGGCACCCACCACCAGGCCCCCACCCATGTCTCCCACCACCCCCACCCCCCAGCCACCAGGGGCAGGCTCCACCAGGCCCCCACCCATGTCTCCCACCAACCCCACCCCCCAGCAGTGCAGGGGCACCCACCACCAGGCCCCCACCCATGTCTCCCACCACCCCCACCCCCCAGCCACCAGGGGCAGCCTCCACCAGGCCCCCACCCATGTCTCCCACCACCCCCACCCCCCAGCACTGTGGGGCACCTGCCAGCAGGCCCCCACCCATGTGCAACTCATGTACCCCTGCACCCCCACCCCCAAGCACTGTGGGGCACCTGCCAGCAGGCCCCCACCCATGTCCAACTCATGTTCCCCACCACCCCCACCCCCCAGCACTGTGGGGCACCTGCCAGCAGGCCCCCACTCATGTCCAACTCATGTACCCCTGCACCCCCACCCCCCAGCACAGTGGGGCACCTGCCAGCAGGCCCCCACCCATGTCCAACTCATGTTCCCCACCACCCCCACCCCCCAGCACGGTGGGGCACCTGCCAGCAGGCCCCCACCCATGTCCAATTCATGTTCCCCACCACCCCCATCCCCCAGCCACCAGGGGCAGCCTCCACCAGGCCCCCACTCATGTCCAACTCATGTTCCCCACCACCCCCATCCCCCAGCCACCAGGGGCAGCCTCCACCAGGCCCCCACCCATGTCTCACACCACCCCCACGCCCCAGCCACCAGGGGCAGCCTCCACCAGGCCCCCACCCATGTCTCCCACCACCACCACCCCCACCCCCCAGCAGTGCAGGGGCACCCTCCCCCAGGCCCTCGCCCATGTCCCATCCATGCCCCCCTGCACCTGGGTCCCACCAATCCCCAATCATGTCCGTAATGGCCATCCTCCCCTGCCAAAAGGCCCAACCAACTATCACATCCACCCACATATCAAAGGCAATTACATGTTACACACCCAATGTAAATAATGCAAATGAACACATGTCTGTCACACACAATGGCTGCAAGTGAATGTTAAAACACCCAACATGACGCATGAAAGCAATGAGATGATACGACACATTGAAGGATGAAAATATAAATGTATTTAAAATCAACTTGAATGGAAATGAAATGAGAAAAACCACAAAGCAAAACAACCAAAAGAAGATGAATGTCCATGAAAAAAATCAAAAACACAGAGCACAATCAAAATAAATGGTGTCCAAAGTCACAGTCAGAAAAGAAATCCAAGGGTAAATGATAAACAAAAACCATTGCTCCATGGCGATGAAAAAACTCCATAAAAAAGAAAAATCCATTGAAGAACTATTTACAAGATAATCCCGGGTCCATGAGCCCAACCAAATGAAACCTAACTATGACAACTAACTAAAAACTGAACTACATACAAAAACGTGGCGCATTGTCCCATCGCAACCAAATAAAAAAAAAATAAAGGAAACCTAACACTAACTATATAACTATATACAAAGGCGGCGGGCAAGTCCAGCGGCTCACTCCGTGGTGTTCTGGGCCAGGGCATCATCGAACTCCTGTTCGATGTCCCGGAGGCGGTCCTGTTCCATGGCCCCGAGGGTCCGCAGGGACAACGCTGTCTCCTCCTCCAACCCCCTGCGGATTGCCTCGAGGCACTCGGCCCGCCTCAGGGCCCTCCGCATGGAGTTCTCCGCCCTGACCATTGTGAGCCGCGCCTCTTCCGCCCGCCGCGTCTCCGCACCTATCTGCTGGCCCAACCGCTGCCACACAGAAGACACACCCCGTCCTGGGTCCACCTGCCCTCCGGCCGATGCCTGCCCCTCCGATGTTGAAGGCCCCGAGCCTTCATGGCTCCCACCACGTTGCTGCTGCTGCTGTGCCTCTGCCCGTGCACTGCCTCCTGCTGCCTGCACATCCTCCGCCGGCTGGGGTGCAGTTGTTGATGTGGCCACCCCTGCTGGACGTCCGACTCCCGACTGTGGCAGGGTTGCCTCCTCCACCAGCCTGGCCGCATCGTCAGAGGCAGCTCCACAGGGCACCCAGGTGACTGATGGGTGGGAAGATGGCACAGAGGACGACTGGCGCGTAGGGGGTCCAGTTGAGGAGGAGGTCGGAGCAAGCCCCATCAGACGGAGGAATCCGGCCTGGGTGACCTGTCCCAGCAGGCTGACGTGGTCAACGAGCCATTCGAGATGACTCGCAGTCTCTTCATGAAAAGACTGCAGGTCACCTCGCATGGCCCCTTGACGCAACGTCACACCAGGCAGGACAGGCTCAACCCGGACCTGGATAGCCACGTCCGCAGGCAGAGGAAGGCCAGTTGACGTGAGCTCATCGGGTCTGGACGTAGGCATCCCTGCTGGTGCAAGATGATGCAGGGACAGGATCGGGGACAGGATTGCACACAGGCACCTCCGCGGCGGCCTGTGCTGCCTCCTGTCCCTGGTCCTGCACTGCACCACTAGCACCAGTGGGATCCCCACCTCCAGACCCCGTCTCTGGTGCTTGCACGGCCTCCTCCTCCACCAAACCCCCCACCAACCTGGATGACTCCGTGCCATCTTCCCCTGTTGGGCCCTGTGGGGTCCCAGCTGCCCCTTCTGCTGCCGAGGAGTCCAACTCCAACCTCCGCCTCTTGGACTTCCCCCCGGCAGCTGCGGCCTGGGACGCGGCACCGGACTCCTCACTCCCCGACGAGATGACAACCTGGGAGAGGAGCCGGGCCTTGCGTCTCCGGCTGGCGGTTGGATCCCCGCCGCTGTGCTCCACAGCACCTTCTCGGCCCTCTTCATCAGTTGACGCTGCAGACAGGGAGAAACAAAACACAGGCATCAGGGCACTGTACAATGGACACATACACACATGACAGTTGTACATGAGTGGCATTGGCAAACCTCAGACATGTCATCACAATCCCCAACACACATGTCATTACAACTCGCACACATGAGCCATACCACAGCCATATTGCAACTGCCACAACCATCCATACACATACAACAGCATGAGCAGCCAAAGGTGAGCCAGACATCACATGCAACACAGGAAGTGCACCACACATGTACACACACCACCACACTTGCATGCATGTGTACACCTCTGCCAAGTGTCGCACTGTTCAGACGGGCATCTTTGTCACATCTGCCAATCAGGCTTCCACATACCGCTGTCTCATGCATCCATGTTGCATCACTGTTGCACCCTTTGCAAATACACACACATGCACAAAGTGCTGATACATGCAGCCGAAAACAACATACATGCGTGACATCACGGACATGTCTACTTACATACACATTCATCCAAACATGTGTGCCCACACAACTGCATTTGGTATGCAAGCCTACACACACAAGCACCATCCATGTCTCACACATTACAGCCCTCGCATGTGTCAGCCCCACGGCCCTGTACACCCCCACCCATACTTGACCCCATACAAACAGATGTGCAACCTGCACACTACTGAATAATCACCACACGCACTGCTCACAATCAAGATGCATGTACACTCACCGCTCGACTCCAGATGGGTCTGCTTCTCAATAACCTGGACATGGAGCGCTGGGGATATGCGTTCCAGGACCCTCATCTGTTCTTCCGACAAGTGGCCCCGGCGCCCCTTGGCATCCGCTGCCTTCAAGAGGCGCCGGGCCTTGTTCAGGGTCCTGGACCTGAAGTCCTCCCAGCGCTTCCTGACATGTTGTAAGTCGCGGACTGCCACCCCCTCCGCGTTGATGGCAGTCACGATGTCAGTCCAGATCCGAGTCCGTCCTTCCTTATCGGCGTGGGAACTTCCGAAGAGGGCATCATACTGCCCCAGGACTTGCTCCACCAGGACACCAACTTCGGTGGCACTGAAGCTGGTGCCCCTCTGCCTCTCTGGCCGGGGGTTGTCAGTGGTCACAGATGGTGTTTGCCCCGACATGACAACCCCAGAGGCAGGAGTGGGTGGGCAACTGGGTCCTGGGGCTGGGCTGTGGAGCGATGGAATCCCAGTCGGGAGTCTTCGGTTCCAGCAGGGGTGGTCACAGCAACAGCACCCCTGGCTGATGTGCAGGCAGCAAATGGCAGTGCACGTGGGCAGCAGGCAGTCAGGCAGCAGCAGATGGCAGGTGGGAGCGTGCTCGGGGCTCTGGGGGGCAGTAGTTCGGCCTTCTGGGCAGGAGCGTGGTCTTCCGTGTGCTTACGCGTGGCCAGCTTGATACGGAGTGATTTGGCACGTGAAAAATCTGCACGTCAGCGTGTAATTCGAGGAAAGGCCCTTAGCGAGTAAGCGCGTCTGCACGCATACGCATTTTCATTGGACAGAAGGCCCCTCAAGTGCAAGCACCCCTGTGACGTGACGCGTACAGACGTGCCTGGGCATTTCAGCGCGCGTGAAAAACTGCACGTCCGCGTGTAATACGAGGAAAGGGCCATGCGCGTTAGCGCGCGTGGAAACTGCACGTCCGCGTGTAATACGAGGAAAGAGCCATGCGCGTAAGCGCACGTGGAAACTGCACGTCCGCGTGTAATACGAGGAAAGGGCCCATGCGCGTAAGTGACGTGACGCGCGCGTGCGTTTCCCTCAGCACGGGTTAAAGGTGAGCGGGCCCAGCAGTTCGCTGTACGTGCCTTTCGTGGAGACCGACGTGTGTTGCTGCTTCCTGTTTTTTCGCACGCTATCACAACTTCACAGCTATCAAGGACTTATCTCTTCTTTTGGCGGGGGTATTGGCTACGCATGTTTTTCTGCATCGCGCTAGTCAGACGGTGAGTCGCACACGCTCTTTTTCCCACTGCGGGTGCCCCTGTGTATCGCACCCATTTTCGATGTCATAGTAGCCTGCGTGTCCCACGCGTATGCGTTATTCGTGTTACTGGGTGCCACCGCGTACTGCGGGAGGATGAATCCACGCACGTAGGCTGCAGGGTTGCGTGCACGGTTTTACTGCAGTTTTGGGGTGCCTGAGCGTTGCGTGACCCGTCACCACATCACCGGGGTCACATACAGCCTTGCAGGTGCAGGGGGGCTGTTAACATCTTGCTTCCCACCCCCTTCACCCCAATTGCCCAGGTCAATTGTGGTGTACACCTCCCATTGGCACCACTCCATCTGTGCCAGCACTACTACATCTGTGCCATGGTTGGGAGGCCACCAAAGGTGAGGGGCGCCTCAGCTGGGCGTACTCCTCGTGGTGGGCGTGGTCAGGGACGTGGCCGTGGTGACCAGGGAGTAGGGGGACTCCAGGGTGTCCAGGGCAGCCACAGAGGGGGAAGAGGCAGGGGTGCGCCACTTGAGCACAATGTTGTGCCATGTGTCGGTGCAGCCATGCCACCACCCCCTGTGGTTCCGGGGGATGCAGCTCCTGCATCTGGCACTGGCACCCATATGACCCGGCAGTCCGTTCCATCGACTGCCACGGGCCCAAGGGTAGTGGTAGCTGCAGGTGCAGCTGTGGACACCGCCACCCAGGCTCAGGGTCTGCCAGCGCAGGCTGCGTTGGCACTTGAAGAGCCCTTGGTAGATCTCCAACAGGCCAGGGGGGAAACCATAGGGGCAGGCCGGGCTGCTCAGACCAAGACACGTGTCCCTGGGGCAGTCATGTCATCTGCTGCCCCGAACAGCCGGGTGTTGGCAAGTGCAGGGGCAGATGCACCCAACAGCACCCCGGTTGTGAGTCTGCCAACCAGGACCGTTGCGGCCAACGACCCTGCCACAGCTGATGTTGCTGCGCAGGGTCCATTAGTGGGCACCCAGCTGCCACTGACACAAGTCAGGCCTTTGGTCATCCCTCCACCTGCCACTCCCTTGGCTCAATCCACCAAACCCACTGGCCATACTGGTCAGGGCGGCATTAGCCAGCCAGGGTCTGCGCCACAGTCCAAGAGGAGGAAGGTTGCACCTGCAGCACAGGCTGGGACCCCACACACAGCCACGACCTCCTGCACGTCGAGGAAGAAGCCTTTCTGTAAGCAGGAACTGGACTTCCTCGTGGACTACGTGCGGGGCCACAGCCGTGACATGCTAGTGGGTGCCAATAGTCAGACCACGGCTGCCCAACGTGACACCCACTGGAAGCATGTTGCGGAACATGTCAGTTCATTCGGCCATGAGGTGCGCACGGCGCAGGAGTGCAAAAAGCGTTGGAATGACATCAAGCGCAGCACTAAGGCCAAGCGTGCCTCAAATTACAACTTGACTCTGGTGACTGGCGGTGGGCCTGCACCAGAGGAGGAAGAACTCACTCCGCATGAGGCTCTCGTTGCGGAGTTCATACCACCTGAATTGGTCGAAGGAGTGGGAGAGAAGCTGGACTTTGATGCCCAGTCCAGTGAGTGTTGATGCGTGTTTGTTGAGGACGTGTGTGTTTCACTTGTGGAATGTGTTGTGCATGATTGCTGCTACACGTGACGTGTACATGGTTCTGATGTGTAAGTAATGCAATGCTACCCTCATGCATGTCTCCTCTGCCTGCATGCGGGACTCCATGTAGGCATGCTCCCTTGCCCCTCCTCCGCCACTCTGCACCCCAGTTCCACCTTTGCACTGGTCTGCTTCAATCTTGCCAATGTGTACGTTCTTGTTCATGTGTCTTGTGTAGATGCTAACTTCCAGCGTAGAATCTGCCAGACATATGCCGTGTGGTACAGCCTTAGTACTCGATGCAGGGTATCTAACTTGTACTGTGCATGGGTCAGATGTCCCACAGGGACATGAGTGCCCATTCATGCTCCATGTGCATTGCACGCATGCCCCTATGTGTCCTTGACTGGATGATCACTGTAATATAAGTCCTTGGTAACATACATTGCCTGCCATCTCATCAGCCTTCCCATGTCAACTGTGGCTCAGTCCTGCGTTGCACACATGTTTAGGCTCTGACAATCTGTGTGGCTCACAGGCCTCAGCCTGTTCAATGGCCAATGACTCTGTCCAACTCTTGTTGTGTCTTCTTCACACGTGGGCGGCCTCCGGAGTTTCCATCATGTGCCCTGCCCACTGTCCCAGCATCATTTGCAGTGTTGTAATTTGAATCACATTAAGCTGTTGATGCCAGTCAACACTGCCTGTCAATACACAGGTGTATGGTCAGCCTTTTGATACCATGGTAGGCATCCCTGCTTTGGTACTGGGGTGGAGGGGTGCTTGGCTTCTAGACATGGTACACATTGAATGCACAATGCACGTGATGTCTGAATTTGACATTGCACTGCCTTCACATTTCCTGGCACACACCATGTAGTGCTTGTACATGTAGGTATTGAGTGGCGTACACATTTTCTGCACTGCATAGACCCACTTCCATGGAAACTGCCACCTTTCAACAGGTCTGATCACAGAAGCTATTCAAAGTATACCCAGCATGCATGCCAGGTCATATGTTGTGTGTCACATGTCTACCGGATGCCTTTGCTGTCGGTGTGTGTGTGTGTCGTGTGCTTCTGACATGTGTATTGACCTTTTTCTCTCTATTTTTCAGGTGATGACGCAATGGAGGCAGAGGATGGTGTTGTCATGCCAGACACAGGGTTGGTAACGCCACATCAACCCAGCACTAGTGGGGGTCGTGGGGTGGTAGGCCACGAAAACCCCCAAGTGCTGCAGTCCATCTTGTCTCTGGCTGCCTATGAGTCCAGCCTTGATGACGACTCTGACGTCCATGTTGAGTTGGATGAGCATCAAGTCCATGTGTCAGGGGTGAGTGATTCTGATGTGGACACTCCTCTGTCTGCGACACCTGCACTGAGGGATCAGACAGTCTTGGTTCCTCCGCTCGTGGTGGATCGGGACGCAGGGTCACCCTCCACACCAGTCACTGATGTGCCTGGGACATCACGTCGACGGGGGCATGTAGTCGTGCAGCCGCAGGCGGTGCCAACACAGCGAGGACCCCCGGTCCTTGGGTCCCGCAGGGGTCAAGCCCGGCAACGCGGTCGCCGCGCGCAACCGCTGTATACTGAGTGGAAGCAAGACATGACTGCCAATTCCGAACGGCAGGGGGCAGCAATGGAGAACATCACTGAGAGCATGGAGCGTTTGGCCCGATCTGTGCTCCCCACTGCTAGGCAGGTGCTTCTCCAGCAGCAGGCGGCACGGTCCACGGCCCGCTCGCTCAGGCTGGGCATGGCGGCCTCAGACAGGGCACGCCAGGCTGAAATGTTGCCTCTGCGTCAAGCAATTGCAGCTCACGCAGAGGCGCACATGGATGCCCTGAGGGAGGAGTATGCTTCCCTCAGATCCACTCTGGGTGTCCTTATGATGTCCCAGAGGCAGCAGGCAGAAGAGAGGTTTGCACAGCTTGAGCGTACCATCTCGGCTGAGCTACAGGCTTGCCGGGAGGTGCAGCAGTTGTCCAGCCAGGCCTTGCAGGAGGAACTCCGTGTTACACGTGCTACCTTGCAAGAGGAAGCACGTGTATCACGGGAGGTTCTGCATGCAGACCTACGTCACATCGCCACACAGAACCAGGCTCACCCGTCCGGCAGACTTGCTGCCGACGAGGGGCAAGCTGCGGCTAGGCGTGGCCAGGCTACTGTGCCACGTCCTCCTTTCCAGGATGAGCCAGACTCGGACGACCATCTATCTCCCACATAGGTCGTGCTGTGCAGGCGTTGAGCCCATGGAGGATTTTTTTTTGGCTCAGCATCATTGGATGTGGATGTTGAGCAGCACCCTGTACCTCCCCCCTCCTGGGTGCCTTCCCTCCCCCCCGGGTCGTATGTGGCCATTTTTGATTTTTCTTTTAGTTTAGTTAGTTAAGTTTCTGTTTGATAGTTAGTTTAAATAGGTAATGTAGGTTTTCCATAGTTAGTGTAATTAGTTAATAGTTGATTTAGTTTAAAATTGCTAGTCTATTGTGCTTTCATGTGACGGTGCGGTGCTTTGTGGCTTTTGAAGGCATCCACTGTCTGTTCCAGCTGGGCCCTTCATGGTTGTCTTGTGTATGTGTTTGCTGCTTGGGTTCCTTGACTCACATATGCCACTCCTGCCTCCCTTATCCATGGGCTCGCAAGGATGGTTCGGTGTTACAGCATTTTACACAAGGGCTTTGGACTGTCATATCTGTGGCATGTCTGGTGCTGTGTGACTTGTGTTGACACCCCTAGTGGGGATGATTTAGGTGTCATTGTCCACTGTTCAGCTTTTGCTAGATGGGGTGTGTCATGATTAATGTGGACATTGATTGCTATGCATTGTGTAGTATGTTTCATATCTTTCCTGTACATGTGCTTGTTGCAATTCATGCTGTAGATAGTGTTCCACACTTTGGAGGTGAAAGACGGACTGATGGTGTGATTTGTGATGTGACTCTCTGACATGGTCAAGTAATGAGATGCCTGATGAGACACACACAGATGACTTTGAAGCATTAATCATGTGTTTCATGCCCTTTCTGCAGGGGGATGAGCCTCCAGAGCACCTTTGCCAGCAGACATGGCCCATTGGACGACGGAATTATGGACCCGTTTGTTGGTGCCCACATGCACATGTGTGCAGAAGCAGAGGCACAGTGATTGCAGACCCACATCCTAGAACTGCTGACATGTTCCAAGGAACTGCAGGCAAGGTGAGCATCACAGGGGGGCCACGACACAGCAAAGCTTGCACCAGGCGAGTTGCAAATGCAGGCTTAGTCACAGCACTGAGGGTGAGCTTAGACGAATATTGGTGTTGAAGCACACAATGCAGCTCAAATGTGTTTGTGGAAAGATGGCTGCTGATAGTAGGGTTGTCTGGGACACATGCAGGGGCAGTGGCACATACCCTCCGGTACACCAAGGTCCATTGAGCCACTTGTATCAACCATGTAGCCTTCCGAGACATGGAAAGGGGCAGCTCACAGGGACATACAGCAAGGGACATACTCGGGTGCAGTGCATGTCTTTTCCACGTACTTCATGATAAATGCACTGCCAACTTTGTTTCGGTCATGGTGGTACGCAATTTGCTATGTAGTCATGGCTTGCTATATGGGTCTGTCTGCTTACCCAGGGAACATTGCATGTTGTGTGAATTGTGACACATTGGTGTTCCATTTGCCACGCACCCAGCAGCGGCTGCCTTACTGCATTGACTGTGTATGACCCGTCACAGGGGTGATGTTATATATGTGTACGAAGCATCAACCACAGATTGTCTGTTTGTAGAGTAGTCTGTTGCTATGGGGCATGTTTGGTGTTGTGTTTTTGTGCAATTGGCACGTACAGGTTGTTGACTGTGTCTCTCTTTGCAGCATTGCAGTGCTCCTCTAACCGGACCTGAGAGTGCGCAGGCAGGAGGCCAGCACTCAAAACCAGAGCTAAGTGTCTTGTTGTTTTTCTTACGAACTGCTCTGCATAGGCTTGCTGGGGAGTGTACTGATGCATGGATGTATGTGTGGTTCAATTTGGTATGTTTTTTTCTCCCTAATCACCCGTGATCCTATGCAATTTTGAAACCTGTACCCTCTACCCGGTGTTCGTGCTTCCCGTGCCTATCCAAGCAACGTTCCCTGACCCTCTTTCCCCACTGGGGTTGCGGATGCCTGTGTAAGCCCCGAACTTGCAGGCGCCAAAACCCTAGAGGGGGTGGTTGGTTCGTACCACTCCTGAGCCTGGACTACAGAAGGCCATGACAATGATGTCCAAGTTTGTTTGGATTGTGTATGTGTTCATGCAGGTTGTACATTTTCGTGCATTCCCTAGTTTCATGTGTCATCCCTCTCCTGCCGCTCATTCCAGTCATCCAGTGTGTCAACACCTGTCCCGACTGCATATCCCTGAACCTCATTCCCCACCAGGGTCTCAGGGGCCTGTGTGAGTTTGACCTTGCAGGCACCCGGGACATGGTGGGGGTGGTTGTTTCGTGACACTCCCGTGCCTGTACAGGGGACCTGTGACAGTACACATCCATTCATGGTGCATCATCCTATGTCATGTACCACACATGTCTCACATCCTGTCGTGACATTGTTTTGCTGTGCTACCTTGGTTGTTGCATCATTGTGGTAGTACTTGGCCTTTGTGAGGTACTGCTACGTCAAGTCATCTACTGGAGGGTGTTCGGGTTCGTTTTTATGCCTTGGATTTTGTGATTTTGGAAATGAGTGTGGATTCTGAGGGTTCAGGCATCTTTTTACACACAAGGTGGGAGATGGTGACGAAGGGTAAAGGTGATCCTGTGGCCAGGTGGAATTGAGGTTTGGAGGCTCCATGACCCAGGTGCAGTTGTTCAGTGGGTCATGGTCATTTGTGAGGGAGGGGGGGGGGGTGTTGTTGATAGTTGCCTTGCCCTGCAGTGTGATGGGAACTCTGACATAGTAATGGTGGTATCCTATGTACATGTTGTGTTCTGCTGATCAATGCCTGTTCATGTGTTGTGTTTTCCTTTCAGGTGCGAGGGGATAGTTGTGGTTTGACATGCTGGGGTGTACACATGGTGGATGTTCACATGTGATGTGTAGGGAACACTGATGGTCACTTGAATGCACATGCATATGTGGAGTGCATGTCCTTGCAGAACCACACACTTGCACTCTGATGCACTACATGTACTCCCACCCTTGCATATCCACGTGTACACTGTTTGCCTTCTGGTGCCCACTGTGTCCCGGCAGCACATGTTCTGTGACCGATCATGGATCCAGTACATGCCTAATTTGATGTTTGACGTGGTCTGTCACTTAGATGTGATGCTCAGGGTGTGCATCGCACACAATGGCTGTTCACTGTGCTGTGCGCTGAGCAGTGTGATGCAGGAGTAGGACACTGCACACATGAGCTGCAGTGTTGATTTTGCAATGCATAATGTGCATGTAGACAGGCATTCATTGTGATGTTACGTCTACGACTGTTGTAATGCATTTGGGAATGACTTATTTTGGGAAGTTGTTGGTCTGTCATTTCATCTGATTCCGGGTCAGGCAGCAGTGTCCGATGCCACTGTGCATTTAGGACATGGCAATGTGTACCTTATCGTTACTGCGTTGGTGTATGGGTATTGCGTGCCATGTCATGTTGATGTTTGGGAGGGTTTGAGTGACATGACAGTGATGGTCATGTCCTGGTTTGCAGGTGTGTGTGATGCACACCTTGCATGTCCGTGTCATCCGCTTCTCAGAGCAACTAGCTGGGGGTAGATTTCTCTCCGCAGCAGGGCCCTCCCCCTGGAACAGACTTCCGGCCTGACTTGAACTTGAGGGGAATCATCTCCAGTTCTGGAAGCACCTCAAGACCTTCCTCTTTGCTTCTGCTTACTGTCTGCCTCTCCCTTGCAGAATTCTCCACTGGAACTGCACAGGAGCTGCAACTGGGCCACTCTCACCGACCTCGGTCCCTGGCCCAGCCACTCTCCACTTGCACTGCCTCCCTGGCAACCCCTGAACTGCAGTACTGTCTCTCTATCCCTACAGCCCTCCCTTCCCAGCACTTGTCTGCACTTACCTTTGTAGTTGCCACCAGGCGACCTATGTATTATTTTTTTGGGCTACTTCCCCTGTACTGGACTCCCCCCCACCCTTCCCCTTGCACTTTTCCCATTCCCCCTACCCCTGCACTTGCACGATTCCAATGACACCTGGCCTAGTAGTACCGTTCTCTGTGTTCCCTTGTTCCCCCCTCCCTGCCTCATTGCGCCTTGGAATACTTGTGTATGGCCCATATCATGTCATATGTCATATGTGTGCCTTTTGGTCACACAGGATAGCTTGTGTTGAAGTAGCTAGGGATGCAGACGATGTGGCACTTCCATGGCAACTTTCTCAGGGTGGTAGGGTTGTGACAGTTAACTGTCTCTTTGTCATCATCGATTGTCACCTGGTATGTGCCAGGCCTGTGTGCACTCCGCAGGGGTGGGAGTTTAGGTGAAAAATGTGGCCACAAGCTGGGTCCGGGCTTCCTCGCCACGTGCCCTGTCCCCTCCCATGGGCAGCGCCTGTGGTTGGGGATGTGGGGGCACCACCATGTCCACCGGGACGCCCTGCCGTGTTGCAACATTGTGCAGGACACATGCTACCACAATGATCCTGCACACTACTGGTGGTGCATAGAGTAGTTGCCCACCAGAGCGGTCAAGGGAGCGGAAACGTGACTTGAGCACTCCGAATGTGCGCTCCACTATGCCCCTGGTTACAATATGGGCGGCGTTGTATCTTACCTGGGGTGGTGTGGTGGGGTTCCGGATTGGCGTCATCATGTGGTTTCTCAGAGGGTAGGCACTGTCCCCTGGGGAGGTGATAATAGTTGAGATTATTAGGGTTTGGATATTTGTCTGTGTGTGACTTGCATGCATGTGCAAGGGCATTTGTACTGACCTAGGAGCCATGTGTCGCCATGCTGCCCAGCTTCCAGGGCCCGGCTCAGGGCGGACATTCTGTATATGAAACTGTCATGGGTGGAGCCAGGGTAGTTTGCATAGACAGAGGTGATGATTCCCTTTGCATCACATACCACCTGTACATTGATGGAATGCCAGTGCTTGCGGTTTCGGTAGATGTGCTCAATGGCCCTAGGTGGACGTAGGGCCACATGGGTGCAATCTATGGCACCGAGCACTTTGGGGAAGTGTGCCACCCTGAAAAAATCCAGGGCAACGGCCTGCCTTTCTGCGGGTGTTCTGGGCATGTATATGTGCCTGCGGACTGAGGGGCGCGCTGTCATGATTGCCAGTACCTGGTGTATGCAGCGTGACTGCGTGGCCTGTGAGACCCCCCCCACTATGGCAGTGGTCCGCTGAAATGACCCAGTGGCCAAAAAATGCAGGACATTGAGCAGCTTCTCCAAGGGGCTCAATGCTTGGGAGCAAAGGGTGGGGGATGTGAGGTCATCTTCCCACTCCCTGACCAGGTCTAGGATGATATGGGGTGGAAACCTATACCTGCCATAGACCTGGTCGTCAGGCATCCCAAAAAGGCTTGTCCGTGGTGCGAAAATGCGTGCCCTGGCTATTCTCCTCCTCCTGCGGTGTGCCACGATCAGTGCAGCGACAAATGGGGCATTCATCGTAGCTGTATATACGCGTTTGTTGTTTGCGCAAACTTTTATGCTGTGCGCGGGGACGCTTCCGCCTGCCTTCGTGTGGCAGACGCGTTGATGCCTGTGCATGTCTTTTGCCGTGCGCGGGTTTCCCGTATTCGGATACGGTCCGAGTGTCATCGCGTGTGATCGGAGGGGAGTGAGCGTACACGCAACTGGCCTGGGTACGTGTGTTTCGGGGTGCGTGGGAAGTTCCACACGCGATTAGCCTGGGTACGTGTGTTCCGGGGTGCCGGGAACTTTCACACGCGATTGGTGGAAATCCACGTGTGTTCTGTCATCACGTGCAATGAGGGAAACACCTGCGCGCGTCACGTCACAGACGCGCTCACGCGCTAAGGGCCTTTGGTCCAATGAAATCGCATATGCGTGCTGCCGTGCATACGCGCTAAGGGCCTTTCCTCGTATTACACGCGGACGTGCAGTTTTCCACGCGCGCTTACGCGCATGGGCCCTTTCCTCGTATTACACGCGGACGTGCAGTTTTTCACGCGCGCTGAAATGCCCATGCACGTCTGTACGCGTCACGTCACAGGGGCGATTGCGCTTGAGGGGCCTTCTGTCCAATGAAAATGCATATGCGTGCAGACGCGCTTACGCGCTAAGGGCCTTTCCTCGAATTACACGCTGACGTGCAGATTTTTCACGTGCCAAATCACTCCGTATCAAGCTGGCCACGCGTAAGCACACGGAAGACCACGCTCCTGCCCAGAAGGCCGAACTACTGCCCCCCAGAGCCCCGAGCACGCTCCCACCTGCCATCTGCTGCTGCCTGACTGCCTGCTGCCCACGTGCCCTGCCATTTGCTGCCTGCACATCAGCCAGGGGTGCTGTTGCTGTGACCACCCCTGCTGGAACCGAAGACTCCTGACTGGGATTCCATCGCTCCACAGCCCAGCCCCAGGACCCAGTTGCCCACCCACTCCTGCCTCTGGGGTTGTCATGTCGGGGCAAACACCATCTGTGACCACTGACAACCCCCGGCCAGAGAAGCAGAGGGGCACCAGCTTCAGTGCCACCGAAGTTGGTGTCCTGGTGGAGCAAGTCCTGGGGCAGTATGATGCCCTCTTCGGAAGTTCCCGCGCCAACAAGGAAGGACGGACTCGGATCTGGACTGACATCGTGACTGCCATCAACATGGAGGGGGTGGCAGTCCGCGACTTACAACATGTCAGGAAGCGCTGGGAGGACTTCAGGTCCAGGACCCTGAACAAGGCCCGGCGCCTCTTGAAGGCAGCGGATGCCAAGGGGCGCCGGGGCCACTTGTCGGAAGAACAGATGAGGGTCCTGGAACGCATATCCCCAGCGCTCCACGTCCAGGTCCTTGAGAAGCAGACCCGTCTGGAGTCGAGCGGTGAGTGTACATGCATCCTGATTGTGAGCAGTGCGTGTGGTGATTATTCAGTAGTGTGCAGGTTGCACATCTGTTTGTATGGGGTCGAGTATGGGTGGGGGTGTACAGGGCAGTGGGGCTGACACATGCGAGGGCTGTAATGTGTGAGACATGGATGGTGCTTGTGTGTGTAGGCTTGCATGCCAAATGCAGTTGTGTGGGCACACATGTTTGGATGAATGTGTATGTAAGTAGACATGTCCGTGATGTCACGCATGTATGTTGTTTTCGGCTGCATGTATCAGCACTGTGTACATGTGCATGTGTGTGTATTTGACAAGGGTGCAACAGTGATGCAACATGGATGCAAGTGACAGCGGCATGTGGAAGCCTGATTGGCAGATGTGACATGGATGCCCGTCTGAACGGTGCGACACTTGGCAGAGGTGTACACATGCATGCAAGTGTGGTGGTGTGTGTTCATGTGTGGTGCACTTCCTGTATTGCATGTGATGTCTGGCTCACCTTTGGCTGCTCATGCTGTTGTATGTGTATGGATGGTGGTGGCAGTAGCGATATGGCTGTGGTATGGCTCATGTGTGCGAGTTGTAATGACGTGTGTTGGGGATTGTGATGACATGTCTGAGGTTTGCCAATGCCACTCATGTACAACTGTCATGTGTGTATGTGTCCATTGTACAGTGCCCTGATGCCTGTGTTTTGTTTCTCCCTGTCTGCAGCGTCAACTGATGAAGAGGGCGGAGAAGGTGCTGTGGAGCACAGCAGCGGGGATCCGACCGCCAGCCGGAGACGCAAGGCCCGGCTCCCCTCCCAGGTTGTCATCTCGTCGGGGAGTGAGGAGTCCGGTGCCGCGTCCCAGGCCGCAGCTGCCGGGGGGAGGTCCAAGAGGCGGAGGTTGGAGTTGGACTCCTCGGCAGCAGAAGGGGCAGCTGGGACCCCACAGGGCCCAACAGGGGAAGATGGCACGGAGTCATCCAGGTTGGTGGGGGGTTTGGTGGAGGAGGAGGCCGTGCAAGCACCAGAGACGGGGTCTGGAGGTGGGGATCCCACTGGTGCTAGTGGTGCAGTGCAGGACCAGGGACAGGAGGCAGCACAGGCCACCGCAGAGGTGCCTGTGTGCAATCCTGTCCCCGATCCTGTCCCTGCATCATCTTGCACCAGCAGGGATGCCTACGTCCAGACCCGTTTTCAGGCAGGGGATGAGCTTACGTCAACTGGCCTTCCTCTGCCTGCGGACGTGGCTATCCAGGTCTGGGTTGAGCCTGTCCTGGCTGGTGTGGCGTTGCGTCAACGGGCCATGCGAGGTGACCTGCAGTCTTTTCATGAAGAGACTGCGAGTCATCTCGAATGGCTCGTTGACCACGTCAGCCTGCTGGGACAGGTCACCCAGGCCGGATTCCTCCGTCTGATGGGGCTTGCTCCGACCCCCTCCTCAACTGGACCCCCTACGCGCCAGTCGTCCTCTGTGCCATCTTCCCACCCATCAGTCACCTGGGTGCCCTGTGGAGCTGCCTCTGACGGTGCGGCCAGGCTGGTGGAGGAGGCATCCCTGCCACAGTCGGGAGTCGGACGTCCAGCAGGGGTGGCCACATCAACGACTTGGGGGCCTGGTGGAGGCTGCCCCTGGTGGCTGGGGGGTGGGGGTGATAGGGGAAATGAGTGGGGGCCTGGTGGAGGATGCCCCTGGTGGCTGGGGGGTGGGGGGTGATGGGAGACATGAGTGGGGGCCTGGTGGAGGCTGCCCCTGCACTGCTGGGGGGTGGGGGTGGTGGGAGACATGAGTGGGGGCCTGTTGGAGGCTGCCCCTGGTGGCTGGGGGTGGTGGGAGACATGGGTGGGGGCCTGGTGGAGGCTGCCCCTGCACTGCTGGGGGTGGGGGTGATGGGAGACATGAGTTGGACATGAGTGGGGGCCTGGTGGAGGCTGCCCCTGCACTGCTGGGGGGTGGGGGTGCAGGGAGACATGAGTGGGGGCCTGGTGGAGGCTGCCCCTGGTGGCTGGGGGGTGGGGGTGGTGGGAGACATGGGTGGGGGCCTGATGGAGGCTGCCCCTGCACTGCTGGGGGTGGGGGTGATGGGAGACATGAGTTGGACATGAGTGGGGGCCTGGTGGAGGCTGCCCCTGGTGGCTGGGGGGTGGGGTTGGTGGGAGACATGGGTGGGGGCCTGGTGGAGGCTGCCCCTGCACTGCTGGGGGTGGGGGTGATGGGAGACATGAGTTGGACATGAGTGGGGGCCTGGTGGAGGCTGCCCCTGCACTGCTGGGGGGTGGGGTGCAGGGAGACATGAGTGGGGGCCTGGTGGAGGCTGCCCCTGGTGGCTGGGGGGTGGGGGTGGTGGGAGACATGGGTGGGGGCCTGGTGGAGGCTGCCCCTGCACTGCTGGGGGTGGGGGTGATGGGAGACATGAGTTGGACATGAGTGGGGGCCTGGTGGAGGCTGCCCCTGCACTGCTGGGGGTGGGGGTGAATGGAGACATGAGTTGGACATGAGTGGGGGCCTGGTGGAGGCTGCCCCTGCACTGCTGGGGGGTGGGGGTGCAGGGAGACATGAGTGGGGGCCTGGTGGAGGCTGCCCCTGGTGGCTGGGGGGTGGGGGTGGTGGGAGACATGGGTGGGGGCCTGGTGGAGGCTGCCCCTGCACTGCTGGGGGTGGGGGTGATGGGAGACATGAGTTGGACATGAGTGGGGGCCTGGTGGAGGCTGCCCCTGCACTGCTGGGGGGTGGGGGTGCAGGGAGACATGAGTGGGGGCCTGGTGGAGGCTGGTGGCTGGGTGGTGGGGGTGGTTGGAGACATGGGTGGGGGCCTGGTGGAGGCTGCCCCTGCACTGCTGGGGGTGGGGGTGATGGGAGACATGAGTTGGACATGAGTGGGGCCTGGTGGAGGCTGCCCCTGCACTGCTGGGGGTGGGGGTGATGGGAGACATGAGTTGGACATGAGTGGGGGCCTGGTGGAGGCTGCCCCTGCACTGCTGGGGGGTGGGGGTGCAGGGAGACATGTGTGGGGGCCTGGTGGAGGCTGCCCCTGGTGGCTGGGGGGTGGGGGTGATAGGGGAAATGAGTAGGGGCCTGGTGGAGGATGCCCCTGGTGGCTGGGGGGTGGGGGTGATGGGAGACATGAGTGGGGGCCTGGTGGAGGCTGCCCCTGCACTGCTGGGGGGTGGGGGTGGTGGGAGACATGAGTGGGGGCCTGTTGGAGGCTGCCCCTGCACTGCTGGGGGTGGGGGTGATGGGAGGCATGAGTTGGACTTGAGTGGGGGCCTGGTGGAGGCTGCCCCTGCACTGCTGGGGGGTGGGGGTGCAGGGAGACATGAGTGGGGGCCTGGTGGAGGCTGCCCCTGCACTGCTGGGGGATGGGGGTGGTGGGAGACATGGGTGGGGGCCTGGTGGAGGCTGCCCCTGGTGGCTGGGGGGTGGGGGCGGTGGGAGACATGGGTGGGGCCTGCTGGCAGGTGCCCCACAGTGCTGGGGGGTGGGGGTGATGGGAGACATGAGTGGGGGGCTGGTGGAGGCTGCCCCTGGTGGCTGGGGGGTGGGGGTGGTGGGAGACATGGGTGGGGGCCTGGTGGAGGCTGCCCCTGCACTGCTGGGGTGGGGGTGATGGGAGACATGAGTTGGACATGAGTGGGGGCCTGGTGGAGGCTGCCCCTGCACTGCTGGGGGGTGGGGGTGATGGGAGACATGGGTGGGGGCCTGGTGGAGGCTGCCCCTGGTGGCTGGGGGGTGGGGGTGGTGGGAGACATGGGTGGGGGCCTGGTGGAGGCTGCCCCTGCACTGCTGGGGGGTGGGGGTGATGGGAGACATGAGTGGGGGCCTGTTGGAGGCTGCCCCTGCACTGCTGGGGGTGGGGGTGATGGGAGACATGAGTTGGACATGAGTGGGGGCCTGGTGGAGGCTGCCCCTGCACTGCTGGGGGGTGGGGGTGGTGGTAGACTTGGGTGGGGGCCTGGTGGAGGCTGCCCCTGCACTGCTGGGGGATGGGGGTGGTGGGAGACATGGGTGGGGACCTGGTGGAGGCTGCCCCTGGTGACTGAGGGTGTGGGGGTGGTGGGAGACATGGGTGGGGGCCTGGTGGAGGCTGCCCCTGCACTGCTGGGGGGTGGGGGTGATGGGAGACATGAGTTGGGGCCTGTTGGAGGCTGCCCCTGCACTGCTGGGGGTGGGGGTGGTGGGAGACATGGGTGGGGGCCTGGCGGAGGCTGCCCCTGCACTGCTGGGAGTGGGGGTGATGGGAGACATGAGTTGGACATGAGTGGGGGCCTGGTGGAGGCTGCCCCTGCACTGCTGGGGGTGGGGGTGCAGGGAGACATGAGTGGGGGCCTGGTGGAGGCTGCCCCTGGTGGCTGGGGGGTGGGGGTGGTGGGAGACATGGGTGGGGGCCTGGTGGAGGCTGCCCCTGCACTGCTGGGGGTGGGGGTGATGGGAGACATGAGTTGGACATGAGTGGGGGCCTGGTGGAGGCTGCCCCTGGTGGCTGGGGGTGGTGGGAGACATGGGTGGGGGCCTGGTGGAGGCTGCCCCTGCACTGCTGGGGGTGGGGGTGATGGGAGACATGAGTTGGACATGAGTGGGGGCCTGGTGGAGGCTGCCCCTGCACTGCTGGGGGGTGGGGGTGCAGGGAGACATGAGTGGGGGTTTGGTGGAGGCTGCCCCTGGTGGCTGGGGGGTGGGGGTGGTGGTAGACATGGGTGGTGGCCTGATGGAGGCTGCCCCTGCACTGCTGGGGGTGGGGGTGATGGGAGACATGAGTTGGACATGAGTGGGGGCCTGGTGGAGGCTGCCCCTGGTGGCTGGGGGTGGGGTTGGTGGGAGACATGGGTGGGGGCCTGGTGGAGGCTGCCCCTGCACTGCTGGGGGTGGGGGTGATGGGAGACATGAGTTGGACATGAGTGGGGGCCTGGTGGAGGCTGCCCCTGCACTGCTGGGGGGTGGGGTTGCAGGGAGACATGAGTGGGGGCCTGGTGGAGGCTGGTGGCTGGGTGGTGGGGGTGGTTGGAGACATGGGTGGGGGCCTGGTGGAGGCTGCCCCTGCACTGCTGGGGGTGGGGGTGATGGGAGACATGAGTTGGACATGAGTGGGGGCCTGGTGGAGGCTGCCCCTGCACTGCTGGGGGTGGGGGTGATGGGAGACATGAGTTGGACATGAGTGGGGGCCTGGTGGAGGCTGCCCCTGCACTGCTGGGGGGTGGGGGTGCAGGGAGACATGTGTGGGGGCCTGGTGGAGGCTGCCCCTGGTGGCTGGGGGGTGGGGGTGATAGGGGAAATGAGTGGGGGCCTGGTGGAGGATGCCCCTGGTGGCTGGGGGGTGGGGGTGATGGGAGACATGAGTGCGGGCCTGGTGGAGGCTGCCCCTGCACTGCTGGGGGGTGGGGGTGGTGGGAGACATGAGTGGGGGCCTGTTGGAGGCTGCCCCTGCACTGCTGGGGGTGGGGGTGATGGGAGACATGAGTTGGACATGAGTGGGGGCCTGGTGGAGGCTGCCCCTGCACTGCTGGGGGGTGGGGGTGCAGGTAGACATGAGTGGGGGCCTGGTGGAGGCTGCCCCTGGTGGCTGGGGGGTGGGGGTGGTGGGAGACATGGGTGGGGGCCTGGTAGAGGCTGCCCCTGCACTGCTGGGGGTGGGGGTGATGGGAGACATGAGTTGGACATGAGTGGGGGCCTGGTGGAGGCTGCCCCTGCACTGCTGGGGGTGGGGGTGATGGGAGACATGAGTTGGACATGAGTGGGGGCCTGATGGAGGCTGCCCCTGCACTGCTGGGGAGTGGGGGTGCAGGGAGACATGAGTGGGGGCCTGGTGGAGGCTGCCCCTGGTGGCTGGGGGGTGGGGGTGGTGGGAGACATGGATGGGGGCCTGGTGGAGGCTGCCCCTGCACTGCTGGGGGTGGGGGTGATGGGAGACATGAGTTGGACATGAGTGGGGGCCTGGTGGAGGCTGCCCCTGCACTGCTGGGGGTGGGGGTGATGGGAGACATGAGTTGGACATGAGTGGGGGCCTGGTGGAGGCTGCCCCTGCACTGCTGGGGGGTGGGGGTGCAGGGAGACATGAGTGGGGGCCTGGTGGAGGCTGCCCCTGGTGGCTGGGGGTGGGGGTGATAGGGGAAATGAGTGGGGGCCTGGTGGAGGATGCACCTGGTGGCTGGGGGGTGGGGGTGATGGGAGACATGAGTGGGGGCCTGGTGGAGGCTGCCCCTGCACTGCTGGGGGGTGGGGGTGGTGGGAGACATGGGTGGGGGCCTGGTGGAGGCTGCCCCTGCACTCCTCGGGGGTGGGGGTGCAGGGAGACATGAGTGGGGGCCTGGTGGAGGCTGCCCCTGCACTGCTGGGGGGTGGGGGTGGTGGGAGACATGGGTGGGGGCCTGGTGGAGGCTGCCCCTGCACTGCTGGGGGGTGGGGGTGGTGGGAGACATGGGTGGGGGCCTGGTGGAGGGTGCCCCTGCACTGCTGGGGGGTGGTGGGAGACATGGGTGGGGGCCTGGTGGAGGGTGCCCCTGGTGGCTGGGGGTGCAGGGGAACATGCGTTGGTGGGCAGTAGTGCAAGTTGACATGTGGGTTGGCTGGTGGGCATGGCCATGGTGGATGGGGTGCCTGCATGACATGTGCTGGGTAGGCCCCTGTGGTGTGAGCCACCTGCAGGGGCCGTGGAGGGTGTAGAGGGAACACCTGGGAGGACCCACACGTGCAATTCACGTGTGCTGCTCCCCGCGCACCCCTGTAATACACGTACCCTGATGATATCGCGTGTGGAACTTCCCACGCACCCCTGTAATACACGTACCCTGATGGAATTGCGTGTGGAACTTCCCGCGCACCCCTGGAATACACGTACCCTGCTGATGTTGCGTGGGATACTTCCCCCGCACCCTGAAATACATGTACCCTGATGAGATTGCGTGTGTGACTTCCCGCGCACCCCAGAAATACACGTACCCCGCTCAATCGCGTGTGTAACTTCCCGCGCACCCCCGAAATACACGTACCCCGCTCAATCGCGTGTGTAACTACCCGCGCACCCCCGATATACACGTACCCCGCTCAATCGCGTGTGTAACTTCCCGCGCACCCCCGAAATACACGTACCCCGCTCAATCGCGTGTGTAACTTCCCGCGCACCCCCGAAATACACGTACCCCGCTCAATCGCATGTGTAACTTCCCGCGCACCCCCGAAATACACGTACCCCGCTCAATCGCGTGTGTAACTACCCGCGCACCACCGATATGCACGTACCCCGCTCAATCGCGTGTGTAACTTCCCGCGCACCCCCGAAATACACGTACCCCGCTCGATCGCGTGTGTCACTTCCCGCGCGCCCCCGAAATACACGTACCCCGCTCGATCGCGTGTGTTGCTTCCCGCGCACCCCCGCAATACACGTGTTTGTTTGTTTGTTTGTTTGT
Source organism: Ambystoma mexicanum (assembly GCF_040938575.1). Classification (NCBI taxonomy): domain Eukaryota; kingdom Metazoa; phylum Chordata; class Amphibia; order Caudata; family Ambystomatidae; genus Ambystoma; species Ambystoma mexicanum. The sequence goes on along the minus strand of NC_090921.1, from coordinate 753,794,546 downwards.
TTGTTTATTTGGTATAGCGCAGAAGACCAAACCCGCAAGGGTAACTGGGCGCAGGCAGTACAAGGATACTTGAGAACTTAGTTACAATACAAAAAATGGTTGTACAGATGAGAGGAAAGCATATACAGGCAGTACAGAAAATACCGAAATGTAGATAGAGTAGGTTGTCTGGCGACCAGTAATCTAGTTATGCTCATCCGCAGTCTCTAGAATACGTGTCGGTAAGGTGGTCAGGCTAAGTGTCGAAGCCGCTCGCACAGGCCCAATTGCTGTATGTTGCCACTTTTGTGATGCGCTGGGACTCTACCGCCTGCCTTCGTGTGGCGGACGTGTTTCAGCTTGTGCGTGTCTTTGGCTGTGCGTGGCTTTGCCCTATTCGATTCCATGAATACGTGTGGTTCGAGTGCGTGTGGGCGTTCCGTCTGCTTCCCTGCACTACATCCCCAGTTACGCCCTTATTTTCGCGCGTTGTTCCCCATTCCGCGCGTTACGCCCCGTGTCCCGCCCACTTTCTGGTGTATGCGCCGAGGTTGTGCGCTTTCACTGTGCGCGTCGCGCACGCCTTTCGGGATGTTGCAGTGACTTGTGCGCCATGCACGGGTTTGGCGCACATCCCGAGGGGAACACGCGCAGGGACTTCCATGAATCGCACGCGTGCGCCTGTTTTTTTCCGCTTGCGCCTGCTTGCGCCTGCTTGCGCCTGCTTGCGCAATGATTTTCGGCGCACGTTTGTTCCATGAATCGGCCCCATAATGTCATATTCGTTGGCCATAATGTGCATTTTGTTACCTCATCATGAGACGCTTTTAAGCCTAGACATTGTTATAATGGTGTGTCTTTCTATCTATGCATATACATGCAACACGTCCATTCAAAGATGGCGCTTACATTACACCATACGAGAGTTTATCCCATAATCCTCAGCACTATATAGCGCATCCCACAAGGGGCCAGGTAATGTTCCTGTTGCATGTACGTCATTGCTCACCCGAGCTATCATCCTTAAGTGTTATTTCACATTACTCCGACCAGGGTAAGCCATTTGGCATAACTCAAACCCGTTTCGTTAGATTACTTTGTAAGATACCTGATGCATTTACACGCTTACTTGTTTATGACTATTTCCAGCTTAAACGACCATTACATCAATCAAGATTTTAATATCAGACTCTCATTTGATCGGTCGAAGGCATGACTCAAAGACACACAATGGGGACGAGTTTATAATAATGAGTATGTGAGTACATTGTTGCTTTTGGTTTAATGTAAATACCATATTTGTTTTTCAAAAAACAACTGTTCTTCGATAATGACAGAGGGATGTCAGGCAATTATTTGAGACAACCTCCTTGGCACAGGATAATGTTTAATGAGAACTCAATATTTTAGTAGTATGCTGCACTTATGAACATAACAGCCTTTTACCTTTCCTTTGGTATTATTAGTGGAGACATTTAATGGTGATTTTGTAAATCATTTTTGTAGATGGAACATTATGTTTTGTACATTTGTGTTTTTGATTACATGCAAAGATTAGATTGCCCTGATGAAGGCAGCCATATACGTGGGCATACACCGAAACGAGTTGGTCTCCAGCTTTTCCATGTTTCAATTAAGCCTTGATCGGAATTCTAGGCAGTTGCTTTTTATTGTGTATTATTTTGACATGTATGGTGGTGGTAATTCCAAGTGCACAGTTTGGTGATTGTAATGTACTTTCTTTTAAAATGTGTACATCGAGCTGTGATGTGACTGGTTGGCCACATAGTGTTACTTTTTGCGCCTCTGTTGCAATTCTTTTCCTTTGTTTAATAAACAAATCAGCTACTTGGAGTATAACAATTATTGTCTGAGTATATATACATATATATAATATTAAAAATGTATTTTGAACATTATATATAGACTATTTGTCTTTAAGTATTGCTTTGACCTATTGTATCATTTTGTATGTGACATTCTTTTGAATGTGGCAAAAACACAGTTTTTATGTGTGCTTTTTTTTGCATTCCCTTACATATTGATCAGGCAATGGTTGAATACACAAATTGTATTTGCGTCATTAAAGCGTGAAATCAGTTTTCTTGCACTTTTACAAGTATAAAGTTTCAAGTTAAATAGGTACAGTTCTAGGCATATCCTAGAACTATTAGCATAGCCTAGTTCTATTAGCATTGACACGCCAGTCTTTGGATTCCTAGAAATGCATATAGGCTGTCTCTCAGGTGTCCACTCAGTTATTTGTACCTTGCATTTCACAGGGACAGCCTTGTCCATCATGGCAGCTAGTAAGATGCACAATCCAACAGGAAGCATGGTTTTGGAAGCAATGCCTCTCTCGCTCTTTCAGAAACACTTTCTGTTGTCAGTTCACTTTAGGAAAACTACCTGCACTGTCTTTTCTTTAACACTTTATCAGACCCTCCACTGTTCAAAGCACCTCCTACTCATGTGAGTCTCCCTGGAGGCCATGTGACCTCTACTGTTTCCATCTTTGCCACGAATCTGGACAATCGTCCAGCGCACCTACTACACATAACAGCAATTATTCGCACTGCCAGAACCGACATGCCCCACGTCCTCAGCCCAGACCTTCTTCAGGAGGGACCCATCAACAGGTACCCCAGATGGCATCTGTACAGGATCTGTGATTTTGAAAGCAGTGTAAGCAAAGGTCTTTTGGATAATTTCAACCTGGTTACTTATATTTTTTATGCACATTTGTGTGGTAAGTACATTTAGAATCTTTGCAAGTAAATACTCCTACTTGCACTATGGTATTTGTAATTATGTATCTATACAGTCTCTGCATCCTTATGCACCACTGGTTTAGTTAGGATCCTGAAATCAGTTGGTGCTGCCATGTAGTGACTCAAAAGTGGCACTTAGAGGAGGCTACTTGACCCTTTCCTGGATCTGAACTAGGAGTTGTGGGATCTCAGGTAAAACGTGTTATGCCTCTAGTGTACACCTCAGAAAAAGGGCCAGTCAAGTCAAATCCTCTATTGCACACTTTCGAAGGGTTGAGAGGCAATCAATGCAAACATATTTAAAAACACATTCCCACCAGGAGGATAGCTCACAGGTTAAGCACTCTCTCTGACATTTAGCCACCATGTCGCAAGTACAAATCCCATTAGGGCCAACTCCACACTTTATCCTTCTGAGGTCAAAAAATTGAGCAACATTAAGGTAAGAAACAATAATATCTAATATTACAGCAATACGAAGTAGGAGGGCATCACCTTCTGGGGTTCAGAATGGTGAACTCTCTTTGGCATCAGGTGTGAAGGAAATCTGCTAATAGTCACTAGTCAGAGTGAATGTACTAAGCAGCCTCCAGCTATTCAATGAATTAATTAGCTTGTTGTAAGGGGTGAGTGTCTGCCTTCAAAATAAGAGTGCATCTTCTGTAATCCATGCAAAAATGAATTTCAGGGTACCATGGGCTCTGGGAGGGCATGGTTACCCCTAAGTCCAGTATCTGCAGCAGATATATGCACCTATGCATCTACATCATTCTATATGAACACTAACCTTTTCTGATGTCCTGTACATTTTTTATTTCACCGGCATATTAAGATGGTTTTTTATATTGTGTTTATAACAATCAATCAGACCATTCAACATATATAAGTGGTGGCAGATCTGACTGAGAAAGTAAAACCAGTTTTCTAATTGGATGTAAGTGTGCCAGAGTAATACTCCCTCTGTGGAGCTATCATGCTCAACGTGAGGTAGAGGCTCCTTTTCCTCGCCTGCCTCGTCGGGTGCCACTAGGAGCATCAACGTGTCATCAAACATGTGATATGGTTTGAGTCTGCTCACATGGAACGCACTCTGCAGTTCCTTCTTTTCATCAGTGTCAAACAGACAGTATACATAACTGATCTTTTCAAGCATGGTATGAATACCCGAAGATCTAGGATTTATTAGCTCAATAATCTGCACTTCTTGACCTTCAAAATGTCCAAAGTACCAAGTCAAGGTGGTCTTCTGATCATACCAACTATTAACCATTTCCTGACTGGCTTGACAAATGTGGCTCGCTATTGTCCTGTACTTCACCATCTTGGTCCATAGCCCAAATAAACGATCACATCATGTGCAGGTGATCTGGGTGTGCCTGCCTAACCTTCCTTCAGCAAGGTAAAATGTCCCCTTGTGGGATAACCAGAACCTCTTCCAAAGCATGAGCCACAATGAAGATTTGTGGCCCTGTGGTGGGCACTGTACTGCATTCCTTGAGGGCCCAGATAAAGGTATAACATTCTTTGCCAACTGCCACGCAGGTCTGCTCTCCTGGAGTAAGACTTCAACTAATGAAGGCCATTGGATGCTCTTTACTCTTCTTGTTCACCTGGGCTATAATGGCTGAAATCCCCTTGTCAGGTGTGTCTCTCAGGACATTAAACTACTCTCCAGTTTCTGGTGCATGGAACATAGTTGCCTAAAACAACGCAGTTAAGAACTTATCAAAAGCGTCTTGGTCTGCTTTTTGGAAGTCAGTGCAGTCAGGGAGGCCACTATGACCCCCAAAGTATCCCAAAAATATCCTGTAATACCCAGTGAGACCAAAGAAGGCTCACTGTATTATTCTTTTCAATATAGTATGGATGCTTGGTCAGCTGCTTTGCAAAGATCTAGTGATTAGTGGCACCCTAAGCAGCACCTTCAGCCCCTCAGAGTACCCAGTCAGATATGCCTTCTCTTTATACAATCTCTTGATCTGTACTTGACTGGCGTGCCCTCCTACTTCATATGATGCGCCATCTTGGCCCACAATCCAAGTACATAGTATGTCATATAATGTGCCAATGATCTCTCTTTGCACTCCTATTCTTTCTTCACCAAATGAAAGGGGCCACAAACAGGGTGACCAAAAAGCAGCTTGAAGGGACTGATCGCCACAACCTGCCATGATTCCTCTTTTTGTAAACTAACAGTCATGGCAGAAGGGCACAGCTTCCAAAGCTCCTGTCATGTTTTTCTTGGTTTTGTTGAAACACTTAACAAGCCAGTTCATATGTCGATGATAAGAGGTGAAAACGTATGTTACACCATGCCATTCCACGTGGCTTCCTTGTAGGCAGACCTGGAATTAGATCCTTAGACAGAGACACATCCTCTTTGGGCACTTATATGGTTATGAATGCTCAACATGTTCTTACTCAGTGGCGTAGACAGGGTAGGGCCTGAGCAGACAGGACCCGCCCAAAATCTGTAAACGCCTACTCAGCAGCACTGTGTGGGCATTTACAGATGTTAGTGTTACTGCTGTGGGCCCAACTACATTAGTTTCATACCCCACATGTTTCGAAAATCCTGGCCACGCCTCTGGTCCTGCTACCAATGGGAGAGTCATGTTTTGAGGACTACAGCTTCTTGCTATTCTGTGGTGTGGTCCACAGTGTGTTCTTGCAACCTGAAAATGAAGCCTCAAAGGGACAGGCCATGTGCATCCCCACTCTCACAAAAGCCCCTCCCTCAACCCCCTTTGGAATTGGTCCTGGGGGAGCATTTGCTAACTTCACGGTAATCTGGCAGGTCAGGCAGGCCAGCAACAAATCCCATCAATGATGCCCATTCAAAGCCAGTAAAAGTGAGGAAACAGGGTCTATACTGTCTTTTCTTATATTGAGGCGACCTGAAAAAGGTAAACTACATAGGAAGACAGGTAAAATGTATTTATCTTTTTACCCAGTCTCTCCCTCAGCATGTCTCTACAGGCTGGTGTGCAACATCACATCCTCTCTATGTAAGGTCTCGATTGCTACACCGATCTGTAGGAACCCTAGCAACATACTAATCACCAATAGCTAATGCTGACTCCTTCACTACTAACCCATCACATTGTTTTAAAAAAACAATCAATTTCATTAAAGAACGCACTCTTAAATCGGATTGTCAATTTCTGCTGTATATAGTACTGAAAACACTATCCATGCAAAACCACTAACAATACATTAAGCAATTCCATGGAGCATTCTGCTGCTATGTTTCAGCTTCCATTAACCTCGCTATGGAGCTTCTGTCAAGGCAAATGTATGTACAGCCATTGTGGGTCTTAGTGTTGAATGACAAAGTAGTTATTGTGTACCTAAGAAGCTTTCTATCCCCGCCTGATGATTATCTAGTTTTCATTTCTGGCTTGTGCCTGTGAATTTAAATAATACAACAAAATCAATTAGCGGTTCTCCATCAAGTAGGATTCAGAGCAATGACAGGAACAGAGACAAAACTTGTATCTGTTTGTGACAACAGTAAAATCCTCACAGACAGAGTGGAACATTGCCTCTTTTGACACCGACAACCACAAATCCATACTGGGCAGAGTGGAAGAAGCAGCTCTAGACAACAGAACACTACAGTGCATGAGGTCTGTACATTAACTTGTGGAGTATTTGTATATTTTATAGCGTGCCTTTGCCAAGGCCCTTTACACAGCAACAAGCACTGTTCAAATGATACGGTCATGGACAGAGAAGGTTTTAGAAGAAGAAGAAATAGAAGATGAGACTTCAGGCGAGAATGAAAGATGGTTAGAGAGGGGGAAGCGTGTCTATCAGGAGGAAGGGCACTCCAGAATTCTGGAGCCGTGATGCTAGCATCAGGCACAAACTGTCTACAGCCAATTGTATCACACTTTGCTGGATTGTTGTGGGTACAAAATGTGTTGCTAGCAACTAACTATACTAAAAACTCACCACTTTGCACACCCTCAAACTCTGAACTAAACTCAACCACACCTCTACCGCACCACAAAGCGTACACACTTCACAACACCCAACACAAAACCATACCATAACATACACAATCATACCTCAACACCACATGACGGCCAACCGAAAACACACCTACGTTCAGTAACCAGTATCACCGAACTGAAGCTGCACGCAGTGCATCAAAAGTCTCTTGCTCATCTCCCTCTCGATCCCACTAACATACCCCCAATCCTCCTTTCATTGCAGGTCTGCCAGAGCACCAAGAGACCACGCAAGTGTCAAGAGTGCGCAGTGCAAGGCCCAGTAACATTAACATTAACCCAGGATTTAATTCTAATAAAGGAAGCAGTTCTGTAGCATCCAGGGAGAGTCCCTTAGAGGCTAAGCCAATCCCAATTCTTTGCCTTTGGGTTCTAGCCTCTACTCCAGGTGCACAACCCTAGGAGCAGCTACTAAAAAAATGCCTAAAGCTCTTAACTGAAACCTGGTAATCATAGTTACCATAACTGTATTGTACCTGGCTGCATCGGTATCCTGAATCACAGCATGTATCGTACCAGTAGCACAGCAGGTTCTGAGGTCACAGGTGCCGTCTTGACAGCTGCAGTGACACCCCCTTCTACAGCGCAGGTCCTGTATTTAAAATATGCACCCCTGTTCCAAAAACGGCATAACCCTGAATATAATGTCCTGATGGCAGGGGTGTTGCAAGGTCAAGAAAAGATCTGGGGCTGTGCTAATGTTGGGGCCGTCGGTACTCAGGGCTAGCTTGCCTTTTGGTTGTAGGCCCCCAGCTTCTAGGCATGGTTACAAACAAAAGAACCGTGGCTATAGCCCCCTCACCCCCCATCTAGCAACGGCTCTGCCTGATGGCACATAATACTGTACAAATGAGGGTATTGAGTATTGATGGCCAGCATCTTTCAGAGTTATCCCAGCCAAATTAAATTGATTTTGCACATGTGTCAGCCCTGGGCTCAGTTCAGCTGTGGAAGGATTAAGTGTATTCCTTTCCAGACAAGGCCCAAACCTATCCACTGACAGGACTAGCCTTGGAGGATTGCTTCTATGTGTTCCTTTGTAAGGTTTGGTAACACCCTTTCTCCCAGAACAGCCACTCCACAGGACGCTGGCCTGGGAGCCAAAACCGAAAGGCACACCTATTCACAGAGAGGCCTCACACAAGGGTGCTGCATTTCTAAAGCCCTTTTGATCCTAGTGAGAAAGGGGGGGGGGGCAGAGCTAGGATAGCCAGAGAGAAGTCTGTACCATTTTTAGAAGGTGCTGCCATCTTTATTCTCTCTGCTTCTCTTTCTCTTTCCTGTTCCCTCCACTCCTCTGGAGCAAATTCTACACACATTAATTTCAAGAGCAGTGATTAGACCCCTAAAGCAGGCTAGCTTTAACCCAATCACCATGAGACTTCTGCTTATGAAAGAAGGGCCTCCCATCTCTTCAGAGAATCATCTGGACTCATCTGAACCATCCTGATGCTTTCATTGGACCCTGCTGGGAGAGCAGTCCTTTCTAAAGTCCTCCAGTTGTGGGGTGAGGGCAGAGGTTCCAAGGGCAGAAGTAATAGCTGCTCCCTAACCATCGCCAGGAACCATTGGGAGTGACCACTACTGTTGGACCATAAGCCTGACTCTCTGCCAGCCACCCTGTGCCTAGGATCTCACTGTGCTGCAGGTTCCTTGAAGGTGTGTGCCAGGCTCCCCCATGTTTGGGAGCCCGAGAACAGACTGGCATTGGCCCTCCAGACCTTGGAATAGAACTCATAACACCTGGAAGCCAGAAGCACCAGCAGGACCGGTCGACGTGTTGGTGTCGATTGATCTCTGACCCGCAGTTCGTCACCGCATCACACCAGAAAAAGCACATTGTTGCCTTGACCCGAACTACGAAGTACCGCTGCCTTTCGGGAGTCACCGTCCAAAATGCCATCTTCAAGATCGCAGCTCCTGTGAGTCGATTGACCCAACGCTTATGTTCTCTGAACCGCGATCTCCATGCCTCTGCATCGACCCGACTCGCCTGCGCTCCTTGGTACCATCTTGACCGCTGTCGATCCTCGACCGCCGAACCTGACCTGGTAACCCCTCAATCTGCACAGCTTAAGTAGATGCTTCGAGACATCAGGACCCCTTCAGTTTGACCCCTCCCCGATGCCAGCTTGCTACTGGACCATCAAGACTGCGGCATCTGCGACCCAAGCCAACACTGCAGTACACGTTGAGAAGCCTGGTTTGATGCTCTCCAACCACAACGCATCTGTATACGGTAATATTGACTAATATCCCCCCCGCCCCCAAGTCCATCTTTGGACCCTAGAGACTATTGAGGTAATTGTATCCCTTTTTGCAACTTGAGGAAATATCATTTTGAACATTGTGATCTATTGAATGCCTTTTTCTCCCCTTGTCTCATCACCCAGAGTGCTGCATCTATTCTATCTGTGCATATTCTGTGTTTCTTCTCCAAGGGTGGGTTTTTCCAGTGTTTTCTAGGTAGGTAGTATTGTACATGGTGTGCCTAATTAAAGTATATCTTTTTATTTTGGACCATTATACTTCGATGTTTAGGTTACTGCTGAGCAACATTCACACCCCTATAGCCTTCCCTTGGTCCATGTTACCACAAAAGGTGAAGGAGGTGTATCTCTTGACTGTGCCTGTTTTACCTTTATGATTGTGTTGGCTCTTGGTTTGTATAGGTGTATAGGTGTGAGGGATGAGCTGGTATTTTAGCCTCTACTCATCCCTATGGTCCTGCAGGGTAGAGATCAATTTGGCAACGGAGTGAAAAGGGAAAACAAATGGAAACGTGAGGGAGTACATGGCGGTTCAGGAGAAGAAAGCAGATGAAGATGATGAGAATGGAGAGCTGTGCGGCGGTGCAAGGAGAGATAAAAGAATAGATATCGGGAAAGCAAGACCATGGTAACACCTAAATACTAAAGAAAGAATGTGGAAATGGTGGCGAGAATCATAAGGGAGAAGAGAAATCGAGAGAAGAGAGTTTTTAAGAGAAGAATGAGGAGAAATTTGAAAGAGGAGACAAATAGCAGAATTGAAAATAGAGCAGCGGGGGGTTGAGGTTGGATGACAGAAGACCAACCAACAAGGCCGAACAGTAATCTAGTCATGAAATAATTCAAGAGAAGATGATAAGCTTCATAGCCTAAAAAGAAAGAAAAGGCCAAATTGTACATATGTTTAAAATATAGAAACAACGGGCCCTAGTAGTTGAGGAAAGAAAGTTAAGCCCAGAATAAATGACCACACCCAAGATATGAGCTTTAGGATATAAATGGTTAAGGCAAGGAGGCAAATGAGCACCTTAGAAAAAAAATACTTGCACCACTTTTGCTCAATCAGATGGCTAATGCCATTCTTCCCTTTCTCACATAGGAACCTTCACTGGTTTCATCCAGAATCCACTATGCCAACACCACATTCTTATCATGCCAGAAACTTCAACGCGCCCAGAACACAGCAGCATGACTACTACACAGACCTGAAAGAAGAGCACATATAACACCAGCCCTGAGAGCTCTCCACTGGATACCGGTCCAAAAACGAATCCACTTCAAAGCATAGACCAGAGAGCACTTCAAGGCTGTGGAGCAGAATGCATCCAAGGGAATGTCATCCAAAACTAACCACGAAGTGCACCAAGATCCAGACACGGTGTCCTACTAGAGGCAGTGCACTGCAGCAGAGAGCGACGCAGAGAACCACCTCTCTTCAACATGGAGGCAAACTCTGGGACACTCTGCCAGAGGGAAACCACACAATCCGGGATCACCTTAGTTTCAGGGAAATGCCAGCCACCTGACTAAGATGCTACCCAGAAACCGGAGACCCCTCGGCATGTTACACCAACTAGCAACTGGGACGTGAGCAAATAACATGGGGATACATTCTGGCAGCTCGTCACCACTGCATAATGTGTGGCACAAGGTGGCGTTGCATCCAGCTGCCCCACAGAATATCAAACTTTAAATACCACAGTGGCATGTCCCACTTCATCTCCTCCTAGTGTGCATGCAAACCTTGCCCAAGTGATACATTTCAGACAACACCAAGAATTGACTCAAACACACAACCCAACTAAACCACTCACATACAGCTTCTTAATACCCCTCACACCAGATGTGAACAACAGAAGACTGCACAGCTGCATCCAACGTACACACTAGGCCCTGGCTATCCAAGCACCATGGGCACACGAGGTTTCATTTCTGATGCTCTTGACACAAAACACCTGAAGCACATCTGCACGCAGGGCTCGGGGTACTTCCTTTTTGCACGCATAAGCATAAGGGCAAAGTTATCTTACATTTTCATTTTCCCGCTCCTTCTGCTAACTACACCCCATACACTCTCTTTCAGATCTCCCAGAGCGCCTGGAGACATGCACATGGCAGGAGTGCATGATATGAGTCGTAATAACATGACATGACATCCTTAGCCCATCTGTGTCCTAAGCACTTACATGCACAGGATTCCTGGTACGTTCTGACATATTTCTTCGTGTATGTTTCACAGTCATTTATGGCATCATGACTGGGAGTAAGGGACCAAATCCCTTTCAAATTGTACCGACGGAATCAGCGGAACACAAATGATGTAAACACACAATTGGAAAATAGCACTGTCTGTCAGGCTCCTCACTCCTGAAATTCCCTATTTTCACCTAATCTATTAAAGCCTTCAATTTATGCATCAATGTATCAGCGTCCAACCCCTAGACTTACATCTCCATGGATACCGAAGTGCTAATCTTGGAATGGCGTGCTGGACCAATCTAAATGCATGTTTCTATTGACAGTATGTACATCTGTGCTGTGTTCAATACACTATCTCCTTGACAGTGCTCTCTGTTTCCAAGATGCATTGTACCATACAGCGATTAAAACATTTAAAACAAGATTAACTCGGTTCTGTGCAGCTTTTCATTCCTCCGTGCCAAACTGATGCGGGGAACTCATGCATGCAGGGGCCCGACGCAACCTATTCCCACACTGGCAGAGCTGTCTGGCTTCACTGATAACTTCTCTAGTTTGTCGCTGTCAATACCTGCGTGGCAATTTCATCATGAAATTTAAATAGTGAGTGTATTGCAATGTGGATGAAAGTTCACCGATACTCATGATTCCCACCGCATAGGTGTGCCACAGGTGTGACCTCATGTCAAAAAAACTCTACAGCTATCCACTCATCCATGTCCTCATTGAAGCTCCACTTGCTTGATCTAGGAGGAGCCCCCTCTACTTACTCGTGAATGAACCCCCTCCTTGACCTATCTGCCCTCTTCTGAACTGCACTGCCTCCCCTGATGTAACCAGCTCTGTATTATCTTTCTGTTCTGCCGCAGGTCTCCGTAGGTTTCACCCCTATTGCCCAGAGGCCTGCTACCATTTGCCGCTTCCCATATCGTGCAGCACATGACACCAGATGCGCTTTTGTAAGCATTTCTGGGTGAAACGCCTGCCGTTCAATAAACAAATATAATATATACAGTGCATAACATTCCATGTTGAGAATATGGTACACCCTATTGTATATCACAAAAGGTTAGTTGTTACAAAAGCATGTGTGGCTCTGATATGGCCTTATGATTCCCTTGGTCATCAGACCTAATCACAAAGTGTAAGAAACGTGGATCAATCCATGTAAATGTTCTCTATTGGTCTCCTTCACTTACAATAATTGAAAGCGATTATATATTTGATCTACATTTCAATATTCTTTGTCAGGTCAGGCTTGTATTGTGTAATTGTGAGGAATCAACTTCTGGGGCACCAGTGGTCCAGGGATGAATATCGGTTTCTAAACCATCAATAAACCCCACACCTCTAGTACACCCGAAGGGATCCGAACAGATTGGAATACAAGTGAATCATAAGACCTTCTTGTCCAATTTTGGTAACGTGGATGGTAGGGCAGGCTTAGCTCTGCAAGGTCGTGGATCATTGGTTAGTTGCAACACAGCAAAAATACAATTATTACCCAATGATCAAAGGGACTGTCCAGTCAAGGTTGTATACAAATATTTACTTTATTATTACTACAACAAACAGTTCTAGCACACTACAAATATGACCACCCTGTAAAGGAACACAGAGGACAGACAGTTTCACGAAGGAAAGGGGTGCACTCTGGATACTAACAGGAGGGTAGGTGGTAAGGTAATCAGTCTTACTGTTCAAGGTTATTCGGTTCCAGCACCCAGGGGCCAAAGGTTCGTAACGGTCTCTAGGGGCCTTCGGAGAAGAACCAGGGGGGCAGAACCACAATGTCCCTGGTGCTGAAGAGGTTCTTGGTGCTCAACAGCGAAAAAGGCAGTTCCAGGGCACTTTGCAGGCCTTGAGACAGAGTTAGTGATGGGAGACAGCTGCAGGTACCAGGCAGCAGGGAGGCTTTCTGGCACGGCGGGTCTGGGCCAGGAATCGCCGTCTCTGTGCTCGTTGGCGGATCTGGAATGCTGGCCGAGGCAGTTCGAATGGCTCTTTTGACTGCAGCGTGACAACAGTCAGCGGTGCAGCTGGATGCAGTTTAAGGACTCGACTGTCTCGAAAATGTCCTTAAAAGATGGACGCTGGATAATGCTTGTGTGGTACTCCTCCTAGCTTCTTTGCAGGGCTTGTGTCCATTCAAGGCGGAGGGCCTAAAGCTCAGGAGAGTGATTCCAGGCAACGTCCTTGTCCTTTGTCCAGAGACTCTCCGGCACCTCCCACCTAGGAAGCTTGCTGGCAGAACCTAGTAGGGCATGCTGTGTGCTGGCTGGGTACCAGTTCTGGAGCTGCTGGACGGGTCTTCTGAGTCCAATATCTCCCTCTGTTCCCTGGGAGATGTTTAGGGGAGGGATCTTGCTTCCCTCTTGGAACTCCTGGCTTCCTTCACTGGCGGAAGATGTAAGGTAGGCTGTACCTTCAGCTCAGGTTCAAATGAGTCCTTCTTACTCCCTTCAAAGTCGTTGGATGATCTGCCAAGTGAGGGGCTCAGCCCTCTTTTAAAGCCAAATGGGCCCCAGTGATTGGTGCTGGCTAAGCCTACCCTAATGAACCAATCCTGGGTCCCCACCAACAATCTTCTGTTATGCATGAGGTCGGGACCAGAGTGCTCTGCAAAGGACAGAAAAGGGGTGACAATATATACCCAAGTTCCACCCATCTTCCTGTTTGTTTCAGATCAAAGTATCTCTGGTTAACTGAGTCCTCTGTGACTCTTGATCAAAGCACATGTTTTCTTTGAAGTATGTTTTGGGAGCAGACTTCCCGTCTCCCCAAATCACATACTTCTCCCATCTGAAAGTGGTCTGCTCTGCAGGGACACCTGTGATAACTGCTTGACCCAGACAGGCCATTCACTGCCTTTCATACAGAGGGGTGGGAACTAGCCTCAAGTTGACACATTGTATACCAAAGGGTTGTTAGTCCCACCTTCCTGTTGTTTTATTCAGCAATCAAACCGCTTCAGGCTTGCCTCAATTATCCCGTTAGTATGCACTGTCACCAGCTGAATTTAGACAAAAGGAATGCAGATCCATGGAGCTTTTGATATTTTAATTAGGCTGCTCATGGCTGGAGGAAGGTGTGCCTTCACCCTTCTTGGAATGCTTTGATGTACCCGGGGCTGTCATATTACAGCTGAATATGACAGGGGAAGACGGCGCCTGTAGGCTGTGTCTTCCCGGAGTACATGTAACTATGCGTTTTGTGTGGGAAGCAGGTGAAATGTGAGCGGAATCCCTGGTGATGAATTTGATTATTTATTTATTTATTTATTTATTGGGTTTTTATAATATGCCTAGACACAAAGGGCCCGATTCATGGAATCTGGGGCAGAAATGGTGCAAGGGCTGCACGCCAAGAAGGACCCTGCACGAGCCATACCGCAGATTTTATTTTGCACGCCACGTCTATTCATGGATTTAAAGACGCATTAGTGGCCATCACGGAAGTACAAACAAGCTGCACAAGGAATGCCCACAACATGCCCAAAAGCATACTAAAAAGCAAGAAAAAGGACAAATAAGCACAAACCTCTGTGCCACCCCTTGCTCACCATCCAGTACCCCTGTGAGAAGGCGCGCCACACCTTGCAAACTATCACGACTGCCACTATGGGCTACGGGTTTTGCTAGGTGATCAGCTGTATCTTCGTCTTCACTCGATTGATAACCCTCCCCAATCTCTTCCTCCTCACCTGAATAGTCCAGTTTCTTCCGGCGGGTAAGTCCTGTGTACGGCTTCTTCTTTTTTAGAAGATATGGTCTACCTCGGAAAGAAGCCACCGTGACTCTCAGACAGAGAAAACCCACGGTGACTCCCCTCCGCGACAGCCAGAGGGGAAAAAGCCACTGGAACAGCAAAAAACCCCTGGATCCAATATAGACGTGAAGATTGTGGGAGTCGTCGGCACTGTAGTAGGTTGAATGATCCTTCGCCGAAAACCCAGAAAAATGGTAAGGTCGGCGTGATTCCGCTAATCGAGGGAAATGGATAGGGCGGTTTACAGGTAGGTACCCCTCGGGGTGGAGGACAAGAGTGAACGGAGAATCCGAGAGAAGAGTCTCCTAGAGCGAAGAAAATCTCAGCAGAGATTCAGCACGGGAACAGAACACAGGAGAAGGCAAACAGGATACAGAGAAAGGGGGGGGCCCGTAGGGAACGGGAGGTGGAGAAAAAACAGGAAGATAGCAAGTCAGACTATCAGAAGGAAAACTAGCGCAGAAACAGGGCGTGGAATAAACTCAGTTGCAACGCGCCGAACCGCCGGCAGCCGAGTGAGATATATACAAACGGCGGCGGCCATCTTGAAAACAACTAGACCGAGTCTGATAGGCGAGGAGGAACGTAATGGAACATTTTAATGGCGTCCTCGTGTCCACCTTCGCCACAAACGCCAGTCGCTGGCGGCCGTGACACAAACCCAGTCTGCACACCAGCGAAATCGCACGTCTCACCTCCAAGCCAAGGCTGCACCCCAGCGTAAACACATGCCCTGCCTCGCAAAGCCAGACTGCAACCCAGTAAAATTGTGTGTCTCACCTCGCATGCCCTGGCAGCACCCCAGTGAGACACCCCCACAGGCAGGCCCTTCCTGACTGGACACCATCCCCCAAAGCCCACTCACCTGCGACCCCTCCAGACAGCCCCCTCCAGACTGGGCACTCCCCACAAGCAGCCCACTCCAAACTGGACACCCCCCCATAGGCAAGCCAGTCCAGACTGAACACCCCACACAGGCAGCCCAATCTAGATGGGAAATCCCCCACAGGCTGCCCAGTCCGGACTGGATACCCCCTATAGGCAGGCCCCTCCAGACTGGACACAACCCTCCAGCCCCCCTCACTTGTGACACTCTACAGCAAGTCCACTCCAGACTGAACCCCCCACAGGCAGCCGCCTCCTGATTGGACGCCGCCCACAGGCAGCCCCCTCCAGACTGGACACACCCTAGAGACAGCCCAGCCCAGACTGGACACTCCCCACAAGCAGGACCCTCCAGAATGTGCACCACCACCCCGGGCCCCTCTCACCTGTGAACCCCCAGGCAGCCCACTCCAGACTGGACCCCCCCACATGCAGCTCCCTCCAGAATGGACACCCCCAAAAGGCAGCCCACTCCAGACCGGACCCCCCCACAGGCAGGCCCCTCCAGACTGGACACCACACCCAGCCCCTCTCATCTGTGCTGTGACACCCCTCCAGACAGTCCCCTCCAGACTGGGCACCCCCACAGGATGCACCCTCCAGACTGGACACCCCCCACAAGCAGCCCACTCCAGACTGGACACTCCCCACAGGCAGCTCAGTCCAGACTGGACACCTCCCACAGGCAGGCAGGCCCTCCAGACTGGGCACCCCCCGAAGCCCCTTCACCTGTGACACCCCCCACAGGCAGCCCACTCCCTACTGGACACCACCCCTTATCCCCCCTCACCTGTGACACCCCCCAGGCAGCCCACTCCAGACTGGCCACCCCCCACAGGAAGCCCAGTCCTGGATACTCCCCACAGGCAGGCCCCAACAGACTGGACACGACCGTCCAACCCCCTCACCTGTGACACCCCCCATGTAGCCCACTCCAGACTGACACCCCCCACAGTCAGTCCCCTCCAGACTGGGCACCCCCCACAGACAGCCCACCCAAGACTGGGCACCCCACAAAGGCTGCACCCTCCAGACTAGACACCCCCCACAGGCAGCCCTCTCCAGACTGGACACCCCCCACAAGCAGCCCAGTCCAGACTGGATGCCCACCTAGGCAGGCCCCTCCAGACTGGGCACCACCTCCCAATCCCCTGACCTGTGAACCCCCCACACAGGCAGCCCACTCCATATTGGACACCCCCCACAGGCAGCCTACTCCAGACTGGACACCACCACCCAGCCCCCCTCACCTGTGACACACTCCCAGGCAGCCCACTCCAGACTGGATGCCCCCCACAGGCAGCCCAGTCCAGACTGCACCCCCCCAGGTAGCCCCCTGACAGTCTCCCACAATATCAGTGCAATCCATGTCTGCAGCTCACCTGAACTTCTGCGGTCTGACAGCACCATGAAGTGCAACACCAACATGTAGTTTGCAAATACGACCAACTGGAAGCACCAGATGTCCATCCATGAGTGTAGCATCTGCTCACACACCCTTCCAGGCCTCAAACATCCACCCCATACACATGTGACAAGTGAATGCAAATCCATGTGCATGTTGTCCACGGCACATTACCAAGGCATCAAAGCACAGTAACTGAATGTGTGCCCACAACAGAAGCAAACCTACCAAAAGCTGTTGCAAGATACCCAGACAATGGTAACCAGGCATGTCACAGCCTGAGCATCAGTGACCTGGTTGGAATGGGTGGCAAAATACCTGTCAGGGAACAATCACATGACAGTGCCATGCATGGGTGATGGTAGGGCAGTCACAGAGCATGAGTCACAGAGACTGGAGAATTGTGCAGCCACTCTGGAAGAGAAAACATGTCCCACTAGTGCATTCCAGTGTTAGAGGTTGAGCAACACATGAGAGAAGGCAGTGGATGACAGCACATGCTGGTGGGTGTGTCTGCACGACAGGGGTTTTACACAGCAATGACAAACAGACGTGCTATTAACATGACCATGGAACTCTTTCACACTGAGCCCACCTCCCTCCACCCCAACCACACTGATGGCAAACACACAGTGATGCTGCACTTGTAAATGCAAATGAAAACATACAGTGCAGACCCAGTCATCTGATGGGCCCACCCCATATGTCAGCAACATGTGCATCCTACCATCCGTAAGCATCCCAGCAACAACAACACACAAGCATGCATGCCACAAGACACATGACTTGCAATGGAGAGATGCACTGGCTGAAAATAGAACTATGAAAGAGGCAGACACACAAATGAACTGCATGAAGCGTGTAATGTAACAAACAGAACAATGGGCCTCATTACAAGTTTGCCAGTCCGGAATTAACGGTGCCCATAGCACCGTACCGGCACTGTTTACCGGACCGATACATTCAGAGCTGTGATGGCGGAAACACTGCAAAGTGACCCCCACGGTGCTACCAGACTCGGTAGCACCGTGACCGCAACAGCGGGATGAATAGTTGGACATCCCTGAATTACTGGCATGCCGATATACCGGGTACATTATGAGTACCACCTACATGGAAACACCACCATAAAAATGGGGTTAGCACTGTGACCACCGTGCCTGTATTACCGCCACCGATGACCAGGCGCTAAACAGTACCAGGTGAGCACCAACAGGCCCCAGGTGTTCAAAATTAGCCCAGCTGCACACCATAGGCCACTAGGAAGCTACAAATAGACCACGCCCAACCCACCTCCCAACACAACTATGCCGGTAAACAGGCCCCAGGTGATCAGCTGCACACCATAGGCCACTGGAAAGCTATAAAATGGACCACACCCACAGTCAACCCACCTCCCAACACACCCATGCTGGTAAACAGACCCCAGATGGTCGAAATTAGCCCAGCTACACACCATAGGCCACTGGGAAGCAACAAATGGACAACACCCACACCCAACCCACCTCCCAACACAACCATGCTGACAGTCGGTCTAGCAGCAATTGGGCTGGGGAACCTGCAAGCAGCTATGGAGTTAGAAGCAGCGCTGAGGCAGAGGAGGAGGTGTAGGAGGCAAATGAGGAACCAGGTGGCCATCCCAAACATTATTCTGCAGCAGGTACCACCCCGCAGGCAGCCACCAATACCCCGCATCAGGGCTTTGCCCTGGAACCTGACCCCAGGCCAATTCCACACCTTATACCGGCTTGACAGGGACACCATAATGTCAATAGTCACCATCATCAATGATGACAGCTGCATTATCATAAGCATCCAGACTGCAATCCCACCCTTGCTGAAGGTAGTGTCGGTATTGCACTTCCTAGCAACCGGCAAATACCAGCACGCCGTCAGTGAGCTGCACAGGCTGTCACAACCCTTTTTTTAAGGATACTGTTCCAGGTACTGGATGCGCTGCTGCGCCATGTGTTAGACCACATTGCCCTACCCCGAACCTCTGCACAGGTTAATGCCACCAAAGGGGCCTTCCATGCCCTTGCTGGCATGCCCAATTGCATAGGTGCACTAGATTGCACCCATGTGGAGTTGACTGCCAGACATGTCAATGAGGCGGTGTATAGAAATCGGAAACAATTCCACTCCCTGAATGTTCAGATGGTCTGTGATGCAGAACAACCCATATACATATTGCTGTGCATGTTTCCCAGAATCGACATAGGACTCAATGGTTTTGCGAAACTCCACGTTGCCAGGGTAAATGGCACGTTACCACGGAGAGAGCATATGGCTGTTAGGTGAGTAGAATGAACAATGCAGGACCTCTGTGTAGTGAGGGGGGGGGGCAAATAGACATACACCAGAGTGCTCATGGCTGTTGGTTGAGTAGAATGACCAGTGCAGGACCTCTGTGTAGTGGGGGGGGCAAATAGACACACACCAGAGTACAACCAGCTTACCGCTACAATAGGCAAATGGCAGTTTGCATGCCACAGGAATCCATATACTGGCTAATGGTAACACCCACAAACCATGGAGTGGCAGACCATGAAATGGTGACATGTGAATGAGCGTATTGCCACCAGCGAGAAAATACCAGTTTCTCAAATGTACATAATGCCTATTTTGTCCACTCCACGCAGCAGTGTCTACACTCCTGTGCACTGCAGGTGCATGAGGCGGATTTTGACAGCACCTTACAAGACATTAGGCACCTAGTATGTACACAACCTGCAGTGTTCATATTTCAAGGAATATGACATGTAGTTGCCTAGAAGGTATCATGAATGGAGACATTGAGCATGTCAAGCAGTCTCAGTAGGAAAGAATGTGTCAAGGGTGTAAGAATGAAGAGTACATCCAAGACAAATGAGCAGGTTGCTTTCAGAAATGTGTGCCATGTACTATGATCTGTGCAAACAAAATACTTGAGAGTGTGTACATGCTATGATCGACAGTACAAAATTCCCACCATAAACATCAGATCACCTTTCTGTCACTCCCATGCAGATGATGCCGGATACCCCCTGATGCCATGGCTCATGACACCCATCAGGCGACCACGGAACAGGCATGAGGAGGCCTACAACCGGGCCCACATACGGACATGGGTCATCATAGAGCAGACTTTTGGACTGCTGAAGACTAGGTTCCGAAGCCTCAGCAGATCCGGCGGGGCATTGATGTATAGCCCCATGAAGGTGGGCAAAATTGTGCTGGCATGTGCCATGCTGCACAATTTGTGTATACGCCAGAACATTGCACTGTAAACGGGCATGGACCCAGCAGATGAGGAGGAAGAGGATGACGATGATGATGATGGGATAGGTGTGCAACCAGGGCGGGGTGCCATGGATGGACAATACGCACAGAAAGCACTGATTCACAATTTCTTTTGAACATTCATCACATGCACATTGAGCAGATTAACCCACGCGTAACTGTGAACACTAGCATTCACCATTAAGTCACACACAGAAGAAGAATGTCCACTCGGTATTCTGATTTTCAACCTAGTGCATTATGTAAAAAATATGAAGCATGTGCCACAACAATACACGCCCAAACGTACCCACCCACCTCCCAGGCCCCAACTACCTATCCCAAGTATGGACGCCCTCCACCTCACAAATGCACCCACCCACCTCCCAGGTGGCACAACGTCCAATGGCATGTGCAACCTGGAGCCCAATGGTCTGGTTGCTCTCATGTTGCAGCCTAGACTCCTCCAGATACTGCTGGACCAGCCTGGCCAGCATGTCCAGCCATTCCTCAATCCGTTGTAGATGGCTGCCGATCTCCTGCAAAGATGGTGATGGGGATCGCATGCGACTCTGGGGGCCCATGGGGCTGAATATGCCCAGTGGATCCGGGGTGCTGGGGTTCACCTCACTGTCCATTCTGACTGCCTCAACAGGCTTCTCCTCTTGATTGCTGTCCGTGCTCTGTGACTCGGCCTGGTGGGGTGGTGGTGCTGCACGTCCCTGTGGGATTACAGTGGCAGCAGGGGTGTACTCCGAGACCCCAGACCGGCCCAGAGAGCCGAGGTTTGCTCAGAAGTACTTTAAGACGAGATAGCTGCACCCTTGAGATGGATGGGGGTGCAGATTCATTACTCTAACACCAATCAATAAGGACAACTCAATGGTTTGGCAAAGGGAGTCCGTTTAATGACAAGTACAAAAAACGGGGAGTCATGGATATCAGCAATGATGCGATCATCCTTCTCGCTTCAACCCCAATGAACTTCATACAAGTTGTAACATTTATACCCAAAACTCATCATAATTGACGTGTAACACTCAAAAGTTAACATACTGGTTGGAAAAAGGTAACTTTACTATAGGTGCTATATCTGTATATGGTAACAGAGTGAGGGGATTTGGATAAACACTATCAGGTGGGCATCTAAACCCTTCATTCAAAAATGGCTACTGCAAACATACTAAAAGTATGACGTCCTATTGGTTCTACTAACTATAGGACCCTAGATTATTTGGCCCATTGTGATTGGGTTGGCACCTACCCCATGCATACTTTTCTACTTTGCTTAGCAGCACGCAGAATGGTCGGCCAGGTGTGGGGTGCCCCTTATTTACCCGGCCTTCCTCTGATTATGGTTACAATCAATCATGACTTTAATAGCCATGTGTCAATTAGTTCACTATGGTTGGCCTCGAAACTGCATCTTCTGTCTGGAAAGGTTCTGATATCTCTGCTTGGTCCGGTGCCAAGCGTAGGTGTGAAACTGTGCTTCTTCTTGCTCGGCTGGTCACGTGATTTCCACACCGTGAATTTGTGTCTCGCTTCTCTCAAGTTGTGTATTTGATTTTCGTTTCACCCGCCACCTGCCTTCGCCTTCTTATCTCGATCCTTCAGAGGCAGGATATTCTGGTCTTAGTTTCTATTAAAAGTAGCTACTGTTCATAGCTTCTATTGGTATGACCTTGGCTTCCCTGGCACGAGCTGCCTCTGCCGAGTTTTGATTCAGGCGTCTCTTCTTGTTTTGCTAAATATAAATCTCTGCTCATTTGGCCTTTAGTAATCTGGGTTGGTTCTGCTTTGTTTGCAAAGTGGAAACATACTTATAATAAGGTACTTCATTTGAGGTAGATTATGTATAATGGTGCTTGCCGCACTACTTTTCTACTTAGCATAGCAAGCCGCACTGTTTCCATAGCTTTTTTGCGGTTCCAAGCATATTTACAGATGTAAACTGGTTGAATATCTTCATCTTGCTTACAGCTTGAACTTCTTTGTATTTCAACATCATTCTGCCCCATTAGGTTCACAATATCTTTATTCATGGCGTTTCGTCTTTGTGTGTCATTTTTTTGGTTGTCATTTCTTCTATCTGCACGTTAGTCCGGGCCCTCGTGACATCACCATTCATCTTCCATTAAGGCCTTTTTGGTTTCTTCCTGGACAGTACTCAGGCAATCTTCATTTCGTGTCTTTTGCTGGTAGGGTTTCCTCAATGGATACCTTACTGTCCATCGTTTTCTGGGTATCAGTACTTCAATAGGTGTTGCTCTTCTAATAGGCACTGGGCAGAGCCCCACTGCGGCTCTCTGCTGGTTTATTTGCTCATCATACGTCACATATTTTGGTGTGAACGTTCCTGGAACTTCAAAATGGGCGACTGGAATGCAGGCTTTATTTGGGACCTCCTCTACACTCCCCCCTCTGGGCGATTCATCAACCACTTTCACTTCCGTCTTTAGATTCATTTTACTCAGTTCTTCTGTATTCATTTTCACTCCATCGACCTGGGTTCATCCCTTCTTCTTCCTCCGGAACTGTACATGACGGTTTGAAGAAGTGTCTCTTTGGAGTCCAGATTTGTATTACTCCTTTCAGGCTTCCTGCTGTCCTTACATGTTCGTCCTTATTCCATGTCATCAGTTGACATTGTCCATTTGGGCTGCAATAAACCCATCTTCCCACATAATTTCTGTGCTTCCTGGGATAGAGAACTTTTGTTCCTTCTGGTGCGTGAATGCTGGCCTTCACAAGGTCTCTTATTTCTTCATCAGTCAGGTCTTTGGGCTTCCATCCTGGCTTGACGTCAATCATGATCTGTATCCCTATGGCCTTTTTCGCAGTCTTCTGACATTGAGAGGTTATTATCTTGATAACACAAAACCCTAGCAGTATCATCACTAGTAGGGCTCCCAAGAACTTGAATGTGTCTGCTATCCACTGTGGGACCCATGAGAATAGTGATCCAAACCAGTTGTCATCATCAACTTCGTCAGTTTCATCGATCATCTAGTTCTGTAGTTTTGTCAGCATACCTATGGCTTCCGTTAAAGTTCCATTTTCCTCATCGTGAGAAGGTATAAATGTGCAACATGATTCTCCGATTTTTGCACAAACTCCTCCATCCATAGCTGTGATCATGTCAAGGACATTTCTGTTCCGGAGAGTCATCAGTTAGATGGCTCTTAGCGCTTCCTTGATTGCATTGAATCCTTTTATGGTCGTGTTGATGGTTTGCAGTAACTCCCATCTGGTTATCTGTAACCATTTGGTATTTGCTCCAACTTGGAAACTTGGCATGAGGATTGTCGCAAACACTGATGAGGTGAGGCTAAACAGTCTGTGTCCGTATGGGATGGCATGAAAGGCTTCTTCAGATTTGGCAGAGAAGTAATTTTCCATTTTCAATCAAGTCATCAGTTCCACAGATCTCCTTTTTCTCAGGTGAGCATCTGCTTTCTGGAAACTGTCAATATTCAAATCGCCTTTCGGGATTACCAAAGCTGGAACATGGACATTCACTATGGTGCATATCCCTCCCCAGTTTCTCGGCAGTCTGATGTATGCTTTAGATCCACATGCCCAATAGTGATCCATAATTACTGCAGTTCCGTGCTCCATACCTGGGGCATCAAAGATTCGTCCACAATTCTGAATCTCTCCCATCTGTCTTGTGCTATTATTCTTGAAGCACAATTTTGAGCTTTCTAGTGGCACTGTCTGCAAAGGTCCTCCTCTGTCTTCGACCCATGTCAGTAGTTTTGAGAGCTTTGGCCATAGTGGCTTACATAGCCTTTGTGAATTTTCAATTGCTTCTTTGCAGGCTCCAAGGACCATCCATGCTCTGCAAATTATTAATCCTTTTTCTCATCCATCTGGTGAAAGCAGTGGTCCCCAAATCTGCATTTGGCCTCTGTTCTTCCAACTTTGAGCCTCTTCTGGAGTTTTTCCTTGGACATTTAGCTTCTGTTTTAATTCCCATCTGATTCCTGCTCCTTTCACTCCAGGTTTCTCGTATCGGATTACATAGTTACTAGTATGAGCTCTGTTTCTTGTCTTTATGTCTTGAACATAATCATCTTCATCGGGATAGGCTGTTTCATTTGCCCATAACAGTGTGGCATCACTACCCATGAACTGGCCTCTGGTCTTGCACATTGCTACGTGTGATAGACAGTGTGCTGTCTGGACATTGATTTCTACAGCTACGAAGATCTTGGACTTCCCCATGCTGTAAGGTAGGAGTAATCAAACAAAGCATACCCCTTCTGAATTTCGTCTTCCAACTTCTTTCATGTGCTGGTACCAAATGTTGTTTCCCAGATCTGCTGTGCTATCCAGGTAGTCGTTTAGTTTCTTGTCATCTCCATGCATGCTTCTCTTGATTCTTAGTGTTTTCCTGTAATTTGCTATCACTACATCCCTGAATACATCTGTATGGCTCCTTCTTCCTGGAAGGTTCTCAGGTGTCCTGGTCCATGGTGCAGGCTTCCTCATCTGCGCCATTTGAGTAGACAAAAGTCTTGCAGTTCTTTCCTTGTCCTCATACATCTTTTTCCTGCTGGTTATAAATGCCAATCTCATCCACCCTGACATTGGTCCAGTAAACGACTCTACTGTGGAACTTGAACTTGTCCCTTTCGTTGGAACATATATGTTTGTCACTGCTGTCTCTGTGGGTTTCTTCTTCAGCTCTGCTAGTCTTTCCACTATGTCTGCTTCCTTCATTTGGCTCTTTATTTTACTTGTAGTGATATTTTCCATAGTGGGCAGTCTTTTCTTCTCTGAGGCTTTGAATTGTGTTTCTGCAGTCATTGACACTAGGCCTGTTGTGTGTGCATTCAGAATTTGCATGCGCGTGGTTGTCAGTAATCTTTCTTCATTCACTCTTTGCCGACCCTGTCTCTGGCCTTTCTTTTTGTTTATTACCACAAGTGTGCATATGTCATTGCTAATCATATCCATTTCAAGCTCATTCATTCCACCATCAGATCTTCTAGGGACCAGAATGACTATTTAAGGTCTGGGTGCCTTTGTGGGTTTCATGCGTGCATCATTAGGTGGGTGCACTGGAATTGGAACACTTTGTGCACCAATAAAAAATGCACTTCTGATTGTTAATGACAGTAAAACAAATACATTATGCCCCTGTAGGTCAGGCAGCAGCATTTACTTCCAAGGAAACGTGGACGTCTCTCCTCCTGTGAGAGGACAAGATTGCTGCTCTGGATCCCCATCTCGATCATTCGCAAAATGTCTACCTTTTACTATACTTCGTTAGACAATATTGTCTGTCGGATTCTGTGTTTAAGTGGTTCAGGTGTCCTTCAAGTGGCCCCCCTCTTGCGGGCGTGAATTGTCTCTTATTTCAGGATACAGTTCCTTTACTAAACTATGGGAAAAATCAAATCAAATAACACTTCGGCAGGTCCTTTTACCGCGCATGTTCAAAGTAGGTCAGCTCCCAGTCCACTCCTCGGATTTGCTTCAGTCCTGAAGACATGTTGTATCCTGGTCAGGATGAAGAATAGAGACAAAATAACAACAAATGGAAGGATGTGAAACCCTTGACACTGCTCCCTTGATCTGTCCCTCGGCAGAAAGCTTTTAGAATCTCCTTTTAGAATCAACAGGTAGTTCTGTTGATGGTTAGAGAGTTCTATTTGTAGTCCGATTCCATGCAAGAGCATGCCCATCTGTGCAACATTAGCTAGATCTCAGATGAACGTGAGGACGTCAACATTGGTCGGTCTCCCTACCAGCTCTGGAAGTCAGTGACTAGATGAAAAAGGACGCTGTGAGCCAATCTGCTGACTTCTAGTGACAGGGACATCCATTCTGTCTTGCTGAGTTTCAGGATTGTATGCTTTCTCTTCGATGTAAACAAAGTCTGCACTGTCCGTTCGCGTGGAGTGCAAGTAAGATCACAGTTTTTTGTAGGAGATGGCTTAGATGTTCTCTATCAAAGAAACGTGAGTGTGTCTGTCGTTCTTCCGACAAGATTTGGACAGTCCTCGATTATGCGAAAGAACAATGTATTGACAAGCTCATTTATTTCCTTCTCTGCTTGAGACGTTTGGTTTCTCCTCACTGTATTCAGGAAGTAAGAAAGGAATTGCTCGGTAATTACAGTAAGCAATCTTCTTATTGTCTTTTCATTTTCAGGATCTTGAAGAAAGTCAGTAACACTGGCGAGTCTCCCCACCAATGGCGGGTATGATTTTAGCACTAGATTAAAGTATGTCACCACATCTTTGGTGATGTCGCTACTGCGGGACACCATAAGTGATTCCGAATAGGGTCTCGGTGTGGAATGAGTCTGGATACTGTATTTTCTTTCAATTTATGTGTCCTCGATCAAAATTTGGCATAGTCTTTTCTTATCAAGACTTTAAGTGTGCCTCAGTCCGAGGTTCAAAGTTAACAAATTATATTGTGGCTAATACGTGCAGTTTCTTCTTCACCCTGAAACTAGGATGCACAGAGTGTCCGTTTTTATGTTCTTAGAGGTTGTGTCCAATTTAAGCCACAATTTTACAAAAGTTCTATATCTTTGTCTGGCTGGTCATGCGTCTTTTTCTTCATCATGGATCTCGTCTGCATGTGCTGTGGTTCTTCCCCGTTGCTCGTAGACTCCTCTCGTTGGTGTGGAGGCAGGGGGCCTTCTCCGATGTAGGGTTTGATATCGCCTAGAAAAATCCAAGCTCTCCTGCCTTGTAGTTTTACTGCGGACGGAGTGCAGTCTTCTACTGTGAAGGGGCTGTTAAATCGTGGCTCATCCTACTTTTTCCTCGTATGGTTCCTTAAAAGGACAGTGTCTCCAGGGAAAACGGATGGTACACAAAGTCCTTGTGCTGTGCCTGTAGTAGTATCTCCTTCTGTGTTCCGTGCTGCCCTGCACCACTTTTGTCGTATCTGCAGCTGGTCTGAAATTACAGGCAAGATGTCATGCAATTCAAGTAATTTTGCACACCCGCCACCTGGGGAATACTTTTGTCACTAGAAATTTGGCTGCACAGGTAGAGTCTGGGTGTGTACAGGGACCTGCCTCAATCCATCTAGAGAATGGACACACCAAAACAATTAAGTATCTGTACCCATTACATACTTGAATCATGTTGACGTAATCGACATGCAAGTGCTGAAAAGGCCCATTTGGCCTTGGGATGACTCCTCTCATTACCTTTAATGTGTGCCCAGCTGTGAATTGTTGGCAGATTATACAGTTCACTATAAAGAATGCAACGTGCTCGGTTACATTCTGTATGAACCAGTCTTCTGCGTTGCTGCTAAATTTTCTTTTGTCATGTGTGCCAGATAATGCAACTGCTCCAGTGCTATTTTTAATAGGGCTACAGGCATTACTGGTTTACCAGTGCTGGATTGTCGCCACAAGCTGTCAGAGGGGTTTAAAGAACACCCTCGTCATTTTCAAAGATTCTTCTCTTCCTGTGGTGCCTACCCTTGGAGTTCCATCAATTGTGTTTGCCCAAGATTGCTATACTCTTCAGGTGTCGTTCTTGCAGCCATCATTCTCTCATTGGTATGGATGACTTCCACTTCCATGATCGTCTCACCTTTGGATGCCATACGCTTGGCTTCCATGTCTGCTGCTTGATTTCCGCGTGAGATAAAATCTGTCCCTTTCGTGTGGGCGGCACATTTCATGACCGCTATGCCCACTGGGGGCTGTAGTGCCTTAATCAGCCTGTCCAATAAGGCTGCGTGCTTCACTGGCGTGCCGTCTGCTCGGAGGTAGCCCCTTCTTTTCCATTGTGCTAAGCTTGCGTGTACTGTCGATGTCACATAGGCGGAATCACTGTACACTGTTACTTCCTGGTCTGCGTGATTCTCAATGGCGAGTATCAACCCCAATAATTCTGTAGCCTGTGCTGAATAATGAGATGGTATTTGCACACTAATAAGTACTTGGAATTCTCAATTTGCTGTGTGCATCATCACAGCAACGCCTGTATATCATTGTGCATCACTTTGATCGATCCTCGAAGAACCGACAATAAAGACACTTTCTCCTTCTGCCAAGGCATTTTCTTTCACCCTGGGAATTTTGTCATATAATTCTTCATAGTTTGCACAGTCATGTAGTGGCTCTCCTTCAGTGACGGGCTCTGCTACAAACATAGCTGGGTTCACTATCTTACATTGGACCACCTTAATTGATGGATCTGATATGATCACTTCATAAGCAGAAGCTCTCTGAGATGTCAATGTGCCCTTCGGTTTCTCTAGAATGGCAAAAAGCAAGAGCTCGACGTACAAAGTCATTGAGCAACCCATTACAATGGTTGTAGCCTTCTCTATGGCGAACGCTGCGGCAGCTAAACTCTGTTCACACGGGAAATTACCTCTCATTACTGGGTCTAAATTTCCACTATTTTTTTTAAAATTTATTTATATTTATATAGCGCGCAAGAAGCCCAGGGGCATTGAGGCACTGTTACTTGCAATAACTTAGTTACATGGTACAGGCATGAAAGCGATTGTTAACACATTATGAATACTACAAGATATCGTACTGTTGTTACAGATATTGCATTGGGACGTATATTACAACATATATGATAAGTATATAGTATGCCAGGGGCTTGTACCCCAATGTGGTTCTTTGTGTGAGCACTGCCATTCGTGTGTCAAAACAGGTAAAATTACTCTGCATAATTGGGGATTCCTAGAACTGGTGCTGTGCAAATAGCTTTCTTGAGTTCGACAAATCCTTCCTCCATGGTCTCAGACCATTCAATTTTTCCTTTCGTCACTTAGGCCTTCTTTAGGGCCTGAAGTAAAGGTTTAGTGTAAGAGCTATAGTCGAACACCCATGCTCAGACATAATTGCATAGGCCTAAAAACTTCTGCATCGGTTTCATTGTGTGTGGTTTAGCCATGTTCCCTATGGCGTCAGCCCTTTCTGGGTTCAGCCTCTTCCCCTCATATGAGATCAGCTGGCCTATGTACAGCACTTCTTGTTGACAAAATTGTAGCTTTTCCTTGTCAACCTTATATACATTCTCAGCCATTACAGTCAATAGCTGAACAGAATCATGCCTGCATTGCTCTTCTGTTGTGCTACAAATTAAGATGTCATCCATGTATTGCAGGACAACACTCTCCAAGGCAATATTGCTCACGTCCATCTGCAGAACTCTGTTAAAAATAGAAGGAGACTCACAGTGCCCCTGGGATAGCCTTGTGCTTTTCAGACGCATCTGTCTGAATGTGAATAGCGTAAGATCTTGCAAGTCAGTGTGCAATGAGATTGATAAAAATGCATTTTTCAAGTCAATCACCGTGAAATATTTTGCCTCAACAGGTATATTACATAGGATTGTAGCCGGGTTAGGGACTAAATGGAACTCGGCCTCAACAATAACGTTTATTGGGCGTAAATCCTGGATCGGCCTCCAAGACCCTCCCTTTGATTTTTTGATTGGATAAACCGCAGTATTGCATGATGACTCTGACGTCACTAAGATGCCTTGCTCCATCATAGCTGAAATTGTCTTAAAAATCCCATCTGCCTATCCGGACATGGGATATTGTCGGGCTTTGGGTAAAATTGCTCCTGGTTTTAGCTTAATTCTCACTTCTCCAACCCCTTTCAATAGGCCTACGTCATAAGGTTTTGTGGTCCACACTGAGACAGGCACCTGGGCCATGTCGTCATCAAAATACTCTGGACGGTCCTGTGCCAACATCATTCTTTGAGGCACCTCTCTTTTGATCATTCTCACCCAAAAGTGAGACTCACTTCCACCATTGTCTCTCCCATATCTGCTTGTTCTTCAGATTGTCATCGGTGACGTCAGTTAATCGATATCCTTCTTCTTCTTCTGCGCACCATTGTCGGCCTTCGTCATCATAACCATCAATCAAGGGCATCCTCCCTCGTACTGCAGCTGTGTGTATCACCAAGGGAAATACCTGTCCCTTCTCCTTGTGCATCGGTATTCTTGGTCTAAATAGGAACTCATCTGGGGTTCTCATGATTCTGTCTGCAAGGCCTGGCAGCCCTGCCATTAGTATGCGCATAACATATGCGAACATTTCGGGCTCTAATGGTACAGCCCTCATGGCTGTGTGTCCTGCGTATGCTCTGATCATTTCATATACATTTGAATAGTGCATTCCTGGAGTTGAACATACTATGCCTTCCTCTGTGAACGAGATCGTCATGTTTAACTTCGTCATTAAATCTCGACCCAAAATGTTTACTGGGGTCTGACATGAATATCATAGCGGCACATTCATCTCACATTCTCCTATAGAGACTGGAAGTGTATTTGTGAAGGGAACACGACTTGTAGCTCCTGCAAAACTCTGAGTATCTATGGCCTCGCCGGACAAGGAAAACTTGCCTTCACGTATGCATGAGCGTGTTGCACCCGTGTCAACTAAGAAGGAATTTTCTTTATCCCCTATAATGACATCCACCCTAGGTTCCCGGTGAGGGTCTGGTGTCACTGATAGGATAGAACACATCAGGGTTCCCAGTGAGCTGTCCTAGTCCATATACAATTTTGGCCTGCCGTATACTGGCGGATTTCCCCCATTCCCAGAGTTACTACTCATTCCGGGGTTCATGGTCTGCCCTGAGCTCGTGGTTTGTGACAATTGCAGTGGTGACTGTTGGGACTGCCCTTGTGGGGAACTCACTATATGTTGGGGCTGTGGGTTTTGCCGAGCTCCTGGTGTTTGCTGTTGGGCCGTGTGATTCTGTGCAACTCCCTGCTGTAAAACGGCAGGTGGATTAACCGTACCTGCTCCCATACCTTGGCCGTTTTGCATTATGCCTTGGTTTCTGCATGTGCGCGCTAAATGTCCAGTCATCCCACACAACCAACATACTGGTGGTGGTCGGATCATTTGCCCACTTGACATATCTTGATTGCCATTCTGCACGTTTTGGAAACCTCCCTGATTAATCTGAAAACCTCCCTGATTACTCTGCCACCCCCTTCCTCTAAATCCTCTTCCCCTGGGGTAAAACCCAGTACTGCTCTGATTAATCTGCTGCAGATTATTGACCTGCTGCATGCTCAATTCAGCTGTGCTAGTTATCATTGCTCCCTCAAGAGCATATTTTGACAATTTCTTCTGCACCAATTTAGCTTCCTCACCCATTCGTGCAGCTTCCTTTTTGCAATTGTTCTCTTGCAGTAACCTGCAATAGTGTGTGATGGTCAGCTGTATTTCTGCCCAAGGTTTAGCCTCGATTCCTACCAATGTCTTGAGCTGTTTCTGTACCAGCATTGGCAGCCCTTTGCACAATATATGGTAGAACACAGGTATAGATTTCGTCCAAGATTCATGAGTCTCGAGTACCCACGCATCTTAAAAATTCTGTATGTAAATCAAAGGATCCTAGACTCCTTCATTTTATGTGTCATTATAGCTCCCATATCGGAAGTGTCTGGGTAAAGCACTCGTAGTGCCTTCATACTGCAGCTCTGCAATTGTTAAATGGAGCTCCATCATGTGCAGTGTTAATTGTGGTCACACCTGGGTAGCCTGCTCGTGTCCACACATCGTCTGCTCTCTCACCAAGTATGGCGATTAGGAGACACTTGATATCCCCTTTAGCTAACGTGTTCCCTCCTGTCATTTTTTCTAACTCGTGTATCCACTTTCCAGCTCCCGATGTCAGCATTGGAAGCCTGTTTTTCAAGTTTTCTCGATCCATGTGTGGCCATGGATTATATTGTGGTCTCGCCCTCTCCTTCTCGAGTAACGGGAATTGGGATGAATATTTCTCTCTATCTTCTCTCATTGTGCTCCTGTCTATTGCAGGAGTAATATTCCTGCATTGCCGCCTGCCTGGCAACGTCCTTAGCCTGTCCACGTAGGGCGGTGATGACACAATCCTCTGACCGTGAGATACTTCTTCATGTCGGTCTGGCTGTGTGGCTGACTCTGATGCCCTCGGTGCAGACTCTGACCACCTTATCCCTTTCTCCCTTGGGAGTCGTCTCTCGCACCTTCTTTCTTCCTCTTTTTCCTCGTGCTCTTCCCTTTCTGAGTCGGACATTGTCTGTGCCTAACTCGTACCATTTCTTGTGTCATCTTTGTTCCTACTTATTTCTAGTCTATCCAGGGATAGTTCTGTATTCCCACTACTTCGGGAGACATCCTCAGTGTCGTATAGCTGAGTGCTCTCCAGGTGCTCATCTTCCCCCCTCCCCTTGGGGTGCTTGTTCTAACTCCATTTAATCATATATTCTATCGATCGTTTCTCCAATGCTTCTGGTGTCAAAGTCATCCTCAATATTCGCCCTAGATGTTCCTGGTACTGAATCGTACACAGGGAATAATTCTTCCATGTCTTCCCAATCTACCACTGGAGCTTGTTTCTTAACCTCGCTCTCCAGATAGTCAAGATCGCTTGCTCTCTGTCTTCGCTTTCATTTTACATCGTCATCGAATTCTCTGCGCTTCCTCGCCTCTTCTCTGACTCTATCTTCTTCCTTTTTCATTTCACTTCTACGTTCATCTGTCCTTCAGATTTCCTCATCCCTTCATCTCTTTATTCTCTTCTCTCGTATTCTTTGATCTTCCTCTAACCTTTGCTGCTTCTGTCTGTCTTGATCATTGGCTGTTCTCTGTGATCGAGCTGTCTTTCTTGCTCTTCGCGATATAGCTGTTCTCGCCTTTGTCTATCTTTTTTCCTTTTTCTTTCATCTCTCAATTCCTTCTTGTTCCCTTTTCTCTGTACCTCGTCTAGCCTCTCTTTTTGTTTCACATCATCAATGCCTTTGCCATCGAGTTTCAATAAAATGTTCCCTCCCATCCATTCGTTTTTTGCGAATGCTATCTTATCAGTTCTATCTTCGTTTCACTTCCATCTTTTCCCTTCTCTTTCTTTATCGAGAGATGCACTTGTCTGTGTCTGTGCCCTTCTCTCATCATCGCATCTGTCCTTGTCCCTTGGGACCGTGGAGGCGATATCCTTATCCTTTTCACTCCCTTGATTTTCGTCACTACTTTGCGTAGGTGACTCGTATGCCGGATTACTATAGCCTATAGCTGCTTCAAGTTCTCTCAGCGGGTATAACCCCTTGTCTTTGTTTTCTTCAACATTCGTTTTGGATGGGGCGCGTGGCACAGTAGGCGTCTCACCCCCCTCTGTGCATACATTAAGTATCCAATATATTGGTGGCTCCTCTTCCTGTCCCTGTTCATACATCTTCCAAAGTTCTAGAACAGCGAGGCGTTTGTCTAACTTTTTGCCTGTGCATGTGGCGTGCAAATATGTTGTCATGTGTTGCAAGAGAGCTTTAGATCCGGACCCACCCTGTGGCCATGGCATAAACATTTTGTGGGTGGTTCCTTTAACCCACTCTGTACTGGATTTTCTTAACTTAGGTGCATGTTTCGGCAACTGTTTGCATAGGTGTGCCAATTGAGTTATGTCTTCCGTGCTTAAATCTGTTCCCTTTCTCCTTTTATAACACTTGTCAACGATTCACGTGACTTAAACAACTTCCAACAATATGAGCGAGCACCAAACACGGCAAGCTCCAATCCCGATTTTTTCCACAAAATGTTATATCTCCTATTTTACTCAAGGTTCTGATATCACTGCTTGGTCCGGCGCCAAGCGTAGATGTGAACCCATGCTTCTTCTTGCTCGGCTGGTCACGTGATTCCCACACCGTGAATTTGTCTCGTTTCTCTCAATTTGTGTATTTGATTTTCGTTTCACCTGCCTACGCCTTCTTATCTCGATCCTTTTGAGGCAGGATATTCTGGTCTTAATTTCAATTAAAAGTAGCTACTGTTCATAACTTTTATTGATATGACAATAGTAAGTTTTGTGAAAATGTGGCCCTTGAGAAGGTTGTAGATGCGCACCACTGGAGTGATGAATCCCCTTGTTGAGAACTTGGTTATATGCGCGGCTGCAGCCGTGTGATTAGACTGGTGATCTTCCACTATCACCTATATACAAGGCATATCATAAGGGGCATTAACCTCACATCCTGCGCTCATGCATTCTTGAATGTCCTACCAAATTGTATTGTTTATTAGAATTTAGTTGAAAAATAATTACAAGTAGGAAACCATGTGATCCAAATGTGTTACTGTATTAAAGTACAAATCAAAATAAGCAATAATATTAACTTCATACGGTATTGACCTCATACAGTTGCATGAAAATTGTTATGTTCCAAAAACAAATATTGAATAAAATAAAATTATTTTGTAAGTTGTACAATTGACTTTGATTTGACTTCATTAGTCACATGAAAAGCTGCGATACGGCTGACTTTGATTTTGCCTTATTGGTCACATGAAAAAGCTACGACACGCCAACACATGTTTCAACCTGACTAGGCCGTCTTCAGGGCATAATGGTAGTTATGATTGATACAACCAGCATTTTTTAAACATTTGTTTATAATTCCTGTTGCAGAAAGGCATGGGGAAGAAGCAAACACAGCGAAAAGGAAAAAGAAAGAAAAAAGAAAATAAATGAATGTATGGGCAAACATCCTAAATTTTTGTTACAAACATTACAACATTGTAGATGTACATTTCCTTCCTGAAGTTTTGTATTATAAGACATGAAATGTAATTCATTGAGATTGAAAACTAGTTTAAATATTTCTTTGAGTTCAAAAAAGAAATTATTTTATAAGTACTTTTTCTAGTTTGTTTCGAATAAAACAAGTTTTGGCACATTTATGCAACTTAAACCATTTTAAATGCAAAGTGCAAGTAAAAGGAAATTGTTCCCCTAGCTACAGCTAGCACATGCGGGTAAGTTAAGCATTAGACCAACAGGGACCAGTGGCAATGTACCACTTAGCATTAAGGTCCCTGGATTAGTACCTGTGTGTTTGTATATGATTTAGTACAAGTTTGTATAGAGAGTGAACTGAAAAGTGCTCAGAGACAAGTAATGATTCCGTACCTTCCAATATACGTGGATATAGATATGACCCGATGGTCAGTGTAAAGAAGGTTGTCACAGATTTATTTCTTTTAATTCCGAATGCAACAGGGTTATCTTTCCCCTCAAATATATCTAAAAACATCAGAGCCTCCTCGGCATTATCTGGTTACGTTTAGGTTGATTATGGAGAAATCACCGGAAAATAGGCAGTAGCGAACTAACTTTATAAATATCAATATTTATGATAAGCGTGTTTTAGTTGTTAGTTTTATGAGTAAGTTAGCATTTTTACCTGAAAAGGGGATGTGATCTTTTTGTAAATACGATCCGCCATCATTGAGCAACTCAGAAAGTCATGACAGGAAATCACGCCGAAATCTAAAAAGATATATATATATATATATATATATGGTCGTGATGAGTGCATTGTAGTCCTGATTCAACTCAGCTATGTTTGTTAGTTGCAAGGGGTTTGAAACTTGTTATTGCAAACTATCCGGACAAATGAGTCTTAACGGCAAGGTTACGATTCAGGGACTAGTGTCGGACGCTGTTGGGCAGTTTCTGGTGCATCGGCTGGGGAGATGCGTAACCATGGAACCCAAGTAGTTCTTTTCCGGTCACGTGTCTCGTCATGTGTTCTGGATACTCGGGGTGACACAAGATTGTGCGGTCACAAGTGTTCAGATGGCTTTACCATTCTAGTATGATAGTCAAATTTAAATAAATTGTGTTGGAAAAAGTTTTGCTGCATAAAAAGTAAGATCGACGTGTCTCTGTACTGGTACACGGCAGTCAAAGTCCTATTCCTAGTCATGTGTTAAATCACGTGAGCCGTGTTGCTAGGTAACCAAAATCTAACAGGAAATTCGGACGGCTCCGAGTTGCTGCTTTTAACATTTACCAAAGCTGCAGTACAACCTGTTACAAGGCGTTTGTGTGATTTGTGTTAACTTGCTAACGCTTCATTTTTGTGTCCCAATAATTGTTGAATAGTGCAGCCTGTGCTTGCCCGCATGTGTGTCATTGAAGCAACCTGAAAAAAAACAGTGGTAGTATTCCATTTGAGTTTGTGTAAGACTCCGCCATACAAGTAAATAATTAATATAATTAAGAGATAGCCGTTCCATAGGGAGATGCATGTGTTAGAAATGTCCTCCATATCATTCTATTTGATAGGAGGTGATCAATGCATTGGAGCCATATACTGTGTAAAAAATTAGGAGTAAAGAGTACCTGTAAGGTGCAATATAAATATATTTTGATGATACTTTGACTAGTACTATACGTGGGCTGATAGCTACATGTAATTCTTAGAACAAGGAGCTGTTTATAGCTCTGTTTTGGTAATGTGCTTGCTGTTTCATACCTTGTTTAATCCAAACTTTACAGGTAGGTCATTGGACATTATCTATACAAGCTATAAAAAGACATTGAGCTCATGTTCCTTGTTGAGGCCGAGTGAAAGACATCGAAGTTTGCAAATCATTTTAGCTTCCTGTTGGCATAGCTTCAACTCTCTGTCTCCACCTCTCGGATGTGGTTGGATCTGCTGTAATCCAATGTATGTAATATCTTTCTTGTTTTCCAATTGGTGATGTTCCTGCCAGTGAACGGCTAATGGTAATTTAATGTCTTAATGTCTTGGCTGCTGAGGTTGTTTAGATGTTCATGTATTCTAAAGCGGACTTCTCTAATGGTACTGCCAATATACATTTTCTTACAAACACATTGGATCCCATATATAATGCACTTTGATCGACAATTAATAAAGCCTTTGATCTTGATTTCAAAACCTCCATGACATTTGAACACTTTAGTTGGCGATAATGTATATTTGCAGAAATTACATGTTCCACATTTGTGAAAGCCTTCTGGTTTAGTACTGGATGTTAACCAATGATCCTGTCCAATTGGCTCTGGTTTGAGGAAGGAGGGACTTAAAAGATTTCTGAGAGTAGTTGCTTTGGTGAAAATTATGTTTGGCTGTTCCAAAATATAATTAGTCAGGTCTGCATCTAAAAGCAGGATATGGCAATGTTTGTTTAGTATCTGATACACAAATTAGCTATCTTGTAAGAATTTGGTAATAAAGTTCACAATTTAAGGGTTTGTTTTTGATCCACATTAGTCTTGGTTTGAAGTAGTGCTGGGCTTGCTACCTTTTGAATAGATTCAGATGTTTGCCTAATTAGGAGTTCCGGGTACCCTCTTTCCCGAAATCTGTTGCCAATGGACTTACAATATGTTTTGAAAGTGTCAAGTTCACTACAATTCCGTCTAGATCTAAGGAACTCTCCTCTAGGAATATTATGAATAACACTGCGTCTGTGGCTGCTGGACGCATGTTAAATAGAATTAACTGCAGTGGCCTTCCTGTACGTACAGGTCTAAATTGAATCTGAGACTATGTTAATTTTTAAGTCCAAAAACATTATTTCATGTGCATCTATTTGTCCCGTAAATTTTATTCCAAAGGTGTTGTTGTTTAGATAGATCAGAAATGCCTCAAAATCTTCTTTTGTGTCTTCCCAAATGGCAAGAACATCATCGATATGCCTTTTCCAGGTGATGATATGATGTTGAAAGAGGTTGTTGTTGAAGATATATTTATCTTCAAAGTAGGCCATGAATAAATTGGCGAGTGAGGGGGCATATTTAGCTCCCATCGCTATGCCTTTAATTTGTGAGAAGTAGTCTCCATTGAAAATAAACTGATTGTGTGTTAGGGTGAATTCCAATAGGTTTTTGATCATTTGTACATGAGTATAGTGAGAAGCAGAAAAGGTTCTGAAACTAAAGTCTATTGTTTCCAAGGCCAAAGAGTGTGGAATGGGCGTATATAGTGCTGTAACATCTAGTGTGATTAGAGCATATGTAGCTTTCCATTTGATATCCTTCAGAATTTGGAGGGTGTGCATGGTATCTTTTAGATAAGCTGGGATCTCCAGTACTAGGTTTTTGATGCTACTGTCTATGTAGACAGCTAATGCTTCTGTGGCCCCTCCTTGTCCACTCATAATTGGTCTCACTGTTGATAGGTGGTCAAATGGTTTATGAATTTTTGGCAAAAAATATATGGTAGGCATCATCGGTTTGGAAGTAGATAGAAAAGCCTTCTCTTCATCTGTTAGTAGCCCACGGTCATACCAATGTTGTAACATAAGCTGTAGTTCTTGCAAAGTTGATGCTGTGGGGTTGGTGGTAAGTTTCACGTAGCAGCCAGGGGTGGATAGGTGTTCCTATGCCATTTTTATAAAGTCTGTTCTGTTAAGAATGACTATATTTCCTCCCTTGTCTGCCTCTTTGATAATAATTGAGGTATCATCACATATTTCTTGTAATGCACAGCATTCGCCTCTAGTGAGGTTGGAATTTTTGCTGCTAATACTTGATTGGACACTATCCATATGTTTGTGGATCTCTTTGGTAATTGATTTATAAAATGTATCTATAAGATTTCCCCCTCCAATTGGAGGCATGAATTTGGATCTTTTTTGTGTGCTTCAATATCCAAGTTGCGTGAGTGTATACCTAGTTCCCTTTGTATGTCACTGATGGTTTTAGGTTCTTCTTCTGATAGATTAGAGAGTAACTGGATATTCTCAATTTCTTGAATGCTTTTTTGACTGATTGGCGGCAAGGTTTCTGATTGAGTGAACATGACTGGCTTATTATGAAAGAATTTCTTTAATTTAATTTAAGTTTTCTGGTAAATTTGTACCTCTGTCATATCTGATGTTGTACTGGGTGCAAACGAGAGGCCATAATTGAGCACTGATAGTTGTTGATGAGAGAGGTGTTTGCCAGATAAGTTGACAACTAAACTTTAATATTGGTTTTGGTCTGACATTCTTGAGACTGGATCTGGTGAACCTTTTTCCTATGTTTTTCCCATCCTCGCTTGTTTGCTCCTCTTCCTCTTCCTCCTCTGACGTTGTTGGTGTAGTTGCAGTTTTCAATCCTAAAGGGACATTCTTTTGGAACCAAACTTGTTTGTTCTGTAGGTTGTAGGTGGTTTGGTTGCCCTTCTTTGTACCTTTTAATTTCCACAAGGAAACCCCTTCTTTGATGTTGAGAGGATTCAGCTACTGAAGCTAGTTCTTGATTATTGGCATTTTAAATAGTTTCTGATTCTGAATCTCCACCAGAAGTAACTGCTGATATTGTTGGTGTTACAATTTGTGATTGACCCCCATCAAATTTTGGTTGGTAAGTATAAACTCTATCATTCAAGTAATCTTTTTCATCTCTGTAGAATTTTCTGAATTTGCGCAACTTTATTTCATCTTGGTATTCTCCCAAGATCTGATGCATTTGAGAAAAGTTCTTCTCTTTAGTACTATCCGGATTTTTCATTTCTGAGATTTCCGCCTTGTTCTTGGCAATTTCTGAAATTACTCTAATATGTTCCCGTTCTGCATATGTGACTAATATTTTCATCATATTTTCTGAACTGACCGTTATGTTAGCTTCCCAGTCAGCTGCCAGATCCTGATCATCCTTGTTTGTAAAGTCCGGAAATGTTAGGATTTTCAGTCCTCTAGGTATGATATTCTGTTGAATATAGTTTTTGAGAGATACCTGCTCCCAATATTAGTTTATTTCTTTTTTTCACAAACATTCCATTTTTATAAATGTTTGCGCTAGTGTTTCTGTGACATTTAGTCTGGCTTTGAATGGGTTGGTGTCCGTACCTCTAGGTGCAAAAAGAGCAGCACTGTCTTCTTCTTTGTTTTTTAGTTAGTCAGCCATTATTAGGAAAATTATTGGTATGACCTTGGCTTCCCTGGCACGAGCTGCCTCTGCCGAGTTTT
Organism: Ambystoma mexicanum; assembly: GCF_040938575.1. Lineage (NCBI taxonomy): Eukaryota > Metazoa > Chordata > Amphibia > Caudata > Ambystomatidae > Ambystoma > Ambystoma mexicanum. Next base: position 753,754,264 of record NC_090921.1, on the reverse strand, counting down.
AATTCAGCCGTCTCTTCTCGTTTTGCTAAATATGAATCTCTGCTCATTTGGCCTTTAGTAATCTCGGTTGGTTCTGCTTTGTTTTCAAAGTGGAAACATACTTATAATAAGGTACTTCGTTTGAGGTAGATTATGTATAATAGTGCTTGCCGCACTACTTTTCTACTTAGCATAGCAAGCCGCACTGTTTCCTTAGCTTTCTTGCGGTTCCAAGCATATTTACAGGTGTAAACTGGTTGAATATCTTCATCTTGCTTACAGCTTGAACTTCTTTGTATTTCAACATCAATCTCCCCCTTTAGGTTCACGATATCGTTATTCATGGTGTTTTGTCTCTTTGTGTCATTTTTTTGGTTGTCGTTTCTTCTATCTGCATGTTAGTCCGGGCCCTCGTGACGTCACCATTCGTCTTCCATTAAGGCCTTTTTCGTTTCTTCCGGGACAGTAATTAGGCAATCTTCATTTCATTTCGTTTTCTGGTAGGATTTCATCAATGGATACCTTACTGTCCATGGTTTTCTGGGTATCGGTACTTCAATATGTGTTGCTCGTCTAATAGGCACTGGGCCGAGCCCCACTGTGGCTCTCTGCTGGTTTATTTGCTCATCATACATCACATATTTTTTAATTTTATATTTTATTTTATTTTTTATTGTTGCATTTACAGTTTACAAAAACACATACACAACAAAGTACAGATAACAACATATAAAAACAATTCATCAAATTTCATATTATAAAAATCAGAAGGAAGGAAAAAATAAATCAAAGAACATATAGTTACACACAAAAAAACAACTTCAATTTACAAAATAATTCCCTTCCAAAGCTACATTTTTCTTATTCAACTCAGAAATAATAAATATAAGAAAATAGTTCAAAGATAAAACCAAAGAAATAGCAGAACCCCACATACAATGACACCAAAACAAATTTCTAGATACCTCTGAACAATCAAATGAGTAGTCCTTGAAAAACCTGAGATGTTCAGCACCCAAAAATGTACACCCTACTACCAAGTGTTTCAGAATCTCACGGGTATTACTTGCCCTACAAAACCTACATTCCTTGTCCATTACACTTGCCCCTCCTGCATATTCACGTTGTTCCAGCTTTTAATTTTCTCAAAAACAGGTAGTCAGTTTAACCTGAAACGCATGAAATTCATGCGTATGATAGCACAAGCAAACTTTTGAATATAAAGCGGAACACATTCCATAGTATGTATAAACCTGGAATACTCCACAAATCCTGTATAAGAGTCAATGTGGTCTACCTCTCGGCCCAATCGGACCTGAACAAGATCACTTTTGACATGCCCCGGTCTGAGGATCAAGTCCTCTTCAGATGAACAAATATGGAACAACACAGAGCACATCCGTTCATTAAACTTATGGACGGTACTGATCCTGCTAACATGACAGCCTTAAGACTCTCATAGAGGGAGTTTTTTGGCGGAGCAATCATTCTTCTAAATAGGGACAACTGTCTCCACACATACCTAGCCTTTAAAGACACCAGACACAACTTGTGTCTAATGATGGCGTTTGGAATGGCCATAGAAAGACCAAGTACGTTCTTCCATAAAACTCCCTGAACAGTATTCAAAAGAACACCCATATTCTGAGAGCAGAGGTCAAGTCCGTAGAGGATAATAGCCTCAAATTTGGCCAAATAGTATCGTCTCAGGGGAATAAGCGAAAATGCACATACTTTCTGCTTTAGGAATTTCAAATGAGCAGTAAGTTTCTTGGCTTTATCATGCAGAATAGATTTCTAATTTTCAATGCTGACCCTGTTAGCCAAATAATATCCCAAATAAACTACGGTCTTGACCTGCTCCACAGTGTCAGTTCCCATAGTCCACACATATTGAATATTATTTTTTTCTTTTGGTTAAAACCAAGACTTTAGATTTTTAAGCATTAGGGAACAAGTTGTTTGCCACTGCATATTCATAGAAAAGCTGCATCCTAACCCTGAGTCCTCGCGGAGTTCTATCAAACAATATGAAGTCGTCCGCATAGGCCATCCACTCCAGCCCCACACCCCCCAATCTCGCTGGTGCAATGGAGGGGTCCTGCCACAGTCCCTCAGCATCGCACGTATAGAGATTGAAGAGTGAAGGGGACAGAGTGCATGCTTGTTTGACCCCTCTAAAGGTGAGTATCTCAGAGGAGAGAACACCATCTTCAGATAAGCGTACGCAGATGGATGTTTTAGAATGCAATAAAGCAATCAGCTGGACCATCTTACTGGGAATGCCCAGAGTAATCATTTTGCACCAGAGCCTGGATCTAATCACCCCATCGAAGGCACTAGACATGTCCAATGATGCCAAATACACATCTCCAACAAGCAATTGGTGGACATAATCTCTAAGATGGGAAAGAATAGCCGCATTTAAAGAAGTACCAGCTCAACACGAAACCCCACCTGAAACCTACTTAAAAGGTTATGTTCCCTGATAACAAGGTTGAGGTCCTTTAATCACAGAATTGAAAAAAACCTTACTAGTAGCATCCGTTAGAGCTATAGGTCTGTAGTTGGACAAATCCAATTTATCGCCCCTTTTAAAAATGGGTACAATGGATTTATACCAAGAAACAGGCACTGTGTGAGATAGAAAAATATGGTCGAACATAGGTTTTAACAGTTCTACTCAAATTCCAGGGTCCTCTTTAAGAACAAAGGGGGGAATCCCGTTGGGGCCGGGGGCCCTACGTGGATTCAATTGGGCAATCGCCCATGCGATATCCTCCTTGTTCCAATTACAGATACCCTTCTCAGGTAAACCCAAATGCTCCAAAGGGCTGAGGCAAGGCATATTTCTTGGTGTAAAAGGATACCCAAGAAGCAGAATCAATGGGGCAATCCGTACTCCCTTTAGCGTTCCCTTAAAGCCTGTTAACCTTTGACCAGAAATGGCCGTCTTTACTCTTACACAAAAGCTCCAACATATTTTGATGGCAGAGAGAATAAGCGTCTATCTTAAGAGATTTGACATAGTTCTTGTGCCTTAAAATAATCGAACGTTTGAGTTTTCCATAATCAAAGGGTTTAAGACCATCCTTCCTCAAAGCAGCAAGCTCTTTTCTTTTGTGTGCATTCGAAGATAACATTCTATCATCTTTTATAGCACATTTCTTATGAGAATTTACATAGCAAAGAGAGTCCCTAATTTTACGAATACAGGACAAGATAATATTATATGAAGAGGTACCATCACCAACCTTAGTATCAGGGCCATAGAAAACACCATCAGACCTTTGAAACAACACAGAAAGGAGTTGATTGGATTTAAGTACAATTTTCTTATTCCACTTAACTCTCGTGCCCCTGTTATTACATTCCAAACCTGCCAGATGCGGCCTAATACAAGGGACAGACATAGAAATAGTCAGGGTAAAAGAGATGGGTAGATAGTACCCCAAGGCAAGGTCAAAATGACTAAGAAAACCACACTGTTTCCTAATGCCATCTGAGACATAGAAGTAATCAATAAGAGAGATTGAAGCTCCTCTATGCCAAGTATGTTTAGTGGCAATAGAAGAGGGCGAGTGATCTAGTAAAGACAAGTCCCACTCTTTAAGAAAGAGATCCCACCCTATGGCTCAGCTAAGGTTCATGTACTGAACCGAAGGAAGAGCCCCTAGTGAGTTCCACCAGGCACCTGCTGCGCAGAAGGAATTAAAATCCCCTCCCAAGATGACCTGAAAACCACAGCCCCTCTGAATCCAATCAAACAAAATCTCTCCTATCCCCTCCTCAATGGTTTCAAAGATAACTCGGATAGGGTTCCAGTAGAGATTAGGTATCAATATCTGAGAGAAGCCAGCCCCCAAGTTTAACTCAATAGCCAAGAGCCATTCCAGGCAGCACCGAATTTCCCATGAAACCCACAGATTGCAATCTATAGCAATGGTTAGACCTCTTCTCTGACGCCCTTCATCCCCCATAACTGCAGGACAGGAAACAGTATTATACCCCGCTAAAGAAGGATCATCCATCATCATAGTCTCCTGCAGTAAATATATTCTAAGAATACTAGTACAGGTCGAATTATGGAATAGTTTATACAAATTAGAACAACCACAAGTATTCCAAGATATAACATCAATAGTTATCCTGTCATGCATGTGTCGTACCCAGCCCTAAACTCTGTAAAGATTTGAGGGCAGGTTGTATCCATGACCAGTCCTGGAGGTAACTCAAAAGGTTGGAAATAAGAGATATAACATTTCCAGAGTCAGCCATAGACACAGGGGTAGTCCCCACACCTGTTTCAGGGGTAGACACCACCGGTTGTACAAAGGAAAGAAATGTTTTTGCTTCCACAGAATCATGCAATTCCACCAGGTCGAATCCCATGGATTTCAAATTGCACTGTTGGCCCCAAACCATGGAAGCAACCATACCCGAATGAAAAAAGCTACCCATTCAGCCATTATCTACTCTAGGGAGAGATATGGCATCTATGTCATCAGTAGTTATTGATCTGAGAAGCGGAATTGCCTTAAAGAAAGCCAGTAACGTGACCCTTTTAAGGCTGTTCCCCTTTATGCCATTCTCGGTAGGTATCCAACCTATGATTTTACTGCTTGGACGAGGTGCAACCCCTGTATCACCCAGACTGAACCCCGGACCGGCCTGTGAGCCCAAGCCTGGCACAGAAGACACTACTGCTGCTCCATCCAAGGCTTCAGCAGGAGCCACTCTATCAACATATTGTTTCAGAACTGGGGAGACGGTATCACCCGTCAGAGAACCACAGTGCCCCATCCCCACAATGGGCACCAGCAGACCTCTCATAGGTTGTTCCATTTGTATATCTTCCTGACTAAACCTAGAAAGACCTTTAACCGCCACCCGGTTGGCAACATTGGTAGGTGCAATAGGTTGTAATTGACCAGTAGACGTACGAGCATGCATTGTACTAATCACTTTACCAAATGCTGTCATTTTTGTGTGTTTAGTTTGCACCCATTCCAGCACATTTTCATCCTGAAACCCTTTTTTAGGTCCCCTAGAGGTACCTGGAGTCTCCAACAGTGATCCATCACCTTTAGTAGTGTCCTGAACCTGTCCAGGGCAGTTCATCAATACTGTGTGAACGTTCTCTGGAACTTCAAAATGGGTGACTGAAATGCAGGCTTTATTTGGGACCTCCTCTACAGGGGTGTGGGCCTAGGGTGCCTGCTTTGTCCCAGGGGCAGCAGGGGTGTGGGCCTGTGGTGCCTGCTGTGCCCCAGGGGCAGCAGGGGTGTTGGTCTCCTGGCCGTGGTGTACCTGGGCCTACGTAACTTCACGGGTGGCCGTGGTGCCTGCAGCGGAGGATGACTGACGTTGCGCTACCTGACATGCACGTCCCGTCTCCCTCGGCGTCCCTGGTTGTCCCCCATCGGTCTCAGATGATGTTCCTGTAGGTGATTAAAAGGCATGCTGTTAGTGGACTGACATGATGTGTATAGTACAAATATATGCAACACAGTCATCAAGCAACATCAGATTGTGGTTGCATGCATTGATGTGTGCTGCATTGTCATCTGGGTGTCTTTGGGTCATTCTTGAGTGCAGGCCATCTGCCTGGCTTGGGGAGTGGGGAGGCATGGGAGTACTGGGTGTGCTCGGGGGGTTGTGGACTGTGATATGTGTATTTCTGTACATTGATGAGGGGCAGGTTTAGCATCATTCACCTTCATGTTTTTGCACTTTCTGTGCTCACCAGCCTCACCAGGTGTCCCAGCTCCTGCTTCTGCTGCACCAACTCCCTTGATGCCCTCGAAGTGCAGCACACTGCTGCACTTTTCCTCCCATGGGAGCAGCTTTCGTGGTGAGCGTGGTCCACCATCTGTTGGAGTGCACTGACGTCTGTTGGCTGACAGAAGGTTGCGCACCCTTATGTGGAGGTCATCCTATCTCTTATGGCAGTCCTTGACTCTACGCGTTGGGACCTCTACAGCTGGCACCTTCTGGCAGCCTCAGCCCATATGGCCTTGCGCCTCAGCTGCGTGCTGTGCCTCTGGTCAGCTGAAAATAACTCCCTTGCTTTTTCCCCTATGTGGTCAACAAGCAGGGTTAGTTCTGCTTCACTGAAGCGGGGCTTGCGCACATGGTTTTGTGGGATTATTGATGCCTTGTCCCTCCGTATGTTTGGCCACTCACAGTTGCTGGATGCCTTCTGGTACCGGAGGATTGCAGTGGATTGTGATTTTTGTAATGGCCGCTGCTCTCTTTCCGGTTCTGGCGATTACGGTATTTCCAGTTCCAGTGTGTCTGGCTCCACGTTCATGGTGCCGCTATGTCCGGCATACATGCGGCAGAGGCGGATGCACCGCCAAGTTTTGTGGCAGTACATCCGTCTCCGCTGGTATTTCCATGATGGCAGTGGCACCGGTTCCGCTCATGAATGATGCGAGCAGCCGACAAGCCGCAATCCTACCTTATTTCCGAGACTGAGAGGTGGCAGAAATGGTACGACCGCCATCACGGTAACACCAGATTTTACCGATGGACTTGTAATGAAGGCCAATGTATTGCAAATAAATACGTACAAAAGTAAACGGGTAATCAAGCTCAAATTAGTCCAGGGGAAATGTGAGATAAAAAAATACCCTAAACCTAAGCCTAAACAGCTTTATACAATAAAAACTGGAAAGGAAAGTCTTCAAATTCTGGGGAAAATAATAAATAATGAAAGGAAACCTACACCTAAATAACTATTTACAAAAGCAGCAGGCTAGTCCTCCACTCCAATCACACTGAGCCATTCCACCAGGGCTGAGTCCAGCGCCACATCCTCACTCCTCAGGCGTGTGGGATACATTGACCCACTCAGCAGAATTCCCATCCATAACCAAGCTGCACTTCAGCAGTTAACAGCAAAAGGACTGCGCTGGTTCCATTGAGCACCACTGCCTCACACCAAAACTGTGTTTTGCAGCTACAAAAAGATGGCTGCACTGTTTTGCCAATAACACAAGGGTGTTCCCGAAAAGACTAAAGTTGTGATATTATTTAAATAGCTGTTAGTGCATATTCAACTAATAGCTAAAACAGAGTAGATTATACAATTACTCATGTGTGTATTTACCTCACCAATCAGATAAACCTCAAACACCATTCAGAAAATATGTTCAAAAATATGGAAAAAAATCTATTATTTAAAATAAAAGCAACGGGCCTCATTATAACCCAGGCGGTCCGGAAATAACAGTAGCGGTAAACCCGTAGCCACCGTTGTTTCCGGACCGCCTGATCCCGACTCCTGCAGGCGGGAGGTGATGTTCCCGCCAGGTCTGACCTGGCTGGTTTAACACCGCCCGCCTGCAGGCGGACGAGGAAACACCGGCAGCATTACGAGATGCTGCCGGTGTTTCCATGATCCCCATTCCCATCGAGTCCCATAGGACTCGATGGGAATGGGGATTAACACCATTCCGCCTCCGTGATTCCCGGAAAACCGGGGTTGTAATGCCCCGGTAATTCCGGGAATCACAGAGGTGGAATGGTAAAACGAGTCCGGCGGTAACCAGGCGGTTTTACCGCCGCGGTTACCGCCGGACTCGTAATGAGGCCCAATACATCAAAAGTAGTCTTTTTTTTTAAAAACTGTTTAAATGAAAAAATTATGCAACAGGCAAAAAATACTGTGCATTGAGCCTAATTTAGGCAGAAAAAATGAAACTAGAGATCATAAACAACAAAACACAAATGAATTTTGGCAGCTGAATATAAATGATACACACAATTGCGTTTAGTTCGACAAAAACCTGGAAGGTTATGTCATAGGCTGAAATGATGTACTACGCCTTCCGCTAAGGAGCGTGTTGCCACGTCCACTAGATGCCGGTGCATATGCACCTGCAGTGAAGGCGTGGAAAAAGTTGGTGTTTCGCTGGTGTGTGGATAGATGAAGACCATCTTCCTCAGGTAATTTGATCTTAGAATTCAGCCCCTAGAACGGTATTGAGGATGCCTTGTAGACAGGAATATTGCAGTCAATGTACTGCGTATTGATAGCCAAAATCAATGCTGCCACATCCAAACTTCAAAGGCACATCTGCGCTCGTGTACGGCAGAACGCCATGCAAGTTTGTCACAGTTGGAGCAGAAGACTGAACGGTTTGTCAGGTGCAGTCAAGCCATACAAAAATATGAGCAGCGTCGTAGTTGCAGGTAACCTCCAAATGAAAACTAATTCCAAGCGTTCTGAATGCACTGTTTTGCCAAGCACCATTGGGCAGGTTAGAACAGGGAGCACCCCAATAAAGGCTGCCGGGGTGTGTCCCTGTGTGTACTAAAGAAGCGAAGTGAAAAGCTACGCTGCTTTGCTGCTAGCCCAAAGTTTCCCATTGAAAAAGGGAAATATTTAACATTTAAAAAGATGCCGCTCTGATGCTCCTTTCATCTGTTCTACATTACTCTGCTTTTATCAGTAAGGCCCTGCCATCCCCATCCATGTTCAGATTGTGCTCCAGCAAAAGAGAGCATTATCCCGGAATAACAGGCTGTGTCAGTCCAGATCCAGGAAATCAACAGAAGCTTTACTTTCAGCTGCACGGAAAAACGCTTGACTTTTGGGATACAAAATGTCAAAAATCACTGCTACAAAAGAAACCCTAGCTCTAAGGGCATATGTCAATTTCAGTGGATCTGTGTCTTAAACAGATTGCTGTATAAGTGAAACTGACTAGGGCTGCAAAGCAATGTTGGGACATCAGAAGGAAGAGAAAACCTTTTGAAATGGTCAGCTGAGCAGGCTTCACCATGTGTTAAAATGTGCTTTTGCAAATAAGGAAAATTGCCTGTTTCAAAAGTGTAATGTTGAAAGAAGGCCCTGTCTTGGCCTAGCAATGTAAAGGGGGTTTTGCTGGGGAACATATATGGGATGTTTTATTTCAACAGGCTTGCGGCTGATTCAGAACAAAATAAAATAATATAAAGAAATAAAGACATTGGCTATACTGGAAAATTAGCTAAACAGGGTTCTACTATGGCTCAAGGGACAGTAGGGGGCTGAGGGCTTCCCCAACAGGAGCCACAAGGGATTTCTGGGACACCTACATGTTAACTGTTGGCTTTTGAAACTTTGAATGACCAAGAAAAAGAAATATCACATGCTCGTCAGACTTCTGTCTGGGCTTCAGCTTGAGACAATATATCTGGGACACCTATGTGCGATTTTTGGAAGTGACAACCACCAGTCACTCAAACTGAGGGTCGGCACTGCTGTGGGTTTAATTGATAATTAGTTTGAGTAACAAGTTATTTGTCAGGGTGTACTACAAAGGTATCACTCAAATTATTAGGCTGTAACAGACTCTGAAAGCAAACAGGGTAGTCTGATGATTGAGAAACCATAACAAATATTTATTTAACAAAGAAATAGTTGTGTAAATAATACATAAACAACTAAACATAAAGCAACATAACAAACATATAAATGCATTTGTTCGATGGTTGGAAGGTTAATAGTCAAGAGACACCAAACACAAAAACTTAAATGTAGGTTTTTCTTCAAACTTTTGAACAAAGTAGACAAAAGAGAATTCTAAAAGAAACTGGACAACAAACTGCCAACTGTATGGTGGCCTAGATCCCAGCCAATATTCTTATTTATGGGTTGTATTGGGCCACTGCACAAGTTGTTCTCAAAAGAGTTGGCAGGAGTAAAATTGTTCTATGTCCTACGATTTGTTGACAGGTCTGCACTGGGCTAAACTGACATTTGGTGGTAGCTTGAAGGAAAAATGGTCCCAGTTGGAGGACAAAGGCTGCACATTTTGGCTCAAAAGACTAGTTTATTAATAAAACGTTGAGACTTTTATCACCGCAATTGGACCAGGCAGAAATGTAAAAAGTTAACAGTTTAAATGTAATTTCTGTGGCTTTTAAACAAGACGTGTTAGCCTTCGCTGGCATGTTGTGGTCAGAAATGGTAGAGAATTGGATATTCTGTGGAAAGTGTATATGATGCCACTTTGAAATTCAATACTTAGATGCCTTATGATAATATATACACATGTATAAAGTTATAGAATTTTAGGTAAAATAATTTCATTGAAAAACCGCAAAAAATGATTAGACGGACAGAACAAAATCCTAGAAACGTGAGAAATTGACTGCCATGCACTGTGTGAAATATGTAACCTGACTATGTAATTTGCTAAAAGGCCACAACTGTACAAATGTGTGATTTATGTTAAGATAGATTTTTGGGAGGCCACCAGGGGGTGCAGGCAAGATGGTCGCGCGAGCCCATAGCTCTGACACGAGCCCCGGGAAACTTGTGAAGATAGCATGGCGATCGGGCACCATTCTGCATGAAACACCGATCCACACATTAATCCAATGATCACCCTCCTAAGGGTGAAATTCAAAAGTTCCTGGGTGCCCCCTACCCTAAGTTGTGAAGTTGCGCCACTGGACCTGCCCCTCCCCCGCACAGCATCCTGGGCTGCGCTGAGTCCGCGGCCCAACTGACTGTTGGGGTGCTTGCAGGGATCGTGGGGCTCCTGGGGCCACTTTGGAGGAGGAAGCGGACCCTCCACGTGAGTGGTCACGGAGGGCACCTTGACTGAAGGCGGCAAACGAAGACGAAAGAAGAGCCTACCAGGGAACGCCACCTTCACCCGAAGCGCGCGGCGTCCCGACTTCAGAAACGGAGGAGGAGGGCTTTGAAACGGCGCATCGTGGGATCCCCTTGCCGGTGCACCTGGAGCTGAGGAGTGGGAGACCAGCCCGTGACGGAACAAAGAATCGCTGCGCCCGACACCAGGACACCAGACCCAACGTGAGCCGAGCTATACCATGCATGCATCCCCTCGTACACAGTGGCTCCCCCATCCCCTGGGCCCGCGGCGAACAACGGAGAACAACGTGTGGGCCTCGGGGCGTTTTGGGGTTTCCCTAGCCCTCTCCTAATATAGGGGGGGGGGGAGACAACCGGACGTCCCTTGGACTTCACGCCGGAGACACTGGGATAAGCTGGCACCCCCCTCCACATACCTAGCCCAGACTGAATGCCAGGTGGCACCGAGTTGCGTGAGCCCACGGAGCAGCGTATGTGCACGGAGAACGCACACAGAGACATGAACTGGTTTGGAAGGCCCCTCTGTGGTTGTTTCACTGGGGCCCCTGCACTGTGCATCCTTCGGTTTGTTAGCCAGATGTATTAAGGGAATCAGGTGCACCCCCGCCCATACACTTGGCCCCAGAGTCCGTTAAGAGGCCCACAGAGGGCCAAACATACTGGTAGGACATACGTGTAGGCAAGAACTGACCCGGTGGGGCCCTCCCTGACCGCTCCACACAGGTGGAGGGCACCACAGGAGACGAGTCTGAGATACCTGGAAGAGCCACCCAGCAGAGAAAGAGGTGCCCAGTAGCCAAAGAAGCACATATTGAGAGGACTAGAGATAGTGGGTTCAGGATTGTGAAATCTACAGAGGGCCTGGTCACTGGTGGACCGTTTGCGGTGTGTCTGAAGCGCCCACAGCACAGTGGCACATGAGCTGGAAACAAGCATTGGCCAAATTCCAATACACAACCGGAGCCGCGGAGATGGACCCCGGGCCCAGTATGCCACAGCCAGACATGGGTACCATGCAAAGGAACATTCATATGATCTTGGATGAGCTACGGGGAATGAGGACAGACATGGGTGCAAAGTTGGCAGACCTCACGGCTAAGGTAGCCATCTTGGAGGACCGGGTTGAAGGGGTCGAGAACAATCAGTTGTCCACCGATCTTCTGGAGACACAGATAGAGACAAGGCTCTCTGAAATGCAACGCCGCAAGGAGGAGCTCTGCCTAAAGGTGGACGATATGGAAAATAGAGAAAGGAGAAATAACCCGCAGGTTTTTGGTTTGGCAGAGGCAGAGGGGGAGACCCAGATGGCTCTAGAAGACAAAATCCAGGAAATCTTTCCGATCGCCTCGGGTACAGACTCAGGGGAATCAGTGATGATCGACAGAGTGCACCGGGCATGGGGGAGGGAGAGGCCCCCGCTTGGTCCTAGCGAGATTGCATTACTTCCGAGACAAGGCCAGGATCTTGGAAAAGGCGAGACACATTAGGGAGATACAATATGCCAACTCCAAGGTAGGCATCTTTCAAGACCTCTCGGCCCTTACCCTGTAGATGAGAAGGAAATGTGGCTCTCTCCCTAGGTGGTTGCAGGCCAGAGGGGTCCGCTACCGATGGGGACACCCATTCTATCTAGCCTTCGAATGGCAAGGAGAAAGATACCAGTTTACTACAGAGGAGGACATCCACAGGGCCACGGAAGACCTCCTCGGCCCGCTCCCCGGAGGTTCGGGGGACCACATGGAGGCACCGGATCCTCCTGACCATGCCCCTGGGGGACGGGATCTCCCAGGAGGCAAACATAGGGTGAAGGGGTCCCGGAAATTTATGAAAACGATGCATCCCCTGTCAGATGAGAGGGGACCCGTATAAGGGCCTCCTAGGATGAGATCTAGTGAATTAGTGATTTTTCTACAATTTTGTTGAATTTGTTGAGTTTGGAATTATATGAACCACTTTTCCCCTTTTGAGACCGCTGGGTTTTCTCTTCTCTTTCTCCTTTCATATGGCATTGTGCGATCTAACTCGCGAAATGAGACATAGGGGGTGTAGACCCCTACGAACACGAGGGTCCAGGCCCACAGCTGGGCCTCGTGTGGAACAAAGAACCTCATGGAGACTGTAGATTGTTGCCCTCGTATGTGCAAAGGGGGTACTCCTCCAACAGGAACTTGATGGCACAAAGATAGGTCTCTTTATTGAGTTGTGATGTTAACAAGTTGGTGGTTTCATGGTAGCAAAAATTGGTCTTCCCGTTAGGTAGAGCCGGGGCAGTGTACGTGAGCCCCTGATGGTTCGTCAACCGTGTCCAGCACCGCTGGTAGGCGGAGGTGAATGCCTCAATGATGGGGAAGGAGGGCAGGGAGGGAAGGGCGGGTAGGTGGGAGGGAACAGTGAACAAGGAGAAAATACATGAAGGGTTGGAGGGTTGGTTGGGGGAGGAGGGGTACACCACGCCATGGAACTGCAAGTTAAATGAAGGGGGGGAGCCGGGGGAACACAATGGGTTCTTAAGGTGCATGAATATTGACGACCATGGTTGAAGGTCGGATTGGGATGCTCAACGTTAAGGGCCTAAACTCAGAATAAGCGCTCTCTCACAAAGAAAAATTGCTAGTCTTTTTTTTACAAGAAACACACTACAGGAGAGGGGCTGAGATGGCGATAAGATGGAAGGAGATAGGTAGGAACTTCTGGGCCTCCCACAAATCATCCAAGAAGGAGGGAGTGGGTATCGATGCACCTTACTAAGACAGAGATAAAACGAGGCTTTGGAGGCAGGTTTCTGGGGCTTAGGGGCTGTCCCAGGGCATGCGAGTCACACTGGCCACCCTGTACGCACCCAATGTCGGTCAAATCCAATTTATCCGTAAGATATTTAGACTCATGGATGAATGGGGGCAATGAATCTGGGCGGAGACTTTAACCTCATCACGGACCCCCGATTAGACTGGTGGTCGGCAAAAGGGGCTGGGTCCAGGGAACCTAAGAAGGATAATCTCACCATGCGGGATCTCCTACAAGAACACTACTGGGTAGACGTATGGAGGAAATTTTGGCATGCTCTTGGGGGATATACATTCTTTTCTCACCCACACGAACCCCGTAAGTCGAAACAGTCACCTGGTCGGACCACGAGCTTCTGGTCATGGACTGGCGACTGCGAGCCACCCCGAAGTCACATAGATGGTGCTGTAGCGATACCCTCCTGAGAGATCAGGTGTTCAAAGACTTCCTACGGAAAGAAATGGAAGCCTATTTTGAGAGAAATGATAAAGGAGAACTGCCAATGGCTACAGTTTGGGAGGCTGCAAAGGCCACCTTTCGGGATCTCCTCATTGCAGAGGGTTCAAGGAGGAAGCGGGAGAGGGCATTAATAGAATCCAAACTCCGTGAGGACCTACGGGCTATGAGGTCACAGCTCACTAAGGGGGACGTAGACCGTGAAGCCATTCTGGGTGAAATGAGAGAGAAAAGACAAACCTTACATACAGTCTTAATTGGAGAAGTGATCCAAAAAAGGAGGTACATGAAACAGAGATATTATGAGGAGGGAGATAGGGTCGGGACCCTGTTGGCGCATAGTCTGAGGGGAAATAGAGCAGAGAGACGGGTTGGGTGTGTCAGGGATGGAGCGAGTAACACACAAATAGAAACCGAACATATAACAGAGTCCTTTGCAGAATTCTACGAGGAAATATATACTAAACAGAAAGATGAATCTCAAGGTGAGATCAGAAGATACCTTGAAGACTATCCCCTTCCCAAGCTCATGGAATCGGAGAGGGAAGCCCTGGAAAGGGACATATCAGAGGAAGAGGTGGAGGGGGCTATCAAACGGTTGAAGGTAGGCAAAACCCCAGGGGGTGATGGATATACAGCCGACTTCTTTAAACAGTATCAATCGGTTTTGATACAACCGCTAACCAAGCTATTTAATCAAATTAGGACCCCAGAAACCATCCCGCCGACGTTCCTACAGGCTTTGATCACAGTGATACCAAAGCCGGGGAAAGATCTGGCAGAATGTGGTTCTTACAAACCCATCTCACTCCTAAACGTTGACGCGAAGATTTTTACAAGAATTTTAGCAACACGCCTGGCAAAATATCTCCCCCGACTGGTCCATCCGGACAAAGTAGGTTTATTGCTAAACAGACAGGGGGCTGACAGCATGCGCAAAACCATACACATATTGAGCTCCAGGGAAGTTGGAACAGAGGGCGCCCTTCTCCTATCCCTGGATGCGGAGAAGGCGTTCAACAGGGTGAGTTGGTCCTTTATGGAAGGGGTTTTGTCGTCCCTGGGAATGGGACCAAAATGGCGGGGATGGATCTCCTTCCTCTATTCTAATCCATCAGCAAGGGTGGTGGTCAACGGGGCGAATCTAGGATGTTTCCTTTGGGGAGTGGCACGAGGCAGGCATGCCCCTTATCCCCGCTCATATACGCGTTAGTGATGGAACCATGGGCTATAGCAATTATGGGGAACGACAAAATTAAAGGAATTAAGATAGGGGACACAAACAGTAAGATTAGTCTGTTTGCCGATGATGTGTTGCTCTATCTCGCCAACCCATCTCAATCGGTCCCTGAGGTACTGAATAGCTTGGAACGATATGGGGCCCTGGCGGGTTATAAGGTAAACCTGGGAAAGTCGGTAGCATTTGTGGTGGGGCATCTTAATGCGGGAGAGATCCAATACATTGAGGACCTCCCGTTCTCTAAACAGGCAGAGGGACTATGTCACCTGGGGATCCACATACCACCTGACCTGGCCGATCTTTTCATCGGCAACTACCCGCCTTTGTGGTCGGCAATCAAATGAGACATCGAAAGATGGGCAAAATCTGGCCTGTCATGGATGACACGCCTTAATTCAATTAAAATGGTAATCCTCCCTAAATTTTTGTACCTGTTCCAGATGCTTCCGACGCAAATACCTAGGCCATTCTTACTTGAAGTTAGACAGGCCCTCCTGGGTTACCTTTGGGCAGGAAAGTCCCATAGAATCGTCTATGACACTCTAACAAGGCCCAAAGATGATGGGGGAGTGAACTTCCCAGACTTAGATACGTATTATAAGGCAGCTCAACTACGAATTTTGGTTGATCACTTTGTGAGGGGCCGAAGAAACAGTGGGTAGCAATGGACAATGAGCGTTTCTCCCTGGTCACGCTTAACGAATGGTTGTGGGTTCCGAAAGCACGCATCCCAAGGAGAATCCTGAATCACCCAGTGATGGGGGTACGATGGACCATATGGAAGGAGGGGGGTTACCTTGGATGGCTCATGACTTGGCCCTCGCAACTAAGTTGTATTTGGGCTCCCCCACTTATGGACGGCATTGACAAACCATTCCAACAATGGTATGAGGCGGGTCTCAGCAGGGCAGGACAGCTTTGGGTGGAAGGGAGATTCATATCGCTAAGTGAACTGGAAGAGGTTTTGGGTCTGAATAAACTCTCCCCTCTCCGATACCTGCAATTAAAAGGGGTACTTACCGCAAACAGATGGGGAGATACTCTTAGGAGGGACCTAACAGATTTTGAGAAAAAGCCCTGATCACACATAAGGGAACTAAAGGGGTGATATCCAGGCTACATGGTCTTCTGTTGCTGTCCGCCCTGCGGGACCCCCCTCTGGCCCAAGTACAATGGGGAAGAGATTCAGGCACACCCATCACCGACAGGAGGTAGACCAAAATGTGCAGACAAGCCAATCACTCAACAGCCGCACCGCAATATCGCCATCAGGCGCTGAAATTGATCCATAGATGGCATTACCCCCCACAGAGAATAGCTAGGATGAGGAAGGGATATGACCCGCATTGTTGGAAATTCCATACTGAAAAGGGGGATTATGTGCATATGCGGTGGAAATGTCATGTGGTCCAAACTTACTGGAGTGAGGTCCTGTCTTGGATAAAGGAGGTGGATGGAATTAAAATGACCCTATAGCCATGGTTGATGCTGTTTGGCATTGAAGTAGGGGGAGGCCCGAAAGTACCGCATGACCATATGTTACAGGTCATGCTGGTTGCCGCCAGATCATGTTGGGCCCAATATTGGAAGGTCATCAGATCCCCGGGGGAAAGGGAGTGGGTAACTAAACTTCCACCAATTTACGATATGGAATTCTTGACCCACGTCATTGATGAATCTAAAACCAATATTGAAGGTTGTGATCTCATTTGAATATATTCTTGTGGTTTTAGTGTTGTTTAATTATTGTCATAACCTCAAACTTTAATAAAATTGAATTTTCAAAAAAAGATAGATTTTTGGCAAAAAGGACTGTGGGGTGGCTTTTCACCTCATAAAACACAACCCCCTAAACTGAGTCTCCACCTTGAGAAGGCGATTCATTTAGGCTGACCTATGCGATTCTTGGGAGTAGGTTCTAGCTTAGTTCTAGTCCCTATGGGGGCTCAAATGGGAATGGGGAATGGTTTTTTCAATGGGGACTTACCGGTCCCGCAAAGGTCGGACTAACTGGTAAGTCCCCATTGAACGGGACCGGTGCCGGTACTGTTATAGGAGGCAGTCATGGCGCAAATAGCGCCATGACTACCTCCAATCTGGGAATGAGGCCCATGGAGAGCAATGTCTGGGGCATGCACGCAGACATCCATCTCAGAAACATACTTGCTGCAAGCCTAAGGGGGTCACTGCCAATATGCTGGTACATGCACAGAGCACATGCACCGTAGAGCATTGCACCACATGGCTACTCACCAGTCGACTCCAGACGTTTTCGTAACTCACAGACCTGGGTGTGCAGCACCCGGTAGAACTTCTCCAGGACCCGCATGTTGATAGCTGGCACCTGCGCGCATGGTGCACCTCTGCGGTGGCACCGGCTTGGAGGTAGTGCAGGGCCTTGCCCTGGGTCCTGGATTTCAGGTCCTCCAAGCACTTGTGCATGGTCTTGAAGGTGCAGGGTGGAAGAGGGTATCATAATTCTCCAGGACCTTCTCCGCCAGGATGTCAACTTCCCTGGCGGTGAAGTAGACAGCCCTCTGCCTCGCTGCCATGGGATTGCTGCCACTCTGGTCAGAAGATGATGGTGCTGACATGGCAACCTCCGAGGCAGGTGTGGTAGGTAAGGGGATACTGGAGCTGGATTGTGTAGCGGTGGTGGTGAAATGGCACGGTGGGAGTCCAACGAAGCAGCTGAGGTGGTCACAGGGCCAAAGACAGGAGCATAGGCAATGGCTGGACAGCAGGCACTCCAAACACAGTGCAGGTGGGCAGCAGGTGCACACACTGGACAGGCAGCAGCAGATGGCTAAATTGGAGGCAGCACAGGGGAGTAGGAGGCAGGTAAAATGACACAGAGGCAGGAGCGTGGGTCTTCTGTGTCTCGCAATGTAGGCAGCCGTAAACAGAGTGAAGGGATTTTGCGCATAAAAAATGAGCATGGACACGTGAAATCCGAGGAAAGGCTCTCAGCGCGTTAATTACGTGACAGGCGCTGCGCGCGGGCGTTCATCACGCTATATTCCGGGATACATTTGTATGTTTAAAAGCAACATTGGATGTGCGTGCGAAGGGGAGGAGACGGACGAGTGGAGTACTGTCTATTCTGGATTGCCACACAATCCATTCACTTCAGGGACCGTACACATTTCTTATTTTGGTGGTGGATTTGCCTCAGTACATACGCATCTACTGTTCATTTCTGCAAAGCTTATGGTGAGTGGCGTATGCATTTTATTCAACTGTGGGTGCCCCTGTATTATTGCGTACCACAATTCCTACCTTTCCGGTAGCTTTCTGGGTACGTGTATGCATTTTTAGTGTTGCTGGGTGGCACTGCATATCGCACACCACTTTTTCTTTTTTCTGAAGCTATCCTGGTATTGCGTATGCATCTATTTTTTTTGGATTGCCTGTGCGTTACGCATACTGTATTTTTGACAACTGGGGTACAAGAGGGAAAGGGGGAAGACGTGGTCGGGTCAGGGACGTCCTGTAGAAGCCGCTGCCCAAGCCCCAAGGGTTCACAGACGTGCTGTGGAAGCAGCTGTCTAAGCCCAAAGGGTTCAGGGACATGCTGAGGAAGCAGCTGCCCAAGCCCAAACGTGTAAGGGACGTGCTGAGGAAGCAGCTGCCCCAGCCCAGAAGGCCTAGGGATGTGCTGCAGAAGCAGCTTCTGCAATCCACAAGCGAAAAGGGACGTGCTGCAGAAGCAGATGCACCAGCCCCAGGGGATAATTCCATGCCCCAGGTCACTTGCGGTCCGGCATCTGGACACCAGAGTGGTCCCAGCCACACAGGGGTTGCTACAAAACCTTGTGGCAAGAAGGCAAAGCCTGCACAGCAGGAACAGGCTAAACCCCATGACAGGCCACAGGACAATGGCACATTGAGGAAGAAGAACTTCCATGATGAAGAACTCATGATCCTCATGGACTACGTGGCCATTCACCACGGTGACATGTGCCACCAACCGGGGAGCACACATTCACCTGCTCATCGTATTGTGCATTGGCAGCATGTCATGGGTGAGATGTTATTTTCCCAGTGCCTTTTAGTGAATTTAGATTCTGATTTTAAATTCTGTGCACCTTTGTAAGTTATTGCTCTCCTTAGCCCTCTTACATAGTGCTTTTGAACTGTTATTGCAGCACGAGTTAAAACAGAGGCTTCTGCTCCTCTGCACGTAATGCTAGGTAGCCCGAGACTACAATCCCCAGCAGGACTGCAGTCCTGAAGTGCTCTTTTTCTTGGAACCTGGCACGAATGTGCCGGTGCCGACAGGCTTAGCCAGTCTGTATCAGTCCGTGTCGAATGACGGACTAGGCTAAGACCCTTTCACCTGGTTGCATTTTCGTCCCCATACGCTGCAGCAACAGCACAGTATGGGTCTATGCAAGGTCCTCAAGGCAATAGAGGACACAAAGCTCAAGTCACTGGCTCGCGAGCGGGCATATAGTATGCTACCTCCGAGGAATGACGGTAAGAGTATCGAAGCCCCTCCCTCCGATTACGCATTTGCCCCTTTGTCACTCCCCACTCATATTACTAACCTTGGCACCTGCACAGGCTTACCCGCACTATACTGGGTGGGAGGTGAATACTCTCACCAGGTAGTAAATATTGGTCCCCTTATCATTCTACCCATAACGCTCAGTGTGCCTGATGCTACTCTCAACCTCTTATTAATATACAGGCCTCCATCACACCCGGCAGCCTTCATCACCGCCTTATCCAATCATCTGGCGGCATGCCTCAAACCCCTTTCAAGCTTTATTGTTATGGGTGACGTCAATTACTGGCTTGGCCACCAGAATGACCATAGGGGGTCAGATCGGGAGTCCGCCTTGGATTCTGTGGGCTTCACGCAATATAATCGCCATCCATCACACCAGCTTGGACATACTCTTGACTGGCTATCAGCAACAAATGAGAACATAAAAGATCTGTCCACCACCCCTTGCCCTTGGTCAGATCACTACTTTGTCAATTTTGCTATTCACTCAGTCTTTCCAGTTAAACACAAAAGCAAAGCCTTGCTACCCACAAAGGGTCGCAATTCTAAATTACTTACCCTGGAAAAAACTGCTCCCCTGGTTACCCACCTGACCAAAGTCCAGTCCACAGACTTAGCGCTGGAGCTCTCTACAGCCCTTCTGGACACCCTATGGGATATTATGAACAGGCTAGCTCCCGAGAAACTAAGGTAGCAGAAATTAGTTCCTTCTAACAAACCCTGGTTTACATCCGCACTACGCAAACTTAAAGTGCTTATGTGTAAACAATGCTATAGCTGGAAAGCTAACCAATCTTCGGACTTACTTCTTGCCTACCACGAGGTGGCCAGAACTTATAAAGCCGCTATATTAGAGGCCAAGAAGAATTCCTTCAATGATAGGATTGTTGCAGCTAAATCAGAGACTAGAGAGTTATTTAAAATCCTCAAAGAGCAAGAACTGACCCCTGAACCATAGGCAGATGATTTAGCAAAAGACAAAGCTTGGTGTCAAGCGATTCAGGACGCCATGGGTACTAAACTCCAGGGCATTAAAGCTAACATCATCCAGAAAAAGGCCAGTATGTCTATGAAAGACAGTGCCACTAGCTGTCAGGAACTATCCAGATGTCGCACATCTGCAAAGGTGATCCCTTTTCTGCTATCATCATCAAAACATGCCCCCCTACATTGCTGGAAGCTATTCTCCAGTTTGTAAATGCGTCTTTTAGAGAGAGCTCAGTACCAGATACCCTTAAACGTTCTGAGGTGACTCTTCTACTGAAAAAACCAGGCCTCCCTAAAGAAGACCCATTAAACTATAGACCCATCACTAACTCAGTTTTTCAGATGAAAATACTGGACAGGGCCGCTTACAAACAGATTGCCAAACAGATTAAAAGTCACCCCATCTTAAACTGCCGACAATCGGGTCTCAGAGCAGGGCATAGTACAGAAACAGCCCTCCTGGAACTTAAGTCCAGGCTCTTATCTAACATCGACAAGGAAGAAGCCACCATGCTGATGCTGCTGGATCTTTCAGTCGCTTTCAGCCTGGTTGACCACACGTTGTTGTTCACCAGGCTCAAACATGTGGCAGCATTTTCCTCGCAAGCTTACCGGTGGGTAGATTCCTTCCTCCAGAACAGGGTCAGCTGTGTCTGCTCCGATATTGCAGGGAGCATGCTTATCACCTTGCTTCTATAACATATTCACTGTCCCTTTCTTTACCATGCTGAAGAAAAAGAATATCTGGTTTACTAACTTTGCAGATGATACGCAATGTATCATCCCTCTGACTGGTGACCATGCACGGGACAAAGATCGCATTAACAAGTCTTATACGTGTATTGAAAATTTGATGGTGCAGAATGGACTTGCTTTAAATAGATCCAAAACCGAGTTTATGATTGTGGGGTCTCCCAGTCGGATTTCCAAGCTAGACCCCAAGTATAGTAACCTCCAGCTCAGTGAAGTCAAGATTGACACCCTTAAGAAGGTAAGGTCCTTAGGGGTGATCCCCGACCAGCACCTCTCAATGAAAGCTCATGTGGGGAGCGTGGTCTCGGGAGCGGCCTACTATCTGAAACTCTTTACACATCTTCGACCTATGATCTCACAAAGGAATGCAGAAATGCTAGCCAGAGCCATAGTGGGGGCCAAAATAGACTACTGCTGTAGTCTCCTGACTGGCATCTGTAAATCTGAAGTTAACAGACTCCAGGTTATTCAAACCGGAGCAGTGAGGGTCATTACAGGTCTAGCTAGATGGGACCATGTCACGCTAGCAGGAAGATCCCTGCACTGGCTCGCCGTACAAGCGTGAATATGTTATCACCTCATCCTTATCACCTTCAAGAGCCTTTTGGGCATCATGCCTAGTTACCTGATCAAACTCATCATGCCCAGGAGTACTTCTCATCCCCTCAGATCCATAGAGACTAAAATTCTCATGATTCCGAGAAGTAAACTCGAAAAGGTTGAGAAAGGAGCCTTTGCCATAGCGGCCCCGGCAGCTTGGAACAGACTGCTGCTCGATCTCAGGATGGAAACCATACTTGAGCCTTTAAAAAAAAAGCTCAAAACCCTGCTGTTTGATTAAGACCTCTGCACCAGCCTTTGACCTCGCCCAGATAGTTCCCTTATTTGTTTTTTGTTGTTTTTTGTCTTGTCCGCGCCATCATGCCCATGGGTTAATTGCTGGGCATTATAAATTAATTAAAGTAAAGTAAAGTAAACGATTTAGGGTTTGAGAAGTGCACTGCTGCACAGGTAGTGAAGCGCTGGAATGACCTCACCTGTCGCACCAAATCCAAGCTGGATGCAAACCTAACCTCTACTCTGGCAACTGGAGGGGGGTCACTAGAGGAGGAAGAGCTGACCGAGTATGAAAAGCTATGAGCCAATTCAATGTATTGGAGCAAGTGCAAGGGGTGGGAGGCATGAACAATTACGAGGACACGTCTGGTGAGTGACCAAGATTGAACATCCTGAGTATGTGCAGTGAAGCATCACCAAGATGTATAATTGTGGTGCACATCTTGTTGCATTTGAATGACTGCCCAGGGTGATCCATGTTTTGGTGCACTGACTCCTGTCCAGTGTACACAAGAGTGGATATAAACCATGGGCTGTACATCAGTGGGACATGGCTGTGTGACAGTACTCATCCTCACTAGCATACCCCCACAATATCTGCAACATGATACCACAACGCGCACTCTTGTTAGCTGCATCCTTGATGTCAGTGACTCTGCTCTGCTAGACATGTGCTTTTGTCCGAATTACGAGTTACACTTCATGCCCTGCAGAGTATAGAATCTCTTTCCACACATGTACGTAGGTGCTTCCATGCTACATAGAACATACAAGATGACAACAAACAGGCCTTACGGCATGCCCTGAGTGAGTGAGTGTGTATGTCTAGGCTGTGCACATCCCGCTGCCATAATGGAAATGATTCCTGAGGCAAATCGTTGTGAGGCATGATCCTTGTTACCCTCCCACCCTCAGTTCACACTCTATTGGTGCATGTCGCTATCCCTCTTGTGGGTCACTTTACCTTGTTCCTATCTACAACTCCATTGACTTACTCTCTCCACTCCACAGACCTTGCTTGAGGTGGTACTCTAACAGCCTGGGACTTTTTCCTTTTTCACACACTTAAGGCATGTTCCCATTGTGTACAGTCCCTGTACCAGGTCAACACTGGTGTGGCGTGTGATGGATGCGGACTGTGGATATATCTGTCTGCCTGTTGCCATGTGATGTAAATTGCATGTCACAGAGCCACATGACCATGACCATTTTACTGGTATTAGTCTACAGTTAGCTGTGCCATGGGTAATAATGTGCTTCTTAACGACAATATGTCCACTGGCAGCATGTCCCTGAGCAGGGAATGTTGTTGCCAGTCTGCATATGCCATGCTGAGATAGCTTGTTTTCCACAGTATGTGGGTGCTGTATTTCTTATGGTGACATGCCTTGCATTTTGTTGCATGACAGCATTGTGATACACATGTTTACTGTAGACACATTGCACATGACTCCACATGTCTTTTTCTGTCCATGTGCAGGTGAGGGGCACCAGATGCAGAGGAGGAGGAAGAACTGTGGCACTGCAGACCACCAGTGGAGGATGTGGTGTGGCAGGCAGTAAGAATCCACTGGTGCTAGAGACCATCCTGAGCCGTGCTGCAGACAATTCCGACTCGTTGGACTCAAGTAGCTCTGATGCTGAACCAGATGTGCAGTCCTCAATGCTGGTGGAAGTGAGTGCACCAATGGGTGGAGCAGTTGGGGTCTGTGAGTTAGCTTGGGGTCGGGTGCCTTCACAAGGCCAGTCAGTGGTGTAATGGCCGTCTGTGGTAGTTACGGCTGCAAGGCCACACTCCCATGGATTGGTTTCTGGTCCTGGGGCAGATGTCCAAGGGAGGGTTGTAGTCCTGCAGCCAGGGACAGGGGCATTACAGCCAGGGCTATGCTCCCTTGGATCAGGCAGGTATGGGCCCTGCACATGTGGGGGACATGTGCAGACTGGGCAGACAGTGTGGGAGCAGCATATGTATTCCTCACACCGACAGAGTGCTGCCTATGAGAGTTTGGCTGAGGGCATCGATAGGGTGGCCAGTTCCATGGTCCCCCCAGCAACACAGGTGGAGCAATAGCTGCAGATCATGCGGTCCACATGCCACTCCAACACACTTTGCATGGAGGCCAACATCAGGGGCCCACGGGCAGATCTGCAGTGCCTGGAGGGATCCCGGCTTGCAGATGGACGAGCACACAGGCAGGCACTGAGGCGTGAGTTGTGGGCCCACAGAGCTGCAATCCATGAGGAAGAGGCAGCCAGCAGAAGACTGTTCTGTCAGGAGATATTATCATTGAGGCAGACAATCACGGAGGAACTCTGTGCAACCAGTGAGGCTGTGCATAGTGACCTCCAAGCCCTTAGTCTCCTGGTGCATTCATCATTGTCACGCATGGTGGCTGCCACTGAGGTCCAGATCAGGGTCATTGCGTGGTGAGCCTCCAGCACCACTTCCACCTTCTGATTCAATGCAGGAAGGTGGTGCCAGCAGAGACATGCCTTCCGGTCCACCGTAGCTGCGCGGTCCGTGAGCCCATGGAGAGGGATATTTATCTTTTTTTATAGATGTCCACCCACAGGTAGACGTTGACATGCACCCAGCCCATCCCCTTCCTGGGTGTAGCCCCCCCACTCCTGACCATGATGGACATTTTTGATTTTTGTTTACGAAAATTGATACTTAAGTTGATTCCTAGGCCAGGATGTTGTCATTTTATGTTTGAGTTGCCCTTTCCAGGTTTTATTATTTATTTTCATTTTTTTCCTTTAGTTGTGCAGTTAACCTCTCAAGTCCATGACATTTGCAGTGGTGGACATGCAGGCATGCATAGTGAGGTCAACTTGCATGTTTGCATGATGGTGCACAGGATGGCATGTGCAGGTAATTATGGGTTCAGTGTTTCCTCACACATCTGTGCTGTGTTAATGGTAGTTCACTATGCATGTTGTCATGTCTTTTCCCGTGTTGTTTCAGTAATCCGTGATCTGGCTGTGACTGCTGTCCTGGGGGAGACACCCTGCACCCTTTGACGTCCATGCACCCCATGCCTTCCACCAGGCACTGTCCCTCCTGTCACAAATTTGGAGACACAGTTCCCGGTGAAGGTGATATGGGATTCACACCATGCCGGCGCAGTCAGCAGGTAAGCATGAGCGCTGTTTTGCATGTTGGGCATGCGTCATTGGTCACCATTTTTGCTGCATGTGTAACTTTACACACATGTGCTTTGCATGTACCATGCCAGGATGGTTATTTAAGTGGTACTCATGTCACTGTGTTACCTCCCTCAGTCAATTCATCTATGGCGCCACCTTCTGTGGTGTAGTGCATGTCATTGGCCATCTCCAATCAAGGCAGTGTACTCCTTGATGTGTGTTTAACTTGACCTTCCCTCTCACTGTCACTCTCTCTCCCTCTCTCTGTTGTGGTACGCTGCACTCATGGGCAGATCACAATCTATGTCCTGTGTGTAAAGTCTGGAGAGGGGTTATCTGTACTCCTGCCCTCTATATGGCAGAGTAGTAGCACAGAGCACCCCAGACAAGGTTTTATATTGTGGTAGCAATGAACGAGCAACCAAGGCTTAAGCTCTCAGGAGATGATGCAGGCAGGTTTTTAAGTGCAGTGTAGTCCCCAGGCCTCCCACAAAGGAATGTCCTCACACTATGTTATGTGCTAACACAGTTCTTTATATACATACAAGGTACAATATATATTAACAATTAAACAACACACTTTGTACTTTGGAAAATCTAATATGGCAAATATATACAATGACTATGTGGTACCACTATTAACTATTGACTCCTTTAAAATGCACCAACTGCTGACAGTTCTAATAGCATACAAATCAAACAGTAATGTGTATCAGCATAAAACATAGGAAGGAAGACAAGTTAGGTTAAACAATGGCAGAATACTTTGTCCCGCTACCAAGACATAGTGCTGTTGAAGGATCCCCCACCTGGGAAACCTGTAAATAAAGAGTATTGACAAGCCCAGTACATATATATTTAAATAGTCTTGTTTCCTGCTCAAAAATGTTCCACTACCCCAATGTACCTGAGTTAGCAGCAGTGTTTTCGTCGACAGCTCGTCGACAGATTCGTCGTGAGAAGACTCCCTTTAAAGCTGGAGGTACTGTCGTCGAGATGCTGTGAAGAAAATGTGAACACCGAAGTCAGGACAGCAGCTTCGAATTCTGTGGTGCTCATCGACGATTGGTTGTGGACGTCCTGCGTAGATGACGCATGCGGTGCACCCCGATGACAGAGTTCAGTGCTGCAAAGAGGACTCAGTGGCAAGCGTAGGCCCGGCAGAGGGCGTCGGGCGTCGACGTTGGCGTTGACAATCGGGACTCGTCCATGGGTGGATCTTCACTTGTCAGCATCTTTGTGGACTTCAGGTGGCGGGAAACCCACCAGTGGATTCTACTTGGTGGTCGGCAACCTCGACTTTCTCTGGCAGGAGGAAGCGGTCGACGGTGATGGCAAGGGAGTCCTTGGTTTAAATATTCTTAGGCAATGGTGGAGCTTTGCGGCTCCGGTCGACGAGGTCATGGCGATCCTCCAAACCCTGGTCGATGGTGATGGACGTTGAAGGCCTCTATGTCCTGGTGCTTACTTTAAGGTTTCTCGGCGGACCTGACTCCGGTTGTCAGCTGTTAGGGACTGACGTCTTGGCTGCCTTGATGAAGATCAGCTTCTGCATGATGTTCCCTCATAGCTCGGGGAGAGGTCTCCTAAACAGGTCCTCTCTCAGATCAGTCCTTGACAGACACGACAGCTTTCAGATTTTGATGATAGAGAGCAGCAGCAAACCTTCTTCTTCCAGCTGAGCTTCAAGGATAAGCAGCTTCAAGTTTCAACTTCAGCTTCCGAACAATTCTGGAAAGTGAGAGGTCCTCAGACATACTGTTCTGTCTCTCATTCACACTGCTGAACCAAGGTCAGGCAGCAAATCATTCAGAAGGGCATTCATGCAGGCAGGCAGCCAATCAGGCTCACAGTGCATTCAGGCCATTCATTTCCACCCAGACACTCACAACAAGGAATCTGGATTGGGGAAAGCACCCAGCCTTTCAGCACACCACACTGCATTCATGTCAGTTTCAGGCAGGGCTGTCTCCTTCTTTGTGTCAGAAACACAGATACCAGACACCTGTAACATGGATTGCATATTGGTCACACACTCCATTCACCCACGTCCCACCCCAAGGGTGTACCCACAACATACAGTCACTGGAAAGGCTCCAGCCAGTCTGGCCTCAACTTCCCCACAATACTATATATGTTCTTCCACCCAACAGCCAGTCAGGGGAAGGGACAGAGTCGGGGCTTCCCAGGACTTTGGGAAAACAAGGTAACAGGTAACAGACACCAAGAGGCCACAGGGGCCATCTTGTCTCCTATCAGGAATCCACTGATTCCCATAGCAGGGCCTGTGTATCCCAAAATGGAGGCTACTCAGAGCACCTGTCGAATTCAGCATGGAGCTGCCACCAGACCATACCCTGCTCTGTGGCCCACACACAGGTGCCCAAAAACATACACTATTGGTATAGGGTGTACCCCCACCCATGGGTGCTGTAAGGGTATCCCAAGGGTCTCTGTTCACCACAACCAAAAAGAGGATGAGCTGCACTGTCAGGAGTCCCACGTGGACTCCTGTGCAGAAAACAACACACAACACACATGATAAGGTGGTACAGGACAAGGACAGGGAGGCCCTGTCCCTCCAATGCATTTCCAGCATCACAGTCGCCCCCCAGACTGAGGTTAGGGTGGTCTAATCTCCCACAAGATTGACACATTCTCATCCAGACAGTCAACATACCTTCAGGAAAGGCCATCTGCATTATCATGACTCTTCCCTGGTCTATGCTTAATAGTGAAGTCTAGCCATTGCAGGCTAATGGACCACCTGAGCAGTTTCGAGTTTTCACCCTTCATCTGCATAAGCCATTTTAAGGGCTTATGGTTTGTTTGGACCTTGAAGGTAGACCCCATGAGGTAGGGCCTAAAACGCCTAAGGCTCCAAACTATACTGAAACATTGCTTTTCAACAGTAGCCCATCTAAGTTCTCTACCTTTGAGTTGCCCACTGATGAATATGATAGGATGCTCCCTCCCTTTGTCATCTAACTGGGACAAGACAGCTCCAATTCCGGTGTCACAGGCATCAGTTTGAACGATAAAGGGTTTGCTGTAATATGGCGCACACAACACAGGTGCCCCACACAGACTTTCCTTCAAGCCAGCAAAAGCCTTCTGACAGTCTTCAGTCCAATTAACCTTCCTCTGTTGTTTGGGCGATTTGTCAGAGCTGTCGGAGGGGCAGCATTGGTTCCATAGTCCACCATGAAAGGACGGTAATAACCTGTGAGGCCCAAAAAATCTCTCAACTGGGTTTGACTAGTGGGAGTCTCCCACTCATGTACATCCTGTACCTTACTGGGGAGAGGTTGGATTCATCCCCCTCCTACCTCATGACCAAGGTAAGTGACTTTCCCCTGAGCTATCTGGCACTTGGTGGCTTTGATAGTGAGGTTAGCCCTTTTCAAGGCCTGCAACACCTTATCCAAAAGAGTGAAATGCTCATCCCAGGTGGAACTGTAGACAACAATATCGTCTATGTAGGCCACACAAAAGGCCTCCAGCCCACTGAGTGCATGTTTGACTAACCTTTGGAAGGCGGCAGTTGCATTCTTCAACCCAAAAGGCATGACTCCAAACTGGTCGAGCCCCTCAGGTGTTGAGAACGCAGTTTTTTCCTTGGCATGGTCCATCAGAGCTATTTGCCAAATAGCCTGTGGTAAGGTCAAAGGTGCTTACAAATTTGGCAGCACCTATAGTGTCCATGAGCTCATCAGCCCTGGGCAATGAGTGCACGCCAGTTTGGTGACCGCATTGACATCTCAGTAGTCCACACAGAACCTCCAATCCTTGATACCTGCCTGGGAACTTGACTTGGGGACAAGGACAACTGGACTGGACCAGGGACTGGTTGAGAGTTCAATGATACCCAGATCCAACATTTTGGTGACCTCAGTCTGGATGTGGCTCTTTACAGTATCTGACATCCAATAGCACCTGCTTTTGACAGGTACACTGTCACCAGCGGCAATTCCGTGCCTGCACCACAGGGCCTGGAGTCAGTGAGAACAGAGGGGCATACTGCCAGAGCAAAGCCCTGCAGGCCCTCTGCTGCTCTGGTGACAGATCTGGAGAGAGATACACTCCCTCCACTGAGCCATTTTGAGGGTTGCTATGCAGCAGATCAGGAAGGTGCTCAATTTCATCCTCCCCTGGCTCTGAAGCTAGCAGAATACATGAGATTTCCTTTCTTCTGTGGAAAGGCTTGAGCCTGTTAACGTGGAATATCTGAGGGGCTACCCCAGGGACTCCCATGTCAACCAGATAGTTGACTTCGCCCATCTTGGAAATTATCCTGAAGGGTCTAGTCCACTTATCTGCCAAAGCTCTAGGCTTGGTAGGCTCCATCACAAGGATCTCCTGTCCTGGAATCCAATCCACTTGTGAGGTCTTAAGGTCATGCCAGTACTAGTTTAATTCTTGACTCGCTTAACATTCGCTGTTGCCTGGCCCATCACCTGTGTCATCCTCCGTCTGAGGACTAACACATAGCCCCCCACTTGTTTGGCAGGACCTGGAGGGGTGGCTTCTCTTACTAAGGCAAGGGACCCCCTCATGGGATGTTCAAAGAGAAGCTCAAAGGGGAAGGGACAAGACTCAGGGCTTCCCAGGATTTGGGGAAAACACAGTAACGGGTAATAGAAAGCAAGAGGCCACAGGGGCCATCTTGTCTCCTATCAGGAATCCACTGATTGCTATGGCAGGGCCTGGGTATCCAAAAAAGGAGGCTACTCAGAGCACCTGTCAAATTCAGCATGGGGCTGCCACCTGCCCATATCCCACATCTTAAAAGTCTAGCTCCCTGGCTTCACAAGCACTCTGGAGAGCCTCCAAACTCATTCTAGTCAATTTACCATTTGCAATAGATTCCATTGCTTGGAATGTAGTTATTCTAGTACACAACTAAAACCTCAAATTAACAAAGTGTGGATATTTTGGGTCTACCGATGGGTTGCATCATATGCAAGGCAGGTGGGTACCCTGTGCAGGTAAGTGAAGGGCATTTGCATACGCTTGTGTGGTGTTTGGCTGGGAATCTTGCACTGTGTTTGATCACTTGGGATTGACTTGTCTTGTGGGGCCCCAGTACTTCTTCATGGGTGCATGTTTCAGAGGGTGTGGTCCTGGGGATAGGTCTGGGCATGGTGGTGTTTTTATGGATTGGTGGGGCCACTGGTTTCATATTCAGAATTGTGGGAATTCGAACTGTGTGGGCCTTTCTTGTGTGTTTGGGAGTGGGTGGCAGGGCCTGCTGTTTGTGGCCTGTGAGAGGTGTTGATGGTTGTGCTGGTGTGTGTCTCATTGCACTTTGACCTTGTGTCCTGAGTGACATTTCACATCCCTTGCAATGTTTGTAGGGTAATGGTTCAACAGCACATTTGGTGCACCCTACTTCTTTCCTTCACTCTGGCCTTCCTCCATTGGGCTCCCCCCTGCCGCCTCCCTGAAGCCAGGAATCTTGGAGTCATCTTCAACTCCTCACTTTCCTTCATCCCTCATATTCAGGACATTGTCAAGAAGTCCCACTTTCTGCTCTTCCATCGCAAAGAAACTGTACACTTTCTCACTTTCCCCCAGAGACACAATGTTACCTGTGCTCTGGTTCTCTCCAGGCTAGACTACTGCAACAGCATCCTCCTTAATCTTCATTCGTCCACCCAAGGCAAGGGGTAGGCAATACAGCCATCCCTTTTTCAAAGTCAATTTAATCTTGGTGATCCTCTCTTTGAGAAGGCTGTTGAGTATCTCACATATCGCATTCGCTTGTGGGTGATACACAGAAGTGAACTTGTGCTTTATACTTAATAAAAGCCCTATTTGTTCAAATAGCTTATTGACAAAATGTTGCCTATTGTCGGATCTTAGTACTTCGCACACACCACACCTCGGGAAAACTTTGCATACTAAAAACATTGCTGCGCAAGTGGCATCAGGGTGAGCACGCAGACCTGTTCGATCCACCTAGAGAAGGGGTATTCCACCACTAATAGATAGCTATATCCATTACATGTCTGCAGCATATCGTCATAGTCGATATGTAAATGCTGAAACAGACCATTTAGTCAAGGTATTACTCCTCTAATCATTCTCAGTGTATGCCTTGTAGTTAACATTTGACACATGATGTAATTCACCATAAACAGTGCAACGTGTTCCAACAAATTAGGAATAAACCAGTCTTCTGCAATATTGGCAGCAAGACTTTCTCTAGTTATATGCGCGGGGTAATGCAGATGTTCAAGCTCTACCTTCAAAAATGTTATTGGCATTTATGGCTTTCCAGTGCTTTCCTGTTGCCATAAAGCTACCGTGGAAGATAAAGAACACCCCCTTTGCTTCCACAGTTCCTGTGATGCACTGTCCTAAATCTCTATTAATTGGTTTATCAACAGCATGCTAAACCCCTCTTGTAGTAACATGGTTTTACCCAAATTTACTTTAATATCCTTAGTGTTAAAACTCAACATTTCTGGAGAATATGCAAACCTTTTGGCATCTATGTCTGTGGCTTTTTTTCCCGCAAGAGATAAAGTCTGTTTGTTTAGTATGTGCTGCGCATTTTACGACCGCTATGGCCACTGGGAGCTGTAGTGCTTTGATGAGCTTGTCCATTAAGGATGCACTTTGTATTGGAGAGCCGTCTGCACGAAGATAGCCCCTCCTTTTCCAACATGACAACCCTGTGTGTATGGTTGACGTGACATACGTGGAGTCACTGTACACCGTCACTTCCTGTCCTTCATGTTTCTCAAGCACGACAATGAGCACTACTAATTCAGCTGGTTGTGCTGAAAAATGACAATTCTCGAGAGGCGGGGGCAAGGAGACAGCTTATCCACCAGCATATAGCCCGCAAAGAAGCGATAGTCTGCCCTAGAAAAGAAAGTATATCAGACACAAGCACCGCGAACACAGCAGGCTTTGCAATCACAGCGAGCACCATTGAGTCTGCCACAAGGACAATCACAGCATACACCTATGCAGATACAACAGAGCGCAAACACGGGACAATTGTTGACTCCTAGAATAGGGGTGTCACTGTCGAGACTGGGAATCCTTTTACAGGTACAGGGATTTTCTTTTTTAGTAGACACGGGAGTAACATGCTTGTTATCAGGTAATGCCATGAATGCTCAAGTTTTCACAGGAGCTACAAGTAAAGGTCCTTTTAATGAAATATTGCCAGTCTCCATAGGAGAATGTGACATGTTTGTTTCATTATTGTATTAGAAACAGACGCCAGTTAATATACTGGGTCGGGATTTAATGACGAAGTTGAACATGACAATTTCTTTTACTGATGAGGGTATAGTGTGTTCAACACCAGGCATACATTGAGCCTCATTATGAGGTTGTAGGTAGCCATGCCGTATATACTGGCATGGCTACCCCCAAACTCCGGTCCGTGTCATGGTCATGAAGTCAGGGGCACAGGCATGCAGGGGTCGCATGCACAGGAGACCTGTGTGGAGACTGTCCTGGCATCAAGCGTACTCGGATTCGCCAACTTTTACCGTCGTGAGTTTTCACAAATTGTACATCCAATTACCTCCTTGTTAAAGAAAAATCAAACGTTCCATTGGTCAACAGAAGCTGAAGAAGCCCTCCAGAAGTTGAAACTAGCATTCACTACAGCACCATTCCTTTGACACCCACGACCAGACCTACCTTACATAGTTGAGACAGATGCTTCAAAAATAGCCATGGGAGCAGTATTGTCACAATGAGACCCTGAAACAGGACAACTATACCCCGTCGCATTCTGGTCCCACAAATTTTCAGCCCCCGAGTTGAACTACGCAATCACAGATAAGGAATTACTGGCGACTAAAGCAGCATTCAAGGCCTGGAGACATTACCTTCCTGGGTCGAGACATACGGTCACTGTCATCATGGACCACCGTAACTTGTAATACATGAAAACCGCCAAAGCAACAATCCTTGCATCAACTTCGTTGGGCTCTCTTTTTCGCAGAATACGATTTTATTATCACTTATAGACCTGGAGTACGTAATGGGAAAGCAGATGCTCTATCATGCATGAGTGAAGAAAAAGAGGCTTTTACAGCATCTGACCCTAGTGGCCATAATTCCTGAGGAAAGGATTCAAACCAGAATAGCTGCCACCATGTGTGTGGATGACCAAAGAACCAGTTTGCAATCCCAATGGATCAATCAACACAACAGGAATGGCTGTTAAAAGGTGACCAGTACACCATCGAAGACAATCTACCGTATTTCCAAGGACGATTATATGTCCAAGACCAAGAACTGCAAAAGCAAATCATCCCAAATTACCATGATTCATTAGTGGAAGGACACCCAGGAATAGCCAAAACTCGGGCTAAGGTAAAACAAAACTACTGGTGGCTAACCTGGCGAAAAGACATCGCCCAATTTATTGAAACCTGCGGTGTCTGTGCACAACACAAGTCACAGAAACAGAACCCCTCTGGCTTACTACATCCCCTAACAGTTCCGCCAGCACCTTGGCATACCCTGTCGATGGACTTCATCACAGATCTTCCACCCTGCAATGGATACAGCACCATATTAGTCGTTGTGGATTTATTCTCCAAAATGGCCCATTTCATCCCTCTGAAGGGACTCCCAACTGCGTCAACTCCCGCTTTTGTGTTCTTAGAGCAAATAGTTCAATTACATGGATTTCTATCAATATTAGTATCTGATCGCGGAACGCAATTTGTTTCTGCCTTTTGGAGAAAGTGTTGTACGATTGCCAAAATCGATCTCTGGTTGTCCACAAGCCATCACCCTCAAACTGATAGGCAAACTGAACAAACCAACCAAACTTTAGAGCAATATCTCAGGTTTATGTTGCAAAAGTCTGAGGATTCTTGGAAAAATATAATCGGAATAGCTGAGTATGCATACAACAACTCAGTTCACACAAGCACAGAACAAACTCCATTTTACACTGTACACAGAAGACATCCGAGGACATCAATATTTGATCGACCCGATACCCTTGAAATGCCAGCCATAAGAAACTTGCATAAAACCATCACTCAGGTTCTTAAGGAGGCAACAGAGCATCTGACCAAGGCTAAGGAAAGACAAAAACTGTTTGCTGATCGACATCGGAAGGAAGCTCCTGCCTACCAGATTGGAGAAAAGGTGTGGTTAGCATCCAAATATATTCCCCTGAAGGGGCCAAGAGCTTTCCCCCCAAGATACCTGGGCCCCTATACTATAAAGTCCATAATCAATCCTGTCACCATGAAATTGGAGTAACCATCTCACATGAAAATTCACCCCGTATTTCATGTCTCTCTCCTCAAACCAATGAAGTCCAAAACACAGCTTAGTTCTCCGCCAGAGGCCGTACTAATAGATGGAGAACCAGAATATGAAGTCAAATTCATCTTGGACTCCAAGGTGGTTCGATCAAAATTGTACTACCTAACTGACTGGAAAGGCTACGGACCTCAAGATCGAACTTGGCATGTCCATGCTCCGCGTTTAATCAGACAGTTCCATCGCAATAATCCCACCAAACTAGGACCGGCAGGAGAATCACCTTTGAGAGGGGCCTTGAGGGGGAGTGCTGTCATGGTCATGAAGTCAGGGGCACAGGCATGTAGGGGTCGCATGCACAGGAGACCTGGGTGGACACTGTCCTGGCACCTTTGGCGCCAGGCTCATGAACAAAGTAAACAAGAACATCCATTTAACACCAAAAAGCTTTTATTATGGACATAGCACTTCAGATGCATTAACCTTGAACATTCCATCCATTAGGCAGGATGCATTAACCTTAAACATTCCATCCATTAAGCAGCCCCAAGTGTATTCTTGGGTGTGGCTGCTAATGGATTGCCTTCTTATATGCTCACTCTCTAGGAGTGGCAGGGTGTGGCTGGTAAGCTGGCCCTAATGGGCGTGCCCACGATCTCAGCTATATAAGCTGCCCCGATCCTCAAGACAGACGCTTTGCGTTATTCTGCACTTGTAAGCAGCGTAACGCTCACCGTCGCCTGAGGTCAGATTTACCTTTGAAGATCTTGCTTCCTGGACATCCTGCTTCCTGCCAGCATGCTTACTAACTGGGGGAAGCTGTTCTTACCTGTACATCTCTTCGGTGAACCAAGTATTCATCTTTACACTTTCCGGAACGCCGATATCTTCATCTTGGTACCGCAGCATGACACGCTCCATCGTCGACAGCAGTGCCTGCAAGGAAAAACAGAAGACAAGGTTAGACATCGAAAAAAATAGTCCGTTTAAGGTTGCAATTCTCCATACTTCGTGCTTTTCCTTAAACCATCACTTACCTGCTGTCGAACATTGTGGTAACATCCATCTTCCATCCGGCCGCGTCTCACAGCTGCATTGAGGCCGCATTTCCATCTAAGGGAAGAAAACAGAAGAGAGACATTATTGTGGGCATAAATAGGAGCAAAATATAAAGACATTAAACAGAACGAAAAGCATCACAAGAGCTCAAGAAAGACTTACCAATCATAATGAGAAGCATAGTCGCAGCTGGACTGGACTAATCCTTATCAGGGATTAGTGAAGGAACTAGATCCCAGTTGACGAACCCCTTAAAGAAGTAGGCGGACGGAGAGCTTATCTTCCATAATTCACAGGTGAGCTTCATGGGCTGGCGTATTCTCACAGAAACTGTACTTTGGGGTGAAGGGTTCGAGAGGTACAACAATCACAGATTGGCGTACTCACACACTCTTATCTCCATGCAGGAGCAGTATCACCATGTACCACCACTCACAGCTTTTCTACTGTGGGAGAGGCCTGAAGGGGGTGATTCAAGTTCAGGGAGGCCTGCAACCATGCCCCAACGCCTCTGCTAAGACCAGGTGAGCGTAACAGCCTGGCTCTGGGTACTGCGAAAGGGGAATTACCAGGCCTTTCCGACCTTGGCAGGCCCGGTAATTCCCCTTGCATGGGACCCAGAGCCGGTACGTCCCCACTCCCATTTGAGCCCCCATAGGGATCAATGGGAATGGGGAGGATGGTAGCAGCGGTACCGTTCATAACGGTACCGTTGCTAACATCCAGTTCTGTTCACGGGTGCCGCTCTGCACGCCTGGTCTGACCAGGCATGCAGAGCAGCACCCACGAGCAGAACTCGTAATGTGGTGGCATGGTAACAACGTTGTTGCCTTATCACCACAGTCGTAATGAAGCCCGTAAATGTAAGTTAACTTATTATGGCATTCACAGGGCTAATAGCCTTGCGAGGGAAGCCATTGGAGCCTGAAGTTTTTTATTATGGAGTACGTATTCTGTTAACATGGCTACTTGGATTAGTGGACAAAGTAATGAGTATACCTGATTCATTTTTATTCAGGCCACAGATACCTATGAATGAGGAAGGGAGATAGATATTCCCTTTAGAATTACAGGCAGCCATAGTACGAGGAGAACTGGCCATGCTCGAAGGATACGATGACGAGGGCAGGCCATGGAGAACAGTGATTGCCATTGAAGAAGAGTTCAGGTTGACTAACCTCACTGATGAGAAGATGTTTAAGGATGACCTGTCAGATGAAGAAGTAGTATTTGAAATAAGCATCACATATTGGATTAGAACAGAAAGGAGAGAGATCCCACAGCGAATGGCGATCATGCATCAACGCCCCACATATTTTGATGAGGATATGGGCAGAGTGCCAGTTTCCTTATGGACAACAGGTCCTTATGACGTAGGAGTGGGGTGTTGCTAGGTCTGGAAAAGATCAGGGGCTAAGCTAATGTCGGGACTAGAGGGATTCAGGGCTAGCTATATCCTTTTGGTTGTAGCCCTTGAGCTTCTATCTGGGGCTACAACCAAAAGACCCGGGGCTATAGCCCATTTAGCCCCCACAGCAATGCCTCTGCGTAGGACTACTGAAAGAGGTAGGAGAAGTTAAGATTGAGCTGAAACCAGGAGAAATTCTGCCCCGTGTAAGGCAGTAACCCCTGTCCAGAGAAGCAGATGAGGAGATTTTTAAGACCTGGTGGGAGTGACACCACCCACCTGCAGAACTCGTAGTCGGCCTGTCCAGAGACAACGGTGGCAGCGGATTTCCCCCCTCTGTTGTTTCCGGACCAGCAGGCTTGTAATGAGGCCCTATATCAGCTATTATGGATCAAGACATTCTAGTGACGTCAGAGTCACTATGCAATGCTGCAGTGTATCTGATTAAAAAAGTAAAGGGGATTGTGGCATTTAATTCAGGACATGCGTCTGATTAACCAGATTGAAGAGGCAGAGTTTCCTCTAGTTCCTAATCTGGCGGTGATTCTATGTAATATCTTGGTTGAAGCACAATATTTCACAGTGATTGACTTGAAAAGAATATTTTTCTCAATTCTGCTGCATAAGGACTCCCAAGATCATACATCGTTTACGTTCTGTCAGACTACACTAAAAAGCACCAGTTTGCTGCAAGGGTATTGCGAGTCTCCATCAATTAGTAACAGAGTCTTGCAGATGGAGTTAAGTAATATAGATTTGCCTAGTGCTATTTTGTAGTACGTAGATGACATTTTAGATTGCAGCAGGACTGAGGAAAGAGTGTAGACAAGACTCGATCTAATTGATGATTAATCTTGCGAAAAAAGCATATAAAGTGAACAAAGAGAAACTGCAGTATTGACAGAAGGAAGTGTTGTATATAAGACAGTTAATCTCGCATGAAGGAAAGAAAGTTATATCAGAAAGGGCTGAGGCAATTTTGAAAACAGCAAAACCACACACGATAAAGGAAAGGCAGCAGTTTTTACGACTGTGCAATTATATTAGAGCATGGATATTTGATTATAGTTCATATACAAAGCCATTGCTGCAAGCCTTGAAAAAAGCACAGCAAAGTTTAAAAAAGATTGAATGGACTGAGGAAATGGAGGAAGGCGTTGATGAATTAAAACAAGTAAATTGTACAGCTCTAGTTTTAGGAATTCCCAATTATAAGGAGGAATTATTTGTACTCTTGCACACAAATGGAACAGTTATAACAGCAGTGCTTACGCAGAGAACTACGTTAGGGTATAAACCCCTGGCGTATTACAGTGGGATTCTGGACCCAGTTATGAGCGGTCACTTTGTGTGCGAACAGTCATTGGCAGCCACCGTGTTCGCTATTGAGAAGTCTGCTAGTATAGTAATGGGGTGTTGTATGACGTAATTCGTTGAGCATGCTCTCTTTGCTATTTTAGAGAAACCTAAGGGTACCTTGACGTCCCAAAGAGCTTCTGCTTATGAAGTGGTAATATCAAACCCGACGATCAAAATAGTCAGATGCAAAACCGTGAACCCTGCCATGTTAGTCACCGAACCGTTGGCAGATGGTGAACAAGTGCATGATTGCTCGAACTATGAAGAGTTCTATGATGATATCCCGAGGGTGAAAGAAAATGCTCTTGCTGCAGGAAAAATTGTTTTATTGACAGTTCCTCGAGAATCTATTAAACTGATTGACAATGATATACAGGTGCTGCTGTAGTAAAGTATAAGGCTAATGGGGAGTTTGAAGTAATGACGAGTGCAAGACTACCATCTCATTTCTCAGCACATGCTGCAGAATTGGTGGCGCTTATTGTCGTGCTCGAGAAACACATAGACCAGGAAATGACGGTGTATAGTGACGCCGCCTATGTTACGTCGAACGTGCATGCAGGATTGGCACACTGGAAAAGGAGGGGCTACCTCTGAGCGGACGGCACTCCAGTGGAACACTCAGCCTTACTGGATAGGCTTATTAAGGCACTACAGCTACCAGTAGCCATTGCAATAGTTAAGTGTGCAGCACACACTAAGAGAACAGACTTTATCTTGTGTGGGAACCAAGCCACAGACGAAGAAGTAAAAAGAGTTGCATATTCATTAGACATAATGATCTTTGATACGCCTGATGTGAAAGAAAAGATTGTGGTGATGATATTTGTGAATTAACGTTTTAATAATCTGTCAAAGACACAGATTATGGAAATACATGGTGGTGTTTCCCAAGAGAAAAAAGATCTATGTATACGGAGGGGGTGTTCTTTATCCCCCACTGAAGCATTATGGCGACAGGACAGCACTGGTAAACCGGAAATGCCTGTGGCCTTATTAAGGGTGGCATTGGAACAGCTACACTACCCTGCAAATGTCACTAGAGAAAGCTTTGCTGCAACCGTTGCGGAGGATTTGTTAGTGGCAAACCTTTTAGAACACGTTGCTTTTTATGTAGTCAATTGCATCATATGTCAAAGGTTTACTGCTGGGCACCGACTGCAAACAGTCAGAGGAGTCATTCCTCAACCAAATGGTCCTTTTTAGCACCTACACATAGGTCATGTGTATATGCAGCAAGTCTGTAATGGTTATAGGTGTATGATAGTGGTAGTGTGCCCTATATCAAGGTGGATCGAGGCTGGTCTGTACACACATCCTGATGCCACTTGCACTGCAAGACTT
This sequence comes from Ambystoma mexicanum, assembly GCF_040938575.1. NCBI lineage: Eukaryota > Metazoa > Chordata > Amphibia > Caudata > Ambystomatidae > Ambystoma > Ambystoma mexicanum. The sequence goes on along the minus strand of NC_090921.1, from coordinate 753,714,522 downwards.
TTAGTTCAAGAAGTCTTTCCTAGGTGGGGAGTATGTGAGGTGCTGAGATTAGAAAATGGACCCCATTTTGTTTACGAAGTATGTGAGCAAATTAGCTTGCTGCTTAGTATAAAACACACACTTTCTTCAGTTTATCATCCACAAGGAAATGGAATATGTGAGATGCTCAATGGCTTGTTAAAGGAAAGAATAACCAAGCTCAAATTGACCCTGAAGCAGGTGTGGCTGTATTTCCTACCCCTTGCATTATATGCACTTAGAAAACAACCCGGCTCTGACCACCACCTCACACTCCCTAGTGACTGGGATGCGAATGAGAACACCTCTAACACTTCCATTGAGCAGTAGTAGTGATGCCCAGACAACTGCAGAATTATTAATCATCATTTAAGACCTATGGGATTTGACCTGAAAGAAGATAATGCTGAAATATACAAGATGCATTCTCAGAGTCATCAACATGATGGCACAGAGTTGGTACGAGAGGTGGGTAAACCCAAAGGAAATCTAAAGGAAAGGGTGACTAAATATAAGAGTGTTAGGGTTTTGCTCAATCAAAGTTCGGATAAGGATGGCAATGAAGCAAACTTGAAATGGCCAGCATGATTGTTAGCAGACAAATTACATAATCAATAATGCCAAAAGGTAAGCGAATGACGTGAGTGGTTTCTGTTGAGTTGGAACACCAGAGGCTTCGCCCACTCGTTTGATGAAGGTGAATCACAACTAGAGGGCTTTTAAGTCATTTGCCTCCAAGAAATATGGCTACTAGAGGCACCATTATTAGAGGGCTATTGGGTTCTGCTAAACCTGGCAATTAAAGGCCAGAACGGAAGACCAAGGTCTGGCCTGCTGGTGGCCTTTAAAAATGAATTACACTGGACTTTACTTTCCACACAGAACCTGACGCCATACATACAACTGGTGGCAATGAAGTTATCAAAGGACAACTCAATAAATCAATGAGTTCTAAAATAAATGAATGTTTTTTCAAACCCAGCAGATCAAATTAACAGCAATCCACCAGAAGACATTGTGACTTTAATAGATGTACAAAGAACCAAATGGAACGACCCGCTCATTGTAATTGTGGGTGATTTAAATTGCACTTGCTTAGACCAACAAAATCAAGCAATCAATGACGATCAGCGGATATCCACTAGTAAATAAAAAATAGGCTTACTTTGGAGGGAAGCCATGCAATCCAGAGATTGCACCATCTTGAATGGCACAATCCAAGGAGACATCCCAGGCAGGCCAACATGGAAGGGGGCAAGCAGCAAGAATATTCTAGATTATATATATGCGTATCAACAGATATGTCTGGACTTATTAAATGTATGGAAGTGCAAAAAACTGAAAAGAGCGACCATAATATGTTAAACCTAGCCTGTCGGAACATAAGCAATATTAACCCCTTAAGTGCCAAGGCAAGGTATCTCGTCCTTGGAATTCCCTCCAGAACGCCAAGGACGAGATAGCTCGTCCTTTTTGGCACTTTGTTTTGTGTGATCCCTGCAAAGCAGGGATCACACAAAATTGTAATCCAACCCCTGGGCTATGTGAGGGGGAGGTCGTAATGCACGTTGGCGTGAAACTGAAAGTAAATTCACTGCAGCAGCCATTTTCAGCTGCTGCGGTGAAGAGAGAAGGTGAGTGCCCTTCTTCGTCAGCCTCGATCTCCGGCTGTATTTCAAGCCGGAGATCGAGGCAGGTAGCGTTGTAAAGGGGAGAATCTCCCCTTTCCAACAATACCCTTTGTGTGGCATTGCTGATCACGGATTCGGCGCAGGGCGCGCAATCCGTGAGCAGCAATGTCACTGGATCAATAGAGATCCGTTTTTGACTCGGGGGGAGGTGGGCTGCTTACTAGGTAAGCGGCCCCTTCCCCCACGGCCCCAAAGCATGGGGCCACATTTATGGAGACCCCTGGGGGCCGATGGGTGACCATCTGCCCCCAGGGGTGGGGGAGAAAATACATGAAAAAGAGACAAAAATTGGTTTGGGAAGGGGCGAGGGTGTTGGGGACCACTAGGTCACCAGGGATTATTTTGGGTCAGATTTCATTGGAAAGGGGATATTCTCCCCTTTCCAATGAAACCCTGTTTGTAAGCATTGATGCTCCTGGATTGGGCGCAGGGCACTCGATACAGGGGCAGCAATGGCCACTAGAGACCAGGGATGTGATACAGAGGTGGGAAGAGGGGGGCAGCTTACTAGGTAAGCACCTCCTCCCCCGTGGCCCCAAAGCATGGGGCCACATGTATGGAGAACCCTGGGGGCAGACGGGTGACCATCTGCCCCCAGGGGTGGGGGACAAAAAAAAATACAAATATTTTTTGTTACAAAAGCAGAATGGGAAGGGGTAGGGGGTGGGGACCACTAGACACCATGGATTTTTTTGGGGAGGGTGTCGTTGGAAAGGGGAGCTTCTCCCCTTTCCAGCGACACCCTGTTTGTAAGCATTGCTGCTCCTGGATTGGGTGCACGGTGCTCGGTCCAGGGCCAGCAATGGCCACTAGACACCAGGGATGTGTTACAGAGGGGGGCGGGGGAGCAGCTTACTAGGTAAGCACCCCCATCACCCCCCGTGTCCCCAAAGCATGGGGCCACATGTATGGAGACCCCTGGGAGTGGATGGGTGACCATCTGCCCCCAAGGGTGAGAAAAAAAACAATTAGCAGGGCTGGTGTTGGGGGGAGTGCCCTGCCCCCCACTAGGATTTTTTTTATGGAAAGGGGTTGTTCCCCCCCACAAAATGGACTTGGGGTCATGTCATGCAGCTCTCCCTGGGGGCAGTTATCTGCTCTTAGGAAGGGGCAAGTAACCCCAGGCAGGGCTGCATGAGAACCCCCCTCTTATCTGTCCCCAGGGAGGGCTGAATGAGGAGGGCTGAATGAGATGCCCCCTCCTGCATTTGGTGTGGGGGAGAGGGTCAACCTACAGTACCTTAGAACATTATCTGGGGGTGTAGGGGCCCCCTCAGCCCTGCTAAAGGGCAGCCTGCCATTTTGAATTATTTTCTTTGTTTACTAAACCTGCCTTGGCGCAGAGGGTCACATTGGTGTGCCAATCTGGCCCCGGGGTGCCCAAACCTTACTGCCTCACCCACTGGGGGAACTGGCCCACAATTTTTGGGGGCCCTCTCCCCCCACCCCAAATGGAGGGGGGGTACCTGATGCAGCCATTTGTAGGAGGCCCAGGGAGGCCTGCATGAGGTGCCCCCGCTACCCATTTGGGGTGAGGGGGGAGAGGGCCCCCAGGCCATAAGCATAAAACTCCTGTGTACCATGGCTCAGTGTTTGGTTTGGGGTATTGCTTTTTTGTAAAACACTACAAAAAATGTGTGCTTTCCTAACTGCAAGAGTCAGGGGAATGTAGCGAAGCATTGCTTTTCTCAAAATTCATAGAAGCCATTGCCGTACCAAGCCAACCATGTCCAACACATACCTTTTTTCGGTCATTTTCCCGCTCTTCCCCCAATCTATGCTATTTTCCCCTACCTAGTTGTTGCCCGTCCTACGCAAATCCCCCCTTCCTAAACTTGGAATTCTGTCTACTTTTCAGAAATGTATGCCTTTCTGTCCTCCAATTCGGCTTTCCTACCCTTTTCTTCCATTCCGTCCATGCATGTTGAATTGGCAAAAATGGCCAAAATCGCCTATCTCTCACAAAAAAGTTGATAACCACATCAAAATAATTTGTATTTGTTTCCACTCAATCTGTTCTTGAAAGCCAGGAAATCGGGGAATTCAGCACAGCAAACCATTTGTTCCTAGCTCTTACAAGGAAATAACCACAGGCTTCTTTGAACATCATTTTATTGGCATTTTTTGAAAAAACACAACATTTTCGCCCTTTGTGGTTATTTTCTCTCACCCCCCTACAGCAACCTAGGATTCCTGGGTGGCGCCACGACCGCCTGCATGTGGGAGAAAAAGGGGCCAAATTTGGCCAAGATATCTTATGTAACAAAAAAGTTACAAGGCATTGAATGGCGACATACTGAAATCACCAAAAAAGGCCTTGGTACTGGGGGAAATACCCATGGCAGTTAAAGGGTTAAGGGATGCACATATTGGTGCAATGTAACACTGTACCCAGGTCAAAACAGGTTGCAGATTCATGCAAACAAAATGCCTGACCTTAACAACAAATTAACAAGGCCAATCAAGCAAATGCACGACGAAGATAACAAGCAAACTATAAACTGTGTGCCTTTATTTCAAGAATTTGTAGTGAAAAAAATAAGTCGAAAAAAAAAATGACAATGTCACACCAGCACTCATATGATAAACAGATTGTGGAGAAATGAAAAAGCGCTAAGGAAAACTATTGGGTGACTGAAACATCAAACTCACCTCAGATCCATAAGTTAAAACAAAAATACCGAAATTGGCTTCACTTGCATAAAAAAAAATCCTGAATCAGGACGCAGAACAGATGCTGAATAAAATTAGGTAAAAAACACGGCAGCCATTTGGTCCATCATCAATGAAATGGATGCTCCCCAAGACACGCTGTTGTCAAATCCATTACCGGCCAAAACCTGGTGCGATTTTTATGCTAAACTACAGGACATTGAAGATAGCTCTGACCAGGAAATGTTAGACATTTCATTTAGGGAACAACAGCTGGATATCGAGGTTTCATCAGTTGAAGAGACCATTAAGAAGGCAAAAACTTCCAGAGCTCCGTACCCGAAGGGCTGGCGAACGAAGTGATGAAACTTAACCCAATACAATGTGTAGAATTCCTCCACCATCTGTTCAAATACATTTTGATTTCGGGAACGTACCAACTTCATGGAAATCAACGGTAGTTGTCCCAATTTTTTAAAAAGGACTAAGGACAAATCCGGACAACTACCGGCCGATAGTGCACTTGGATGTGGCTGGTAAAATCTTTGCAACAACTCTATTAAAATCCTTATCCAGATGGAGCAGGGAGACGGGCCACAGAGATAGATGGCAATCAGGTTTTTGTGAAATGGATTGGCACCATGTTAAACATTCAAATCTGAAAAGAGGCAATGGACAAAAAGTATATTTTGCTTTTATCAATTTATCTAAAGCTTTAAATACAATCAGAAGACCTAAGCTGCGGGCAAACCTGGCAGACTGGCAATGCCAGAGCGAGGTACTGTAAAACATCAAGGACCTCTTGGGACACATCAATCAGAATAAAGCTAGATAAATCAGGCCTGTTAACTGATGCTATCCTCATTAAGGTCGGCTTTAAACAAGGCTGTCTATTGGTGCCAGACCTTTCCAATCTCTGTTTCTCTGATGTGGAAGATGCCTTTCTGCAAACTCGACCTTTTCCACCAAAGATCGCAGGCATTCCCATGGGGAGATTATTATACACGGATGACATTACACTCATTGGTCAGGCGCCAATAGAGTTACAGTGCCAATTGGATGCCCTACAAAGTTATGTCGAAGGTAACAACTTAATAATCAATCCAGAAAAATCATGGATCATGACATTTGGTGCCCCAAATTGTAGGAGAAGAAAGAAGAAGCCAACGTGGTCACTGAAGGGAGAAAAGATCTTGGATGTCAACTCATTCATCTACTTAGGCGTATGCATAAACACAAGCAGGTGCGAGGTGCCGAGAGTCAACCTAATGAGAAAAAAGGTGAAAAAACTAGCTGCTCAAGGAAGCATTCTGCTAAACGGTACTGTTGATTCAAGCTAATCCCTTTAGTGACATTCTATCGAATTAAAGTGATACCGATTTATGGTGCTGAGATGTCTCTTTTGCTACCAGAAGACATGTGGTCCCTCATAGAAGGCACCTTCTGGAAATCGGTTCTGAGGTTACCAAAGAGCATCGGAATACAGATTGTAAGAAGGGAACTTGCCCTAACCTCCCTTAAGGCAATAGCAACATGGAAATCGATTTCATTCTACCGCAAATGTAATGAAGAAAACCCTGGTGAAGGGTTGAAGTGCTGAAAAAGGCGATGAATGAATGCAGTGAAAAAGCATTAAATGAGTGGCAAAACATCTGCCAAGTGATTATCAAGGACCTGAATGGGACAGACGAGATGCTGGTGAGAGATACCAGTAAAATTAAGAAAAAACTATATAAAAGATTGGATTGAGACTCAGGAGGGGATACTAAAATATAAACACCAGGAAGACTTTTGGTTTGGAGCACGCAAGCTGAATGTGTTACCTTGGTACTTGAGAATTTTCTGGAACTGGTTTTTTAGATCTCAATATATGTGTTTTTATCTAAACATCCTTCCTACGAGAGAAGTTCTGAGTGAGAGGAAAAATCAGATCATGGATACCGTTTGTAGACTATGTCAAATGAAAGACTCATAAGAATCATTGAAACACACATTGCTTACCTGTCCGGCTCTAAGAGGAGAGAGAGATCTCTTCCTGGGAGAAGCTATGTGAAGTTATAGCGCTACGTCGGTTGATGAGTGCTGGAACATTTTGGTGGAAGGAGAGAAAACCCACATCACCCTGGCCTTGATCAAATTCATCTGGGTTATATTTAAGAAAATAGATGACAAACTTTCAAGCAGATTAATCGATCAATCATCCAGAAGTGTCTGATTTACACAAAATGAGGTTGATTAACAAATCTTTGAACAATGTACTTATTATTTTGCGAAACACTATATTTTATTAGTTTAACTTTTATATGGTGAAACTTGTGGCGAAACGTTTCCTATATTGTAAACCGTTTTGAGCCAATAAAAAAATTATAATAATTAAAAAAAGAATTATTAGGAACTGAGCTGCAAGAATATTTATCATGCATGACCACAAGTATCTCTGTCATTTCAGATCAACTCAAGCGGACGGGGTGTTGGGCTAAGAAAGACAGATGGAGACCATTCAGCAACTTGAGTGCAAGAACTTCTTGTACCAAAGGTCTTTCCAGGTACTGATTCGCAATTTCACTAGAAAGTGGCACATGCCCAGATTTGGCGGCCCTTTCATTGTGTAAAACACTACACCATCAGCTATAAAAGTGGATTCATCAATCAAGGTGACGTGGAAATCTACGCTGGAGAGGCCTCTGGACCCCCACCCCATTCGGAAGCAAGTAAAGAAGAAGCAGTTCAGCACGTTGAGACAAGATCGATGACGAGGAAGACGGACGCAGAGATTATCCAAGGATAGACAAAGAGAACTTTGGACTGTGGCTGATTTTTTTTGGACAATTCTATGGTACTCACTGATGTGGACATAAATAGACTGCTCCTTGCAGTCTTTATATTCATACTCCGATTTTACCCAGCTCTTGTTGGTCGCCGTGGTGATATGCGTACTTTCCTCCAAGATCCTAAGAATGGTCCTGCGATTAGACGACTTGTTGCAGCAATTCTAGACCAAATCAGACTGTTGCCTGAACGTTTCTATGAGCATACAGATGGCTCTGCTTGATAAAGATTTTAATAAACTACTCGGATTGATTCTTTACCTTTTGATTTGCAAGCATCCTCATATTGTTGGACGACACACAAGCACTTGTGTATTTCTGAGGGATCCCAGAAATCGACCTGCAATAAATTGGTTGATACGTGAACTTTGCAAGCAGGTTCATTCACCGCCTGGTGCATCTTTGTGAGAAAACTGATGATCTTATCCAATGATGACTCTCATAAACTATGCAGCATGGTCTTTTATTTCCTAATTGAAGAATGTCCACATCTTGTTGGTAGGCAAACTGATGTTCGTACATTTCCGAGAGATCCAAGGAATCAGCTTGCCCTTCATCAATTGCTATGTGATATAATGGAATAGATCCATTGTTTGTATGACGTTTCTTCATGAACTAGTGAACAGTGTTGTCACAGGAAGCTATCCATAACTTATTGGCGTTAATCTTCTATTATCTACTCGAAGCACATCCCTACTTCATTTGGCAAAAGGACAACATGTGTGTCTTTAGTAGGAACCCTATTAGTCGTCCAGCAATCAGCCAGTTGATTGTGGAACTTGTGGAAAAGATGCAGCAGCTATCAAACTGGTTATGAGATTGCCTGAATGAAGCATTTTTCTTTCCTTAAAGTTAATTACAGGCAAATCATGTGGTCCATAAACCATTTAGCTATTCCAGAAAGAGAGAGAAACAACGACGATCAGCATCTTCACGTTTTTGGGACATCTTTTATTGGCGCATGATTTATGCCTGCTTAATGTTTTTTTTCATCATTTTAATCCTGGTAATACATGCTGCATATGTTATGGATCTGAAAAAAGGGGGAGTTCCTTTTATTCTCCCCACTCCTGAAGGTAAGGGACAAGTCCAGGTTGCAAGATATCATAGGCCTCATATGATTGTTCCTACTCCAGTAGTTTATGTGAAAGCATCTAGTTCTGTGGCAAATGTCACTAGACATACATATTCAGGAAAGGGCTTCTGGGGAATTATTGATGAGCATCAGATACAGATTCTTAGGGAGAGACAAAAGAAGTTTTCTGTAACCACCCCTACACCAGTGGTAGATGTAAAGACACCAATTGTACTGACAAATGTCTCTATGATCTCTCCAGTAAGGAAAGGTTATGCTGATATATTGTATAATATAATGATTGAGCCACATGTGGCAAGGAAGGGACCTATGAAATATACACCAGAAGATGATTATAAACTGAATAATTATCTAGTCAGCACAGCACACTTAGGAAATTATGTTTGGTATCAGCATATGAAAGATGTGGGTAAGAGTACGTCTGAGGAAGACTGCTATGTATGTGCACTCCTGCCTTATAGAATGGGAAAGTCTAATGTCTTCATAGCTGTTGAAATAGATGTCCTGACAGCGCACTGCCTATCTCACATTGCATTATGGCGAACAAGAGGCCACTTTATGGGTTGAACATCTTACTTAAAATGGGCAACTGAATGGACAGATCCAGACGAAGATGACTATCTGCAAGACGCAAAGACAAGAGCAAAAACCCACACTAAGAATCACTTCATCAGGTATGAACAGCCTGGAGTGAAAGGAGCTGGAATCAGATGGGAAGTAAATAAAAGACTGGAGAGCCCAGGAAAAACTAAAGAGGAGATTCAAAGATGAAAGGAAAGAGGAAAATGCAGATATGGGGTTCAGTGTTCTCTCCAGATGGTTGAGAAGAGGGTGTGGTAATCTGCAGAGCTTGGGTACTAATGGGTAACTACAAGCCAACTGTTGACAATGTGGAAAGGCTGTGTAAACCTCTATGTTCAAAAACTTGCTAAACTACTGACATGGGTCAAAGACAAAGGAGGACCTTTTCAGATAGTTCCTCTGGAAAGTGCAAATCTGTGTTTCATGAATAATGGCACAAGCAAAATGGGAGAAAATCAGAATTGTGGTTGAATTTTTGATGCACAAGCAATGAGTGTTGGGGACAGCAGTGATAATGGATCATTATTGGGCTTGTGGATGCAGAGCTTATATGAAGCTGCCCCAGGATTGGGGAGGGCTGTGTTCTATAGTGAATGTCCATATTCCAGCATTGGTGATTCCAAAAAGTGATCTGAGCATTGGTGAATTCCCAAAATCAGACGCGCATCTAAGGAAGAAGAGGCCTGTAGAACTTTTGAGCCAATTGAAGATGGAGAACTATTTCTCAGCAAAATCTATAGAAGCTTTTAATTCTATCCCATATGAACACAGATTGTTCAGGAAGACCTCATCGATATTCACGATAATCTTCATGCCCAGGATCCAGACAGATGCAAATACTCAATGGCTGCAGATAACCAGATGGGAACTTCTGCAAATGATCAACACTATCATAAAAGGATTCAATGCAATCAAGGAGGAGCTGAGAGCCATAAGGCTGATGACTCTTCAGAACAGATATGTCTTGGATATGATTACAGCTATGGATGGAGGTGTTTGTGCCAAAATTGGAGAATCATGTTGCACATTTATACCTTCTCATGACAATGAGAATGGCACCTTGAAGGAAGACATATCCATGTTGACAGACCTGCACGTCCAAATGATTGATGAAGTAGAAGCCACTGCTGATGAGAGTTGGTTTGGAGCAGTTTTTTCATGGGTTCCACAATGTATGGCAGACATGTTCAAGTTTCTTGGAGCCCTGTTGGTGATGATTATGTTTGGATTCTGTGTGATTAGAATAATAATCTCACAATGCAAATAGACTGCAAAGAAAGCTGTATGAATGAAGATCATGATTGATGTTGAATCAGGATGGAAGACTAAGGAACTAACAGACGAGAAAATGAGAGACTATTTGAAAGCCAGCATACACGCACCTGAAGGTACAAAGTTTCTGTATCCAAGACACCGGAAGGCGTGCGCAGGAACATGAGTCTACTGTAGCCCTACTGGACACTGCACCCTTATGACCTGGAGCGTTGATGCATATGTGAAATCAGCAGGAGGCCTGAAAGGACTTGTGAAGATTTGGGTCCCAAATAAATGGTTTTACAGATGAGGATGTCTTGATTTAAATATTGAAGATGAAGTGGTCGATTAATTTCCCAGAAGGGGGAGTGTAGAGGTACAGTCAGACAACCTCACTTCACGCTCTGCCCCTATGTTGCCTATATGTTGGGGACCTGAGATGATGACAAGTGCCGTTCCAGTCAGTGTACCAATACTGCAGAGAACCTTTGAGACAAGATATCCATTGAGGAAACCCTACCTAAATGCACTGAGACAGTATTCCTTTGGATGAGGTACCAGATAAAATGAGCATTTCAACAAAGAAAGGAGCCTGATGACATCATATGAAATAGGAATTGACGTATCTAGAGGCTGGATGGAGAGAAGGAACGTAACAGCATTTTCTCAAAAAGTGGAAGAATAGATGGTACAGATGAGCAACATTTTGGGCTCGAGATGAAGATGCTCATGCTACAGAAACGCTGGAAAATATGTAAATCAGTTTATACATCTACAGTGCTGAAATGCAAGTAGGGAAAAGTATTCATGAGGCTTGTTATATAGTGAATCAGATTGTGGCGATGCACCAATGTATAAACATAGGAATGTATATAACCTGGATGTTCCACAACGCGCTTTAGCAGGCCTGAAACCTCCTGAACAAGAAAAAGACTTTTAAATGAGTGGCACAGTTGGAAATTGTTGATGGCATTGCAAGTTTCAGAGAAGTTGGGGTTGGCCCAAAACCAAGGAAAAAAGACCACAGTGAAACTGATGTCTGTCAAGAAGGCTTCAACAAATGTGAGAAAGGAACACGCTTCTGTTTGCAGCATGAAAAAAACACTAAAGGTTTCTACAGTTGATCATTTAATAGGATTAAATGCAGCAAAAGACTCAAAAGGAGTGGTCTTCAAGTCACATGGGTGAGATCGAAATAGCTTGGGTCAGGCTGTGCCGAAACTAGAAGACAGAGTGAAGCTATACTCCCTTCATTTCCCAGACGAAGTCAACAGTTACAAGGCCAAGTTCAAAATCCCAATTGTCTGATAGACTGAAGGAGTGTTGAATGGAGGGGAGGCATGATCACGCTGAGCTTCCATGCACCTGGGATGGTAGGCTGCATGCTACTAGCATATGGAATATTCTAGAGGGTTTCAAGGGTGCCAAATCAATCATAGTGGGCCATGTAATTAAGAGCCCTATAGTTTGAAGAACCAATTGATTGTTGTGTATTTAGTGATGACAATGATGACCAGTTATTGGGGGTGGATTCTGATGCCTATCTGACTTAGGTACCCAATCATTACCAGTGTCTATATAGAGCATATACGTAGACGTTCACTGAGAGCTAACTACAGGTACTCATAGGTGTTGTAGTTTCCCATGTAGCATGACTTCAGCAGTGACACATTTTTGTAATAAAAGAACAGTTTTTTATGAAATGTTTGGAGATCGAGATGTGTGGTGTCAGATGATGCCCGTTGTACTCCCTGTTTTAGATAATTGATATTACAACAGAAAACGCTTTGCCAACTTCCTGAGTCATTCTGATTATTGATGTTTGAGTAACTTCTGCATCCCAATCTGCCTCTGAGTATTGCTGCCTCGTCTTAAAGTGCTCTTAGAAGTACGAGTTCAAGATAGAATGGATGGAGGAAATGGAGGAAGAGTTTGAGGAGTTGAAGAAAGCAATTTGTACAGCTCCAGTTTTAGGAATTCGTAATTATTCTGAGGAGTTCTTTTTGTTCTCTCACACAAATGGAACAGTATTGACAGCAATGCTCTCACAGAGAAATACACTTGGGTATAATCCTTTAGCATATTATAGTGGGATTCTAGATTCAGTTATGAGAGGACACTTTCCTTATGAACAATAGTTGGCTGCAGCTACGTTCGCCATTGAGAATTCTGCGAGCTTCGTGATGGGGTGTACCATGACTCTATTTGTTGAGCATGCTTTGTTTGCTGTTTTGGAGAAACCTAAGGGTACACTAATGTCACAAAGGGATTCTGCAGACAACGTAGTTATATCGAACCCAGCAATCAAAATAGTCAGGTGTAAAACAGTGAACCCTGCCACATTTGTAGCCAAACCTGTGACAGAGGATGAGCAGGTACCTGATTGCTCGAATTACGAGGAGTTTTATGATGAAATCCTGAGGGTAAAGGAGAATGTTCTAGCAGGGGGAGAGGTTCTCTTTATTGATGTGTCTTCGAAAATTGATCAAACTGATGGAGAAAGCCATTCAGGTTCAGCTGTGGTAAGGCACAGAGCTAACGGGGAATTTGAAGTGGTAGCAAGTGTGAGACTACCATCTCATTTTTCAGCGCAGGCTGCAGAATTGGTGGCGCTTATTGACACACTCGACAATCACACAGCCCAAGAAGTGACAGTGTACAGTGATGCCGCCTAGCGACGTCAACCGTACACGCAGGGTTAGCATGTTGGAAAGGGAGGGGCTAACTCCGAGCGGACGGCACTCCAGTGCAACACGCAGCATTATTGGACAGACTTATTAAGGCACTACAACTCCCAGTACCCATCGCAATAGTTATGTGCGCAGTACATACTAAGACGACTGACTTTATTTCACGAGGAAACCAAGCCGCAGATAAAGAGGCCAAAAGGGTTACATATTCTCCAGATATTTGTAGTTTTAATATTCCTAATGTGAAAGAAAAATTGGTCACAATTATGATTGTAAATGAAGGATTTAATTATCTGTCAAGAACACATTTAATGGAAGTTCAAGGTAGTGCTCCACAGGAAGAAAAAGGGCTGTGGACATGGAGGGGTGTTTTTTTCCCCCTATGAGGCATTGTGGTGACAGGACAGCACTGGTAAAGCAGTGATGCCCATAGCCTTATTAAGGGTAGCTTTAGAACAGCTCGCTGCAGCTATTACAGAAGACTGGTTTGTGCCGAACCTGTTAGAACACATTGCATTTTATGTAGTAAATTGCATTGTACATCAAAAGTATACTGCTGGGCACACATTGCAAACAATTAGAGGAGAGATTCCTCGACTGAATGGTCCTTTTCAGCATTTACATATTGACTATGTTGACATGCTACAGGTATGTAGTGGATATTGGTATATGATAGTAGTAGTGTGCCCTTTTCGAGATGGATTGAAGCTGGTCATCCTGATGCCACTTGCGCTGCAAAGTTCTTAGTCTGAGAAGTATTTCCTTGATGGGGAGTATGTGAAGTTCTAAGATCGACAATGGGCCCCTATTTGGTAATGAGGTGTTCAAGCAAATTAGTCTATTGCTTAGTATTACACGTAAGTATTCTTCTGCTTATCACCTGCAAGCAAACAGATTGTGTGAGAGACTCAATGGCCTTTTCAAAGAGAGTATCACCAAGTTGAAATTGACACTGAAGAAGGGGTGGCTGTATTGTTTGCCCATTGCATTATATGCATTGAGAAATCAGCCTGGGTCGGACTACCACCTCAGACCCCATGAATTAGTAACAGGGAGGTGAATGTGAATGCCTCTGTCTCCTCTATCGAGGACTAGGAGTGATGCCCAGGCACTTGCAGAATTGTTAGGAAGTGAGTTACATGCATATTTAATACGTATGACCACTAGTATCTCTTCGTTGAAATTGGACTTTAGAAAGTGCTGAGATAAATGAAAAATGCCTGAACTGGAATTCCTTTTTGATGATTGGAAAAGGGAGCAGTTCCCAGATTCATTTCTCACTGAGTTTCTTTTTGGACACATAAATGGTCCTGCCTGTTGTCGATGTCCATAGACGACTCCTCACTGTCTTTGTTTTTATACTCAGAGCTTATCCTGCTCTTGTTGGGCGCAGTACTGATGTGCATACTTTTGTGCAGGATCCTCAAAATGGCCCTGCTATTAGAAGATTATTGGCAACAATAATCATGTAGATTCAGCGGCTACCTGAGCATTTAACAAGGCTGCCTGATTAAAAAGAATGTTCCTTCCTTAAAAAATAAGTACACAGGCACGATGAGATTTATTGAGCATGATGCGGTTCCAGAAAGTGAGCAAACTCAACAATATGTGGAGAGACATCAATAGTGGGGCTTTATGTATTGGTGCATCATTTATATATGCACAGCATCTGTCATTGTTTTTCTGTTTTTGCTGATTCATGCTGCATACATTGTTGGTTCTAAAAGGATAGAAGTCCCTTTGATTTTCCCCACTCCAGTGACCTATGCAGCGTTAGAGGTTGCAAAGAAGCCAAGACCATATATGATCATTTCTACACCAGTGACACATGCAAAGTCACCTATCTCTCAGACAAGTGCCCCTATTATTCCCCCTGTAGGAAGGTCTGTGACCATTTGTTACATACTCATTATACAAGAAAGAGACCAAATAGGAGTGCAAGAGAGGACGATTATGAGTTAAATGATTATTTAGACAGCACAGCACATTTGGGGAACAACATGTGGTATCAAGTCAGGAAAGAGGTAGGAAAGAGAATGTCTGAGGAGGATTGCTATATTTGTGCTCTCCTCCCTTATGCTATGGTTATGCTATGGGAAAGTCTAAGATATTCATAGCTAAAGAGATAGAAGTCCAGACAGCCCATTGCTTAACTCACCTTGCACTCTGCCATATAAGAAGTCAATTCCAGGGTCAAACAGCATCTTTGGTCTGGGCAATTGAGTGGACAGTGCCAGAAGAAGATGCCTATGTTCATGATTTAAAGACAAAAGCAGGGGCACACACCAGAGATCATGTGATGACATATGAACAGCTAGGCATGAAAGGAGCAGGAATCTGATGAGAGATGAATAAAAAGCTCAATTGTCAAGGAAAGACTGATGAAGAAATACGAAGATGCAAGGAAAGAAGACAGATGCAGACCTGGGGAACAGTACTTTCTCCAGATGGCTGGGAAGAAGGCATAGTTCTATGCAGAGCTGTGGCAGTAACTGGACATCATAAACCAGTTATTGAATGAGTGGAAAAAGGATGCAAACCTCTCTGGCCGAGGTTTGCGAGGTTGCTGACGTGGGTCAAAAACAGAGGAGGCTCGTTGCAGATAGTGCCTTTGGCCAGTGCAGAACTGTGCTTCAGAAATAATGGCACAAGGAAAGTTGGAGAAAATCAACAATGTGGGTGAATTTTTGATGTGCCAGGAATGAAGGAGCTCTACTGGGCCTGCAGATCCAGAGCATATATGAAGCTGCCTAGAGATTTGGGAGGGCTGTGTTCCATGGTGATTATCCATGTTACAGCATTAGTGATTCCAAAGAGTGACCTGAACATTGGAGAGTTTACAAAAGCAGATGCTCACCTGAGAAAGAAGAGATCCATTAAACTCTGATCAAATGAAGAGGGAAACTTATTTGTCAGCTAAGTCAATAGAAGTTTTTACTGTTATCTTCATGACAGGAATTCAGACAATGGCAAATGCCAAGTCGTTACAAATAACTAGATGAGAGCTTTTGCAGGCGCCTAATACTATGATAAAGGGATTCAATGCTATCAAGTAAGCGCTGAGAGCCATAAGATTTATGACCTTTCAGAACAGATATGTTCAGGGCATGATTACAGCTATGTGTGGAGGTGTTAGTGCCAAAATCAGAGAATCATGTTGCACATTCATACATTCTCATGATGAGAATGGCACCTTTACAGAGGCCATAACGATGTTGACAAACTTGCACATTAAGATGGAAGATGAAGTGGAAGACATAGCTGATGACAGCTGGTTTGCGTCAATCGTCTTCTCATGGGTTGCACAATGAATGGCGAACATTTTCAAGTTCCTTGGAACCCTGTTAGTGAGGATCATGTTTGGATTCTGTGTGGTTAGGATTATAATCGCACAGTGTAAGAAGACTGCAAAGAAAGTGACAGGAATGAAGATCATGATTGATGTTGAATCTGGATTCGAACCCAAAGAGCTGACAGATGAAGAAATCAGAGACTATGTAAAGACTAGTATTGATACACCTGAGGGAACAAAATTCCTGTATCCAAGAAACATAAAGAAATAGGTGCGAAGATGGATTTACTGCAGTCGCAATGGACAGTGCAGTATTATGACCTGGAATATTGATGAGCATGTGAAGCCAGCAGGATGCCTGAAAGGAGTAATAAAGATATGGACTCCAAAGAAACATTTCTTCAGACGAGGAGGTCTAGATGTGAAGACTGATGGGAGAGTGGTCGATGAATTGCCCAGATGGGGGTGTAGAGGAGGAGCCAAGTACCTCTACCAATGTTCCGACCCAATTCTGCCTATATGTTGGCAGCCAGAGATTGCGACATGTGCAATACCAATAAGAGTGCCAATAGTGTGAAAAAAAATTGAAACAAAGTATCTTTTGAGAAAACCCTATATGTATCCACGAAGATATGATGATCTTCTGAAGGAATTTCCGGAAGAAGTGTGAAAATGAATGAAAGAAAGAACTGGTGATGTCACATGAAGTAGAGGTGATGCACACAGAAGATATATAAAAAGTAAGGATACAGACCCTATAGAACCTGATAATGAAGTAAGGAAGTATTTAATATTTTGCCCCTGAGATGAAGAATGCATGTGCGGGGAGGCACAGGAGAAAATGCAAAACCATTTTAAAATTGTACAGATGCAGTAACGCAAGTAGACACAGTAATCATAAGGCTGGCTGTGTGTTAAATAGATTGCGGCAATGTACCAGTGTATATACATAGGAATATATAGCATCTGGATGTTCCACAACGCACTTTAGCAAGCTTGGACCATGTGAATGGAAGAATTGGAACTGTGGCGCAGTAGAATGATAGCTGATGGTGAAGGAAGATTCGAGAAAGGCTCGCCTGGCCCAGTGACAAGAATCGGGGCCGCCGAGAGCCTTGTTATGTACTCGAGAAGATACAAAAACGTGAGAAGCAAGCTCAGCTCCTGTTTGAGGTGTAATGAAAACCATCAAGTGAGCCAAGATTTCTTCATTTAATGGTATTAAAATACAACGAACAGCTCGAAAATGTGGTCTCCATTCAGATGATCGGATGAGAATAGACTTTGGGTCGAGCTACACAGAGACCAGAAGATAAGACCATGCTTCACTCCCTTTTATTCTCAGGCGCAATGAGCCTCTGCAAGGCCAAGTTCAAAGAGTTTAATTGAATGTCAGACCACAGGAGTGATGATGGATGTTGGGCTAATGGGGTGGGGAGGCATTACCAGGCCAACCCCCCCCCGCACCTGCAGTCCCAGTTGCGTGCGGCTAGCATGTGAAAACTTCCAGAAGGGTACACGCGTGCCAACCAATTATAGAGGGCCACTTATTAAGGAGCCCTATAGTTTGATAAGGCAATACTATGCTGTATATTTTCATGACATAGAAGATGACTTGCACTTGGGTTGGGCTTAGTTGCCCACCTGACCTTAGAGATCCAATCACATCCTTGTATCCCATAGAAAGTACCTGTAGATGTTCCCCATTGACCAACCACAACCCCTAGTAGGTTTTCTTATTTTGCCACATATCCTGACATCACTCATGACAAATATTTAGCATAAAGGCAATGGTTTTATGATTTATGGTGAGATAAGTCTGTACGGCATCTGTTGATGTCTGTTGTACTCCCTGTTTTAAAGACTTGTTATTAAAACAGCTTTACCTTTTGCCAACTTTTTGAGTCGGTCTGATTATTGATGTTTGAGTAAGATCTGCATCCCCATCCATCTCAGATACTGTTACCTCCTCTTTAACGACCCATTGTCCGGGTTCAGGGGTGTTGTATATCTCCATCAGGTGCCCTATGGCGACAGGAGAGTACAGTCAAGCTATTGACGCCATCATCATTATTACAGACTGCACTCACACAACTACACCATCCTACCCACATGGAGAAGGATGTACTTGCTGCTCACATTGAAGAAGATTGGTTTTGTCCCAGTCTAGTGGAACATGTGGAATATTTCATGGCAAATTGTTTTATTTGCAAGAGTTTTACTGCAGTGCATACATTGAGAGTAGTAATGGGAGTCATACCTCGCCCACTGGGTCCATTCCATCACCTTCATGTTGACTATGTAGTCATGCTTCAAGTATGCCAGGGCTACCGCTACAAGATGGTGGTTCTTTGCCCATTTTCCTGATGGATCAAAGATGGTCCCTGTTCACACCCTGATGCCCTAAAAGTAGCAAAATTCCTAGTAAGACAGGTTTACCCATGTTGGGGCATGCCCTACGGTCTGACAATGGTCTAACTTCGTCAACAAACCTTTTTGAAACATTACAACCTTATTGGGGATTCAGCACAAATGTTCCTGTGCTTATCATCCACAAGTGAATATGGTATGTGAGCTCCTCAACAGGCTGATTGAAGAGAAGATCACAAAAATAAAATCAACCTTGAACAAGAGTTGGCTCCATTGTCTGCCCCTAGCATTGTTCGCATTGCGCAATCAGCCAGGGTCCAACCACCACTTAACGACACACGAGGTGGTAACTGGATGGTGAATGTGACCACACCTGGCTCATCCCACTAGGGCATTAACGGATGCAGAGTTGGTGTCTGATGTATTGGGGAAAGAAATGTATGAATTCACCACTTCCTTGATGGCTAGTGTAACTTTTATTTCTTGCCAACTTCAGGCAGAGGTTGAAGAAGAACAAAGAGGAAGGCATTCCAGAGACCATTGAAGATCGCCTAAAACCACCACTGCTTTATCCCGGTGACACCGTTAATTCGACATTTTGTCCACACCCTCCATAAACCCAGGTTCACTGGCCCTTATATCATAGAGGAAGAGACTGACTGAGCTGTGAAAACTTGTGGGAAAAGGGTATAAAACTATATAGTGGATGTAAAGCCATGGCGAGCGGAGACCTGTCCTAGCAGCGAAGAAGAAGGGTCCATTTAGGTTGAGGAGAAGAACAAAACACCCAGCCAAGACAACCACGGGCCGACGATTCTCAACCAAGGATCACATGTTCTAGAGCAAGGGAGATAGGGAAAGGACTTCCTACACAACCAGTTTATGGCACATTGTTTCTTCTTACACATAGCTATTCATCATGAAAGTGGTGACTGTTATTTCTGTGTCCTATGATTTCTACATATCCTATAATTTCCCTGGGCCCTTGGCCTCTCACCTTCAGGGGCAATTTGTCTGATCTGTCAGACAGTCTGAACGAGAGAGAAAACCACCTTCTAGCTTATTTTTTTGTGGTTTTCTGATCATTTCGCCCAAACATATCCACAACTTTGCCAGGGAAATCCCTATGTCATAGAACTCCTCTGTGATCCCAGAATCCGTCTTGTGTTGGAACAAATATTCTTCATCACACTCACATGATACTACACCTGTGGAGCTTAAGTTAATATACATTAACAACATAACCATGCATTGTTGATGAATTTCAGGCACGTTCTACATAATCTTTGGAACTACAAAGGGGTCTGAAGCAGAGTAAGTGATGGGTGTTATTAAAAGTGTAATTATGGGATTTTGTTTCTTCTGTTGTCTCTACCTCTTTACCCTCATCATTTTTCAGAGACTACTCATTGTAGGTGCACAGGCTGTGACCCCTACTATTGTAACCCCAGTCCAGGCAGGAATGGCCAGCATGTCAGGTTGGGCGATAAGCAATGCCAAACCAGTAAAAGGAAATAGGCGCAGTGCCGGTCTAGATTTAGGTGGGGTTGATTCATGCCTGTCTGATTCAGTCTGAGTGTCTAATAAGATGTGGTACAAGCACATGACCAAAGTAGGCAAACAAACCACTGAGAGCCGTTGTCTGCTCTCTCATCCCCTATGCCATGAGTGCCTACAGAACATTTGTGGCAACTGAAATCCCGGCAACACGGGCACAATGCCTCATTAACCTATCGTTGTGTACCACAAGAGGAAGATTTCAAGGGAAGAGAGCTACCTTACGATGGTTGTCCAAAAATATTTTTCCATATGAACACAGTTATGAAAGACCCTAGACATGATGGAAGATTGCTGGAAAAAAGATCAGGCCATAGAATACATAACCGAAGGTCCACAGAAGGGGGAAACAAGAACAGTGACTTTAAAAGAATTGCCATGTCCCAAAGGAGGACCAGCAGAGATAGGAGGGGAACCGGGATGCTGGGAAAGACCACAGATGTTGGTGTTTGGTCCAGTATACAGAGCTGTTGGCTGGAAAGAAGGGTTGGTGGGGAGCACGGCAAAGGCACTCATAACATTTTTAGTCCAAATAGTACAAGAAGAAAACAACAACTGTCTAAAAGAATGGGAAGCAAGTGCAAAATGACTGGCATGGGTGGAGAATGAAGCTGCACCAATGCCCATAATATTAATAAAATGAGTAGCACTATGTTTCCAGAATGATGGGTCAGTAAATATTGGAGAAAACAGAGAATGTAAGCAGACAGTAACAGTTCCAGGTATGAAAGTTGGAACAGCGGTACAGATGGATCACTTCTGGGTCTGCGGATTGAAAGCATACGTGCAACTACCACCCAATTGCAGAGGGACGTACTTACTGGTTCACTGAAACACGTCAGCACTGGTAGTACCCCAGAAGGATATAAAAGTAGATGGATTCCACAAAATGAACTTTAACAAGAGAAAGAAGTGATTTGTATAGCTGACCAAAGTAAAGGGGGGAAACTATGTATCATCAACAAAGGAGGTCTCCCTGGATGCAATACCTCGTATAGCATAGACTATTTAGCAGAACAGAAATATTCTTTGCATCCTTCAATCCAGCAGTGTAGGCTAGCACAAATGGAAAAATGGCTCCAGGTCACGAGGTGGGAGCTGATGCCAAAGATAAGTTTGACCGTCAAGCGGTTCAATGCAATCAAACAAGAGCTCTAAGCAGTGAGGTTGATGGTGCTACAAAATAGGTATGTTTTGGCCCTCCTGGCAGCCACAGAGGGAGGAGTTTGTGCCAAAATCATGTCTTCTTGCTGTACATATGTTCCAGCAAATTACAAAGACAATGGAACGCTCACTGAGGCAGTTACTTGATTGTCAGAGATGCATGCCAAAATGGAAGCTCGGACAAATGATGCAGGGAATGGTGAAGGTTGGCTGTCATATATCTTTTCATGGATAGCAAAATGGATGGCCATTGGACTGAAGGAGTTAGCTGCAGCACTAGCCTTAGTATTGCTGACCTTTTGTGTCATCAGGATATTCATCACACAATGCTGAAAGACAACTGAAAAGACTGTAGGGATGAAAGCACTGGTAGACATAGACTCAGAAGACGACTAGATAATAAAAGTTTGAAATACATTGAGAGCACAGTTAACAGATTGTCCTGTGTTCCCGGCTGGAGTGTTGTTCGAGTATACCTATGACACCAGCGATTATTGGGGGAAATGGGTTTGGTGCAAGCCTGGAGGAGACTGCAGTTATGTGACATGGAGTGTGGGCGAACATGCAAGATTGTATGGACACATAGGGGGAGTGACAAAGATATGGCTCCCAAAGTTGAAGCTGAATAAGATTGGAGGAGTGGTTGACAGGTCGACCAGAGGGGGAATTGAAGATAGGGTTCCTGGAATGGCCTTGGGTCCCCTATGTGAATGTCAACCCAAAGGATGAAGAATGATAGGTGCAACTTGTTGTTTGGCCAGTCACTAAATGCACCAATATATCAACGATATGACAAGAGATATTCTCTCAGGCAATCATTCATACCATATCCAGTTGATGGGTTCGAGGAGACAGGGGTCTCATCAATGGACCAGGTCAACTGACAGCAAAACCAGGCAAGTGATGAGTCACTAGAGATACCATGACATAGCAGCGTTGGTCATGAAACAAATCTGTACTCATCCATGAAGTAACACAGACATACACTAGTTTATATAACTTGTAGGCATGAAAAACATGCTTATGACTCCTGAAGGTAGAGGACAGATACACTGACATAATGCCATTTCAAGAACCTATTCTTTCTTTCGCCAAAGCAGAAACTCAAGACAGCAAAGTATACATGCAACAAGCTTGGATATGCTTTATTGCAGCTAAATTTAAGAAGCTATAGAAGCATATTGGGACGCTGCAGGGTGATGATTAAAGTACATGAGGCTGGAAACACATGCCTCAGATCCATAGAAGGGGAAACACAGGTCCTGCAGCACGAGCTGGTGTTCACAGCCAAGGACAAGGGAGGGTGGAAAATTACTGGTTCCTGAGGAAGCAAGCCACCTTCAAGAATTCAGAATATAATCCTCATAATTACGTACAGAAGAACTCGGTTTTGCGGTCTCTTCACACGTGGTCTAACAGAGCAAGACAATGCCCGTTTACTCGTGGTGAGAAGAGAAGCTGTTCCCAGCTAAACAGACTGAACTGATACATGTGTTGCCCACCAAAACTGGAACCTGCAGGCTAGGTGATCAATCCAGTAGCCATAATCTGGAACACACAGCACTTGACAGCCATTACCATTACCTTGAAAGGGTACACTGAGCTCTGTGAACAAAAAAGGGTCCCAGGCCTGGGAGGACCCGCTCTAGCCAATCCAAAAGCTCCATTTGTAAGGTGATATAAAATGTTGCATGGGCCAATGGTCTTCATGCAACCCTGTAACAATGTAGTGGGCTCCTTTTGGGGGAAGTCTCAGGTGGAGCCACCTGACATGGCGACCTGATGGGATAGATTAATATATGGGACATCGATAGGTAATTAATACTAATTAACCAATGGGGATACCTCGTAGGTTTTTGGGGTGTGCTTGTTTTTTGTGATGCCACTCATAAATAAATATGTGTGACACAGGTTCGGGAGCTGAGATTGCTGGAGAATTTAATTTTCTTGTATGATCCCTGTCTATTGGAGAAATAAAGACAGTAAACTTTGCCCCATGGCTGAGTCTTCCATTTTTGTATTGGAGAGTTTTGATGGGCTTAAGTTACTTTGCTGATTTTGATATTGATATTGCGAACCCCTGATTCCTCTGGCATACTTCAATCTCTGAATATAATTAAATACAGGATAAACTCTAATGGGAGGCTGTTGGTAAACCCAACAGAGAATACGATCTTAGAGGTGTTGCGCTTAATGGGATTAACAAAGTAACAATAAATCTACATTAGGTAAAGAGCAGTTAGTTAGCATGTTGGCAATGGATTAAGGCTCTCTAGCCCCAAATGGGTTATGCAACTCCTAATGGAACCATCTCTTAATATAATCAAATACATATCAACTCTAATGGGACGCTGTTGGTTTACCCAACAGAGAATATGACCTAAGGCCGCTTTGCACTAAATTAGATTAGTTACATTTAACAAATCTAACATATAGCCTAAGCTAATTACAGACATATCCAAATGAGGAACACTCAGAAGCAATTCTGAAAGGAGAACCCCAGCACGCACCTTACTGATATGTCAAGAAAAGATGCCACTGGGCAACGAAATGGGCAAATGATCATTCTGAACCTACCGTCATGGAAGGCAACCAGACTAATACTCAGTCCGACTTACTTTCAGATGAACCATGCAAAGGAACATCTGAATTAATCTGAGACAATAAAACTAATAAACTATGAGAATTCCAGAATAAATGAAGGTAATTCAAACTTTCAGCAATATTGTGTCACCTTTGTATGTTATAAATAATAAGTAGATCAAACCAACGTGGTTTCACATTTCTCTGGATTCCGCTGCATAATTTGATTACTGGGATCGTTGTGAAAGCAGCAATAAGAAGCGCCTTCGGATATGAAATTATTAAAGTCTTAAATTTTGGAAGAGAATACCGACCTGACCTATAGAGCTAAGACCCAAGCAGGACTCACCATAATTAATATCTGACAACTCTTGACAGGACGTATGATATACCCTACTTTCAATCCAACTAATACTACTGTACTCTATTCCTCCCTCATGTTTTCCCCCTCCCCCCCTTCTCCTACAAACAGAGCTGATAACCATAGGCATTGAGCTGCTAAACTTAGGCCTTGATTATCAATAGCTTAGACTAGAATGCACATTTATGTATGAAAAAGTCTATGCATGTTCACTATGAGACTGCAAGTTGAAAGTACTGGATGTATGTATTATGTGTAAAATATGTGTAGGAGTGTACTAATTGAGTCACACACATAATATTGTCTCACTCACACTATTACTGTAACTGTGCCTTGTGAAAGCCCAGGTAATGGCAAAAACTCGCACGTGCCTCCAGAATGGAGTATGCTGGCACTGCTTAAACAAATGAAACTGACCTTGGTTTAAAACCAATAAAGTAGTGTGTATTACGCCTGTGCAGTGACCGCTATGGGTGAATGCAGGACTGACTGTGTCTGTATACCTGTTAATAGGCGTGTCCACACACCCTGTGGGCATGCCTGTGAAGGTGTTTGTTGGAGGGTTCTGCCCCTCTGCAAGTACCACGCATGGACCAGATGTATGAGGTAAATGCCTTTATTCTAAAGCTTCCTTGTAGGCCCAACATATGACACAGGGACCTAAGTAAGCAGAGTACTACCACGGGCATCCAGCACCCAGCCAGCTAGCCTCCAACTGCCACTCTGTAGAACTCCCGCTCAGGCTCACACCAACATTGCAGGCACTCATGACCTCCATGCACCCAGGATTCCGGTAGGAAGAATACTACAGCTCTCTCTCCGAACATATTACAAAACGCCAATGGAAAGGCGACACTAAACCTGAGCCTCCAAAAACAAAACCCATCGCACCAACTCTCCCGGAAGCCATCACCGACCACTAAATGACACCTAGGAGCACCACACCCCTTACAATCACTAGTTATGATATGAGAGGTTATTTATAATGCGCTTATTTACCCAGAGGGTCCTAAGCGCAGATCGGGGATCGAACCTGTGTTGCTCCATGTGGTCTTGCTTTCATTTGCCGCCATTGCCGCTGAGCTATTCTCCCGAGACTAAAAGTTTCCCTCAAACAACGGAACTAAGGAAAAGAGCAACTGGGCCTCATTACGACCCTGGCGGAGTGGGTTTACGCCAGCGGTATTCGCGGCGGACCCATCCGCCCTACTACGAGTTCCCGTAGCGCCATGGAGCGTTTTCCGCCTGGTTTTTCCGGGCGGAGAAATCCATGGCGCTATGGGACCTTGTTGTTAATTACGCCACCGTATTTTACGGTGGCGTAATTAACGCCTTCCCCACTCCCATTATACCCTATGGGGCAAAAATGGGAATGGGGAAGGGTAAAATGGGGAATGGGGATTTACCGCCCCGCCAAGGTCGGAATGGGGCGGTAAATCCTTCCCCATTCCTTCCCCATTCCCCAATCCCCATGGCGCTATCGGCAGCTTTCCGCCGTGCTCCATGGTGCATATTGCACCACGATTTCCGCCAGGGTCGTAATGAGGCCGCAAAAGAATGCGGACCCGTTAAACCCGTTCTGCCACATTACGAGGTCCCCCTGGTAAAAACCAGGCGTGTTTACCGGGTCCCGCGAGTGGAAGAGAGAGCAAACAACGGGCAACTCGTAATCGGCCAGTTGTTTGCTCCCTCTCCCATTCCCATTCAGCCCTATGGGGGCTGAAATGGGAATGGGGAAGGTCTGAGTTCTTGGAGGGAGGAATTACCGGGCCTTCCGAACACGGAATGGCCTGGTAATTCCTCATTCTGGGAACCCGGACGCGATTTTGGCGGCAGCCATGCCGCTAATAGCGGATTGGCTACCTCTGAGGTCGTAATGAGGCCCAGTGTGTTCTCCCTCTCACTGTTTTTCTCTCCACTCTCCCTCTGTCCCACCCATATTCACTCTCCCTCTCCTGACATCCCTGTCTATTTACCCCTCACTCTCTCTCTTTCTCTCTATAGCTCTCTCCCTCTCTCCCTCCCCCAGCCCCTCTTTCTCTTCCTGTAATATTTCTCCTGTCATTATAACTCTGCGTGTACCCGTTAAAATGTCTTCTTTAAAAGAAATATGCCTGGGACAGATGCAGCAATAAAAGGAAACCTGTTTGCAAACATTGGAGAAACACTTGTTGGCTAAACACAGATAAAACCCGATCTTAACATTTTGAAAGCACTGAAAAGAACCACCACCAGAGTTTACAAGATATAAACGTTGAAAACAAAAAACCCGACCTATATCTGTTTTTAAGGTGTCCATTTTGTGACTGCATGGACTATTCCGACTGGAAGCGTTGGGGGGATTCTAAATGCAGGCACTGTAGGAATTCCAGGGGCAAAGCATGCATGCCTCTTCTAGTCTGAATCTAGACATGCTAAATTCCCATGCTTCCTGGTTAAGGGAGACTCCTAATATTCCGGGGGACCATACCCGAAGATGTACTGAAGATGGTTAGAAATCCTCCATCCTGGGAAAGCCTGACACCCCTTTTGAGATTGTGCCTTACCATGCATTACAAAAGGCCTTAGTGTGGGCAGGCCGGATGATGGACTGAACAGCAGGCCTGTCCCTCCAGCAGCACCTCAATCTTCCCATCATATATTCGACATGCCATAATACTTTAGGCATTCCATAATAGGCATCTCAGCCTGGCTCAGGCAGCGTCTGATTTTAATATTGGCATAAACTGTGGAGTGACTGTAGCATGTATCAGTAAGTTAGAATTAGAGGATGCACTTTAGCCCTGTTTCAGAGTTTGAATGTCTGCCATCACCAAAGAAGATGCATTTTTGTGTGATATGACGCGCGCGCGTGCGTGTGTTTGTGTGTGTGTGTGTAATCCCCCCTTCTCTGCTGGCTAAAAGCCAGCTACAATATGATATGATAGAATATGGCATTTATAACGCGCCCATACACAAGTGTTTCAAGGCGCGACGAGGCAAGGGAGGGAGACAAAGGGAGGACAGACAACGATCCTACTAGGCCAGGTGGCATTCAGATCGCGCAAGTGCATGGGGAGGGGGCAGGGATAGTGCAGTACATTGGAAAAGAGGATAACAATAAGTAAGTAACGGCCAACAAGTGGCAAGTGCAAGGGTAAGTGCATAGATCAGGTGTCAAAGGCTGGTAGGGGCCCTGTAGGGATACAGAAACAGTCCCCAAGTGCGGGGGTTGCCAGGTGCGCAGTGCAGTTGTGTGACGCTGCCGGGGGAGGGACCTGGGCCCAAGATCAGAGGGTGTCCAGGTAGCCAGTGCAGTTCCGGTTGCAGCCAGGAGGTCAGCAGAGGAGAGGAGGAGAAAAGGCAGAAGCAAAGAGAAAGGTTTTGAGGTGCTTTCGGAACCGGCGATGGTTCTCCTCAAGTTTAAGGGAGGCAGGGAGTCTGTTCCAGAGGGAGGCGCCAGCCGAGGAAAGAGATCTACCACCAACTCGTTACTTGGAGAAGCGAATGACCCTGAGGGAGTTGGAGTCGGATGAGTGAAGAGTTTGAGAAGGAAGATATTTAGGAAGAGAGAGATGAAGGCATTGAGGCCTCAGGCCCCAGAAGGCCTTGTGGACAATGCAGAGGGTTTTGAACTTAAACCTCACAGCCACTGGGAGCCAGTGCAGATATTTCAGTCCTGGAGCAATACAATTCCTGGGCTTGAGGCCAAGGACAAGTCTTGCAGTCCTGTTCTGGATACGTTGCAGAGGGAGGCGAGTAGAAGCAGGCGGATTTAGAAAGAGGCTGTTGCAATAGTCCAGCCTAGAGAGAACCAGAGCTCTGGAGACAGTGAACTTCTGGCCGGGGAAGGAGAGGAAAGGAAGAATACCTCTGAGGAGGTGCAGCTGGTAGTGTGACTTCTTAGAGATGTCAGAGGCATGAGGAGAAAAGGAGAGTGTGGGGTCGAAGATGACCCCGAGGTTTTTAGCCTTGTAGGTGGGAGCAGGTGGAGGAACAAGAGAGGCCGGCCATAGAGATACAGGGAAGGAGGGAGCGGGTGTGCCGATGAGGAGAATCTCAGTCTTACTGGCATTAAGGCAGAGGTCATTGGCCGCACAACACTCCTGGATAGCAGATAGACAGTCAGAGATGAGGGAGGGAGAGGAGGAGGCCGAGGATAGCCTGAAAATGAGCTGAGTGTCATCCGCGTAGCACTGAAAGTGGGGGCAGAAAGCAGTGTAATAATAAGCAGCAGTGCATTCACCATGGGAGCTGGAGAGGACCTTCAGCTGCAGTAGAAACTGCTGTGACACTTTTAGTGCTGGGTCAATAACTGGTGGACCCATATGCAGGCAGGAATATACATTTGTTGTCCGGGGTGTCTGTGAGTGCTTTTACTCCCACCCACCCTGGACAACAAATGTATATTCCTGCCTGCATATGGGTCCACCAGTTATTGACCCAGTACTAAAAGTGTCACAGCAGTTTCTACAGCAGCTGAAAGTCCTCTCCAGGTCCCATGGTGAATGCACTGCTGCTTATTATTACACTGGCCACACTTTTGTTGGGTGTTGGCGATAAAAGGCAGTGGGATTTTATTGTACAGATATGGTCATAAACAAGCATAGTAATAATCACCTATCATAGTAATAGTACTTTTGGGCACCGGGTCCTGAGGTTACCTCCTCTGGCCCGTGTCGTCTTCTTTGTCCCACGACTTGTGAGTGGTCACCATCCGGTGTCCTGGTTTTTCTTCTGTTGGTTCTCTCCCTTTTTCTAGGGTGGAAGGGTTTTCTGGAAAAGAAAAGTAGTGAGAGGCTGTGTCCACAGTGTACTCACTTGTGTTTGGGTCCCCGCGCAGGGTCCCAAACTCTCTGTGTCTTTCTGCTGCTTTGCAGCATGTTATATAGGACCCAGGGGTAGCCCTAATCCTTGTTGGGGGCTGTGAGGCCAGCCCCCATTCCGGCGATGGTGCCATCTGTCTGAGCACCCTAGGGTGAATCTCTATTGTAGTTCCCTGGCTCCCTGATGACCTAGCATCCTGGGTGCTTAGCACCTAATTGGGCAGGAAGGGCGAGGTGCTGTTTCACAACTCGCCCTTCCTTCCTGACGTGCCGGGTTGTGACTGCGTGTCACTAGGCTGTGAGTGGGGAGAAAGGGAGGCAGCCCTGGTTGTATGCTGCTGCCCTTCTCCCCTGCTCAGCTGACATGGGGCACCCGTTAGTGGCCGAGCTTGGTGCCTGGCAGCGCTGCTCAGCTGTGCCAGTTCCCTGTACCAGCAGCTGGATGTCCAAGGCATGTTTGACGATAATACTCTGGAGCTTCACCGAAGCCTGTTTCTACCATCCACGTATGCACCCTCTGCTTACTAGAGCCTGCTGGCAGATGATCTACATTCCGGACAAATCATCTAGATCGGAGGAGCCTTTGGTCTAGATTTGTTTTTTTTTTTGCATTACACATTAATGCTTCTCTGTACACCTTTTTTCTTCTCCCAGCAGTTCTGGAAATGGAAGACATTTACTGGGGGAATTGTCACCTCTTTAGAGGAGCGGGACCGTGGGAAGGAGGGGGCAGGGCCAACGAGCTGACCCCGAGCCAGGTTGTGCAACACAGTGGGCCTCATTACGAGTATGGAGGCAGCCATGCCCTTAATAAGGGCATGGCTGCCTCCATACCGGGTTCCAGTACCGGGTTCTGTGAATGAGGAATTACTGGGTCATTCCGACCTTGGAGGACCCAGTAATTCTTAATGCACAGAACCATTCCCCATTCCCATTTGAGCCCGTAGGGCTCAATGGGAATGGGGATGGAGCTAATAACGGGCCTGTTAATAACGGGCCTGTTATTAGCTCCTTGGTCCCCTCGCGGGACCCGGAAAGGATGTTTGGTTTTACCAGACGTCTGTTCCGGGTCCCGCTAGGGTACCTCGTAATCAGGCATCCAGTAATGAAGGGTGCCGGTCCTGTACCGGCACCCTTCATTACGGGCGCGCCTTCCTCATAATGAGTCAGAGTATCTCTTCATAGAACCCAATCCTGGCGATTTGCATAAAAGCATAGAGCATTATGGGAACATCATAATGTCCACAATTTTAGATGTTAAACATGTCTTATAGTGATTCAGTAAAAACCCCTTTTAAGCGAATAATGGACTCTTCTGTTATGATTGGTAACCATACTCACCCTAATAAAGAGATGTTTGTACATTGCAGGACATGTATATCAGTTTGGACAGGTGCAACACTGTATGGCTATGGTAGTTTCTGCATGCAGTCACCAGTGCTGAGTCTTCTGAAAGCTCTTTGAAGAGCTGGTCACTGGTGCCTGCAATACTTGCATAATACAGCTTCCGAACGGATCTGGTTGGATGTGTTCTGTACTATTTCCTTTCTCTCCTTGCTGGCCATTTCAGCTTTGCATGCTTCTGCAGTCCCTCAGCACAATGTATTTGCTATGGTGGTGTATGCGCACTTTAACAAAAATAACAACATTTTACAGCTGCCAAGCTGGTGGATTCTGTAGGAATCCACTTTAAACGACTCATGCAATTGAAAATTAACAAGGGGGGTCCTGGGAGTCCCTCTGCCAGACATTAGTCCTGGTTACGAGAGACTTACCCTGGGTCTTTAGCTCACTATCTTTCACAGAGAAGAAATATCCCAAACATATCAGTCTTTGTCCTGCCCTGGGGCAGTCCAGCACCGAAATGCTAGGCAATTCTCCTCTGAACAAGAGTACCAACAGAAACGCCAGACATGTGTTTCGGTCTGGTTGGACCTCATCAGTAGGGTGGATCTGTGCCTCTCTAAGAATAGTGAGAAAGGGGTCCACGTCTATCAACTCTTTAGAGGAGCGGGACCGTGGGAAGGAGGGGGCAGGGCCAACGAGCTGACCCCGAGCTAAGTTGTGCAACACAGTGGGCCTCATTACGAGTATGGAGGCAGCCGTGCCCTTAATAAGGGCACGGCTGCCTCCATACCGGGTTCCAGTACCGAGTTCTGTGAATGAGGAATTACCGGGTCATTCCGACCTTGGAGAACCCGGTAATTCCTCATGCACAGAGCCATTCCCCATTCCCATTGAGCCCATAGGGCTCAATGGGAATGGGGCTGGAGCTAATATCGGACCTGTTAATAACGGGCCTGTTATTAGCTCCTTGGTCCCCTCGCGGGACCCGGAAAGGATGTTTGGTTTTACCAGACGTCTGTTCCGGGTCCCGCTAGGGTACCTCGTAATCAGGCATCCAGTAATGAATGGTGCCGGTCCTGTACCGGAACCCTTCATTACGGGCGCGCCTTCCTCGTAATGAGGCAGAGTATCTCTTCATATAACCCAATCCTGGCGATTTGCATAAAAGCATAGAGCATTATGGGAACATCATAATGTCCACAATTTTAGATGTTAAACATGTTTTATAGTGATTCAGTAAGAACCCCTTTTAAGCGAATAATGGTCTCTTCTGTTATGATTGGTAACCATACTCACCCTAATAAAGAGATGTCTGTACATTGGAGGACATGTATATCAGTTTGGACAGGTGCAACCTAGGTGTGGCTGAGCTGAGTGGGAGGACTTTGATGGGAGGTGAAGGGGTGGGAGGCAGGAGGAGGAGCAGTGTGATGTTGGATTTTGTGAGGCAGACGGGCCGGTGGGAGGAGTTGTGAGTTTATGTGAGCTAAGTATTGATTGGTGCGTCTGGTGCACATCATCCTTTAGGATGGGGAAGCGCCTGCGTGGGTCCGCCCACGCCTCCGATAATTGAAAGAAAGAAAGAAAGAAAGAAGAAAGACAGGTGCAACACTGTATGGCTATGGTAGTTTCTGCATGCAGTTGCCGGTGCTGAGTCTTCTGAAAGCTCTTTGAAGAGCTGGTCACTGGTGCCTGCAATACTTGCATAATACAGCTTCCAAACGGATCTGGTTGGTTGTGTTCTGTACTATTTCCTTTCTCTCCTTGCTGGCCATTTCAGCTTTGCATGCTTCTGCAGTCCCTCAGCACAACGTATTTGCTGTGGTGGTGTATGCGCACTTTAACGAAAATAACAACATTTTACAGCTGCAAAGCCGGTGGATTCTGTAGGAATCCACTTTAAACGACTCCTGCAATTGAAAATTAACAAGGGGGGGTCCTGGGAGTCCCTCTGCCAGACATTAGTCCTGGTTACGAGAGACTTACCTAGAGTCTTTAGCTCACTATCTTTCACAGAGAAGAAATATCCCAAAGATATCAGTTTTTGTTCTTCCCTGGGGCAGTCCAGCACCGAAATGCTAGGCAATTCTTCTCTGAACAAGACTACCAACAGAAACACCAGACATATGTTTCAGTCTGGTTGGACCTCATCAGTAGGGTGGATCTGTGCCTCGCTAAGAATAGTGAGCAAGGGGTCCACGTCTGGATTCCCCTAGTAACTTAGGGTGAGACCCAAAGTTACTTAAATATGCAAATTAACAAGGGGGGCCCTGGGAGTCCCTCTGCCAGACATTAGTCCTGGTTACGACTGACTTACCCAGAGTCTTTAGCTCAATATCTTTCACAGAGAAGAAATATCCCAAACATATCAGTCTTTGTCCTGCCCTGGGGCAGTCCAGCACCGAAATGCTAGGCAATTCTCCTCTGAACAAGAGTACCAACAGAAACGCCAGACACGCATTTCGGTCTGGTTGGACCTCATCAGTAGGGTGGCTCTGTGCCTCTCTAAGAATAGTGAGAAAGGGGTCCACGTCTGTCACCTCTTTAGAGGAGCGGGACCGTGGGAAGGAGGGGGCAGGGCCAACGAGCTGACCCCGAGCCAAGTTGTGCAACACAGTGGGCCTCATTACGAGTATGGAGGCAGCCGTGCCCTTAATAAGGGCACGGCTGCCTCCATACCGGGTTCCAGTACCGAGTTCTGTGAATGAGGAATTACCGGGTCATTCCGACCTTGGAGAACCCGGTAATTCCTCATGCACAGAACCATTCCCCATTTCCATTTGAGCCTATAGGGCTCAATGGGAATGGGGCTGGAGCTAATAACGGACCTGTTGATAACGGGCCTGTTATTAGCTCCTTGGTCCCCTCGCGGGACCCGGAAAGGATGTTTGGTTTTACCAGACGTCTGTTCCGGGTCCCGCTAGGGTACCTCGTAATCAGGCATCCAGTAATGAATGGTGCCGGTCCTGTACCAGAACCCTTCATTACGGGCGCGCCTTCCTTGTAATGAGGCAGAGTATCTCTTCATATAACCCAATCCTGGCGATTTGCATAAAAGCATAGAGCATTATGGGAACATCATAATGTCCACAATTTTAGATGTTAAACATGTCTTATAGTGATTCAGTAAGAACCCCTTTTAAGCGAATAATGGTCTCTTCTGTTATGATTGGTAACCATACTCACCCTAATAAAGAGATGTCTGTACATTGGAGGACATGTATATCAGTTTGGACAGGTGCAATCTAGGTGTGGCTGAGCTGAGTGGGAGGACTTTGCTGGGAGGTGACGGGGTGAGAGGCAGGAGGAGGAGCAGTGTGATGTTGGATTTTGTGAGGCAGATGGGCGGTGGGAGGAGTTGTGAGCTAAGTGTTGATTGGTGGGTCTGGTGCACATCATCCTTTAGGATGGGGAAGCGCCTGCGTGGGTCCGCCCACGCCTCCGATAATTGAAAGAAAGAAAGAAGAAGGACAGGTGCAACACTGTATGGCTATGGCAGTTTCTGCATGCAGTTGCCGGTGCTGAGTCTTCTGAAAGCTCTTTGAAGAGCTGGTCACTGGTGCCTGCAATACTTGCATAATACAGCTTCGAGCGGATCTGGTTGGTTGTGTTCTGTACTATTTCCTTTCTCTCCTTGCTGGCCATTTCAGCTTTGCATGCTTCTGCAGTCCCTCAGCACAACGTATTTGCTATGGTGGTGCATGCGCACTTTAACAAAAATAACACCATTTTACAGCTGCAAAGCCGGTGGATTCTGTAGGAATCCACTTTAAACGACTCCTGCAATTGAAAATTAACAAGGGGGGTCCTGGGAGTGCCTCTGCCAGACATTAGTGCTGGTTACGAGAGACTTACCCAGAGTCTTTAGCTCACTATCTTTCACACAGAAGAAATATCCCAAACATATCAGTCTTTGTCCTGCCCTGGGGCAGTCCAGCACCAAAATGCTAGGCAATTCTCCTCTGAAAAAGAGTATCAACAGAAACCCCAGACACGTGTTTCGGTCTGGTTGGACCTCATCAGTAGGGTGGGTCTGTGCCTCTCAATAGTGAGCAAGGGGTCCACGTCTGGATTCCCCTAGTAACTTAGGGTGAGACCCAAAGTTACTTAAATATGCAAATTAACAAGGGGGGTCATGGGAGTCCCTCTGCCAGACATTAGTCCTGGTTACGAGAGACTTACCCAGAGTCTTTAGCTTACTATCTTTCACAGAGAAGAAATATCCCAAACATATCAGTCTTTGGGCCTCATTACGACCCAGGCGGTAAGTTACCGCCTGGGTCGTACCTTTACCACCATGGCGTAAACTATGTTTACGCCATGGTGGTTGGCGGACTTACCGCCCCATTCCGAGGTGAGTGGGGCGGTAAGTCCCCATTAACCCATTTACCCTTCCCCATTCCCATTTTTGCCCCATAGGGCATAATGGGAGTGGGGAAGGCGTTAATTACGCCACCGTAAATTACGGTGGCGTAATTAACAACAAGGTCCCTTGGCGCCATGGATTTTAACACCTGCTAAAAGCAGGTGTTAAAACCTCCATGGCGCTAAGGGACCTCGGAATCAGGCGGTAAGGGTCGGCGCTGTTTACGCCGCCGTAAACCCCTTACCGCCTGGGTCCTAATGAGGCCCAGTCTTGCCCTGGGGCAGTCCAGCACCAAAATGCTAGGCAATTCTCCTCTGAACAAGAGTACCAACAGAAACCCCAGAAACGTGTTTCGGTCTGGTTGGACCTCATCAGTAGGGTGGATCTGTGCCTCTCTAAGAATAGTGAGCAAGGGGTCCATGTCTGGATTCCCCTAGTAACTTTGGGTGAAATATGCAAATTAACAAGGGGGGTCCTGGGAGTCCCTCTGCCAGACATTAGTCCTGGTTACGAGGGACTTACCCAGAGTCTTTAGCTCACTATCTTTCACACAGAAGAAATATCCCAAACATATCAGTCTGTGTCCTGCACTGGGGCAGTCCAGCACCAAAATGCTAGGCAATTCTCCTCTGAACAAGAGTACCAACAGAAACCCCAGACACGTGTTTTGGTCTGGTTGGACCTCATCAGTAGGGTGGATCTGTGGCTCTCTAAGAATAGTGAGCAAGGGGTCCACGTCTGGATTCCCCTAGTAATTTAGGGTGAGACCCAAAGTTACTCAAATATGCAGATTAACAAGGGGGGTCCTGGGAGTCCCTCTGCCAGGCATTAGTTCTGGTTACGAGAGACTTACCCAGAGTCTTTAGCTCACTATCTTTCACAGAGAAGAAATATCCCAAACATATCAGTCTTTGTCCTGCCCTGGGGCAGTCCAGCACTGAAATGCTGGGATATTCTCCTCTGAACAACAACAACAACAACAACAACAACAACAACAACAACAACAGAAACCCCAGACATGTGTTTCGGTCTGGTTGGAACTCATCAGTAGGGTGGATCTGTGCCTCTCTAAGAATAGTGAGCAAGGGGTCCACGTCTGGATTCCCCTAGTAACTTAGGGTGAGACCCAAAGTTACTTAAATATGCAAATTAACAAGGGGGGTCCTGGGAGTCCCTCTGCCAGACATTAGTCCTGGTTACAACTGACTTACCCAGAGTCTTTAGCTCACTATCTTTCACAGAGAAGAAATATTCCAAACAGATCAGTCTTTGTCCTGCCCTGGGGCAGTCCAGCACCGAAATGCTAGGCAATTTTCCTCTGTACAGGAGTGCCAACAGAAACCCCAGACACGTGTTTCGGTCTAGGTGGACCTCAACAGTAGGGTGAATCTGTGCCTCTCTAAGAATAGTGAGCAAGGGGTCCATGTCTGGATTCCCCTAGTAAGTTAGGGTGAGACCCAAAGTTACTTAAATATGCAAATTAACAAGGGGGTCCTGGGAGTCCCTCTGCCAGACATTAGTCCTGATTATGAGAGACTTACCCAGAGTCTTTAGCTCACTTTCTTTCACAGAGAAGACATATCCCAAACATATCAGTCTTTGTCCTGCCCTGGGGCAGTCCAGCACCGAAATTCTAGGCAAGTCTCCTCTGAACAAGAGTACCAACAGAAACCCCAGACACGTGTTTCAGTCTGGTTGGACCACATCAGTAGGGTGGATCTGTGCCTCTCTAAGAATAGTGAGCAAGGGGTCCACGTCTAGATTCCCCTACTAACTTAGGGTGAGACCCAAATTTACTTAAATATGCAAATGAACAAGGGGGGTCCTGGGAGTCCCTCTTCCAGACATTAGTCCTGGTTACGAGAGACTTACCTAGAGTCTTTAGCTCACTATCTTTCACAGAGAAGAAATATCACAAACATATCAGTCTTTGTCCTGCCCTGGGGCAGTCCAGCACCGAAATGCTAGGCAATTCTCCTCTGAACAAGAGTACTAACAGAAACGCCAGACACGTGTTTTTGGTCTGGTTGGACCTCATCAGTAGGGTGGATCTGTGCCTCTGCAAGAATAGTGAGCAAGGGGTCCACGTCTGTCACCTCTTTAGAGGAGTGGGACTGTGGGAAGGAGGGGGCAGGGCCAACGAGCTGACCCCGAGCCAAGTTGTGCAACACAGTGGGCCTCATTACGAGTATCGAGGCAGCCATGCCCTTAATAAGGGCATGGCTGCCTCCATACCATGTTCCAGTACCGAGTTCCGTGAATGAGGAATTACCGGGTCATTCCGACCTTGGAGGACCCGGTAATTCCTCATGCACAGAACCATTCCCCATTCCCATTTGAGCCCATAGGGCTCAATGGGAGTGGGGCTGGAGCTAATAACGGACCTGTTGATATCGGGCCTGTTATTAGCTCCTTGGTCCCCTCGCGGGACCCGGAAAGGATGTTTGGTTTTACCAGACGTCTGTTCCGGGTCCTGCTAGGGTACCTCGTAATCAGGCATCCAGTAATTAACGGTGCCGGTCCTGTACCGGCACCCTTCATTACAGGCGCGCCTTCCTCATAATGAGGCAGAGTATCTCTTCATAGAACCCAATCCTGGCGATTTGCATAAAAGTATAGAGCATTATGGGAACATCATAATGTCCACAATTTTAGATGTTAAACATGTCTTATAGTGATTCAGTAAGAACCCCTTTTAAGTGAATAATAGACTCTTCTGTTATGATTGGTAACCATACTCACCCTAATAAAGAGATATCTGTACATTGGAGGACATGTATATCAGTTTGGACAGGTGCACCACTGTATGGCTATGGTAGTTTCTGCATGCAGTTGCCGGTGCTGAGTCTTCTGAAAGCTCTTTGAAGAACTGGTTACTGGTGCCTGTAATACTTGCATAATACAGCTTCCGAACGGATCTGGTTGGTTGTGTTCTGTACTATTTCCTTTCTCTCCTTGCTGGCCATTTCAGCTTTGCATGCTTCTGCAGTCCCTCAGCACAACGTATTTGCTATGGTGGTGTATGCGCACTTTAACAAAAATAACAACATTTTACAGCTGCAAAGCCGATGGATTCTGTAGCAATCCACCTTAAACGACTCCTGCAATTGAAGGCACTTACACTTTTTCCCCACACGTAGTGGCAACCAAAGTTGGAAAGTCGATTTCACCTGTTTTACACTTCCATTTTCCACTGCGTGTTGAACATTATTAACATTCCACAGAGGGGATCTTTTGCACTCCAGGCAATTTACTGTTTAAAGGAAAATGACCCACATTGACTATTTCCGAGTCTTGGACAATGGCTTATGAGTTCTGGCACTAAAAGTCACTTTAGAAATATTACATTTTGGATGCCGTACATAGAGTAAGGGACGTTCCTATCACCAATTTCTTTTTGTCATTAAGAGGATGTCAATTCTAAACAGTTGCAGCTAAAGGTCTGTGGTTTGTGTGTATGTGTGTATTGTACCTTGTTAGGGTACATATAAGTTATGAGGCCTCTCCGGTGCTCGGAGCTGTCATCCTGCCGTCAGTCAGACTTACCTGATTTTCGTCAGCTGCACTAACAGCCCGTCCGAGCTGCGCTAACAGCCCGTCGGAGGGTGAAGCCAGGAGGCGTTCCTCCATTCTGGCCTCCAGCCACCACATTGCCGCTTCTACGGCCGGCCGTGTCTTGACTCTCTGTCCCCCACCCTGTGGCGTACTATAGTGGGTCACGTGATGCATCACGTGACCAGGGTCGGACTGGGACAAGAAATAGGCCCGGACACCTACAAAAAAAGTGGCCCACCCCTCACCTAAAAAAAGTGGCCCTCAAACCGTCATCCATGAATCGCGTCAATTCCCGACTTTACAGTCACTGTGGCTGCAGCATGAAGAGCTACTAGTGCACAACATAACATTCCAGATATCTACGCATTTAAACTCTAACTATTACATCATTAAATGAGTCTTGATACTGCAGCATTCCTGCAAGGCAGTTAGAGAAGCAACACAGCAAGCAGAATGCATACATCTGGCCACACCACACAGCTGCATTCAGGTTCCCACTGCCACTCATCATACATTTTGCATTCTTTTAATTTGATTACTCCTGCTTTAAAGTACTTTAATAGCAGGTGTTTTTATTCCAATGAATAGTGGCCAGTGTATGAACCACCTCAGAAAGATGAAAGGCTGCATCGGCTCGTGCAGGATTCAAACTTGTGAAGTGCAGGCTGGCTCCACCATGAGCAACAGCAGGTGAGTACTTAATTTGTGAGTGACCCACCCAGGTACGCCAGGCAGTAGCCATGGCCATGCCTGGCATTTGATAATGATTTGTTATTTATATAACGCTTTTGCCAAAGAACTGTACATAGAAAATCTTAGAACACCCCCTGCTTCAGTCATGCATGATCTGCACATTCTCAACCATGCTATGTGCACACTCATCCATGTGCATACCAATTCTGTGCACCCTGAACCAACCGAACACCATTGGCCGGGCTGTGCACTCTTTCATCAATAGGCACAAAATCTGTTTTCCAAGGCATTTTTGAAGTGATTGAGTCAGCCCTAGCTAGCCCCCATTCTTGTTCAAAATTATTGCCATCCGATACTCCCCCAAACCCCATGACCCACAAAGGAGTAGGGAGAGAATCCCCAGGCTTTGAAGACCACTTCAGCGTAGAGGTTCGGTGCGTCCAGTCTCTGCAATCCCATGTGCAAGAAAGAGCAGCACAGTAGTGCTGGCAGCACCTGGAGACCATGCAAACTTATAACTAATGAATTGCTTCTACAGGGGCTATTACTGCGGGGCAACAGAGGCAGCATTCCTTCCTTTTTAGTGTATCTTTGCTGCTGCAGAAGGTCCAACAATAGCACAGTTGCAAGGTATCATTACTTTATGTGCGGCCACTCAATTAACAACGGGGAAAAGTATCTCGTCCAAACCGAATGTAAAGCAAGGGGATTGCTCTCCCATGATGGCCACGGGTGACACACACAGCAACACGCAGAAGACGAATTTGTACATCTTTAATTGACAAACGCAGAGCAAAATCATATAGTTTTAAAAAAAAGATAAAGTGCCTGTTAGAGCTGCACAGTCCCAACAATTCTTAGTCAGACAGACCTAATGGATTACCAAGTTGGGGCCTGTGCTTCTAAGAAGAGCGTTTATACTTTTAAAAGCATAGTGCCAACATGGTGACATTGGAGGTCATTCCGAGGTGGGTGGTAGGGGATACCGGGCACCGGTAAGGAGACCGGTGCCGGTAATCCCCTACCGCCCAATTCCGAGGTCCCTTAGCGGGAACCGTAAGGGACGTGTGGTCGGACCACACATCCTTTACGGGTCCCGCTAAGGGACCAGGGTGCAAATAAGGGGCTTGCCATTCGCGAGCCTGTTGATTGCGCCGTCCCCATTCCCATTGAGCCCTATGGGGGCTCAAAAGGGAATGGGGAATGGTTTGTTCAATGGGGATTTACCGGTCCCTCCAGGGTCGGAATGGACCGGTAAGTCCCCATTGAACAACACCGGACTCGGTACCGGTATGGGAGGCAGCCATGGAGCTAATTGCTCCATGGCTACCACTATACTCGGAATGACCCCCATTGTCATTAAGGCCGAAGGACTGGATGAGAACGTTGTCTGAATGCCTTTTTTTCTCCTTTCTGAGACAATTGCAAATACATGTAAACTGGCAGACAGTCTGTTAAGTGTGCATTACTGTTTGGGACCACAGGCCACAGTACTCCTAATTTAGCTCGCAAACCATCACCTTCTTTCGCTGGTGTGTCAGACAAGTTACCGATACTTCCCCACACCTACTGGCCTTTTAAAGTCGTGATAGACTCACCTGTTTATAAATGCCACGATTATTCTATGTCCAAGTCCCTTCAGATACTAGTAAGGAAGGACCATTAAAAAAGCATGAAAACTTGCTTGTTACTGGCAATCCCTAGAGGCCTTTTAAGCGTACAAACCAGACTAATGGGACTATTATCCCAGACGGTAATTGCACATGCTGCACAGATTTGTTATTAAGCTGCAATTCCCAATTTCTTATGCTGCAGAAATCACTTGGTGCGCATTTGGCATGTGGCAGGTTATGGGTTGGAATCCCACTTGTGCCATTGTAGCCTTCCACTTATCAACAGGACTTCTGTAATTTTACTGCAACGGAAATAGTACTTTACTGCTGTAGATGCTACGGTTTTAACATCATTGTATGTTAATTACAAGCATAGGGTCTATACATTTATTGGACAATACCAACACTTCCTGGCACGGTTTCCATAATGCATATTCTGGCAACAGAAGCCATGACTTCCAGTGCTTCAGTTAAGCCCTTTTTGGACTTTTTCCGTCTGGCTGGCAGGGTGAAAAAGAGTCAACAAAGGGAACACCCTCTAAATGAGGATGGATGTCGAGCTACAAGATTGGGCTATTTCCCACACCCTTACTTGTAACCCCTTGTGTGAGTCCCATATGAGCAGCTGTCCATTGCTTTTCAGCTGGGTTCACACTTTGTAAAGCGGTACATACA
Organism: Ambystoma mexicanum; assembly: GCF_040938575.1. Lineage (NCBI taxonomy): Eukaryota > Metazoa > Chordata > Amphibia > Caudata > Ambystomatidae > Ambystoma > Ambystoma mexicanum. The sequence continues at coordinate 753,673,330 of NC_090921.1, read as the reverse complement.
TTCACACACGTGTAGACGCACGTCTCCATGCCTGGGAAGCCAAGGGGACATGGGCCTTTATTTCAAAGTTGCGTTTGCCTCTGAAAGACCACTTTTGGCTGCCACTAACTATGGTGCCTTGGGGCTTGAGCCCCACCGATATTTTCAAATGAAGGCTGGAATGAGCAGGGGTGTGCTGCACATCAGTGTGAAGGAAATCGCTTCATCAGCACGCCCCATCTTTGTTGCTGTCAACAGCACGACCCAGAATGTCTCTGAAGCTCACTACCTGAAGCAACCAATCAGAAACAAATTGTGGGGGAGCAGGGTTACAACAGCCTTGTGATCTTGGGCAAGCACTATGCATTCGGAGATCTTGTGCTCTTTATGAACGCATCACATTTATTAAACATGCCATTAATCAATGTTTGCAACTTTAGAATACTGTAAAGCGTTGTGTTAAAATTAACCACATGGGAAACACTTGACTCTGTCCTGCTCCTCCATGCCCGTTTTAGGGTTCTTTTCTGAACTGGCTATTGCTCTCTGCCGTTCACATTTCATCTTCAGTAACATGAAACAACGGAAACCCGCCGCAAATACAATCACGAGTCCAATACATGGAATAAAGTTTACCCTCTGACCAGAGGCAGCGTTGCAGTCATGAAGGAGGGCCAGTGCGGTGACCAGGAGGGCTGCCATGTCTGGATGCTGAGGCTGCAGAGTTTTCTAGAATTATGCTGAGCCCGGAGAGGGCAGGGCTCAGACTCTGACTTTCATAACAGGCTCTGCGTCTGTCAGGAATGTGTGGTCTTCTTTGAGCCTCTTACCGCCAATGCTCCACAGTTTCCTAGATAACGAGGCACCCCCAACGAGGTCAATCCTTAACTTTTTGACAGGGACTTCGCTGCGCCGCTTAAATAACACTGGCCAAACCTCCCCAATGCCACGTATTGATCAGAGGCAGTGGCAGTCAGACTCACTCAAACTGCAGGCAGGTTCTCACCTCCGATACTGCTGGCTGGATGTGAAGTGTGAAACTGCAAATGCCTGTGCTCCGACCCTTTCTCAAGGAACAGCTAGGTCCAGAAGGCAGCTCTGGGCCAGCCTAGCCCTGCCCCCAAAGCAAACAAACATGAGCTTTTACAGCTCACACGACCCCCCCCACCCACGAGTCAACAATTTGTTGTTAAATGAATGAGAGAGCGAGATCGCGGCCTGAGCAGGGCTGGCGCCATGCCGGCGGATGGCTGAGGGTACTTCAGCACGGCCTCAGCTATTGTGGTGCATTCATCAAAGAAAGTTAACAATTAGAAACTAAATGTTAACTTTCTTTGATTAATGCATACACCCCTGTCCGCCTGCTACAAGGCGAGCTGGCGGCAGTCAAGCAGCAACCAACTTTAAGTTAGAACATTTATGACGCTTAATAAAACCGGCCCCAAGGTGGCTTAAAAAAACGGCCCAGGCCATTGTTATGTCGATGGCCCGCGGCCTGCGCGCGGGGGCTGGCGTAATGCGAGTAGGCCGCGCGGCCTGTGGCGCAGCTCCAGCGGGAGCTGAAAGAATCATACACCCACGCTCATTACAGGTCGGCCCCGGAACTGCCTCCCGAACGCGGGGGCGGGGCTTTTATTTAGGACGCCCTGCGTCACCGCGTAGCGGGACGCAGGGCGGAACGTAACATTCCTCCTTTATTATAAAACAAAACAAAACACACAACTCTAACTGCCAAACAACGGCGAAGTCCAACATAGGCTTTCAGTCTTCAACACTCAGCCACCCTGCCATTGGGGTTCATGGCACCAATGCACCAGTTACCACACATAGTCACTTAGCTTGGCTGGCGGTCTCGTCGTTGTTCTCAGTCTGTATCGCCCTTCGCGGGGGTCATTCCCCATTGCTTCAGGCTCTGTTCCATCTTCGCTGTTCGGGCCCTCGAGGCCAGGTTCCTCCACCGGCTCCCAGTTTCCATCCCGCGCTCCATTCTCCTCAGGGATGGCCTCCGGCTCTTCTTCACTGGGAGGAGTGTCCTCGCCTTCCCGATGGCCCTCCTTCTCGGTCCACAGTGTACGTGGTATGGCCTTGAACCATGACGCATTCCTCGTCACTTGGCGGCTTCCTCGTGTCACAGTTACCATGGTTCCATGCCGGTTGCTGACGGTCCATGGAAGTTCCTCGTACCTGGTGTCGAGTTTTGACTTGGAGGGGTTTCGTAGCATGATGACCTGGTCACCCACTTGATGATGGGACGGCCTCGCTCTCCGCTTGCCACTCATGTGTTCGTTGGCATCCCTTCTCCTTCTCTCTGTGCGTTCCTCGTTCACCGTGTCCGGGGTTCTGCTTGGGTGATGCGGGATCGAGGATCTGATAACGGTGCCGAACATGAGGTCCGCTGGCGGTACGCCGGTTGTGCTGTGAGGCGTGACCCGGTAATTTCGGAGGAATCGGAAGAGGTCAAGCTTCCAGGGGCTGGCGTTAGCCTTGGATACTCTGAGCACCTTGTTGATAGTCCTCATAAATCGTTCTACGTCCCCATTTGCCTGGGGGTGTCTTGGAGTGATGTGATGATATTTCACATTGAGTTCCTGTAGATACTTTTTGAAGTCCTCCCCTGTAAACGGCGGCCCATTGTCGCTTTTGATTGAGATAGGTAGCCCGTGGGTTGCGAACATTTTCTCTAGGGCCGGAATGACCACTTCAGCTGCGGTGGACTCAACTACCTCAACTTCCGGGTATCGGGAGTGATCATCGACGGCCACCAACAGGTGGAGGCCCTCTCGGAGCTTGCAAAAGTCAATGCTAATGGCCTCCCAGCAAGAGCGGCCCCGTTCTGCTGATATGATGGGTTCCGGGTCTGGCGGGGCCCCCGTTATCTGACAGGATAGGCACGTGGCAACGAGTGTCTCGACCCGCTCCTCGATCTGGGGAAACCATACTCGGTGCCGAATGCGGGCTTTCGTCCTTACCAGTCCTTGGTGTCCTTCATGTGCTAGGGCCACTATCCTGTCCTGTAGTTTGAGAGGGATCACGATGCGGTTTCCTCGTAGTAACAGTCCACCTTCCGTGACTGACAAGTCTTGCCGCACTGTGAATATGCCGGACAAAAACCCTTTTGCTTCCGCTGTTCTGTTGTGTGTGTGTCTCATGAAAGTCTTCCAGTCACCGGAAAGGATGGCATCTTTCACTAAGTCACAACACGGGTCCTGGTGCGTTTCCGCCTCGATTTCCTCGATGCTCACCGCCTTGGGCCTCATTGCGCGCACCACTTGGCATATGTGTTCCTCTGTCTCTGCCGCTACTTGGATCTCTTGTTGAGTGGCCTCTCGCGGATGCCTGGAGAGAAAATCCGCCGGGTTTCCGCTGCCTGGTTGGTAGACGAGATTAAAGTCATATTGCTGGAGGTGCAGTAACCACTTGGTGATTCGTGCCGGAGGGTGTGCTGATGTTCCCATGAAGATTGGTAGTAGGGGCTTGTGGTCCGTGATCGTCGTGAAGTGACGCCCATATAGGTAGAGGTGAAAATGTCGGCACCCCCACAGCACGGCGATGGCCTCCTTTTCGATGTGTGAGTACCTTTGTTCGGTCTCTGTGAGGGCTCTCGATGCATATGCAATCGGTCTCTTCTCCCCTTCCCTCGTGACTTGCATTAGGATGGCTCCGAGCCCCACGGGGCTGGCATCTACGAATAGTTCTGTGGGCAGTTCAGTGTTATAGTAGGCCACCTTGGTGTCAGCTGCGAGGGAGTCCTTGATGCTTTCGAACGAGTCCTGGCATGTTGGCCCCCATTCCCACTTGACGTTGGCCTTCGTGAGTTCCCGCAGCGGCTCAGATAGTGTGGCCAGGTTTCGGATGAACCTCCCGCAGTAGGTGGCCATGCCTAAAAAACTGCGCACTTCTGTGGGGGTCATCGGTGGGCTTGCCGCCTGGATGTCTGCGACTTCTGCGGGTCAGGGGAGATGCCTGTGCTGCCAAACTTGTATCCGAAAAAAGTGATCTCCGATTTGAGGAACTCGCACTTTTCCCGGTGTATTGTGAGCCCAACATCTTGTAGTCGGCCCAGTAGGGCGTGAAGCCTCTTGATGTGTGTTTCTTTGTCGGGGGCGTGAATCAGAATATCATCGCTCACGTTGAGAACACCAGGGATGCCCCGGATGACCTCCTGGATGGTTTGCTGGAACACCTCCGCAGCAGATGATATTCCGAAACTTAGGCGTTTGTATCTCCGCAGCCCCAAATGTGTAGAGAACGTTGTTATGTATCGAGAGTCTCTGTGGAGTTTGAGTTGATGATACCCCGCCTTGAGATCAATCTTTGAAAATATACTCGACCCTGTGAGGTCAGCCACAATCTCGTCGATTGTTGGGGTTATGTGGCGTTCCCTTTTAATGGCAGTGTTGGGGAGGCGCATGTCTATGCAGATCCGCACCTTTCCAGGCTGCTTAGGCTTCCGTGTTACCACCATTGGAGAGACCCACGGTGTGGGCCCTGTAACCTCCTCAATGATACCCGCTTCTTCCAGTGCCTTGAGTTCCTGCTCCACTTGTTCTCTCATGTGGAAAGGTGTTCTCCGGTGCCGGACGGCTTTCGGCTGCACTGTCTCATCAATATGAAGTTTGATGGTTTTGCCTCTTAGACAGCCTATGCCTTCTTGCAAGTCAGGGTATTGGTTCAGCATCTGCTCCACTTCCTTTTCTTCGTTGACATGGCAGATGAATTGGACCACTCCCAAGTCCTCCGCTGCGTCCCCACTCAGGAGGCTCTCAACACCTGCCTTCACAACATAGACTTTGGACCATAGTCTGTTTTTTCCGTGTTCCAGCGTGGTGCGGAACCTGCCAATTACCGGCAGGGGCTTTCGACAGCCGTATGCATACAACAGAGTGTCGGTGCTTTTCAGCTCTGGTGGAGGACTTAGAGTCAGGAAGATGCTTTCAGGCATGACGTTCACCGAAGCGCCTGTGTCGATGGTCATCAGAATGCACTGGTTTTGGATGGTTACCATGCATTTGCGCCTTCGGGCGGCTTTTCTTCGAGGTCCTCGGTCCTGGCATAGTGCAGACACCAGGTATACCTTCCTTCCTTTCCTGTCTGTGTCCTTGGAGGGGGCCTGCAGCAACGCCGAGACATCATCCCCTTCATCCTCCGTGGAAGAGCTGGCCACTGCGACCCTTCTGGCACTGGCTTGTTTCTTTTTCTTGGTCGCGACCTTCTCCGGCTGGTTCTGCAGGGGCTGTATGGGGGTGTCCGTTGATCGGCATACCTTCGCGTAATGGTCCTTCCGGCCACATGCTCCACAAGTGGTGCCTTGAGCAGGACAGTTGCGACGGCCATGTCGTGGGCCACCGCACCAGCCACACTCTGTGGGTCCCGGAATGCGCGGTTGCCACCTGTTTTGGCCGTATCCGCCACTGTTGTCGTCTCTCGAGGATTGTTTGTTGCTGATGCGGGCCACCATAGCCGTGTTGAGCGCAGGTTGCAGCCTGTGTAGCGTGGCCTCCATGTTGGCCGCTCTGGTGTGTGCCAGTTCCCTCTGACGTCCTAGTTCAAGGATCCGCTGTAGGGGGATGCCCTTCTCGCTAAGTATCAGGCGCCTCAATTTTTCCGAATGAATCCCGTTGATGATCTGCCTCCTGATTTCCCTCTCCACGTTCGTGAATTCACAGGACATGGCTAGTTTTCTCAGGCGGGTATGGTACGCATCAAGGGTTTCCTCCGCCGCCTGTAAGGTGGTGCAGAAAAGAAACGTCTCATAGTCTGGGTTTAGTTGAGGGAGGAAGTGATCGGTGAGGGCATCTTTCGCGCTTCGGTACCCATCCAGGCCATCATCAACGTTCAGGGAATTGAAAATGCGCAGTACCTCGTCACCCATGCTGAGTAGCAGGTGTGCCTTCAGTTTCCTGGGCGCTGTGATCTCTTTGCACTCCATCGCCATCTCGAACTTCTGGATCCACAGCTGCCATCTGGGTCCGCATGACGACGGATCCGTGAAAGGGTCAAACGGCTGGACCAGTGTCGACGAAGTGCCTTGTGTTCGAGGTGGAGGTGGCGTCATGGACAGGTTTGCCGCAATTCTGGACGGCGTGGAGGGCCCAGGCGTGGATGTGCCGGCCGCCATGTTGGCGTGGACCTGATCCGTGTTGTCGTAGGTGCCTCCGACGGCCACCAATGCTGCGACGTTGGGCCTACCTTGGAGGTGCCGCTGTACCCAGGCGCCGTGTTACAACTCAGGGCCTGGCACTCCCCACACACTGTGATGCTGCTCTCTTGTGTTGGATGTCCGATGCCACCTGGTTCTCCCGTTTCCGGAGGGAAGAACTATGGTCTTAGTGGCAGAGAGCATGAATGGATGAGGGAGAGGAAAAAAAAAAATTTTTTTTTTTTTTTGGGGTGGGGGGGGGTCACGTGTGTGATGGCACCCCCACCGGGTGTCCAAAAATTTAGCCGCGATGGCTGTGTGGCGTTATGGTGCCTTCAGAGCACCGAGCCTGTCGTGGAGTTCGTCTCTCCTCGTCGCCATTGTTATGTCGATGGCCCGCGGCCTGCGCGCGGGGGCTGGCGTAATGCGAGTAGGCCGCGCGGCCTGTGGCGCAGCTCCAGCGGGAGCTGAAAGAATCATACACCCACGCTCATTACAGGTCGGCCCCGGAACTGCCTCCCGAACGCGGGGGCGGGGCTTTTATTTAGGACGCCCTGCGTCACCGCGTAGCGGGACGCAGGGCGGAACGTAACAGCCATCCGAAGTCCAATACTGTTCGGCCACCGGCCGAAAGGGCCAGTCCACCCCTGCACGTGACCCCCATAAAGGAAGTCTTGCTGCCCCTCCCTGCACTAACAGCCCGTCCAAGCGTGAAGGCTGGAGACGTTCCTCCATTCTGGCCTCCAGCCACCACATTGCCGCTTCTACGGCCGGCCGTGTCTTGACTCTCTGTCCCCCACCCTGTGGCGTACTATAGTGGGTCACGTGATGCATCACGTGACCCCCATAAAGGAAGTCTTGCTGCCCCTCCCTGCACTAACAGCCCGTCCAAGCGTGAAGGCTGGAGACGTTCCTCCGTTCTGCCTCCAGCCACCACATTGCCGCTTCTACGGCCGGCCGTGTCTTGACTCTCTGTCCCCCACCCTGTGGCGTACTATAGTGGGTCATGTGATGCATCACGTGACCCCCATAAAGGAAGTCTTGCTGCCCCTCCCTGCACTAACAGCCCGTCCAAGCGTGAAGGCTGGAGACGTTCCTCCGTTCTGCCTCCAGCCACTTTGCCTCTAAGCAAATTTGTGTTTTTCTGAATCTTTCTACATTTGACTCTTCTGTCTTTCTTCCTACTCTTCTTTCTGCCCTTCCTTCCCTTGAAACTTTCTCTATTCTTCTTGTTGATACATGTCTCTCTTCTTTAAACACAGCTCTGTCTTCTTCACTGGATGTACACTACCCAATATGCTCTTTCCACGCCCTTCTGCTACAATTCCTCCACCATGATTGCTCTCCCCGTGTCTATCCTTCCTATGACTCAGCTCTAGCTGTCAATAAAAAACTATATTTTTCCAATCTTATTGTTTCTTACTCCCCTTATCTTCGTCGTCTTTTCCAACTTCTCAACCGCATTCTCTGTCCTCCCTCTCCTGGTCCTTCTCTTTTCTCTACACTTCCCCCCTCTGATTTTGCTAACTCTCATCTCTTAGGTTACACTCTTACGTGCCTCCTCTCTATCTACTGTTGTTTTCTTTACTTATTGTTCCTCGGTCACCTTCCGCTTTTCCCTCATTCTCGTCTATATCTGAATCTGATACTGCCCGCTATCTTGCACAGGCGCACCCCACGGCTTCATCTCTTGATTCCATTTCATCTTCTCTTATCACTAAGCGTTTTCCTTGCCTTACACATCATCTAACTTCATTGGTAAATCTCTCCCTCTCTCTTCTGCCCCTTTCCCTGCTGACTTCTAAGTTGGCACTATTCTTCCTCTTCTAACAAGAATCCTCTTTGGACACTTCTTTGCATTCTAACTATCGTCCTATTTTCTCTCTTGCGTTACCCGTCTAAAATCTTGGAACAGGTGGTTTATACTCAGGTGTCCTCTTATCTGGACCTTAACGCTCTCCTTCCATCTTCTCAATCTGGGTTTCACCCCTTGCACTCTACAGAAAGGGTGCTTCTCTCTGTTTCTGACTCTTTGCTATCCGCTAGGCACGCTGAACTCCCCTCTATTCCTATTCTTCTTGATCTTTTGGAAGCTTTTGATACTGTGGATTATAGCACTTTACTTTTGACTCTGCACTCTCTTGGTTTTTTTCTGGCTCTGCTCTGTCTTGGTTTAGGTCCTATCTCTCTGATCGCTCCTTTTCTCTTTCCTGGGGTCCCCCCCATGTCCACTTGCCCATGGAGTGCCTCAAGGCTCAGTGCTAGACCCTTTCCTTTTTTCTCGAAATATACTGCTCCTCTTTCTGCTATCGTCTCTTCTCTTGGGCTGTCGGCACACTTCTATGCAGACGACTCCCAGCTAATCATCTCAATCTCTTCTTTTTCTGATTCCCTGCACTCAGCTATTTCTCATTGTTTACGCGCCATCCAAGCAAGGATGCATGCTTATTTTCTTCATTTGAATGCCAATAAAATGTACATTCACCTCTTTCCAGCTGCTTCTGCCCCCTAATCCCTCCCGCCTCTATTAGTTTTCCACCTGTTCTCCTTCCTTTTTCTACCTCTGCTTGCAATGTAGGCATTCTTTTTGATTCCCCACTCTTTTTCTGATATGGCACGATCTTGTCCATTTTGTCTTTTTCATATTGGAAAACCTTGCTCTTTCCTCACTTGTCATGCTCCCAAGCTTTTGATCACTTCCCTTGTTTTCTCTTCTCTTGATTATTGTTGATGTTTTCTTTCTGGTCTTTCTGCCTCTCATGTGGCTCCTTTGCGCTGTACCTTGACTTCTGCTCTCTGTACACTCTGTTCTATTGCCCCTCACTCTTCTTTTTCCTCTGCCCTTCTTTCTCTTCATTGATTATCCTTCAAAGCTTTTCTTCAATTTGGTTTCTTCTGAATTACTTGTAGATGTGTCTATGGGGTTGCACCGGGTTATCGTTGCTCCCTGGTTTCTATGTATAACCCCTCATCCTCTCTGCGCTCAATCCCAATTTCTTCTTTTTGTTCCCAAGCCCCCTTGTGCTCAGTCCCGTTTTCGGGCTTTTGACCTTCTTGTCCCTAATCTCTGGAAAACTCTTCCACTACATATTCCATCTATTTCTTCATATTCCTTCTTTCGCACGACCTTCAACTCCCATCTTCTCGATTCTCTGCCCTTTATTTCCCTGCTTTTGGCTGCCATTTGTGTTGATGCATTGATAATTTGTGCCATCTTTTATATTGTAGGTGCAGTGCCTTTGGGAAAGTACCTTATAAATCATAAGTAAATGCACGATTAGAGCCTCAATGATTGGGTGGCTAAATTGAAGCCTCAGCTGTGTGTCCCTTCATGTTTTTTAAAAATAAATATGTTGCACTGTAACTTTGGACAACATTCTCAACACAAAGGGCTGTGCTTCCATTCATTATGTTTGAAAATTGAATGAGATGTGCCTGCCTTGGCAATTTACGTTTCAGTTCATGGAAAAGTGATTGACATATGTTTTAATAGATTTGGTGGTCGTGAAGATGGAATAAATGAAATATTCATCATTAAAGATGGTGACATTGATTTTAAATGTCAATGTATCCTTAACTTGCAAATCCCAGCTTAATAAATCATGGACATACAGTGTTTCCTGGTTTAATAAACCAGGAAACCCAGTAGTTTTGAAGGTAGGGTGAATATATGTAGTTATACGTTCCACATATTTGCTGAGGGACTAAAGTGGTAACTTTTGGTCACCATTGAATAAAAATCTGAAATGCTGGATCAAGCGTGCCAAGTATTGTCGACTTCATGATGGTTTCACTAAAATTAAAGCAATATTGGTTGGAATAAAGCTATTAAGAAGGGCTAGTAACCCCAAACCAAGCAGCGTACCTGTACAGGGAACAAGATATTTGAGATCTTTCTGAAATGTACCAATGAAGGTAACATCAGCATTTTGGGGGGTTTATTTACTGGAAAATCCCTATTTCTTGTGAAGAAGTGTGTCTGATTGACTGGCTTTTCTGTGTGATTCTCACTGCCCGTCTCTAAAGAGTCCTCTCTTTTTCTAGCAATGAGTCAAAGCTGCTGTGTCCCTTGTCGTTGAGGACCAGCGGGAACAATCCTTCCAGTGCTGGAAGGCCTGGATCCAGGAGTGAGGACACGGACATTTAGACAGGGAGACCAGATGGCCCGGTTTTGCCGGGACTGTTCCGGAATTGGGTGCTCTGTCCTCCTTTCTCAATGCTGCGTTTTATGAATTAAGATAGTGGTAGTGATAAATTAATTATAATATGTGTTTATTCCACCAGTAACACTTAAACCTCCTTCGCTTCCAACCGCTACAAAAGTGTAGTGCCGTGACAGACATTGAGTTAGTCCTACGCTTATGTTAGTTGCTCTGTCTGGATTTTTACTTTAAAAATCCGGTCACCCTACAGTAAGAGCTTTATCGTTTTTACTTCTTTTAAAGAATTGTTCTATATTACATTGTGTGTCATGTTTCTGCGACACAAATGGCTCTGTGTATATTCATGATAACCTGATGTGGCCCTGTTTGTTTATTGCATCAATGAGCTATTCTGTAATTTGAGCCAGCCCTTCTACCAATTACAGCCTGACCATTCAGCCTCGCTACCAAAGGGGTGCTATTGCAAAGCCCATATTTGGCATTTGATTTGGAGTAATGGCGGTTGGGGCATCTGGGAGCTTAAGAAGCACTGCCTTTTGATGTCCACAAATTCCCTGTGCGACCAATTCACGATCTCACGACGATTCTGTCCTTGTCCTGTCCTCTGCTCTTTGAGTGGGGTTCGGGGAGTAACGCTGGCACATGTTCCGGAAGATGGTAAATTCTGAACCCAGCCTCAACTCCCTTTCCCCTAGATGTTCATTGGGAAGAGGGTGCGTGGGGGCAGAGGACGGCTGCCCTCCTGTCTCTGTTATATCGCCCCCGTCCCTTGTTGCTGTGCTTTCGGATGTCAATGAAGCCAGCCCGTGTCCTGGAAGGGGCGGGGCTGAATGTGCTCCTTTCCCATGTCTTGGGTTACTCTGCTCCTCCCTTGCCCCTGTCCTGGGATAATGGGCGAGTGACGGCTGCCCCTCCCTGTTCCCTGGTCTCGGGCCCTGCTTTCTGTCGCCGCCATCCCCCGGGCTCATCTTCCACCTGCTCTTCAGCACCGGGGAGAGCTCCGAGCGCGAACAATGAGCCTTGGCCAGGGAGCGTCTGCAAACTACGCATCGCCGGTGGCAGGGCTGAGCGCAGCTCCGCCCCAACCCAGCCCTGCAACTTCTCACTTCCAGCACAGCCCAGTCCCATCCCGAGGAAGGGCAAAGCTTTGCAAGTCTACCCCCGTGCAGCCCTGCAAATCCCTATAGGCCAGCCACCCAGGCTTGGACTGGCCTGTAGGGCAAAAGGGCAATGATCGAAAGCAAAACGCTACTGCGGGCCAGTTTTTTTGGGTCAAAGTGGGACACTTTTTTTGGCGTATATGGGCCAGTTTTTAGGAGTTACTTCACCATGCGGCTAGAAGTTTTGAGCAGTGTTACTGAATACATATTCTTTAAAATGCACAATTTGCCTCGCATTTTATCCCCAAAACACCCCCTTGCGTACTATTTATACAGTCTGCTACAAAAGGCAAGAATGGCCATTTGTGGCTGTGGGCCACTTTTTCATCGGTGTCCAAGACAATGTTATGCCCCAGTCCGACCCTGAGCCCACCCCTGTGCAGAGTTAAGCCCCATGCCCAGTCCAGGGTCAGACTGGGGCATAAAATTGTCTCAGGCACCAACGAAAAAGTGGCCCACAGTTGCAAATGGGAATTCAATCCATTTGTGACGCTGTTTGAATAGTACCCACGGGAGAGGTTTTGATCAAATGTGATGCAAATTGTACATTTGAAAGAATATGTATTCAGCAACACTGGTCAAAATGATTAGCCGCATAGTGAAGTAACTCAAACTGGCCCACATGGGCCAAAAAAGTGGCCTACTTTGACCCTAAAAACTGCCCCCACACAAGCATTTTGCGTTTTTGGTTCTACCCTGGGCCTATTGCCCTACAAGCCAGTCTTGCCCCGGCCCTGCCTAGTCCACCCGAGTCCCCGCTGCTGTTCCCCTACCAGGAGTGTCGGATCCAGGCCTACCTTTGCCGTCCTTGGAAAGCTAGAGGGAGGGCGGCAGATGTGTGTAGAAGAACCCAGAGTTAAAGACGGGTCTCTTTCCTTGTTGCCACCTTGTTTGTAATAAGACAGCCCAGGGTTTCCAGGTCACCCAGCCGTGTTCCCACTACCCAAGCAGCGCTCCCTTCCCTGCGGACCTGGAACCTGCGAGCTGCAGGTGGCCTACCGTATCTACAGCTAATGAATTAACCCGCTGAGCTACCCTGTCCCGTTGGCCTCTCGTTGGACATGTGTACCCACCCACCACACTTGAACAGGGGAGTTCTACTGTCGAAGCGGCAAACTGACATCAACCCAGCCGGACACGCGGGCTCCCCTGGCCCTATCGCAGGAGTGTTCTGGACACGCTCTGGCCCATCTCCATCATGTATGCCAGACTCCCTCGAAAGTGCGGTGGGGGGGCGTGATCAGAGGATCACCAAGTGTCATGGTGAGTAGAGCAGAAGCGCACAAATGGGCCTCACACTCCCCCGCCTCGTACCGCAGAATGAATGTCGAAGGCGACGCTGTTTAATGTGTTCAGGTGGTTTGTGTAGCGCTTCATTGTGTGTGCTAGGTGGAGGGGAGGGGGGGGCTTATGTATTGAACACCAAAGTCTCAGTGTGTGTATTACAAGGTGGCGATCGTGTCATCACATCTCTCAGTGGTGTGCAACAATCACAGTCGTGTTTCGCCCTGTTATCCACCCATCCGTCCGTCCCAGCAATCTGCCCACCCGTGCATCCGCCCCCTCCCCCCGCAGCTATTCAGCCATCTCTACATGTAGTCATGTATTCACGTTGTCATGCGTTCATGCATGTGATTCTTTAGTAATGCACTCGTTCATATAGGGTGCGATGCGTCCTTTTGGGGGTGAAACACCTCATTAAAGAAGGGCTTCGAACTTACTAGATTCCAGGTGCTAGTATATAGGCGGGGGGCCGGCGGCGGGTTCCAGGCAGTAACTAGTCGGTCGCATACACTGCCCCCATTCCTTAATTCAATGTGGTCGTGTTATGTTGTGTAGCATACGTTATATTGTCCTACGCTTCTTTAGGCTGTGCTGGGCGGTGTTGCGTTGCGTCGTGTCATGAAGTCACGCGATATGTTGTCTTGTGTCTTATTATTCAGGTTGCACTTGTTTAAACAGCTGCCATTGCTTCTTGTGTCTTTCTTGCGTTGCTAATGTAACGTGAGATCTGTAACGCGTCATCTGGGCATCGAGTCGTGCCTGTCATTCTCGATGGCTTCGCTGCCAGCCTCCCCCAACCCACCCTTCAGGTGCCCAGAGGATGCCAGGGAGGCTGGCAGCGCCCGCCCCTCCCCCAGCGCCGCTCGCGCTCTAGTCTGCGTTGCTGGGCGGCGCCGACACTTTCTCGCTGGCCCCTAACTCTGACATCATTATTTCTCAGGCAGGGGGCGGGCTCCGGAGCAGGCTTTTTCGGGGGAAGAAAAGATTTGAATCAAAGCTCCTGGTCCAGCGAGGGAGACGCCGTCCTGCCCGCCTGTAGACCGCCGAGATCCTGCTGGCCAGGAGCGGCTGGGGGCGAAAGTCATCAATTATTGAGAAAACACGGATTTAACTGGTCCCTTACCAAGGAGCGCGATCAATAAACGACTTAAGTGTGCTACGAGCACCGGTAATTAATAGGAAGGGCGGACGGGCGTCGGGGAGCGAAGGAACCGGGGGTCCTGCTGTCCCCAGCGAGAGGAGAAGCCGGGGGAGAACTAAGCCTGTGTGACCAGAGGCACAGGCGCGGAAGGCCCTCCAAAGCCAATCACAGGGAGGTCAGCCGGTCCGTTATTGGAGTTAAAGCCCAGTGGGGCAGAGGAAGTCTTAGACTCCAATAGCAGAATAACCCCCAGCACCTGCAGGGCCCAGGAGCAGTCCGTTTTTGGCGCTAGAGACTGGCGGATAGAAAGGAAGGGGCCGAGAGTGGATCGGGACCCCCAGGGGTTGGCAAGGGTACCAAGCGCTGGGGTTCTGGCAGGCAGTTCCTAGCCGCAGCCTCTGGCCAGTCTTCTCGCCCATTCTGGAGCGCGCCCTCTTGATTTCGGGGGCTTAGCCGAAGGCGCCCGCTGCCTGATCCGCGCCCGCTGCCTCCCTTCCCCCGTGCCCACTTCGCCCCAATGAAGGAACCGGACGCCATTAAACTCTTCATTGGGCAGATCCCCCGCAACCTGGAAGAGAAGGACCTAAAGCCCATTTTCGAGCAGTTTGGGAAGATCTACGAGCTGACGGTCATCAAGGATAAATACACCGGCATGCACAAAGGTGAGGTGGGGGGGGGGGCACGTGCGGTGGGGGGGGGGGCGGGTGACGGGAGCAGCCACCGGGGCCTACTCAAGAGCCCGTCCTGGGTCACAGCAGGACGGACGTTGCCCAAATCGGTGGCCTTGATCCGTTGGGCGAAAGCTGTGTAATTCCAACAACTAGTTTTGTCGATAGCGCTTACTGCGACAGTCTTGTGACTTGCAAGGGGGTGGCACTGCTGGCGTGAGATGATGAAAGGCCATGCCAAGCCCTGGTAGGATGTGGACCTGCGACCCACCGGTTGCGTTCAGGTGTCTGCAGCAGGCGCACCATTCTGCTGAGCTACCGCTGACAACACAACCCTCATCACAGTACTTTAGACATAGGTAGCTGTGATAGTCGCAGCAGAGAGGCCAAGGTTGGATGGGCATGGGATTTGAGCTGACCTTTGAGAGAGAGAGAGAGAGGAATAGAGCGAATGGGGGGGGGGGGGGTAGAGAGAGAAAGAGAGAGAGTGGGAGAGGGAGAGAGCTTGCATTGTACCCGAGACGTAAACCCTCTCCATCCATGGAGGTGATCTTTCCAGAGAGAGAGGCCTTAGAATGTATGGGTGCCGAGTCTGAAATACCAATTTCCGGGGTGCTATCCCACTCAGAAGCCAGTTCTTGGATTGGTTTGGGGCCTGGCCTCTGCTATCAGGTAGGAACCACCCCGGCAAGGTATGGGGTGCACTGGCAGGAGAGGGGGGGGGGCGGTCGTGACAGATCACACGGAATCGAGCAAAGACAACGTGTGCCTGTGAGAAAGAGCCGTGAGAGCGAAGTGATTGCATCTGTGGATATAGGCGGCGATATATAAGCACGCAGATTTCCACATCACAACTACAACACACTCAGGTAAGGGGTCTGAGGGGATGTGTGTATGAGCTCCTGTCACCACAATGCGCAGTGTGTGCATTTTGTCGTGATAACGACCACTGGAGGTTGTAGCCTGGCCTGCGGACTTTAGTCCATACAGGATAATGGAGGGGCTAGAAAACCTATCAATGCACCCCCTAGACAGGCCGGCAACATTGACTCGCCTTGGGGACCAGTAAGTACAGTTCCAAGCGGCCATAGGTACTCACCTATAGGCCTCTGTGTGTGTGTACATCTATACCAGCACACACACACGCATGTAGAGGTAGCTATATATGTATGTTTATATATGCACCCGTATATATGTACATACACACACACACACACAGGATTATACACGTGATGTCACACAGAGCCAAACACATAGTCCACCTGCACACCCTTGGAGACGCTTTATCTGACCTTGCTATGTCTCTTTACACACAAAGTTACACATATGTCAGTGCTGCATACGTTCAGTGTGTGTTCGCCATACATCAATGCACTGTGTATGAATGCTTCCAGGGGAGAGCTCCCATTGGCTGTGCAGCAGCCCCGGGAGGTGCGGGCCTCTCCTCTCCTGCACCCGGTCCCCCCCCCCCCCAACCCCCTGGCGGATAGCGCCTCCGGAGGCGAGCGCCGGGAAAGCGCAGGCCACGCATTGTCGTCCTGCGGGCCAGGGCCGTGTGCGGATAAAGGAGCGGTGACAGATGGCCGGGGAGGGCTGCGAGGAGAGAGGGCGGGGGGGGGGGGGGGGGGTGGCAATCCAACAATGCATGGGCCCTGAATAAAGGCGGATCTCCGTTTTAATCACACACAGCAGGCGTGCTCGGGCGCCCGCAGATGCCTGCCCCGTTGGTACCAGGGGCAGTAACGGATAACCAACCTTCAGCAGCTGGGCAGCAACTAGAAGCAGGGGCTGGGCCCTTTAATGTATGTATAAAGGGCCTGGTTACAAACATGCTTTCAATGGGACTTACCCATGTTAAAACGTGTTTGTAAATCGGGCCGAAAGTGTTGTAGAGCGCCCTCCGGGCCACAGACGCCAGGGGAGTTAAAGGGGCACCGCTCTGCCAACATCTCAACAGCAAATGTGAGGCTGAAATGGGAGTCGAGTAGCGCCTTGAAGATGCTGTCAGTACACAGACTCTCAAGAGTAATAATAGGGAGGGGGCGAGGGCCTGGCAGAGCCCCTCGGTAATAATGGGAAACTACCGGGACCTGCATCTGAAGAGGGCTCCCAGCCATGGGTGGGAGTCAGCCCGGGCAAGGTGCTGCAGAGCGGGCCAAGGGCCTGGCCTCTCCACCGATCTGTGGGTGAGGCCTTTGGGGGGCGTGCGGGCGATGGAGGCGGACCACTCTTCAGGCCCGGGCAGGGCATCCACTAGCATGGCAAGGGCCTGGCATCTCAGCTGACCGTGGTTGAGGGTACTGGAGGAGGGGACCACTGCTATGAGTCTTTACCAGGGCATGCGTCTGGTGTCATGACTAGCATGGCAAGGGCCTCGCATCCCAGCTGACCGTGGGTGAGGGCATCAGTCTGCTGTCATGACTAGCATGGCAAGGGGGACTTGGCATCTCAGCTGACCGTGTATGAGTGTACTGGAGGAGTGGGCCACTGCCATGAGTCTTTAACAGGGCATCATCCTGGTGTCATGACTAGCGTGGCAAGGGCCTGGCATCCCAGCTGACCGTGGGTGAGGGCATCAGTCTGGTGTCATGACTAGCATGGCAAGGGGGGCCTGGCATCTCAGCTGACCGTGTATGAGGGTACTGGAGGAGTGGGCCACTGCCATGAGTCTTTAACAGGGCATCATCATGGTGTCATGACTAGCATGGCAAGGGCCTGGCATCTCAGCTGACCGTGGGTGAGGGCATCAGTCTGGTGTCATGACTAGCATGGCAAGGGGGGCCTGGCATCTCAGCTGACCGTGTATGAGGGTACTGGAGGAGTGGGCCACTGCCATGAGTCTTTAACAGGGCATCATCCTGGTGTCATGACTAGCATGGCAAGGTCGTGGCATCTCAGCTTAGGTTCACAGAGGTAAAGAGCGGGGCCGAGGAAAGCACCCGCAGAGCTCACAAACAAGATGAGGAGAGGTTGGTATCTGGTCGTTCCTGCGAGCAAGGTTAGTGAGCAGAGAGAGGAGGGTTGCTTGTAGGGTCATGGGCGTGGGGCTGTAAAGGACCCGTGCAGTCAAGCGTCCACCTCTGAGTTTGGGGTTGTAAAAGGGCCAGTGGAAACCATTGTGCAGCTCTGTGGGTGGGGTTGTAAAGGGCCAGTGGAAACCAGTCTGCAGGTCTGTGGGTGGGGTTGTAAGGGGCCAGTGGAAACCAGTCTGCAGCACTGTGGGTGGGGTTGTAAAGGGCCTGTGGAAGCCAGTCTGCAGCTCTGTGGGTGGGGTTCTACAGGGCTCGTGTAAACCAGTCTGCAGCTCTGTGGGTGGGGTTGTAAAGGGCCTGTGGAAGCCAGTCTGCAGCTCTGTGGGTGGAGTTAAGGTCCTATGGAAGCCAGTCTGCAGCTCCGTGGGTGGGTTAATGGCCTGTGGAAACGATTCTGCAGCTCTGTGGGTGGGGTTAATGGCCTGTGGAAGCCAGTCTGCAGCTCTGTGGGTGGGGTTCTACAGGGCTCGTGTAAACCAGTCTGCAGCTCTGTGGGTGGGGTTGTAAAGGGCCTGTGGAAGCCAGTCTGCAGCTCTGTGGGTGGAGTTAAGGTCCTATGGAAGCCAGTCTGCAGCTCCGTGGGTGGGTTAATGGCCTGTGGAAACGATTCTGCAGCTCTGTGGGTGGGGTTAATGGCCTGTGGAAGCCAGTCTGCAGCTCGGTGGGTGGGGTTCTACAGGGCTCGTGCACACCAGTCTGCAGCTCTGTGGGTGGTCCCGTTAACTGAAATGCCATACTCTGGGAGTAGGACCGTATAGGACTTCTCGAGTGAAGGTTCTTTCTCTGGGGGCAGACAGGGGGGTCTAAATGTCCCTTGAAGTGAAATGTTGTTACTTGGGGTAGTGGTGTAAAGGACCTGTGGAGGCAAGCGCTCTGTTATGGCATTGGCTAAATAAAGGGCCTGTGGGGACACGTGTCGGCTCTGGGCGGGGAGGGGGGGGGGGCGGGGTGTGGCGTCCCTGCTCTGGTGTGGTATCGTATTGGGCCTGTGGAGGAAAGGGCCTTCTCTGGACCTAGGACCGCAAAGGGCTTCTGGGCTGGGGGGTGGGCAGCTCTGGGGGTGCGATGTAAAGAGTCTGTGGAGTAAAATGCTCTGCTCTGGGGTACTGGGTCAGACGTGTGCAGCTCTGGGGTTCACAGGTCCTGTGGAGGGAAGGTGCCTGCTATGGATGTGGGATGTGAAGGTCCTGTGGAGGGAAGGGGCCTGCTCTGGGTGTGGGATGTGAAGGGCCTGAGGAGGGAAGGGTTCTGCTATGGGTGTGGGATGTGAAGGTCCTGTGGAGGGAAGGGTCCTGCTCTGGGTGTGGGATGTGAAGGGCCTGAGGAGGGAAGGGTTCTGCTATGGGTGTGGGATGTGAAGGTCCTGTGGAGGGAAGGGGCCTGCTCTGGGTGTGGGATGTGAAGGGCCTGAGGAGGGAAGGGTTCTGCTATGGGTGTGGGATGTAAAGGTCCTGTGGAGGGAAGGGTCCTGCTCTGGGTGTGGGATGTGAATGTCCTGTGGAGGGAAGGGGCCTGCTCTGGGTGTGGGATGTGAATGTCCTGTGGAGGGAAGGGGCCTGCTCTGGTTGTGGGATGTGACGGTCCTGTGGAGGGAAGGGGCCTGCTGTGGGTGTGGGATGTGACGGTCCGTGGAGGGAAGGGGCCTGCTCTGGGTGTGGGATGTGACGGTCCTGTGGAGGGAAGGGTTCTGCTATGGGTGTGGGATGTGAAGGTCCTGTGGAGGGAAGGGGCCTGCTCTGGGTGTGGGATGTGAAGGGCCTGAGGAGGGAAGGGTTCTGCTATGGGTGTGGGATGTGAAGGTCCTGTGGAGGGAAGGGGCCTGCTCTGGGTGTGGGATGTGAAGGGCCTGAGGAGGGAAGGGTTCTGCTATGGGTGTGGGATGTAAAGGTCCTGTGGAGGGAAGGGTCCTGCTCTGGGTGTGGGATGTGAATGTCCTGTGGAGGGAAGGGGCCTGCTCTGGGTGTGGGATGTGAATGTCCTGTGGAGGGAAGGGGCCTGCTCTGGTTGTGGGATGTGACGGTCCTGTGGAGGGAAGGGGCCTGCTGTGGGTGTGGGATGTGACGGTCCGTGGAGGGAAGGGGCCTGCTCTGGGTGTGGGATGTGACGGTCCTGTGGAGGGAAGGGGCCTGCTGTGGGTGTGGGATGTGACGGACCTGTGGAGGGAAGGGGCCTGCTGTGGGTGTGGGATGTGACGGTCCTGTGGAGGGAAGGGTCCTGCTCTGGGAGTGGGATGTGAAGGTCCTTTGGAGGGAAGGGTCCTGCTATGGATGTGGGATGTGAAGGTCCTGTGGAGGTAAGGGGCCTGCTCTGGGTGTGGGATGTGAAGGGCCTGTGGAGGGAAGGGTTCTGCTATGGATGTTGGGCTGTAAAGGGCCTTTGGAGGGAAGGGTCCTGCTCTGGGTGTTGGGCTGTGAAGGGCTTTTGGAGGGAAGGGTCCTGCTCTGGGAGTGGGATGTGACGGTCCTGTGGAGGGAAGGGTCCTGCTATGGATGTGGGATGTGAAGGTCCTGTGGAGGGAAGGGGCCTGCTCTGGGTGTGGGATGTGAAAGTCCTGTGGAGGGAAGGGGCCTGCTCTGGGTGTGGGATGTGAAGGTCCTGTGGAGGGAAGGGTCAAGCTCTGGGTGTGGGATGTGACGGTCCTGTGGAGGGAAGGGTCCTGCTATGGATGTGGGATGTGACAGTCCTGTGGAGGGAAGGGGCCTGCTCTGGGTGTGGGATGTTAAGGGGCTGTGGAGGGAAGGGTTCTGCTATGGGTGTTGGGCTGTAAAGGGCCTTTGGAGGGAAGGGTTCTTGCTCTGGCTGTGGGATGTGAAGGTCCTGTGGAGGGAAGGGGCCTGCTCTGGCTGTGGGATGTGACGGTCCTGTGGAGGGAAGGGTCCTGCTCTGGGTGTGGGATGTGAAGGTCCTGTGGAGGGAAGGGTCCTGCTTTGGTTGTGGGATGTGAAGGGCCTGTGGAGGGAAGGGTTCTGCTATGGGTGTTGGGCTGTAAAGGGGCTTTGGAGGGAAGGGTCCTGCTCTGGGTGTTGGGCTGTGAAGGGCCTTTGGAGGGAAGGGGCCTGCTCTGGCTGTGGGATGTAACGGTCCTGTGGAGGGAAGGGTCCTGCTCTGGGTGTGGGATGTGAAGGTCCTGTGGAGGGAAGGGTCCTGCTTTGGGTGTGGGATGTGAAGGTCCTTTGGAGGGAAGGTTCTTGCTCTGGGTGTGGGATGTGAAGGTCCTGTGGAGGGAAGGGGCCTGCTATGGGTGTGGGATGTGAAGGTCCTGTGGAGGGAAGGGGCCTGCTCTGGGTGTGGGATGTGAAGGTCCTGTGGAGGGAAGGGGCCTGCTCTGGGTGTGGGGGAAATAAAGGGGATATGGTGATAAGTATGCAGCGCTGGGGGTTCCCAGGTCCTGTGGAGGAAAGAGGCCTGCTCTGGCTTGGGGCCTGTTGTGGAAATATTACAGCTCTGGGCATGGGACTTTAAAGAGCTCGCGGAGACAAGGGTGCAGCTCTGGGGTGGAGGTTTAAAGGGCCTGTGGAATCAAGTGTTCTGTTCTGGAAGTGGGGGGTGTAAACAGCCAGTTAACTAAAGCTTCCTGTTCTGGGTATGGATTGTAAAGGGCCTGTGGAGTCAAGGGGCCTTCTCTGGGTGTGGGGCTGCAGAGGCCCTGTGACTAGAATTGCTCTTCTCTGGGTGTGGGGCTGCCAGGGTCATTTGGAAGAAGGGTCCTGCTCTGGGTGTGGGATGTAAGGCAACTGTGGAGGGAAGGGCCCTACTCTTGGTCTGGGGTTATAAAGGACATGTGCAGAAAGCATGGGTGTAAGGAACAGGTAAGTCCAGTATGTTGAAGTGAGGGTGACCTGCTGATGAGGTCCGCCAGCTGTGAGCTGTCATTTGTTTCAGGTCGGAATCCACCTCCCCTGAGATGGTCTTGGTTTTTATGTGAAATATCCCAGACCTGGCTCTAATTCCCACACAAATCAATACTCATGCATTCCCCAGATCTTCCTTGGTCCCCATCCTAACCGAAATGATCACCATTCAAGTCACATTCATACTAAAGTCCCTATGGCCTTACCTCTATCCTCAGGCCAACCACTATCATCGTCATAGCGATCAATCAGCAAACACGCCACGAGCTGATATGCCGCTAACATCCTAAGTGATCTAGTCAACTCAAGCATCATATTTCATCTACATTGGAGGATGGAAGGCTGAGTCATCCTGGCAAGTTTTTGATCCTGTGATCAGGAGGTTCCATAAAAGCCTGGTGGTTCTCAGGGCCCCCATTTCAGCAAGCAAGGGCCCGCCAAGCCCTTACGGTAAGGGAAAAGACTGACTGCAAATCAGGCTTGTTCCCACCCCAAAAAGGGCAGTCCAGCCTGAACTGCATGGCCACACCCCTTATGCACAAGACCACAAGCTTCCCCAGACATGGTATGGCCTCATGCTTTTGATACACAATTCTTCATGACCTCCATCACTACCTTTGCTTTTTTTTTGTACAATTGTTTCTCTGTGGGTAGGCGATGTCCTTTAAAATTCCTCTACATTATTGTCTACCCCATTCTTGCTGGAGACCATGGATTTACTGTCCCTATTATCAACACATCATTTCCAATGTTACTTCCCTGTGTCTTCTGACTTCTGCCTGAAATCTGGGCTCCAGTTCGGAATACCGTTCCACCTCAATGTGAGGCCTTACCCGCGTCTCCTCTGCTATCCCATGAAATATTCACAGGACCATCACATTTTCCCACCCCACCTTTCCTGTAGTGTGTCTTGTACATCTTTGAATACTTGAGCCTCTCATCAGGCCTGTGGGTGAAGGCAGGCATCATTTCCATTGCCTGCCTGGCTTTATCCTTCTGTAGATCTGTCTCCAGAGCTGGACAGGATAATCCCAACTCCCAATGACACCTCTAGTTCCCCATACTCCGAATGAGGCCTCCAATGCTCCACCCTGCTAACAAGGCTTCAAATACGCCACCCTCCGAATGAGACATTCAGTAAACCATACTTAAGACCGCCAAACTCCCAATTAGAGCTCCAATACTCCGTACCTGAGCCCTCCAGTCCACTAGACTCCACTAGACTACTGCATACTTGAGACTTCCAATCTTCCATACTCCTAATGTGACCCCCAACACACCGTTCTCCTAACGAGGCCTCTAATATTTCATACTCCTAATGTGACCGTCAATACTCCATATTTGAGACCTCCAATCTATCGTACCCTTTATGATGCTTTTGCAAATGGATGCAATCCTCCTGGGGACTCCCCAGATTGGACAAAACACCCCAGGCACCTCCCCTGTCCCCCCAGAACTAACTAGACACACTTCTCAAGAGGAGTCACCAGAATTGGACACAAAACCCAAGATGTGGCCTTACCTGTGATGTGCATGTTGCCAACACATCCAACCCCCCTCCCTTTTACATGGCGCACCACACGCTAGGATCCGCAGCGGGTGCGTGTGGATAGGGAGCTCTTTAGCTCAACATAAAAAAAGAAATAAAACCAGCCAGGTGCTCAGCCTTTTCTAAATTGATTTTGAAGATCCACAGGGACAGTGAAGTGCAGTGAAATCTCTGTCGCTCTACAGTAGTCGAGGGTTTACGCATATGGTTAAGCCGATGGTCCTGTAGAAATACACAAGGAGGTCTGTATTGAAAACCTGTCGATATCTGCACCTAAGAGGAGGTTCATTCACAGTGGATAGTTATTTGCCGATAGAAGGAAATCCCGAGGAACTGGCAAACGTATAAATTCATGCAATTCGCAGCTGTTCATGGGTGAGGCTACGGTTGGTGAACCGTCAAGTAACTGAAGAAAAAATCCAGATGCAGACCTATTTACAAAAAAAGCGAAGCATTAGTCGCCGACAGAGAATCAGGGGAGCCCAAAATGCATGCTTGCCATTTCTGTGCCCTGCGTTCCGAAAGGTTTAGTCTACACACCACCCTGAGCCAAGGCTTGTCGAGACTCAGAACACAAGCCGTGGACTCACCAGGAATTAAAGGACAATCCCATCAACATGTTTCAGTTGTTTTGGGGCATCATTTTAAGCGTGGAGCATGCCACAAAAATGAAAGAGTTCATTACGTATATCGATCAAAGGAACAGATGCACGGTTCACATCCTGCTTCCATGCAGAGCTCACGTTGGAAACATCAAATACATAAAGTGACTTTGATTCTATTGCCTTAACTGTGTTTCAACTTTAGATTTGAACGTTTCCTGATTTTTTTGTTAACCCAATCCAAAATATTCCACTTAAATTCCTGTCGATTTGCTGCTTTCATGTTTTTCACTGCCACCGTCTGTCCCCTTATAAAACCTGTTGCCATTTGTTTCATGTTGAAACATCAGTAACAGATGGCTGAAAAATGTGCCCGCTGCGCTGAACTGAATATGATGGAACACGCTTGGGCACCTACGTTCCTTTGTAATGGACCAAAATGTCATTGTTACCCAACATGTTTACATCACTGTAACTTTCTTTTTAAGTGATAAAGCTCCCTAGAGGCCCCTCCTCTCCTGGAAGGCGTGGGATTAACAGGGCGGATTTGGGGATTTGCTTTTCTGCCCGAATAGTTTCATAATCCTAAACCTTTGTATTTTCCATCAGTTAGAATTCGATGGTTTACCCAAAATGAAAAAAGGGTACACCTGGTGTGAATATAGCGGGAGACGTAATGGTGTGCACAGGTTGCAAAGAGAAGACAAAAATGGCTGTGTCGGAAAATGTCAGATCTCAGAGAATATCCTTGTCATCATGACGCGGAATAGATTACGGGAGGCTGAAGCGCTTTTCTCTTTCAAGATGTTAACCAGGATCCAAACATCTCAGCAGCACAGACGAGCAAAGGGAAAACTGGGGACCGAGCATTGAAACGCAAAGGCCGCGTATTTATGCAAGTCTGCGTCGACCATTGGTTGTTGTTAAGCCGTGAATATAGATCGTTTTGTAAGATCTAGGTTCAACCTGTAGGCCCTGGATTCTGAATCGCAACAAGGATAACCAAGCCGTTCCTCCTTCCGAGGATGAGAAGTAACATAATAATAAGACCTGTTTACGTACGCGGCGAAGATCCAGTAAGATTGGCTAGTACCCAACGTTCTTTTTAGTACAGTTTTTGAAGATATATTATTTCCTCATTCGTTGGCCATCAGAAGCTGGGAAGCTGACTAACAGGAATAAGAATCCGATACAGCTGCCTGGTGGAGACCACAGAATAGGCACCATTGTAAATAACTCACTTTAATCTGGGCAATGGGGCTGTAGTGAACCCTGTATATGTGCCGAACCCTTGTAAATAATGAATAAATAACGCTGAGAGTGATAAGGGACCGAAGGAACAGATCTTGCTGTTGCCGAGGTGATGCCTTTCACAGTTATCTGGTGTACTATTTCAGCGTTAATTGCGAAAAATTATTCTCTGGCCGCGAGGGCAGAGGCGCTGAGAGTACAGGTGTGAAACCAACCGGCTATTATAGCACATACGAGGACGAGCCCGGTGGCCAGTTCCTGTGGCGATGGGCCCTAAAATCAGCCTGGCGATGTCATTTGGGACTATATACATGCAGTGTCCAAGGAACTATACCACCCACTCTTTTATTATTATTTCTGTTTAATTTTGTTTTGTTGATAAAATGGTGGGCTGAGATCCATCCATCAGAAATGTAAGAACTTTAAAGGGCAATACTGTCAAGTGAAGTCTTCGGTTGGCAGCACAATGTCTGTGCACGCTGGACCTTTGACCTTTTCAGAAATCCTAAGCCTCTCTAAACCCGAGGGAGCCTCTCTGATTGGCTATCAATCACATTGAATCACAAATCTCCCCCAAATGAACGTCAAATGTTCTTGTGGATTAATTGCCTAAGATCCATGAAAAGAATCCCTTTGTTTTTGAGCGATGGATGCATTGCAGGACGATTCATTTTAATCAAGGTCTGATTCCGCTCCACCAGGATCTCCCTAAAATCAGTCTCTTAAACGTGAGCAACCCTGGCCACTGCAGCGTCACCACCCACCAATTCTCAAAGCACTGAATTAGGAGTAGGGGGATGGGAGCAATTCTAATTCTTTCTTGGTGTTGATGAAGGGCAAACCTATGATTAGCCATTGTTTACTCAAAAAGTTGTCTTTTTGAAATGACATCTCTCCCCCACCTCGAAACGGAGCCCAGGCAGGTGGACAAAAGCTGTGCTTCCCTCCCGTGAAGCCGCGGCTTGTAGGCAGGTGCGCTGGGGGAGGAGAGCGTCTGTACAGCCGCCATAAAGCTTAGAGGCTTATGTACTCACGGCCCTGGAAGGCCGGCTGATACCATTAATGAAATTACTCTCCTAAAAATACAACTTAATCTGAACACAGATCTGCCCCATCCTTGGCTTTTGATTGCCACAGCTTCCGCCATTTGTTCTGACTTTATAAATCAGCCTTGAACACCAGCTCCCCTTCTCCGTCAGCCCATGGAGGGAACTCATATTTCCAGCCCTGCAGTCTTAATGGGGGACAATGACTTGTGATTATATTTCGCACGCGCGTCCCCGGTGAAGTCCCATTTCGTATTAATTATCGAAAGATGGAAGTGTAGGGCCTGTGTCCTCAGAGGCAGGAACGCTGATTATCATCAGCCAAAGGGTGACTGGGGAGCAACCAGCTCAACCGCGCATAAAGCTTTCATTTCTGCGACACATCTCAGCTGGGGTTGGCAAGGAGATACGCAAATTCACGGCACCCCCAAACTGAAAGATGGCCCCCGATCAAGAAAATTTGCTCCCATTGAAAACCAAGGTTACTTTGGTTTTTATAAGAACAACTTGAAAGTAAAAAGATGCATTGTGTGACTCTTGAAAGATAAAATGAATGGCAAATCATACAATTTGAAAAGTGAATGGTTTAAAAAATCGACACTAAATCCCAGATGCACAGAGCGTTTTCCAATGGGGCTTTGCCAATGCCATTGTCTAGGGAGGATAGCTCAGGGGCAACGTGCTCGCCTTGGAAACAAGACGACACAGAGCAACACAGGTCCGATCCCCGGGTCTGTGCTTAGAAACCTCTGGGTATTGAGCGTGTTATAAATATCATATCTTAAATTCACAGAGCGTTTTCCAATGGGGTTTTGCGATTACAAATTCACAGAGCACTTTCCAATGGGGTTTTGCCATTATAAAACGCTTCTGTGAATTAGGCCCTAAGTGGTCACAGGGTGTTCTAAATCCATGATGATTCACTGACAGATTTGAGGTGTTCACCTAACCCCGCCGCTGCTTTTCCGTAGACCATCTGAACTTCTTTTAGGCCAACTTCTTCTCAAAAGGGTAAAGTTAACTGTATGCCTCCGACCTTCGCCTAACACCTACCCGAAAATACGGACATGTCCTGCATCACCGTTCCTCCTCCGACATTCAGCCACTGCAAAGTTTTTTAGACTCACCTTTTTCGTTTATTCTGCATTTTCAAAATCGAGATTTTGTGTTCTCTTGATTTTTTCCTCTGAATTGGAGCAGTAACCACTATTCTTTGCTTAAAAAAAGGGAATAGCCCAGGGACTGTTGCTGGTCCTTGGGCCTATTTGCAAGACACTCCTTTATAGTGAATCAGAGGTCCTATCCATGGACGCCGCACACAGGAAATTCAGAAATTGCCAACCCACTGAGAAAAGCTACTTCACCTGCCGCCTGGTCTCAAGGAGGGCTTAGTTAGGGAAGGCATTGAAGCTACTCGTTCATAAGATAGGGCATTGGGAATATCCTTTGGTTGGCAATGTTCATGAAGGGTAGGTTCGATGAGGCCATCTTTGACTCCAGGGAATCATGTTGAAGTGAGGTGGTAGATAGTCAGTTCTCTGCCAGAATCGCTCCTCCGTATTGTAACAGAGGTGATATCTGTACTTTTCCTTGGCAGCTCACCTGTTCGACACATTAATCCCTATAGTCCTTTATATTAAGTCGTTTTCCATGAATTGTTTGCACATGTCCTGTCAGATGGAGGGCAGGAGGAGTTTGAGTGGAGAACATGCTGCTCAACAAGCAGCCATCTTGACCCTGGATGCGTTTGTTGTTCTTGCTCTAGAGGACCTGAACTGTCTGGTTGTTTGGCAAAAGGGGATTTTTATTTTTAACAGGCAACCAGTAAAGTTCAGTCCCTGGGTAGCTTGGGCATTAATCGCATTGTGGTGCCCCGCTCTCTCCAGCAAGGTGCCGAAGAAAAGAATCGGCCGCTGGGTTGAGCATGGAGCCTCTGGAAACATTCTGCGGGATGAGTCGGGAGGGGCCCAAAGACTGGCCATTTTGCCCTCTACAACTGGGGACATATCACCTCACCGTGCATGGTGACGTCACCATTGCTGCGATCAAAGCTTTATCCAGCAGGGCAGCCACACTCCGCCCGGTCTCTTTGAAGTGAGGCTGGGCAGGGAAACTGGCGGGTGAATGCACAGAGAAGGTGAGACATGCCAGTGCATTTGGTCAGAGCTATTGCTGGGAGTTTCACCATTTGAGTGAAGAGGGTGCATGGCTTGGATCTATTGGTCACCATTAAGGGCTGAGGGTTGGGGATAATAACCCAGCACGGGTCCCCTTTGGATAGGAGAGTGTTTTCAGCCTCAACAAAAG
The DNA here is from genome assembly GCF_040938575.1 of Ambystoma mexicanum. Taxonomy (NCBI): domain Eukaryota; kingdom Metazoa; phylum Chordata; class Amphibia; order Caudata; family Ambystomatidae; genus Ambystoma; species Ambystoma mexicanum. Next base: position 753,645,158 of record NC_090921.1, on the reverse strand, counting down.
TTTAAAAGGAGAACTTTGCTGGAGGAGATGCCACTGGCACTAACTGTAAGAGTTTGCAAAGAAGATCCAGAAAGCCCCTTTGGTTCCACCCATAGGGGCTCTTGGTCTTACCACTGTTGCCAGTGTTGGCAGGGCGCGCATGCGCCCATCTGTGCATCATTGTTTAGTTGTTGATTGGCAGCAATGGTTAGTAGTTAGGGTGGGTCCCTAGGTGGCTCAGCCATGGGGGTACAATGGACTAGCAGTCAGTACTGTTTGCCCCCCTTCATGTCACAATTGACCGTTTGCTGACTTCGGGAAGGATGATTTCCAACTGGCTCGTGATGGCCTTTCCACGGGCACGCATTTTCCCGTTTTCTCAAAATATGTGAGGATCCTGCAGTCTCTCGGGTTCAGCAGCGGAGGAGATGACCTGGTCTCAGGATGACATAGCCAACCATCCTCTGCTACCAACACAGTCAATGGCAAGTTCAAACTATTGTTTATTACAGACTAAACCAACAGGGATCAGCACAGGAACAGAGAGTTTTCATGCACATCTCACTTTTCCTCGGTCTACAGGCCTGTTTTACTCCCAAATGGTGTCAGCACTTTGTCACAACTTTGGCCCTTCTCCAGAAAACCTATTGGGCTGGGTTATTATGTACTGAGTATGTTATAACCTATACAGGACATTATAGATGTTATTCTACTGGCCCTCGCATGCCAGGTGGCTGGCCTGTACCACCCCCAATCCACTAACTATAACATTGTTGCAGTGTTGGGGACTTACCATTGGTTCTTGCCTGTTGCTACCCACCCCTAGGGTACTAAACTGTGATTGGTTAGAGCTGACATCCCCAGGCATGGGATCCGCAAAGATTCTCAGCTCACTGTCTACCTCTTCAAGGTGATGAGAACGATTATGTGTTGTATCTGTATTGTAACTTGAGGGTACCACCTTTGCCTTATGAGAGTGCTCTCCTGACCGGCACAACACTTGTTGCATACTGTTGCATACTTGTTGTGGTCTGTGTCTGGCAGCCTGGGACCAGCTCTCCTTTCCCACCGCCGATTGCTGTCCATTTCCTGCTTCTACCGCATCACATGTTCAGAGACCACGAATTTGAGCTCTGTGGCTCTGAATTATGAGAATGTATTTGCATTTTCTGCAGCTGGTCCCTTTGTCATCTGGGGATTGGAATGTCATCCATATCTCTTGACCTTGGCTGTGGGTCCAGTCTCACAGGTCTTGCTCTCTGTTCAGCCTGAATCAGCTCAACTCATCTCTTGCTCAGAGGCCTGAGGCCTGCTGTACTTTTCCTAAACCTTATAATGCGGTTTCTACAGTGTCCATGCTATACTACATTTCCATAGGTTAGTCACACCTGGCTCTGTCAGGTCCCATAGGTGCTCCTGCAGTTCCATAGAGTTATTTGCATTTAAGCATCTGCAAGCTTTGCTTAGGATCTCTTGCATCTTGTGGTTTCTGCATTGCTGCACTTGGCTAATGGCAAAAATAATAAAAGCAATGACAGTATGTATATGTATTTGTCCTCTAACTATAAAACTGTATGCTCATTTTCTTCATGTGTTTGAGTGTGTATTTGTGTCCCGAAGTGTGGATGGCACGTGTGCTTCATGTCTAATGCTGGTATGTCGTGGTGTCTCTAACAATGTCAGCAACATGGCTTCTTGGTGTTTAGTCCAAGCAGTCCATATAGGTGTCTCTGATCATGTCCCTTGGTCGGTATGGCTGGCTGAGGGGACACCTCTCAACGTACTTGTTAATCATGGGTCCATTAGGAATTCGTCCAAAATAGAATGAATGATTGCAGTGTTTCTGGCCTTCTTTCTTGTCATGAATTTAGTAGGAGGGGGCGGAGGTGGCAGGATCCTGAACCCCTCTTCACCGTTAGGCTGTTTCTCCCCATTTGCTACCATAACAGCGGCTCCTTTCAGCAGCTGTCTTTCTTTAAAAGCAAGGAGCAGAGCGGGACCAGGACCATCACACATTCGGTATCAGCAAGAGTTTGCCCCGAGCAGGGGCGGTGGGATTTGAAAACACTTCATTATGAAAGAAATAGATTTAAGCAAATTGCATTCAGGCCCGGGCTCAGATTGGATTTGTGTTTGGCTGTGCACTCCAAAATGGAAATGGAGCCTGGTGGTGATGAAGGAGATTGGAAGGGGTGGTGGAGGGGCCCGTGGCAGGATATTTAGCTTGAACAGGCATAGGAAGGGGATTCGAGAATTGGACTCATCTAATTCCTAATCCCCCTCACACCACCTACTCCACACTTTTTAATACATTCTTCCCACCCTTTGCTGGTTTACAAGGTGGGCCAGCGTTCTTCACTCAGCATCGGGGATAGCCACAGTCTTTTTTCAGGGGTGAACTATCCCCATAAAGGGATGTGTGAAGGTATGGGATGCATATATTGCCAAACGAGGGAAGGGTGTATCGTTACAGAAGGCCCTCGTTTAGATTTGGCTCATAGAGGTGGCACCAGCCACCTGCAAGATCAACAATATTGATATAGAAGGGGTATGCAGGGTTGGCCCTTTTCCTGGCCCTTGTGGAGGAATACACACACTCCATTAGCATGCCCAGTCTCCCGTACTCTTTGTTATCTATGTTCTTTCCACATTAAAGAGATTTTAAACGGCAGGACCTTCTTGAAACACACAGCTGTCTGAGAGGCAACGGGTTAAATGCAGGAATTAAGAACCTCCTGGTGTAACAAAAGCTTCTTAGTAAAGTGTGCTTCAGCTGTGTGATTTCTTAGTGACAGCAACTTCCCAGCACGCAACTCTGAATTAAAGTACTTAACTGACCTTTTTTTTTTCTTACGTCATATATTGATTTTTTTGGGATAATTTAAAGAAACTGTAATATATATAGAAGTTGCAGTGTTTAAAATATATGACTGTGGGGACCTATTTGCCTATAGAAAAGCCAAAACTGTTGGCTTTGCTGCTAGTTTTTTCTCGACATAACATTGAAGTTGGTTGGCATAAGGAATGCCCCCACCTTCAGAAAATATGCCTGAGATTTTCGAACATTTATGAGCGAGTTCTGTAGTTTAGTGTTAAAGCGATGTTTAAAGTGGCACTATTGTGTGATTATTGCGACAGCCGAAAATGCCGACTTTTTTATTAACCCCTTTACACCACATATATATGCGGGGGAACCCCTCGCATGCCCCCCCCATATTAATATTATATTCTATGTGGTGTAAAGGGGGGGGGGGTAAAAAAAAGTCACCATTTTCGGCCGTCTAATTGTGAGGGCGACATTTTGATACGATTTCTTCTAGAGCTAAAACTATGGTTTACTGACATCCCAACAAGCCATACGATCTGCCGAGAGCTGAACACGCCCCCTGGTCTACCAAAATGTGATCCAATCATAATGGGAAATAGAATTTGATCCATCCGAGGTCTCGAAGATGTGAATATTTATGTATTTTCAGACGCCCAGAGGATAATGCCCTGCCTGCCCACCCCGCCCTCATCCCACAGCCCTTTCCATTTGATTCCTTCCATCACGACAGCCTTCCCTGTTAAAACAGGAGTTAGCACTGCACCTGGCAGACCCCTCTAAAGAACTGGAGGGCGGGGCAGGCAAGCAGAGGGGTCATTTCTGGATCCAAGACAACTGTACCAGGCACAGACAGGCGGCTGGCGCATCCCTGGCTATCAAGCACTCTATTTAATCAGGTGTCAGGCATATTATCCCAGTTATATTACAGCCTGACCAGGAGAGTAGGCCGGGGCACGCAATTTGCATAGTTTTCCATAACATTTGCATGTCATTGGCAAGGAAACAGAGCCATGTGTCTGCCCGTTATTGGGCGCATTAACAATGATCCTCCCAGTTTAAAAAAAAAAAATCTCAAAGTATTGTTCCTTTCATAGTAGCCCTCACGCATGGACCATGATAGCCACTGTGATGGGACAGCAGGATTGGTTTAATCGGCTCATAACTTACGATTCTCTGGGAAGCAGAGGGGGGATCATCTTGTAGAGAAATTACATATGCCTGATTCTGCTCGATCCCTTCCTGACGGTCAAAGGCAATGGGCAGGCGGCAATAACCTTGATCTCCATAGTCCATTCTATGCATGCCCAATTCTGGTGCGTTACAATCACTTCTGACTTGCCGGATATGTGATCTACTGTTTCATGGATGAAAATAGGTCCTAGTATTTAAGTTGAGGTGTAGTCCAGCATCTAAGATGGGCTGTGCTCTAGCAGCCAAGCTGAGATGTTTTATCATGTTCAAGCTGAAATGCCATCTAAAGGGGTACAACTGAGTTGTGGTCGATCTAGTGCCGAGATGCAGTCTTCTGGTTGGTGTGTCCTGTGGTGATTACGTGAACCCAGGGTCTGGTAGTTAAGATGAGATGTGGTCTGGTAATTGAGGTTTGGTACAATGACTAGCTGAGATTCAGTGGCTAATGAGCACTGCATGGCCTAGGGGTTAAGTTTGAATATCGTTGAGCGGATGCATTGCAAAGTGGTCTGTTGGTTATGTTGAGGTCTGGTCCACCGTCTGAGTTGATGTGTGTCCTAACATTAATGTTGAGCTATGGTTGATTGGTTAAGGGTTTAAGTTGAGACATCTTCTACTTGCTACATTCTAGTTATGTTGAGAAGTAGCAAAGTGGCTAATTTCCTATGTAGGGATGTGTTCGAATTGCTAAGTTCTCGTTTTTATTCAGCTGTGTGGTCAAGTGACCTCTTGTAGTCATGTGTTGAGGTTAATGTGTGATCTGGAGGTTACGTTGTGATATAACTAGTGGCTGCTGTAGCGGTTATGTGGAAACGCAGTTGACCGATTAAGTTATGGTGTGAATTACTAGTTGAGGTGTGGTCTACTAGATGATTTGACAGGTGAACTAGTAGGTTAAATAAACAGTTGGCCTTGATGTTGATTGCAGAACCAGATTTCCAATCCAGACTGTCCCCCTTCACAAAGCAAAGCACACCTGTACAAACTATATTCCTCCTTGTGTCTGATTTCCCTTATCCAAGAACTATTGAGATACTTTCAGAACCAACCTCCTTATTAAAAAACGTCACTGCGATCCTGCTCTGCTTCAAGGCCAAATCGTCGAAGCACCTAAGCTTGCCAGCTGCGTAGACTCTTCCCAGGGATGTAAACTCTTACAGGGCTCTGGATGCGGCCGTGTGCTACAATATCGCCATGGGATAAGATATCCTCAACCAATCACAGGCTATTTTGGTTTTCTCCCGCCCATGATCCCTATTGTCGTAATGGAAGACACAGTCCCTCTCTGCGATGGGTTTTGCGCATCAATGTATATTTAGTGGCCCCAGGGATATGCTTTCTTTCCATTCCTCGCTAGTCTGCTTAAATGGGAGGCTTCAGCTGTTACGTTGGGAGTGGTTGGTGTGCGTGACGACTCAGCAGATGTGGGAGTTTGCTCCATAATTGGCCATTGGAGTTGACTGTCCCTCTGATAGTCCCCAGGAGATATAACTGATTTGAAATTATTTGTTGCTGGTGCGAAACTCTTTGGCATCGCCATCACACACCACCTTATCCATTCCATTCCCAGCTTCCAGTATCATCTCCCTTTTTGCTAACACTGCACTGCCCTTCGTCCACCACTATCCAATTTGCAGCACTCCCCATTCCCCATCCTACATTCCTTTAACGCTTGACCCCCTCCACCTACAACCAATCCCCTCCAAGCCCCAAGCCCACCATGCAATACCTGTAACATTCCCCTACAAGTATCACCATTCCCTTCTCAACTGGGCTTCTTCACTGCACACCCATGCACACACTCAACCACATTCCCCACCTAACAGAATTCACCCTGGAGCCTCCCCGCCATCATTCCTAAAATCCCCAGAACCCTCTCAGCCCCACCGCTGCTCCCCACTACATACTTTCTAAAACCCTCTTCCACTACCACCATACTACCAGAACACTACCACTTACCCACCCGCACCACTTCTAAAACTGCCCTCCTCAACTACAATACTATCCGAACCCTACCACAGACCCACCCAATATCAGATCTAACACCACCTGCCACCTAATGCAATCCCTTACCACTTCCTCACCTGCACCACTTCTGACACCTCATCACCCATCAGCACTACCTTCAAAACACACCCGCTCCCCTACTTACAGCACTTGACCCCCACCTCCCAATTCTCTCCATCATTATAATTGATGCCCGTGCGCTTCCTCAAGGTCAGGCGGCACTGCTGCCCGGATGTTATTATGCCTTTGTGCCAGCCCATGGATGCCCAGGCAGGTGAGCTGGGACGGAGTGGCAGACCCTTGGGGGTACAGGAAGCCTGTTAAGGGTGGAAGTGAGCGATTAGTCTCAGGGGGGGCCCGTCACCTGATGCTTCAGTCAATGCCATGCACACCACTGTGTCCACTGCCCTTCGCACACCGTCAGTGCCCAGATGAGGAATCAACAAGGCCGACAAAATAAAATACTCTGAGGTCTTCTTCCAATTCACTTCAGTTCCACTCTTCTGCGATCAAGTGATTTCTTATGCAATGGAGTGCTTTATTTTGAAATATAGTGGTTTATTGTGCAGTAGAGTGCGTCATCCTCTGTTCTGCCGTTGAGGGCTTGATTTTGCTCTAAAGTATGAGCTGTATTTGGATGTACTGTGCTTGTTCTGCTGATTACGTCTGTATTGCTGAATTGAGCGATTCCACCATAAGTGTTCTATTGCGCAGTATATATTGTAATCTGCTGGAGAGTATATCACTGTACTGTTGGTTGTGAATTCTGTATGGTGACTACTTTTTGCCACGTTATTGTAGAGTGCTTGCTTCTACAGTGGAGTTCTTTGTTCTGCATCACAGCACTTAATCGGTATTGGCAGATGCATGTCATTATTGACCTCCTCTCAGCCAATCCGAATTCTACTGGTATTGGGTATTGAGTTAATTCCAGGCATGCTGTCTTCTGAAGCAGACAAGGAAACAACAGAACACACTTCCCTTCATACTTTCCTCAGCCAGTAGGACCAAAACAGACACACACGCAAATATATCAGCACTAGTAGTACACAAAATACAAATGACCACTTACCCGGACAACCATGTTCAACTTAAGTGGAAACACAGAGAAATATTGTCACCAATACCTTACAAACTGTACAACAGAACACTTGAGCCCAAACTTCAGGAAAACATGTGAGCCATTACTTCAATTGCCCCTGCCTGGGAGGATCTTTTTTTTTCACTGACTCTTCAGCATGACAGGCAACAGGTAATATAACGCCCTAAAGCTACAGAAACCCTTCACTTTTACATGACATATAATGCATGCTCATTGGAATACGTTTTCCTGTTCAATCACGTGTACGACTATTGCTGGGGATAATGACTCTTCCCCACCTTATGGCCCTGTGCATCACATCAGACCATAACTTGAGGTGGGTCATTTTCACCTGAAAATGATCCCTCTCTCAATTATGCCTTATTGTGCAGGAAAATACTGTCTTCTGTAGTGCGCCACACAGTCAAGTGTGGCACTCAAGCCACTTGGGCAAGCCAGGAATCAGCCTTCAGTCCACTAGGAAGAAAGCCATCAATACGTTTGTGGAATGGATTACATTCGGGTCCCAGGAACTCAAGCAATCTTTCCATCTTCAAATGTATGGAAGCCTTCCTGTTCAGGAAAACGTGCAATGTTTACTTACCGTTATTTTTGGTCCTCCTCTTTTTTTGTTTTGTTTCACTCCTGATGGTCGTTTTAGATTTAGCTATTGATGTGCTCTGTTATTTAATATTCTTTGAGGTTTAGAAGACTTTTACGATTTGTAAACCAATGTAGTAAATTCAGTCCCTGATTCTGCCGAGGAGTTCATTGGTCTGTTGGGGTGTGCTTGCACTGCTACAGGCTGGGCCACCTCGCATGACAGTGTTTTACTGTGCCCGAGGATGTCTATTCTTCAGCAGACTGATTTGCCTGTTTCTGTTGCTACAAAGCAATTCATTCATTTGTTGTAACCTCCACACTTCTGCTGTAGAGTGATTGGCACTTCTTCAGAGTGATCTAATCTCTTATGCCTCCAAATGACTGTATGTCTTTGTAAACAGCTTCAACCTCTTCATTTGTGATCTATGTTCCTGCGTGTACTCATGGAATCATTCACCTTCTTACAGAGTGATTTATTGTCTTACAAAGAGATTTATCCATTTATAGTGGAATGAATTCTCATGTACCACGCTTTTACACTTGTACAATTGTTAATTCTCTTTCAAAGGGACTTTTTTTTTTACAGCCATGGAATTATGTTTTCTCTTTTAAAATGCCTAAAACAGTCTCTTATAGGTGAATTTCTGCTACTGCAGAGTAATGTATTCACCCTTAGAGTCACCTATTCTCTTATTGAGAGCTATCTCATAGAGTGGTGTATTTTCATCTAGAGTGGTGTATATGTTTGTAGAGTGGTTGATGAGTTCTCTTGTATCCTGATGTATTCCCCTATAGAGTATTGTATACACTTTTACAGTGGGGAGCATTCTTACAGAGAGTGGTAGATCTTCTTGTCGAGTGATGTGTCCTTTTGCAATATTGTGTATTCTCGTGCAGAGTTGTTTTACTCTTACAAAGTGATATGCGCCTTTGCAAAGTGATTTATTCTTTTTTAAAGGTATTATTCTGGTGAATAATCACCTTATCGAACAGTGGTTTCCAAAAGTGTTTAATGTCGAGCCCTCACTTTCGTTAAACACAGTCGGTGCCCCTCCCCTTCCCACACCCATGCCAAAGTTACTTACACATATTATTGTCCTCCTTCTTGAGAGAGCTTTGTACGCGACACTTGGACATCTTTTTTCAACCCTCTCTGCCCCCCATGGCCTCAGGGTGGCTACCCCACAGTTTGAAAGCCATGCTTTTAGAGTAATGTATTATTCATGTCTCATTTGATCTGGTCTGTTTTACCCTGTTGTTTAGTGATCTTTTGTAGAGAGAAGACGTTTCAAGAAGAGTGGTTTATCCTCTCATACAATGCATGTTTCCTTTTTTTTATATGGTCCCTTCTTATGGAGAGTTGTTTATACCCTAATAAAGCAATGTGCTCCCTTGTAGATTAATCAGTACCATAGTACAGTATGTCCTCTTGCAGAGTGCTTTCTTCCCTTAGTGAGTGATTTGCTTTCTGGAGAATACTGTGTTTTTTTGTAGAGGGATTAATCATCTTGTCAGGTAATTTATCCATTTGTATTATGATCTGCCATTTTGTATAGAACTTCTGTCATAGAGGTTATATGCCCATGGACTGATTTTACATCTTGTATTATGATTTCTTCTCTTTTAAAATGATGTATCATCTTGTTGAGTGAAACATTGTCCTGTAGACCACTCTCTGCTCTTGTAGACCAATGTATTATCCCATGTTGTTATTTGACTTCTTCTACAGTGATTGAACTGTTCTGGAGTGAGTTATATTATTATTGGAGAGCGATTTATCATCTTGTACAAAGTGCTAGTCTCTTGTAGAACGGGGTATCCTATGTTATGGTGACTTAATATCCCTTAAAATAGTGTGTCTTTCTGTGTTGTGATATATGGCCTCATTACACGGAAGGCGGTAATGGTTAACGGTCACTGGTAATGCTACCGGTGACCGTTAACCCTTACCGCCTTACTACGAGTTCCCTTTGCGGGACCCGACTTTAACGGCTGGTTTTAACAGCCGTTAAAGTAGGGTGCCGCAAAGGGACCTGGGTGCTACTACGGTACCGCAATTTGCACTACTGTAATTAGCGCCTTCCCCATTCCCATTATGCCCTATGGGGGCAAAAATGGGAATGGGGAAGGGCCTTGGTAAATGGGGAATTACCGCCCCCGCTCACCTTGGAGTAGGGCGGTAATTCCGCCATCCACCAAGGCGGACACAGTAAAATACCGGCGGCAACCATGGCGCTAATACCGCCTACCGTGTAATGAGGCCCATAGTCTTTTGAATAGGGATTTATTTCTGGTAGACTGGTTTATTGTTGTGGAGCAGGAGGGATTTAGTGTGCTGCAGGGATGATTTCCAGTCTTATAAAGTTACATTCTGATGCACGATTATTTGTTATGCCATAGGAGACATTCGCCTCTCATAAAATGATGTATCATTTTGTTGAGTGAATTGTCCTGTAGACCACTTTCTTCTCCTGTAGACCAATGTATTAAGCTGAAGTGTGATTTGACTTCTTGTACAGTGATTTAACTGTTCTAGAGTGAGTTATAGTATTATTGGAGAGAGATTTGTCCTCTTGTACAGTGTGCTAGTCTCTTGTAGAAAGGGGTATCCTATTTTATGGTGACTTAGTATCACTTAAGATAGTGTGTCATTCTGTGTTGTGATATAGTCTTTTGAATAGGGATTTATTTCTGGTAGACTGGTTTATTGTTGTGGAGTCGGGGGGATTTATTGTGCTGCAGGGATGATTTGCATTCTTATAAAGTGGCATTCTGAAGCACGATTATTTGTTAACCGATAGGAGACATTTGCCTCTTATAAAGTGATGTATTATTTTGTAAAGTAATTTAAGGGGATTAATGTATCCTCAAAGTTGCTTATCCAGCTGTAGAAGAATTCGACCTTTGTAGGAGGATGAATCCTCTTGAAAAGCGACTGTCTTCTTTTGGAAAGTGATGCATTATGAAGAAGAGTGCTTTATCATCTTGTGGAGGGATTGATTCTTACAAGGCGTAATGTAGCCTCCTGTAAAGTGAAATATTCCCATGTAAACTGGTCTATGCTATTAAAAAGTGTAATGTAGTGTGAAGTATTCTCGTGTACAGTAGTTTATCCTATTGTAGAGAGATCGTCCTCTTGCAGAGTGATTGCTTCCCTTGTGCAGGGTGTTCTACATTTGTGGTACTTAATTATCTAGTACAGTGCGTTATTCCCATATTTACAGCTCTTTAATCTCTTATAGTGATGTGTTTCCATCTAGAGTGGTTTATCATCTTGTAAAGTGATGTGTCCACTTTTATCATGTTTTGTTATCCTTTTGAATGTTTTTCTACTCGTAGAGTGCTGTGCTCTCTTTCCGAATGAAGCATTACCAAGCAAAGCAGTTTATTCTCTTGTAGAAGCAGTGTCTCCTTTCATAGGGTGGTGTTTTCTCCTGCAAAGTGGTTTATTCTTTTATAAAGTGATGTGTCCTCTTCCGGAGTGATTGATTCTGTAGTACAGAGGGTTTGCCCCCTGTAGAACCATTTTTATATTAGTTAAGGCTATGTTATCTGGAATACTAAAACCCTGTCCTGTGGAATTGCTTATCCTCTCATAGAGTTCTTTGTCTTCTTGGAGAGCAATTTATTCTTTGTACTTGCCTTCCATCTCATGAAGAGAGGTTCATCCTCTTAGATAATGATGTATCTTCCTATACATGGTTTTCACCACTTGTATGATGTTTTGTGCTTCTATTGGGTATACTCTTATCATGTAAATTGCTTCCTACATCTGCAAAATGATGCACTCATTTTTATTTCGTTTCCATTATGTTTGACCTGCACCCTGAGGGGCTTGTGCAGTAGAAGCAGATAAAAAAAGACACAAAGCCGCAACACATAAAGACATTCAATTTAATTTAAGAGCAAAATAGTGTCACCCAGGATATGTTTGCTATCTTCCAAAAGGCTTAGTGAGGGGAGTTGTGTGGTCCCGCCCTGAGGTCATTCCAGAGATCCATCCTCTTAATGCTCATTAGATGGGACTAAGAACAAAGGTCACTAGCTACAGGATGCAGCTTTCTCCCTTGAAAGAGACGGCAACAAACAGCACTTTGACAAGTCTCCCTCCACACATACCTGGCTGCAGCCTTCAGCTCTGGGTGTGCAGGGAAATGGCAGGAAGAGTCTGATTAGACGGAGTCTGATTTGAGGGAAAGAAAGAGAGATTCTGATTGGGGGAATGGGAGCAGATCCTGATTTGTGGGGTGCAACAGATAGTCTGACTTGGGGGGGATAAAGTGCATAGTCTGATTTTAGGGAGTGGAGGGATAACGCTGATTTGGAAGTATGGGACAGAGTCTTTTTGGGGGGTATTGAGGGTAGGGACTGATTTAGTGGAATGGGAGCCAGAGTCTTTCTTTGGGGCAGGAGTGCAGAGCAGAGTCTGATTTGGGTGGAGGTGCGCAGGGCAGAATCTGATTTTGGGGAATGGAAGCAGAGTCGAATTTGGAGGAATGGAGGGAAGAGACTGATTTTGGGGAGGGGAAAGTCCGATTTTGGTGAACGGAGGACAGAACCTGTTTTGTGAGGGTGGGATGAGAGCCTGTTTTGGGGAAAAGAAAGACTGAATCTGTTGTAATGCCTGTGGGAATCGTTCACTGGAGACAGTGTTGCTTCATGATGGGCGTTAAGCTAGCCAAGGGCCAGGTGTGCCACGCTGCAGAATTGCGGGTGTCACCTGAACACCGCTTGGTACTAACACTGCGTTTCATACTTTCCCCTGTTGGCGTTGATACAATGAGAACCACTCACTTGTGTAAAAAAGATAACACTTATTTAAGAGCATTTGGTAGGCCTCGAATGGTGGAATTTCTAGGCCTCACTTTGTTGGAATCTAAAGATTGCCCCGAGCGGGCATCGGATCCAACTCTAGCGCCGCGGACAACCTTGAGAAGTTAGGAGCTAAATGATTGGTTAGGGAGGGGAAAGGGTAATTTCCATTCATGCGTGGAGAGGGACGGGCGGATCAGCAGTGACACCTGACTCCCGGGTAGTTAGGCAAACATCAACCATATTGACTCTGGGAGTACTCCCCGGCTGAGGGTACAAGGTAACAACCTGGTAGGTCAACAGTTTGAGGGAACAGGTTAAGGAGACCTCTCAATGAGAAACAAAATATTTAATGCCAGAGCCGTGCCCACATTAGACCAGGAGGATAGCACAGGGGCAACACGTTTGTCTTGGAAGCAAAACCACTGTGCTTAAAAACTAGTCTCTGGTATTAAGTGCGTTATAAAAGAACAATTATAATTGTATGGAGCTGGTGAAAGACTTGCCTATGCTCCTGCAGAGGGCTTTACATGCTTGTAGAATGAGTGAGAACACCTGCAGGGTGCTTTTCCATGGCCTTAATATCTCTAGAGTGCAGGGACGTCATTTGACCAAAATGCCAGGAGTAGCGGAAGTGACATCCCACGACCCTTGACCCCCTGATGACATCAACAGAAGTGATGTCATTTGACCCCACCCCAAAGTGATATTGCGGGAAGCAATGGAGCAAGACCTTTCACCCTTTGACAAAACAGGAATTGACATCACATAGCATTGTACACTACTAAAAAAATGGTTACGATATCACTATAATGTGATGTACATTTCATACAAGAATGGATCGCCATATGCATCGTTAAGATCAGTGTGTATAGAACCATATTACCAAATTACTGTCAATGCAAGCAGACGTCCATGACCAAATGATAATGATGTGTTATTATATAGCACTTACGCATAAGCGCTTTATATAGAAAAAATATACACCCAGTATCACCCAACCTGTGTTGGTACTCATTTATCGACCTCAGAAGGATGAAAGGCTGAGTTGAGGCGTTTAAGAACAGACTAAATCAGTGACTCACCCCCTGAAGTGTGCCTGAAATAAACCTTTAAAGAGTCTATCAATTATTGTATAGAATTCCAGAAAGACACATTATTTGGTATTCCTAATCTTTCTTATTTAGGGTCAGTGCTGAAAGTGTTAGACTTGTGGCACTCCTGTTCTTATTTTTCTTCTTTTTTATAAGGGGCCTGAACAAGAAAGCCAGCCACTCCAGAACTAAAGAACCACATGGTGCTGGCCACAGCCCAGGAGTTTGCATTACAAAAAAATGGTGACCCCTAAATGACGTCATTGCTAGAGTGTGTCCCACAGTCGGGCCGTCCTGTAGACAGGTGCCTGCCCCCTAGAGAATGCTCTGGCATCCAGTGAAGTGATCTCAGCCCGTTTAGACTCTTCTGTCTTCGAGACTGGAGTGCTTTATACATAGTCCGTTGTTTGGCACGCCGCGTTCTGCTCACAGGAAATGTCCGGCACTGCTATTGGGCGCTCCATAATTCTTCAGAGCGACCGATGGGCCTATATTATATGCTTTCGAGTGTTTAAAGATCATGGGGCACATATCTCGTTTTTAGGGTAGGTACCGGGTACGCAATACTCTGACAGTACCGGGTGCTCCTGTTGAGTTCAGGATCCTCTGATGGTTAATGCTTATCTTTATAGATGTCTTTGCACTTTGTTCGTGCACCTTTGGTCGAAATCCACCAATTACATACACGTGTATATGTGTATGTGGGGTAGGGAAATGGGGCACGAGGTGTGAAGGGGTTAGGGGTGGAATACAGGGGGCGCATAGGGGGACCCCCATAAAAAAAGGTTGATTTAATTTCGACAAAAAGTCCATGAACAATGTGCCCACTTTCAAAAGGGAGGCCATAAAAACACGCAGAACCATAGCCATCTGTGACACCCCTAATGTGCTGTAGCCACCACCTGCCCTCCCAGCTCCAACAACCCCTGTTAGCTCCGGCCCCATACCACAATTCCCCCTCAGATCCCACCATGCTTCCTCTTCACCCCATTCCCCCTCCCCGCCACTCCCCTTCACTTTCCTCTCCCCCTGTTCCCTGCCTGCCCCTGCCGCTGTAGAAAGCGAGAAGGGACTAAAAGTAGGCCCTGTCTGCTTTATTTCTCCTTGTTTCCATGGCAGCCATTTACTTTTGTAGTTTTTTAAACTGCGCCATTTCACAACTTTAGAAAAATCTATTGGCACCCATGCACAACCAGCCTGGTCACTAATAGCTATATCCCCCTCGCTGAGGGGGCATTATCACTTGCGAATAATGCCTGGTCCCGCCTTGAGGCCCTCGCCTCACTTGGTCCTTTATTTTGGACCTCGGGACATTACCAAGTTGTATTGCACCCTATCACCACCCTCCCTCCCCCACCCCCCACCACGAGGGGCATATTGCTTACGTTTTCTGCAGCCCTATAGAGTGGTGTATAGTCCTATAGAAGTAGAATGTGACAGACCCAGATCGTGGTTTATACTCATACAGGGTGTTCTATATGCCACCGTGTGCGCTACACACTTCTAGAACATTGTATTTTGCATTTATAGAGCTACACACTTTAAAACGTTGTGTTATTTCCAAATGGCATTAAACCACTTTGATCATTAAGTTTGCCTACATAGAAAACAAGCAAGGAAATGTTTAGGTCCACATAGCAGAGCTTTTCTTTACAGTACTCCCATCGAGTGGTGCACGGCATCCATGCACTGGTGAATACTCTCACTGTGCACAACATCCATGCACTGATGAATACTCTCACTGTGCACAGCATCCATACACTGATGGATACTCTCACTGTGCACAGCATCCATGCACTGATGAATATTCTCACTGCGCACAGCACTTATGCACTGATGAATACTCTCACTGTGCACACCATCCATGCACTGATGAATACTCTCACTGTGCACAGCATCCATACACTGATGAATACACTCACTGTGCACACCATCCATACACTGATGAATACTCTCACTGTGCACAGCAACCATGCACCGATGAATACTCTCACTGCGCACAGCACTCATGCACTGATGAATACTCTCACTGTGCACACCATCCATGCACTGATGAATACTCTCACTGTGCACAGCATCCATACACTGATGAATACACTCACTTGGTACACCATCCATACACTGATGAATATTCTCACTGCGCACAGCACTCATGCACTGATGAATACTCTCACTGTGCACACCATCCATGCACTGATGAATACTCTCACTGTGCACAGCATCCATACACTGATGAATACACTCACTGTGCACACCATCCATACACTGATGAATACTCTCACTGTGCACAGCAACCATGCACCGATGAATACTCTCACTGCGCACAGCACTCATGCACTGATGACTATTCTCACTGTGCACACCATCCATGCACCGATGAATACTCTCACTGTGCACAGCATCCATGCACTGATGAATACTCTCACTGTGCACAGCAGCCACGCACTGATGAATACTCTCACTGCGCACAGCACTCATGCACTGATGAATACTCTCACTGTGCACAACATCCATACATTGATGTGTACTCTCACTGTGCACAGCACCGATGCACTGATGAATATTTTCACTGTTCACAGCACCCATGCACTGATCAATACTCCCACCGTGGCAAATCGATCTGAAAACACTTTCATGTAAATCTTATGGTGATGAAATTGGACTTCCATCACTGACCACTGTTGAATTTTTCAAATGCCGGGGGCGGAGGCAGCATACATTATTTTCCAAGAAATGGCCCGAGCAAGTGCAGGGAACACGCCCAAACTATTTAGATGAATTCGGGTGATCTTCCCCAGAATTATGTTTACCCATGGATTGAAATGGTGTACTTTACATGCACCCTTGGTGCTCAGATTTCAGAAAATGCAGGTAAAAAGTCACACAATTTACAATGGGTTGCAGTGGAACACATGAACATCTTCGTAGATGCAAAGAACAAAGGGATACGGGATCATTTGGAACACACTTTACTGCCAGCTGTAGCCAAAGAAAAAGCACACAGTCTGTCACAGCAATATATGCTGTAATCATCATGTAAACACACATGTTCATGTTACTGGTAACCAAAACTAGAAGTAAGCATTGCCATGTGAAACACTTCTTCATAAGGTCTGCTTTAGTGGGTCTGAGCTCCAGTCACAGTCACTTATGGGAATTTGTCTTGCATAGTTCAGGCTTGACAGCCTGTATGTGTGTGTGTGTGTTATGGTATGTTCAAAAGCAATAATACAGTGCCCATCTCCACCAAACCGGGCTTACAGAATTGAAGCTTATCCAAAAAGGTGGCACGCTGTGCCCCCTGCCAGGTTGACCCAGACCGTCGTCTGTGGAAGAAAAGTGGAGTAGAGGCGAGCGAGAATAAAAGGAGGGAGGAGGATACCACCCAACAGATAAATGGAAAGCTGTCAGTGGGGGTAGGCCAGGGGGAATGTGTGTGTACTCATTACTTTTGGACCCGACCGAGTGCTGACCAGAAGAGAGGGGCTAAAGCCCACTCGTAAAGCCAGGCACTTTCTGCGGGGGCCGAATCTAGAATATTGCCAGTGGGACTAGAATAAAACAGCCCATGGTGGTGCGATAGACGTGAGATATGCTCAAGTGTGCCCTTGAAGAATGACGGGGTTTTTCTATCAGATAAAGGTTATAAGCAAAACACGGGTCTTTCGAGGGCTGTAATAAGTAGATCATAGATTAGGATTGCAGAAGTTAGGGGGACGAATTTTGAAGTGGATGGAGGAGAATGGAACATTGGGGCTGGTCTGAGAGAGAGGAACAGGAATTACTAAAAACGAGCCTGTGATTGGCTCGAGATGTACTCAGGTGGAACCTTAAGGCATAGGTGTGTGTGTGTGGGCACGCGCATTCTCGTGTCTGCTCACTGTGGCATCAGCATAATGCATCTGGACATCGGGCCAATATGATGCCTGAGAACTGCACCATCGGCATGGCGCGTAGGGGCATCGGGAGCAGTATGATCCGGGGGGTTCAGGACCAACATGTCACTTGAAGGTGCGGGGGCCGGCATGGCGCTCCTCGGTATGGGGACCACCACAGGGCATTGGTATCTTAGAAACCTTAAAGGAAGTAACCTCAGAGGAACACACCCTTGCGCATAGCCCACAAATCCACCGACACTACACAAATGCACACCAACACAATACAATAACACTGAACAGTCATGCGCGACTCTGGACCCTCTTATGGATACAACTGACCAGTGCGCATGACTACAAACTTACTCTAACCTCACATGACCTACACACCAAACCCAAACCCTAGCACACATCCGAGGCACTGACTCCTACCCACATGGTTACAACAAGCGGGGCCTTTCGAATCGAACCAACTCCCACACGCAAGACAACGCACACAGACGCCACTTCCTCCTGGTGCTGAACCTATCCCATCATCCTATTCTCACTAACAAACCCGCCCTCTTCTCTTGCAGAACTAGTAATGTAACTCTTAAAAATGGCCCAATTTGGTTAAAAAAAAAACAGGCCTCCTTTCACCAAAATATTGACCACTACTAGCATGTTGGGCCTGCACTTAGGGCCCATCCCGATTGGCGAGTCTGAGCCGACCCAGAAGAAAAGAAGCCCATTGATCTTTGGGGAAGGCTTCCCCTTTTCTAGAATCTAAAAGGAAAAGGGGTGATGCTGTTGCATCTGTTTCCAGAGAGGGGCTTTCAAGCACACAAAAACGAGGTGCACATGATGGAGAGCCCTACCTGCAGCCTGACTGGCTGGGGCAAAGCAGGCCCCCTCTGCCAAAGGGATGTGCCAGCCAACACATTGGACCAGATGCACTCACTGTCACAGTCTTATGGCACCCACTGTGGCAACATTGCAAGTGTGTACTGTAAGGTACCGCTAGCTCTTTGATCTAAGGCACCCTCTGTAAGTTACCTGCAGAGCAAGCGTTGGAGCCCTATTTGTTTCCAACCGTGCCTGGCTGAAGACCAAACTAGCTACGAGTTAGGAGACTAACAGAAGCAATCCTGGAAATTGAAAATATTTACTGGGGGAACCCTCTCCTCCTTGCGGTGGTGATGGGGCTGTGTGGAGGAGGGAGGACCGAGGGGCGTGGCCCCAGGCCACATCACCCAACACAGTATCTCTTCATAGAATCCAAGCCTGTCCATTTCCATACAAGCAAAGAGCATGATGGGAACATAAGAATGCCCACAATTTTACAATTTTACATTTGAAACATGTCTGATAGTAATTCAGCAAGAAATCCTTTTGAGCAAGTAATGGAAGTTGTACTCTGCTCTTTTCATTAGTGCCAAAACTCACCCTCACAAAAAAAGAGGATCAAATTGCAGGACATATATACCAATTTGGAGAGCTGCTGAACAGTATGTGAAGCTTTGGCTGTTTCTTAGGGTGATCAGGTGTCCCTGTTTTGCCTGAACTGTCCCGGAATTGGGCCCTCTATCCCCAGAGTTTTTTTTTTGATTTACAGTCCTGGTTTTGGTAAAAGTGAGGTTGATAGTCCTGTTTTTTTTTATAAATCACAAGCAGTTATTAACTAAGTAAACATTCTTAGAGTTTCAGAATTGTGTCTTCTGAGGATGGGCTCAAACCCCCAACTTTTCAGGTACCATTCTTATACTTTAACTGCTTGCGTCACAGGGACAGGCTGTGAAGCAAGTACATCGCAATGCATGTTATGTCAAACAGAGCAGCAGCTCATTAGTTACTTACATGCTTTTTTATATGAAGGTGTGCTATAGTTGAGATGCTCAACTTTTCATACTAAATACCAATAACAATTAAGTTAATTGTATACATATAACATTGAAATACATCATTCAATCAGAATTACTTAAAATATATGATGCCTGTTATGTATGTGTTTTCTTATCAACTGTCAAAAGCTCTCAATTTTTCTGCAGAAACTATGTGATGGGGTGGGGGAGGAGAGAGGGGTGAGCGGATTAGTCCTTCTTTCATGCTGTTGGGCGTCTGCGTTTTTTTGTCTTGACAATTTGGTCACCTTACTTCTTCTGCATTCAGTCTCCCGCTTCTGGACATATCTGGTAGTTAGTCTCTGGACCTTGGGATGGAGCTGTGCTCTGGCAAGACAACCTTTGCTGGATCTGCGTTCCTGCTTGTTCCCGCCCATTTCCTACCGTGACTAAAAGTTGCACTTACCTTTGGGATTTGGGATTTCAGGTTTTCGAGGCCTAAATAATTAATAGTAAGCAATCTGTTATTAAAAGAAAAATAAATGCAGTTAAATGAGTTCTATACAGGGAACTCGTGCTCATTTTCGCTCATCTGTGCAATTTAGAAGTGTGAGATTAATCAGAGCATACAAATCAATTGAGTGATTACGTTCAATGAGGCTGTTTCCACGTGCCGTGCAACGAGAGGGTGCGGCTTTGCTACCACCGGAGCTGCGCTGCACCACCATACATCCTCTCATTGGCTCTAAGTCTGGGTTCCCCCATCACAAGCACTCCATCAGGAGCCATGGGCATTAGGTGCCGCAAGACCCTTCACAGAAAGTTCCAGGACTGGTGCTGATGTCTCTGTTATCCCTGTTTCTGGCCATGCTCAGTCTTTGGGGAGGCCTGGAGAAGTGGTATTGGGGACTTCTCTTGCACACGCCAGTTTGTGCCCTGATTAGTCATGTTCTCGGGTGTGTCGAGTCCTGTGCTAGCCCATGTGTGTAGTGTAAGTTCTTGAGCACTCCCTGGTACCCTCAGGTGTCTTGGATCCTGCATTTTCTGTGAAATTCCCAGGTGTCTGTGTGTGTGTGTTTGTAGACCTTCCGACTTTTCCCCAAGTGTGTTGGCTTCTGGCTTTCCCTGATGTTCCCAGGAGTGTTGCTTCCTGATATTCTAAGGGGTGCTGCTGGTTCCAGTACCGCCCCCATATATCTCCAGATGTGTCCGGTCTTGTGCGCTTGCTGATATTTCCAGGTGAGTGGGTTCCTGTGGTCTCTTTGCTGTTCCCAGTTCTGTTGGTTTGTGTGGTTTTTCTGATATTCCTGGTGTGTTGGGTCCTGTACTTTTCCTGTTCTTCCCAGGTGTATTTCTGATTATCCGCCGCTGTGTTTCTCAATGTGCTCTCACTCACATTCCCAGGTGGGTTGGTTCCTGTATTTCCTTTGAAATATCTTGGTAAGTTTGCATCCTTGTACTATTCTCAGGAGTGTTGGTTCCCGTGCTTTCCTAATATTACTAGCTGTGTTGGTTCCTTTGCTTTTCCGGATATTCCTAGATATGTTCCTCCCATTTCCCCCGGATATTTCCGAACATGTTCCGGACAGCGCGGTGTGCATTGGTTCAATGTACATCTCACATTCCAAGGTGTGTTGGTTCCTGTGCTTTCCTTATTTTGCCTGCTTTGTTGCTTCATTTGCTTTTCGGGATATTCCTAGATGTGTTCCTCCCACTGCTCCTTGATATTGCCTGACTTGTTCCGGACAGCACGGGGTGCATGGGTTCACTGTACGTCTTCTTATACTCCAAGGAGTTTTGGTTCCAGTGCTCTACCTGATATTCCCAGATGTGTTGCGTTCTGGTCCTGTGCTTTTCTTAATAAACCCTGGTTCTTGCCCTGATATTTCCAGGTGTGTTGCCACAGGGGCTTTTTCCTGATTGAACCAGTTATGTTGGTTCTTGTGTTGTTTCTGATGATCCCAGGTGTGTTCTTGTTGTGGTCTCCCTTATATTCCTGTGTTTGTTGGTTCTCATGCTCTCACTGATCACCCGAGGTGGGCTGGTTTCTCTGCTCACCCGGATTAGCAAACATGTGCTGATTCGCGTGCTCATTAGAACACTCCCAGGTCTAGTGGTTCTTGATTTAGATTTAATATACCCACGTGTGTTTTTTCTCTGCTCTCCCTGATAGTGTAAGAGGGGTTAGGTTGTCTTCTTGCCGGAAAGTTATGAAGTGTGTTGGATCCTGATTTATATATAATATTGTCTGGCATATTGGTTCCCTTACTATCTATCATGTTCCCAGGTGGACCTTGATAGTTCCTGGTGTCCCAACACATCTGCTTTTTCCCAGCCTGAATACAGCCGGTGGGGTAGCTCCTGTGTTTTCCCTGATACTGTTCTCTATTGTACTCCCAGCTATGCTGGTTCCAGTGCGCTCTCTGATAGACCAGGTTGCACTTGTTCATGTGTTTGCCAGTGTGTTCCCATGTGTGCTCCCATGTGTGCTGGTTGTTGTTCTCTTTCTGATATTCCTAGATGTGTTGGTTCCTGGTCTTGCTCTGATAGTCCCAGATAGTCCCAGGTGAGTTTTCTCTTGTGTTCTCGTGATTTGTTTTAGATGTGTTGGTTCCCGTGCTTGCTCTGATAGTCCCAGGTGTGTTTTCTCTCGTGTTCTCGTGATTTGTTTTAGGTGTGTTGGTTCCCGTGCTTGCTTTGATAGTCCCAGGTGTGTTTTCTCTCGTGTTCTCGTGATTTGTTTCAGATGTGTTGGTTCCTGTGCTTGCTGTGATATTAACAGGCGTGTTTGCTCCTGCGCTTCCCAGTGAACCCAGATGCTGTAGTGCCTGTGCCCTCCCTGATGTTGCCATGTGTATTGTTCAGCTTTATCAAGCACAGTGTCCATACATGTGAGAAATGCATAGCGCGCTTGCAGTGCGTGCTGCGAACCTGTGATGTGTGCTAGAGGCATGCCTGTTGCATCTGAAATGTTCACTGTATGCTTGTGAGATGCATTGTGTAAGGCTGATATCCATATTTGTGATGTATAGTGTAGGGCTAGGCAATATATCGAGTTTTGAAGATATTTTGATATATTTTCAAAATCGATATAGGATGAGATTATTGTTAACATCGAGATATAAACATATATACATTATTACATATGCTACCATTTTTTATTTACATTTGGATATTTACACATCTGTTTGTATTCTCAAACAGGAAAAGGAGCCCTGCATTTGCACTTTATTTTGATCAATGTGTTATAAATAAAGGTGTTTGTGACATCTCACATGTAGTTGGTGGCTTACAACTGAGCATTTAACTCAGATAAACAATACTGAGATATATATCGTACATCGAGATTCAGTCCAAAATAATCAAGATATGACTTTTGGACCATATCGCCCAGCCCTGGTATATTGTGTATCTGTAATCCCAGGTGGTTGCTAGCTGAATGCCACAGGGGACGTTAAATGGTTCTTGGAGTGTACTGTCATGGCCTGCCCATGGCCCAGTGTGTCAGTCTATGGACTGCTCAACCAAGCAGGGCTCCCCTTGCCTCACATTTGGTTACATGGTTAAATGCCTGGCAGTGGCTTTGTAGCAAATGATAGGTTGTGCCAGATGAACTGTAATCAAACTCATTTCCTCCATGGTTGGAGTTACTTCTATGCCGATGAAACTCAGATTCTGCGTGGGATGGACGCAGCTGAGGGGCTCATCCCAAATTTCCTTCCGTGTCTGTCAGCCATTGATGGCTCCATGAGTGGAAATTGGCTGAAACTCAACTCAGATCAAACCATGGTGTTTACCGCATGGGGAGGTGAAGACCTTTGGCAAACTTCTTTATGACCCTCTCCTTGTCCTCCGGTAAAAGAAACTGGGGTTCAAAAGTGATCATACCCCGTCACTAACTCCACAGTATAATGCACTTACTGGGAGCTGGTTTAGAACCAAATGTGTTTGTAGTAATGTCTGTCATTTTTGCCCGTGTGAACGGTAGTAATCCTCTATATGACGGCATCCCTACCTAGCTCCTAGACAGCGCCATATCATATATTATACAGAAACTCTCCTCTTATCTATTGCGAGGCACATGAGTCATATATCTCCAGTCCTACGTCCCCTTCCTGGTTCCACAAAGGTCTGCAGTATTGTTTACAAGGCCTCCTGCGGTCAGGGCCGGTGATCACTATTTGAAAACGGTCTTACTACGTGCCAACTCCAACTCTTCATTTTGGACCCACTCTACCATCATCTGTCCCCAACATTTCTCTGGAAAAGGCAAAGTGGCATTTCCTTCTCAGCGTTGGGCTCAAACCTCTGGCACGCCCTCCCCGTCACGATTTGCCCGTATCAAACCATGTGGCCTTCACATCTTTTTAAAGAAAACAACCAGCTCCAAACCCACTTTTTTTCACCCACCAGACTTCCATAGCTCCAAAAAACCTATGGGTGTTTTTTAAATAACTTTTTTGGAAACCTACGGGTGTTTGAGTACTCTACGAAACTCTAAACATAGACATTTTCAATACCACTGTTTTAAATTAAAGAAGACATTTCTATTTTAAATAGAACAATCTCTTCCATTGATGCACTTCTCTTAACAGTATGCACAGAATACAGGTTGCGGAATACCACACGGTCAAAGGAACTTGGCAATAGTGAGGAAAATCGAGAGACCCAGATCGGAAGCAGGAATGAAGCGATCCCCAGCAGGGCTAAATAGTGCAGCCTCTCTGTTTGCCGAAGTACTCTTGAGGCCACTTCACCGATCTCTTGGTACCACTTTAGGGCCTGTGCGTCAAAAAAAGGTCCTCAATAAACTTTCACAAAAAAGGTGGCCACAAAAACAGATTTTTTAAAGTGCCACAATACTATTCCCATTGATTGAAATATTTTGGATGTCAAAGTTGGCAGTAGGTTTAGCGATGTGACACTTGCAACTCATCTTCGACATGGAGGAGATATGCATCCTGTGATGAGTCCGAACATTGCACGGTAGAAGAGAACGCCTCTATTGAAAGTGTCCTGGCACTTTTCCGCATGTGATGGACCACGTGGTGCATCCCTCCGAAGTGAGTTGCTCCAGTCAGGGTGACAGGCAGGCCACTCACTCCCGTGGAAGAAGAGGAAGCGTTCCTTGGATTTAGAAGGATGGGAAGCCCACTGACGCAGCAGCAGGCTGCCGCATCGGCGGTTTTGTGGCTCCTTGCCGCGTAGACCTTTAAGGAGGGTCTGGAGGGTAAGGCTGACCTTAGGTGTAGCAGTTCTGCGATTCGTTACTGAACCCTTTAGTAGTGTTTGAAGGGTGCCACTGGCTGGCCTTTCGATGTAGCCGTTCTGAAGCCCATTAATGAATTCACCTTTCAATAGGGCCTGGATGGAGTAGATCAGGTGGCAAATCAGTCGAGGATGAGGCCCTTCTGGTTTTCTGTCCAACTTAAATCTAAAAGCCTTACTACTTTTTGCACACAGGCAAGGGAGCGTCCAATGCCCTGGGCAGGGCTCT
Source organism: Ambystoma mexicanum (assembly GCF_040938575.1). Lineage (NCBI taxonomy): Eukaryota > Metazoa > Chordata > Amphibia > Caudata > Ambystomatidae > Ambystoma > Ambystoma mexicanum. The sequence continues at coordinate 753,620,372 of NC_090921.1, read as the reverse complement.
GCAACCTATGGATCTCCAAATGTTCTGTGGACTACAACGTTCATGATGCCTCACCATTGACTATTCCAACCAGTGCTAATGGGTGCTGTAGTCCAAAACAACTGGAGGCAAATGTTGCAGACCCAGCCCTAGGGAAAAGGGAACTTTGGCAGAGCCCTCCTTCAGGTACGGCCTTCTTGCAGTTCTCCACATGGCCGGAGGGCTGCCTGGTACTCAAACTCTCTGGGTGCCTTTCCTGAACAGGATAAATGCGCATGCATCAATCACAGGGGGTGCATTACCTTCACGAATCTCACGTGCCCTGGACTCTAGCGGGACATGTGTGCTCTGTGTCTTGTGGGACGGGTGCCTTGGCAGATGCAGTCTGACAGGTCCCACCTCTCTGGGGGCGTCCATTAGCTGCCATGTCTCCCCAGCAACAGCTATGATGAGCATGGCATCCTCCCAGGTGAGCTGCTCCAAAAGGCTGCAGTGCGCCCAGCCCCCACATCCGCTCCTAAACTCGCAATGGGCAGTCGTACCTCGCTTTCCTGAGGCCAGGGGGCGCCATTGAGTGCTCCAAATGCGCGCGCCTCTCCTGAAGCAAACGCAGAGATGAGTCAAGTGTTCGTCTGCACTCTTGTCCCTGTACCGAAGCGACACTACCAGAGACTGCACCACTGTGCCACCGTGAACCAGAACCAATGAGTCGGCCCCGATTGCAGTAGCCAACACGGGTCAGTAGCCAGACCACCCACAATCTGAGCATTCCACAGCAGGTGTCTGCAGCGTTTCGATCTCCAGATTGTTTTTAATACAACTCCCATTAGCCCCAGCCAACATAGTCCGTGGTGAAGGATCATGGGCGATGTAGTGCAACACATCTGGAGAGCCGCAGGTTGCAGACCCCTGTTCCACAGCCACTCAACTGTAGACTCTCTGAAGTACTCCCTACTTGGATGTGCGTTGTGTGCCTGTGACACGCAAGGCATGTCTGCTTTGTCTTGGGCACCTTTCATGTGCATTGTGTACCTATGAAGAGAAAACATATCTGCGATCCTCTGAGTGGATTGTATTTCTGTGACGTGCCAATGAATAAGGATTGTGTATGTGAGATTTGCATCTTGCACCTTTGAAATGGATTGTGTGTCTGTGTGTAGAATTGTGTACCTCTTATATGCACTGTGTATCTGTACGGTTCACTGTGCACCTTTGTCCGGCATTATGAGTCTCTGTGTTCCTGTGTTGTACATTGTGCACCTGTGATCTTCAGTTTGCACCTCTGGCCCCTCATTGCAGAAAATGTGCACCGGTTCATGTGCAGCCCTAGTGCAAAAAACGTATTATTGCAATGGAGTTTTCATCAGCTAAGAGCTTGCACTAGTGCTTACACTATTCGGAATTGGCACTACACCAAAACATGCTCCAGTGCAAAAATGCATTGAAAGAATACATTGTTTGCACCACTGCACTGTTTCCCCCAGTGCTAATTAATACCAAGCAAAATTGCACTTGCATCGGTGTGCATGTGCTACAATGTTGCCCCATGTGCACTATGCGTGACTGTGTTACTTTTCATTGTGCATCTGTGATGTTCAATGTTTGCCTATACCATCACGTGCATTGTGTGTCTGTGACGTTCAATGTTTGCCTGTAACATCACGTGCATTGTGTGTCTGTGATGTTCAATGTTTGCCTGTAACATCACGTGCATTGTGTGTCTGTGACGTTCAATGTTTGCTTAGAACATCACGTGCATTGTGTGTCTGTGACGTTCAATGTTTGCCTGTAACATCACGTGCATTGTGTGTCTGTGACGTTCAATGTTTGCCTGTAACATCACGTGCATTGTGTGTCTGTGACGTTCAATGTTTGCCTATAACATTACGTGCATTGTGTGTCTGTGACGTTCAATGTTTGCTTAGAACATCACGTGCATTGTGTGACTGTGATGTGAATGGCGTACTTGTGACTAGCTCTGCAAATGTGTGCCACGCATTGTTTATCCGTATCTTCATTTTGTGCACCTCTGGAGTTGATGGTACTGTCCTGACGTGCGTTGTTTTCCAGTAACATATGGTAAATGTTTTTTTTATTGTTTAGTTGGGACGTTGCGTTTGTTTACATTGATGTGCACTACGTATTTTTGACGTACATTGACTGTGGCGTGCGATGCGCTTTTGAAATTGTATTGTTCACCTGTGTGCCCAGGCCCTAGGGCCAGCACTGCACACTTTGTGCATTATTGCAACCTTTTGACGTGCTCTGCTTCCCTGTGACGTTCATTGCTTACTGTACTTTAAACATGCAGTGCTAAAGCCCGCCATATCGGGCTTCTGTTGTGCTACGCACGCCTCTCACACGCTTTCTTTCCTTGCAGGATGCGCGTTCCTGACGTACTGCGCCCGAGAATCTGCCCTTAAAGCCCAGAGCGCACTGCACGAACAGAAGACGCTGCCGGGGGTAGGTGTGCAAAGCCTGTCTGCTGCCCAAAGTGTGTGCATGCGTGTGTGGAGAGACGTGCCCATTTTGTTTGTACCCGTGTACAGGGCAGTGTCTAGCCAACTTGGTGCCCAGGGTGAAACATCAGAATGTATTTCGCAAGGGGCAATACTAAACTAACTATATGAATTATTTTCTGATAGAAGTTTATCATTCCAACTATGGACAGTCTGGTACACTCTTAGCCTACTCTTTCAAAATAACTCTCTGAGAGTGGGAAAGGGGACACATAGCACCAATGAGGATTCTTGTCCGCTTTGCATTAAATAACAGCATTTGAGGACTATGACAGTGATCAGAGATCACTACATTTGATAAACAAGTCTGTGATAAAAAGAGTTGTATGTGTGAATCTCTAAATGCATAACTGATGAATGGCTTGGTGCTCACATCACGGTTCACAATACTCACCCTAACATTAAAATGTTTGTATCCATGAACCATACATGCTCATTTGGACAGCTTACGTTTTTGGATGAGCATATAAAATGGTTGCAGCATCAGCCACTCAAATGGGGTACAAGGGCTCTTTTGCTTCTTTGTTTCTGAAGAATTCTATAGGAGGAAGGGCTGGGTCTCACTGTGGGCATGCCCAACCCCAATACAGAAACATCTTTAGGGAATTATATCTACAGACAGGGCAGGATACCGCACAAGAGAGACCCAATAGACAATGCACAGAAAGGCTACACAGAAAGGATTGTACCTCTTTCAAACATTATCCTAACCAGTAATAAACGGATGAAGCGTTTTAAACAAAACTGGCTTCTGGTGCGTGGTAAAGGGCCCACAGTTCCTCAGCCACTACCTCCTCGCCATTGCGCAGGCCTCAGAGGCTATTTTGGCAATAAAGAGCAAGCCCATGCTTTATCTAACAAAGCGGGCATTAGCATCTCTTATTAGTGCTGGCTTGCAGCTAGTGAACATCATGGTGTGGCAGTGTAGAAAGAGCGTTTGGCCTAGTGGATTTACAATTTGATGCAACTTCTTTGATTCCTCCAATGTGTTTTTAAGTGTGGGCACAGTATGGCATGCTCGTCAGAGTCACATACACAAAACAGTCCAGTGTGCTCTTGTATGGACATTGATCAGATCAAAAAGAAACAGGTATATGCGTTGTTACATAAGGGAGCACCACATAGATACCATGAACCAACAGAGTGGTGACTTATGCAGCACACAAATCATTGCTGCACACATCACTGCATTAATTTGCCATGGACTACTGTCTGCATGGTGACACAATGAACTCCACTTTCCTAATCAAGGTGCCAAATGACATTGAGTTGCCATCTGGTGTGCACGCCAGGCAGTGGCTGGCTTGTTTAGACAATTAAAAGACCTTTGATGCTGAGCAGATGCATTTAGTCCATGTCCCAAAGCAGCCACTAGAATACGTAAGCAAGAAAACTAGAGTTAACCTTCCCAGGGATGCACCATATGTAACTAAAAAGTAATATACACAAAAAAAAGGTTTTGGTGTGTCAAATAAAGAGACATGAAAATAAAGAAAATAGCTTAAAACTTTTCTGTGTGGCACATTAATTCTCTTTTGCATAGGTTTGATCAGCTAACTGATACTTGTGCTGGCCTAGTTAATAAAAATGACCCATGTTCCGTTCTTAACACTGAAATGTTAAGCACATACTGTATAAAACAATGGCTTGTTAACTGAGCCATCACTTATAAATTGCCCCACGTGAAAGGGGCACAGGTTTTGTGACTCCAGAGCATCTCACACGCTGCCTTCGGAATATGCATTCCTTTGTTTGCATATTGCAAATGCATCGCAGTCATCTACAAGTCAACAGAGATCAGCCAGCCGCATGTCGCAGAGGAGCATCCACCGGCACAGCAGGCTGCATAATCTGTTGTCCGACAGTTTTCTGTGTGGGCCCCTTACTGCGCCCATCTCCTGATCTATTTAGTTCTGCTCCCCAGGCCGTCGGCCACTCCGCCCGAGCCCCAAGAAATGAGGCTGCCCGTGAATAGGCCTACCAAGCGGCGAGATGGTTAGCTCCACATACCTCCAAACCTTTGAGTCGCCAGAGCGGGTGAATGCAAAGGATTTTGTTCTTGATGGGTGGGAGCTCATTGAATTCTATGGACAGGTAAAGGTATTGGTGGGTGAGTGAACGGACTCGATGGAAGGTGACACCCAGTGGTTGAAGTGTAAAACCAAAAGTAGTGGAACTATGTTCCTGTTGCCACGCCAGCTTTTTGGCCTATTCACTCCACCCCCAAATCAAACCCCATACCGGTCCTTCCTTTCCTCTACTCCACTCATCAATGCAGCGTTTTTACAACAGTTAAGAGTGAAGAAAACACAGTGCAAGAAAATCCACTAGTGTGTTATTAATCCCCCACAACATGCCAATTAATGCAGACTTCCCTTCCAACCACCCACCATTACATTACATTTCATGTCTATAGCCACACACACCCCTCCAATTACCTGAAAACACTGCTGCACCTATAGCAATTCCTATGCAGATATGGGCTTTTTGGCTGCTTGGGAATGCACTTTACGTCCCAAGCAGTCTATTGAAATAAACAATAACAATCCAGGCATGCAAGATAGAGTTACACCGTCTTGTTATTGAAAGGGCTCAGGTTCGAATCCCCCAGTAGGGGACACGTTTAAAAAAAAGAAATTGCCGTGGTTCGGCTTACATACATTTAGGGAACGATCGTGGATGGCTCCTAGAAGTAAGGGAACGTCATACCCTTTGGTTCCAGCCCACTTTAACCTCTGGTCACACGTGTCAAAATTGGTTGAGTTGGGAGCTGACATTCTGTTGCTAAGGAAACAGGATGGTCACTGACAGGGAAGCGCCTCAAGAAGTCGTGAAAGGCTACAGCTCACATAACAGGAAGTTCTCAGATGTAGCAGCACTCTGTGCGTCGACCTGCACTAAGAGTATCTTATTGTATTTACAGACTAGCTATGCTAAGCACGCAATGGCTCTGCCTGGTTGACTGACTGCCCCATTCTTACACTGTGCGGCCTCCGAAGCCGAGCTCGTGCTGAAAATAGTGATACAACCCGTGAAATGATTACAGGCCATTAGTGTGTCTTCCTGCTATAAAGTGATACAAATGTTCGGCGTTTCCAGTTAGTGTGTGTACCTGCAAAGATAGTCTGTGTGTCTGCGTATACTAAAGACCCAGCATGCATTATGCCTGTGTGCTCCCTGAGGCCCCAAGCACAGTGTGCCTATCTGTAAGCCCTGCCCCGCTTGCACTCTTTCGCTCTACCGGTTTACTAAGAGGGACGGGGAGCTGCGGCGGCGGGTGTGGAATGGGCTTGTGCCGGTCTGCACACAGAGGACTGGACAGCACAGTCGCCTTCTGCCAGGCCAGATTCCCCTCAATGTTACTGGCGTTAAACTCACTGTTGGACCCAACTCATCTTATTGTCACCCCGAGTCACACCACCCTTTATCCGCTACCTCCTAATTTGTCTCACCAGCACCCCCTTATTTTTCTTCTAACCTCTCCCTCGGCGGTCATCTTGAGAAATTGCACCGGGAGGCCATTCAGGTGGAACGTGCATTGCAAACCACCAGTTTATCCTTAACATATAGGAGGTGATTTCCCTCCAATGCGTATCTTGCCCTGAGGGTACCTGTTTGCGTAAGTGCACATTTTAAAGACCATTTGTTCATCATTTGCAGCACAAAATGCAAAAGGGAGTTGCAAAATGGTGGCAGAAGAGCCTTTACAGCTCCCTTTTTCACTGCGCAAAATAAGTAAACGCTGCTTGCCAGGCATCGTTTACAATGGATTCCTGTAGCAATCACGCTCCAGCAGGGGGGTGTGCATGGCTGGAAGCTCGGGCTGCGGGCGGTTACCAGCCTGGGCGCCCCCCTGCTGGGGCGTGATTGCTATTCGCACCCCCGGATTTGCCCAGAGTGCAACTCGTTTCGTTTTATTTCTCGGGAGATTGGTGTCGCGCAAATAAGTGCAGCCATTGCCTGAGGGAAGAAAAGAAAGCAAGATGGCCGCCGTCATCGGAAAAGGGACAAAGTCCCTTTTCCCTTTCAATGACGACTGGGAGTGGGAGGAACGCTGGGACCGGAGCACAAAGCTCCAGCCCTGCAGTTAAGTGGGGAAGGGGTGGGTTTGTTTTGGGAGGGTTTGGAGAGGTGAGGAGGCAACATGGAGAGGCCCCCTGTTGCCTCCCAACATTAAAAGAAAAAAAGATGCCGCCACCCGGGGAAATGCTTTGGGTAGCTGGAAATAGCAGTCAGCGACTATATTCTCTCATGATGTTCCAGCCACCTGATTGGCTGAGCGCCCTACCCAGGGTGCGAATATGGAATCTGCTTGCTTTTTGCTGGAAAAAAATGCAGTCGGATTCCAAAGGAATCCATTGGTTTTATGCAAGCATGAAAATGTATTGATGTCATAAAGCCTAGTGGTTTTGGAATGGAGAGGAAAACGGAGGCAAAGCACAACTCCCCTTCTGTTCACTCACCCTCTGCCTTCAAAAACCAAATAAATGCCCCAGAGAGTGAATACAGGTGTTAAGACAGTTGCAACACCTTTACTCCTGTCGTTAGTACATTTATTTACTCTCGGGGATTTGGAGAATGGCCACCCCATGTTTTTGTTAGCAACACCCTGCCAACACAAAGCACATAGACAATGCACTTTACAGCATTTGTGCTAAGTGTGACAACCACCTGCCACTACCAAACACATTGCACCAATTGTGCAGCATGTATAGTCTATTAGTCTGCCAAATACCTGCCAACACCAAGCACAGAGCACCAGTGCTCACGGTTTGCCAGTGACTTTGACAACACCAAGCACATGATGCAAACACAGTGTCTACAATTTGTCTATTAGTCTAATTTCTCAAACACATGGTGGTACAAGTTCACCACTGTGTGTAATATTATAGTGGTTGCTTGCACCAAGTTTTAAATTCTCTGTAAATCGCTCCAAGTCTCTGTGGAGCACCGTCCCTGCGATCCCCACAAAAGCACTCATACCTCTCTTATACCAAATCATAACAAAGTAGGAACAGGAAGGAGGGAGAGAACGATGGAGCAGAAGAGCAAAGGAAGGAATGTATAGGGGAGGAGAGTGTAGGGGACTGACTGGGGGTTAGACAGTGTTTGCATGCGCGTGTGCATAGACGTGCCCATTTTTTGTGTAGCTGTGTATAGGCCTACCAATACACGGTGGCCTATAAACGGGTACACGGGTCTTCTGGGAGCTGCCTCATTGGCTATCTGGTGGTTTTCCTTAGGGTTATGTGAGGAATCTGTGTGTGCGTTTGTAATGCCTTCGACTTTGACCAAATAATCAAAGCCCATAATGACGAAGCAGGGGTTGCGGGGGTGTCGCCCGCTCCCCTTGTTCAGCATTATGGGCTCAGGGGTTGCAGGGGTGTCCCCTGCTTCCATAACATTGGAAGCAGGGGACAGTAAAGAAACAAAATGAACAAAAAAGAAAAAAGCACCTTGCAGCGTCAGCTCCGACCACGTTAGTGGGAGGGAACTAGCGCGCCGGGGTACAGAGGAGTTGGTGGCACCCTTCTTTGCATGCCACCAAAAAAGGTACGTGGGGAATTAGGGGTAGAGGTATGGCAGATAGTGATCTACGTGATCACTGGGCAATGGGATTTTGCGATTCTCTTTTTTTAAATTCACAATTTCCTGATGCGCATTAATCGCGTCTATCCCTTAAGTTACCCCGAGTCATGCGTGAGTATGCCATCTAATCATGATTTCATGGTCTGCATTTTGAAACCTGTAGTTCCGTTTTACCATTTGAAATTCAGGTCTACAAATCCTTGGATTCAAAATAAAAATAGGGCCTGATGACCTATGTACGGGGAATCATGAGAGCACGGATCTAAAATAAAATCTAATAACAGGGCCAGACGACCTACTCATGCACGGGGAATCATGAGAGCACTGATCTAAAATAAGATCTAATAAAAGGGCGGAATGACCTACTAATGCATGGGGATTATTGAGAGCATTGTATCTCAAATGAAATCTTAAAATAGGATCCCATGACCTAATCATGCATGGGGAATCATGAGAGCACTGATCTAAAATAAAATCTAATAACAGGGCGGAATGACCTACTCATGCATTGGGATTATTGAGAGCATTGTATCTCAAATGAAATCTTAAAATAGGATCCCATGACCTAATCATGCATGGGGAATCATGAGAGCACTGATCTAAAATAAAATCTAATAACAGGGCGGAATGACCTACTCATGCATTGGGATTATTGAGAGCATTGTATCTCAAATGAAATCTTAAAATAGGATCCCATGACCTACTCATGCACAGGGAATCAAGAGAGCACTGATCTAAAATAAAATCAAATAAAAGGCCGGGTGAGGGGATTCTTGAGAGCGCTGAATCTCAAATTAAATCTAATAATGGGATCCTATGACCTACTCATGCATGCAGGCTCTTGAGAGCATTGTATCTTAAATGAAATCTAATAACAGGGTCGGATGATTTACACATGCATGGGGAATCTTGTGAGCATCGTCAGGGCCGGGCCTAGCCATAGGCCCGTCTGTGCCCGCCGACCAGGGTCCCATGGTCATGCGGGCCCTGCAGGCAGGCACCAGCTGCCAATTGTAAATCAAGTAATGCAGTTTGTCTTCAAGAGGGCCTGTGCTGTGTCCGGCACGGTGCTTTTTTCCCTGTTCCAGCGAGGCCGTGCTGCCCATCACCTCACAACCCCCTGTGACTCTCTAGAGAACCCGCGTCAGCAGCCCAGGCCTTGCAAATGGTGTCCGGCAGGTCTGACTGGGCCTCACACATGCAACTCTCACTCTCTTTGTTTTGCAGAGCATGTAAAGTGGAAGATACTCAGAATTCTGGGCTCGTTTAAGTAGCCACTGTTTTGGACAAGATGTTCTTAACGTTTTGGTTCAAAGAACTGACAAAGGTACATTTTTGTTCTAGAAAGAACACACCAAGCACCAGTTAGCCACCCAAACCAATGCCTTTGTACATGAGAATTCAATATGCTGTTACTATTTGACACACCAAGGAGCGTACATATGTTTCATTGAAAGTCACATTTTCCTATCATCTTATATGAAGCACCTATTTGTCAAACAATGAAAAACAACCAGGTTACCATTTCACACATTTTTGACTACACGTCTTGAAAGTACATTTAGAAAACCCGCAGGCAACTTGTAAGCCCTCTGTTGAATTTCATTCTGCTATTAGTAGTCTTCTATTCAAGATGGCCGAAACTAACGCCACAGTCAAACTCTTTTTGCTTAAAAAATGCCTATATATATTTATATATTTGTCTGAATGCTTTATAATTTGTGTACTTTTCAAGTCATCTGTATAAAACAGATCATTGTTAAAAGCCGAACATGGGGGACGTGGAGGGAACAGGAGGAAAGTGCATGTCAGTCATTGGAGATTTGCTAGGGATGTAGGAAGGGAGATTGCTGGCCTGGAGACAGGAGAGGCTGTTTTCCCTGGACCTGGCCCTGTGCTGACTTTCAAGGCACAACTTGAGGGTACACTGGGGATGTAGTGTCCGATTGCTTTTTCCAGAGCTTGATGCCATCCCTTTAGGTTTTTAGCATTATTAAAAAAAAGGTTTGTTTGCTCGTGTGTTAGGCCACTGGCATTTGAGCTCAGGTCGTCACATTCCCAGGGCAGACACCCACAAAACCACATGAAAATGTCATCAAAGCATGTCTTATGTTTGGGATTTTAAAAGGTATGCAACTTTTATACTTAGCTAGCAATGTTATAGGAAAATCTTCCCTGTTGGGTTATATTTCAGGTAGTGGTGATTAATATTTTGAACGGACAATGCTCATTTGTCATGTGAACTTTTTTCAATAAGAAGGGCCAATTAAATGCCACGTGCAGATGTCACTTTAGGACGTGTTCACTTCCTGTATGTACATTAATCAGTCCCTACACGTTTATTGGGTCTTGCTCTCTGCTTGATTTTGTCAGCCTACTCTCACTGCCTCAGAGCCGGGTCTGCTTCGACCTCACCATATGGCAATCCAAACCAGAGGCACTTTTCCCTGTGCGCCCCAGGCCCAATCCCTCCCCCCACATCCTTGAAACCTGGGGTCACAGCAGCAGGCATCCTGTAGGTATGCAGCGTAAAATAATAAAAGCAGTGCTTGGAGATTCATTTCCTGTGACAGTGTAAATTATCTTCACCTGTAAGTGCTGAATGAAAAGCATATTGACACTTTGGACAATGCGGCCAAATGTGTACAGCACAGAAATAAAAGCAGTTGGGAAACTGCTATAAACACAAGAGTTTACTTCAGTTAGGAGAACACAATCAACATGTTTTGCAATGCATTCCAAAGTCAGATGGTGTTTTCAAACCAAAGTTGCAAAAGGACCTGTTGCAAAGAATGTTCCTACCAACTACAGCTGGGTACGTGTGTGCGTAAGTGCCTGAGTGGCAGACTGGTGTCCTATCGCACATCTGGATTTTCCAGTTAAACAAAGTGTCTGCTCGTGGGCAAGTCATTTGCTCACCTTTCCTTGTCTGCCAAAATTGGAAGTCTCTAGAACTGCTTGTGTTCATGCTGTCAGCTGCCCCAAAAGAGCTCTACTTCTGATATGGCTTACTCCTGGCAACTTCTTTTTATGAAACTTTACATGAACACATGGCGTATTACAGACTCATTCTGGGATGTCATTGAACATGCACATCAGCGAACCCCCACATATCTTTTGCCGCCCAGCACCCCGCTGATCCTAGGGCCAGCCCTCAGCATTGCATCTCAAATTACATCTAAAAACAAGGCCCAGCAAACCTACTCATGTATGGTAAATCGTCAGAGTGCTGAATATCAAATGAAATCTAAAAATAGGACCGGATGATCTGCTCATGCTTGGGGAATCTTGAGAGCACAGAATCTCAAATGGCATCTAAAAATAGGGCTTGATGACCTACTCATGCATGGGGAATCTTGAGAGCGAGGACTCTCAAATGAAATCTAAAAATATGTCTGGATGATCTACTCATGCTTGGGGAATCTTGAGAGCACAGAATCTCAAATGGCATCTAAAAATAGGGCTTGATGACCTACTCATGCATGGGGAATCTTGAGAGCGAGGACTCTCAAATGAAATCTAAAAATATGTCTGGATGATCTACTCATGCTTGGGGAATCTTGATAGTGATGAATTAAGCAATAGAACCTGAAGAAGGGGGGCATTACTGGTCAGGTAATGCCCTGGGACGATAGTTACAAGACCGAGCAAAGCGAGGGCTTTAACGTAATCCGGGATGCCGTAGCTGACCGATAATGCCCCACCTCTGAGGCTTCTATTGCTATTAGTGCCCCGGCAGGTTGCAACTGTGTACTAATAGTGTTTTTACTTGTGTTGAGAAACATTGTCTCAACCAATTCTCGACTCAAGCAAAAAAAAATGCCCGCCATGAGTTGAAGAGAAGGGACTACATATAGTCCTGTTTCCTTTTCCTTGGTGGCCATTGAAAAGATAAAAAAAAAGACAACAAAGAAAATGGCCGCCAGGGATGGGGTGAAGGGACTACATGTAGTCCCTTCTCCCTTTCTAGTGCGGCCGCTAAGGAAAAGAAAAAAACTCCATGGGACCCAGTGCTCTGATCAGAGCGCAGCAGGTAAATCTTTGTCAGCCGGGTAAGGACCCGGCAAAGGCCAATCAGATCAGTTGTAACAATCTGATTGTCCCTCACTGGGTACTAAACTCAAATTATATTTAAGCCAATCTCTTTGAAGCTACATCCAGCATCATTTGAAGCTGTATAAGACTATTGTGTGACATCCTTTTATATTGTTCAACCGGTATATGCAAACAGACTTTTAGGGCGTATTGCAGTCCCTGCAAATTATGCCGGTCTAGCTGCTTAAACAAAGTCCAGCGGCAATCCGGCTTTCAAAATTGAAGAAGGGTAGGAGTGTCATTGGGAGGCGTCTTGCCACTTCTCTGCTGCGTGCGCTGCTTAGGGCATTGCCCACGTGGAGATGTCACAAGCAGTTACCGCCTGCATGCGGTAACAAGCCAAAAACATGCAGACTCTCTGCATGCATGCGGCTAATCCTCACGACATCTCTGAGGACTGCAGAGTGTGTACAGAATGCTCTGGCAATAGCCCAGCAGCCGATGCTTTACCGTTTGGACTATTTCCCATGGACTCCAGAACCTGGCCGAAGCTCGCAATACGCGCCGCATATGCTCACCTGTACGCAGGCAGCGGTAACTCCCGCCCTGCCTCGCACAGCCAAACAAAGAACAACCTCTGCCCTGCTCCCACTACCCCACCCTTCCTTCTTGCAAGTCCCAAAGTAGAAAGAAGCTAGTCAGATTGCCCCAGCAGCTGTAGAATACGACCTGGTGACGTTCCCCAAGCACTAGAATGAGGCTGTGGGAAGGGGAGGGAACACTTGGGATGCAGGGTGAGAATGAAAGACACTGGGAGCCAGATGGAGGAGAGTCAGAGAGAGGGACCTTTTAGTAGGAATAAGCTGAAAGACCTTGCAAAATGGCAACATTTGGCTATAGGAGGGAGCCTCTATTCAAGAAAGGGAGGTTTCCATGGACAACCAGGGATGCGGGGTGACTGTGTTCCTCGCCCTATGCCCGGATCCTCTGCAGCCAAGTCATAATCTCTCACTGCCTACAGATATAGTGTGCATTCAGCAGACCTTGCCCCTGGGAATGACAGGAGTAGGGGCTCGGGGGGCTAACATCACCGCCCCGATTTCCCCAAGGCCTGGCGTTTCTTAGAGCATTGATGCTTCGGGGCTGGGAGGAGGGCGCAGTAGCACAGCCCCTTCATCCTCTTTCTCGGCTGCTGTCAGCAGGCTGCCATCAATCCCCGGCTTCACGCTGCCCACTTGCAGTGCCCTGCCTGTTGCCACAGCGCCTGGGCCAGGGCTTTGGCAGGCATTTACATGGGAATCTGGGGTGCTTCCTAGAGAAGACTGGTTGATTTACCCCAGATTCCCTCTCAACACCTGCAAACGTGGGGGTTAGTTTCACTGGCCCACCAGCAAATGTTACCATCAGTGTCCTAGCCCTGTGTGTGGTGGCACACCCACCCCTTCATGGGGGCAGGACAACCAAGCAGTCATTTGCGATTCAGTGCTCTCAAGATTCCCACGCATGCGCAGGTCATGGGATCCTATTATACGATTTCATTTGAGATTCAGTGCTCTCATGATTCCCCATGCATGAGTAGGTCATCAGGCTCTGTAAGAAGATTTCATTTTAGATCAGTGCTCTCAAGATTCCCCACGCATGAGTAGGTCACCGGGCCCTATTTTGTATTTTTTTTTAATTCAGGCATTGGTAGTCATCATGACTAGATGGCATGCTCACGCACGACATTAAGGACCCCAGAGATCAGCAAGCACACAGAGATGCTCACATAACCCCAAAGAGCACCCCCACACAGTCAAGCCCATGGGCCATGTGAGGGTCATCTCGTTCTTTGGCATGGCTGAGTGGCATGATTCCATTCCGACCTGTCACAGCAGAGTGACAGCTGCCACCGGGCATTGTGGAGTGGCGGTTTCGGCTGGTGCAACTTTAAAGGTGAGGGGCGCCTGTGTATTGACCCTTTTTTTTGCCTGCCGCACTGCACGTAAATGCTCCTCTGACATCCGATTGCCCTTCAGCTTTTCCCACCGTCCAAGCCTATGGTCAGAGTCTAGAACAGGGGGGGTGTCCATAGTGGTACTGAAGGGGTGGCAGTGCCTATGAAGGAGTGTAGCAAAGTTGTGGGCAGTTGTTGAGGTTCTCCGCAGTCTTTGCATGCAGAGTTCACACATGGAGTTCCTATCAGTGGTTGACGGTGCCCTGAGAGCTTGTACTGTGGTTCTGACTGGGGTCTGGGGTTCCCAGGCATGGGCACTGGACTTCGGGAAATGGGGGAGTGGTATAGATCTGTGGAAATCCACACCTGCCCCTTCCATTCAGGAGTGGGGTCTTCCCCATCACCAGTAGCAGGGCGGAAGGGAGAAGACCCCATAGTGGGGGTGCGGGGTTATCTGCCGGGTCTCCTTGCTGGCAGTGGCGCCTCACAGGTCCAGGGGAGGTGGGGGAGTCCTGGAGAGACAGAGCTTCTCTCGCCGGTGCCACGCCTTTTCCTAAGCTGCCCTCCTTTGGATTTCTGTTCGGATCAGGGGCGTGTGTAGAAAGGAGAGGGAACCCCCAGCCACTCCCAGAAAGTGTGAGAGAGGGATCGTGCAGCGGGGGGCAGACCCGATGTCCAAACGGTCCTGGGGGTGGGGGGTAGCCATACTGCCGAAAAGAAGAATGTCACAAGTGGTGTGTGGGTGGGTGGGCCTGGGTGCGCCCGGGTGGGTGGGCCCGGATAGCAATGCAGCAATGTGGGATGGTAGGGGGTGGGGTGATGGGGTACAGGTAGGTGGCTCGGCCAAGTTTGGGGGCTGCAGGGCTGGGCAACGAAGGGGTGGGTGAATGTTCATGCCGGGCCTGCTAATTCAAGGCGCCTGGTACGGCATGTGTCTGCCTGTACGTGGCATATTTGTGTGAGTAAATGTTTGTGTATGTGCCTGTGTGCTTGTGCGTGTTTAGGTGTGTAGCTGCGTGCGTGCTAATTCCAAAGACCCGCGAATGCTCTGTGTCTGCACATTTGCAAACCTGCGTTCATGTTACTCAGCCACCAGCAAGACACAGGCATGCAATGTACCTGCACCTTTGCACACATGCATGTATGCGGCTCAGACTCCGGCGGCATAAGCAGCAATGAATCCTCCCTTGGACAGTGTTCCAACCCCAGGCCTTTGTGGGCAGCAGATGTGCTGCACTTTGCACACATGCATGCATGCGGCTCAGACTCTGGCGGCATAAGCAGCAATGAATTCTACCTTGGACAGTGTTCCAACCCCAGGCCATTGTGGGAGCAGATGTGGTGCACCTTTGCACACATGCATGCATGTGGCTCAGACTCTGACGGCATAAGCAGCAATGAATTCTACCTTGGACAGTGTTCCAACCCCAGGCCTTTGTGGGCAGCAGATGTGCTGCACTTTGCACACATGCATGCATGCGGCTCAGACTCCGGCGGCATAAGCAGCAATGAATTCTTCCTTGGACAGTGTTCCAACCCCAGGCCTTTGTGGGAGCAGATGTGCTGCACCTTTGCACACATGCATGTATGCGGCTCAGACTCCGGCCGCATAAGCAGCAATGAATCCTACCTTGGACAGTGTTCCAACCCCAGGCCTTTGTGGGCAGCATATGTGCTGCACCTTTGCACACATGCATGCATGCGGCTCAGACTCCGGCGGCATAAGCAGCAATGAATCCTACCTTGGACAGTGTTCCAACCCCAGGCCTTTGTGGGCAGCAGATGTGCTGCACTTTGCACACATGCATGCATGCGGCTCAGACTCTGACGGCATAAGCAGCAATGAATCCTCCCTTGGACAGTGTTCCAACCCCAGGCCTTTGTGGGCAGCAGATGTGCTGCACTTTGCACACATGCATGCATGCGGCTCAGACTCTGACGGCATAAGCAGCAATGAATTCTTCCTTGGACAGTGTTCCAACCCCAGGCCTTTGTGGGAGCAGATGTGCTGCACCTTTGCACACATGCATGTATGCGGCTCAGACTCTGACGGCATAAGCAGCAATGAATTCTACCTTGGACAGTGTTCCAACCCCAGGCCTTTGTGGGCAGCAGATGTGCTGCACTTTGCACACATGCATGCATGCGGCTCAGACTCTGACGGCATAAGCAGCAATGAATTCTACCTTGGACAGTGTTCCAACCCCAGGCCTTTGTGGGCAGCATATTTGCTGCACCTTTGCACACATGCATGCATGCGGCTCAGACTCTGACGGCATATGCAGCAATGAATTCTTCCTTGGACAGTGTTCCAACCCCAGGCCTTTGTGGGAGCAGATGTGCTGCACCTTTGCACACATGCATGTATGCGGCTCAGACTCCGGCGGCATAAGCAGCAATGAATTCTACCTTGGACAGTGTTCCAACCCCAGACCATTGTGGGAGCAGACGTGCTGCACCTTTGCACACATGCATGCATGTGGCTCAGACTCTGGCGGCATAAGCAGCAATGAATTCTACCTTGGACAGTGTTCCAACCCCAGGCCTTTGTGGGAGCAGATGTGCTGCACCTTTGCACACATGCATGTATGCGGCTCAGACTCCGGCGGCATAAGCAGCAATGAATTCTACCTTGGACAGTGTTCCAACCCCAGGCCATTGTGGGAGCAGACGTGCTGCACCTTTGCACACATGCATGCATGTGGCTCAGACTCTGGCGGCATAAGCAGCAATGAATTCTACCTTGGACAGTGTTCCAACCCCAGGCCTTTGTGGGAGCAGATGTGCTGCACCTTTGCACACATGCATGCATGCAGCTCAGCCTTTGTGGCATAAGCAGCAATGAATTCTACCTTGGACAGTGTTCTAACCCCAGGCATTTGTTGGAGCAGATGTGCTGCACCTTTGCACACATGCATGCATGCGGCTCAGCCTCCGGTGGCACAAGCAGAAATGAATTCTACCTTGGACAGTGTTTTAACCCCAGGCCTTTGTGGGAGCAGATGTGCTGCACCTTTGCACACATGCATGTATGCGGCTCAGCCTCCGGTGGCACAAGCAGAAATGAATTCTACCTTGGACAGTGTTCTAACCCCAGGCCTTTGTGGGAGCAGATGTGCTGCACCTTTGCACACATGCATGTATGCAGCTCAGCCTCCGGTGGCACAAGCAGACATGAATTCTACCTTGGACAGTGTTCTAACCCCAGGCCTTTGTGGGAGCAGATGTGCTGCACCTTTGCACACATGCATGTATGCGGCTCAGCCTCCGGTGGCACAAGCAGAAATGAATTCTACCTTGGACAGTGTTCTAACCACAGGCCTTTGTGGGAGCAGATGTGCTGCACCTTTGCACACATGCATGCATGCGGCTCAGCCTCCGGCGGCATATGCAGCAATGAATTCTTCCTTGGACAGTGTTCCAACCCCAGGCCTTTGTGGGAGCAGATGTGCTGCACCTTTGCACACATGCATGCATGCGGCTCAGCTTCCGGCGGAATAAGCAGCAATGAATTCTTCCTTGGACAGTGTTCTAACCCCAGGCCTTTGTGGGAGCAGATGTGCTGCACCTTTGCACACATGCATGCATGTGGCTCAGCTTCCGGCGGCATAAGCAGCAGTGATTTTTACCTTGGACAGTGTTCTAACCCCAGGCATTTGTGGGAGCAGATGTGCCTTTATTGACCTTCTTGGGCTCGTAAAACAGCTTCACGAGCATCCATTATGGGTGATACACATTTTACTGGAGATTGGTTAAGTAATAAAAATACACAATCAAGACTAATCCATGAAGGCACCAGCCCATCACGGCACCATCTCACGCCAACCTAATCCAGAACGCCACCAGCCACAGACATGAACCTATGCAGGATGGTATCAACCTAACACTATGCCAGGCCACACCAAGGAAAGTCCAGGATACCACCCATGCAGCTCTCTCTAAATCCACACCAAGCCTAATCCAGGGTGGCATCCGCCCCACTACCATTCTCTAATACAAGGTGGATTGAGCCTAACACCATTCCAGCTCACGCCAAACAAAGTCCAGAATACCACTACCCTGGCACTGTACCAGCCCATGCCAGGTTTATTCCAGGTGGTTCAGCAGCCCTCTGCCATTTTCTAAAGCAGGCTGCATGATACCTGCTCTGTGCCAGCCCACACCAAGCCTTGAGCCTGGTATGCTACCAATGAAGCAGTGTGCCATACCACATCAATGCCCTGATGCAGGAGGTGCCCGCTGCATCACTGCGTCACAACATGACAACGCTCTAACACAGGCTGCCCTCCAGCACAGGGCTGATCCAGAATTCAGCTTCCTGACCACTGTGCCAGCTCACACCATGACTAAGTCTGGGAGACACAGAAGAACATACGCGAATCACTCACTCTCTGTCCGAAGTGCCAAGGCACCCTTTGGCTGTTACATGGAGTGGGCGTAAGCCTATTCTAAATTGTATGCAAAGACTCCTTGCCATGTTTGGCACTATTTGGGTAAGCTATAGTTCCAGTCCAACTAAATGCTTATAGTTCATTTCTGCTATTGTTAATATACGACCCCAGCATTTTCCAGTCAAATCATGTTTTACCCAATGCCAGCAGGCTATCTTACACAGGCCGTGGTTGTCTATTGTAGGCCTGGCTATTGCTGTTGAGAACTTACCTCGTATTCATGTAGATTTGGTTGTAGAGTTCTAAAGGTGGGGGGGGGTGGTAGCTTCACAAACAGCCTGTTGTCTATCTTATAGTATGTGTCGTGTTGTAATTATAATTTTACTGCAGATTCGTCGCGAAGCCTCTGGGTTGTGCATCATGTGCTTGGTTAGGAAGCGCATGCCTTGTGGGGGTATCTGGTCTTTACATCTAATGCATTACCATAGAATGCCTTCCATCGAAAACATATGCATCAAATGCATGTCTTTTAAAGATAAAGGTTTAGTTTAATATTAATGGGTTTTAAAGGGTAAAAAACGGGAGGCTGGGGGGGAACATTAAAAAAAATACATTGGATGCACATTTTTTCGATGGACTGGTCCCTCGATGGTAATAATTTGATGCATTGACCATAAACCACTGGGACTGTTCAGATTGGCAGTATTTAAGAATTGGGTTGAAAATGTGCCCAGCGGGTGTTGGTGGTCCGGGATTGCAGAGCTGGTTATAACATGTGGCAGGAGTTGCAGTGCTGGAGCCTGGAGCAGACTTGGCGTGGGTTGCTCCAGGCGGGTTGCGTCCGATTGTGCGTGGTCGGCCTCGGTTGGCTACTACGAGCCACCCTGAGATTGCCCATCATCGACCTTTGGTTGGTGCCCTTTGAGGAGTTGATTTGGGCTGCCCAGCATATTCTTTTGAGAGTGCATTGACGGCCAGGTACAGGGTGGATTTTGGGGGGAATTGGGGAATATTGCATAATACATGTTTTACATCATATTTATTTTTTTTTATTATTAAGTTTATTGAATTTTATAGAAAACATACAAGCAACAAACTTATCAGCATTGTAATCGTAGAACTCATTGCATAGAATCCACACCCCATATCCATCCCCAACCTTCACAGAATCTAAAAAGCAAAACAGGCCAACTTATTATCACATGTCATCCAAAAACCCACCCCACATATCATCAAACAATTTACATCATTTTTTAAAAAAAACGTTATTGCCGAGAACTGGTTCCATAAAAGTTATACAATCAAACCACAAATAAAGACAACAAATGATCCGTGCATTGATCACTACACATAAGCACAACAAATCTTGTATTCCAAATGTACACATCGAAATAAAAATAAATAAATAGGCACAGTTCATATACAAAACAAGTCCCATTCCTCACCATTCAAAACACCCAGAAGCAAATATAAACAATGTTTGTAAAGTTTTTTTTTTTTTAAATTGTGGTGTAGTTTATTAATACTTTTCACAACATACAAAACCATAGAAAAAAAAACAAGCTTCAGAATCAAAGTGTGCCAAAGATAAAAATCGATTAAACATAAATCGTACATTCCTGTTCGCGTGCACATTAAAATACAGCTCCATCAAACTAATATATTAAAATATATTTAAAATCTTGACTATTTCCCTCCATAGTAAAGTGGAGTCAATGATACAAGCTTGGGTGTTTCCACTTATAAGCACCTCCCAAATAGCACAAGATTACTGTCATGCCTGCAGCGCGCAAAGCCCTCACAATATTTTAAATCTAACTAAAGTGCCACTGTGCAAGTATCTACTAAGTGCACTGTCTTTACTATATTTGAAACATCAATAGACATCACTATCAAAATATATTGTGTGTGTGTGTGTGTGTGTGTGTGTATATATATATATATATATATATATATATATATATATATATGTGTGTTGTAATGTAGGCCGGGAATTAGGGACTGCATATAGATGAGGTTGGAGTCTCAGAATATCCACTTGAGGGGAGAACTCACCGGGACCTCCCTCACTGGTAACACATCCAGGGGTAACAGGCAATCCTGCAACAATCACTCTCAACATGAACGCATGCTGCCTCACAATTTCTCAGCTGTGACTTCTCACACTCATGTCAGTAACACAGGGATGCAGTATTCAGATACCACAACCATATTGGGGTTCTTTGCCCTTCATTAGGTGTAATTGGATTTTTTTTCACTCCCTTTTCTGATTGTAACAACTCATTTTGTGTTATTCCCCCAACCTTCTTTGTATTTATCATTAGCCATGGGTTGAGGGTGAATTCTCACACACACACTTCTGGTTGTGGTCCTATTGTATTGACGTGCTCTAGAAAGGGCTAAGGGATCATTAGTCCACACACTATTCTGGTTGTTCATGGTTACCATGTATTGTTTTGTTCTAGACAGGCACTGATATTGATTGATTCGCCCATAGACTCTCCTGCTTGTATATGATTAGTGTGTATTGTTTTTGTCTGGAACAGCACTCGGACTCATTCTCCCATATATCCTCCTACTTCTATATCGTTTTATTGAATTGTTTTGCTCTAGAAATGCCCTCGGGTTGATATTTCCACATTCTCTTCCGGTTGCGTGTTGTCTGGTTTAGTTTTACAATGGAAAGGCACTGGTATTCATTATTCCACACATGCTTCTGATTGTATATGGTTGACTTGCATTATTTTGCTCTAAAATGGCACCTGGGTTGGTTCTCCCACACACTCTTCTGTTGGCATGTGGTTATATTGTATTGTTTTGCTCTAGAAGTGTCAGGGGAGCCGATTATTCCACACACTCTCGCAGTTGCATATTGTTGACTTGTATTATTTTTCGCTAGAAATGTGTGGGAGTTGATGCTCCACACAATCTCCTGGTTAGACTGGGTCATCTTCTATTGTTTTGCTCTAGACAGACGACAGGGTTGATTTTCTCCCACATACTCTCTTGGTTGCATCTGGTTATTTTGTATTGTTTTGCTCTAGAAATGTCAGGGGAGCCGGATTATTCCACACACTCTCGCGGTTGCATATTGTTGAATTGTATTATTTTTCGCTAGAAATGTGTGGGAGTTGATGCTCCACACAATCTCCTGGTTAGACTGGGTCATCTTCTATGGTTTTGCTCTAGACAGACGACAGGGTTGATTTTCTCCCACATACTCTCTTGGTTGCATCTGGTTATTTTGTATTGTTTTGCTCTAGAAATGTCAGGGGAGCCGGATTATTCCACACACTCTCGCGGTTGCATATTGTTGAATTGTATTATTTTTCGCTAGAAATGTGTGGGAGTTGATGCTCCACACAATCTCCTGGTTAGACTGGGTCATCTTCTATTTTTTTGCTCTAGAAAGGTGCCAGGGTTGATTCTCCCACACACTCTCTTGGTTGCATCTGGTTATTTTGTATTGTTTTGCTCTGAAAGGTGACAAGATTGATTATTCCACAGAATCTTCTAGTTGTGCATCATAATGCTTTGGCTATTTCCTTCTGGATTAGGCGTATTAGGTCATAGTTAGGTGTCTTGGTGAGTCTTACTCTAGAGGTGGCACGTTGAGCTCCACCATGCACTTTGGATTGTATATAGTAATTTTGTCAAGTTAAATTGAATTCCCCGTGCTAGTTTCATAGCATATTGCCCTATTGGTTTGCTTTGTTTTAGATCAAGTGGGCTGAATTATTACGCACACACTCACCAAGTTGTATATTGTCATCTTGGATTTTTATTCTGTAGAGTGGGTGGGATAGATTCTTCCACACATGCTTTTGGTTCTGCATTTGAGGGCTCTAGGTTGTATTGTTCTAACTTCTCCCATGTTGGTTGTACATTGTCCTCTTGGATTGCTTTGCTCTGGCAAGGGTCGGCTGGTTTCTAACACAGAAGGCCTCATTACGAGTTCATTACGGGATGCCTCATTATGAGGTCCCCTAGTGGGACCCGGAACAGACGTCTGGTAAACGTCCTTTCCGGGTCCCGCGAGGGGACCAAGGAGCCAAAAACGGGCCCTTTATTAATGAACCCGTTATTAGCTCCATCCCCATTCCGATTGAGCCCTGTGGGGGCTCAAATGGGAATGGGGATTGGTTTTGTGAATAAGGAATTACCGGGTCCTCCAAGGTTGGAATGACCAGGGAATTCCGCATTCACAGAACCCGGAGCTGGATCCCGGTATGGAGGCAGCCATGCCCTTGTTGGGCATGGCTGCCTCCATACTCGCAATGAGGCCCAGACTCTTTTAATTGTGCCTTATAGTGCTAGCTTTACTTTGCCGTAGATTGGTTGGCTTGCATTCTTCCACTTACTCTTTGGGAGGTATCATCGTCTTTAGTTGGTGGATAATTTCACAAAATCTTTTGGTTGTGAATCACAGGCAACGGGTTGGGTTGACCTTGAAGAGTATTCACAGCCGCTTGGGGGTGTATGATATAGAGGTTAGCACTGGCTGTAGGGTGTTCTCTGTAGCCCTATTCAAGACACAGATGGAATGCAGTGGGGGAGGGCATTCTGCACCATTGCCACTGGCTCGCGGATCTCTAGGTCAGTCTGGCTGGCCGCGATTAAGAGTCCTCTATATACTGCTTGTCAGATCTCGAGGTGCTCGCTGCACTGGCCCAATTCAAAAAGGTCAGGCTACTCCAAGGAGCCATATGGCTGCTTCTGCTTCCATCCAAGTGTTTACTGGGGCATTAAATGGGCCTGGAAGGGAGCACAGCTGCACCCCCTCCCTTCGGGCAGCGTCGTAATCTTGACATTCCCATCCAAAGGAAAAGGGACGTGACACTCTCTGGAAAGGGACACAGACATGTTGTAAGGTGGCCTATTTTCCACTTATTAGGAAACATGGAAATGTCCATCTCGGAATTGATTGGCAGAGCCTGATGAGTAAAAGGGAAACTTGGAGAGGCTCACAGGGACGTGTTCTCGCTTAAGATGGGGCCGACTCTCCCTCTGCCTTTACAGATCTCTGTTGGGAAATCTCCCAGACTTCTCATAGGCTGCATTGCCTTCAATGATACAGGCGCTGCTACAAATGCTGTTGGACTATTTTTTTTCTGTCACAGCATGTAAATGCCTCCATCGTATCCCTCTGTTCCACATGTCCTGCATCATATTACTGAGCTGTTCCTCATAGCACTTGAGGGTTTTAACTTGCCCCACCAGCGGGCCTCGTTCTGGGCTGTCTCCACACTGTCTTCAAGCTTCTGGAAAGGCATGCCTCCGGAAAGGCAGCAGGCAATGGGTTAGATTATGGGGGCTAAGGTACGAGTGCTGATTGCCTGGCAGGGGCCTCTGTCCCCCACAAGAGCCGTAATCAATACTCCAGATGTGACCAGCAAATCTCACTGCAAGGATCTAGGCTAGGCAACGGGAAAGAGTACCCCTTATGCCACTTGAAGTCTCTGAGGTATCAGATCAGCCATCTCCTAATAATCTGGCACAGAGTGGGGGGGGGGCAGAGGTGACGGGAACAGGGACATCCATCGTGTAGAGGCTTTAGGAGTTGATAGTTGCATTCCATTATGATTTGGTCGGGACCCAAAGTCTCTAAGGTTTCAGGGAGCCATCTCCCAAGTATCTAGCACAAACAGGGGCACAGGTGATGGCACAGGGGCATTATGTATACCTCTTGGGCCCCTCATTTGTAACCCCTGCTGTTGCCATTGTGATCCGAAGTCGTTAAGGTTTCGGCTGAGCCACCTCCCAAGTATCTTCTACAGACAGGGGCCAATGTAACGGGAACAACATGGACGAACGTTTGAGGTCATTAGTGGTCGCAGTTGTGACCACCTTTTTTCTGTAGTGATCCACAGAGGCGTCGCTAGGGGGGGGGCCTGGGGGAGCTGTAGCCCTGGGTCTTTTGGTTGTAGCCCCGGATAGAAGCACAGGGGCTACAACCAAAGGTCTAGCTAGCCCCGAGTCCTGACGATTCCCACAGTCCCAACATTAGCGTAGCCCTAGAACCTTTTCAGACCTAGCAACACCCTTGGTGATCCACGGTCTTTCATATGAGCCACCCCCCAAGTCTCTAGCACAGGGGGAGCAGAGGTGCAGGTGCTTCTGTGCACCACCACCTTCCCATAGGAATCATCAACAACCTAATGGCGGGGCATTCTGTGACACAGTAACCTATGACAGGGGTGTCATTTAGGGGTTGACAGTGGATGCAACTGTGACTTTGAGAATCTCCTTTCCAATCTAATTCTTTTGCCTGCTTTTGTGCCATTCAAAAAATAATAATTGTAAAGTTATTTTAGATTTTCCTGTTATTAGGATTAAAGACAGTGTAAAGTTACTTCTTGTGATCTCATCAAGGTTGAAGGTTCATGTGATGTCACTTCCTCTATCCCTAATGAGAAATGGGACCAGTAGAGTACCAGGGTATTTATCTGGGGTGATGCTGCGGGACTATTAACTTGCACTGGTTCCGTTGCTCTCAGGAGTCTGACCCCACCCCCGCACGTATGGTCTTTGTCTGTAAGGGGTTTCCCTTGGTGAGGGCGACAGTTGTAGGAGGAAGTGGTTGTTTTTTATTTTTCAAAATAATATCAATTAATTTGTCCCTGCAAATACAGCTTTAGTGGTTCCAAAAAATGACAAGCTTTGACGAAGCTTGATTTTTTGTCACATATCAAGTGCAACCTCAAAGACCCGAATAAACTTCATTCTGTGACTAAAGCAGAAACAAAATTCACACCATTACACGTGATAACAATGATTAACGTACTTAACACACGCCAGACATAATTTAAAATAAAAAGTAGCACAAGAAAAACACTGATCTGCTAAGCCTCTGACATCTGGGACTCTTGCCAATAGATTGACACTGCCAGAAACATAGATAAGGAGGGAATGATAATACATCATTGAGGCAGAACAAGTATTCTACATATATATATATATATATATATATATATGTAATTTACTCAGGATATCTTTGCTTTGGGAAATGAGCATGTGCAAAACCATCCTTAGCCCAAGACAAAGTGCAGGAAAAGGGAACATTGGGCCTCCTTAGGAGTATGGCGGTAAAGCAACAACGGTGCCGGTATCGCTACTGGCACCGTTGCTACCATACTGCCATATTACGAGTTCTGCTCGAGGGTGCCCTTGCAGCCACCTGGCCTGACCAGGTAGCCGTACCGGCACAAGCGAGCAGAACTTGATGGTAGCATGGTACAGTTATGAACGGTACCGCTGCTACCATCCTCCCCATTCCCATTGAGCCCTATAGGGGCTCAATGGGAATGGGATGTACCGGCTCTGGCAACCGCGCAAGGGGAATTACCAGGTCCGCCGATGTCAGCATGACCCGGTGATTTCCCTTTCGTGGGTGCCGTAGCCGAGTTTGGGGATAGCCATGCTGGTAAAACCGGCATGGCTACCTCCAACCTCGTAATGAGGATCATTTTCTCTAAGTGAGCCTTGGGCCCAAATTGAATGATGATTTTATTTTTTTCCTTTCACTTGAGGCCTTCACTTCACCCACACTTGCAAGAGCCCCATGACCCATGCATGTATCCTAGCTCATATGGTCTGTTCACAGGTTCACAACATTTGCCCTAGTTGCTTGGGCCCACAGAGTGTGTCTCTCATGTCTGCCGTAGACCTTGCCTATGTTGGTTCCTCCCCTCCATGGCCCTCCCACATGGTAGGCATATAGGAACTCATGAAAACATCCAATGAATGCAAGTCACCAACAGTGCAAAAGAGCATTTCCCCAACACATTTTCATGATGCCTTTGCCCACAATATATTCCATTATCAAAACATTTTCAAGCTGGCTGCACCAATATCCACCAGTATTCCCATATAAGAACATACTCATGTTTGCTTTGCACATAATGCCAGTAATGGTACCGTAAGAAAGCATGTCCATGTTTGTCCTGCCAATATATGGCAACATCCACACCTAAGAACATACTCCAGTTTGCTTTACCATTAAAATGCCATCCACAGTATGAAAACATGTCCAAACTGGCTGCATCAAAATGCCAGTCTAGCTACACAATACCACTTATCATGCTTGCTTTATCAAAGATGCCAAATGCAAAATATCATGCCACAGTAAGAAATAGCTAGAGTGGGTGCACAAAAATGACAATCTCCCCATGTAATAACACGTATCATACTTTCTGTATCAAAGATGCCCAATACAAAATGTCATGCCACAGTAGGAAATGGCTAGACTAGTTGCTTTAGAGAGCAAGTCTAGCAACATTATAACCCTCATCATGTGTTATCATTCTTGCTTTATCAAAGATGTCGAATATAAAATGTCATGTCCCAGTAAGAAATGGCAAGACCGACTGCATTAAAATGTCAGTCTAGATACATACAACTGCTTGTGCTTGCTTTATCAAAGATGCACCATACAAAATGTCATGCCACAATATGAAGTGGCCAGTGTCTACATTAAAATGCCAGTGCGGGTGCAGCTACATACTAACATTTATCATGCTTTCTTTATCATAGATGCCTAGTAAAACATTCCATGCCTGCTGCCTGAGCCTCCCAGCACCTTGCAAGCCCACAATGTTATTATGTGTTCATGCAAGTCTCTGTGGGTGACCAAGGAGCAGACATGGTATTTTTTACTAGACATCTCTTATCGAAGCCCAGAAAAAGAATACCTGCTGCTGCTGGGCCTTCCAGCACCTTGCACGGGAAGCTGATTTTGACTGGGTATTTGTGTGGTAGTGTGGCAGAAACACATTTGAAAGAAAACGAGTGAATGTGAGTTTAAGCAGTATTTTTGAGTTTGGCAATGACTTTTTTTTTCTATGGAAGTGTAAGATGCACATTTCTAAAACAATAGAGTGCCCAGCATGCAGAAAGCCTGCTTTTAACATCCTAGCCTCGGCTCGCCAAGCTCCTCCACCCACCCCACTGCAAATGCCCTGTGTACGTGGCAGATCCTGCCTGACACCTCTGCTTTTCTGGACGCTGCCGCTTCCACTGTATTTAAGGAATTACCCATTTCGATATTTTAGAAGGTTTCGCCCTACATCTTTATGGCCTCTTCCGTGCGCTTTGCGGCTCCAGATGCCTCCAGAAACACTAAAAGCAAGAGCGGAATTCAGAAAGCACAGGCGGCGTCTGTGAATACAATGAGCGCCGCGCAACTGAAAAGGTTACCTCGGCCTTTGATGGTTTATCAGCAGCATCACTCAATCACCATGGCAACCGGAGCGCGGTCCTTCGCATCAAACAGTGAGCATCACTTTAAGTGGTGGAAATAAGGGAGGATGGCGCGTAGGGAGGTGGCAGAATGAAAATGGCAGTGGCAGATTTCAGATACGGGTGAGGTGGGGTGCGGTAGAGTTCCTGTGCAGGGAGCAGAATATAGGGTAGATGGGGGGGCAAGGAATGGGCGGTATTGAGGAAGTGGAGGGGTGGAGCAAAGTGGCGTGGGGTAAGGAAGGATGGACGTTGGAGAATTTTAGAGGAAGCATGCTAAGGAGAAGGGACACGGTTTGAGTGGTGAAAGCAGGGTTTTGTGTGGCAATGAAATGCTGTTTGGTTTGTAGGTTTTAGGCAGGGGAATGATAAAGGCGGGGTTGGGGGTGGGCTGGGACTAGCTGGGGTGGGGTGCTGGCAGTCTCCAAAAACTGTCCTTGAGCAGGGGCTCCCTCGCTCCCCATGGCACCCGGCATGATTTGAATCAAGAGACTGGAAGCATGGTGGGGACGATGAGAGTAGGCGGCCGGATGCAGTATGCCTACTACCAGCACCCGACCCCCCAAAGAGAAAGCTTTCCAAATGTCAGTATAGGACTCGTCGTTTGCCGTCACTTTACTGGCACAGTGTCGTCATAAATGATGTAAGTGGAGAGGTCAGCACGCATTATCGTAGCTGTGGCTTACATACATATGTGTGTTGCTTCTTACGCTGTCAAAATTCCCTTTGATGTTATGCAAAGCATCAAGTAGTTTACGTTCGTGTTCTTTGTCCTCCTGCCTTTTCTCATTGGTGCTCTCCTGGGAGATTTCAGGGCCCGCTAAAGATGGCAGCAAAAAGCGAACACCTTGAGGGCTCTCCCCGGCCAGCTTGAGCACATTTAACATGACACAGCCTTTAGGTTCAGGTGACTGGTGCCTCCTAAGGGACAAGTGCATACTATTAGCACATCCGAGCAGGGTGTCAATAGCTACAGATCGTCACGTGTCAGGCAGACAGCAGGGGAGCTGAAACCCGAAATGAGCACTTAAGAGCTATTAATCAGACTGAGCCTTGGATGGGCCTTTACAGAATGAAGTTGATTTACTCACTGACGGAGTTGCTTATATCTCGAGTCAGAAAGGGATTTATTTACAGACAGAGGTTTATTTGGAAACTGAACAGAGAGAGTTTTAAGTACAGTGTGCAGACTGGATGCAAACAATACTACCGCAGAACATGCCAGCTGGCCCGAAGTACATGTATGCAGGACCACGTGATGAATTGTTTGGGGCGCGTGGCTCTTGCCTAAGACACCTGCCCTTCCTTTAGGCCACAGCCAGTGCAATTTGGCTATGCTCCCTTTCCAGAGCCTCTTGAATTCATAAGTACTGGCCAAGGGTATACTGTAGTGTGGGCTAGGAAGAGTGGACATGGGCTTCATGGAAGATGGAGTGCAGCAGAGCTATGGCTGAGCAGAAAGTGTGGTGACTGGCGGTTGCTTTCAGAGGAATAGGTTGGAGTTCATTGCAGCAAATGAGAGGGCCATGTTGAGGTAGTGGAGGGCCTGGAGTTGATTTCAGGGACAGTAAATTCCAGTAGCGGAAATGGGGCACGTGGAAATGTGGTGGACGGGCGATGTGTTGTGGTGTAGGTGTGTTAAATGTTGTATAGGTGTGATAAATAGGAGGCAGTTTGTAATAATGAACATGAAATATGGCCAAGTGGAGCTGATTTATGGCAGACAATGTGGCAGGGAGAGGTTGGAGAGGTGGGGGATAGTTATAGGGTGTCATGAATGTGGACTGAACTGGGGTAACCGACCCAGCCCTTTAAGATGAGGTAGCAATACTTTGAGATCGATGGGGATGCAGAAGATACTCAAACATCAATAATCAAACTAACTCAGGAAGTTGGCAAAGCACATCTGTTTTTGAGAATACGAAGGAGTATAGCATACTCGTTCTCCTGGAGTTGGTGTAGCACGTCATGGTCATATATTTCCACTCATCCACGTGACTGAAGACCATGTTTGGAGTTCTGCTGCATTTAAAATACTATTATTTAATGAACCTCTGACGTCTTCATTGTTCCTGTGCCTCTCTTCTGAACAGGAGTTTGTTCTTTTCACACGTTTGTAACTATTGTCTGATCATTCAGGCCCAGAGCAGCTTTGACTTCTTGGTGCTGGTCCAGCCTCGCCTTCCTTTGATTCAACTCTGTAATTCAATAGCTTTTTAGCTGTTACACACTGGAAAAGCCTTTCTTTTTCTGGGTCCAGCTCTGCTAAAGTGCGTTGTGGAATCAACCATAGTTCATTCGTTCCTATATATATACATATATTTGACGCATACCGCAATCTATTCACTACATAGCTAGCCTTAAGAATACTTTGTCTGCTTTAGTTTCTTGCATCTGCATGTATAAAAGCACTTAATATCTTCATCATTTCTGTAGCCTAAACATCTTCATCTCAAGCCCAAAATGTTGCTCATCTTCGACACTTTCTTAATGCCTATCGAATGCTTACGTTCTCTTGTCTTTGCATCTCTTCTGGATGCATCAGCCTTGCTTCGTGTGACGTCACTAATCTTCTCTTTTACTCATTTTTCACACTTCTGGGATTTCATTCAAATGGCCATCATATTGTTACGTGTGCAGGTATGGTTTTCTCAATGGGAACCTTGCTTCCAGGATTCTCCTTGGTATTGGTATTTTCACTGGTACTGCACGTGTCTCACACTCTGGTTCCCAACATATAGGCAACATGGGAGTGGCGCTTGAGGTGGGGGTACTTGGCTCCTTCTCTACAGGAGCATACATGGTGTGAGATTTGAGAAGAAGCAGAAGGAGCCTGGATGGGGAGCAGAGGGGTGTTGTGGAGGTGTCACTCCTGTTGCTGAAGTGTATTGCATTCAGGGTTTAAGAGAGATTAAGTGCAGTGTAGGTGAGCTGACAGTGAGATGGAGGTAGTGTACAGAAGAGTTAGGGTGTAGTGGAAGTGAGGTGAAGAGGAAGGGTCTTATGGCAGTATCGTGTAGTGAAGATGTAGCACAGGTGAAGGTGTTGTTGAAGAGGGGGTTTGTGGTTTGCTCATGTGGATTCCAAGTGCTGTTGTGTACAGAAGATGGAATATGGTGGAAGTAGGCTGAAGGAGGGTGGGTTGCTGTGTAAATGTCACTCAAACTAGAGGGGGGTGCAGAATGTATTTAGGTTTAGGGTAGTGTTGGTGTGTATTAGTGTAGGTGAGGCATAGAGTGGGATGGGTCTAGAGGATGTAGGATGTTGTGTAGTTCGAGAGTAGTGAACGTATTGGAGACGCGGGAAGTTGGATACGTGGCCTACTTTTGAAGTGGAGGTGTAGTGAACAGAGTGTGCAGTGGAGGATGGCTACACGGGAAATTGGGTGTAGTAGAGATGCGTTGCTGTGTAGCTGGGATCTATAGTGAAGTGGTTGAAGTGGAGTCGAGGCAATGGAGTGGGATGTTGGAGAGGTGTGTGTAGGTGAATTGCATTGGAGGCAGTTTGCAGTGAAGGTGGGATGCAGGGCACAGGGGAGGGGCTGCAGGGAAGCTATGGTGTAGTGGAAGTGTGGAGCACCAAGGAAGGAGTCAGTGGAGATGAGCTGTAAAATGAAGTGCAGAGGCGCGGTAGGACACAGATTAGTGGAGTTGTGGTGTGACTAAGGTGGGGTGCTGAGGGGTGAGGTGTTGGGTGAGTTGGCCATTTGAGGTATGGTGTTGTGGAAGTAGTGAAGTTAGGGTGCAGCGAGTGGTAAAGTGCTTTGGAGTCAGGAGCCCATGTGCTTGCCGATAGCTTTCAATGGGGGATGATCATTTCCCTCATCACTTCCAGTCAGCTGTTTGTATATCCATCATATTCGCTCAACACGGATTGGCAACTGGAGAGAACCCATTGTTCATGAGGAAGGCTGCACCCTGTTCGGCTTACGGGTGAAAGCGCGGCAGTTCAGGCTAGCACACTCTTTTTTTTAATAAACTTTATTGATTTCCAACAAAAAGAAAAAAAAGAAAACAATTCAACAAATCCCCCTCCAACTCCCCCCCCCCCTCCTGTAGAACACAGGCTAACACACTCTTGAGTAGATGCAGAGATTAATCATCTGTGCAGTGGTCGCAGTTATAACATTTCCTTTGTTATACATTTTACTGGGATAAACAAAGAAGAGAGAAAACAATGCTTTTGACAATCCGTTTTTTCCTACTGGTGGCTTAATTGTGATCTTTGTAAAGTTATTATACGTGTATTGCTATCACCCAGTGATCTAGCATTTCGTTGATCTCGTTTGGCCTAGTAAAGTACAGTTATGACACCCTCACCACAACTAGTCCTGCTGGAATGGCCACCACTTTACACACTGGGAAAGGGTTACGCATCACACCAAGTTTCAAATAAAGAGAAAGCAAAGCAAGTCATCATAAGGTACTGCACAAGAGAGCTGCCTAGTTGTGTAGATTGGCAGTCCTTTTTAAAGCTCCAGAAAACCCTTGGTAGTGCGAACACAAAAAAAGCGCAAGTGTGAGAAAATGTGTTTACTGCAGGATAATACAGAGAACTCTCCCATAGAACCCAGGTCATCAAGAGAGTATTTAGCAACACACTTTCAAGCTAAGTGTGCCGAAAAACAATCACAAGGCCCTGTTTCAACAAAGTATGCCAGCGTTGCTGTTGTACTACACCTTTTCATGCTGACTGTGCCCAAAGAAAATCTCAACTGTATGCCAGTGCTGCCCCCTTTTATTGTGGTTCATCCTAAGGAAAATCACAAGGTGCTGGCACAACAATATCGTCCAGCATTAGCTCTGTACAATACACTTTCATGCTGCCTGTGTCCAAAGAAAGTCACGTAGACCATCTCATATGGGTCTCAACTGGACCCATGTCAGGCGGGTGTAGCTCATAATGACCTGTGTTTATTCTTTGTATTCTAGAAAATGTATTTCTTTATTTATAATGGAAAAGCTATGCAAAAAGGCCTAGAATGCAAAGAGTAAAAACAGTACTAGGTGAGCTACATCCGCCTGAGCGGGATCTTATTGAGAGCTATGCAATATGGGGGATAGGATAGCTCAGTGGCAACGTGCTCGCCTTGAAACCAAGACGACAGGAAGCAGCACAGGTTCGATCCCCGGGTCCACGTTGTAAATATGCAACTAACACCAAAATTCTAGCAACAGCGCCTTTGACCCCGGGCTGTCTGACTTCTTTAAAAATTAAAAAATAAATATATGCCAACACTGCTCCCATTTCAGTCTGACACAAAGAAGAGCATGAGGCCGGTATCCACAATGTATGTCGTGCATATTGCATGTTGCAAAAGCAAATCGTGTGGCCCGTGTCAACAGTATGTGTCATATTGCACCAAACATTTCTGCTGAATGTCCCGAAACAAACGATCAGGGTGCCAGCGTCAACAATTTGCTGTGCGGCCCGTCTTTCATGTTCGTGTATCATCAGAAATTCATGGCGCCTGTGCCAACAATATATGCTCTGCTGTTCCCCTTTTCGACTGTTAGTGTCTAAAGAAAATCATGCAGCCTGTGTCAAAAATACCTGCCACAATGCCCTCGTGTCATGCAGCTAGAGGACAAAGAAAGTCATGCGGCCTGTGTCAAAAATACCTGTCACAATGCCCTCGTGTCATGCAGCTAGCGGACAAAGAAAGTCATGCGGCCTGTGTCAAAAATACCTACCACAATGCCCTCGTGTCATGCAGCTAGCGGACAAAGAAAATCATGCGGCCTCTGTCAAAAATACCTGCCACAATGCCCTCGTGTCATGCAGCTAGAGGACAAAGAAAGTCATGCGGCCTGTGTCAAAAATACCTGCCACAATGCCCTCGTGTCATGCAGCTAGCGGACAAAGAAAATCATGCGGCCTCTGTCAAAAATACCTGTCACAATGCCCTCGTGTCATGCAGCTAGAGGACAAAGAAAGTCATGCGGCCTGTGTCAAAAATACCTACCACAATGCCCTCGTGTCATGCAGCTAGCGGACAAAGAAAGTCATGCGGCCTGTGTCAAAAATACCTGCCACAATGCCCTCGTGTCATGCAGCTAGCGGACAAAGAAAGTCATGCGGCCTGTGTCAACAATACCTGTCACAATGCCCTCGTGTCATACAGCTAGCAGACAAAGAAAGTCATGCGGCCTGTGTCAACAATACCTGTCACAATGCCCTCGTGTCATGCAGCTAGCGGACAAAGAAAGTCATGTGGCCTGTGTCAAAAATACCTGCCACAATGCCCTCGTGTCATGCAGCTAGCGGACAAAGAAAATCATGCGGCCTCTGTCAAAAATACCTGTCACAATGCCCTCGTGTCATGCAGCTAGCGGACAAAGAAAGTCATGCGGCCTGTGTCAAAAATACCTACCACAATGCCCTTGTGTCATGCAGCTAGCGGACAAAGAAAGTCATGCGGCCTGTGTCAAAAATACCTACCACAATGCCCTCGTGTCATGCAGCTAGCAATACCTGCCACAATGCCCTCGTGTCATGCAGCTAGCGGACAAAGAAAGTCATGTGGCCTGTGTCAAAAATGCCTGTCACAATGCCCCCGTGTCATGCAGCTAGCGGACAAAGAAAGTCATGCGGCCTGTGTCAAAAATACCTACCACAATGCCCTCGTGTCATGCAGCTAGCGGACAAAGAAAATCATGCGGCCTCTGTCAAAAATACCTGCCACAATGCCCTCGTGTCATGCAGCTAGAGGACAAAGAAAGTCATGCGGCCTGTGTCAAAAATACCTGCCACAATGCCCTCGTGTCATGCAGCTAGCGGACAAAGAAAATCATGCGGCCTCTGTCAAAAATACCTGTCACAATGCCCTCGTGTCATGCAGCTAGAGGACAAAGAAAGTCATGCGGCCTGTGTCAAAAATACCTACCACAATGCCCTCGTGTCATGCAGCTAGCGGACAAAGAAAGTCATGCGGCCTGTGTCAAAAATACCTGCCACAATGCCCTCGTGTCATGCAGCTAGCGGACAAAGAAAGTCATGCGGCCTGTGTCAACAATACCTGTCACAATGCCCTCGTGTCATACAGCTAGCAGACAAAGAAAGTCATGCGGCCTGTGTCAACAATACCTGTCACAATGCCCTTGTGTCATGCAGCTAGCGGACAAAGAAAGTCATGCGGCCTGTGTCAAAAATACCTGCCACAATGCCCTCGTGTCATGCAGCTAGCGGACAAAGAAAATCATGCGGCCTCTGTCAAAAATACCTGTCACAATGCCCTCGTGTCATGCAGCTAGCGGACAAAGAAAGTCATGCGGCCTGTGTCAAAAATACCTACCACAATGCCCTTGTGTCATGCAGCTAGCGGACAAAGAAAGTCATGCGGCCTGTGTCAAAAATACCTACCACAATGCCCTCGTGTCATGCAGCTAGCAATACCTGC
This sequence comes from Ambystoma mexicanum, assembly GCF_040938575.1. NCBI lineage: Eukaryota > Metazoa > Chordata > Amphibia > Caudata > Ambystomatidae > Ambystoma > Ambystoma mexicanum. The sequence goes on along the minus strand of NC_090921.1, from coordinate 753,585,287 downwards.
CACAATGCCCTCGTGTCATGCAGCTAGCGGACAAAGAAAGTCATGTGGCCTGTGTCAAAAATGCCTGTCACAATGCCCTCGTGTCATGCAGCTAGCGGACAAAGAAAGTCATGTGGCCTGTGTCAACAATATGTGCTGCCGAGCGAACCGGAAGTTCCTGGAACGAGGCGTGTTTGTTTATGGCTTCCCATAATCATTACGGATCTGATTATGCTACTGTACCGGGGAAAGGACTAAGGTATTAACCAATGGGCACATTTTGGGGGGCTTCTTATTGCAGAGGTGTACATGAAAGGGCTGTCCCTGATCGCTGACCCTTTTTAATATTGCGCTGGAAACCCTAACATGGAGGCAATGCATGTTTCGCAGTCCTCCTGCTTGGGGAATGTTGATTATTGGAGTATAAAATAAGAGTGGCTGGGGTTTCAAATATTTGGGTGTGAAGATTGTCCCCGAATTTAGGAAGGTCATAAGTGAGATCTTTAAGCTTACTATCGTCATTAGAATGAACGCACCACCTACTTCCTCTATGTATTTAGTTAAGTACTGTACTCGATATAGCAGATAGATATGAAGAACTTGGTGAATTTCTGTAGGGCTTGGGCAAGAAATCAACAGTTTCCTGGAAAACACCTCAGGGCAGGATTAGAAAAGGGGCTTTGGGTTTTCCAACTTGTACCATATATAAAAACAGAAACTTGTGGATGGGCATTGTGACAAATCAACTTCCGGGGCACCAGTGGTCCGGGGATGAATATCTGTTTCTGAACCATCAATCAAACCCACGCCTCTAGTACACCAGAAGGGATCCAAACAGATTGGAATACAAGTGAATTATAAAGCATCCTTATCCAATTTTTGGTAACGTGGATGGAATGGCAGGCTTATCTCCTCAAGGTCGTGGATCGTTGGTTAGTTGCAACACAGTGACAATACAATTATTACCCAATGACAAAAGGGACTGTCCAAGCAAGGTTGTAAAAAAATATCTACTTTATTACCACTACAACAAACAGTTCTAACACACTACAAATACGACCACCATGTAAATGAACACAGAGGACAGACAGTTTCACAAAGGAAAAGGGATGCACTCTGGATACTGACAGGAGGGTAGTTGGAAAAGTAATCAGTCTTACAGTTCAAGGTTATTTGGTTCAGCACCAAGGAGGCAAAGGGTAGTAACTGTCTCTAGGGGCCTTCGGAGAAGGACCAAGGGGGCAGAACCACAATGTACCTGGTGCTGAAGAAGTCCTTGGTGCTCGACAGTGTCGAGGCGGTTCCAGAGCGCTTCGCAGCCCTTCTGGCAGAGGTAGTGGTGGGAGACAGCTGGGGGTACCAGGCGGAAGGTAGTTCGGCAAGCGAGGCTGGACAGACTCCTGCAGGCTGTCGGGTGCGGTGGCTCTGGGCCAAGAATCGTTGTCTCTGTGCTGGTTGGTGGATGTGGAATGCTGGTCGAGGCATCTCAGACGGCTCTGGTGACTGCAGCGTGACACCAGTCAGCGGTGCAGTCGTATGGGGTTCGAGGACTAGACTGTCTTGAAAATGTCCTTAAAAGATGGACGATGGATGATGCTTGTGTGGTACTCCTCCTAGCTTCTTCGCAGGGCTTGTGTCATTTCAAGGCGAATGGGCCAAAGCTCAGGAGAGTGTTTGCAGGCAACTGCCTTGTCCTTAGTTTAGATACTCTCCAGGCACTTCCCACCTAGGAAGCTTGCTGGCAGAAACTAGCAGGGCACGCTGTGTGCTGACTTGGTAGCAGTCCTGGAGCTGCTGAATGGGTCCTCTGAGTCTGGTATCCCCCTCTATTCCCTGGGAGATGTTATGGGGAGGGATCTTGCTTCCCTCTTGGAACTTCCGGCCTTCCTTCACTGCAGAAGATATAAGGTATACTGTACCTTCAGCTCAGGTCCAAATTAGTCCTTCTTCTTACTCCTTCCGAAGTCTTCAGATGATCTGCTAAATGAGGGGTTTAGCCATCTTTTGAAGCAGAATGCACCCCAGTGATTGGTGCAGGCTTAGCCTACCTAATGAAACAATCCTGGGTCCCAACCAACAATCTTCTGTTAGGCATGAGGTCAGGACCAGAATGCTCTGCTACAGGACAGACAAGGGGATGACAACATATACCCAGGTGCCCCCCCCATCTACCTGTCTGTTGTAGATCAAAGTGTCTCTCTGGTTAACTGAGCCCTCTGTGACTCTTGATTAAAGTGCAGGCTTCCCTTGAAGTATGTGCTGGAAGCAGACTTCCTGTCCCTTCCAAATCACATCCTTCGACCCTCTGAAAGGGGTTTGCTCTCAAGGAACACCTGCCTTAACTGCTGAACCCAGACAGGCCATTCACTGCCTTTCATACAGAGAGGTGGGAATTAGCTTTAAGTTGACACATTGCACTCCAAAGGGGTGTTAGTCCCGCCTTTCCTGTTGTCCATTCCGGCAACCAAGCCCCTTCAGGCTTGCTTCAATTGTCTCTCATTAGTATGCACTGCCACATACTAGGATGCAGATGGACTATGTGCGGAATGACCTCACGGAGTCCTTGGAGGTTGATCTCCCATCATTCATTTTCATTTATCAAAAAATCAAAAAGCCCAGGCAAGCGCACTCTCCCCGTGTGGATGGTCGAATTCCTCACAGGCATGAAGAGCACAATGTTGGAGCCTGGGTATCGGGTGGATATCCTACTCAAGAAAGCCTCTCTAAAAAGAGTGGCAAAATTAAACAGGATTACTGGGGATTGGGGGCGAGGGGGTCTCTCTGTGTGTTTGTGGAAACTGTGATAGCAGCAGACCAGAAAAAAGTTATATATGAAATTGCTTCTCTGGGGCGATCCACTGTTGAGGGATATCTCAGGTGGCCCAAACTGCTGATTTATTGCTAAACCAAATGTGGGACAACAGGAAGATACTTATTTTGGACTACCGTAGGTCCGAATTTAAGTTGATGCCCAAGTAACAAGGACAATATTATATACTTTCTGAGGTGATATCTAGGGTTGACGTATCAGCCAATATTCTGCCCCATTTACTGACAGCTCATTTGAACAGGGTATGCTCAGCCGCTGAGACCTGCAAGCTAACCGCTGAGACTAGGGACACATTAGACGCCAGTCATTTGTGAGACGGTTAGAAGATGTAGGCCAGGTTATCTCTGAAGTCCTTTTGTCAGAGGTAATGTTCACTTGTGTTATCCGCACAGTGTGCAGCACTGTCCGAATTTCATGATGCATGTACGGTACCCCAAGAATATCGTGTGCACTGCCCCAAGAGTATATGCCAGTGTAACCCGTGCTCTGCTCCAATGTAGCTCTTAGTTCTCAAACGACCTCTTGGTCTCCCTATCTCCCAAACATGCACCATCATATGCCTGTAGAAACACAGATGCACATACCTGCAAATAAATATGCAGGCACACAAACGCATTTTTTTAAGACACCTTATTTCGGCCAGGTCCCTCAGCTCCGCTCCTCCCGACTCCTGCCGCTCTGGGCCCACACTGGGCAACAAGAAGGTGCACTGAGTGCTGCCCCCAGAGGTCCTCTAGGAGCCCATTATAGCTCAGACTTGGGGACCCAGCATGCATGCGCGGGGGCTATAAATCTAACATGACACCTGCATGGCCTCCTCCTTCGGCCAGGGTTTCGCGGCATCCCCTTGCGCCTGCAGGGAGCGAGGATCCTGCGGGTCCTCCTGTGGGATGGTGCCCCATTTCGCATAAGGGCCTGCAGGAGCCGCAGTCCCTGCAGGCGCAAGGTGGCATGCCTTGCAGATCAGCGCCAGTGGTGATCTGCGCTTAATGGAGGGGCACCACCCCACTGCCCATTAAGCTTCAGACACCACTGTCGGTGTGGAATGGAATGCGCCCCATTTCATATGGAGTGGGAGCATACAGTGGGGTAGGGGTCTAAAAGCAGGAGAGAAGCAACACAAGAGCCTTGAAAATCCCCAAACCCCACTCACACCTACAAACTCACGGCTTTCAACTCACACGTCCTGCAAGCAGCTGTATCACCCGCCTAGTCCCTCATGCGTCCATTCACTTCTATGGGCTCTCACCCGCCAAAAAGAAAACAGGGTGTTTTCACCCACCTTGCTGACACAAAAGGTTGGGAGCTGTGCAACTGTCCCCTCCCCCAAAACATACCCATTCCAATTAAAGGCTGCTTCTAAACTCGGCTGGTTAGGAGATTCCTTTTGACATATTCTGGCCGCGTGGCAGTGTATGTGGCAAGACTTTTTCGGTGTGGCACTGGTGGTCACGTGCTGCACTGCAGTGGTGACGAGGGGCCGCTTCCCTCTGAAGCCCTTCCTTAATCTTGTTTTGTCTGAACGGGGAGGTGCAGACGTTCCATTTCATTAGGAAAGGTTTTGCAAAGGTTCATTGTGATCAACGCGGTCTAAAAAGGATTCCCTTTGTTGCAGAGGTGACACTTTTGTTTCTTCATCATACATAATTTAAAGATGTTTTTGTCTGTGAACATCCAAGACATCACCCAGCCCAGCTGCATTCACAGACTCGGAAATTGGACCTGTGTCTGGGCCGGAGTCTAGTCTGCAGAGAGAAACATATGCTCCCGAGATCTTGTCTGGGGACTACTGTAGTAGGGCGCGATTTCCCCCTTGGGTGACAAACGCGTGTGACTCAGCAATTAATTTGTAAAAACAAGAAGTGCCAGGGCCCAAATATTTTCTAGCACTGCTGTGACACTGTGGTGGGCAGTTCCCCACCACTGCTGCCACCACCCATAGATGCCCCCCACACAGTGTCTATATATTTGAGGTTACACTACAGTTCGCACCTGCCCCTTGGGGTTGATGGTTGCACCGACTATCACCACTTCATAATTAAAGTGAGTCTGAGACAATAAGTGCCAGGGCTGAAAAATAAGTGCCAGGGCGTAGCATTATGAAAAACGTTCCCTGCTTGTACCTCTTCTCTGGCGGGAACGAGTCTCTTTCTTCGATGACGTGAACGCCATCGATCAGCTACTACACAATACATGGCTTTGCAACATATGACATTCAGAAACCTTTACACGCTCTACACAGCTAGCATGGTGGTGGTTGACTTGCATTTGTGGCAAGGCTTCTGCCCGAGTGGCCTTTCAGATCCCCCGTCCCACCGGTGTTCAAATCGTGCGATTTCCTTATAGCCCAGTGTAGTTTGCACTTGATTGAATAGAGAAAAACTCTCTGTAACATGGCGAGGGACTTTATCTACCAGGCCTGGAAGAAAACAATCATCAAACACAATTTGCTTGTGCTATGGCAGCAAAGGGGTTAAAGGGACAATAATATGACATTTCTCTTTAGGACTAAAGAGGAAGCCACTTTTTAGCGTAACCCATCTGTATGTGGTTTCTCAAGCTCAGGAGGGGTTCACATTAGATTGGCCCTTTTAGCGACCCACGTACAAGCTGTAGACCGGAGTGGGCAGGGTGTCCAATGTCTGAGTGACCGGTTGTAAGACAGCTGGCTCGCCCACCTTGCCTTCACCAGTATAAATTCCAAGGTGGAAGTCATCAACTCAACCAATTATTAGGAAACCCTTGGGCTTTGATTCCCTGTAGCAGCTCCCAAGTCACTCTGTCAGCTCCCTCCCCATGTATCCCTGGGTGGCTTCAGAGGACCTCTTCCTATCCACTCCTGAAGGGTTTCTAGGTTCACCCTCCCCATCCACTCCTGGATTGGTTGTCGGTTTCCTCGTTCCATCCACTGCTGGGCGGGTCCTGAGTACCCCCTCCACAATAACCTCTGTGCAGCTTCTGTAAATCCCAGTTCCCATGAAGCCATGGCTGGATCTAGATTACACATCTCCTTCCACCCCTGGGCTGCTGCTGGATTCCCTGCCCACCCCCAGTGCGCCGGTGCTGGGTTGTGCCTCTCATTCCTCCCCTGGGCTGGTTTGGGGTCCCTTTCCTCATCCACCCCTGGGCTGCTGCTGGATTCCCTGCCCACCCCCAGTGCGCCGGTGCTGGGTTGTGCCTCTCATTCCTCCCCTGGGCTGGTTTGGGGTCCCTTTCCTCATCCACCCCTGAGCTGCTGCTGGATTCCCTGCCCACCCCCAGTGCGCCGGTGCTGGGTTGTGCCTCTCATTCCTCCCCTGGGCTGGTTTGGGGTCCCTTTCCTCATCCATCCCTGAGCTGCTGCTGGATTCCCTGCCCACCCCCAGTGCGCCGGTGCTGGGTTGTGCCTCTCATTCCTCCCCTGGGCTGGTTTGGGGTCCCTTTCCTCATCCACCCCTGAGCTGCTGCTGGATTCCCTGCCCACCCCCAGTGCGCCGGTGCTGGGTTGTGCCTCTCATTCCTCCCCTGGGCTGGTTTGGGATCCCTTTCCTCATCCACCCCTGGGCTGCTGCTGGATTCCCTGCCCACCCCCAGTGCGCCGGTGCTGGGTTGTGCCTCTCATTCCTCCCCTGGGCTGGTTTGGGGTCCCTTTCCTCATCCATCCCTGAGCTGCTGCTGGATTCCCTGCCCACCCCCAGTGCGCCGGTGCTGGGTTGTGCCTCTCATTCCTCCCCTGGGCTGGTTTGGGGTCCCTTTCCTCATCCATCCCTGGGCTGCTGCTGGATTCCCTGCCCACCCCCAGTGCGCCGGTGCTGGGTTGTGCCTCTCATTCCTCCCTGGGCTGGTTTGGGGTCCCTTTCCTCATCCACCCCTGGGCTGCTGCTGGATTCCCTGCCCACCCCCAGTGCGCCGGTGCTGGGTTGTGCCTCTCATTCCTCCCCTGGGCTGGTTTGGGGTCCCTTTCCTCATCCACCCCTGAGCTGCTGCTGGATTCCCTGCCCACCCCCAGTGCGCCGGTGCTGGGTTGTGCCTCTCATTCCTCCCCTGGGCTGGTTTGGGGTCCCTTTCCTCATCCACCCCTGGGCTGCTGCTAGATTCCCTGCCCACCCCCAGTGCGCCGGTGGTGGATTGTGCCTCTCATTCCTCCCCTGGGCTGGTTTGGGGTCCCTTTCCTCATCCATCCCTGGGCTGCTGCTGGATGCCCTGCCCACCCCCAGTGCGCCGGTGCTGGGTTGTGCCTCTCATTCCTCCCCTGGGCTGGTTTGGGGTCCCTTTCCTCATCCACCCCTGGGCTGCTGCTAGATTCCCTGCCCACCCCCAGTGCGCCGGTGCTGGGTTGTGCCTCTCATTCCTCCCCTGGGCTGGTTTGGGGTCCCTTTCCTCATCCATCCCTGGGCTGACTGATGGTTCTCCCCTCCCCATCCCACACTTAAGTATGTCCTGGGCCTATGTGTGAATTTTACAAAGTCTGTCCCAATGCACTGATTTATCTAAATTCACATGTATAACCTACATGAACCGGAAATAGCAATTCACATGTATAACCTACATGAACCGGAAATAGCAATTCACATGTATAACCTACATGAACCGGAAATAGCCTGTTTGATGTGTGATATATGGATTACGTTAATTTAACAAATGTAAAACAACGAGGCTGAAAATGGCGAATTTGTTTGAATGGAATTTCGATTTTTTTGTTTGTTTTGCACGCTTTCGTTTGATATTTAATTCAGGGAGAGACCCCCTGCAGCCCCCCACACCTCCCCAACACACCCTCAGCCTTATTGTATTCCCTTACCCAACCCCAAATATATTTACTGCGTAAAAAAATATCAAACACACTGACCAATACGATCAAAAAAATCGGCATTTTCAGCCTCGTTCTTTTGTAATTCCTTTTTTCGCGGCGATACCGCAATGTATATGTGTAGCTAATCTTCGGATTCATACAGTGATAAACAACAGACAAGAGAAAAGTATTCATCCTTTACTGTGTACAGACACTCGTGTGGAAAAACTAGACAGCGACAGGATATGTTATTATGGACGGCCTTCCAATAATGATGTCTCAAAGACATATGGCCACGTTCGGCTCAGGTTGTCTTCTCTCGACTGTGTGGATTTTGGCATAACTTGCCCTCCTCTCAAAATCGAGTGGTGCAGCACGGTAAACTGGATTAGCAGGCAGCCCACCTCTTCAATATACAGAGTTAGCGCCCTGAGGTGACTTGTACCTGTATAGGGAGGCCCATCCCTCCCGCCCATTCAGACGTCTTTAAGGATTAGGTCCAAGTCCTGGTCTTCATTTGGTGAGCCTCACCGCCGACAGCTGATAATAGAATTTATAAAAAGGGACAACAATGCTTTGACAGGGGCTGAAATATTGAGCGGGGAGGGCACCCGGTGCGTGCTTCAGGGAGTTATGGAAAACGTTGATCAACCCGACGTCGAGTGACTATGTTTACATTAGATGCTGGGAGTCTGCGCAGAGCCCCTTGTAGGTCACTGAATTAGCTCTAGGTCAGAGGACGCCTTCCATAAGAATCGCATTCTGTGTAGTCACTCATCATACCACCTGAGGCTAGAGAGCGCGATACAAAGGTCTCTCCCCCTCTCTCTCACCCTCTCCATCCCCTCCCTCTCTCCCATTTCTACCCACCAGTCCCGATGTTTTGACGTGCCCAGCCTTCTCTTAGGACAGACAGAACCCCCCCCCCCCCTCGCCCCCCACAGCTGCCTGTCGTCCAGCTCCAAAGGCATAGCTGGAGATGTCCCTGCAGGCTCGTGCCTCCGAGGGGCAGCAAAGCTGAGGGACAGTCATCGCATGTCAGATGCTGAATATCATTGCCGGCGTGCAGCGCTGGATGTGTAAATAGGCTGGGGGGGTCTTTGTGATCCCTCCCCCACCCTGCTTCAAGGCCTGATGGCTGGCAATGAGAGATGCTCCATGAGTAGAAGGCGGGGGCAGCTTCTGGGGATTGCTGAATATTTTACCCTTTAAGTCCCAGGAGGAGGGGCTGTTTTTGTGGGAAGCTTCTAATCCCCCCATCCAAATCACCATGGCAACCGCATCATCCAACACGGCCGATGCTAGGAAGAGTCAGTCCATGAATCGCAAACGAAAATGTATTTATTTATTGTTTTTTTAATAGCACCACTATCCATGGCAGGTTCTGTCTCCATCTGTCAGGCCCTCTGGACAAACCCCCAATATATCTATTGAAGCTTTTAATTGTATTCATTTTAACGCAGATTTTAAACAGAATCAGTAATACCTATCCTATTTACCTTGTTTTAAGTTTTTGTTGCATGAACGTCCTAGTTTGAAGAATTGGTGTTTATTTTATGATGTCCCAATGTTGACCCAGAACGTGCCTTGCGATGGGTGCACATCAAATGATGTAACAAGGCGGAACCAACGCCTACTTTGCCAAACTCCAATGACTAACGATTACACAAAGTGAGCTACAACTGCCTTGCAATTTGTGTATGCTTAGTTGCATCACAAACGTTTCTTATTGCAGGAAGAATTTGAGAAATGTGTGTGATTATGGTACAATTTGTGATCTTTTTTAAATCATTTCAATGAGAATACTTTTATAATCGTTGCCCGTTAAAGGGAGACTGTATTTGATCAGTTTGAGACATTTTAATCAATTTCTCTGAGATGTTCAGTCAGTTATCAATTTGAGAGAGATGTGGATAACTGTTCTGTTTTAATATTTTAATTAACGACATTATGTTTTGTATATATTTTATAGACACGTGTGGATCATGTTTAGCAATTTCAATAAATATATAGTGTGCTTGAATCTATTTGTGGGGGGTGGTAAGAACACCTTCTGCCATTTTGCAACGAGTGCAGTGTTTCTTACACATGTTAGTCGGACATGGGGCACTTTGCATGCATTTTGAATTATGGGCAATCAGGTTTAGGGGCATTGTTGTGTGATGCATGGGTTCATTTTAAGCCATTGGTACTTGATACTTCGAATCCATGTCAGGGATGTCTTTTGGCCTCCTTGTGCATTTCAGGAAGATTTGGCATGCTTTAATCCATGGCAGGGAAATCTTTGGTCTCCTTATACCTTTCAGGGAGATTTGGCATGTTTTAATCCATGGCAGGGAGGTATTTGGTCTCCTTATGCCTTTCATGGCGATTTGGCATGCTTTAATCCAGGGCAGGGAGGTATTTGGTCTCTTTGTGCATTTCAGAGAGATTTGCCATGCTTTAATCCATGGCAGGGAAATCTTTGGTCTCCTTATACCTTTCAGGGAGATTTGGCATGTTTTAATCCATGGCAGGGAGGTATTTGGTCTCCTTATGCCTTTCATGGCGATTTGGCATGCTTTAATCCAGGGCAGGGAGGTATTTGGTCTCTTTGTGCATTTCAGAGAGATTTGCCATGCTTTAATCCATGGCAGGGAAATCTTTGGTCTCCTTATACCTTTCAGGGAGATTTGGCATGTTTTAATCCATGGCAGGGAGGTATTTGGTCTCCTTATGCCTTTCATGGCGATTTGGCATGCTTTAATCCAGGGCAGGGAGGTATTTGGTCTCTTTGAGCATTTCAGAGAGATTTGCCATGCTTTAATCCATGGCAGGGAAATCTTTGGTCTCCTTATACCTTTCAGGGAGATTTGGCATGTTTTAATCCATGGCAGGGAGGTATTTGGTCTCCTTATGCCTTTCATGGCGATTTGGCATGCTTTAATCCAGGGCAGGGAGGTATTTGGTCTCTTTGTGCATTTCAGAGAGATTTGCCATGCTTTAATCCATGTCAGGGAAATCTTTGGTCTCCTTATACCTTTCAGGGAGATTTGGCATGTTTTAATCCATGGCAGGGAGGTATTTGGTCTCCTTATGCCTTTCATGGCGATTTGGCATGCTTTAATCCAGGGCAGGGAGGTATTTGGTCTCTTTGTGCATTTCAGAGAGATTTGCCATGCTTTAATCCATGGCAGGGAAATCTTTGGTCTCCTTATACCTTTCAGGGAGATTTGGCATGTTTTAATCCATGGCAGGGAGGTATTTGGTCTCCTTATGCCTTTCATGGCGATTTGGCATGCTTTAATCCAGGGCAGGGAGGTATTTGGTCTCTTTGAGCATTTCAGAGAGATTTGCCATGCTTTAATCCATGGCAGGGAAATCTTTGGTCTCCTTATACCTTTCAGGGAGATTTGGCATGTTTTAATCCATGGCAGGGAGGTATTTGGTCTCCTTATGCCTTTCATGGCGATTTGGCATGCTTTAATCCAGGGCAGGGAGGTATTTGGTCTCTTTGTGCATTTCAGAGAGATTTGCCATGCTTTAATCCATGGCAGGGAAATCTTTGGTCTCCTTATACCTTTCAGGGAGATTTGGCATGTTTTAATCCATGGCAGGGAGGTATTTGGTCTCCTTATGCCTTTCATGGCGATTTGGCATGCTTTAATCCAGGGCAGGGAGGTATTTGGTCTCTTTGTGCATTTCAGAGAGATTTGCCATGCTTTAATCCATGGCAGGGAAATCTTTGGTCTCCTTATACCTTTCAGGGAGATTTGGCATGTTTTAATCCATGGCAGGGAGGTATTTGGTCTCCTCATGCCTTTCATGGCGATTTGGCATGCTTTAATCCATGGCAGGGAGGTATTTGGTCTCTTTGTGCATTTCAGAGAGATTTGCCATGCTTTAATCCATGGCAGGGAAATCTTTGGTCTCCTTATACCTTTCAGGGAGATTTGGCATGTTTTAATCCATGGCAGGGAGGTATTTGGTCTCCTTATGCCTTTCATGGCGATTTGGCATGCTTTAATCCAGGGCAGGGAGGTATTTGGTCTCTTTGTGCATTTCAGAGAGATTTGCCATGCTTTAATCCATGGCAGGGAAATCTTTCGTCTCCTTATACCTTTCAGGGAGATTTGGCATGTTTTAATCCATGGCAGGGAGGTATTTGGTCTCCTTATGCCTTTCATGGCGATTTGGCATGCTTTAATCCAGGGCAGGGAGATCTTTTGGCCTCCTTGTGCATTTCAGGGAGATTTGGTATGCTTTAATCCAAGGCAGGGAGGTCTTTGGTCTCCTTATTCCTTTCAGGGAGATTTGGCATGCTTTAATCCAGGGCAGGGAGATCTTTTGGTCTCCTTGTGCATTTCAGGAAGATTAGGTGTCCTTTAATTCCATGCAGGGAGATTGTTTCTTCTTCTTCTACATTTGAAGGAGATTTGGTGTACTCCGAAAACACAGGAGGAAGATTGTTTGTTCTTCTTAAACATTTGAAGGAGATCTGGTGTACTTCCAATCCATGGCAGGGATATCATGTATTCTTAGTATGCATCTGAGAGAGATTTAATATACTTTGTGTCCATGGCAGGGAGAACTTCTGTTCTTCTACATCTGAAGGAGATTTGGCATAATTCGGGGCAGGTAGATCTTCTGGCCTTTCTGTGAATTTGAGCGAGATTTTGTGTCATTTTAATCCATGGCAAAGAGCTCTTTTGGTCTTCTACATTTGGGGGAGATTTTATATACTTTAATCCATGGCAAGAAGGGAAGAAGATCTCTCACTCTTTTGCGTTTGAGCCATATGTGGTGTACTTCGAATCCATGGCAGGGAGCTCTTTTGTTGTTCTTAATCAATTGAGAGAGATTTGGTGTACTTCGAATCCATGGCAGGGAGATTGTTTATTCTTACTATACATTTGAGAGAGATCTGGTGTACTTTGTATCTGTGGCAGGGAGATATGTTGTTCTTTATATGCGGTTGGTGGTAATAATGTGTTCTTCAAATCTATGGCTGGGATCGTCCATTCTAATTATGCATTTGATATAGATTTGGTGTACATTGTATCCATGGAAAGGAGACCTTTTGTTCTTTGGTGCAGTTGAGGGAGATTTGGTGCACTTGAATTCAAAGCAGGGAGACCTTTCATGCATGTTATGCATTTGAGGGTGTTTGGTGTATGTTCAGTCATTGCAGGGAAATCTTTTGATATACCTATATATTTAGGCCGATTTGGTGTTCTTCAAATTCATGGCAAGGAGATCTGTCATTCCTGTTATGTATTTGTAGATCGCTTAGCAGAGGTAGGGAGATTTCTGCTACTTTCAAACTTTTTCAGGGAGCAATTGGGGTGAGGATCACACAAACTGCAGTCCAGGTAGTGGTGGTCTGCCTGTCTATAATGTGCTCCCCTGACTGGAAAGTTTCACCCCATCAGACACATGCCCAAAGGCTCTACTCCCACATTTGACATGGAGTCTTCCAAGCTAAAAAAAGGATGTTCCTTGGTTTAAATGTGCATACCAACGCCTTCTGACAGTGCTTTGATTTTTCAGATAGAATCCACAGAAATTGACTTGGGGTTGGTGCGATGTTTGAGTTTTCATAGGAAATGCACCTCTTGGAATGCACATTACAGTCGATCCCACCCCCCCATTTCTTCAGTTCACCATAACATGGACGTTGCATCTGAATGATCTGTCCCTAGAAGCCTGGCAACTGCATAATGCTAACGATCCCAGAGCACAGCACAGTGTTTTCTCTGATGCCGCTTACCCTTGAGCGTTGACTGTCTGCGGCTGGCAAGATTGAAAGTGACATGACCTTTAGGTGCTGCAATCATTCCCTGTACTTGCTGAGAATCACTGGTCCTTAAAAGTGGATGTCTCCAATTGAGTATGTGCATGCCCACAGCTTCTCTCATTGCCTTCATTCTGGGACGGTGCTGTGTACACGTGAGTAGAAAGAATACCTTGGGCTCCTGCCATCTGCTTTAGTCCCTCACTGCATGCTGTCAGCGCAAAGGGTGAAGGGAATCTTGTGTGCATGCACCACCAGTGCCCCCAACACTGGACCCCCGTACCCCATTGGTGAAGGACCACAGTGTTAACATTTTGCAGCAGGCCAGCGTGTGTTACTAGCCACTCTCTGCTACTAGTGACTATGTGTAAAATTACAGTTGTAGAGGAGGAATGCATAGCAGAGCAACTCATGACAAGAACGTTGAATAGAAAAAAAAACATGAAAGGCTTTGGTTAGCATCTGCATTTGCCATTTCCAGAGGAGTAAAAGTGACATCAAAAGATCTAGATTAGGCAAATACTCGGAAGGGGGGTGGGGTGGGGGGGGTTAGCATCAGCCTACACATAATTATGCAAGGAGTCAGGGAGAAACCTGGTAATAGATGAGGAGGTAGCAATCTCCATGAGTGCAAGCAGTCTGAGGAGTGCAGATGGATGAATTAACTCTTACAGCCATCCATGGCAGATGTCTACATTGGGAAGGCTAAGCTTCCATTATTGGTGCAATTAAGCTCACAAGGCATGTTGTTCGCCTTAGAGGTGTTTGAGGACACATGCAAGGGGGTCGGGTATGTACTTAAAGGGGCGGATAGCCCATTCCCATAGTGAGTACCCTTACAGGTAATGGGATGTGTGGAGGATACCATCAGGCTTAAAAGAGGAGAGATATTTGGAAGAATCTATGTCTCAGAGAGGGGAAGATGCTGTGTGGAGGCATTAGGGACATTTAGAAATCTAACTCAAGCATGCTGCCACGGAATAATTGCAAAGTAGGGCATTATGTATCCATTGGCGGGAAAATACCCTACAATTTTCACAAGCAAGAGTGAAAGGTGAATGGTTTTCAACACAAATAGTGTGAAAGCAGGCACTTAGCCAGTGCTGCAAAACTTGAGGTCCATTCCCGTGGTGTTAAAGGGGAAGCTGTGGCCTTATGCAGACAGATTTTGTGGTTAGGGCATCATAGAACCCACAGAGCCCAGAGAACGGCACACACCTATTGTCGTCACTCTAAAATGGACAATAGAATTCATATGTACATCCACCCAAGAGACTTTAATAACGTTATGTAGATTGATTGACAACCCATTCCCAATATACACGGATGCTCATGCCTGGAGGGAGGGTCACGTGATTTTTTCCAGCCTTGATCTTTTCTCTGCATACCACCAGAGAGGTATCCAGAGTCTATGCATCCTTCATAACAACGCTGAGTGGCTAAATGCACAGACACTTGGATGTATTTTGGACTAGCACATGCTAAAATGGTGACGAGGCTATGCATGATAGCATGTCACGTGAGGATTTATCAACGTTGGAAGAGGACAGGATGATGGTGAAAGGCGGGGGCGGAGCCAGGCCACAGATCTGCAGGTGTCATATTAAACCTTGGGATTTATAGGATCTCATTCTAGGTTTATTGGACATGTTAAAGAAGCCCATGGTGTTAAGAGCAAGGCTTAAGAAAGTGGTAGCATTTGCTTAGACATTGAAGTGTCAGCATGTGATGTGGGTTCAAGGAGGCCACATTGCACTGGTTTCTTGTGAGAGCTAGGGTCTGTGGGAGGATGGATGCTTGTGATCATGCCTTTGGAGCAGTACTTACCAAGACCCACGATGTGGTGGAGCTACCCATTTCACTTGTCTCTTGGGCTCTAAATGAGGTTGAAAGAAAGTATTATTTTTTAAATGACATGTTTTAAATGTTTTATTGGCGTATTATACAGTAAATAAAAATCAACTTTTAATACATCTCTACAACATCAAACCTTAAGTCAAACAAGGCAAGACACGCATAACATAGTAGAGTAAAAAAATAATTCCACATAAAATCAATTTAAGATCAATTTTTGAAAAGACAAGCAGGTAGGGGAGTCCTTAGTATCAGGCCAGCAGTTCCAAGATCGTCATGATTTTTCTCCAAAAAATTGTGAAATATATAATATATGCCTCTTGGTTTCTTCCCTGTGAATGATATCTTCGATACCCACAGCCCTTAAGGTTGTCCGCCGTACGTTCACAAGTGAGGGACATTCAGTTAATAGGTGCCTTACAGTTTCCAGTGTGGCATCCCCACAAAGACAACATCATCTATGTTCTCTTGGTATGTTGGTCCATGCTCCTGATATCTCCAATGACTTTTCTACATTAAACTTTATTTTGATATATTCCCATACTAACGTGTTTCCTCAAAAATGCTCAACATATATCTGGGGAGATCTGAACGACCCTGAATATACACGATCTATTCTGCAGGATTGCTTTTAGTTGCCAAGTCATTAATGGGTTGTTCATGGCTATTCTCAGATAGTGTGGCCTTCATGATTTTTTTGTATTTTTTTTATAGTAGGCAGATGCTACTCTCGGGGACCAATCTTAGCCATCTATCCGCTATTGATTTTATTTTCACAATACAGCTGACAGGCATGTTTCAATTGTATTTCTGACTGCATCATGGATCAACTCAAGCAAATTAGCACCTAATCCATTTTTCAACTTCCAGTACGTGTT
Organism: Ambystoma mexicanum; assembly: GCF_040938575.1. Taxonomy (NCBI): domain Eukaryota; kingdom Metazoa; phylum Chordata; class Amphibia; order Caudata; family Ambystomatidae; genus Ambystoma; species Ambystoma mexicanum. The sequence goes on along the minus strand of NC_090921.1, from coordinate 753,569,202 downwards.
AAGGCACGGCAGACAAAATTTCACGTATATCGATCGGGTCAATGACAAATTCCAGAAATACTAGTTAAGGAGCTGTGTGTTGAGGCACTCCCAATACCAATACCAATCTCGTTAATACATTACGCCCAGTTGGATCATTTCTAGAAGATTTTCCTGGGCCCAGATCTCCGCACCATACAGTAAAATCGCAAGGATTTTAGCTTGATATAAATGAGTCAAGACTTCCACCGAGCAGCCGCCACCTTTATTTGCAATGGAATTAATTCCCCATCAGAGCTGTGCCTTATGGATGGTCAATTTTTCCAGATGCTGCATGCCTTCCAATTTAGGGTCTAAGTGTATACCCAAATATCTGTATTCTAAGACTGCCTTGAGTTCCACCCTGTGTATTTTCCAGCTCACCCTTTTCACCTTTTTCGATGTTGGGGAAAAGACCATTACTGTCATCTTAGTGATATTTACTACCAACGAATTTAGATCTGTGTAAGCCTTAAGGCAATCCAAAGATGTCTGTAAGCCTCCCGGGGTAAGATTCAGTATGACAAGGTCGTCAGCGTGTCCCAACCAACATAGAGGGGTGTCTCCTATTTTCAGATGTATGGTAGTTCAGTTGTTTATGGCTTCACCTAGATCCGACAGATAAAGGTTAAACCGGTTTGGAGCCAGTATACAACCCTGTTTCAAACCCTTATGAGTATGGATCCAGACGGTCGTCCGGTCATGGAATTCAGGCAAACCTTAACCCTAGTGTTTTCGTGGAACTCAATAATCATCTTTAGTAAGTGTTGGGGAATGTTCCAGTTGGTCAATTTAGTCCATAACCTAACCCTGTCAACGGTGTCAAAAGCCATGCTTAGAATGATAAAAGCCACTTATCTCCCCTTATCTCCCGAATGGCCGCTCAACATGAACTTCCCATACCCGTTTGCTGACACCATTTTTACTACTTTCCTGTGTTTGATTCGAGTTGATGATCTTCCAAAATTCAACAGAGTTGTTGGTGATGGAAGTAAACACCAAATCCCTCCATCAAGTGCATTCCACCTGATATTTATATTGACTCAACCACTTCGGATAAGTGTTTTTTAGATTTTTGGCTGTGAGTCATTTTGTTGTCCCCACTTGCCAAAGCGCGTAATTCTCTGTAAAGCTCCCTCTTCTTTTCTTTAAAATGTGTGTAAAATTGATGCCGATGCTTTTGTGGACTATTCCGGTATGAGAGTATGAGCAGACGCTAAGAAGAGCACTAATCCTGATCTTCTCAATGTAATGTTTGTACTCAATAATTACCAATTTAGCAGAATCCACAGTGGATGGTGCTTTGATTGACCAACGCTTCCTCAAATATACGCTCAGTTGTTCTTGTGCCACATCATTCGCTGCCCCCAAATGACCATCCTTCCAAGTAATCCGGTTCTGTGCTGGGTCAATCCTCAATTTCCCACAGTGAACCAGACCAGACGCTTGATGAGGGAAGGTAAGAGCAGCTCCAAGAGGATAGTGGTGACTCTCCTCTCTCTGGGCCACACACTTGTCGATGATAAGTGACGAGGTGTTAGCAAGCAAAATATAATCAATGTTTCTACAGCTTTTATTCCCTAATCGGGGGAACTGTGGAGGGGAATCAGAAGGAAAGACACCATTAGCCATGGTAAAGCCAGTACAGTTGAGTAATCTCACCCAGCTTAACCCACGCCTACATATTTGTGCAAGTCCATCATTCTGCATAGGACTAAATCCATTTCCCCCTTCCTTTTCCGTTATGTTTGCGTCCATAGGGATTCTAGAATTCAAATCCCCACAGATCAGCACCAGAAAGCTTCCCGACAAGTTGCTTATTAGAACTTCAACTTCTTCAAGAGTCTCTTCATGAGCTCTCTAGTAGGTGGGATCGTATATATTCATAACAATCAAATCCTCAAGTATTCTGTTATTGAGAAAGATGTCTTAGACTGCTGTTGGACCTTGGCTTTAGAATATACAATGGAACGTATCACGTGTTAAGACATGGGACATATCACAAGTGTTAAGAAGTGACAGAAAACTCCTATGTCGTCCATTCACTTCACAGGCATCAGGAATGGAAACCGCTGGTACCTGGTAGCCCAGCTGCTGGGTACTCAAGATTGTACTTTCAGGATTGAGTATATCACAGCGGTAACGATTATAAGGTGACAATAAAATAGGAAAGATGCATTCACAGCGCTGATGAGACATGGTTAGCATTGTTGGCATGATGAATATACAGGATTCAGGAATGGTGGAAGGAGGTAGACGATGATGTGGTAACTGGTCAAGGTACGAAATGCATGCGTGAAGGTTGGCCAGATGTGGTTGCATGTGGAAAAGATTTGTCAAGGTGAAAGAGGAACTGTTAGAATGCAGAGTGCAAGAGAGGCAGACAGTTGACATGCCAGGAAATATGTGGGGGAAAATGTGAGCAGCGGACATCTACAGAGATGGTGGACTAGCTTAAGGAGGAGCTTGGTAGAAACGAGGACAACCGGTCTATATAGCCTGAGAGTGTCAACAGGCTGATCCAGTAAAATACTCACTTTGTTTTAATTAGCTGGTTCAACCAGCAATTGGTACCTGGAGAATTGTTGTCATCGTACATAAATGTACCTCATATAGCAATGGGATAAACTCTGAAGAAGGGGGGGGGTGGTTGTCTGGGACTGGGTTGTGCCTTCCCTGGAGGCGAATTCTAGGCATGAGAGGAGTAGCTATTGATGAAGCAGTTAAGACTAGTAAGGAAGTGGTTGAAGTGGAGACTGAGTGATCTGTCGGTTCTGAGCAAGGGATTTGACCGAAAGATTACCTGTTTTCCTTCATCCTAGGAAGTTAGTGAGTTTACGCCAGAGTTATGTAAAAACTGATTATGGCAGAGTGTGGGTCAATAGTAGGATGTCCAGCCTGGATGATCCCGGCAGTGTGGAAGGTTGTGCAGTAGTGCTGTGTGGCAGGATTCAGAGCATTGGGGATCAATGGAGGAACAACACAGCATGTGCAAATGAACCCGGAACTGAAGGTTGTGCGACGTGTCACAGGGAGAGGCATGTTTACAAGCGATCTTGAGCATCTACAGGATGATGTAGTGCACTGATAGCTTCGTTGTGAATTTTCTAATATGCACACCCTTACAATATCCACTCCCCATGATGTATTTGTTTAATGTTTATCAAGAAAATAGATGTGTTGTTATTCTACCCTCAGGATAATTGCTCCTAAGAGTGTTGAGCCCAGTATTTGCAGTGTGGACTATGTGTGTGTGAAGGCGGGCTTCACGTTCTAGGCTGTAGAGACGGTATCTGATTGGATACTGGGCTGAGTTGACTCACCATAGGTTGAGGGTACCTTTTATCGTAATAAGGCATTGAAACCTTCCCCTGCGATTTTACAAGCGGCTCATTTGCAGGCAAGTTGACTTCGAAATCCATCCGCTCTGGTGGCAGGGACGGGCAAGGTGACTTGGGGAGTGCAGATAGCACCTCAGCATGGATGATGCCCGCCTGCTTGCGGCATGGCACGCCCTTCTGTACGTGCCCTTCCGCCGTCGTCTGGAGGCCCAACAGTCCTTCAGACCCAGACGGCCTCATTGAGAATTCAGGGCACAGACCGATTGAGCACGATTCCTGTCCTGCTCTCCAAGGAGCCTGGGCGTGTACCCGGCACCATAGCTGGAAGTGTGTCCACCATCCACAGCAAAACAGGCACGTCACTGCAGCACTACTACCGAGAGCTGCCTGTCATTCACGGGGTGTAAACCCTGCAGGCCCAGGAGGTACATGTATGTGTCTGCGTGTCCATAAAACATGTCCAACTAACGTACCCCCGCCGTTGGAGAGCGCGAGGGTGAGCAATTCCATGCGTGTCTATGGGCATGATTGTGTCCGTTTGTGTACGTGTCCGCTCCAGTTGTAGTCCGTGTGCGTGCACCTGGGTAGTGTTTATGGGTCCGCATATTAGAAATGGGCCTTGGAGTGTCTATGTGCACGTGCTCGGCGCGCGCGCGTGCGTGCGTGTGTGTGCACGTCTCTGGAGTGTGTGTTTGCGTACCAGAGTGCCTGTCTGTGTGTTTTCTTTAGGCAAGGATGTGAATAGATTGCAGTTCCATTAAATGTGGCATCTGGTGGTTTATAAATATCACCGTCTGGGATTGAAGCGAGGGAGTGGGGCGGAGAGGCGGGGGCCGGGGGGCAGGAGAAGAGGGCGGCATCTCTTCACCGGGCCCTGCCCTGTCGCCAGGGAACCGTGCTGCGCAATAAGCGGTTGCTAAGTGAACGCTGTTGACACGGGCCCTGGCTGCTCCCAGAAGCAGGTGCGCGTGAGGTGTGAACTAACATTGCCCGCGGAAAGAGGTGGGGGGGGGGGGGGGGTTCACTTCAACCCGAAAGCACGAAGCATGTACCTGCATCTGTCACCCCGTGTTTCCATCTGTTCCTACACGCTCTATGTGCGTGTACCCACCCGTTGCTTATGTGCGCTAGCCTGTGCTCCCGTTCCACACACATTCACACACTTTCCAAAGCCCGCAGCGCCTTCACCCACCTACAACAATCAGGGGTTTGTCCTATGTGCGTACGCGTTTGTGTCACTCAACTATCGTTGGTCCCTTCCGCTTCAATTAGTGTCGCCCACTCGTGTGTTCAGCAGTCAATCCACTCTGGGCAGGGAACATTTATTTTTGTTCCAGTCCTAAAGCGAAAGAAAAAACATACACAATCATTGTTGAAGGTAGGTGTTTTATTAGTTTATTCGGCTATTTGATGTGGACTAGTTCTATGGAGCAGGGAAGCACTTTTCAGTGAACCTTTCGTAGCAGAGACACCCCAGACATAAGGCGACAGGAGGCAGCATTATGGGGCGGAATTATGGGACGTGTGCGCATGCGCAAATGTTGTTTGTGTGTACGTCGTTGCATTAGTGCAAGTACGGCCCATATGTATTTGCTGTGCGCACATGTGGAGCGCCATCAAATAGAAAACCAAACTGTGCTCCAGAAGCAATCGTGTGCCATACATGCAGTCAGCCACGCAGGGAGAGAGATTTAGATTCCATAGAACACCTTTGGATTCAATGAAACGCATCATGTTCACAGAGCTCAAACAAACACGTCAACACGTAAAATACATACAAGCAATGAGCACAGGGGGAAATTATCCGTAGGCCTAAACGGCTCACGGGCAGAATAAAATAGCTAGGAGACCTAATAAAAGCCAATACATGGGTTACCTTTAAGATCCTTAATGGACATTCTGACTTATATGAATGTACTTTTGCAGAATATCGTTTGCTGATAAAACGTGATTGCTTTTCAAACACTGGTTGCGAGCCGTGATTTAGGAACACAACTACTTGAACTCAACCTAAATGGTCACCTAGCTTCGAAAATATATAACACTGTAGCCAATAAATAAATAAAAAAATAAAAAAGAACACTTTGACAATAGGTAAAGGTACGAACGATGAGTTACTAACTACATGGGCAAACAAGCGAAATACTGGACATTCTGAGATGTTTAGAGATGGTTGGGGTGACATTTGTAGAAATATTGCTTTATTTATTTTTATTTTTTTATTTTTGAATTTGTAGAGTGCACTGCAGCCCACGGGCATCGAGGCGCTGTAAACGAAGCGTAAGAAGGCTTAATTCAGGGTTACAAGAAAGCCGCCCAACAAAAGTAGTCTTGAGAAGGATACATGGTTACATATACAGAGGATACGCTACAGGTTACTTAGTTACAGATAAAAACCTGCTCTTCCTTCAATTTGGGTGAGCGGCTTAGACAAATGAAGATCCTTAATAGAGTTTACCCGAAAGACTGTATAGACGAGGTATGATTGAGCCTGAGGCTTGCTGGGGGTGTAGACATATGGGGGGTTCTTTGGAACACATGTGGGAATGTAATAAGAGGTATCCTTTTGGGTGTCAATTACTGGAGAACACAATTGGACTTTGATTTTGCAACATCCATTTTGGGGGATGTTGCCCTTCTGGATGATCTTCCTCATCCCCAGAAATGGTGGATCTTTAGATCTGCACAAGAAGCCAAAAACCTTATCCTACAGAAATGGAAATCTGACAAAACTCCATCAATACATGATTGGTCTCAAGAACTTATTAAGATGCCTGTAATTGAGAGAGTGGTTTTGAGACAGCAAAAGAAGTTTTAATTGTATGGGGATATTTGGTGAAGATTTGTAGAACTTCTATGAACTGTATACAACATCTATGTTCTGGTTATAGTGAGGTGGGATGGGGGAATGAATTGGCGAGAAACTGTATATATTTTTGTATCTGATTTATTATTGATGTTCAATAAAACAACTGAATGAAAAGAAAAAAGGGGGAAAAAAAAGAAAGATTCCATACTTTAATAAACGTCTGCATGCAAACCATGTTCCAAACAATGGCCCGTTCCCAGGAATTGAAACTCCTCATCTGGCAATTGATTTATTTTGAAGCAAAGTATTCCGATATTCAGCATTATCCATCCCTGATACGGTGGTACCGGCAACAATGCCAACTAGTTTACGGTGATAAACACATTTCATAGCTAGTCACAGAAATCTTGACTCTTTTTTTCGCCGTGGCCACCAATGAAAAACCGCCAACCGAGAAGTACATTGCTGTTTTTTTAATTATGGCTGCCCTCTGACCTTACATTTGGCAAATCAACCTTCTTCTTAGGTCATTGTAAGGGGATAAAAGAAGTAAATGTCATGCAGGGAGAGTTCCTCCATATGGTAGGACCAAACCTAAGGTGAACAAGCACTGCATAAGCCAAAATAGATCAAGCCTTTGTGTGGGGGTGGGGCGATGGGCCCAAGAGGGCGCTGAGCAAATTACCAAGACTTTTGGAGAAATGTTTACAAGGGAGAATTGTTTCGACAATTGTGGGAACTTTAAGAGAAGCAATTAGAAATACATATGTGAAAATGGAGTGGTAAGATGCCCCGCCATATTGCATGAACAAGCCTCTGCTCCAATATGACCACACATCTGCATCAGCCATAGTTGGTTGTACCACAATCAGGATCGAATTGCCTACCGAAAGGCATTATCTCATAAACCAAGAAACGCATCTTCCATCATCATATTACTCCCCCTATTGGCCACACGAAGGACCCTATGTAAATGCAGAATTGGCCAACCTATAATTATTTTATTTTGAAGGTCTGAGCCATGGATTATTAAGGAACATATTCACCATGCATTTTCTAACATCTCAGTCGTACATTTGGCAAAATATTTTTACAACCACATGGCAAAGTGGGGCAAATTCGTCAACTGCCTATTGGCACAATGGAATATATGAAAATGTTACAATGGTTGAGTGTTGGTAAAAGTCATTGCTGTATATGGCTATTGACAAATGTTTGCTCACCTTAGTAGTAGGATTTGGGGAACAGCACCACTGACCCAGCACCTGCGTTTCTTGTCCAAATCTTTCACGGATTCCCAATAGTGAGACAGTCCAATGTGGTGCTTCTTAGTCCCCTGCAGAAGGCCAAGTGGTTGAGTGTGAGAAGAGGGACAAAGCAAATTGATGATCTTCCGAATACAAATTAGTTGATTGATTGTTGAAGGAAAATTAGAGTTGCCTACTTTAGATATTTATGTTTCAGTTTGACTCTAAATTTCCCTGGTTCTCCCATTTGGCTAAGTGAAATGTTGAGCGCTAGCAGATGTAGTGGGAGTGATAGAATTTGGAAATAAATTGTGGTCCTTTCACTACTGAGTGTAATTCCGGACATTGAAGGCGGGATTCCACCACTTTTCACATACAATTCCGAACTATCAAACCATTTTGCCAAAGTTAATGCAGATATCCTAGAAGGGCCATTCTAGAAACCATTTCTGATTGTACATTGCACTACACAAGAACGTACATATGTTTAATGCCTTCCCTGGCTAAAATAAACCCGGAGGCTGGCCCTGCGAAATAGGCCACAGGTCGTTCAAAGTATTCCCCATTCGGGCTTCGCCTCGAAGATATGAGCAGGGGAGCCGCTGGAGGTGATGACTGCTTTGAGGAAATGATGCTCAAAGATGCAACAACTTTCTGCTCGATTCTAATTAGTTTAATCTTCAATAAAATCAATACTGAAGCAACAAAAAGAGTGTGGCCTTTGAAATAACTCAAATCACGCATTGAAACTCCATCTATCAAATTACTAGAGGACTTCAGCAGTGGGGCCTCACACACAGAGGTATTTACTTGAGGAGCTGTCAATAGGCCAGACAAACATTACTTATCATGTGGGCTTATCCTGGTTTTATCATGTATGTCAAAGCTTACAGCAACATCAGAGAACCGGAACGTGAGTCAAGTGGGTACAAGATGCCGGATCGGGATGTATCAGGTAGGATAGAGAGATCTGCTAAAGGCTTTGGTTTGAATTACATGGATAGGGCAAGCGAAACAGTACATGGCCCAAATGGTGCTGTAAAGAAAGCCAGGCCTTCCAAGGTCAAAACATGTACCGTTAGCAAGTCCTTTGTTAATGTAACCGATTAAATGTACCATGCTCATTGTGTAAAACCCTATAAAAAGCAAGAGATCTCTGTGTTTGGAGCCACATTTTGGGTGGACATTCTATGCCAACTTCCCAGCCATTTCTACACAGCTCTTTGAAAATCAACATTACATGCCCGTTGCTCCCTGGTTTCCCTGTTGGATAGTGGTGGGCAGCAGAATTCATCAATTGGTGCAGTTACTCAGATTCCCCCCATGCCTGGCTAAAATGGTAACAGAATTAGCAAACCACTTCCCTTCGGTCATCGTTGTGCAGAGAAAGGGTAGGTAAGAGGCCTGACTGAAACCTGAAAAGGGGATTTGAAGGACAGTTGACTGTGAAGGCTGGTGTTTCTCCTTGGACTGCACAAAAACATGCAACATTTAAATTAGGGCAGCACTGGTAGACATAGGAATGGTAACAGCATTAAAGGAGAACTTTAATTAGAGATTGGGGTTAAAATTGAAAAGGGTTAAAATTGAAAGGAAAATCCTGATCACACAACACAGGGGTACATTTAAGTATGGTCACGTCTTTTGATGGGCGATCAAAATGAAACACAGAATCTGGCAACACATTTCTAGCAGATTAGGAAAGGCAGCGTCTTTCCAGAACATACATTACTGACCAGAAACGTGTACATAGCTTGAAAAATATAGTGCCATAAGCAATGGGGACAGGCCATGACAAGTTCTAGTAGACTCAACATTTGACTTAAAACTCTTTCACCGTAGACACACATTAGAAAACTGAGGGAAAAATAGAGTGCAACTGGAATGGGATGTTTTTCTAAACTGAATAAATAATTAAGGTCTTTTAGGACGCGAATGCAAAACTGATAAATACATTAGTTTGTTCTTCCGTAAAGGGATTTACTACATGTTCTGTTTGTCTGCACACAGTTGGTGATGGCTGGATAAAAGGTCATTCAATCGTTAGGATACTTAGCAAAAGCTGCTTGCTAAATAAGGAAAAGGGGGGAGTTCAAGCAAGTTTTATATCCCCTGGTTAATTACATTGATATCTTTCGGGACAATGCTATTCCTGCTCCCACTTTCTCCAATTCTCTCTGAAGCGACTCATCTTCTCACTGCAGAACAAGGTCTGGAAGCCCAAGCATGGCCACAATATCCACCCAGTCAAGCTTTGGTGCCAGGTGATCACTGCCGTGGTAACGGGTGCAGTATAAATGCCTATTACATCACATTTCATCACTACATCCAAGTGGACAATATGCAGTCAATGTTTCGCTCAGAGTTGCAAGAAGAGAAACACAATATGTTGAAGGCGATTCTAACTGTGTAGGCATTCCATTATGGGTTATGTCCGACAGCCGCCAGAATGTACGAAGTCATGAACGTGGGCCATGATTTTAACCTGGACTAAATGTTTATGAGGTTTTATGAGGCCAGTAATTAAACAATAAACTTGAATTGCACTGAGAAAAGGACGGGGCAGCTGTAGCGTATTTCTAAATCTGTTTTTATTTTCCCGTCTCCTCCTGGAATGATCTGACTATGAAGCAGGATCATGCAGGGACAAAAACAGTCCCTGGCACCAAAGAAAATTGGTGCCTATCTATGTATTTGAATTTGAAGATTTTCAAAACAAACTGAGTAGCGCCTAGAAGTCCTTCTTTGGGGAAAATTGTGCATCCCAAAGAATAATTGGTAACACTGGTAAAATGCACAAGCTTCACTGTCACTTTAGTGCCCATATTGGCCCAGTAAGGGGCCCCCACTGATCTGTCAGGCTGGCCCTTTGAGGATTATTCTATATCACCGTAGTCCAATACGAGCCTGCGTCGAAGGCACATGCCAAGGGGGGTCTTTCTGCTGCGTGGAGGAGAGGAGCCATGGCTCCGGTTTTTCAGGTGACATTTAAGGTGCAAGAGGGCATGTCCACACCTGCAGAGTGGGAACGTCCTGTGGGGATAGTGGGTTGGGCAGCTCCTGCAGCAGCAGGAAGAGGAGACGAGGCATGCCATGTGGCTATGGAAGAGTGGTCTTCAAACTGGGGGCATGAAGGCTGTCTGGGGGGGGCAGACTCCTTTAAAGGGTTTAAGATGGACGGAGGATAGCACAGGGGCAACGCGCTGTACTTGGATGCAAGACCATGCAGAGAAACAGAGGTTTGAATCTCAAATCTGCGCTTAGAAACTGAAACCAGGTACGGTACTAGGCGTTAAAAAAACAATAAAATTAAATTAAATAAATAAAAAATAAAGATGAATCTTTTTAATATAAAAAAGCATTAAGGCGACTGCTTTTAATAGAGAATATAAGCAGTAGACCATCTGCTTTTACTTTAAAGAGCCTGGGGTCCCCCCTGGATATCGTTGGGCCCCCTTAGGGAGGCCCACAAACAATAGTTTTACTCCAGGGGGGCTCAGTATGAAACATAAATGAGAATACCACTGCTATCGAGCAATGGGGAGATGTCCTGTATTTGCAGAGGGATCGGCTTGGGCATTCTCTGTGTGGCGTGCAGAAGGGACTGCTTTTTCATTTCCCGTGACAAGTCTGGGACTGCCCCCTCCCATCAGGCGCAGCTCCCATCCGTTATTTTCACGCCTGGTTACAGAGAGCGTCTCTCCTAATGCGGTGCGTGTTATTGCTCTTGACTTGTTGGTTTTCTGAAGGTAAATTTCTGTAAGTAATGTGCCACTGGCTGTTCTGTCCCGCTGCTGAGCGCTGAGGCTGTCACTATTCATCCTTCTTCCCCGGGCAGCAGATCAATAGCCCCTGTCACTGTTACACCTGCCAACCCAGGCCTGCTCTGGGAGCCCTCAGGGACCAGAACAGCGGTACCTCTTCTCGCGCTCTGGAAGAGGCTGTGAGCCAGCAATCAGTGCTCGCAGCCCTAAGGTGCCCGGGAGGGCCACCAGGACCTAGCCGGTGGGAGGGTGGTGGTGTGCAGTGGCATATTTAGGCTTTCTGCTGCCCTAGCCCCAAATAAGTGTATGCAACCCCCACATTTATTTCACCTCTGCCAGATTCGGCACCTCCAGCACATTCCACTCTTTCAACAAACTGTTTCCGCCTTGGCCAAACTAAACCCCTTCATCACAATCTTGTCCCATTATGGCTCCATAAAATAAGGACGATTTTAAGGCTGACAAGATTACAAAGTTACTACTTCCACTCTAATTCAAGCCTGTTACCTTCTATGTTATGTTAGCTGAAAGAGTGTATGTATTCAGGTCCCTGCTGCCCAGGATTTGAAGAAGGCAGTGTGCTCTACGGTGGAGTGCCCTAGAGTTACTTGTTAAGGGCAACTGCCTACTTTCAGTTATGTCAGAGAACAATCTTCTAGAGGAAGCGATCAGAACATAAGCTGTCTGCCAACTGGACACAAGTGAAGGAGCGTTGGAACGAGGAATTATAGTTTCAAGGCTCAATTCTGGTTCCTTCCGAGTTGTCTGCTGTCATCCCATGAGAAGCACCTAGTCTGGTCCGTAATATGAATGTTTCAGGAAACATTACTACATGAAATGGTATAGTTTGCATATGAAATATCTGCAGGTGGTTCAGGCTCATCTTAAAAATAAAAAAGGAACTGTGTTAGCAGGAGACATACCACGTGCTGCAGCCCATGCACCTCCAATCCCTTGGGTTGGACTGCCATTAAAAGATTGCAAAATCACAAGTGAAATTTAAGAACTCTACCTGAGCAGGAACGCCTCATTGGAGTAAAGATAGCTGGAGAAGCAGCGGCAGCTGATGAATCTGTGTAATGGGAGGGGCGTAAATGTTTGCCTCGAATCTGTGTCAGCAACCTAGCATAGCCAGGCAGCCCAAACCAACCCACGAGGGTTCGGGGGTGGAGGGGATGAAGAATTGTGTAAAACACAATGTTTCCCATCCATTTTGGATAGAGCACATGAAAACATCCAATCCATATAAATCACCAACTTTACGCCCTTAGAGGAGCTTTTCTCCAACACATTTCATGATGCCTTTGCCCACAACGTATCCAAGCATAAACAACACTGCCATGCTGGCTCTGCCCATACATATTCATGCAGACTGCGCTAATAGATGTCATTATTACAATATAAGAACTTACTCCTGTTGGCTTTTGGCAGTAAAAGTACCATCCTACAGTAAGGAAGTACATCCAAACTGGCTGCATAATAACAGTTATGTTTGCTTTACCCTTGATGGCCAGTAGAAAATATCATGCCTCATAAGAAAGTATAGTTAGACTGGCTGCATCAAAGTATGCCAGTCTAGCTATGGCAGAACACTCATGTTTACTTTACTCTTTACCCTTGATGCCCAGTATTAATGCCAATGCGCCAGTGGCAGCACCCTGAATAGTAGGCCTGCTCTCCCTCATCGACTTTGGGCAGGGCAGGCACACAGCATACACTCTCTCATTCACCCAGGCATTCATACCTGGACTTGCAGGATCTCAATGTCACCTGTCCTAGTAAGATCGTTGTCTCTGTCTTCCCTCTGTTCCCCTTCCCTTGCCTCGTCACGTTTTGAAACACTTGTATGTAGGAGCGTTAAAAATGCCATGTCATATCATATCATGTCATACATTGACACAGAACACACTCTCGTAACACCCAGACCTTGACACAACATGCACCCAAACATTGACACAACATGCACTCTCATTCAACCAGGCATTCATAAACTCACACAACTTACACTCCTTAGAGTTGGTTAGACTGTACAATACAAAGGAACATTTTGAGATTTGTGGTTTATAGGTATTGATTTCCTGGATTTTGAGGTACTGTTTTACAGTAAAAGTCATACCCTGTACTTAAAATCGAATTCATGTCAAGGTTGCTTATAAACATAACTGTTATGCATTGTGTGGCATACTTTGCCGTTTTTCTCTTGGTGGCACCGAGAGTGCAGCTGAATGCAATGAAAGACATGATAAACTGAGCAGGGGTGCCATTTGCCTGCTTAGCATTGGGAAGCTTCTGTAAAGTTTTCTTTTTTTATACATTTTTATTTTTGTCGGCAGAGGTTCACAAGGTACATATGTCAAGGCAACAAACAATTAAATCAAGCATAGCATAAAACATCGTAATGGTTACAGAATACAGTTCCAACAGTGGATATAGAGCATCAACAATACAGAAGTACACAGCAAAAATCACGGTGCATCGGTAGAGACCGGAGATAAGCCAGAACCGGGCGTGTTCTCACTTTGATTGTTGAGATATGTATTAAATTTGCTCCAGATGTTCCTGGGGCGAGATTGGGCGGGCAGCATTGTCAGGTTTTACTCCTCACAGTTTCGCGACCATGTGAGCATACCCAGCCATTTCTGAGAGGCCGGTGGGGAGGAGCGCTTCCAGTTCTGAAGTATACATTTTTTGGCAATCATGCAGCTTATATTCAAAAACTTTTTCAAGCGCTTAGTTTCGTCAGACCCCCATATCCCAAACAGAACCGCCAAAGGATCGGGATCAATTACAGTTTCAGTTACCGCACTTAGTATATGGAGGACACTGTCCCAGAAACCGGACAATTTGTTACAGGTCCAGAACATATGCAAGTGATCAGCATCCACCGCCCTACAGCGCGGGCAGAGGTGCACCTCAGAGTGAGCAAACCCCGATGTCCTGCATGGTGTATAGTAAAGCCTATTGAGGAGCTTGTATTGCATGGCCCGAAAACAGAAATTGAGAGACACTTTTTGTGTGTGGCAGCACATATCCTCCCACAATTCATCAGAAATTTCTAGACCCAGTTCAGCCGACCATCCGTCGCGCGCCCCAAGAGTAGGAATGGGGATGATATCCAGTAGGATTTGATACAGTGAAGAGACGACGCCACGTGCACCGCCCGAGTTGGCGATGTAGGCTATCGCCGGGTTGTCTGGGGGCTCATCCGGAAAGGAAGGCCACATGGTGCAGAACGCGGCGCGAAGCCTGTAGTATTGGAGAATCTCTAGGGGAGATCTGGTGTGCCCCGGTCTCCAGGTCTGGGGGCCTATGAATTTGCCCTCGGCATAGAAGTCGGACAGGGCCCGATACCCCAGTGCACCCCAGTGCCGAGCCACAGCGGTATCAAGCGTGGGCTCCAGGCCCGGAAAGGCCCACACGGGAAGCCATTTGTAATATGGGGAGGGCCCACTTGTCGAGTGTAGCAGACGTGACCAGGCATACAGGGTCGCAGCAATGGGGTCAACGGGGGAATCAGATGTGTAACGTCGATGTAATATCAGGGACATTAAGTTGATACCAGCGGAGGCAAGCCGTTCCAGTTTGACATGTGGGCGCACTGGGGAACCTGGGTACCAATGAGTAGCATGCTGGGCCTGGGCCGCGATCCAGTATAGTTCTAGGTCCGGAGCAGCAATACCACCCCGTTTGTACGAAAGTGCCATGTCAGTCCACTTCTTGCGCACCGGAGTGCCAGAGAAATTGCGCACAGAGCGTATGCAATCTAGTGAAGTAAGCCCTCCCGGGCCATATAGGAATGTTGCAAAAGGTGTATAAGAGCTTGGGGAGCAAGATCATTTTAATAAGGGAAAGACGACCAGCGACGGACAACGGGAGGGTGCGCCAACGTGAAATTTTGGTCTCAACTGTTCGTGCTACAGCTGAGTAGTTATCGGCAAGCAGGGTGGGCTTAGTGAGGGACAGCTGCACCCCAAGGTATCTCACACCCTCAGGGGCCCAGTGCAGGGGATACTCGGTGGTGGGCTGAAGGGTAGCTTTAGTGAGCGGGAAAATCTCCGATTTGGAATAATTAATCGTAAATCCAGAGTGGGTGCCGATCCGGGTAATGTCTCTCAGTATGGGATCTAGAGGGGTTGTGGGATCTCTGACGTATAATAGGACATCGTCAGCATATAGGCATATTATTTCGGGATTGTCAACCAATCATACTCCTTTACGCGCGTGCCGTGCTCGGATAAAGTCCGCCATCGGTTCTATCACCAATGCGAAAAGGATCGGGGAGAAGGGGCAGCCCTGTCTGGTCCCTCTGAATAGAGTGAACATCTCGGATGTTAGTGAGTTGACTCGTACCCGCGCAACGGGGGAAGTGTACAAGAGTTTAAAGAACCCTATCATGTTAGGGCCGACGCCCATTGTTTCGAGGACCAGCCACATATATTTCCAGGAGACCATGCCGAAGGCCTTCTGAGCGTCCAGCGTAACCGCTACGGCCTGGACGTCCTGGTCTATACGGGACATGACATTGAATAGTCGCCTGATGTTATGTGAGGTGGACCTGCCGGGGACAAAGCCTGCTTGGTCCTCTTGTACCAAGTGCGTCATGATGGGCAGAAAGCGGTTAGCAATGATCTTAGCAAAGATCTTTGTGTGTAGGTTCATGAGGGAGAGAGGTCTTTAGGACCTGCACTCGTCCTCAGGTTTACCTGGTTTGAGCAAAACCGTGATGGTCGCTTCCCGCATGGAAGGGGGAAGGATAGCGGCTCGGAGTGCCTCATTCCATACCTCCAACAGCTGGGGGGCCAGAATAGCCACATGCTCTCGATAGAAGTCCGCCGTGAGGCCGTCAGGTCCCGGCGCCTTGCCTATGGGCAAGTCTGAGATAGCCAATGCTAACTCGTCTAGTGTGAACGGGGTATCCAGCTGGTCTCGGGTCTGTGGGGAAATTTCTGTGGTGGGGATCTGGTCAAGGAGTTCTCGCATATGTTGTTCAGTGTGCTCTACGGGCTGGGAATAAAGGGATCTATAGAACTCGGTAAATATATCAAGTATTCGATGGTCCGCCCATTGAGCGTCACCGTTCTGATCTTTTATGGAAGTGATCTGCGTGCGGCCCAGTTCCCCCCTCACAAGTGTCGCAAGTGTCTTGCTGGGTCTGTCCCCCTCTCCATATTTCCTAGCGGCCTGCGGGCGGCTGAAATAATGAACATCGCTGGTCGCTAAAGTGTTAAACACCTGGAGCTCGTCAGAGATTTGGGCCAGAGTGGTGGGGTCAGACCCGGAGGAGCAACATTGCTCCAACCTTTTCAGTTTGGCCTCAGATCGCCCGAGGGCGGCTCTAATGGCTTTCAACACCCCTGCCTCTCGGGAAATAGACATGCCCCTAATGTAAGCCTTAAAAGCCTCCCATATGATCACGGCGGTCGTGTCTTGAAGAGAGTTAAGCTCCAAGAAGGACTCAATGTCTGCTAGAATCTCAGATTCAAACAAAATGTCTTTTAGAGCTTCGGACTTAAAGCGCCAGGTGCAGAGTGTTGGGATGGGAATTCCCAGCCCCAAGGACAGTATGATTGGAGAATGATCCGAGAATGTGTGGGGCAAAATGCGTGTATCCTCCACCCTACCCATAACCTCTCTCGAGACCAAAAACAGATCTATCCTGGACGAACTATCGTGTACAGAAGAGTAATAAGTGTAGTCCCGCTGCTGGGGGTGAAGTTTTCTCCAGGCGTCACAAATATTGAGCGACTGCATGTGGCCATGCAGCCTGCGCGCCGCGCCAGACAGGGCTCTGGGTGTAGTGGCTGTTCTGTCCAGGGCAGTGTCCAGTATAAGGTTCAGGTCCCCCCCCATAAGATCTGCACCCCCACGAAGCCCAGCAGTATGGTAGTTACAGTCTCAAAGAATTCCGGAGAGTCTACATTGGGACAGTAAGTGTTAACCAGCAAGCACTCTTTATTGACCAGTGTGCAGTGTATTATAACATAACGACTCTCAGGATCAACATAGCTTTTATGCAGCACAAACAAAAATGATTTGTGGATCATTGTGAGAACGCCCCTAGATTGTGTGGAGTAAGAAGTAAAGAACCTGGCAGATCCCCATGATGGGGCAACAGCCCTCGGAATGAGGCCATCGGAGTGTGTCTCTTGTAAAAGCAATATCTTGCAATTGTGTCTGTTAGCATATGCAACGATCTTGCGGGCCTTAGTGTGGTTGCTCAGCCCCCGAATGTTCCAGGACATTATGACTGTAGCCATTTCAGAGGTAGGTATCTACAGACACAGTACCCATAAATCAGTGAACATCCCAGCTCCCGTGATGGTATGAGCTCCCAGAGTTGGAACAGCAAGTGGGCATGGGGCCCTTCAGCATGCGCGCCGCGAAACCTCGTGTGCCTTTTTGTAAAACAACCCCTTTCCCACCCCCCACCCTCACCACTAACCATGGATCAGCAGTGTAAAGATCACCCACCCCTAACAACGCACAGTTGGGCCGTTCCCAACCTGGCCCAATCTTCCCCGAGGCCCAACTGGGGCCAACACACACCAAAAAATAGAGAAAAAACAGTGCAATCGCAATGGGGTGCGCCGTTGCCGTGCACCAGCACGCTTGGAACCAAATGGCTCAGTTGCAAAACGAGCAGTGGTGGCGGACTCGCGGCGCAGGCCCCGCCCGCTAAGCGGGTAATCGGGGGCCGCACACGAGCACCCGCGGTTCCAAAATAGACCAAAACAGTTTCGACAGTCGAATATTGTACATCCCCGCATCTCAAATGCGGGGAACAGGGTTTATAACTGAGAGATTAAGGACCTGAACAATAGGAGGACAGAAACTGAGGTAGGACAACAGAACAATGTGAGACCAGCTCTGTGGAGTGCGTAGTAAGGATGTGTGAACAAACGCTGCAGCACGCAGGGACTGCAGGGGCAGAGCGTCACAGTAAACAGAGCAGCCTTACCGGTACCACAGTGCAGATTGAGTAAACAAGTTCAATAAGTGTCCACAGTCCATGCCAATCACATTTCAGTAGCGTCCACTCAGCCTTCTCCAGAGCCCTGAAGCGGTATTTGCATCTCGATGAATTTCACCGCCTCGTCCGGGACTGTGAAAAAGTACAATTTGCCATTATGAGTGAGCTTGAGACGAGCCGGGAATAAGATGGCATACGGTACATTGCGTTCCCTGAGCATTTCCTTGAGGCCAAGAAATTGGCGTCTCTCCTGCTGCACCGCCACAGAAAAGTCTGGGAAGATCCTGATGACATGAGACTCCAGTCGCAGCTCCCCTTTCTCCCGCGACAGGCGAAGAATGAGGTCCCTGTCACGATAATTAAGAATCTTGGCTATAATGGGTCTGGAGATGTCGCCAGGTCGGGGTCGCGGGGCAAGGGCCCGGTGAGCCCGCTCCACCGTGAAATAAGGGGAAAGGTCTGGATCCCCCAGCAAGTCCTTGATTAGTTGTTCGACTGCATCTTCCATGCGCCCCTTCAGGGCAGTTTCAGGGACCCCAATGATGCGAAGATTGTTTCTGCGGGAGCAGGACTCCAAGTCATCGCATTTTGCTTTAACACTCTTCATGTCGCGCGATAAGGTGGCCACTGCGTCCTGAAGTATGTGTATCGCATCGTCATTAGTGGAGATCCGGCTTTCGGCCTCAGTAATTCTCGATCCAGCCTGATCTACCCGGGTCTTGAGCGAGGCGACATTTGCATTGATATCGTCAAGCTTCTCATGAAAGGAGGCAAAGTTCTTAGCCATCGATTCCATCATGGCAGTGAGGTCCGGCGCCACCACCCCCAGATTAGGGTCGTTGTCAAGTTCTTCCTGCGGAGGCGACGTGTGGCCCACCTCCGGTCGAGGGACCGTCTTAGTGAATTTGTCCATAGCATCCCCTTTAGCAGCTCCTTTGGAGCGACTCGACATGGCCGGAACCAGAGGGCACGACAAAGCTCGGTCGATGAAGCCAGTGAGTCGGGTATTGAAGAGCTCCCGTGAGGGCACGACAGCAATCCCCGCCGGCTCGCGCCAGGCAGCCCAGCCCAGGCCCCCCGCAGTCGCATATGGGGCGCCGGCGCGCCTCGGTCGTCAGCGGCCTAGGCCCCTAGCGGAAAGGACCGTCCGGTGGGACCGGGGCAGGAGTGAGCCGGCCCACAAGTGTAGTGTGTGCCCCAAGATGCCAGGGGCAGAGCAGCCAGCAGCGAGTCCAACGGGAGGCACCCGGTCAGGTCACGATGAGAGCAGGGCCCAGTGTAGGCCCAATGGCGGCGAGGCACGGCGGGACAAGGATCTCCGTTCCGAGAGTCCGATTTCTCCCAGAACTCGACGTGCGGATAGAGCTCGATGGCCACAGTGCAGGGATCGTAGCAGGTACACAGGATCCAAGGCAGAACCGCAGATGTCAACGGATAAGAGGCAGCTAGGCATGGAGCTCTTACGCTAGGCAGCCATCTTGCAGGCTGCTCAACAGCGCCCCCTTCTGTAAAGTTTTCTGCATGGATATCTTGACAGGACACCTCAGACCTTTCTTCCTTGCAGCTAGGAAACAGCGTGTACCTTTGGCACACCGTTTTTTTATATCAGCCCTCTGTGGCTTTGGATGTCATTTCATGGGTTTCTTGAAGCACTTACGCCTTTAGATTTACCCTTTGCCGTTTTGACTTCTGCACAATCTATTTCATACTAGCGCCTTTTGGGCGGCCACAGACCTCTGAAATGTGGGGCATGGGAGGGAAAGGAGTGCTTGCTTCTGAACATCATTTTAGTGGCCACCTGTGGGTTTTCTGCACATGACGTAAGCATAGATATCCATTTAATAATGTAAAATGATGCATCATGTTTAACCTATACTTTTCTGGAGTGCAAATCCTGATTTTTGCAATGGTTTAAAAATATGCGTATGATGTCCAGCTGAACATAGAGGGGATTGCTTAACGCAGTGTGCATGTCAATTCGAGAAACCTCCAATGATATTGGGTAGTGGCATCAATACAATTAACAGGGTTCTGGCTGTTTTGCATATTTAAGAGCATTCTGGGAACATAAGAATGACCAAAGAGGTTTATATTGGCCATATATGTCCGCAAGCGTTGTATGCCTGAATCACTCAATACCCAATGCACGCTGGGTTTGGTACACAGGTCGCCCTAACAACAAAGCTTTTGTAAATATCAGAGCTCTGTGCGTACTCCAGCTTGGTCGGAGCTATGTGAGTGCGCAGGCTTCTGGGAGCTCTGTGAAGACGCTGGGGTTGCAGATGCATTGCGAGCACATCAGATTGCAGCAAGTGTGGGTACACTATTTTTTATGATCTCCTCGAGTATATCAGTTGTGTGGGAGCTCTTAGGGTACACGGCTTGAGTTGCAGAGCGTGTATGCGAGCTGCTGTATTTCAGCACAGCAGCTTTGCGGATGCACTCGATTTACAGGACCTCTGTGAGTCTTCCATTTTTGTGTGTGTGCTCTGTGAGGGTGATCGTTTTTCTATCAATTCTGTGAGTGCCTCCATTTTTCGAGAGTTTCTGTATACGAGCGCAGTATAGGAGTTCCGTGAATGTGGCAAGTTCTTGAGTGCTCTGTGAATACACTCGTTTTGTATAATATATGTGAGCACAGGAGCGTTGTAAGACCTCTTTGCAAATGCAATTTGCACTTTGCACAATTTCATTAGCACTAGTGCTAATGCAGTGTGAAGCCGCTTGTACTGGCACTAATGCAATTATGCATTGCTTCCACAAGTATGTAGCAATCGGGCCCCGGGGGCCTCCTTAACCTACATTTGAGCATACCTGCTTCAGAGGTGCTCTTAGTGTTAGACCTCTGCGAGTGTAGCAGCTTTGTAAGAACCCCTCTGTTGCTTGCGTGGGCTTATGAAGGAGGCAGGTATACCGGAGGCAACTGTAGGAGAATGCAGGCTGTGTGCAGGGGTGGACTGACCTATCAGGAACTCTGGAGATTTCCAGGTAGGCCCCTGCACCCTCTGCCTACTGTGAACATTCTTTCCAGGGCCTCTTTTAGTTCCCAGTCCACTCCTGGCTGTGTGCGAGACCGAAAGATCCAAGCTGCGGGTAGTTCAGAGAATCCCTGTCACTTGTCCCTGTTACCCGCGTAATCACTCTGTTACCATGTTCTCTGCACTTCATCGCTTTGCTTTAGCCTACTGCATGATTAACCTCTGCTGTTTGGGCATGCAAGCATACTTGGCTGATGGCAGTGTTTCTAGTTTTTGGGAGTGCAAGCGTGAATGTAGCATGGGTGATGCCTACTGCGACCCCGGCATTCTTTCCTGCAGGGGACCGTGCAGGGATATGGAAGGACCTGCATATGGCCATGGTGCTGGCTTGCCTGTTAAAAGGCATCATCTTTAGAGTGTGTGTCGCTGTATCTCTTCTTGCTTGACGCCACAACTACCGAGAGCAGCCAATCGCATAGGACCAAGAAAAGAAATAAGACATTGAAGCCGAGCTCCATCCAAGCTTACGGTATGCATACCTTGCACCACGTCTGCGGACACCGGCCACAGGCACGGCCACCCATACATGCACCCTAGAGTGCAGCTATGGCTATGCTAGTCTGGTCTAGCAGCTCACATAGCCATCCACACTGAAACCCCTGACATACCTCAACACTTCTATAGCGACAACCTGTGAACAACTTCGGTCTAGCTGGGAACACATCAAATCTCTGGCACTAGCACTCTATCCTAAACCACCAACAGCACCCGCCCACGTGCCTGACCTCTGGGGTGCTTACTGCAGCCTAGCCAGCCCACCTAAGTCCTAACCTGGCAAAATGCATGCATGCATCTTTAACTGAACTCTCAGAGCCTCCCACACATGGGCTGCGGTCACCAAGGGCGTTCCAACCACAAAGCACATTGAGGCCATACAAATGGGGAAAGGGAGCTATATAAATGACAAACACAATACAATGCGATACACATCACCTGTGCAAAGTTTGAATGATGCCTTACACGCCTTAGCCAGCATCCTAGGTGTTTAAAAGAACGCCCCTCCCCTTCAATTGTTCCCTCAGCCTCCCATCTCGATCCTGCTACCCCAAAAGTACTAAAGGCTTCACGCCATCCCTTTAGCCAAGCCCTGTGGAGAAGGCCTAGGAACAAGCTGCGGACATTGCGACTCGCAGCAGAAGAACTGCAGAAGGAGCTGTGGAGGTCTCTGGTGGCAAAGCTCTGAAGGACCTTCTGGACAATGTCCAGAATGTCTTCCAGGATAAGGCCACTAGTGCTCGTCTCCTCCATCGCAGAGTGTCGACCCTAACCCTGCCTGATGGCTGGTAGAATGTGCTTCCCTGCTGGAAGGGAGACTGGGTGGTTCAGGAATTGAGACCCCTGATGATAAGTCAACAAAAGACCAAACGCGCCATCTACAACATCAGGAGGTGCGTGGGTTGGGCACCATGTCTGTGTGGTTTGCTACTTCCCTGCACCAAGAAAGCAACCTTGGAACCTTAAACTGACTCCAGATCCCTAAAAAGGGGTCCACCCTGGTTATCACTGCTGTCTGCAAGGACATCCTATGGCAGGTCCAGTGTCTGTTTTCCCTCATTTCCAGTATTGTCACTAGGCATTGGAGGTCTGAGGTGCCACCTGCTGCATGGGAGGGCAGCCCCTGTGCTGGGATATCCTGCCACAATGCCCGCACTGAGCCAGGCAAACCTGACCATAAACAACCTGTCCACCACCAGAGTTACCGCACAACAAGAACTGAAACCACGGGGGTTCTCACTGTATTGGAGCCCAGGGCAGCCGGGAAGGCCTGACCTGAGGTTCTCCCACTGTATGTTACACTCACGGGTTATTTATTCTCTTTTGACATCCTTATTTTTGCTTGCTGTTTTGGTAGAATGTATTATTTTCTTTCCCATGGCTGGACTTCGATCTTTAATGCCTGTGCTAATAACCATGTCACCCTGTTTCTGGTGGTGCCCCACACTCCCTCACAAATGCTAGGCGTGCGTGCTTACCCGCTTCTACCCAAGTGATCCTAGGCAGCCGCCAAGTCCTGCGTATCTCATTTCAGACACAGTACGCAGTCACCGGGCAGTGCGGTACCCCAGCAGTAATACGCTAAACTGCTGCTTGCGGGCAGGAGATAGAGGCTGTTACTTTCTGAGACAGCACTGCTTAGCCCCCAGAAGCATTGCTGCTTGGTGACACACGCGCAGGTCAGTGCCTTGCATCGCTCTTGCCTTTCCTCATGGTGCGCGGTGATGACATCCTGGTGACATGTACCCGAGGCTAGTGGAAGATCATGGATTATGGATGAATTATAGACATGCCTCTGGGGGTGGGGAGGTTTGGTTTTAGGGATAAGTAGAGAACAAGGCAACTACTAGCAAACTGCTGCAGCTAACAGTCACTGTCACCTTGGGCTGAGTAATTAGCATGCACAATCAGCGCCTGCTCCGTTTCGGCGTGTCTGCTGTCTTCTTCTAAACACTGTGCCACAAGCCGCCATCCCAGGTCCATGCCACTCACAGCTCACCGCCTCCATCTGCATCGCTCTGCGAGGCTGATACCAGGGCAAGCTTTGGTTAGTCCCACTTGGCAACCTGCTTCGCTCTGCCCTATTGTACCCCCTGTATAATCTGGTTACACCGCTGTTTCACATATGTACCCTGTTGGATGGATATTTGACGGGGCATTATTAGAGTACGTTTTTAGGGTTGAAATCTGGGTTTTTATTTATTTATTTTTTGTGTCTTTTTTTTTCTTTGTGGGTACATTTCTCAAACACTTCTGTACAGGTATAGTTGTTATATTAAGTTTGCTAGATTCCGTCGTAAATCTGTTTTGATTGTACTGTGTTTACATGCATATGTACTATCTTTGATGGCAATAAGATAAAACATTTAATCATCAATCTGCTTCGCTCTATCTGCTGCTGGCCTCTCCTTTGAAAAGTCCTCCTTACGCGGAAGGATAGCTCAGGGGCAACATGCTTGCCTTGGAAGCAAGACGACACAGAGCAACACAGGTCCGATCCCGGGGTCCGCGCTTAGAAACCTCTGGGTATTAAGTGCGTTATAAATAACCTATCACATCATATCATTACGTCCGCTGCCGATGAATCCTTCCAGTGAAAGGCCAAGGGGAATCTTTGGGAGCTCAGCCCGCGTAGGGATGAGGCATCATAGATGCCCTGCTCCATGAGATCTTGGCCTGCATTCCTGCACTAAGATGTGCCTGTTTGCCCTAAGCAGAGGCCCCTGGAAGTGCTGTGGAGTAAAACAAGTGTGTCACTGACCAGTGTGTGGGCAACCAGGGGGACCTCCATGGAAGAGTTTCTTTCGTGTGGTGCTTAGGCCTGGAGAGGGCTCTTGGTCCACAGCTGTGGGGCTACCACTTGGGGACTGGAGTCCAAAATGCTACTTTGAAGCCTTCTGAGGACAATCCTGGGCCACCTTCTACCATGGAAATTGCTAAGGTTTGTGGCTGTCAAATAAAACTCCTCCCGGTGGATGACAGAGAAAACGTAAGGGCCTGCGTTCTCGAAAACCCTTACAATTGGAACAAATTCCTACCCCACCGCCCCCATGCCCGGTATTACCATGACTCCTTCCTGCCTACCTTGGGTAATCCCCTGGCAGGCCTGAATTCGGAAATTGGTCAAGATGGAACTCTACATTTTGACTGAATGCATTCTTGTATTTCGATTGGTGTAGAAGGTACCTGCATGCGGCTAAGGATGCTCACGTGTGCAATGGTTGCAGACTACCTAGGTGTCCAGCAGTGGATTCTGCAACAGCACTTAGAACCAGGATTCTTGTGAGGGCCAGGAGGGCGGGCAGGTGCTATACAAAGCCCGGTATCCAGAGGGGCAATGATTTTGAGACAGACGGTACAGAGCGCATATGTCCACGGAAATGTCGAGGGATGGGGCCGGTGGTACTTAGAATGCGATATCCAGAGGGACATGGAGTATTCGGGAGGCAGTACACGGAGCCAGGTGTCCATTTGGGCCTGAAGGATAAGGCAGGCTGCACATTGAAAGAGGTATCTTGGGGTACTTGGAGTATGTGGCAGGCCGGGGTGAATAAAGACCGAGATATCCAGAGACGCAAGGAGGATGAAGCAGGCGGTATATAGAACCAGGTATCCAGAGGGGCATGGCTTATGGGGCAAGTGAGGTAGCTATCCGTGCATTCGGTATGTGGCAGGTCAGGTGGTAAAAAATGATGAGGTATCCAGAGAAGAATGGCGGATAAGGTAGGTGGTACAAAGAAGGAGGTATCCAGAGGGTCCAGGCAGATGAGGTAGGCAGTGCATAGAACAAGCCTTCGAGTCGGGAATGGAGGAAGCGGCAGGTCAGGCGAGAACAAGGTATCCTGGAAGGGGGTATTCTTCGGGGAAATTGAAGAAGCAGACATTATTTCCATTTAGGTATCCTGAGGGGGTTGAGTGGGCCAGTATGCCTGACCTTATGAGCATGTGGTCGTTTAAACCCAGATATCCCGAGGGGGTGCAGGAGGCAGGTGATGCATATTAGCAGGGGGACCTGAACCCACCTACTGCAAAGGACGCGCCGGGGGAATGGGCCCGGTGTGTGATGGAGTGCCAGGCATTACCGACTCTGTCACTGAGTAATGGCGGTGTCAGCCAGTGAAGCATAGACTGCATTAGCGGTGATTCAGCGGGCGGCCCCCTCTGCTCAACGTCTGTAAACATGAAACCCACCAAGGTAAACTGACATCAAGCCCGCGGAACCGTCACCCGTCCCGGGCTCCATCCCACAACTCCACCACTCCCTCCCATGGCACCACATCCTGGTTTCATCTCACTACCCCAGGTTGCAATGCCATCCCACAACATCACCACCACTCCCTTCCATGGCACCACATCCTGGTTTCATCTCACTGCACCAGGTTGCAATGCCATCCCACAACACCGCCACCACTCCCTCCCATGGCACCACATCCTGGTTTCATCTCACTACGCCAGGTTGCAATGCCATCCCACAACACCGCCGCCACTCCCTCCCATGGCACCACATCCTGGTTTCATCTCACTACGCCAGGTTGCAATGCCATCCCACAACGCCGCCACCACTCCCTCCCATGGCACCACATCCTGGTTTCATCTCACTACGCCAGGTTGCAATGCCATCCCACAACACCGCCGCCACTCCCTCCCATGGCACCACATCCTGGTTTCATCTCACTACACCAGGTTGCAATGCCATCACACAACACCGCCACCACTCCCTCCCATGGCACCACATCCTGGTTCCATCCCACTACGCCAGGTTGCAATGCCATCCCACAACACTGTGCCTGAACACCAGGCTGTGGCCCCATCTATTGACTCCAGACCCTGTCTCCACCCCCAGTATCAAGCCATGGCTCCATCACACAGCACTAGGCCTTTGCTACCGCTGAATAAAATAGAACCTGGCTTCACCCCACTACACCCGGCCATGTCTCTAGTCTAAGATGCCAGTATTAGCACTAGTGTGAAAAAATGTTACTTTGACCAAAAAAAAATGTTAGTTCAATGCATTCTTGCAAGCGGGGCATTTTTGATAATTTTGCTGAAAGGAAACGGTAGTGACACTAGGACGAACATTGCCTTGGTGCGTAAATGCATTGAAAGTATACATGCTTGCAGAAGGCCAATATTTGCCCTAAGGCTAATACTGTGCAAACTTGCACTTGTACCAGTCTATGTTTCTGTAATAGGGCCCCTGGTCATGGCTACATCCCACAACATCACATTGTGACACCAAGTTGCAGCCCCAGCCCACGAGGCCAGGATATGGATCCGTCAAAGGACTGGGCTCTAGCTGCTCCCACAAAACAAGGCCTCATGCCCTTACCCAGGATACCAACACAGCTTGCCTGGCTATAGCTGCTTTCTTGGCATGCAGCCGCCCCCCTTTGGTGGATGGCACCCTTACAGGCTGTATTCAACCCTCCCTGTCCCTGGATCCTGCATGTTTTTAACCCTTGCACAGAGCTGGGTGCTTTGCTGCAACCTGCGGTGTAAAGAGATTAAGATTTGATTGGATAATCCAAGGCTTTTTTTTTTTTTTACTTAATCTGCTGGGAGGGTTTGTAGGATTTTCTGAGGTAAGATTAGAGGAGGGAGCCTTGTACAGCTGTCCTCTGATCTGAGCGACTAGGTGAGGGGGCAGAAGTTGTGCTATACAAAAACACGTTACATTACATATCTTATGAGAGTGCATATGTCCACACAAATGTAGATTTTGTGAACCACAATTTATCATTTAGGCCCACAAGAAAGTACGAGAGGAATCAAGGGACATTTAAGGCTATTGTTGTTTTGTGCATTTTGCAGTATTTCAGTCGATTCGATTTGTTGATATGTAACACCTGCACTGCAAGTTTTGGACAGAGTAGCAAAGCCTTTTTGCTGGACTGATAATTGACTCACACAGTGTGCTACAATTTGCTTTGGGCACAGAATGGAACATTAAAGTCGTTACACCTGCCAAGGGAAATGTTTACCCAAAATGAATCTTAAGTGCATGTGTCGTATTTAAGGTAGGGGTGTAATACAGGAGGGTATGAGTCTAATATGTTCGGTCAATGATTTAAGCTTGGAAACACTGAATTACAGTACCATATTTAGTGATGGCGAGAGCAGACGTCCATATGGTGCAAAGTGTGTGTGTGTGTGTGTGTGTCTACAGTATTCTAGCATCTGTTAAGTATAGTCTATTCACATGCTCAGGTTGGTATAGAGATGACCTTTTGGGACCCGGGTTGGTATAGAGATGACCTTTTGGGACCCGGGACTGAGCAGTGTGTTATGTAAAATACAACTTAACTATTAAGCAGTCACTCATTCCATGAAGGACCATTCAATTAATCAATGACCTCGCTAATTTCATAATGAGCCTGCTAAGCCACTCTTTGAATACCTTTTTAGGCTAATCTGCTGGCTAGTCATTGCTAATTAATATTGATTAGCTTTTTTGTTAGCACTAAACTGAATGGATGAGGAGGGGCGGGGACACTAGTGTTTGACCCTCTGATGGGCAACTCTTTCTCATCCTACTGCTGTGGTCTCTGTTTCTGTAGGGGCTGTTTCTCTTGCAGCAATTTCTCTGCTGGTTGTGCTTCTTGTTTTTTCCCCTTTACTGTCATTCCTCTAGTGGGCCATTATTATGTAGAATTTCGCATTTTGTCCCATTCTCTAATAGTTGTTCCTCTGTTGATTGTTCTTCTGGCGGTTTTCCTCTGGACGTCCCTCTGGTTTTATTTTGTGTGGTGATTGCTTTTGACCATTTTTATGCTGGTTATTTTTTTCGTGGTTATTCTACAAGTATTTTTTCCTGAAGTGATTATTCATCCGGTGGTGAATTGGCTGGGGGTCCTTAATGCTCTGGTATGGTTTCCTCTGATGGCTAATCCTCTAGTGGCTAGATCTCAGGTTGTTATCCCTCTGGAAATTTTTTCTCCGATTGTTGTTCATCAAGTAATTGTCCTCCTTGTGACTTCACCACTGGTTCTTGTTATTATGTTAACTCTCTGCAGTTGTTGATCCTCTTATGATTATTTAAATATGGGTTGTTTTTCTGATGATTTTTCATCTAGTGGTTGTTCATCCCATTCGTGTTCTTTTGGTGGTTGATTATCTGATGATTGCTCTTATGGAATGTGTTCTCTGAGTTCTTTTTCTCTATATGCTAGATCTCTAATAGTGTTTACTATAAGTGTGCACTTCTGGTGATTAATCTTTTGTGGTTGCTACTCTGGGATTGTTCCACTTGTGTTTGTTATTATGTCCGTTGTTCCTGTGTCATTTAAACTTTTGGTGTTGTTTGCTTTGGATGGTTCCTCTAACCAGTTTTGCTGTGCTGAGGTTGCCTCCAACGGCTTCTCCCCTGGTAGTTTCTTCTCTTGTGCTTGTTTCCTTGGTGACTGATTATCTTGTGACTGTTCTATTAGTCCTTCTTCTGGTGGTTGTTTCCGTAGTGGTTGGTCTTCTAATGACCTTTTCTCTTCTGGCTGTATTCCTTCTGACTGTTTCGCTACTGGCTGTTACTCTGATGGTTGATGATCTGTTTGGTGTTTCTCATGCGATCAGGCATATCTTGACATTCCCCTGGTAACCTTTTCTCAGGTGGCCGTTGCTTTGGTGTATTTTCTTTGAGTTTCATTCTTCTGCTATTTTCCTCTAGTTGGTGCTTATCCCACTTATGATTAAACATCTGGTGGTTATTCTCCTGTACTTACTAATACAATGGTGCTTAATGCTAAGCTGTACTTTCTTTATGAGAATTGTTCTCAAAGTGGTACACAAAAACATGCATGAACTTACATCGACACAGAGCCATGCACAGGCACACACTCCCAAATATTGACAGCTCACATGTAGGGGCATGCAAGAGCAAATGGGCACACACTTACAATTAGTCACAAACACACACACACACATCACGTGCAAGAGTGTTTGAGCCAATTCATGGTTGTAGTGGAGAACCGCCCGAGTGATGGGTCCTTGCCAGTCAGCATCCTTCACACGGGTTTCAAAGAGCAGATGGGTTTGCACCTGGCATGTCTGGGACTCAGAAAAGACATGTACTGAGGATGCCGCTGCGGGCACAGCTGAACCCCTGGACGTCTCACCTGCAGGGCAGGGCACATCGCCATAGAAGAGTGCTCAGCCCTCTTGGGCTTGACATGGTGCTACGGGTTAGGGGGTCAGAGGACAGCTTCCTCCACTTTGACGAACATGGCTAAACATGCCTGGACACAAAGAGGAGCTGGCATGCAGATTGCCTTCACAAGAGAAGGAGCAGAGCGAGAAGCCCTTGGCCGAGTCCCTTCCAGACTCGCATTGATTAAATGATGGTCAGCAGCCAGAGGAAAGGAAGCTCTGGGTCCGGGCAGATTGACCTCTGGCTGAAGGTTACTACCTCCGCTAACACACATGGACTTGCCACAGTCTGCCTCCCTGATATGCCAAAACACGTGTCATACACATAGGACTTCCTAGTCCATCTTTTCTCCGCCTTTCCAGACGAACCACTGGGTCCCTTGACCATGCAAGAACATGACATGTATATATGCATACACAGGCCTACATGTTCACAGTTAAAGCAAGCACATATATGTGGAAATTGTCCGAAACATGTACAAAGTTATCTGTACATACACAATGATCTACTAATGCATGTACACATACAAATGTATCTATCTATACAAAGGTCTGCCGTTCCCCTTGTTTTAACATTCCCTCTCTCACACGGTTAGGGGATAACCAACATAATCATCATATAAAGGAGACAGAAAATACATTCCCCACTCAACAGTGATCTTTACATATCGTGTGATGCTGAAAAACCCTATTTATACCAATAGTCTTGAAAAAATAGACCTAGTACATTTGTTTTTTTATAATATCAAAAATAGTTTATTTTCTTATATAAAACTAACTCTAAAACAGTGTTTTCAGTAAAAAGGACCCCACAACACAACATACAGTGGATACATTTACAATACAAATTACTAGTTTCACTCACATCCATTCCTGTAACATGACAATACAATACATCAACATATAAAATTTATATAATGATTTAAACATTTCCAATCACTGAGTGTTATTAACTCAGAATAAACAGTCCCGACATGTTTCAGTTCCTCTTGGCACCAAATGCATGAACCTTCTTCAGGGGAAGACACTTTTAATTTTTTCTCCACCATGTAATCCAGGGCCCCAAAAGTACTCTTTAAACCGTACTCCTATAATTATTCAATACACAAAGAAAAATAGGGTATCACTACAGATCAACATCATCACAAATACATAAGTCAGCTACATAATGCTAACTATATTCCAGTAACATTCAAATATGTACCTATATACTGGCAAGATCAATTGAACCCAATGGTCACTACATACCTCACAAGTAGGATTGCTGCAGTGTAGGTGTGCCGCAGTGCACCCAAATGCCCTCCGACCTCTTTCAATAAGTCTGATCCTGTTCTATAAATGGTTCTTTGGTAACCATGAACCTGATTCCAGCTGAGAAAGGAACAACAAACGAACGGTGGTGTGAACAACACAACCACTACTCTCTCACTTCATCACAAATTCACGTGACCGCAAAAACTATATAGTGCTCCGATGAACCTACTCATCTAAGAGGTGACCCCATGTGTATTCCTATCATTCAATGTGGTCATACCTTCCATAACAACCCTATAGAGCTTTTGAAACTACAACCTTCACCACAGCATTATCACTCATTTAAAACAATATATGCATATATACCTATTACGCCATGCCACTACTCCTGCGTGGTTGAAGAAATTGTTTAAATATTCTTCGTCGCTGTTAAATTGTCCACAAAATTGTAACCTACAACAGAAGAAACCTGATCAATGTTCTAGACAAAAAATATATCACAAGTATTTCTGTAGCACGCTATGCCCAATACAATGTAGTTTACTTAATATCAACCATTCTTAGAAAATCCAAATAAATGCTCGTATAAAACGAAGGCCCATCATTTAATACCCAATTAGTAACATTTGCAGTACAGTGTACTAAATATCAATAGTTGTAACCTTAATTGAGGACGGAAACTTCACCCAATGCAGTTCCGACAACCAGAGATCGATTCCAGTAAGGGCGGCGGTTCGGCTGCTAAACCCATGTTTTCATAATGAGAAGCAGTTCAAGTAAACAAATGCTAAGACACAAACGAAGGACTAACCTTCTTTGTTTCATGGAACGTCGTGCATCCTATTGCTGAGACATAAACGAAGGACTAACCTTCTTTATTTCATAAACATAGTAAACAGATTAACTCGATCATGGGTAATCGACCGATAATGTATTCAATAACAATGCATAAGGACGCGAATTACACCCAATGCAGCTCTGGAAACCCAAAACCAAAAATCCGGTAAGCGTGGCGGTACGGCTGCTAACCCACTGCTCTCATAAGTACAATAAACCCGCTCACATCCACCTACCAAGGAAGGCCAATTAGTTACCATAATTACAATTTACCCAGAATTACATGCTGGAGAAAGTCTAGTCCATTCGACAGGTAAAAACCTGGGGTTTAAAACATAACCAGGGGACCATTATCAGACCAAGTTCTGAAAGTAATAGTTTCTAGGTAATCAAAGTGAAGTAAACCATACAACACATTACACAAATATATTCCAATACCTGAACCATATCCGACTCATCACATTATATTTTCAAAGTCTAAAACAGTGTCATTTTTGAAAACACCATTTCTATACATAGTGCATCTTACTAATTCTTCATATTTCTCACTAATGCCCCATCAGATATATCTATATCTCCATAGGGATGTACCACCACCCAATGTCCTTTCATCTCTGAGTATGCAGCCAGTCAATTTCTTCATTAAGACCAATGATATGACTTTGACACCTGTAAATCATTTTTTGTTCGAATAGAATGAGTTTATCATCTATTTCTGATTTATTTTTGCCATAAATTTTCTTTAAGATCACCCAACTGAAATCCTCGTGGGAATGTTTCATCTGTACAAAATGTTTAACCATAGGAGCTAGCAGTACTCGGTTTTTTATGCAACTTCGATGTTCTATCATACGAGTACGACATTTCCTATTGGTTTTGCCTACATATTGTAATCCGCAAGGACATGTAATTAAATAGACAACATTTTCGGTGTTACAATTGGTCATTTCATTAAGAACCCACTTAATATCAGGATTTAACATAATATATTTTGTTTCCTTCGTCGTGGCACACATCACACACTTTCCACAGGGAAAATGTCCCTTAACAGGCGGAAAGCCCCATAAAGTAGTTTGCCTGGGTGCTAATGGACGTTTGATGGATATGTCATTCCTAATGAGCATCTGTCTGATATTTTGGCTTTTCCTAAAAGCCACCAATGGAGGTGGAGTCGATTCAGCATTATACACTTTCTTCCATGTCTTATTAATAATGCCTTTGATTTTGTATGACAAGTTCGAAAACGTATTGACAAATACAATCCGATCACCTTTATCATCTGTTTGTCTTTTCTCTAGTAAGGCCTCTCGATTATTGTTAAAAGCTCTTTTGCAAGACCTCTTTACCAGCTCAGCAGGATAGCCTTTATTACACAATTTTCTTGACAACAGAGCTGTACTTTCTTTATAATCCTGCCCCAGACTACTGTTTCTCTTTAGCCTCAAAAACTGCCCGAAGGGCAGATTCTCCTTGATATGATTAGCATGGTGGCTGGAGAAATGGAGAAGAGCATTTTTGTCAGTTCTCTTGTTGTAAGGTTTAACTTTTAAGGTGGCCTTCATGGTGAAATATGGTGATATCTAGGAAGTTAATTTCTTGTGCATTGATCTCTTTAGTGAATCTTAAGAAAGGGTTCTGTGCATTTAACCACTCGACAAAAAGTTCTGCCTCTACAGCTGTTCCTTCCCATAGTATAAAAATGTCATCTATATACCGAAGCCATTTCAAAAGGTGTTTCTTATACGGGTTGGTGACTGGATAAATGACCGTTTTTTCAAAATATTCCACATATAGATTAGCAAGATTGGGTGCCATGGCAGCACCCATGGCTGTGCCTTCAATTTGTTCAAAGAATGCTCCTTGAAACTGAAAAAAATTACGAGTCAAAGCAAACTCTGCACACCACATAATGAAGGCATTACTGACGGGATGACCATCTACCCTCTCTCGTAGAGTTTCTTCTATGACCTCTAAAGTAGCCCTTTGAGGAATAACTGTATACAAGGATTGTATGTCCAGACTAATCATTAAGAACTGGCCTGCGGTGAAAGGTAAATTTTCAATTTTGTTGATAGCATCCGAAGTATCTCTTAGGTAACTATCCATTTTGACCACAAATGGTCTTAAATAGAAATCAACATATTTGGACAAGGGTTCAAGGATAGAGTTGACTCCAGATACAATTGGTCTGCCTGGGGGATTAGTAAGGCTCTTGTGCACCTTAGGCAGAATATAAAAAACCGGTACACGTCCTTGTTTTCTAATGAGGTAATCACGTTCCTGTTTACTGATCATTTCTGCTTCATATGCACTCTGTACTTTAGCTTCTATGATCTCCATCATAGCAATAGATGGATCAGAAGGTATGGAATGATAACTTCTGCCATCACTCAGTAAACGCTGGCATTCCCCCACATAATCCTCACGGTTCAATAGCACTATGGCTCCGCCTTTATCGGCCTGCCTCACTACTACATCTTGTAATCTGGCCAACCGTGACACCAGTTCTCGTTGAGTATTACCAAAATTTGAATGATGCCGTATGCCTTGTTGTTCCAATTTATATACCTCTTTAAGAACCTGTTTCTCGAAAACACGAGATTCAGGGGTATAACTGTGTGTAGGGGCACAAAAAGTAGATTTATTTCTAAGACCCGTATGGTTAACATTCTCATACACATTGTCATTACGAAAAAACTCATTCAAATGGACCTTCCGCATAAAACTGTGGAATTCAGATCTGAACTCGAATGGATCATGGTATTTGGTGGCAACAAAATTCAAACCTTTATTCAGAACCATTTCTTCCTCAATGCTCAATTCGTAATTGGATAAATTGATCACCATTGATTCCTCGATCGACTGCGGGTTTGAATTTGGTTGCCCCAGTCTCCTCGGTTGGGCCCTTGTCCTAAAAAAGGACGACCTTGTCTTTGTTTATTTTGATAACGTTGTCCTCGACCCCTACTATTACCTCCTCCTTGTTGATTAATAGGGTCTGCAGTACCTGTACTCCCATCTTCACTCGAGCTATAAGAGGTGTTACGAAAATGTACCCTTTTTCTAACAGGTGCTTGAGTGTTAGTGCCCTGATAATTATTGCCAAACTTAAAGCCCTCGACAATGTAAGGAAATGCTTTTTCGTGTGCAAATGTAGACAGATCTTTTTTCATCCTCTTAATGCGATCAACATTGGTGTCATTTTTAAATTCTGTAAGTTCTTTGAGATGTAGATCTAACTTCATTTTGAAAGCATCAAGGTCTAGGTCTTTTTTTATTTCCTCTTGTAGTTTAGAGATATCCATTTCAATTTTTTTAGAGACTTCTGTAGCCGTATCTATTATAAGGACTAGCCAATCACGACCGCACTTATTCGCAATGTAGCTCCATTTTATCTTAAATTCTGGATTATCCAGAAATAACCTCGGTTCATTTCTAACTATGAGACCTTGGGGTAGTGCTTGGTTCTTAAGATATTGTAACATGATGACCCCATGTAATTCTGTACGAATTAAACGTTTTCTGAGTTGAGCCAATTCGTCCCATTGGTCATTATTCCTGTTCAGAATACCATCATCCGCGTCTGCCAATACTGACAAAGATTCTAATAATTTTTGTATGTGTTCTTCACTATATGCAAGACATTTGTCTGAGGCGGTCGCCATAATGGTAACTGTACAGTATAACCACTATGAACAAACAAATACAATTTTACAACATTAAGGACAAAGACTATTCCTTTCACAAACTAAACCTAGAGTTCCTATTTTCAAAACATACCTTCGAGACCACAAGGAGCCTCCTAAAGATCTATCTATACAAAGGTCTGCCGTTCCCCTTGTTTTAACATTCCCTCTCTCACACGGTTAGGGGATAACCAACATAATCATCATATAAAGGAGACAGAAAATACATTCCCCACTCAACAGTGATCTTTACATATCGTGTGATGCTGAAAAACCCTATTTATACCAATAGTCTTGAAAAAATAGACCTAGTACATTTATTTTTTTTTTAAATCAAAAATAGTTTATTTTCTTATATAAAACTAACTCTAAAACAGTGTTTTCAGTAAAAAGGACCCCACAACACAACATACAGTGGATGGATCACTCAGTGATTGGAAATGTTTAAATCATTATATAAATTTTATATGTTGATGTATTGTATTGTCATGTTACAGGAATGGATGTGAGTGAAACTAGTAATTTGTATTGTAAATGTATCCACTGTATGTTGTGTTGTGGGGTCCTTTTTACTGAAAACACTGTTTTAGAGTTAGTTTTATATAAGAAAATAAACTATTTTTGATATTATAAAAAAACAAATGTACTAGGTCTATTTTTTCAAGACTATTGGTATAAATAGGGTTTTTCAGCATCACACGATATGTAAAGATCACTGTTGAGTGGGGAATGTATTTTCTGTCTCCTTTATATGATGATTATGTTGGTTATCCCCTAACCGTGTGAGAGAGGGAATGTTAAAACAAGGGGAACGGCAGACCTTTGTATAGATAGATCTTTAGGAGGCTCCTTCTGGTCTCGAAGGTATGTTTTGAAAATAGGAACTCTAGGTTTAGTTTGTGAAAGGAATAGTCTTTGTCCTTAATGTTGTAAAATTGTATTTGTTTGTTCATAGTGGTTATACTGTACAGTTACCATTATGGCGACCGCCTCAGACAAATGTCTTGCATATAGTGAAGAACACATACAAAAATTATTAGAATCTTTGTCAGTATTGGCAGACGCGGATGATGGTATTCTGAACAGGAATAATGACCAATGGGACGAATTGGCTCAACTCAGAAAACGTTTAATTCGTACAGAATTACATGGGGTCATCCTGTTACAATATCTTAAGAACCAAGCACTACCCCAAGGTCTCATAGTTAGAAATGAACCGAGGTTATTTCTGGATAATCCAGAATTTAAGATAAAATGGAGCTACATTGCGAATAAGTGCGGTCGTGATTGGCTAGTCCTTATAATAGATACGGCTACAGAAGTCTCTAAAAAAATTGAAATGGATATCTCTAAACTACAAGAGGAAATAAAAAAAGACCTAGACCTTGATGCTTTCAAAATGAAGTTAGATCTACATCTCAAAGAACTTACAGAATTTAAAAATGACACCAATGTTGATCGCATTAAGAGGATGAAAAAAGATCTGTCTACATTTGCACACGAAAAAGCATTTCCTTACATTGTCGAGGGCTTGAAGTTTGGCAATAATTATCAGGGCACTAACACTCAAGCACCTGTTAGAAAAAGGGTACATTTTCGTAACACCTCTTATAGCTCGAGTGAAGATGGGAGTACAGGTACTGCAGACCCTATTAATCAACAAGGAGGAGGTAATAGTAGGGGTCGAGGACAACGTTATCAAAATAAACAAAGACAAGGTCGTCCTTTTTTAGGACAAGGGCCCAACCGAGGAGACTGGGGCAACCAAATTCAAACCCGCAGTCGATCGAGGAATCAATGGTGATCAATTTATCCAATTACGAATTGAGCATTGAGGAAGAAATGGTTCTGAATAAAGGTTTGAATTTTGTTGCCACCAAATACCATGATCCATTCGAGTTCAGATCTGAATTCCACAGTTTTATGCGGAAGGTCCATTTGAATGAGTTTTTTCGTAATGACAATGTGTATGAGAATGTTAACCATACGGGTCTTAGAAATAAATCTACTTTTTGTGCCCCTACACACAGTTATACCCCTGAATCTCGTGTTTTCGAGAAACAGGTTCTTAAAGAGGTATATAAATTGGAACAACAAGGCATACGGCATCATTCAAATTTTGGTAATACTCAACGAGAACTGGTGTCACGGTTGGCCAGATTACAAGATGTAGTAGTGAGGCAGGCCGATAAAGGCGGAGCCATAGTGCTATTGAACCGTGAGGATTATGTGGGGGAATGCCAGCGTTTACTGAGTGATGGCAGAAGTTATCATTCCATACCTTCTGATCCATCTATTGCTATGATGGAGATCATAGAAGCTAAAGTACAGAGTGCATATGAAGCAGAAATGATCAGTAAACAGGAACGTGATTACCTCATTAGAAAACAAGGACGTGTACCGGTTTTTTATATTCTGCCTAAGGTGCACAAGAGCCTTACTAATCCCCCAGGCAGACCAATTGTATCTGGAGTCAACTCTATCCTTGAACCCTTGTCCAAATATGTTGATTTCTATTTAAGACCATTTGTGGTCAAAATGGATAGTTACCTAAGAGATACTTCGGATGCTATCAACAAAATTGAAAATTTACCTTTCACCGCAGGCCAGTTCTTAATGATTAGTCTGGACATACAATCCTTGTATACAGTTATTCCTCAAAGGGCTACTTTAGAGGTCATAGAAGAAACTCTACGAGAGAGGGTAGATGGTCATCCCGTCAGTAATGCCTTCATTATGTGGTGTGCAGAGTTTGCTTTGACTCGTAATTTTTTTCAGTTTCAAGGAGCATTCTTTGAACAAATTGAAGGCACAGCCATGGGTGCTGCCATGGCACCCAATCTTGCTAATCTATATGTGGAATATTTTGAAAAAACGGTCATTTATCCAGTCACCAACCCGTATAAGAAACACCTTTTGAAATGGCTTCGGTATATAGATGACATTTTTATACTATGGGAAGGAACAGCTGTAGAGGCAGAACTTTTTGTCGAGTGGTTAAATGCACAGAACCCTTTCTTAAGATTCACTAAAGAGATCAATGCACAAGAAATTAACTTCCTAGATATCACCATATTTCACCATGAAGGCCACCTTAAAGTTAAACCTTACAACAAGAGAACTGACAAAAATGCTCTTCTCCATTTCTCCAGCCACCATGCTAATCATATCAAGGAGAATCTGCCCTTCGGGTAGTTTTTGAGGCTAAAGAGAAACAGTAGTCTGGGGCAGGATTATAAAGAAAGTGCAGCTCTGTTGTCAAGAAAATTGTGTAATAAAGGCTATCCTGCTGAGCTGGTAAAGAGGTCTTGCAAAAGAGCTTTTAACAATAATCGAGAGGCTTTACTAGAGAAAAGACAAACAGATGATAAAGGTGATCGGATTGTATTTGTCAATACGTTTTCGAACTTGTCATACAAAATCAAAGGCATTATTAATAAGACATGGAAGAAAGTGTATAATGCTGAATCGACTCCACCTCCATTGGTGGCTTTTAGGAAAAGCCAAAATATCAGACAGATGCTCATTAGGAATGACATATCCATCAAACGTCCATTAGCACCCAGGCAAACTACTTTATGGGGCTTTCCGCCTGTTAAGGGACATTTTCCCTGTGGAAAGTGTGTGATGTGTGCCACGACGAAGGAAACAAAATATATTATGTTAAATCCTGATATTAAGTGGGTTCTTAATGAAATGACCAATTGTAACACCGAAAATGTTGTCTATTTAATTACATGTCCTTGCGGATTACAATATGTAGGCAAAACCAATAGGAAATGTCGTACTCGTATGATAGAACATCGAAGTTGCATAAAAAACCGAGTACTGCTAGCTCCTATGGTTAAACATTTTGTACAGATGAAACATTCCCACGAGGATTTCAGTTGGGTGATCTTAAAGAAAATTTATGGCAAAAATAAATCAGAAATAGATGATAAACTCATTCTATTCGAACAAAAAATGATTTACAGGTGTCAAAGTCATATCATTGGTCTTAATGAAGAAATTGACTGGCTGCATACTCAGAGATGAAAGGACATTGGGTGGTGGTACATCCCTATGGAGATATGGATATATCTGATGGGGCATTAGTGAGAAATATGAAGAATTAGTAAGATGCACTATGTATAGAAATGGTGTTTTCAAAAATGACACTGTTTTAGACTTTGAAAATATAATGTGATGAGTCGGATATGGTTCAGGTATTGGAATATATTTGTGTAATGTGTTGTATGGTTTACTTCACTTTGATTACCTAGAAACTATTACTTTCAGAACTTGGTCTGATAATGGTCCCCTGGTTATGTTTTAAACCCCAGGTTTTTACCTGTCGAATGGACTAGACTTTCTCCAGCATGTAATTCTGGGTAAATTGTAATTATGGTAACTAATTGGCCTTCCTTGGTAGGTGGATGTGAGCGGGTTTATTGTACTTATGAGAGCAGTGGGTTAGCAGCCGTACCGCCACGCTTACCGGATTTTTGGTTTTGGGTTTCCAGAGCTGCATTGGGTGTAATTCGCGTCCTTATGCATTGTTATTGAATACATTATCGGTCGATTACCCATGATCGAGTTAATCTGTTTACTATGTTTATGAAATAAAGAAGGTTAGTCCTTCGTTTATGTCTCAGCAATAGGATGCACGACGTTCCATGAAACAAAAAAGGTTAGTCCTTCGTTTGTGTCTTAGCATTTGTTTACTTGAACTGCTTCTCATTATGAAAACATGGGTTTAGCAGCCGAACCGCCGCCCTTACTGGAATCGATCTCTGGTTGTCGGAACTGCATTGGGTGAAGTTTCCGTCCTCAATTAAGGTTACAACTATTGATATTTAGTACACTGTACTGCAAATGTTACTAATTGGGTATTAAATGATGGGCCTTCGTTTTATACGAGCATTTATTTGGATTTTCTAAGAATGGTTCATATTAAGTAAACTACATTGTATTGGGCATAGTGTGCTACAGAAATACTTGTGATATATTTTTTGTCTAGAACATTGATCAGGTTTCTTCTGTTGTAGGTTACAATTTTGTGGACAATTTAACAGCGACGAAGAATATTTAAACAATCTCTTCAACCATGCAGGAGTAGTGGCATGGCGTAATAGGTATATATGCATATATTGTTTTAAATGAGTGATAATGCTGTGGTGAAGGTTGTAGTTTCAAAAGCTCTATAGGGTTGTTATGGAAGGTATGACCACATTGAATGATAGGAATACACATGGGGTCACCTCTTAGATGAGTAGGTTCATCGGAGCACTATATAGTTTTTGCGGTCACGTGAATTTGTGATGAAGTGAGAGAGTAGTGGTT
Organism: Ambystoma mexicanum; assembly: GCF_040938575.1. Taxonomy (NCBI): domain Eukaryota; kingdom Metazoa; phylum Chordata; class Amphibia; order Caudata; family Ambystomatidae; genus Ambystoma; species Ambystoma mexicanum. The sequence continues at coordinate 753,528,282 of NC_090921.1, read as the reverse complement.
GTGTTGTTCACACCACTGTTCGTTTGTTGTTCCTTTCTCAGCTGGAATCAGGTTCATGGTTACCAAAGAACCATTTATAGAACAGGATCAGACTTATTGAAAGAGGTCGGAGGGCATTTGGGTGCACTGCGGCACACCTACACTGCAGCAATCCTACTTGTGAGGTATGTAGTGACCATTGGGTTCAATTGATCTTGCCAGTATATAGGTACATATTTGAATGTTCCTGGAATATAGTTAGCATTATGTAGCTGACTTATGTATTTGTGATGATGTTGATCTGTAGTGATACCCTATTTTTCTTTGTGTATTGAATAATTATAGGAGTACGGTTTAAAGAGTACTTTTGGGGCCCTGGATTACATGGTGGAGAAAAAATTAAAAGTGTCTTCCCCTGAAGAAGGTTCATGCATTTGGTGCCAAGAGGAACTGAAACATGTCGGGACTGTTTATTCTGAGTTAATAACACTCAGTGATTGGAAATGTTTAAATCATTATATAAATTTTATATGTTGATGTATTGTATTGTCATGTTACAGGAATGGATGTGAGTGAAACTAGTAATTTGTATTGTAAATGTATCCACTGTATGTTGTGTTGTGGGGTCCTTTTTACTGAAAACACTGTTTTAGAGTTAGTTTTATATAAGAAAATAAACTATTTTTGATATTATAAAAAAACAAATGTACTAGGTCTATTTTTTCAAGACTATTGGTATAAATAGGGTTTTTCAGCATCACACGATATGTAAAGATCACTGTTGAGTGGGGAATGTATTTTCTGTCTCCTTTATATGATGATCACATACAAATGTATCCATTAAATGTGTGTCTGAGCTCAGGTCCATGCTGTAACGCAGCACACATACTTGCACACACCCCTGGGCATGCACACAAGCCTATTCACATTCTTAGATCCGCGCAGACACATACACAATTACAAGCGTGAACACTACCACACGCAGACGTACTCACAGAAACCTACTCTTGCGGATATACAGGCTCTCTTGTTCACACATGTAAAGGGACAACCTATGTACACACTCGGAGGACAATGCCTAAACGCTGGGCGCATGAACAAGTGTTTGAACATAACCAGCGTGCTAGTAAATGACACATGCACACTTGTTGAAGCTTCTGCTGCCGCTGTGCTAATCGACCGAGCGCGCTCTGCACAGAGGAAAGTTCCAGCAATTAGCATCGCCATGGCAACCACCAGCTTTGCCGAACGTTCCGTCTTGTGGTCCCTTCGCCAGCTCGGTTAGCATGGAGCCCTTGATTCCTGATGTATAATGTATTTAAGTGCCACATGCATACTCATGGGGCGCACACGGTTTGGTGCCACACTTAAGCATCGAAGCTGTGTTATGTCACAAGTATTTTATAAAGTTCAGAGAGAGGTACAGTGCGGGCATCAAGTTACTGGCTATTGGAGGCACTGCTGCCAGAATGTGGCTATGCGCGTGATTACATGGCTATTAGGGTTCCGACCCATTCATGGCTGCATGCCACACTCGTGTGTATGTGCCACATGTGCATTGACATTCCACATGTCTTAATGTGCTTCATACATGTTTATTTGCTGTATACTTGTTCATGTGCTACAGACATGCACACATCAGGTTAATAGTTTCTTAGCGCCGTAGTCCATTCCGAAAAAAACATCCTATCCAAACACTCGTTCCAAAACACCAATGTACTTTACCAACATCACAGGTGCACCCCCAATCACCAACACACAGGTGCACACCCATCCATCTTTTTCGTAGGATTTTTCCAACCGCTGACACCACATGCGCACCAACAACCACCATCTCAACAGACACATTCCCAACCATGTACTGCAGCTATTCACCCCAACCATCAATTCCACAGGTACACCCCGCCCAACTCTACAGGTACTCCCCCTAACCACAAGCTTCAAAGTAACACCCCTAATCAAAATCACAGGTTCAACTACTCAGCTATAAACCCAAAGCCACCAACCCAACAGATACACCCTAACCTACTAACTACCTAAGTAAACCCCCATCGACCTGCTTCACATGTATACCTCCAGCCAGCAACTTCACAGGTGCCCCACCAAGGCTGCAGGTACATGCACTTACACCCCAACCACCTGCATCAGTGGTTCTCCCCCAGCAACTAACCCCACGTGTATACATACTGTCAACCACCATGTTCAAGGGCAACCCCCCAACAATCAACTTCACGAGTACACTACAAGCACCAGCTCCACACTTACACGCTCAACCACAAACATTAGGGGCACAACCAATTCACCGCGCCACTGCGCCTCCAAACAACACGTTTGCAGGTACACCCGTAGCCAACTCAACAGGTGCACCCAACCCAACACACTATACGTACAACCCTAAACATCAATTTCACAAGTACACCTCATCCGCAAACTTCTCAGGTTACCCCCAACAGTCAACTATACAAATATACTACAAACTCTAATTCCATAGGCACACTCCCAACCACTGCCTCCAGTCCAATACTGCCAACAGCCCCCCTGTCCCACTGGTCATCTTGAGGCACATACACGGCAGACGGGTTCCTACTCTAGAAGCTTCACTCCCAAATCCACTGCCTGAAAGGTATTCCCCACTTTATTCGACTTTCGAAATGGTCGAATCACATTTTTCTGCATTCATTTTTACCGCAAGCAATATAGGTGGTGAGTAGGGGTTAAGTATATAGAAAGAGGCGTCGAGGGGGTTGATGAAGGTATGAGGGATCTCTCCCCGCATTTTGCAGTAAAAAATCAGTAACAAAAAAGGCGCAAAATGTGATTCTGCATGTTAATTCCCTGCAAACTTCATTGATCTGCCTGAAACACTGCGTGATGCGGAACAACTTCGCCATCTGCATAGCTCGAAAACAGTTGTTTCTACCCAAAACCATGAATTAAATGAGTTTATACTCTGGTCCTCGTTTCAGTCCCCCTTAAACTGAAATAGTTTGCAGAGTGTGCAGTACAGATGTCACTTAAATTATCCATCAAAGCCCACGTTTCCTTCAGTAGTACTAGCCTATCAAATACCTTTGGAGGTCAGTGTGCTCCTGCCTGAGCCATTTTAAGCCAGTGATCCACCCCTGAAAGGCACATGCCCTGTGAGCAGCCAGAGAACCACCATTCACTCGAAGACCTGCAATGGCAGGAGCAGTGCCAAGGGCACACGGCAGGGAGGGCCCGACACTGATCATGCATCTATTATTTAGACATCTTCCTTTATCTGCCCTCCGCACCCTGCCACCTTCTATGCAAAGAACTAAGAAGGACTTTGGTTTGCCGCTTGAGCAGTCAACAGAGCAAGATCTCATCTTACAATGAAAACAGGACGAGGCGCACCTGAGAAGGTGTCCAAGGATCTGATCTGCTTCACACACGCCTTGCATTCACAATAACGCTTCTTACCTTCACACAACACAGAGCACCCCCCGCCCAACCTGTTCAACCCTCACCTGAGAGTGCCCTCAGTCCTGCCCAGCTAATGCATCTGCAGAATCCAGGTATTAGAGGGCATTGGGGAAGAGTGGCTGGTTCCACCGCTCTCTCCTAAATATCAGGATAATAGACTGGCCTGCTCTGCTCTCTCGTGGCAAGGAAGGGTGGAGTGGTTAAGGATAGGAGGGTGTCCCCCGTGGCTTTCTATTTCATGGGAGCGAGTAAGATGGCTTCCCTGCACCATCTTTGGTGAAGGAGCGTAAGAGGACAGGCAATGCTCACTTTAGGATGACGGAGAGGAAGATGGCTCCCACCGCTGCTTCTCCTGAATGGCTTCCGGTACTCATATCTCGGCTGGGAGGGCTGCCACTGGTTTATTGAAATGGATGGATAGAATGACTTTCACTGCCCTCTTTTGGGTGAGCAAGAGCAGGATGAATGCACTGGTCTCCCCCGGGCAAGGGATGCCCTACAGAACTCTCTCCTGAGCATAGGAAAGTTGTGTGGCTGCCACTGATGTCTCTGGAGAGTAAGACGTTGTCCACAACTCTGTACTGGGCTTGAGGGGGCCGGGGGGGGGGTAGGCGGGAGGAGGGGTATGGCAACTTGCACTGATTAAAATGGTGCCACGACTCTTTTCTGTGGTGAGGGAAGCATAGGGTGGCTTGAACTGCTCTCTCCTGGGTGAGGGATGACGTGCACTACTTGCTGCTGAGCATGAAGCGAGTAGGGTAGTTTCAACTACTGCCTTTACTGTGGGTTGAGAAGAATGGCCTCCAGTGCTTTCACCTTCCAGGGTGCTACAAGAGCTCCCAGTCACACGCCTGGACACATTGACAGAGAGCATAAGGAATGAGAAGCCTATGTTCAGCACACATATCTTGGGATACAAGGAGAAGCCGTTTAAGAGAAAGGGGCTCCAAGTAGGACTTGGGCTGTGTCCACATGTAACAACATCGGTAGGAGTTTAAGCAGTGGAGAAACTTTGCTGAAAATGTTGGGGGGGACATGACCTCTGAAGAAAAGGTGGCCCATTCAAATGAATGGGGACAAAATAGTATGCCATGAAAGTTGGGGGGGCCAAACACCCCCATCCCCCTAAAATAACGCCTATGAGTTTAAGGCACAAGCGTAGATAGTGGAAGTAGCCTCTCTGAGGCAAATGGGTGGGCAGAAGTGTGTGGAACCTGTGGCAGGCAATCGGAGGTAGCATTCTGCACGTGGAAAGACAGCGTGAGGAGGACATTTTGAGGATTTCGGTGCATCCCACCTTTGGGATTCGTCCACCCTAGCACTTAGCCTGAGGCCACCTCCCTTGGCTCCCCTTTGCACTTCCCTCCCGGGCTGCCACCGGCACTTGTCCATTCCTTGCCCCCCCACCCCCACCCGTCCCTATCTCCTGCACTTCTCTTCACTGCACTTGCACGTCCGAATGTCACAAGGCCTAGTAGGACCAGGATTGTATATTTACTGTTTTACCAGTGTTATTCACTCCCCTTGCTGCCTCCCCACTTTGCCTTGAGGGGCCTGGAAACACCATTCTGTTGTATAGGCAACTAACAAATGCTCAATAAATAAATAAAATATGGAAAAACACTGTCACGTGCATAGGGCCCCTGAACCGCCAGTGATGAGCTAAGGGCATGCACGGAGAGTGAGCAGTGATTGGGCCACATGTGCTGACTGTGGGAAGAGTGCTGTGCATGGTTCTATGTCATTTCATCAACAGATTTTCTTTTAATTCGTTTTTTAATTAATATTATTCAATGAAAGAAATCGTCGAATTTGAATTATTTTTATTTTTGGGTGGTTCCCCCCACAAGCTCCCATTTCTCTATTCCCGGCCCCTTATATGCACTTTCCCACCCCCCGCCCCATATTTCTTGATGAGATTTTTCTTAGAAAAATGTTTGTAAAAATACACATCAGAAAAAACACTTTCGATGAAAGGACATTGTACCCTATGCACATGGATACACTCTGAGGAGTGTGGCACACATGATTGGCTATTGGGGGAGCCTGAGACACATGGGCATAGTGCAAGGAACTCAGTTTCCCTTACTAGACTGTGCACGGAGCGTAGGCCACATGTAGTAAATTGGGGAGCCTGGGTGACAGAGATACAGTTTAAGGCACTTGGGGTGGAGTGTAAGCCACCTAGAGAGCATGGGTGTAGTATTTCGGCACTTGGTCCCATAAACATACCGGTTTAATGTACTTGGGGCACATGGAAGCACAGCATAAGGGCTTGGGGCCACTGGACATACAATGTAAAGGACTTGGGGCCCATGGGAATACAGTGTAAGGAGCGTGGGGCCCAAGGACATGCAGTGTAAGGCGCGTTGGGTCCATAGATATACACTGTAAGGAGCTTGGTTCACAAAGGCAGGCACTGAGAAGCTTGGGGATTTTGAACAGATAGCCTTAAGAGTCTGAGACATTTGGGCATACAATATAAGGAGTGTTTTGTTTGGTGATGGCGGGTGGTGGGAAGTGGAGGAGTAGGACCTCACTTGGTTAGACCTAAACAAAGAAGTAGAAACATAAATGCTACGGAGTGGAGGGAACGGGTGGCGGGGAAGGGGCAGCAAGATGGATAGAGGTAAAGGAGGAGAGTGGAATGGAGTGAAAGGTGAGGGTAAGGAAAAGGGTCATATTGAAGGAGTATAGGGAAACTGCTTGCTTTTGCTGAGTCCTACATGTTTTTGCTTGGCTGTGCCACTCTTTGACCTCGGCTTCAGGCATGGCTTGTGGGTTTTATGTGCCTCAAACCCTCATGATTTCATTAACATTACATTGGGTGTCATTACGACCCTGACGTTAAGGGTTTAACAGCGCCGTAAAAGGTGTTGGCGCTGTTAAACCCTTAACGCCTGATTACGAGGTCCCTTTGCGGGACCCGGCCTTAACGGCTGGTTTTACCAGCCATTAAAGTAGGGTGCCGCAAAGGGACCTCGGTGCTAATTACGGTACCGCAATTTGCGGTACCGTACTTAGCGCCTTCCCCAGTCCCATTGAGCCCTATGGGGCAAAAATGGGAATGGGGAAGGGAAGAGCCATGGTGGAATGGGGAAATACCGCCCCGCCAACCTTGGAATGGGGCGGTATTTCCCATTTCCACCAGGGCGGACTCGTTACAGCACCGGCACCAACCATGGTGCTAATAACGCCATGGTTTAGCGCCAGGGTTGTAATGAGGGCCATTGACAACAGACCTGCAATGTGTAACGAACATCCTGGCTGATCCCATCCAAAGACTGGCCCTCCCCTGCAGCTGCTTTTATTGCATAGATGCTATGGCCTTCTTCAGACTAACACAGCGAGCATGTAACACAAGCAGCCTTCAGGGTCTCCTACCTCAGGGTCTCCTACTTCAGGGTCTCCTAGCCGCCATAGTAAATTGTGAGCGACCATGGGAGTTGTAGGGGAAAATATCTGGAGAGCTGCAAGATTCCTGCCCCTGTTTTAATTGGAGTGTTGCAGAGAAATGTTAAAAAGCAAACTCTATTCTCGTTGCCAAGGCACCTTGTAGCCCACACGAAGCATGGTAATGGCGGCATAAACCATTTGCCCTAAGCCACTCACCTGTTGCTTTGCGCCAGCTGTAGGAAGGAAGAGGGTGGGCCATACACTTCCCCTCTATCCACTCTTGGCCACTTGCTACAGTGATAACACATGGCAGCTACCTAGAAGGGCCCTGGATCTGAGGAACCAGTCAGCAATACATGTATATGTCCATTTGGTTGTATACTAATTGACCTTTTCACAATTTACCTCTGGAGAATTGACCTTGGGAGAATTGACCTAATTTAGAAGGTCAATTAGGACATATATGCGGGGGGAAACCCCCCCGCAAAGCCCTCCATCCAATCCAAAACCCCCTGCAACCCCCACTCAATCCCCTTATATTATTTATAATCCAACCCAATACATATATAAAATAATATAAAAGCCAATTGTGCAGAAGGTCAATTAGGACCACTATAATTAGGTCAATTGTGCAAAAGGTCAATTGTAAAAGGTCAATTTGGGTAATACCGTCCATTTGAAAGGTGTTTTGCAAAGCACACAGCAATCATTGGTATGGCTTGTTCTTTCTCTGCCAGTGGCCGAAGTGTACAAAAAGAAGTAGAGGAACTATGTTTCCTGTTGGCCTGCCACCGCTCTCCACAAACCCAATTGCCATGGCCCTTACCATGCGTAATACAAACCCATACCGGTGTTTCGCCTTACCTCCGAAAGAAAGACGCTGAAAGAAAATGCAAAATGCATTTTAAATTACCCCTATTACCTTCATTCATTGTCCCCCACAGCAAGCAGCTTTACTCGCCCACCCCTTTCTAATCACCCACCATTTGCACCTCTTAAAGGGCATGCTAAAGATTAAAGCCACTCCTCCTACCTACCCGTTAACTGCACACACAGCTGTGCCTGCAGTATTTCCACCTTAAGTTGATTAAATGCAAAACAACAAATCTGACTACTGCAGGAACAGAGCTATGATGGACTTTGGAATGGGCTTTGTCCCAAGCAGGCCACTGAAAGAAAAACCAGAGTACTTCTAAGGCAGCTCACTGTGATGTGAGGTTGGAGCTGATTCCGCAGGTCTCAGGTTCAAATCCCAGTAAAGGTCAAGCGTGTCTGCTGTTAAAGGGGATGTAGTGTAAGTTTTAACTTATTCCTACGCTTTTATTTTAAAACGAACCATTCCAGAATAGTTTCATTTTAAAACGAACCATTCCAGAATAGTTTCATTTTAAATAAAAGTATGGGAACGCTCAAACTTAAAAAAACTTGAGGAGCACGCTCCGAACCGCGCCCGCCCATTTCGACCACTGCTCTCTGTTTGCCTTAATTATACAACAGATAAAAAGGCGTCTTTACAAATGGGGCCCTGGGTGGGTACTGCCTATGCCTGGTGGCAAGCAGGTATAAGGTGGGGTTGGACAGGTGCTCCGAACTCATGCTGCGCATTGTCACTATGGCTGAATTGCGCTGAGGTAGGCTGTGAGAGAACTAGTGCATGCAGGGACTGGAGACTTGAGGGCCCTGCAGTGACTGGGGACCTGAGGGCCCTGATTCTGGTATCGCAATCTCCATATCCCCTGTGTATGGCGGGGGATATGTCCAGCTTGGGTGCTAGTATGTGGGTTGGCATTAACTAGATTTCAGTGTATCTGAGGGCTGTGCATTGACAGGGGATGCCCTTTAATCTTTCAAGGGTTGTTCAAAGCCATGTGATAAGCCAAGCCTAAAATCATTATTTAACTGCATATTGGGGTGACGGCCAAGCACCCCACCCAAGCAGCTCAGTGCTCTGTGATCACCAGAGTACCCATTTGTCATTCGCTAGTACGTTATTGAACATCTAGTATTAAGAAGAGGTCACGTTGGAAGCTTGAAGTGACAGTGGTGCATTAGACCTGCTGGCATCAAAGGCCCCAGTGCCACACCACTTCATCCTGCCAATGGAGAACCGCTACCTAGTCCCTGTACCTGTAGACACCGTGTGGAGTTTGAGTTTTGGAATGGCTGGACAAAACCAAGGTTTTAAATAACCTACTCTGCTGGAAGAGGTTGGTGGCCACCAAAACAAAAGACATTCACTGGTGGCTAGTGAGATGGATAGATAGGGTGCTAATCACGTGGCTGGAATTCCAAATCTCATGCCAAGCTGGTGGCCACTCTTTGAAACATCTGGAGGGAAGCAGAGACGTAGACAGGCTAGGGCCTGAGCGGGCAAGGCCCACCCAAAATCTTTCAATGCCCACTCAGCAGCACTGTATGAGCATTTACAGATGTTAACGTCACTGTGGTGGGGCCAACTACATTAGCTTCAGGCCCCATTTGTTAGACAATTCTGGCTACATCTCTGGAGGGAAGATACACTCCGAAGACCTTAGACACTTTCTGTTCATACAAAAGAAGAGCTTTCTTTCTTGACTGTGTCTTTGCTGTCGGGACACCCTCATGGGCCCTACATAGCACAAACTTTGTGGTAATACTGTGTGATTGTTACACCACTGCTAACATGTATTGGTGCAATGTATATGACATTTGCACGGGCATGACATTTTCACTGCTCCAGCGCAAGGCTCCTGAACATGGGTCAGAGATAGTGAGGCAACATGCACGCTTGCAAAGATACCCGCACATGTCACTGCGGAGCCCAAGCATCTAGATGCTCAATGAGAAGCGACAGAATGGTTCAGATGCACCACCTACAGATCTCTGGATCACACAAGTGGGCTAGTTCCCTGAAGCGGAGAGACGTGAACTCGAAGCACTGTGACCTGAACATAGTGGGAACGAGGGGGCAAGTCCTAAAAAGCAAGTGGGTGGCCTCATTACCATACCAATTGAATGTGGCGTCACAAGAAATTAGCATATCAAGGTGCCCTCTGAAAAAAGTGGCTCGGCTCTGTCCACCCGCGTGTACCCTTGGCTTCAGCCCTTGTGGGAACCCTACTTTGGATGTACCATGTTGATAGTAGACAAGGGTTGCACCACAACTCTGCCATCTCCTGATTTGTTTTGTCTTATCTGTCTGTCCCTGCGCTCTTATGCCTACATACAGGCTTTGTCGATGCGCATTATAAATAACATAAATTAAATAAATAAATCTATATGCCGAGTTTAAGGAAATTCTAATAGTTAGTACCAAAAAGCTGTTTAATCCAGTCAACATATGACTGATTTACAAATAGGCAGCCGAGAGCATTAATTTTCATCACTTTTAAACCCAAGTGCATTTAGTTCATGGTTGCCCTATTCCCAGTGCTGCCTGCTCCTGTATATCTTCTCCCAACTTTCTCCAATGAGATTTGGTTCCAAGCACCGTGTTATGTGGAAAACCAGCCCATTCCATGATGCCTCAGGACTTACCACAATTACATAACCAAGTTTCACTACCATTACCATCCACTACCAGAATAACGGCGCAGTCGCATGCATGGAAGCTCCAGAGGCCCATTGAGTCCTCCAATGAACGCTCCCTGCACTAACACGCTCAAATTCTATTTTCCAACACACATTATGCCTACCAAATAAGCCACCCACACATGGCAATTAGACACCGTTCCCAACAGACTCAAACATCGGAACGCTACACCTCTCCAACCAACATCGATATAACAATCCTGGACACAGATACCTCGGCTGCTCTCATTACTAACCACCTAGAAACTTAACCCACACACAGTTCTCGGCTACTTACCAACTGCACGGATCACACAATAGCAAAGTTATCTTCCAATGTCCCAGTTTCCTCTCTAATCAAACCCAGCCCACCTCTCTTTCAGATCTGGCAGAGCATCAAGAGACCATGCAAATAAGAGACAGCACGTGGCACAACACACAATAACATAATATGTTAGGAAATGAAGGCGAGAACATTATCACCCAGAGACTGGGTGAAATGCCCAAAATAAACTTAATTAGCAGTGAGCCTGCTGGGGGCTGATTTCGTCACGGTTTCAGCCTTTCTGTAGTGCATAGCTCAGTGGGGCCCCCCTGGTGGACACTTTGTCCTGGAACAAGTTATTTTCGTCTGGGATGGCCTCATTTCATTTTTTAGTTGCTTTAGTAAAACGGATTTCTATCAGCCTTCTTTTGAAATAGGTGGGACAGGAAATAGAGGCGTAAACGCGAGGCGTAATGCTTTTAAGCCTCCATTTCCCGCTGCAGCCCGTTTTTAGGCTGGCACTAGGCGGAGGACGGGCATGGAGCAGGGATAAGATCCCTGCAGTGGTTCACTCCTCCATCTTGTGTGAGCCCTTTGTTTTACCCTTGAATGAGATTTTCAAGCAGGCATTAAACGAATGGATTCCTATGAAATGTATGCATGTTTTGCACCTGGTCACGAGATGGAGAGAACCAAGAGTTTGCCTTGCTTTCACTTGTCCTGCCTGCCCTCTACCTCATGAAGGGTTTACAGCTGCGTGCAAGAGAACCCACATCAAAAAAGTGCTAATGTTGGAGGTCCCCCACCTGCAATTTACATTTGGAATGAAATGTCCCTCATTATCTACTATTACAAACTGACTATTTTTGATGCTTTTGATTGGTATTACCCAAATTGACCTTTTACAATTGACCTTTCATCCTAATTGACGTAATAATAGTGATCCTAATTGGCCTTCTGCACAATTTACCTTTACCTTTATTTTACTTTTATATATATGTGTGGGGTGGGTTTGGGGTAATAAATAATATAATGGGATTGGGGAGGGGGTTCTTGGATTGAGTTGGGAGGTTCTGGGGTGTTTCCCCCATATATATGTCCTAATTGACCTTCATTTCATGATCAATTGTGAAAAGGTCAATTCTCCCGTGATCAATTGTGAAAAGGTCAACATCCTTTTGACTTTTCTTCAGTTATGAAAACTATGACATTTTGAAAATTCATAAGGTTAATTGTATACAGATTTCTCCCGTGCTCACCTTTAATCTTTTTAGTGGTATCTAATGAGAGATACACATTGTTATAAATCCCTTTTTTTAGCTCTATCTTATTTAGCGCGCGTTCCCACAATCTTTTGCGGCATGAACTCTAGGGCTTCAACAAGCTGAAGTGGGACTTCGAAGAGCATTTGGACCTTACCCTGTTTATGTGCAATTGGATAGGGTGTTGGCAAGAGTGTTGTGGAGGCTGAGCTGACCAAGATGAAGTGGTCCTTGGAGAAAGGCTAGACCCTGTTTACATGCAGTTCGATAGGCATGGGTGTTGCTAGGTCTGGAAAACAGCCAGGCTACACTAATGTCAGAAGGGTCAGGACTTGGGGCTAGCTAGCCTTTTAGTTGTAGCCCCTATCTGGGGCTACAACCAAAAGACCCAGGACTATAGTGATAGAGAGGAAGAGAAGGTAGGACACAGATGGTGCCAGGGTGAGACTGGGAGAGTAGGCAGCAGAGAGGGATAGGGGACTGCTTGCTTGTGGCTTACAAGCATTTACTGTGTTGTGATGGACTCCATGATCTCCTCCGAAATTCTTAGTTTCTGCTGCCCTCAGCTCCTTGCCCTGCCTGCCTGCTCACATCTGATCTCCTTGTTCGCAGTATTACACATTTCTAGCATCCCTCTGCCCTCAGTCTTGTGAGGAATTTGACCATCCGCATGGTGGGTGTGCCCTCACCTGGGCTTTTTTAAACTTTTAAAATAAATTGAATTATGGTAGGTTAACCTCTGGGTTAATCCGCACATATTTTCCTATGCTCACTGCACGACATACACATCGACCCGTTTACTCTGGGTGGACACAGCTTACAGGCGCCGTCCCCCTTGTCATATTTAGTTGGGATATGACAGCCAAGAGTACATCAAGGCATCTCAGAAAGGGAGGGAAACACCTTCCTCCTACCATGGCCAGTCTAATTAACTGACACAGGATCCATGGATGTGCCCTGTCCATTTGTTTGCTCTACTGGTGGCAGCTTCACTTTCTAATCACAGTAAATTCAATGTGGGGCCTGGCTGCAGGAATCACAATGGATACGGGTAACCACAACAACCTTTGATATGCAATGTGTCAACCTGAAGCCAGCTCCCACCTCTCAGTATCAAGGGAGGTGACCTGTCATGTCTGAGACTATGTGATTACTGTAGGCAACCCCCGCAGGGGGACCACATTCAGAAGTTACAAGAATGTGGTTTGCAGAAGACAGAAAGTCTGTTCGACAAAGCTTCAAGGGAGACCTGCCGCTTTAATCAGGAACTACAAATAACTAAATTAACCAGAGAGACCCTTTGATCCACAAAAGACGGGAAGATGGGTGGAACTTAGTATTACATGTTTTCACCCCTTTACCTTTTCTGTTGCAAAGCACTCTGGTTATGACCTCATGCATACAGTAGATTGTTGGTGGGGACCCAGGATTGGTCCTTTAAAGTAGGCGTAACCTACACCAATCACTGTGGCCCATTTGGCTTTAAAAGAGAGCTGAGCCCCTCTTTTGGGCAGATCATCTGAAGACTTTGGAAAGAGTAGCAAGAGGAACTCAGCATTGGACCCTGGCTGAAGGTACAGTCTGTTTTACATCTTCCACCAGTGAAGCAAGGCCAGGACCTCCAAGAGGGAAGCAGGATCCCTCTCCTAAAAACAACTTCCAAGGAACAGAGGGAGATACATCCAGAGGACCCTCCAGCAGCTCCAGAACCGGTAGCCAGCCAGCACATAGTGTGCCCTGCTCGGCTGTGCAGCGAGCTTCCTAAGCGGGAAGTGCTAGAGAGTCTCTGAACCAAACCAAGGACAAGGCAGCTGCCTGCAACACTCTGCTCAGCTTTGTGCTGTCCTCCTTAAAGGACGACACAAGCCCAGTGGAAAAGCTGGGAGGAGTGCATCGACAAGCATCTACCGACATCCGCCTTAAAGGACATTTTCGAGCCTGTCGAGTCCTTCGAGCTGCAACCGACTGCACTGCTGACTGTTACGCCAAAGTCACCCACACGTCCGAGACGCGTCGACCATTGCTTCAGACCCACCGACCAGCATTGAGACAATGATTCCTGATCCCGAGCCACCATGTAGGCCATCCTGCAGCCGTCCATCTAGCCTTGCTCGCCGAACTGCCTGCCGCCTGATACCCGCAGCTGTCTCCGTTTTCAACTCTGTTGCAGAAGTTGCAAAGCGCCCTGAAACCGACTCAACCCCGCTGAGCACAAAGAACATCTACAGCACAAGGTACATTGCAGTTTTGTCCCCCTAGTCCTTCTCCAAAGGCCCCTAGTGACATTTTATGACCAAATGCTCACTTTGTGTTGAAACTAAGTATCCTTGAACTATTGCGTTTAATTACTTTACCGACTACCCTCCTGTCAGTATCCAGAGTGCTTACCTTTTCTGTCTTTGAAACTGTCTGTCCTCTGCATTCCTTTACAGGGTGTGTTGTATTTTGTAGTGTGCCAGAACTGTCTGTTGTGATAATAATAAAGTAAATATTAGTATACAACCTTGACTGTACTTTTATCATTGGGTAATAATTGTATTTTTGCTATATTGCAACTAACCACTGATCCACGACCTTGCAGAGATAAGCCTGCTGTTTCGTCCACGTTACCAAAATTGGACAAGGAGGTTTATAATTTGCTTGTGTTTCCAATCTGTTTGGATCCCTTCTGGTGTACTAGAGGTGAGGAGCTGATTGATGGTTTAGAAACAGACATTCATCCCTGGACCACTTGTGCCCCGGAAGTTGATACATCACAGGTCTCCCTTGTCGTGTTCTCACTACCCCATGCTGCACTCTTCCTGCTCACTTACCCTCCCTACTCTACCTTGTCTCTGCACATCCACAGGCTCTTCCCAGCGCTGCTCTCCATGACCCATGTCCTAATCTCGCCAGCTGCCTCCCTGTCTCCGCCTAACTGCCCCTGGTCTTTGCACTTCTCCCTTTCTCTCGCTGCTCCCCTCCCTGCCGCTGCCATGATCCCCCAACTCTCCAAATCTCTGCAGCCCCTTTTCTGACTCTGCCCCCGCCCCCACGTTCCCTTCCACTGTGGTGCTTTCCCCACTTGCTGGCCGCTGCTCCCTGGGCCTCCTGTCCCACCATCCCATTGTGCTGTTCCGCTGCTGTTCACCCTGCCCCCATCTCACTCTGCTGTGCCTACTCCCCTGCCCCTCCTGACTTCTGAGCTGCAGGCACAGATGGCCCTGGTTAATTAAACCCGGGGGTTATGTTGGTAATCTCTAGTAATCCCTCCCCCGCCCCACCCCCCAGGGAGGGGCTGCTGGGATGAGGCGGTCGCCACCCCTGAGGAGCTCTGGAGATGGATAGCTTGGAAATTGATGGTGCGTTCCCTTCTCTTCTGCATTCAGCCTGGAGTGCAGCCCTTTTAGTCACTGCGAGCAGCCCAGGCCGGGAAGAGCGAGCAGGCCGAGGAGAAAGCATCTTTCACAGCAAGGCCCAGGGCCTGCTTGCAATTGCATCTGGCGGGGGCGCATGTGGGGTGCGGTGCAGAAAGATCCTGTTGGCAGTATCAGTCTGGACTCCTGGAAGAGTCTGGGGCCGGAAGGGAGTGTCTGGTGGCAGAAGTAAACTGGGATAATGAGATTTCGGGGGAGGGGAGGCGCATGGCCAGGGCAAGAAGGATTGGTTGTGAATCCAAAATCTGGGGTATGAATGACCTTGGAGAGGCACGAGGAGTTGGTGACAACAGCCTGTGGGATGGGACATTACTATTTGGGAAATGAATATGGACAGGGACATACTGGCGACAGGAAGAGTTAAGGGGTGGGATTGGTTAAGGATGAAGGGGTGTTGTTGCTAGATCTGGAAAAGATCCGGGGCTAAGCTAATGTCGGGGCCAGCAAGCCTTTTGATTTTATCCCCTGAGCTTCTATCTGGGCCACAAAAGACCTGGGGCTATACCTCCCTCAGCGCCCCTCCCCCAGCCCACTCCCCCGCGCTCCTCCTAGCAACGCCTCTGAATTTCCTGCGTAGTGCAGGAAGAGGCTGGTTTGAGGACAGGAATTATCTGGGAAGAACAGAAAAAACGCGGTATGGACAATAACAGTCTGGGCCAAGAGAGGCCTCTGGAGGGACAAGAATAGTGTGTGTGTGTGATGGTGGTAGTGGCTGTCGTCAGTTAGTGTGCGTGCTACTGCTTCTAAACTTCAAACGAGAACGTTACGACTATTTGCTAAGTGGCCTGGATCTCTCACCATCTTCTCGTTGGGGATAAACGACGTTCGCGGTGTTTTTCTCGTAACACGGGCAACGTATTTTAGTGGCATTGTTTACACGCCAGATCCATGTTCTCCTAAATGAGCGAGGAGTGTGGCGGGAAAGGGAAGCTTTGTGAAGCGGATATGCTGCCCGTGGTCCCACGACCCGACGTTTGACGCGCAGAGTTACAGCACCATGGACAGCACAGAGCGGCCCGTGCGGTGGAGCTGGGAAGTGTGGGGGAGGGGAAGAGTGAAAGGGGGGAATTGCGGGGCCAGCTGGTACCTGCATTGTTTTGAGCTCTCTGGAGACGTCTGTAGCTATTGTTTGGTTTCTCCCGTGCTCTCTCGTCCTGGTAACTCTTTCTCCCGTTTATTTGTTTTCCTACATCTGTCCCACCCTTTCTTCCTGCTTCTCATGTATGCCTCTAACTCTCTTCCAATCTCCCCTCTCTGCTCCAGCAGCACATGTCTTCCTTCATACATGCCAAAATGTTGCAGCACATGGGGGGAGGGGTTCTAACAGAAAGCGAGGCAAGTACATGTCCCTATTGGGTTGCATTGGGGTTAGAATTATTTATTTATTTATCATATATATTATTTTGGGAAGGAGAAAGTAAAAAGACCATTATTCTGGATAGACAAGTCATGAGTCTCCCGCCTCAATGGAGATGGTTGGTATGTTATGGGTTCCTTTCCCCTTCACTTTCTGTTTCTTCTTCTGCAACTCCCTGCCCTGTGGCCATTGTTCCAGTCTTTCTGTCCCCCCTTTCCCTCTCTCATTCCAAATACCACCCCTCTCCCCCACAACCCCTGCC
The DNA here is from genome assembly GCF_040938575.1 of Ambystoma mexicanum. Classification (NCBI taxonomy): domain Eukaryota; kingdom Metazoa; phylum Chordata; class Amphibia; order Caudata; family Ambystomatidae; genus Ambystoma; species Ambystoma mexicanum. The sequence goes on along the minus strand of NC_090921.1, from coordinate 753,511,349 downwards.
ATGTTTAAAATCTCTAATCTTGAGGAATATGGCTGGGAGAAGGCATGCTTCCTATTCCTCCCTACAAGGATCAACAACATGCACCCCACCCCACTCTCTATGTCTATAATATTGTCCACTAATATTAATAACGACTGAAATTAATATCATACACAAAGTGACCTTTGCATTTCGCCGCAAGATTGTTTTCATAAGTATTAGTTCAAATTACATGGTTCACGTTTTCACAATGTGTATGTCTTTAGCTGGTGTCCTACAAGTTGCTTTGCTATGGAATGTTGGCCCCCGAAGGAGCACACACCTGTATCCTGCACCCATGTGGTTGTGCCCAACTGACCATTGAACGTGTACAGTAAAGACAAAAGTCGGGTGTTGTATTGCACCTGTGAGTGCAGGAAGTAAAGCATTCCCAATCTGCACATGTTCTCTGCAGTCCACACATGCATGGGTGCCGCCAGGCATTCGTCTTGCTACAGCAAGCCACTGCCGCATGGCGCACTGCTTCACCACCACAGACACACGGCCATTGCCATGTAGATAGGCCCAACCCCACTTCAGCTAAAGTAACAGAAAGATGGTGCACTCAAAGGAACAAACTATGGGGTATTAGTCAAATTGCACACGCGGGCCCATAGGTTGTCTCACCAGGGTCCTGGACCTTGCTCCTGTCACCACATTAGCAATCAGCCGCCCTGCCTTGCTTGCAGGGATATGCACACCTCGGTCTTTGTCCCTTCATGAGAAATGTAGGGTTCGCCATGCTCTCACCTGTAATGCAAGGAGGCCATTGCAGCACATGGAGGGAAGTGTGCATGGAGCAAGTCATGGGGCAAGGAACTCAAATGGGAACTTAGAAATCAAATCCCACTCTCACCTCAGGCTTGCACGTGCACATGGATTGGCTGTGGTCATGCTGCTGCGGTACTCCAGTTACACCAGTCCCTTTCCCTCTTCCCCTAACCTGTCACACCTCATCTCCTGCTTTCTTCCTTCTTGCACAGTCTCTTCAAACTTAGAATTATAGGCCGCAGTTCAGGTTCAGTTTGAAGCTCTGCGAGTCTGTGAAGCCTTTATAAGACTAGGCTGCAGCCTGTGTGAGCCTATTTGGAGCCTGTGCAAGACCTTTGTGTAGCCTGCTGCAGTCTGTCTGTGTGGCACTCTGCCAGAGACTGTTAGGAGCTCTGCTTGGAGCTGTGTGAGTCTCTAATGGTGCCTGTGCAGAACTCTGGTTGCAACATTTTAAAGTTGTTTCTCTGCGGGCTCTGTTTAGACTCCGTGTGAGGCACTCTTTGGTGCTATGTGCGCCTCTTTTTGAAGAGATGTAATGATCTAGTCGAGCCTGTTTGAGGCTCTGTTTTGTGCTTTTTAACAGTCTCGAGCCATTGCGAGTCTCTGCTGGAGCCTTAATGATGATCTCTTAGGGTCTTTGTGAGGATCTCTTGGAACCTGTGTGAGGCTCTGTCTGAGGAGATATTGTCTGTGTCTGTGTAAGGCTCTGATGGAGCCTCTGTGGGCCTTTCTCTGAGCCTCCGTGTGGGAGGTTTTGCTAGAGCGTACGTGAGCATCTGTGGAGTATATGTGTGGTGCTGTTGGTTTGTGTGTGAGGTGCTCTTGAAGCCTTGTGAGGCTATTTGGAGCCTTTGTGAGGTTCTATTGGTGTCTGCAAGAGGCTCTGCTGGTGCCTGTGGGAGGCTATTTGGACCCTGCTAGATCCTGTGGGGATATGTGTTGGAGCCTGTGTGGGGCTGTTCAGACTCTGCCTGAGTCTCTCTTTGAGCCCATGTGAGGCTCTGCTGGAGGCTGTATGAGACCCCTATGGACCCTGTCTTAGGTTCAGTTGATCCTGGTATGAAACTCACTTGGCACCTGTGTGAGATTCCTTGGAGTCTATGTGAGGCTCTGCTGGAGCATGTTTGTGGCTCCTTTGGACACTGTGTGAGGTTCACTTTCATGCGTGTGAGAGGTCCTCTTGGAGCCAGTGTGAGGCGTAGTTGTAGCCTGTGTGAGGCTCTGCTGGAGCCTGTACGTGGCTCCTTTGGACACTACTTGAGGCTCTCGTGAAGCCTGTGTGAGGCTCTCTTGGAGCCTGTGTGAGGCTCTCTTGGAGGCTGTGTGAGTCTCGGCTCGAGCATGTCTGAGACTCCTTTGGACCCTATGTGAGGTTCAGTTGATGCTTGTGTGAGGCACTCTTGAAGCCTATGCACAGCCATTTTGGAGTTTGTGTGAGTCTCTATCTACCTCCTTTTGATCCTATGCAAGGCTCTCTTGGAACCTGTGTGAGGCTCTCCTGGAGCCTCTGTGAGGCTATGGTGGAGTCTGTGTGAAGCTCAATTGGAGTCTGTTTGAGGCTCTGCTGGAGTTTATATGAGGCTTTTTTGGATCTTACATGAGGCTCTCTTAGAGCCTGCGTGAGGGTTTCCTCGAGCCAGTAAAAGGCTTTGTTGGAGTCTCTGAGGTTCTCATGGAGCCTGTATGTGGTTACTTTGGACCCTACGTGATGCTCTCTTGGAGCCTTGTGAGGCTGTGTGAGGCTCTGGTTGAGCTTATTTGTGGCTCTTTTGGACCCTACATGAGACTCTCTTGGAACCTGTGTGAGGCTGTGCTGGAGTCTTTGTGAGGATCCGTTGGAGTCTGTCTGAGGGTCCTTGGTACTCTATCTGAGGTTAAGTTGATGCTTGTGTGAGCCACTCTTGGAGCCTGTGAGAGGCGGTGTTGGAGTCTATGTGAGGCTCTGTTGAGTCTGTGAGGTTCTCTTGGAGCCTGTATGTGGCTACTTTGGACCCTACATGAGGCTCTCTTAGAGCCTTGTGAGGCTGTGTGAGGCTCTGCTTGAGCTTATTTGTGGCTCTTTTGGACCCTACATGAGACTCTCTTGGAACCTGTGTGAAGCTGTGCTGCAGTCTTTGTGGGGATCCGTTGGAGTCTGTCTGAGGGTCCTTGGGACTCCATCTGAGGTTAAGTTGATGCTTGTGTGAGGCACTCTTGGAGCCTGTGAGGGGCGGTGTTGGAGTCTATGTGAGGCTCTGTTGAGTCTGTGAGGTTCTCTTGGAGCCTGTGAGGCTGTGTGAGGTATGTCATGTAGGGTCCAAAGTGGCTACTTTGGACCCTACATGAGGCTCTCTTGGAGCCTTGTGAGGCTGTGTGAGGCTCTGCTTGAGCTTATTTGTGGCTCTTTTGGACCCTACATGAGACTCTCTTTGAACCTGTGTGAGGCTGTGCTGGAGTCTTTGTGAGGCTCCGTTGGAGTCTGTCTGAGGGTCCTTGGGACTCTGAGGTTCAGTTGATGCTTGTGTGAGGCTCTCTTGGAACCTGTGTACGAGGCTCTTTTGGAGTTTGTGTGAGGCTTTTCTGGAGCCTGAATAAGTCTATCGAGGAGTCTGAGGGAAGAGATGTTGGAGCCTGCGCGAGGAGTGTATGCTAGTCGGGCCGTGTCTCCCTATATGCATTCTTCAGAACGGGACCCTCAGGATATTTATCGGATGCGGCTGGAAGAAAGAATCTCGTCAAGAAAGGGAACAGAACCAATTTAAATGGGTAAAGTGAAAAAATGTGAAATTGGATGATTAGTTTTGGAAAAGAAGGAGTTTCCATTCCAAAACCGAGAGTTTGGCCTTAGATTCGGAGTGAATGTGTTCCCTGAACATCCCTCGTCCTCTCCTCCGCCCACACCCACGACCACAGAAGACCTGCCCCATTCTCTGACTGCATGAAAGATACATATGTATCTGTATCTGAAGGGTAGCAGCAGGGAATGCCAGCGGCAGTCATGGGCTGCCAGCACCAACCTTATTTACCCAGGACTCGGTTTCTCGGGCCGTAAGATGTCATCAAGGGTGTTCCCAGTCTGCTGATCTGTAGGTTCAGCACCCTCTTTCCTGGGCTTTTGGGTGCATGGATCCAGCCATATATGCCATCACCCTACTGTGCCTAGATGTCTGGCGCAGTTAGGCTGTGGGCTTAGCCAAGACTTGGAACATGCCTCTGGAGGGGGATTCTGTCTAGGGACCAAACCCTGGGGAGAAGTGCCACTGAATCTAACCCACCACATAACAACCTGGGTCCATCTTCACCTGGCCCAATGGGTCCCAGAAAGAGAAGAGCCTGATGTGGGCTGTGAAGAGACCTCCTGGAACTCGTGCACATGTCCCCTGGGGGCCATCAGCATACTGCTTCTACTGGCCAGATCCCGCTCCAGGCTGCGCGGCAGTATTACCAATGAAGATATGGTAGTGAGGCAGCTAAGTACATTCAATGGTGGGATTGTATGCTGTGGCCACAGGAATACAACGGATGGCTCTCTGTGTCATCCACGGGGCTGGTCACTCACTGGTCCACCAATCCTGAGTGCGTTGATGTCCTGCCACACTTGCCTGCTTAGGCTGTCATGAGGCACTCTTCTGATCATTCCACAATGGAAGAGTAACAGAAGAGGAGGAAGGTCCTTCCTTGTGCATAGGGCAACCTCTGGCATATGCTTCCATAGTCCCTCCATGCCATGGAGAGGATAGAAGATTCAGAATCCAAGCTTGTTGTACTGCAAGATACAGCCTGTGTTCTAACCATTCGGACTGGCTGACGATTCCAAGCTTGAATCATTGCTGGTTGGCTATTGGCAACCATCTCATGCCAGGTTTGTGCCCGTGGTTCAGTGACATCCACTTTCAGTGAGTGCGGGAGCACAATAACCCAAGGCAGTCTACACCCTTGGCGCCCAGTGACAAAGTGGCGTCTGGCGACCGAGGAGAGCCGACTAAGGCTGCACACTCCGGTGACCCTAGAAGGCTGTGCCAGTGGCCCCAGAGATGCAGAGCCGCCAGTGTCCTGTGACACCACACGCGTGCCCCCCAGCGCCCTACAGAACTCAGAAGGCCTGATGGCTGTGCATAGGACCGCGACCCCACTGATGCGAGTAACAGCAGGCTGCCTGTTAGTAACCTCCCGTTACCCTGTTGCACTGGAACGCGCCGAGACAGCAGGGCAGCCAGAGCCGGCGTGCCTGCAGCACTCTCAGACACCAAAGCGCCAAGTGACCATTGAGCAAAAAGGGACCATGGACTACCTCGTGACTCCAGCGTCCTCATAGATCCGGGTGTCACTGGTACTTCAAAGCACCTGTCCCCCCAACGCCCTACGCGCCCCGCAAGTGCACCGTCAGAAAATCAGAACAAAGCTGAAAACGGAGCACCACGTGACCCCCGTGACCTGTCAAAACAGTGGTGCCCAGGTACTCTAATAGCTCGGGAGTAGTGCGTGGCGCCCGCCGATCCCACATCTTCTGCTTCGTCGCAGACACAATGGATGCTATAAGTGTTGTCATCTCTTTGGCGGATGGTGAAGCAGCTTCGAGCAGCCCATTGGCTCCTGTGCCAAGCATCCGCGCACACTACATGTGGCTGGGCGGTGATGTCACGACGGTTGCCGGGTAACCTAATGGATAAATCAGGATGAGTGGGCGGTTGCCATGGAGCATATTCCGCGGTTACCGTGGTTACTGAGCATCTGCTCTTTTGTTGGTACGATGACGGCTCGCGCGCTGCTCCTTCGTGGTAATGACTTCTAATGGATGGGCCCGGTGCGCCTGCATCGAAGGCGGCATCCAGCGGCTTCTGAACGGATAAAATGCACCACACACCCGATTTGGGTACGGCGTGACACGGAGGCAGCGGGGTCCGGGGCTAAGAAAACAATATACACTAGATAGAGCTCTGAGTGCAATGGCACACGCATGATGGTATCCCCCGCAGGGCCCATCCAGACTTTCATCCATTCGGGGTCATTAAAAGGAGTCGAGTCTTCGCAGCACCCATAACTGAAGTTCACAGAAACTATTTAGGTTGTTGTGCATTTTATAATCGACAATGTTATTTTATTATTATCACTCCGTTTATCACGCATCCTCTCCGTGGCTATCCTCTTCCCGCGTGGCTTTTTCGCGTAGCAGCAGCGGCGGCACAACATCATTGAGCTGACCGCGCTTCAGACCCCCCCCCTGCCCCGCCCTCCTGACATTTTGGGCTATGTTGACTCGACCTGGCTGACCTACAGAGCAGTGGCCGGACAGAACAGGGCACAGATGTTAAACTGCGCCAGGCTTCACTGTTGACAAAGGCCCTGCAATTATTAACTTTTCCCTGTTAGCACCTGCATCCATATGCATACCCTTTTACGTGATGTGGGGTTAATACTTGCATGCCAGGGGAGTGGTTGGAAGGGCAGAGAGGGGGCAGGAGACTGCTCATTCTCACAGTAACCCTTACATGGGTGCTTTCAAACGGAAAGGAGAGCCTTAACTGCTTGTAACGTTGAAGCTGCACTAGAATAGCCTCATTAGAATGTGTAAATAGCTTAGATGCCCACACACAAATACGTTTGCCCCTCCCCTACTGTCCCTGTAGCTAGAGCCTCTCCCAACATTTGAAGGGTTAGCCCCCTCCCCACCTGAAATGTATATTTCTTTGTGCCCCTGTGTGGCAGCCTCTGTTTTTCTCTCCTTCAGGCAGGGCCCTCTCCTCACCCAATTCCTCCATTGACCTTGTGAGGAATTCGACCATCCGCACAGTGGGTGTGCGCTCGCCTGGGTTTTTTGAAAGTTTAAAAGAAATGGAATGATGGTAGATGAACCTCTGGATAATGCGTGGGGTATCTGCACACATTTCCCTATGCTCACCACATGACATACACCTAGACCCATGCACTCTGGGTGGACACAGCCCACAGGTGCCTTCCCCCCTGTCATATTTTGTTGGTATATGACAGCTAAGAGTACATCAAGGTATCTCAGAAGGGGGAGGGACACACCTACCTCCTGCCATGGCCAGCCAAATTAACTAACAAAGGCTCCATAGATCTGCCTTGTGCTTTGCTGGCCCTGCTGGTGGCAGCTACGCATACAAGAGTTATTCAAGCAGGCCCACGAGAGGGCTGGTCACATGGCTAATAAAAGACAGGAAACCCCAATACCGTTGATATGTATCTGTGTCAACCTGAAGCCAGCCTCTAATTATCAAGGGCAGTGAAATGTCATGTCTGGGACAGCTTTTTACAGTAGTCCTCCCCGCAGGGGGACCCCATTCAGAAGGTACGAGTATGTGGTTTAGCAGAGACCAAAAGTCTGGTCTGTCCCCAGCTTCAAGGTAGACCTGCCACTTTAATCAGGAAACACAGAGATAATATAATATTACTTTAATGATATTATTCTTTTGGAGGTCGTCGGACTGGGGAAGGGCGGGGCTGAATTTTCACATCCAGGCGTCTTTTCAGGTTTTGAATTTGAACTGAAGCTTAGTTTCAATTGTTTCTTAATCCACTTTTCATCAAAAAAGGTAAAAAAAGGTTGGATCTAAGCATAGCTCCTCAAAGATTTCACTCTGGGTGGAAGCTGGCGGCCCAGGAGGCAATCACCACTACGGAAGATGACAGAAAGGTTTTTTTTACAGCAACCTATTCAAAGCAATACCAGTGGTTTTAAGGTGCTGGATCCGGACTGACAGCACTTAAAGGGTCAGTCCAGAGCTCAGACGCCCAGGGCAGGATTCCTAGCACTGCAGGGCATTGCAGTTCAGGGGGACATTTACCGTGGGTGAATAGGCCCTTAGATTGAAGGGAGTTAAATCTGATAACCCACCTCCTTGTTTTTTCTCACAAAAGGAGCATCGCCTCAGCTGGAAGGCACCCGAGTCATCTTAAAGCATGAGGGGCACTTTCGCACTCAGACTCTTTTCAGGACGAGCTCCAGAATTGGAAGCACGTCAGTGGTTCCATGGCATGCTTGTCCTACTGCCTAGTCAACGAACTGGCACATGCCCGACCCAACCCTGCAATCAAGACAGAAGATGCAGAACCATGCAGGCTCCAGGTAAAATGCAATTTCCATCCTGAGCCAGCCCAATATAAGGACAGTAGCGACCAGGCCATTCATGCAAACTCACCCAGAAGCGGGTGAATGATTCACACGTATAGCCGGTTCTAGTTTGGCGGGAGGTCAAGCATTCCGAGAAGAACCTGGTGTGAGGGATTCCAAACTGCAGGCTGTTAGCTCGGCTGCATCGTGGGGTGCTTGTCAAGTCTCTGCATCTAGATGTATTATCTTTGATGTTCCTGTAGGCGTACCTAAAATGCTTAAAACTCCTTCATATTGCCAGAATTCTTTTTCTGCTTCAATTCAATGTGAGGATTGCATAAGGCATTGTTGAAGCTGCAGTTCAAACTCATACAATAATATATTGTCCTTCTGAGTGCACATTGTTATTTGCTACATTCTTTCAATGGGCTTGTCGGGGTTATAAAAAGGTGATTTTTATGATAAGCCAGTATTGAGAGGACACAACAGATTGCTGTCATTATGTCATGTCAAATGCAAGTGCCATAGACAATCGGTTGTACAAAAGCTCAGGAAATCCTCCTTTTGGGGGGGGGGTGGGGGGGGGGTGTGTGTGTGTGTGTGTGTGTGTGTGTGTGTGTGTGTGTGTGTGTGTGTGTGTGTGTGTGTGTGTGTGTGTGTGTGTGTGTGTGTGTGTGTGTGTGTGTGTGTGTGTGTGTGTGTGTGTGTGTGTGTGTGTGTGTGTGTGTGTGTGTGTGTGTGTGTGTGTGTGTGTGTGTGTGTGTGTGTGTGTGTGTGTGTGTGTGTGTGTGTGTGTGTGTGTGTGTGTGTGTGTGTGTGTGTGTGTGTGTGTGTGTGTGTGTGATGACATCAGATAGCCCTTTATTTAATTCAATCTGGTAACTGTGAAATCCCGACTAACAGCAAATAACAAAAGGTCCCTGTAGATTGTAGAGAATGTCATACTTAAATAAGGTCACCTTCTGTTCTGTCAACCATTGAGGGGAGCAGTTTTCTTGACACTTGTGTTTAGGAGCGTTCAGTGGGATTTCCCGCCATCCCCCAGCCCCCAGTTATGACAGCTGCGTTCTCACTTGATGACAGACAGTCTAGTAACGTCCAAATGAGACGACAGCTTCCCTCTATTAAACATTCTTCTTGAGGGGCAATCCCTTGCATGATGTTATGTTTCTTGTCAGAGAGGCCATGGGTTGATTTGATGTCTGTCTGTATTTATTTATTTATGGCAGTTATAAAATGCCCAAACCCGGGGATATCACGGTATCATGTATAATGTCCTTTCTTTGAACTCTGAGTAATGGCACCTTATGAGCTAACGTAGCAGTCAAAATTCCAGAGTTGTCTAGGTGAGCGGTTGAAAAACGATGGGGGTGCAGGTCCACCATGCACGCGGCCACACATCTGGGTTTAAGCAGATCCCTGGCCTTTGACTGAAATTAAATTGCCCGTAGAAAGGCCCTCTCCTGTCACCAGGTGAGAACATCTAAAAAAGGGCCTTTGCCTCCACATCCCAGCAGGTCAGGCATCTGCTAAATTAGGTTTGCATGTTCCCAGGCCCAAAGCTTTACTGGAAACCTACAAGATACACAAGCAGGCACCAGCAGTAAATTCCAAGCAGATGCCTTTATTAAGGCTGCACAGACAGCACCAATTCAATCAGACTGGTCTGGAGATAAACGTCTCTGTCAGAGATGGAAAGTATTCTGCGAAGCTCCATTAAAGGCATCTACGGAAAGCATCGGAGGCCTTGGCTGCTTCTCTGCAATGCACGTGAGGCAGGGAGTCCAATCTCACTTCTGGAATTTTATTTCACAGGATGTGGCAATGGATACAACACAATTTCACTTCTCGGAGTGTAGATCGAAAGATGTGAGGATGGAAATATCACTTTTTGGATGTGGATCAGGTGGTATGACAGTGACTACAATAGCATATCTTGGGCTGTAAATCACAGCGTATGACTTTCTTGAATTGTAGGTCACAAGTTGAGACAAAGGACACAAATCTCACTTGTTGGGTTGCAGATCACGGTGTGAAAGTTAGTCACAGTAATAATAAAGTTGTAGATCACAAAGTGTGGCAATGCAACATCACTCCTTGTGTTGCAGATCTAATGGTATCACATTGAAAGCAATCTCCCTTCTTGAGTTGTGGATCAGAGGGTGCCAGAGTTAATCATATATCACGCCTGGTGTTGGGGATCCCAGTGTGTGAACATTGATGCAGCCCTACTTCTCGGCTGAACTGTATCACTATGCGACACCAGATAAGAGCATCACGTGTGTATACCTATAGTGTATTGCAGCGAATACACCATCACTTCTTCAGTTTCAGTATATCTCATGATGGTGCAGGGTACAAAATAACATTTCAGGTGCACTATATCCGAGTGCAGAACATGGTGCACAATCCTCAGTTTCTGTATATCTCATGATGGCGCAGGGTATAAAATAACATTTCAGGTGCACTATGTCCGAGTGCAGAACATGGTGCACAATCCTCAGTTTCTGTATATCTCATGATGGCGCAGGGTATAAAATAACATTTCAGGTGCACTATATCCGAGTGCAGAACATGGAGCACAATCCTCAGTTTCTGTATATCTCATGATGGCGCAGGGTATAAAATAACATTTCAGGTGCACTATGTCCGAGTGCAGAACATGGTGCACAATCCTCAGTTTCTGTATATCTCATGATGGCGCAGGGTATAAAATAACATTTCAGGTGCACTATGTCCGAGTGCAGAACATGGTGCACAATCCTCAGTTTCTGTATATCTCATGATGGCGCAGGGTATAAAATAACATTTCAGGTGCACTATGTCCGAGTGCAGAACATGGTGCACAATCCTCAGTTTCTGTATATCTCATGATGGCGCAGGGTATAAAATAACATTTCAGGTGCACTATATCCGAGTGCAGAACATGGTGCACAATCCTCAGTTTCTGTATATCTCATGATGGCGCAGGGTATAAAATAACATTTCAGGTGCAATATGTCCGAGTGCAGAACATGGTGCACAATCCTCAGTTTCTGTATATCTCATGATGGCGCAGGGTATAAAATAACATTTCAGGTGCACTATATCCGAGTGCAGAACATGGTGCACAATCCTCAGTTTCTGTATATCTCATGATGGCGCAGGGTATAAAATAACATTTCAGGTGCACTATATCCGAGTGCAGAACATGGTGCACAATCCTCAGTTTCTGTATATCTCATGATGGCGCAGGGTATAAAATAACATTTCAGGTGCACTATATCCGAGTGCAGAACATGGTGCACAATCCTCAGTTTCTGTATATCTCATGATGGCGCAGGGTATAAAATAACATTTCAGGTGCACTATGTCCGAGTGCAGAACATGGTGCACAATCCTCAGTTTCTGTATATCTCATGATGGCGCAGGGTATAAAATAACATTTCAGGTGCACTATATCCGAGTGCAGAACATGGTGCACAATCCTCAGTTTCTGTATATCTCATGATGGCGCAGGGTATAAAATAACATTTCAGGTGCACTATATCCGAGTGCAGAACATGGTGCACAATCCTCAGTTTCTGTATATCTCATGATGGCGCAGGGTATAAAATAACATTTCAGGTGCACTATATCCGAGTGCAGAACATGGTGCACAATCCTCAGTTTCTGTATATCTCATGATGGCGCAGGGTATAAAATAACATTTCAGGTGCACTATATCCGAGTGCAGAACATGGTGCACAATCCCACTTCAGGCATTGTCAATATATCAGCAAATACTATAAAATCTCTCCTTCGATCATCAGAGGTGGCAATGCATAAAGTCTCACTGATTAGGTTGTAGTATATCTCAGTGTGGCGCACGGTAAAACATTTCATCCCTGTTATCTGAGTATTTTACAAGGACGAGGAGCATAGAATCGCACTTTTGGGATAGCATGCCAGAGGCCGGACAACATATATCCTTTATTTTTTTAATCACATATCACAGGGCACTGAATGATATAAAATATAATTTCCTGGATGGAAGTTCACCACAAGGCAGCCATTGTACGAAATCACATTTCTAATTTTGAATTCTGTTACAATAGAAGAGGGTATTCAGTCTCTTCTATGGGATACTGTAACATACCCAAGAAAGATAGATGGCCTCTAACCTCAGTTTTTGGGATTGTAGTAAATCATAGAAGTAGATGATGCAATATCTCCATTATGATATTGCAACCTAGAACTACATGGTATGAGCCCTTACGTCTGGCATTACAGTATGTCATACCATTGAAGGGAATACAATCTCATGTTTGGCGTTATAATATATCTTGCTACAATGTCCCTTATGAAAATGTAGTATATCACAAGGCAGTGCGGTGTATACAATCTCTCTTCAGGAATTGTCATATATGACAGATCAGCATATGCCTCTAATGCTGCTGAATGCCGCAGGCCAATTAGAAGCTCAAGCAAAGTGGGGGCTTTAACGCTAGCTCAGGGCATAACCTGCCCCAGTACTGCCCCCCCTTACAATGGTTACATTGCTATTAGAACCCCGGCAAGTTGTACCGGGGTACTAATAGTGTTTTAAGTTGAGAAACAACATGTTCATAGTTTCTCAACTTTAAAAAACTACAAACAAAGATGGCCGCCATGGATCGAGAAGAAGGGAAATACACGTAGTGCCGTCTCCCTTTCCTTGGTGGCCATTGCCAGGTCGATGACATCCCGCGAACACTTCTATTCCCAGCCTCAGAGAGGGTCTAGGCCATGCAAGGTAAATGGGGTACGCGGTGGAGAGGAGATGGGGAAAAGGAATTGGGGATGGGGCAAAGGGGACACGGGCAGCGCTCACCTGTGATCCGGCGGGGAAAGATGGCAGCCTCCAGCTCTGAAGCAGCTCAGAGCAGGGGCTGTACCGTGTGGTAAAGCCCCCGTTCTGAGCCTCCTCCTTGTCTTGGAGGCCTAAGCCATGACCCTGCTGGATATTAATAGATATTAGTGCCTGCCTGTAATGTTGCCTCTAGAATTTCAGTTGATCACAGTTCAGTGCATATCTCTAAAGCCACTTCTGCAATTCGAACATATACTGAGGCACTCCATCGTCAGAGTCAGGGTGCAGAGTTCTTCAATAGGTAGTGTTTAACTGTTTATCAGATAAAGGAAGGTCATGTTTCTGAAAGCACTGCCTGGAATTTGTTTTTTTGTTACTTTTAAAATAAGAAACAATATCGTCTCTCCCTGACTTTTAGACACAGAGGTGTAGTTCTTTATTGCCTTTCACTTTTGGCAATCCTATTATTTCGGTACTGTATCAATGGGCATGTATCAAATATGAACTATTTCCTTGTGTTTTCATTTCCTGAAAGTGGGGGAGGCACAGAAAAGAGACAGAGGAATTAGCAAGGAAGAGCGATAATGCCTACATCATGTCACTAGCCTTGTCCGCCAAAGAATAGGTCGCTTCTTTGTGATAGTTACGCATTCATATCCGACATGCCATCGGGCTCAGATGTGCAAGCCAGGCCTCGGCGGGAGATTTATTCTGCTGCCTGACCCTGCTCGAGGACAGTCCGTTCAGCGTGTGCCTGATCTTTCCTAAGCCTTCCCTGTTCCATATTCATTTATCTTTCACATCATCCTCCGGAGGGTTCCTCTCGTAGCTACACGCCCAGCAGGAGCGGATCCTATTAAAAATGTCTTGGCAAAACGCATCGGATCTCTGGCGCGAGCAGTTAACATGAACGGCGGCGCCCTCCCGTCGTTTACAGCTCCCCAAAATAGACTGAGATCTCGGGGGGTGGGGAGCATTAAAGCTTTCGGACGGTAACCACAGCCCCAAAGGCTGTTGCTTTTTGATAAATCGGCCCGACTTCCAGATCGTGGATGTCATGTTTGGGCATATTGTTAGTCTGTTGCTGCCCTGCAAACTGCAACTGTAAGTCCACACTCAATTATTTCTTATTGATTAAGTAAATGTGTACGAGTTCCACCCAAGATTTGGCCTCCTAGCCAAAATTCCTCTTTTATTGATTTGGTACTCTGCGTTCCCGGTCAACCTACCTTTTTTTCTGGTTGGCATTTGTCTACGGGGTGTAAACAGGCAAGAGTACAGAGGATTCATTTTGTGAAGAGCCGAGATCGTGCCCCGCCCCGTCCAAAGTGTACGTTTATGGAAAAAGAAGTCCTATCCGTGAGTCTGCCCCCTCTCAGCGGTGGCCAAGTAAGTGCGATGGCAGGGAGCCTGTGCACATTTCTGTAAATAGTACATCAGTATTCACAAAGGCAACATTCATCTGTCTAGAGTTGACACAGTCATCATGTGCGTCGGTGGTGTGTTCATTGTCCTTAATCTATGCATGTCTACTTATGTATTGTCCCCGGTGACTGCCCCATTTACTCCCCTCCACAACCTGGTCAGAATGTCCCTCAAACTCACCCCATTGTAAGAAGCGCACCACTTCCCGTCAAATTTGATTTATCTATTGTAGGTTCTTTAGTGATCAAAAGAGCATTGTTCCGCCTGTATACATATACATACATATTATTTTATCCAGTGTGCGATTATTTTTCTCCATTAGCCAATGGAGCAATCAGGACCCTCCATTATTAGTTTTGAGGAAGTGCCTTGGACACGAAATGCATTTTGAACAATGGAGAAAAAAAGGCAAAAAAGTGTTTTAAATAAAAAACTACCAATGCACACAGGATGACCTCAAAACCATGCAGTATTTACTGCATGCGTAAAAACTGCATGTTTTATAATCGTGTGTAGTAATAACATGCAGTATCTGAAATACCACTTATTTTTTCAGTTACTGCTTCACTCATCGAGTGCTTTTTGTCACCGCCTCCTGATTTACCGCCCCCTAATGCCCTTCCTCCAACTCCCTCCATTCTGCTCGCCCACTTTTCCTTTGTCCTTTCCCCTTCCCTTATTTCGTTTTTCTTTCGCCTTTGCTTTTCTTCCAGCCTTCTGACGCAATACAATGTACTTTCTGGACATGACACGTAAGACAGGCAATCTCCAAGGTGGTACAGATGACTCCTGTGTTCAGCGACATTCCCCGCTGCTTTCTGTGAGAGCTCCATTTTCTGCCGGTCCTGTCCTACTAGAGCTATGCAGGTTCACACGTTGCTGTCCTTTCTCGTTTCCAATCGCTGCCACTCCTATTCCTTCTCTCCTCTTCCTCTCCTTGGGTCTGTCTCTCATCCCCCTCTGTCTTCATACCAGACGCGGACTCACTCCTCACCCTTCTCTCAGTTCATCTCTGCTCCTGCTTTCTCACACCCGTCTCTCTATTCCACACCACACTCTCTCTCGCCTGCTTATTCGCTTTCCCTCCTGTCTCCCTAATTAGCAGGTCATTAGCTCTCTGCCCATTGACTTCTCGTAAATCCACACGCCGCGTGTCATATATATCTTGCTTTACTACAGACTTTCCTGGTCCATCTCATGGTAGCAGACTGTATCCTTCCCCAATCAAGCCACACTTCACTCCCACACCACCCACGCATCCCTCCATCATGCATAACCAAACACCCCTCCACCATAACACACAACATGCACATCAGATATCACCTCACATGAAACTGACAGTAACCCCCAAGTCACACATCACTCTCACACCACCCACGCATCCCTCCATCATGCATAACCAAACACCCCTCCACCATAACACACAACATGCACATCACATATCACCTCACATGAAACTGAACCCCAAGCCACACATCAGTCCCACAACACCCACGCGTCCCTCCATCATGTATAACCAAACACTCCTCCACCATAACACACACCATGCACATCACATATCACCTCACATGAAACCGACCGTAACCCCCAACCCACACATCACTCCCACAACACCCACGCATCCCTCCATCATGCATAACCAAACACTCCTCCACCGTAACACACAACATGCACATCACAGATCACCTCACATGAAACCGACCGTAACCCCCAAGCCACACACCACCCACGCATCCCTCCATCATGTATAACCAAACACTCCTGCACCATAACACACAACATGCACATCACATATCACCTCACATGAAACCGACCGTAACCCCCAACCCACACATAACTCCCACAACACCCACGCATCCCTCCATCATGCATAACCAAACACTCCTCCACCGTAACACACAGCATGCACATCACATATCACCTCACATGAAACTGACAGTAACCCCCAAGCCACACATCACTCTCACACCACCCACGCATCCCTCCATCATGCATAACCAAACACTCCTCCACCATAACACACACCATCACATATCACCTCACATAAAACCGACCGTAACCCCCAACCCACACATCACTCCCACAACACCCACGCATCCCTCCATCATGCATAACCAAACACTCCTCCACCATAACACACAACATGCACATCACATATCACCTCACATGAAACCGACCGTAACCCCCAAGCCACACATCAGTCCCACAACACCCACGCATCCCTCCATCATGCATAACCAAACACTCCCCCAATGACTTGGAACCAGAGTGCGCGCCTGACCTTCTTTTTCTACTTAATGTTACAGGAGACCCAGGCTCCAGAGGCAGCAGCACCGGGGCTATTATGCCCCCACTTTGGAGAGCCATATTCATGGTTTTCCCCCCTCCCCCAATTATGGGTAAGATTTGTGTTTGGAGGGGAGTTGGTTCCTGGTCTCCTGAATGAAACACTTGTGCCATCACTACAATAACCAGAATCCTTTGAGACTAAAATTGAAAAAAGTAATTAGCAACACCTGAAAAGGAACACAGCTAACACAGCCTCCCTGATGAGAGTTTGAGACTTGAAAGTACCTGGAGGAGTAGAACTAACTATTGTGCTTTGGAACTGTAGCAGTTGGGATTTAACCCTGGTAATTTTTGAACATTGTTGGGACTATTTGCATCTGGGATTCAGCCCTGTTATTAGTTTTTGAACTGTGTTGGGATTCAACCCTGTTATTACTTACATCAGGATTAAATGACTTGGAACCAGAGTGCGCGCCTGACCACCTTTTTCTACTCCTCCACCATAACACACAACATGCACATCACATATCACCTCACATGAAACTGACTGTAACCCCCAAGCCACACACCACCCACGCATCCCTCCATCATGTATAACCAGACACTCCTGCACCATAACACACAACCTCACATATCACCTAACATGAAACTGACTGTAACCCCCAAGCCACACAGCACTCCCACAAACCCCACGCATTCCTCCATCATGCATAACCAAACACTCCTCTACCATTAAACACAACATCACATATCATCTCACACGAAACTGACCGTAACTCCAATGCATACATCATCCCACATCGTGCCGCACGATTTCCCCTTTTGGTATATGTGGTAATTGCTGTTACCTCATGCATTAATCGGAGAGTCTTATCAGAATTAGTCCTTTACCATCCCACCAGCGATAAACCATGCAGATTTTCATAAAATCTGCGTATCGTGTAAAACAGGCACTACTAGAAAGTTCCACCTATTTTTACCATCAGCACCGGACTCAGAAGGAGAGCCACCGTGTTAGGAAGTCTAAGCAGGCCTTGGGTTGCTTCAGTTGCAGGATAAAGGTAGAAGACAGACTCAAGGCAAATCCACTG
This sequence comes from Ambystoma mexicanum, assembly GCF_040938575.1. NCBI lineage: Eukaryota > Metazoa > Chordata > Amphibia > Caudata > Ambystomatidae > Ambystoma > Ambystoma mexicanum. Next base: position 753,493,894 of record NC_090921.1, on the reverse strand, counting down.
CTCAGCAGCAGAGGATAACTGCCCCACTCGCTGCCCCCTCAAAACTCTCACACAGGCTTCGCTCGCACCACATGCCACATGAGCTCCTATACCCTAGTCATACCAAAGGAGGGAAGCACTGAGACAGACCCAGGGACTCAGGAGTGTAGCTGGGATGGTCAGATCGTGTGGAGGACACACTTGAATATAGCTTCAGAAGGTGCACGGTGGCAGATCCACCAACAAATGAATCAAGATGGCGTCAGTCTTCGCGAGTCTGTATCCCCTGCCTGTAACACGCTGTAGCCGCCCCATGACCATCCAAGTGTACAAATAGCCCTTCCTTCTAATCGCCTCCATATTATTGCACCCGCTAACTTTATCCCCTGACTGCCCGGCCCACAGCTTCTTCACAGCTCGGTTCACGTTGTAGAAAACCCAGCACATACATACATACATACATACATACCAGCTCCATACAGAAGAAAGTGCCATATTTGTGTTTGTTTGGTTGTACCACCGCTGAGTGAATGTGTTGTGTGTTCTGCTTCAACCAACTCCATGTTTTAGGTGTACCTCAAGTAGAGGAGGAAGTGACCTGCAGTGGATGTGGTGAGCTCAAATGTATGTGCCATCTCGTTTCCTGTGTCAGCATAATATGCCACAGTGCTAGAGCTGTCCACACCACTCTCCGGGGACCCGGGTGACATCTCAATGACACTGCATTGTTTTCATTAGCTGGACTTGTTGGTTAGTGTGTTGGTCAGGGTAGTTGGAGAGCTTTTGGGAACTACTGTTCATACCTATAGCGACACAGCAACATTACCCCTCTGTAATACACACTGTAGGACCTTGGAACACAAGCCTTGGCCATGTATATAGAGGAGAGACTGACTCTGCCACAGGCTGCAATTTTCCTTAACACATCCTTCAAGTCCTTGGACTGCAAGCCAGGGGAAATAAGGGTCAGCTCTAGAAATCCGCCTCCAGCTAGGAAACTCATAGAGTGCGAGATATGTAACGAGTTCAGCAAAATTAAGAGAGTACTCAGGAACTGAGTGTTCCTCTGTCCCTGAGTGTAAGTGCTGTTTCACTGGCTCTCCTTATTGCAGGCAGTAAAGCACACTGATTTGGCAATTGGCAATGGTTGTATGATGCAATGCCATTGCACATGAGACATCCCTAATGTGTTCCCAGCAAGTTAGGGAAGCACCTTAATTTCTGTTATTATGCATGCCATAAGACATCCCTTCTGTATTCCCAGCAAGTTAGGGAAGCACCTTCATTTCTGTTATTATGCATGTCATAAGACATCCCGTATGTATTCCCAGCAAGCGGGAAGTACCTTCATTTCTGTTATTATGCATCACATAAGACATCCCTTATGTATTCCCAGCAAGTTAGGGAAGTGCCTTAATTTCTGTTACTGTGCATCTCATAAGCCATCCCTTATGTATTTCCAGCAAATTAGCGAAGTACTTTCATTTCTGTTACTGTGCATGTCATAAGCCATCCCTTATGTATTTCCAGCAAGTTAGTGAAGTACCTTCATTTCTGTTATTATGCATCACATAAGACATCCCTTATGTATTCCCAGCAAGTTAGGGAAGTGCCTTAATTTCTGTTACTGTGCATGTCATAAGCCATCCCTTATGTATTTCCAGCAAATTAGCGAAGTACTTTCATTTCTGTTACTGTGCATGTCATAAGCCATCCCTTATGTATTTCCAGCAAGTTAGTGAAGTACCTTCATTTCTGTTATTATGCATGTCATAAGACATCCCTTATGTATTCCCAGCAAGCGGGAAGTACCTTCATTTCTGTTATTATGCATCACATAAGACATCCCTTATGTATTCCCAGCAAGTTAGGGAAGTGCCTTAATTTCTGTTATTATGCATGTCATAAGACATCCCTTATGTATTCCCAGCAAGTTAGAGAAGTACCTTAATTTCTGTTATTATGCATGTCATAAGCCATCCCTTATGTATTCCCAGCAAGTTAGGGAAGTACTTTCATTTCTGTTACTATGCATGTCATAAGCCATCCCTTATGTATTCCCAGCAAGTTAGGGAAGTGCCTTAATTTCTGTTATTGTGCATGTCATAAGACATCCCTTATGCATTCCCAGCAAGTTAGGGAAGTGCCTTAATTTCTGTTACTGTGCATGTCATAAGCCATCCCTTATGTATTCCCAGCAAGTTAGGGAAGTACCTTAATTTCTGTTACTATGCATGTCATAAGACATCCCTTATGTATTCCCAGCAAGTTAGGGAAGTACTTTCATTTCTGTTACTATGCATGTCATAAGACACCCCTTATGAGTTATTCTTCTGTCTGGCTGCCGACAAGTGCAATGCCATGTGCTGTTCATGAGCATCATTTTAATTGTCTCACTGGGTTGTGGGACATCCGTACCAAACACATAGGTTGGTACATATGTAGAACATAGTGCATTTGAGTGAAATGTTCTTTATATTTTTCCTGTCTCGTGTCAATGGATTGCTTCAGACTTGCCTGCAGATGGTCGTTATCATGGACCACTCATAATTATGCACGTATGTAAAGAAGGACTAATGTTTTTGTGGCATCCATGGCATTAGATGCCATGTTCCTCCATTACCGAGTTTTTTGTGGCGCTCTAATTAACTGTTCCATGTCATCATATGCCTATGTGTGGCAGCAACCCAGGTATCCACTCCACTATCAAACCATGTTGCTGTGTGGCAGCCTTCTTAACAATTTGAAGTCATACGATTGTCTGTGTATGCCACCCGCTTCACCATTCCGCATTGTAATAAATTCTGTGGCAACCTAGTTACTCCGTCCGGATCATGTCTATCTGTCGGAAGCTAGTCATTCGTTCCACTATCTAATTGTGTCTTTGCCTAGCAATGTAGTTTACTCTTCCACAGTCTTTGCGTGGCAACCTAGTTTACTGTCCCACTACCTAACTCTGTCTCTGGGTGGAAACCTATTCTGTTATTGCATGTCTTGATTTTGGGAGGGGCAACCAGGCTCATCATTCCACTATCTAGTTCTTTCGCTATGTGTCAATCTAGTCAACTGTTGTATGTCCCAATTCTCGTTGCGGCACCCCATACCATTTACTGCTCCGCTATCTAACTCTACCTCTCCATTGCAGCCTAGATTACCGTTCCATTTCCTAATATTGTATGGGGCAAACTAAATACCCATTCCACTATCTAACTCTCTATTTGTGTGGCAACCTAGTTCATTTTTCCATGTCTTAATATTGTCTTTGTGTGGCAACCAAGTTTACTGTACCACTAAATCGATCTATCTCTGGCACGTTGTTAGTTTTTCCTCATCCCTATTCTGTTATATTAACTGGAAACCTTGTAAATAATCCCACCTGCCCATGCGTGGTATTCTTTGCGCACTATTATATATGCTGATTATCGTCTGTGAGTCGCCACCTTCTTGCATTCTTCCGGTGGGGGAGATGATGTGACCATGAATGTCTCCTTTATGCAGGGATGTCCACCTTATGCAGACAGCACTTACCTTACCTAAACCTGCACACTGATGTAATCGATGTAAGAATAAGCTTACATTCTTCGATACTGACCCACTGAGACGCGTGCTTCCTCGGTCCACCACTATTTTGCTGCACATAGTTCATCACTCCCACACCATATATAACTTCCATATCACACAATATTAAACATCAGACAAACCCATCATCACTCCCACTGCTCCAGCATACCATGCACATATCACCCCGACAAAGCAGATGGAAAGCACATGACCTCCAATTCACACATCCCCCACATCACAGATCATCTCCACATCACAACTTACTATCATATCATCACCCCGCATCAACACCTCGTCACTGCCATAATCACAGCCACATCATACATTTCCCCACCATCACTCCATCACACGTAATTTATGTCATCCTCATGCTAGCCCAAAATAGAATGCAGATCACATATTACCTCACAGGTCAAAACCCTCCAATTCACATGTTATGCCATGCCAAACACCACATCCACATCGCTCGTACAAGGCATATCATCCCCACATATCACACTCCACCCCCAAATCAGTACATCAGACACAATACCACATTGCACATCCCTTCCACATCGCCCCCACAAGCACACCCCACACATCCAAAGTGGCCCTCATTTTATACATCATTACCGGATCAACACTCATTTCCCTACATCACAGTGCCCCTATTTTACTCCAAGACCACCATATCGTCACCACCACATCAAATATTATTTTTACACCCTTAAAAACGCACATGTCACTCACACATCATTCCCATATGTGGTGCAGAGGTATTATTAACACCAGATCATAGTTTGTCTCAGAATGGTATTCTTTATTACTTTATACGTTTCTCACAAATAGTTAGGTTTCTCCTCACACCGGCAGGATAACCTGATCACACACCTCTTTATGCCTTTTTTAAGGTTGTCATGCTCCAACTGGTTTCTTAAAGTCTTCTCAAATCTTTCAGAATTCTTAGTTATTCTCCATTTCACGTGCTTTCAGGTTTTTTCGGCACTTCACTCAGGCACAGGGGCTTTCTAAAACCTTTCAATGCCCCTCTCAAGTTCTAGGTGTTATTCAAAAGCCTTAGCTTCACTCTCAGGCACTAGGCACATTCCAAAACTTCCCAATGCCCTTCTCACATTGCAGGAGTCTTTCACACTTGTAGCTTCACTTCCAGGCTCTAAATTCTTTACAAAACTTCTCAATGGCCAACTCAGGTTCTAGGCAGGTTTAAGACATCTTAGTGCCACTCAGTCTCTAAGCATTGTTTAACACCTGTCAATGGCCTTCTCAGCTTATAGGCATGCTTATTTTCTAGTGCCACTCTCAGGTTCAAGGCGTTTTATAAAACTTCTCACTGTTCCACGTACATTATGGGCAGGTTTAAGACTTTTCAGCACCACGCCCAGGGTTTAGGCACTTGCCAACCGGACAGAATCGTGAAAGGATCATCAAGCCAACTGGCCAGACTCAATGTCCAGCCGGCACACCCAAGAGACAGTCCAACAGTGGCAACATTGGAAGGCATCCACACCAACCAGTCATCTAGAATCACTGCAAAAAAATCGGTCGATGAGAACAAAATGTATTAGCCTTGATAAAGACCCTCAGAGGTCGAAACACGTGTCGGTTGACCTCTTAAATCACCACAAGCAATAGAAAGTACACAATCCATTTTCAAACTAAGATGTAAAGGATTTGGATCCTTTTTTTCAATCGCAAGGTATCTGGTTAAACACAAGTACTAATCCTAACGAGGTGTTGGCAACACCTCCACGACCCGTGATCTCACAGTCATTCAATTCATATATAATAAAAAAAAAAATAACTTACCAGAAATGATCAAGTGCAGCGCTAGTGGATTCAATATCCTAGTGTCCAAACATCTCTACTCACAGTTTCCTCAACACGCCTCTCCGTTTCTAAGTTCTTTTTAGGGTTCTTAGCAACTCTCAGATTCTAGGCACTTTTAGGGTGCTCAGCACCCCCTATGCTCTAAATGCTTGTCAGGGTTCTCTAGCACCACTCAGGTTCTAGGCATTTGCAATAGTCTCAGGTGATTCTTTAAGCATCAGCCACTCTGTGTCGCATCCAACTACTGGGACCCACAAGTTGTCTGCATTAGCGTTTCATCTACAAACATTGTTCCTGTCATAAAGTTAATTTAAAAGAATGTGTTTTGATTTGCATCAACGACAGACCCTAATCTAACATTTAGCAAGACAAATATACATATACAGAAATACATAGAAAGCTTAATTGTTGGTCTTACGCAGACATATAAAATAATTCCCTATTACTACATAACTCCCACAGGATGCCAGTATACAGTGAAAAACAGTTCAGTAACAATATGAACAGCCAAACGGTCAAATAAACAGTTGAATTCCTGATTCTTTTACAGCCGTAAAGTGAAAAACAGTGCCATATCAATATACCCACTCAAACAATGAAAGGACAGGTGATTCCTTAATTCATTTGCACCAAGTTCCTGAGTATTGCTAGAAAACCAAAACTCTTTTTTCTTTTCTTTTATAGTTACATAAGTCGGTTATTCAGCCCATGAAAAACCTCTAGGACCAAGAAGGGAAGGGTTAACGAGGGTGCCTTTATTTCATTTGTAAATTCAATTTCATTTATAGATTTCATACACAACTAGAGCAATAATCTGCCGGTTAATCGAAATCATCTTGTTTAATCCATGTGATATTCTAGGACCAGGATAGGGTGACGTGTTTCCTTATCGTTTCAGGGCTATCTAAATGCGATCGCCTTCTTCTGGACTCTATATGTACATCTGAGGGCACAATTAGTGAAGTCTCAAAGACAGGTTTGCAAATGCATCAATCCTAGCCCTTTAGTCTAAACAGACAAGAACAATGCTTGGTCATGTAATTGTAAAGATTTAGGGCCTCATTACACGGTAGGCGGTAAGGGTTTACCGGTACCGGTATTTTACCGGTACCGGTAAATCCTTACCGCCTTACTACGAGGTCCCTTTGCGGGTTGGGGAATTTAACGCCTGCTTTTTGCAGGCGTTAAAAATCCAACCCGCAAAGGGACCAGGGTGCTAATTACGGAACCGCAATTTGCGGTACCGTAATTAGCGCCTTCCCCATTCCCATTATGCCCTATGGGGCAAAAATGGGAATGGGGAAGGGCAATGGAGGAAGGAGGAATTACCGCCCCGCCAACCTTGGAATAGGGCAGTAATTCCCCTTTCCTCCAAGGCGGTACCGGTAAATTACCAGCATGAACCATGGTGCTAATAGCGCCATGGTTTACCGCCTACCGTGTAATGAGGCCCTTAATGTTGAAATCATTAAAGTCTTGCTATGAAGTGCTGTATACAAGTCACCCTCAATAACGAACGCTGCTTTACATGCAACGGATTGTGTGGCTTTCCAACTGAATTTGGGGGCAAATACTGTAACCCTATAAGACATAAGATGAGATAAGCATTATAGTAATACACATAGAGTATCCTTCTACCCAACAGTGAGCGTGTCTAGAAATATCACGCTTACCTCTTTATTCTTTCATTCGCAGACAACTGATGTACAGTAGCCTTTTTATGTTATTCACGCCTTCAGAGGTTTCTACAATAAAAGACAAAGAGGCTCAATCTAAGCGATTCCTCATTTGTTTGTAAATATGAACATGGAGACATGCCTTGACTAGAACCTTTGGTTTAAAGCCAGGTTTACGTTGAGTGAAAGTCCTGGGCTGCAGTACCCATTTAGGCATTAGAACCGTCTCGTACCCAAATACAATCTTTACTTTGAACTATATTCTCGTTTAGAGTTACATTTATCAATTTAATGGACAAACAGGGAAAGGAGACACAACTCGCTAGATAGATGTACCATTTCTACACAATCTAAGATATTGCATGCACAGCAGGTTGTCTTTTAGGTTAAGTTGATGAAACTGTGGGAGTGAAGAAGAGCAATGCTGTCTGTTGGTTTTCTGAATATGCAACATATTACTTTAATTTCTAGAGGCTTCCGTACAGAGATACCGTAAAGAAAAAGGTAGGCAACACTACACTTAGTTATATTGAAGAAGCAATTCAGGAAATGATTATAAGTGGTCTGTCAATCTTTTATCCGACAGGAAATAGCCACAATAGTAAAACATATGTATCTAGCGATGAACTCCTGAAACTTAAGAGAAAATGCTTCAGAACGGAATTAAATAGTCATTTTCTATGTGAATATTTGAAAGGAAATATTATTCCAGCTCGGCTTGTTGTGAGAAATGAACCATGCCTGTTATACACAATCAACAATACAAAAACACCTCTACTTATATCGTAACTAAGTTTAGTAGATAACTTAGGCTGCTAAATATAACTACAACACAACACAGTATTGTGGAAAGAACTAAAAGAAACAGAGAAAAAATTCATAGAAAATACAGCCCTTTCTACTGCTCAAGATAAACTCTTAGAGAGAAATAATCAAATAGACCACTTTCGATCTTTCACTATAAACAAACAAATGCACGAGATATTCGCGAATTCAAAATGCAGATAGTATCTCCCCCCCCCCTTATTAAGGCTTACTATGAATCTCGACCATGGACAGGTGAGATGAGAAGTAATAACATAAGAGGTGGGTCCTTTCGGAGAAGAAGATGGGTGACTTCCTCAGATAGCTCCAGTAATGATTCTGGACCTGAAGTACATTACGAGAGTAAGGATATGCAACAAGAGCAATAATCTCACCCGTTTCTAGGCAGAAGAGGTCAAAGAGGCCAGAGAGGACGTGGGACCAGATCCAGAGACCCACATTTCCAGGAACATCCCAAGCAAGGAGCTCCAGGTGTGTTTCAAACACGGTGAAGAGCATACCCACGCTAGACAGTGGTGGAAGTCAAGCAGTAATTGCTCTATCTGGACATAGCTTATAGAAATATTAGCTTTGAGTAAAGGTTTGTCGTTCATCCCGACACCCTAGGGACTGGTTTACCTTAGAAAAAAACAGCTTTCTCTGTTTTTCCATAAAATTAGATTGAAAGCCTTTTTTTACAGAAATTGCTAGCATAGATATTCCTTCTACTACTACGTTTTGCCTGAAATCAATGTTTACGCCTCAAGATTTCCAGACACCAAATGAAATAATGTTTAAAAAAGGTGTTTTAAAAGATATCCCAGCATTAGAGAATAAGGCCAGAAATGTATGAACTTTTGGGCTGGTGTCTCTGGTTTGGTTGCATTTTCATCTTTCTCTGTTGACACCTTGTGCAGGAATCTTGTTTTGTTTTTTTTTTTGGCCATGGGATCTGCACTGTAGTCCTTATTTGTGTCAGTCAGCAAGTGTTAAACTTTGACCTGCCAATATTGTATAGAATTGCTTTGTTCTTTCACCACCTTCCTTCATTTATTTATTCAGCAGTTTACTCACACCACTCCTACCAAGAAATATTACCCCAGACGACTCCAACATCACTCCTCACACTACGTCATCAACAAACACACCTTACAGCTCATCCCTGCTACCAATTTACCTCGCCCCACATCACTCCCACAGCACAAGTCCATCCTGGGAGTCTCTAGGAGAAAGAAACCGGCATCCCTAGACCGGTCACCTTCTTGCAACAGTTGCCATAGAAACCGTAGATAACCTGGTAACAGAGGGGAAAAGATGCAGGGGCGTTGCCATGACAACCATTGTCAACCCAGCAGCAGCTCTGCCATTGATCCGTCGGGCATCTGAGAGATGTTTTGTCATCTGGAAAGAGGTGGAGTGTTGGGGACGGGGAGTGCAATGACTTCATAGACTAGGCAAGAGGCGTGCCAGGGGGCGAGGGGACAAAGCTGCTGTGAGGGTATTGTAGGAGGCAGAGGCATGGGGAGAGGTGATGACTACGACAAAACAGATGACAGTAGGGTTGCTTTGGTTGTCTCTTCCCATCGCAACTTTGACACTTGCCTTTTCCCATGTTGCTCTTCGTCATCTCCCTTCTCTTTGTATCCAATCCTCCCTTACTTCGTCTTCCCCATTCTTCCTATCTGCACCCTTGCCTCTCCCGCTCCTATCTAGTCCATTTCCTTGTTTCCTCTTTGGCTGGCCCCTTCCCCCTGCCCCCTCTGAGGCTACCCACCTCTTCACTGCGCCCCACGTTTGTGTTTTTGTCCTCTTCTCCATCCCCTGTTCTGTCTCCTTCCCACCTTCCCCATCTCTCACGCACCACACCCCCTACACCTCCACACCACACTTTCTCACCATTTCTCTTTTCCCTTTTCTCTGTCTCACAATGTGCCTCTCACTGGCTCTCTCGTTCTTTAATTTTCCTTGTCTCTCTTTTTATGACTCAGTCCCTCTGTTTTTCTGCCCTCCCTTCTTCCCCACTTTCTTCATCTTGCACACTCTCTCATTCTCCTTTACTCTAGCTTTTCCACTCTCGCTCTCTCACACACAGGAGGTCCACTGGCTTCCTCTTCCCTTACTTCACTGTATTTCTCATCTACTCCCATCCCCTTTTCTCTTTGTTTCTAGAATGATATTGCTTCCTTGCACACGCCCTCTCTCTGTTTCATTATTTTTCCCTTTCGCGCTCCAGCTCGCCATACTCTCGGTTTCTCTCCTTCCCGCTCATTCTCCCCCCTTGTTTTTTCATCTCTTGTTTTGTCTCTTTGTACCTTCCCGTTGCTCTCTCTCGCCTTGTTTCTCTCTTTTACCCTCTCCCTTAATCCCCTCTTCTGAACCCGCAGGCTGTTCCGGGCGTGCTTTAGACCCATGCGTACCTCATTACTAAATGCAGGTGTCTGTGTTTAGAAGGATGAAGAGCCTGCACTCATGTAAGAGAATCCCACGATTGCCCAGGACTCGCCGAGCGTGCAGAGGCGCACTCATGTTAGAGAATCCCACGATTGCCCAGGACTCGCCGAGCGTGCAGAGTCGCACTCATGTTAGAGAATCCCACGATTGCCCACGACTCGCCGAGCGTGCAGAGGCGCTCTCATGTTAGAGAATCCCACGATTGCCCAGGACTCGCCGAGCGTGCAGAGGCGCACTCATGTTAGAGAATCCCACGATTGCCCAGGACTCGCCGAGCGTGCAGAGGCGCACTCATGTTAGAGAAGCCCACGATTGCCCACGACTCGCCGAGCGTGCAGAGGCGCTCTCATGTTAGAGAATCCCACGATTGCCCAGGACTCGCCGAGCGTGCAGAGGCGCACTCATGTTAGAGAATCCCACGATTGCCCAGGACTCGCCGAGCGTGCAGAGGCGCACTCATGTTAGAGAATCCCACGATTGCCCAGGACTCGCCGAGCGTGCAGAGGCGCTCTCATGTTAGAGAATCCCACGATTGCCCAGGACTCGCCGCGCGTGCAGAGGCGCACTCATGTTAGAGAATCCCACGATTGCCCAGGACTCGCCGAGCGTGCAGAGGCGCTCTCATGTTAGAGAATCCCACGATTGCCCAGGTCTCGCCGAGCGTGCAGAGGCGCACTCATGTTAGAGAATCCCACGATTGCCCAGGACTCGCCGAGCGTGCAAAGGCGCACTCATGTTAGAGAATCCCACGATTGCCCAGGACTCGCCGAGCGTGCAGAGGCGCACTCATGTTAGAGAATCCCACGATTGCCCAGGACTCGCCGAGCATGCAGAGGCGCACTCATGTTCGAGAAGCCTACGATTGCCCACGAATCAACGAGCGCGCAGAGGCGCTCTCATGTTAGAGAATCCCACGATTGCCCAGGACTCGCTGAGCGCGCAGAGGCGCACTCATGTTAGAGAATCCCACGATTGCCCAGGACTCGCCGAGCGTGCAGAGGGGCACTCATGTTAGAGAAGCCCACGATTGCCCACGACTCGACGAGCGTGCAGAGGCGCACTCATGTTGGAGAATCCCACGATTGCCCCGACTCGCCGAGCGTGCAGAGGCGCACTCATGTTGGAGAATCCCACGATTGCCCAGGACTCGCCGAGCGTGCAGAGTCGCACTCATGTTGGAGAATCCCACGATTGCCCAGGACTCGCCGAGCGTGCAGAGGCGCACTCATGTTAGAGAATCCCACGATTGCCCAGGACTCGCCGAGCGTGCAGAGGCGCTCTCATGTTAGAGAATCCCACGATTGCCCAGGACTCGCCGAGCGTGCAGAGGCGCACTCATGTTAGAGAATCCCACGATTGCCCACGACTCGCCGAGCGTGCAGCGGCGCACTCATGTTAGAGAAGCCCACGATTGCCCACGACTCGCCGAGCGTGCAGAGGCGCACTCATGTTGGAGAATCCCACGATTGCCCAGGACTCGCCGAGCGTGCAGAGGCGCACTCATGTTGGAGAATCCCACGATTGCCCAGGACTCGCCGAGCGTGCAGAGGCGCACTCATGTTAGAGAATCCCACGATTGCCCAGGACTCGCCGAGCGTGCAGAGGCGCACTCATGTTAGAGAATCCCACGATTGCCCAGGACTCGCCGAGCGTGCAGAGGCGCTCTCATGTTAGAGAATTCCACGATTGCCCAGGACTCGCTGAGCGTGCAGAGGCGCACTCAGGTTAAATGGGGCATACGAGGGCCCACATGGGGCTAGATGAGTTTATAAGGGGCTTCGAGGGGAGATAATGTTGAGGCACAATTATGTTTCTACACTTTGCCACGCATTCGGAAGGCGGTGTAGGGGGGTCTTTGGCAATGGATCCGGTGTTGCTTGAAAGAAACTCACCGCAAACTGACCCCGTAAAAACCAGAAGGACTCACTTCAAAATAACTCAAAGGATTTGCATCAAGTGGACTCACCTCATCTTGAAGGATTCCTACCAGACTACAAGGACACACATCAAAACACCTGGAGGGATTTGCCTCAAAAAGGGGCTGCAGATTTTCCACATAAAGCCCTGAATAATTCTTCCAAAAAAGAATCAAATTAATCGCCTCAAAAGTACTTCCTTCAAAATTACTCCAAGGGTTCATCTCTTCAAAATGACTCATTCTGGAGCACAATGCAAAAAAGACAGCACGCCTCAGATTGGTTAACACATCCGTGACACCTTCAATTTTTCATTATTTAAAAAAAAAGAAAATACTGTGCCAATGTTTTCAACCCTAAAAGATCTAATTGAATTAAACATGCATACAACCGGCCCACACATATAAACCAGAACTAGCTTTATTAAGCAAGCCTAGTATTCATTTGTATTGAAAGTTTTCATTGAACAAATAAACTGAATATGAATGTTTTCCTCAGAAATCATTTCAAGTTTGAGTTTTATTTGGAAGTACGATAAACAATGTCTTCCCATGACCAGTGCCAAATTGAATGAAGTTGAAGTCATATACTAATTAACAGCCTCGGCCCGCTCACTGCGCCTGCCTGTTAGTCAATGATTGAGAACTTTGGGTTGGTCTTTAGTTAGCTCTTTTATTGTCACTGTGGTTATGCACACAGTGACTGGGTTACTTCAGATGTCCCATGGCGCCACATCTGTGCTCATTCTCTTGTCCCACACCCACCCCACCTTCTACCTTTCTCCCTTCTCTTCTCTGCCTGTCTTTCCCTTCCTTCCCACCTCTGCTTTCTTCCCCTCTGCAGCCTAACTCTCAGCAGGGCCCATTACAAGAGTTAAGATGCTCACCCTCCAGGGATCCAAACCTAACAGTGTGGTTCCCCTGACATATTTCTGTCTTTCTTGCTGCACCTACCAGTTCTTGCCCAAACGCAAGTGTAGAGTGTATCGCCTAAACCAGAAGGCAAGGGACTAGGAGGATCTGGACCATGAAGCGCCCTTCCATTGGAATCCCCTTTTGAAGACCCTTGAAGCATCCAGGACAGCGTTCGAGATGTCAGTATTGATGAGCTTGACTCCAAACCCCAGTGGTCCCTACCAATCCCATGGTTACTCTTTTTTTCTGGTCATCCACCCCTTGGGGGCCTTTACATTTATAGTGCTTCTTCTCTTAGCCCTATATGTACTGCACACAGAGAAGAGACCCTAAAATAAGATTAAAATAAGAGTGCAGGAAAGGCTACATCCAAGTCCTCACATTTTGAGGCAAACTGATCCCTGTGCTGTTTTTGAGGGAGGACCCGTAATACGCTTTGATTCCCAATTTGAATTATTTGAGGGATTTCTTTTAAGCGCTGTATTTTGTGCTACTAAATTATACAAGTAAATAAAGGGATGCCATATTTACTCTTTAGTATTTTGTTCAGTTTTTATATTGTATCATCTTCTGGGCCGATTAGGAATGATTTCTCCCATTCCTAGCGGCTTCACATGGGAGTCCCAGGGAATACGTTTCACCTAGTACTTTTAAGTAGGGGGCGCACTAGTGCACGTGAGGCCCAGTTCACCGCACAAGAGTTAGTAGCAGCGTTTCCTACCTTTGGATGTAAATGTTGCAAGAACTCTCTATCTGGTGGGAACCCACCGCATCCTCCTGTGGCTAGGTCTTATGTGCTCCACCACGCTTAGCGCACCCAAGACAGCAAAGTCCTGCCTAACATACTTTAGACACGTTTACACCCCCCCCCCCCATGGTGCAGTGCCCATCACTACTACTTAGAACGGTTCCATGTGTTTTTCAGCTGATTTTTCATTTCAGAATGTTTCATTTTTGAATGTTCAATTCAATGCAGCAGCAAAAGGCAGTGGGGGTCCTCCATAGCTCCCCCTTAAACTGCACAACAACCTTCCGCTGTCAAAACGTACTGTCCCTTTCCCAAACGTACTATGTGTACCTGTTTTCAATTATACTTTGTATGTTAATTTCTTTAATATGAATATTGTGCACTGAAATAACAGTACAGTGAATATTTTGCAATGACATCACTGGATGCCCCCTAGAACTGCTTGTTGATCTCACCTGCACAAAGGCACAGAAAAACACTACACATGTAAGGGCAGAGCCAGACAACCCTATACCACAGGAGAACAACAAGAGACCCACACCCCACGCACCTGCAGGAGCAAGTGCTGAGAATGGAGGCATCTGCTTGAACAAAGACTACTAGAGCAGACCATGATACCCCCATATGTGAAGGAGCAGAGAAGGAGAGCCAAGCCTAGAACTGGCACAACTAGAGGGGCACAGCTAGGGACAATGACCCTTGCACAAGCCGTTCCCGCGAACCCCAAACCCACAGGGCCCAACTCCACATCAGCCAGCGTCTCACATCCTCACACTTGCATACTCGTTGCCTGAAGCCTCCATACCTTTAGAGGAAGCCCATCAGACCCCCACATCCGCAGGAACAAAGACCACCCTTCCCACACCTACATGAGCAGATCCTGGTACCACCCCACATGTAGGAGCAGAGCTCGATACACTCACATCTGCAGGAGTCCCGCCTGGTACTCTTACAACTGAAAGATCACAGACAGACTCAAACCCCTTTAAACCCAGCCTGCAACCATTATACCTGCAGTGCACGTGTCTGAAATCCCAATAACCCCAGAAACCCAGTGTGGGGCCAGTATGCCTTCAGTACACATGCCCGAGAGCCTTATAGCTCCAGGAAGCTAGCATTAGAACAGTATGTCTGCAGTACACACGTCTGACCCCACTATAACCTCAGGAACGGAGGGCCATCATGCCTGCAAACGACGTGCACTACACCCCCAGGAAGCCAGCATGGGAACATCATGCCTGCATTACATGCGCCTGAGAGATGATGCCGGCATGAGACCACCAGTATGCTACAGTACATACATACAAGACCTCCATGCCTCCAGGAAGCCAGCATGGAACAATTATGCCTGCATTAAACACGTCCAAGACCTTGTCCCGCAAGGAAGGGAGCGCAGGTTCATGCTGTACACATCTCCGAGACCATATACCAGCAGTCTGCAACCTTTGGCTCTCCGGATGTGTTTCCCTATACCCCCATGAAGCCCGAAAATCACCATTATGCCAGCTGTACATGTGTCTGGGAGCTCTATAACCTCCAGAAGCCAGCGTGGGGCTTGTGTTTAAAACTCCTGACTAGCAGAGCCTGATGTTTTGGGAAGGGATGCGAAGATTTGAAAACAGCACTTGCATTTAGTTGAAGCTGGGCACTCACAAGAGCGCCCGAAGACCGCCCTTGGGTGGCAGCGGTGCGTGGTATAAATCAACATAACACAACACACACACACACATTACACACAGAAACAATGGCATACACGCAAAGGTGACGTGCTACAATAGGGCAATTTTAGGAAGTTTCCTGGGGCAATACTAATAGAAGGGCAACTGGGGACACCGTATTTTCCCTAAAACAAAATGTGTCCCTTGTACGGGAGGGGGGCAGGTAGTCAGAATTGCATTCGACCTAGCTATAGCCCACTTTATATACCAAAGTCAACGCATAGAGACATGTCCGATAAAAAGAAATATATATTTTACTAGACAACAGGATTGGAGTAGAAATGAGTATCTTAGAAGAAAGGCAGCTTTCTGCAGCTGAGTTTAAAAATGTTGTTTTCAGGGAGAACCCGAGAAGGGAGGGTTTGGCCATGGTCCTTTGGAGCAGTGCTTTCCTGCAGAGGTTCAGCACCATAGACAGGGAAATGATCCCCCAAGATTCCCGTCCCCACGTTACATCTATACAGCTCTCAGCTTCGCCCTCTATGGCTCTCCTATCCCTCTCCCAGTCTCTCCATCGCTCTCCCTCTGTTTCTCAATGGGTCTTGCTCCTTCTCTCTGTTCCCATCTCCTCTGGCCCCGCCCCCCTGCGTCCATGTCTTTTGTTCACCTGTTTGTCTTCCTCTGTGTCTCTCTTTCTCCAGTCACCTCTCCTTGTGTCACTGGCCGCCTCCCTCTCCCTTTCTCCCACTCCTTCCCTTTTCATGTGCCTGCCCCGCTCTGCGCGTGTATATTTCATTCTTTCCATTTCTCTACTGCACTTCCCCCCTTCCCCCACCCTACGCTGGTCTTCCCCCGCTCCCTGATTGCAGCACCTGTGATTACCTCCCGCTGCGTGACTTTGTGGCAAGGTTCAGTGAGTAGTACATCTCTCCGGGGACACAGATAAAAGCGCTGCTCCTGCCCAGTGTTTTACACTTGGAGGTTAGAAAACGGAGGGCGCCTGTGCCAGGAATCTTTCAGCGCGGGGGGAGATCCCCTCCTCCTCTGAATCCATTTAAAGATCTCGGATCCTCCCACTCACTAATGACGGGGGCCAAGGAGCTATAGAAGGCGCGCTGCCAGGGCCCCCTCCTCACAATCATGCCCGTCGAGAGCTTAAGCCGCCCTATGGGCCGCCTTAAAGCGCTCAGTGGGAAGAGGAGAGAGCGACTGAGAGAGGGGAGGAGGGGGCACGATGACAAAGGAGGCAAGTTGACGGTATGCTATGCTGGTTGCTTGTATAGACCTTGAAGTGCCATGAGGCCGCCTCTAAGCGCTATGAGATAAGAAAGGAAGTGCTGGGCAGAAGATTGCAGAAGAGGAAGTAACATAATGTCATGCCCGTTGCTTGTGTGGGGCTTATGCTGCAATGGGGCTATTTCAAAGCGCAGCGGGAGGAGATGGAGCGGGGCAGCATAGAAGGAACTAGAGAGCAGTATAGGAAAGGAGGTGCATGTGGCATTAGCCCCCCATTCCAAGGGCTGGAAAGGGGGGGGGGGGGGTCACGGCCCAGCAGCCGGAGTTAACCGCCAGAGCGAAGCAAGGGTGGTTAACAAGCTCTCCAGGCCGTTGCCCCGCCTCCTGACAGCCACAAATAATGAAAATAACAAGAAAGTCACTCAAAATAAC
This sequence comes from Ambystoma mexicanum, assembly GCF_040938575.1. NCBI lineage: Eukaryota > Metazoa > Chordata > Amphibia > Caudata > Ambystomatidae > Ambystoma > Ambystoma mexicanum. The sequence continues at coordinate 753,476,692 of NC_090921.1, read as the reverse complement.
GGCATTCACTTTAAAAAAATACCACGAAGATGACATGGCACCTATAGGCAGAAACTCCTAGGATACAAAAAGACACGGACATGTATTACAACAAAGATAAGCTCTCTGTGCCCTTAAATCCTCCTGTATCTCCTCCCTCAAACCATTCTACTACATTATTTAGAACAAACATATTGAATTCTAAAATAAAAGTATAAAGAGCATTTAAAAATAGTGGAGAAAGCTGTGAGCTTCATAAATATCTCATCCCTAAACCTTCCGCCATCTTGAAATGGGAAGGAGCATTGTACTCTACCCTCGACAACTGCACTTTTATTAACGACAATAATTCGGCATCTGCAGTCCCCTTCCCTGCCCGATATTTCCAAGCAATCGGAAGTGGACAAGGTCGAAATGACAACCCAAGGCAATCCCTGATCAGCACTTAGTAGGCCCAGTTATTAAGTCTGGCAGAGTTGCAATAATTCCAGGACTCCGGGAAAGCTGTTCCCCCTCGCCAAGTAAGAGTGCGCTCCAGTTTTTATCATAGCAGTTGCCAGTTTTTTTTGGGCTAGTTGAATTCCAAAACTATTTTTTACAATATTATACTAGATTATATCATTTAGGAAATAATGCCATTGATTTAGAGCACATTTCAATCCGTTAACGTATATTGTTTTTTAAAATGCGTAATTTTTAAAAATAGTTCCACGCAAATAATATTTTCTTCTGCTTTAGCAAAGATATATTCACAACTATTGTTTGTTTCCTCATGTTTGCAGTTCACAATGTTGTCTTTACCATGTTTGCTGCGACCTAGCAGCTGGGTGGAGATGGTCCGGGTGGGATGGCTAGGAGTGGAAGTTTGAAATCCTGATTCTCAGGCACCGCAGGTTGGCTTCTTAGCTGAGGCTCTCCTTGCTGCTTGACGTAGACCTGTCATCGCCCGGCCTGGCATCACTCCGCCGCAGGGGCGTGACTGCATTGATAAATATTTCATAACATCTATTATTGTAACCTGACACATCGATGCTCAGACCCAATAAGCTTCAGCAGGCGTTTGGCTTAATCTGTAATGATGGCGCTCCCGGAAAGGCAGAGTACCGCCAAACCTGCTCTTATATAGCTCTTCCTGGCGCGCAGCCTCGGATGGGCTCATGGCAATCAATTCTTCTGCTTAAAGTATGGATTTCTGCATTCTTGCCTGGAGGAATCAATATTCGGAGGATCGGGGGATATTTAGATGCTGCACCACCCAGTTAGGCGAAGTGGGGTGTCGGGTAATCTCATGCTGAATCTAGGTGGATACGACGCTAGCTGAGTTTGGAGGTTTACTCAAATGGGTTTAGATGGTAACACCAAGTGGCTTGTGGACTCGGATGTGGAGACTACACAAGATGGGATTGGGGACTAACTCTGATAGGCTTGCCTATGGGAAACATCTCAAGTGGACCAAAATTGCCTGCTGGGCACCATCAACATTGGCTCCCCAGCACGACATTTTGAACATACATGAGGCAGAGGGGAAAAGGACTAAGTAAAAGCATGGAAAACGAGCTTTTATTCTTTTTTTATTTTTTATTGAAATTTAGCTGAAATCAATCAACTTTTTTCAATTTATCATAAAACACATTTTTTTTTAACCGTAATTAATTACAAAAAGAAAAATTCTAAATTATTTGCATAGTAATCAGGACATTTCAGGAATACATGTAGAAACAATACTAAGTTACAGAAGGAAAAACATTTTAAGTTAATTACACAGTTCATCTTCGATTCCTTAAATATAAAAGTCTCTGCTTAAAAAGGGAATTTACAATAACCTATGGCATTCTATAACATTTCATTAGCAGTTGGTGCTGGCATTAATGATCGTTCAAATGAAGACCAGTGAGAAAATTCACTGAGGCTATATTTATACTCATATTAGTAGCATTAAGTAGGAAAGCCCAACAAAGGTCTGGCTTCACATTTGCAACTACAGCTATGTGCTTCTCTTATGATGTATTTCTCAAAGGAATCAAAGCTACACATTCTATGATTAGGTGTTCTAGAGTTTCTTTTTGTGTTAGATCACTACAAAATCTACAAAAATTCTCCGACATACAGATTTGTCTACGTTGGGCCAAGTTATCGCGAGTGGGCCACAAATTAAGTCGCATTCTTACCATTGCCATACGTATTTGTGGAGATGGAGATTTCGATAAATAGGCTTCAACAATCCCCATTTTCCTGTCAAAGTAGTATTTGCTGTTAAAGTGCTTATATTGTAAACATAATGATCGAGTCTCAATCCAATCATGGAGAAAGACTTTCTTTTTTGCTCTAACAGGATTCATTATGAGTGTTTCAAGATTGACATCTGCCACAACCATAATTTGGTAAACATATTTGGTCAATTTCTGGATAAATAGATGATTCGATGTAAACTAATAAGAAGGTAATGTAGCAAGAATTGACTCTTCATTAGTATTGACACGACATTTGCGAAGTAAAGCACATAATTGCCAATGATATTTTGCACTTAAAGATGTAAGACCTAGCTCATATCTCAAACATGGGCCAGGGGTGGATTGCGGTTCATTTAAAATGTGTCTCCAAAATTTGGCTTCTAATTTATTCAAACAGTTAGTGGTGGTAATAGCTCTTGCCTCCAACCCATATAATAACACGGGTGATACTTTTTGTTGCCAAAAATGTAGTGCTGGTTTGATAGTGAATTAATTTAGTTTTGGATATGGCTGAAGTCAATTTATTTTGCAATGTCTGTAGATTTAGTATAGCAGAAGAATTACCTTCAAATTGTAAACCCAGGTATTTGTAGTTAGGTACAATATCTAATGTGAGGTACTTAACCCTCCAAACAAATTTATTTTTATGATTTAATTTAGGGGTATATGCTACTATCTGCAATTTATTTACATTCATTGACAATTCATTCTCATCAAAGTAAATGACAAATGCAGATATTATCTTTTAAAGTCCTGTCGGGGTCTTTGAGGCAAGAACAAGATCGTCAGCATACCATAATGCCTGTATAACAATTGAATTCATTTTAGGTGAATCTGATGCTATGGACAGAAAGATATCTCTAACATCGTGAATAAAGAAATGAAAGAGGGCTGAAGCTAGGATACACCCCTGCTTCAGCCCTCTTGATGTTCCTATTACTGCAGACAGCAGACCCATAATAGTCAGTCGAACCTGTATAGAAGTTGAAGAATGTAGGGCGAAAATGATGTCGATCAGATTTTGAGGGCATTGTGCTTTGATCAATTTTTCAATTAGCTTCACTCTAGAGACTGAATCAAAAGCAGCATTTAAATCAATAAATGCAAAGAACAAGGATGTTTTTGTGTTTTGCGCTTGTTCTTTTAAAGCGTTGAGTATCATTAAATTGACTGCAGTCCCAAGGCCAGCAACAAAGCCTGTCTGATTTTGATCACGACAGTTACTCGACTGTGTCCATCTATTAAAGTCCCTTAGGACTAGGCGGTTAAAGATTTTACCTGGGGAGTCCAAAAGAGCTATCGGCGATAGTTCAACGGTGTTCCTCGACCGCCCTTTTTAAAGATCGGGACTATTAAAGAAGTGCGCCATGAGTCCGGGATTTTCTGAGATCTAAGAATGCACTGAAAGATATTGTTTAGAATTATAGCCCAATGTTAAGAGTGCTGTTTTAGCATGTAGTTGTTAATGCCATCCAGCAGCTCGTGATGATGATGACTTCAGCATTAATTCTTCTACTATGGTCTCTGATCATTCTAGAATCCAAGGTGATACAGATTGACTTTTATAATGGAATGATTCTAAAGACTTGTCAGCATACAACGCCGTAAAGTGTGTTATCCATTGGCTTTCAGAGACTCCATTTAGTTGAGACTGAAGTTGTTTATTGTTCGTGTTTGCATTTAGTAATTGCCAGATTTGTGAGGCATTTTTATTCAATGTGGCTATCAGGAAAGCTTCGCCATCTTGTTGATACAATTTGCCTTTATGAGATCTGGCCCAATTGCTAGAGCATGATTTTATCGCTTTACGTACTTTGATCCTCTCAATCAATGGGAGATTTTTATTCTTTCTTTTTTCTCTCCATCTCAAGGTCAAGTAAACACCACTTCCAAATTAAGCTTTGCAGGCCGCCTTTACTGATGGAATCCTATGGAATCTGCCTGCTCATTAGCAGATGATAATGCAAGGCGGATTCAATAGGAATCCATTTGTTTTTACACCTGCCTTGAATATTTCATGCAGGCCTAAAATGAAACGGACTGACGAGACCGAGGCCAAATGTCCAACGGACATCTTATCTCCATTCCATGCCCCTCGCCGTCTCTGATTGGTTTACGTTTATCTCAGGTGGGATCTTCATAGAATGTCATATTTTGAAACTACTGCAGGCAGAGTTTCGCATTACAGCCAATGAGGCACATTTTCCAATTCCCCATAAAGTACGTAAAGAGGACCTATTACGTTGCACGTGGGTGGAAATGGATCCCCTCTGCGTTATTTTCATCATTTGCACTAGGAAGTCCAAAACGGAGGTGTAAAGTGGAGGCGAACAGCCTTTTCATGCCTTTCTTTTGCACTCCACAGTGGAAAATGAGTAAATGCTGCATGCAATTTACGCATGGCAGGCAGAGTTTACAATGGATTCCTATGGAATCGCCTCCTTTTTGCTTGTGTAAAAAGCATGTGGATCCCATGGGAATTCACACCATTCACACCAGCAAGAAAATGTCAGGCTAGCATAAATGATGGCGTTTATGTATGGCAAAGAGGAAGGGGGAGACAGAATCACAAATTACAATCTGTGCCCGCTCTGCATTATACAAATACATTAAAATAACGAGTAACAAAAAGTTAATGCGAAAACATTTTACACATTACTTTTACACATGCATTTTACCTTACTCCAACAAACATGAGCTCCAGTTTGGTTGTATTTGAAAACGACCTCGATCAATTCTGGCTTGTCTACAATTTTAAGTTGGTTCTTGTTTTGGATGTTATGTTAAATAGCTTTGCATACTAACACAGATAAACCAAATTCAGTTGACGAAATTTCAGTATAATTAAACACATGTCACATCACATATGTATTTAAAAAAAAAAAAACTATAGTCATCTAACTCAGAGAACACACGCAAGAAACATGAGGTTCAGTGTCAGAATAGCAATGGGAACTTTCTGACGAAACCACCCCCCAGCTCCTGATTTGTTTTAGGAAACTTTTTTTTCTCTTTTTTAATTTGGGTGTGGATCCACGCCCTAAATGTGCACCTTTCACCACCCGTACCCTCCACCCACCTGCTGCTTTACTTTCCCGTCTTGTCCCCCTTCTTTTTTTCCTCTCTTCTGTTGACCTTCCCCTGACTCTTTTATTCCAGGGATCTGGAAAGGTCAGGAAACCGTTTTTCGAACTCGATTTGTTATTATTTGTCATGGAAACAGCACGATACTTACAAATGCCCTCCCCCCCCTAAATTTAGTAATGTTAAATTATATAATCTTCAAACACTTAAGCAAATCTATACTCCGGCATCACTCAATATTTTAGGAATGGAGCCAGGCATAGTGGGATATAGGCCCTCATTACAACCCAGGCGTTAAGGGGTTAACTGCGCCGTAAAAGGTGACGGCGCCGTTAATCCCTTAACGCCTGATTACGAGGTCCCTTTGCGGGTGGCACTTTAACGCCTGCTTTTAGCAGGCGTTAAAAAACCAACCCGCAAATGGACCTAGGAGCTAATTACGGCACCGTAATTTACGGTGCCGTAATTAGCGCCTTCCCCAGTCCCATTGAGCCCTATGGGGTAAAAATGGAGAAGGGCCACGGCGGCATGGGGAATTACCGCCCCGCCAACCTCGGAATGGGGCAGTAATTCCCCATTCCGCCATGGCGGAGTCGGTAAGTTACCGGCATGGACCATGGTGCTATTAGCACCATGGTCCAACGCCTGGGTCGTAATGAGGGCCATAGTGTCCTTAGATTTTGCGGATAATCTACCTGTACCACCTCTGCACGCGTTCTAGGACTAGAATTGGGAATATAACCAATTGCAAGCGGAGCAAGTAGATACTGAAGAGCAATGCACTGTACTATGCCTAACTCCATATTAGAGCGGGTATGGAGGATGCATGTCATTTGCAAGTATCTCTGCACGCGTTCTAGGACTAGAATTGGGAATATAACCAATTGCAAGCGGAGCAAGTAGATACTGAAGAGCAATGCACTGTACTATGCCTAACTCCATTTTAGAGCGGGGATGGAGGAGGCATGTCATTTGCAAGTATCTCTGCACGCGTTCTAGGACTAGAATTGGGAATATAACCAATTGCAAGCGGAGCAAGTAGATACTGAAGAGCAATGCACTGTACTATGCCTAACTCCATATTAGAGCGGGTATGGAGGAGGCATGTCATTTGCAAGTATCTCTGCACGCGTTCTAGGACTAGAATTGGGAATATAACCAATTGCAAGCGGAGCAAGTAGATACTGAAGAGCAATGCACTGTACTATGCCTAACTCCATTTTAGAGCGGGGATGGAGGAGGCATGTCATTTGCAAGCATCCTGTTCCCTGCATGTGCACTGTCATGGGTTAGCTCAACCTATTACGCTTTACTTATTATCCACTGCATGGCTATGTGCTGTATTGACTGTGTAATGTAATGAGCGGGAAGATTTTGGCTGGGTCTGGTTTAGAAGTCATGCTCCCAAACCGGGTTTGAGATTATCAGGCTTTTTCATCTGTAGGCACAGGGCACATCATGCTCACATTTAAGACAGTGAATGTGGCGAGGGGTCGTGTTTTCGTACTATCTCATGTGGGTTCAATGCCCTATGCACTTTGTTCGCATGGCTGACGATTTAAAGCATCGTAGCTATGTCCAGATTGAAGGTGGAGGGTTAGGGGATGGAATTATAACCAATATGCTCTTTTGTGGGTATTTTCTCATGTGGGATTGGGTATTGGGTTATGTAGTAGCTCAGCCTTGGGTCTCTGTTGTCTGCAGTAGTGCTTGATTTTATTGGCCCCGGTTGAATTCCACCTCCTGTTTTAATGCTTTCTTGGGGGGGGTTTGAATAAGGCCTGCCCCTGGTTGGTGGCCCTGCTTAAAAGAAATTGTGTTGGGGTCCGGTGCAGATGCTTAGTGTAGTCTTATAACTGTTGGTTGATTTCTTTTTCAGGCACAAATGGATATGATTATGATTTATATTAGGGGAGAAGGATGTAACTACTGTGAACAAAGCCTAATTGGGTGGGTTTTTTCTCAACCAGGACTGGTTAAAAGGTATCTCGGGTGGTTGGAGATGCTCTATGGGTGTTGAGGATGGTCAAGTTCCTTCATAGAGAAGATTGGTTAGCGCACATCTCAAGAAAGTCGGCGATCCCTGCCCGAGGTTGGGTGGATTGCCTTCTTTCCAAGAGTGTATAATCTGACTTGTGTGTCAGTGAGTTGGATGAGCTAAATCTACAGTAACCTATACTGTGTTCAATTCCTACATGGTTTCACTGCACTGCACCACAGATTGACATTCTTTCATCCGAAATGTACTATTGGGTTCACCATTTGATGAGATCCTGCTTAGTTTACACTCGTGTGTGGCCTATCAGTGTCCTGTCTCAGGAACCTGGGATCCATTATAGTCTATTTCAGAGAGTGTTTCTTCCTGGGTTCTCTCTTTCTTACTCACCAATCAACTTGGCTGGGTTTTATGATCAGTAGATTTCATTCGGTTTGCCGCAAGCTATCCAAAGTGTTCTGGGGTTGGTTTCTTCCTAGTGAGTGAGCTACCTATCCCACTGGTTTTCTGTTCGGTTTCCTTTCCCTTGCTTTTGTGCCATCTTTTCTCTTAGTCTCTTTTCCCATCTCTTTGTTGCTTCCATTTTTTCTTTCCTCTTTGTTTCATCATCATAAAGTCTCCTACAGTGCCTACTTGTCTTCTAGCCCTTCCAGGCAGAGAGAGCGTCTACTCTACAGGGAAATCTCTGGGCCAGTGCTGCTTTACTTCTGTGTCCTTTCCTTTCATGGCTTACACTCCCACCCCAGCGTCAGCCTATATCAGCTATCTTGCCCTGCTTACCCTTCCCTTTGCCCTCCACCTGCCATTCCTCCTTGTATCTGCCTCCCTCCCCGTATCCCGTGTAGTATTTTCTCCTCTCTGATGCCCGAGAGGCACCAAGCCTCTGCTTTTATTTAATATGATTACCGATGCTTTTACATAAAAAGTCCCAGCTGCCTGCTGAGTTAATCTGGCTGCATCTAATCCCGAGAAGGAGAAACATCCTTGGATCCGATTTAACCATTTGAGCACTGGGACTTCATTCTGTTGGAGGAGGCTGGAGACGCAGGGAAAGGGAGAGGAATCTAAGTTTCAGACAAACCTTATATGAATGGCAAAAAAGGAGATTTAAGAAAGAAGGAGGCTTACTGACTTAAATATTTAGTAACAGAGTTTTATTTGTTGGATTCTCTAATAATGGGCTCATTGGTGCTAGATTTTATGGCCAAGGATTCTTTGCTGGTGAATTCTTTGGATGCTGGTCCATTGTATCTGGCTTCCTTGTTCACATAATGTTTCATGATGTAACTACATGAGCCACCCACTCCCTCCTAAATTCCCCCCTCGACATTTATCTTTTCGGACAACCTCCACTGCGCTGATTCTTCAGACTCTGCCTCCTGCCATCGTTGTAATGGAAAATATGCTCTGCACGGAACCTGTCTTTAATTTCTTTGACTTGCCCCACTGCGATCCACACACACCTGCGGGTCAACTGTTTTTAAAAAAAGGACTTGCTATTAGTAACTCAGGACTAACACCCACGGCTGCAGGCTGGATCATCCTGTAACGGCACCAGGACCCGTTGTTAAGGCCCTTGATTTGCTTGGCCTATAACTTGGTCCCTGAGCCATTTCCAGCTGGTTCAGCCTACTGCTATGGGTGTTATTGCTTAATTATTATAACGATGTATGCATTGGTAACAGAGTCTTAGATTGCAGAATCTTTTACAATAATCTTTTTTGACTGAGTCTTTAGTGGCAAAGAAGTTGATGCTAATGCTATTAAGATTCTTTGGTGAGGGTGTTAGATGACCGAGTCTTTCATTATGGAGCCTTTGTGATTCAATCTTTGGTGCCAGGGTGTTTGGCATTACAATTCTTAGTGATCGATAGTTTGGTCACTGAGTCATATAAGAAGGTGTTCTGGCTGTGGAGCCTTGGCCAATGGAGTCTTTGGGGACTCAGCCATTTATAAGAGGACCTTTGTGAGGTCTTTCAGCAATTAGCCTTTAGTGACTGTCTTTGCTGATACTCCTAGATATTGAAGTCTGTATTGATAGTTTGTTACCGAGTCTTTAGTGGTTAAGTCATTGGTGATTCAATCGTTAGTGGTTCCTTTGTTGGTGGAGGAGGTTTTGGTTATACATTCTTTGGTGGATGAGTTTTTCAAAGTAGAGTCCTTGGCAATGGAATCCTTAGCTGTTGTCATTGGTAACTGAGTGTATTAAGATGGAGTGTTTGGTAATGGCGTCCTTGCGGTTACAGGTCATTTGGTCGAAAAAAAAGGTCGACAGGACAAATGGTCGACGCAATTTGGTCGAAAGACAAATGGTCGAATTTTAATTTTTTTGTATTTTCACATTTTTTTTTTTTGGGGGGGTCCCCCCATCCTCCTTTTTTTGCTTAAAAACCCTTTTTTTTCCTAAACGAAAACCTGAAAAATATATATAAAAATAAAAAAAGAATTCGACCATTTGTCTTTCGACCAAATTGCGTCGACCATTTGTCTGTCGACCAATTGTCTGTCGACCAAATGACCGGACAGCGTTCTTGCTGCTGGAATATTTGATAGTGGAGTCTTGGGTAACGCATGACCGGGAGTGATCTTTCACCAATACAGTAGACTAGAAGGGTAGAATATCTGTGATGTTCTTTATTCCATTAAGTGATACAGTGAGAGAGAAGGGTAGATTCTCTGGGGATGCTTTTTCTTCCAGGTAGTGATGCTGTAGGATAACAGGATAGACATGTCTGGGGGTCTCCATTATTCAATGCACTGATTCAGAGATATAAAAGGAAAGCGGTTCCATAGTGCTCTTTATTCCATGCAGTGATACAGTGAGATGAAAGGGTAGGTGTGTCGGGGGCTCTTCCTTATTGTATGCAGTGATAGTGTTGAATGTCTGGCAATATTCTTTGTTCTATGTTGTGATGCACTACAACAGAAGGATAGACATTTCTGTGATGTTATTTCATAGCATGATATGATGAGACAGAAGTGCGGAATGTAAGGCAGGGTCCTTTGCCGCATGCATTGATGAAGTGAGATAAAAGAGTAGAAATACCTGGGGTTGCTTTGTTCCATCCATTGGTATAATGACATATACGTGTAAAATGTGTTCTGATGTTCCTTGTTCCATGCATTGATGAAGTGAAATAGATGGGTAGACATACCCACCAGTGTGCTTCATTCTGTGAAGTGATGCAGTGAGATAAAGCTATAAGTGGCAATGTTTTGTTCCATGCAGTGATATAGTGAAATAGAAGTGTAGAGCGCCTAGCGATATTCTTTGTTTGATACATTGATGAAGTGAGATACAAGGGTAGAATGTTTGGGGTGTTCTTTGTTTCATGCACGGATGAACTGAGATAAAAGGGTAGAAATGCCCGAGATGGCCTTTAAATCATGCAGTGATACATTGAAACAAAAGTGCAGAATATCGGGCGATTTTCTGTGATACATGCATTGATAAAGTGATATAAAGGGTATAAATGAGGGGCTTCTTTGTTCCATGTATTGAGACAGTGAGATAGAAGTGTAGAAAGTCTGTCGGTGTTCTTTGTTCGATGCACTGATACAAGAAGATACAAGGGAAGAATGTTTGTTGATGGTTTTTGTTCCGATAAAAGTGCGATAAAAGGGTAGCTAGGCATTCCTGGGGTTACGCTTTATTCCGTGAAGTGATTCAGTGAAATAGAAGTGTACAATGTCTGCCAATGCTCTTTGTTCCTTGCATTGATGAAGTGAGATAAAAGGGTAGAAATGTCTGTCCGTGTGCTTTATTCCACGCAGCGATACATGTACTGGGTTGTTTTTTATTCCATGCAGTGATACGGTGAGATGTGAGATAGGAGTATAGAATGTCTGTGCGTCTTGATTATTCGTTGCTGTAAGATACAAGGGTAGAATGTTTGGAATGTTCTTTGTTCCTTGCATTGATGAAGTGAGATAAAGGGGTCGAAATGCCTGATACAATGAGCTGGGAGTGTAGAATGTCTATGTATCGTGATTATTTGTTGTGGTGATACCGTGAGATAGAAGGGTAGAACGCCTGGCGATGTTCTTTGTTCCTTGCATTGATGAAGTGAGATAAAGGGGTCGAAATGCCTGATACAATGAGCTGGGAGTGTAGAATGTCTATGTATCGTGATTATTTGTTGTGGTGATACCGTGAGATAGAAGGGTAGAAGGCCTGGCGATGTTCTTTGTTCCTTGCATTGATGAAGTGAGATAAAGGGGTCGAAATGCCTGATACAATGAGCTGGGAGTGTAGAATGTCTATGTATCGTGATTATTTGTTGTGGTGATACCGTGAGATAGAAGGGTAGAACGCCTGGCGATGTTCTTTGTTCCTTGCATTGATGAAGTGAGATAAAGGGGTCGAAATGCCTGGGGTGTGCTTTGTTCCATGCAGTGAGATGGGAGTGTAGAATGCCTATATATCTTGAGTATTCGCTGCAGTGATACAGAAAGGTACAGAAAGGTAGATATGTATTTATGTTCTTTATTCCATCACTGACTCAGAAGGCTAGACACCTATGGTGTGGGGTTCAATCCATAGAGTGATGCAGTGACACAGATGCATAGCCCCTTGTCAGATGCTTGCGGGATGTGCCTGCACTGTCTCTGAGGGATGAAGGTAACCCCTCCTGCTGCCCTTCCCCCCACACACACACGCAGTGGCCATAGATATGCAGGCCGTGTACCTACATCGCAAGTCACTTCCCAGATATCAAAGTATAACATTCTAATTTCAAAGAATAACTTTGAAATTCAGGGCACGGCATGAATAAAACATCAGCTCTGTGGGCTCTATCTCTCTGAATAGTAATCCTAGGCGAAGGGTAGGAGGGGGTCCCTGCAGAGGGATTGCGAAGGGGGACTTCTCTCTTGTTGATGTTGATGGCGTTTGGGGGAGGGGCGAGAGTTGATTTGCAGAGCCACTGACAGGGACTTGACTTTGACTTTCTGGTAGAGATGTGGTTGGGATGGGGAGGGGGGCTACATGAGAAGTAGGATGACAGAGCAGAGAGGGCAGAGTGCGAAGAAAAGAGGGAGCGATGCATGACAAGAGAGCGAGTGATGAACAGAAATGCAGAGGGTAGAATGAAAATTAAGAAATGGGGGGGTTGGGGAGGTGATAGGGAAGGATAGCAGAGGAAAGGATAGAATTAAAGCAAAGAACATTGAGGGAGAGTGTGGAGAAGTGGTGGAAACAGATAGGTGAGAGAGAGTGAGAAACAAAGGGGACGAAGCTAGAATGAAAACAAGGGAAACAGAGACAGAGAGGATATCATGAAAACGAGAAAAACTGAGTGAGAGAGCAAGAAGTAAAGAGAGACAGAGAGCAAACAACTGATGGAAATAGAGATACGGGAGAGTGAAAAAAGAGAGAACGAAGCTAAAACGAAAACAAAGAAAATTATTGAGAAACAGAGCAAGATGGATTGAAAAAGCGACAGAGAGCAAAGAAGTGATGGAAATAGAGATTGATGAGAAAGCGTGAGGAACAGGGATGGAGAGGATAGAATGAAAACAAGGGACACTGAGTGACAGAGCAAGAGGGAAAGAAAGAGGCAGAGAGCAAACAACTGATGGAAATAGAGACAGGTGAGAGAGAGTGAAAAACAGAGAGGAAGAAGCTAGAATCAAAGCAAGGAAAACAAGGGAGAGAGAGAGAGGAAAAGGAGAGAGGAGTTGAGGGAAAAAGAAAACCGAGATGGGCGAGAGAGATTGAGGAACGGAGATGGAGAAGATAGAATGAAAACAGAATGAAAACAAGGAATACGGGGACAGAGAGAGAGAGAGAGAGAGAGAGAGGAGATTGTGGAAACAAAGAAAACAAAGCTCGGTGATAGAGAGCGAGGAAGATGGAGAGGATAGAAAGAAAACAAAGAAAACGGAGAGAGAAAGAGGAGAATGCAAAAGAGAGAGGGAGATGAGGAGAGGGAACAGACAATAGACATGGGTGAGAGAGAACGAGCAACAGAGATGGGTAGAATAGCACGAAAACAAGGACAACAGCAGAGTCAGAGAGCAAGAGAGGTAGGGAGGGGTCAGGGTAAGAGAGGGAGGGGGAACATAGATGGGCAGGGTAGCAAGAGCAGAAGGAAATGGATGACGGCTGGGGATACGATGGAGGGAGGAGCAGAGAGAGGAGAGCGAGGAGGTGACGGAAAGAGGGAGAATGTACATGGGTGAGAGTCTAAGCGAGCGAGTGAGAACCAGCTGGACAGGATAGAATGCACACAAGGAACGGCGCAAGACTGGGGCCAGGATGTAGGAAAGGGGAGACAAGATAGGGGTGCACAGGGATTGAGAGGAGGCCGTAGGGGCAGCCGGAGGACATAGGGATGAGAGGAAACAATAAAGGATTTGATGAAAGCTTTGAACATGAAGAAGATAGAGTTGGAGGGGAGTGAGTGATCAGAGTGCTTGGGCATGTGAGAGGAGAAGATTATCTGGTGTTCGAGAGAGGGAGACTGATGAGAGTGGGAACGAGATGAAAGTGAGAGGAAGAGCCGGGTTGAGAGGGCGGATAAGGGTGTGACGTATACATGGAAGTAGGAGAGAGTTGGGCCGAGAGGACGAGCCTGGGACGGAAGGGAGAAATGGGAGTGAGAGGGGTAAATATATTGTGTGTGTTTGTGCGTGCTTGCGCGCGTGCCTGGGTGTGTGTATAAAATCTTACTGTGCTCAGCCTAAAGTACAAATAGTGTAATTGAGGGCAGGAGGCGTCTCTCCACCCCCCCCATAATCCTTAGAGAGTACTAGACCTTACGTCAGGTTTACGTTGTTCAGCTAGTTCCAGAGTCATGCTAGAGATGGAGTGGGCAGTAGTCCAAGAATGAGACATCTTACCAAGCATAAGCCTTTGGAAAACCACTCACGATGTGGAAGAGTCAGTCACATATCAGGCTTGCCTCTGTCTAAAAGGGTAGTAGGCTTTGGACAGAATCGGTCACTTGTCAGGGTGCCCTCAGCTCTGAAAGTGGGCCATGGCTCAGGCTAAAGTCACTAGGACTGGGGAAGAGTCAATCACATGTCATGCAGTAGCCCGAGCACTCTGCCATTTGGATTCACCAAAACTACCAGGGTCTAATACGACTCTGAAATAAGGTCAAAGATTCCTGACGTCTTCCAGAGTGCGCACACACATTATTTTGTATCCACTTACATCAGTAACACCTTTTGGTCTGAGTATGCTGTACTCTGAAATCCACTCTGCACCATTCCAGAGTAATCTCAAGAAAAGATTGACCATTAAGGGGCCCTTCATCGCTATTTTGCAGTCCTTCAACCTTTAGCAACGTTTAACCAAGTTGTTTTTCATCTTTCTTGTGCAATTATACAGATTTTGAGTTTGGTAGAGGAGTGTCTCCAGGCTAGGTACATGTTTGAATACAAGAGACCCCAGAAAGGAGTCTTGCTCCTGACTCTAGACGTACCACATGGAAAATCACGTGGGTATTTGATCAAACACAATAACTGGAGAGAAAAGACTTGTGATGATCTCATAACATGTATGGCGGAAATACCCAGTGGTAATATCACCATATTCAAGTACCATTACTGCCATAATATTACCTCAGAATAGGAGGTAAATCCTCCAGATTGCGAGGTTGTATTATTTCCCATTAGTACCCGGCGGCATCTTCCCTCACTGGGAACCAGGTATCTGCGCTCTCTTCGCCCCTTCACCTCCACCCCACTTTTCCTCATATTTCAGGCACCTCCCCCTTGCCCACTCGAGAAATAAATGAAATAAATGCTATTAGTACCCTGGTACGACATGCCAGGCTACTAATAGCAATAGAAACTGAGGAGGGGGGTATTACCGGTCTTGTAATGCCCCATGGCTTACGTTAAAACCCTCACTTCGCTCGGGCTTATAACTGACACCCCGGAGCATTATCAGACCAGTAACGCCCCCCTCCTTGGGTTCTATTGCTTAATTATGAAGTCCCGTAAAGGATCGATTGGGATTTGGAGTCATTATAGCAGGTGGTAATTCCATTGGTGATAACGCCTCCATTTTTTGTCAGTAAAGTGGAGGAAACCCCTCTGGTGCAGCACTGGAGGTTTTTCCTCCACTTTTCCTTCAAACTCAGAATATTGAGGAGCAGTAAAAGTGCCAGTAAGTCTATTACCACCACTTTTTAACTGCACCTCCATATTTCTAACGAGGCAGAAGTCCGAGAATGCCATTCACAATATTGCTGCAAACACGACGATCTGATACATAACACATCCTTGTTAAGATGTCTGCTGAAATGTGTTGAACTTTCATTTATCGTCTGGGTCAACCTGGGTTAATCTGCCTGCCATACTTTTCCTTCCTGTTTGTGAAAAAAAAAGAACGAGGAAGGCTAGGCTGTAGCCCAAAAATGGTGCTCTTTTCCTAAGATCATACGTCTTTCTTATCATTTTTAAGTAAGGCTGTGTTCCATCAAAAAGCTTCTTTCAGCAATCTCAAGTTGTTCCATGCCGGGTGTGAGGAGGCCCCTTAGCTACGAATATTTTCAGTGAGTGTGTAAGGGTGTGTGTGTGTGTGTGTGTGTGTGTGTGTGGAGGGGGGTCTTCTATTTATAATGGGAAATACAAAACTACCATTACCAGAAAGGAAAGGAAAAACGCATGCATTGGACGAGTTGCTCAGATCTGCTAGAGCAAGAGACAGTGTTGTATGTTGGAGGTCATGGCAAGAAGGGCGCTGTGCGGGCGTTTGAGATGCTGGGGGTGCCTTCTTTCGATTTGTTTCAGATCTCTTGTTTTGGGGCCTTTTCCTTTAACCATTGAATAACCTTGCTTCCTCTTGTCCTTTTTCTGTCCCTCTGTAGATGAATCGACCCATCCAGGTGAAGCCAGCGGACAGCGAGAGCAGAGGAGGTACTGGTGTATCTATCACTCTTTGTTAAGGAGAGCAGAAGGGAATGTGAAGGATGCCGGGGGATTGAAAGCCATGGAGTGGAAGCTACTGGTGCCATGAGTGGTCAGGGCGCCAGGGGAGGATAAAAGGGCAGTGGGCTGTGGTGCCAGAGACACCCACGTCATCCTGTTGCTATTCTTCTGGAGAGGCAGGGCGGTTTCGACAGCTGAGTAGACCGACATGTAGCTGGCGGTACAGGTGTCCTAAAGTTCTTCTTCACGGAGATTAGGGGAAGATAAAAAGGGACATGGAACTGGAGCCAGGCTTACTTGCATCCTACCGCTATTCTTCAGGGGAGGGCAAGATGTTTAAGAGGCTAGGAGAGTAGATGGCATGTGCATCCATGGACCAGGAGGTGCATGAGCCATGGCATTCTTCATGGGCAAACAGGAACCCAGAGGAGCATAGAGAGGGAGACATACATGGAGACTGACGTATCTGAATTCTGCTGCTCTTCATCAGGAGAGGGCATGATGGTCAATGAGGACAAGAGGGTAGGGGGCATAGAACTAAAGGTACAGGTACGTTAATATTCTTCTTCATGGAAGAACAAGGTGACAGGCAATGGCTGAAGTCTAGAGAATATAGATTCAGAGGTACCCCTATTGTGCTTTTGCTCTTTTTCTGGGGCCTGGTGTTGTTGCTGGCGATATAAGAGTAGAGGGCCATGTAGCCGATGTCCTCAAATTATTTCTTCATGGGTGGATAGGAGGGAAG
This sequence comes from Ambystoma mexicanum, assembly GCF_040938575.1. Lineage (NCBI taxonomy): Eukaryota > Metazoa > Chordata > Amphibia > Caudata > Ambystomatidae > Ambystoma > Ambystoma mexicanum. The sequence continues at coordinate 753,459,774 of NC_090921.1, read as the reverse complement.
GGGCACTTAGGATTCTAGATAGCTTGAGGTGCTCATGGCCTATCACTTTTCTTCAGGAAAGGGCAAGATGGTAGAGGGGGGAGGAATGAAGACTGGAAGGGCCTGTAGCTGGATGTATAGATGTTGCAACATTCTTGAAGAGCTACAAGGAGAGCAGGTGTGTGTATTGGAGGCTGGAGGAGCTTCTAGCCAGAGGCAGCATGTCCGATGGCTCTTCTCCAGGAGAGTGCAGGCTAGCTGGGGACTGTAGGCGGGTACAGAGGCATATAGCTAGCCATACTGGTACCCTAACGGTCTTCTTCAGTGGTGGGCAAGACGGCAGGGAAAGGTAAGTGGCTAAAGAGCCCTGGAGTCAGAGGTACACATGTCCTATTGCACATATTGGGGGTTCCGGATGGTATGGGAGAATAGAAGGCGAAAAGGCCATGAGCTGGAAGTAGAAGCACCCAAAATACTTCTTCATGGCTACATCAGAGGGCAGAAGAGGCTAGGAGGCTAGACAGTCACAGAGCCAAAGTTACTTGCTTCCCACTACCCGTCCTCAGCAGAGTGTAGGATGATCGGGGATCATAGAAGAAAGAAGGGCCTTGAATCCGTTGGTATGTGTCCTATCACTCTTCTTTGTGTGAACAAAGCAGCACCGATGGTCCCACTGAGCCTTCAAATGAGGCTGGAAAAGTTAACAAGACAAGGACTCATGGACCCAGAGAAACCTATGCCCTTTCGTGCTTTTCAGGGAACGGCTGCATTAAGCAGTGGAGGATCAGGGAGTCAAGGAGCCGGTGAGGAAGGGGAAGATGACTGGGGGCTGGATGTACGGAATCTGATTAATTCAATGGAAGTTATGAGGGTGCATGGTGACTATAGGGCAGGCCGCATATTGAGTGGAGATTGAGGAAAGGTCCTGATAAATCGCTACCCCGTTGTTTCCACAAAGTAAATTACTTTGCAGTCATTTACTTTGTGGTAATTACTTCGAATTAATTATATGTAGTTGTGGGTTACGGGTAAAAGGGGGTGGGGAGGGTTTTGGGTAGGGGTGATAGTGAAGGGGAAAGTGGGACATAGGGGGGAGAACTCCCAATAAAAACAAATGCGAAGAACTAGCTACGAAGTTAATTAACTCAAAGTAATTTATTTAGCTGAACAGATAAAAGAGGTTTAGAAAGGCAGCAAGGGTTAGGTGAATGGGCATGAGATAAAACAGGTTAAATGGAGGGAAGGTGATAGATGAAGGGAGGGTCAGAGTATGAAGGGATTGATTAAAGTTTTGGGAGGGAGTGGTGGGCAGTTGGGGGACTATGGAGTATGGGAAGTAGAGGAACTGTAGAAACGTCAAGTGGGTGATGAATGGGTTGTCAGGAATCATTGGGGGAAAAGGTATATGTGGAGAGGAAGGAGTGGGGGTAGGGTATGGGAATGGAAAAGGGTATGATAGGGCATGATAGCAGATGGGCTGCAGGTAGGAGAGACAGTGGGTGTGGAAAGTAGGGGATTAAGGGGAATGATGCTGGAGTATTGATCCGGTGATGAAGTATAAATTGTGGGATCACTGGGCTTGCATGACTGTGGGGCGGTCATTTTACAGACGGTTGTTTTGGGGGTGCAGTGGAGGCAGCTTTTGGCAAATGTTTAGGTGTTGTGCCTACATAGAAGGCATGGTTTGCAAATTCTTCTACATTCTTCGTCTATCTTTATGTTCTCACAGACCCTTCTCCCCTCCTAAAGTCTTTGCTCTCTCAACCCTTCTTCATTTACTATACATGTTTCACATCCCCCTTTCCACTCTAAAGTGAGCATCTCATAGAAACATAGAAACAGGCTGTACTAGCACTAATATATATATATCGCAAATCTGGGTTTTTATATATATATCCCATATATCGGGGCAATCATACCACTAAAGACACTACAGCAAACAATAGAATCAGAAAACCCTCCGAAACACAAGGCAATCTTAGCCCCTAAGAGAAGCAACCAAGCAGTGTTTATAGCTGACGAAGCCAGGAGCACAGAAGAACAGCCTAACTGGGATATCGCGTTCTTCCTCGGGTACCAAACACAAGAGAGTAAGATCCACTTAGCTGTACCTCAGAGCAGTCTACCTTCCCACCTGCCGCAAAGTAGTGACCAGTACATCGAGACAAGGTAACCTAGGGCAGTCACACCCACTCTGCCGGGGTGGTCCCAATGTGCCCTGTCCTCATTCGGGGCCATAGGCGAGACTGCCATCCTAAGAAGCTGAGCGAGAACAGGGAGTGCTTGGCTCAGACTCTTCAAACTTAGTGTCCACTTTGGGCGACACTGACTGGGGTGTCTGCCATTGCCAAGATGGCGGCCAGTGCCATGAACAAAGGAAGAGACTTGAATCTCCCCGTTCTGGGCAGAATGACGTAGGACTGAAAGATGCTGGCCTTGCCAACGTGTGCCAGTGCAGTAAAACACCTCCAAGGCCAACGACTGCTAAGCGTGAGAACTGAAGTGTTATGAGTTGATTCAGGGCATCAAAGTGTGTGTGTAGGGGGTGGGAGGGTGTAGAAGATGATGGCCAGGATGTAGACATACCTGCTTTGCAAAGGAAGTTACGAGGTGTCAGACTTGTAGAGGCAGCCGATGAGACAGGAAGTGTTTGTGGATAATGAGTTGGAAAGTCAGTATGGGTTGGGACAATGAGCCATATATTGACCATGGGGACGGAAGGAGGGTTGACGGAGGGGGATATCCCTTCCATAAAGCATCCCCATTTTTGAGTAAAGCCTCTTTCTCGCTATTAACACTTTCCGCTTTCACATAAAGCCCACCTCTCTATTAAAGCCCACTCTTACTCTGTACTAAAAACTCTTCTCATTCTATTAAAACTCCCCCACACCAGTATTAACCCAGTTCTCTCTCTGAACAAATGCTCTCCTTAATTGTATCATTACGTTTCCCCCTTATTCTCTCAACTAAGCTCCTTTAATCACCATCCCAACTCTGAGAGCCTTTTGCAGCCATCTCCTTATAACTCGTTTTCTTCCATCCTCCCCTTTCTCCACTGCTACACTGTACCTCATCCATCCCTTCTTCTGTATCTTCCTTTCCCTCTTGTTCATCACTTACCATTTCCTTCCACTCCTGTTTTGTGTCTCTCCTTGCTACACTCCTTCTTTGTCTACATCACGCCTTCTCTTCTGTCTCCTATTGATTTCAACACTTCCATGTCTTTGCATCCTTTTTCATTTCCGCCATCTCTTGGTCATTTCTCACCCCATTCCTTTCTTCAGTCATTAACTTTCTCTTAGTTTTCCCCATTTCCTCTCTCTTCCTACACCATTCCTCCATTTATTTACTCCTTTCGATCATGTTTCTACTTCCTCTTTCTCTCTCATTTTCTCCTGTTCATTGTATCACTCCCATTCTCTCCTTTCTCTCCTCCCATCAATTTGTTTCTCTTTTTCTTTAATGCCCATCCTTTCTTTCCCACACATTTTCCTTCTCTCGCTCATTTCACTCCTATATGTCTCTGTTGGTTGCCCCCTTCATCTGTACTTTCTCTTTTTCTCTTACTTCTACTGTCCATCTCAGCTTTCCTCTAGTCTACTTCTTCACCCACCTTCGACCCCCTCTTTTCTCTTCTCAGTCCTCCTCATTCCCTTCACTTCTCCCTCCTTACAGCTGCATGTTTCCTATTTCTTTGACTCTTACTATAATCATCCTTCTGCTCTGCCTGAGAGGAAGCCCATCTCCAGACTGAAATGGGAGAGTAAAACAGATTCTTACACATGGACGCTATCTAAGCACGCACAGAAGGTTCGCTCAGGTCTTCACTGACATAGACATATCAAGATCTCTCTGCAATTTCCCTTGACTTGCATTCGAATAGCACTGCTGAACCTAAGTCTCAACTCTGAAAGAGGTCATGGGTGATGTAAGGCACCACAAGCACAGGGAAGAATAGTGCAAGGTGAAAGCAATTTAATGTATTTAAGGTCCAGACACAATTACAAATAACAAGGCATTTATTACTAGATAGCCCAACACGTAGGGTTGTAAAAATGAGTAAACTTGGCAAAGAGGCGTCTAAAACAATACAACTACGATATATGCTCTAAAGGTGAAGTCCTAGGTTAAGGCTGGAGACTAGGAACCCATTCAAAGCCAATAGTGGTCAAGAATTAATGTCATAAAATAGAGTCCACATGTTCCTTATCAGTCTGCTTGAGACCCAGGTGCAGGACGGTACTTAACTGGTATGTGATGGGGTTCGTTTGGCCCAATGCAGATCGTTTCTTTGCTCTTAGTTCTCCTTTGCAGCTCCCCATTTTCAGCAGTCTGAGCAGGCGGCAACTGATATCCAAGAGGCAGTAGCTGGTGGTGCTGAAGAAAAAGGGGTTCTCGGTCTACATGTTTTTTGTTTAGGATTTGTCACCAAATAATGAAATCCACTGACAAGTGAAACCCGTTCAGCATCTTTGGGACTCAGAGAACTTTGCTTCCCAGGACCTCTCAAAAACGAGTGGCCCCTTCCTTCCTCTCCTTAGCAACTAGAGGTCTGGGCCGCACAGCTAGCAGGTTCTGCTTCAGAGGGCTTAAATGTCTCTGGTGACGTTCAGCCTTAATTGCAGAAGCTTTGGTGGTAGGGGAGATGCTAACCTCGTTGGCGTGATATCAATGCTTAATATCTCACCATTGGACATCGTGCTAAATTGTGGCAGTCTCCTGCTCCCGCACATTGGCTACACTTTTTTTTAATATCACCTGCTCCTCAGAAGTGCTTGTACTCATCTCCTATTTTCTCGCAGGCTTTCCTTGATTAGAAAATGGGGTTCTGAGCTAATAGCACAATTTTCCTGCAGCCTCCCTTCTGGAAACAAAGGTTCTTTGACACGTGGGTATCATGAATGGACCGGCTGCCCCCCTAGCCTCTGCCCCGCCGCTTTGTGCCATGAATGAGTCATTGTGACTGGTTCAGAGAATTGATACTGCTTGATAGTTGGAGACCAGCTCCCAAGGGGTGCTCCCTTCCTCCCTGTTTCGGGGGACCCATTTTAGTTGCTCTGGAAGCACAAAGGAACTGGCTGTCCTGTGAGAATTAGCAAAGGTGGTGGCCAGTTTGCATGGTTTAAGGGCAGAGCGTAGACCTGTGCGTTTAGAGTGCCGTTGATTAGATAAAGGCGAGACGTTTTACAATACTGCAATCTGTTCAGTAACAGCTGAGTAAACGATGCAATCACTTTGACAGTTTAATATTAAATCCAACAATGTCAACTAAGCATGCAACCATTGTGACTCTGACACGCCCAGGTACAGTGTAGGCCCTGATTCGTGTTCAATTGATATCTTCCCATTTTTACCTCGGGTTGCAGTAGGAGATGCACACAGGAGTCCCCACAGCTAGTAAGGAAGAATAAATAAACCCCAAATGAAAGATAAGACCTCTAAAATCAGATGTTTCTTTACATCATAAGAGCAGACTAAAATTTAAAGGCAGATTTGTTGCAGTTAATCAGACCCTGGTGCGGCTTTAAGCTTGACAGCTGTATTGGGTTGTGCAGCCTTTCACGGCAAGGGCATCCGTATTCCATTTCAGCAAGGAAATGCTACATTTTAACTCTGCACAGAGACAAGGCTAACCTATATGCTACTACACAATTACAGTTTAACTGTAGAAAGTAAAGGCTTCCTCCATTCCACACAACACAGAGGGATCAGAGACTGCGCACAGGGCTCGCTCGGCGTGTTTGGGTACAGAACATGTATCTAGAAAAAGTGACATTCACCTGGATGCAGCAGAGGCAGATGGATTGTTTACACCCTTTATTTTCCCCCGACACTTTTCCCTCTTTCCTCACCACCTCGGCCATCACTCTCCTCCCTCCTATTGCCCCATCTAACCGCACAGCCCTGGCCACTCCCTTTTCTCCTCATGCTGGTTGGCGTGCTCTCTGACCTCTTCCGGTTTCTCTCCAGAAGACAGGAAGTTGTTTGTAGGAATGCTGGGTAAGCAACAGACAGACGAAGATGTCCGGAAAATGTTCGAACCCTTCGGGAACATTGATGAGTGCACAGTGCTGCGGGGGCCGGACGGAACAAGCAAAGGTACATGCGCCTCACCCTACAACCTTTGAAACGTCATAGAAGGGATTAGTGTTATAATCTTCATTCTCTACCACCAGTATCTGTGAATCCATTTCCCATCTCACACCGCTGCTGTAACCACACCTCTGACTTTACGACCCTTAAACTACAACAGAGGCTAGTCTCTCCATTGCTGATACAACCACGGCCGGGGTACCTACAACTCTGACCCTGGAAAGATCACTAACTCATGGCACAGTGTCTTCATCCTGCAGACCTCCTTACCTGGGTGACTGTAACTGTGAGTGCACTGTCCTGAAGTACTGTAGGAGTCCATGTCTCCATCTGTCATCCCAGCACTGCCGTGGTAACTGTACCTCTGACCCTGTGAACCCTGAACGTCTAGTGGGGCCAGTATCTCCATTGCTCAAGCCAACACAGTAGGTTTAACCACGTGAACCCTTTACACCTAAACCACTACCATTTGCAGTATCTTCAATCCCCACCCACATGCTGCGGAGGTAATGGGCGTCTGACCCTATGACTTCTGAACTACCGCAGGGGCAGTGTCTACATCGTTACAACAGAGTAACCTCTCCTCAAGCCTGAGCTGCTAAAGGGTGCCATTATATTTCTCGTACACCCACACACTAATGTAGAAACTGTGTCTGAACCACTGAGGGCTAGTGACTCCATTTCATGTGCCTACCCTCCCAGGATATCCACACCTAGATTTAACCCCTGAACCACCACAGAGGTCAGTATCTGAATTCCTTGGAATAAAACTGTTGGGCCTAAAATCCCACACCCCTGTGACCCAAGGACTCCCACTGTAGCCAATTGTCCATCCCATACCCCACAATGCATAAATTGTGATACTACACTGTACCTTCCAAACTGCCCAGGAGTTCCTGTCTTCATCCCACAGACCCACTCTGCCGGGTAAAACTTATCCCACGTTCTATACATCTGCAAGAGTAACACCTCGCCCACAGAATGCTAGGAAAGCGCCCGTCCCTTTCCTGCCCCATACGGTGTTAGGGGTTCCACCACTTCCGGTGTAACAGTAATTCCCTGTCACACTGTAGTCTAAAGGTGGATCAGTCTTTGCTCTTAAATACTTCCATTGGCGCATAGTAACTGGCTTCCCCCACATTGCCAGGTCATCAGCTTCCCATTGCCTCTAGTCCCAATAGTGACTATGGCTTTGCATGATACATTGCACAGAGGGAAGCACTGCCCCACCTGCCCACATCAGTAGACTGTATTTGCCTCTCAGTTTGCTCCTGTCAGCACCCACTTCATACACACTCAAGCCCCTCCCAATTACAATAACCTTGGTTAGCAAAGTTTGTCCCACTACTCTTAAAACCGTATTACTCCCTGTTATTTGGTAGGCAAGTTTAATCATGGGGTGCTCACAGCCATGTCCATCTCTGTATATGCAAGGCGGAGACCACATAGGCCCAGTCTGATGTACATTCGTAGATGGTTTCACCACGCATTGCTTATCTAGCACCCTTTCTCCATGGGTGGGGTCAACATGCATGCCCCGAGTTCCTACTTCCATGGCAATGAAACTGTGTAGACTCTATCTGATCTACTTGCATGGGTGGAGCCGCCAAGCAGGGCCCTGCCTGCTTCCATAATTTCATGAAACAGATCAAGTGCTGTGTGTGTGATCTACTAACTTGCCTGTTTGGTTGCGTGTGTTTGTGTGTGTGAGAGAGAGAGAGAGAGAGAGAGAGAGAGAGAGAGAGCGAGAGACAGACAGAGACAGAGATATTAGGCATACATGTGTGTGCCTCTTGGATTGGATTGTGTGTGCACACCTACAGTCAGGGATATGTGGACATCTATCCCTGATTAACCACAACTGTGCATGCATGTTATATTGTGCGTTTATAAACCTGTGGTTGAAACTTGTGTGTACAATGCTGTGTTTGGGCACATGTATACATGGACCCGTGGTTGGACACTTGTGTTTGTGAATCTGTGGTGGGGCACACGTGTGTAATTCTATGGAAACACTCCTGGTTTAGTGCACATGTGGTGATCATATTTGTGCATGCACTTGTGATTGTACTTATGCGTGTGGGTTTGTATATAAGAGTTTGCATAAAACGTTGATTGTATACAAGTGAGTTGGCATTTGTGGTTGGACACGTGTGCATGTGTTTATGAATGGACACATGCACCTGTGAATGGCTGTCCCTGTGATAGGGCACGTGCTATCACACGTGATAGGGCATCTGTGATTGGACGTGTGCAGCTTTTTTCTGAGCATTTAGATATCATTGTGCTTAGCTACAGGAAATGTGCACTCATGAATTCTACCAACTCGAGCCTTTTTAGTGGCAGGTTGGACTCTACCCGGCAACATGGGTTAGAACTAGTGCAAAAGGCTATACCCGATTAGGAAAGTTTGATTAGTTGGGTGCCTCCAAATGCATTCATTCCTAAACCCGCCTGCTTCTTCGAAGGCACTCGTTAGTTGAAGTCCATGTGACCCTCCCAGCAGGGGTGTTGCTAGGTCTGGAAAAAGATCCAGGGCTACGCTAATATATATATATATTTTTTTTTTATTTCTAACATCTAGTTTTTACAAAAACTTTTATTACAACTTATCCTAAGATCGTTAGTGACACTTTCCATTAACAATTTAGTTCATGTGTTTTCAGATTAGGACTCTGTCTAGAAAATTTATCACTGAACAGGTAAGATGTGTCGAGCTTCCACTCAGTATCCGAAACCACAGATCTTCCATCTCTTCGTTTACTGGCTTAAATTTACTCAAATGTATGGAACGCAACTTGTTTAGGGCCACACATTCAATTATCAGATGTTTTAGTGACTCTGCAAAGAGATTGGAGTGCCGACAGGCTTCTTCAGTATCTGGTTTCATTTTTCTCGTCACCTGCATGTGGTTAGTTTTCAGCAGATTTAATCTGAGTCTAAGAAATTTATCTCTGTGATATCTCGATGGAAATTGACACAGATAGTTTGGCATATTGTCCACTTTATTCTTTGTTGGCCCAAGATTTAATGCTGTCGGCATTGTTTCGAGTTTGTTCACGTTGTCTATCCATAACCATTCTTTTAATTTTATTCTCGCGATCTGTGGGCGATTCATCAGGGTTTCCGTTGAAATATTTGCACTGTCCAAGACGGCTTTCACTTTCTCAGACCATCTTAAGAGCAGCCCCTTATGTTGATGTGTTCCTTCAGATTTCAAGATTTTATAAGCTGGTGCAGGGTTCGACATCTCCATCTTTCGTAGCATTGACAGGGATTTCCATAGAACTGTTCCGTACAGGCTTTCTAATGCCAATTCGTGGTGTATTATGGTCATTGAGAGGTATTTTGGCAATCTCAGGACTTGGCGCCAGAATAAGCCTTCCAAGGTGGGCCAGATCTTTAGATCCAAATTCCAGCCTGCTTCTGCCCCAAAAGTTATTGTAGGTACCACTTTTTGGGTGTAAAACGTGCGTAGCGGTACTACTGAAAATTTTCCGTATAAAGAGTGTATTCTTGCTCCTTGTAGGCCGAGCATTCGGGTCCGCTGGAATAGATCATAAACCCAGCTCTGCTCACGAATCGAGGTGTTCATCATTATTCCTAAATATCGAATTTCCCTGACTTCTTCAAGAATATTATTATCAATTCGCCATTTGAAGTTTTTTTTTTTGGCGACTCGATTACTGCCAAACCTCATAATTTTTGTTTTTTTCACGTTGATTGATAAATCATTATCAATCATGTAGGATTCAAGCTTTGACAAGAGCCTTTGTAGTCCTATCTGGGTCTTATCAACCAATACTAAGTCATCTGCATATATCACATAACTTATTGGATGTCCATTAATTTTTGGGGGGAAGCAGATGACACTAGCCAATGCAGTAAAGATGTCAGCAATGTAGAGTTTGAATAAGATAGCAGTAAGTGGACATCCCTGTTTTACTCCTCTGGAGGTAGTAATAGGTTTAGACAGGTCTCCACTTGCGTTTAGTCTTACTCTAATTGTTGTATTGGAATGTAGTGCCTTTATCGGTTGAAGCAAGGCGTTTGGGCAGGTTCGCTTTTCCAACTTCTCCCATAATTTAATTCGATTAATTGAATCGAACGCTTGCTGTAAGTCGATGAATGCCATGAATAATTGCTCTTTCTTATTTAGGGCATCAAGTTTTAGCAGATTTACCAGAACAAGGTTGTTCTCTACTCCCACGCCCTTTGTGAAACCAGTTTGTCTTATATCAGGTAGGTTGACTTTATTGGCCCATGCAGATAGCTTTTTTTGTAGGAAAGTCGCCAGCACTTTGCCAATAGTGTCCAGGAGGGCAATCGGTCGATAGTTGGCGGGGTCGTCACGACTGCCCTTCTTATATACTGGTACTATTATTGCCTCAGTCCATGAGCTCGGTACCTGTTTTCTTTCGGCTATTGCCACGAAAAGTTTGCCAATGAATTTGGACCAGGCATGGCTGTGTTCTTTTAACATAGTGTTACTGATTCCATCTGGCCCAGCAGCTCTGGAGGTCTTTAATTTTGATATGGCCGTTAGAATGTTTTCTCTAGACTCAATTATGTCCCAATTTGTGTTGTTTTTTTCACTCTCTTCAAGGTATGGTGTCTTTTTTCCTGTAAAGACTCTTTGAAAGTGCGTTATCCAGTCACTTTCGGACACTCCATTAGACATTAGGGCGTCTTGATTAACCGTGCCTTTGTTCAGGATTTTCCATATTTCCCTTGAATTATTTTTTTTGATCAAGGCCAACATTTCCTCGCCACGCTCTTGATCTCTCTGATTAGAGAAAGATTTTATCCAATTTCGATATTGTTGTTTTCTCTGTTTTATTTGGCACCAGACATTCGCTCCATGCTGTTTTTTTAATTTGTTTATGTCTTTCCTGAGTTGTTTTTTTTGATTTATCAAAGTATGGCTCCACTTATGTTTATGATCTTTATTATTTTGGGATACTTTCCTAGCAAAGCCTGTATTCAGGTTAGGTAACAACGGTATGTAGTTTAAAAGTTCGCCGTTATCATAGTTTGTCGCTTGTATATCATTGGACAGTTTGATAATTTGGTATTCTTTTATCCTTAGTCGATTTCGCCCATGATTTACTTCAAGTGCTTTACTGTTAGTCCTACATTTCTTTCTATGTTTCAACAACCAGGACATTACTAATGGGTAATGATCACTGTTGGGGTTGTAGGTATAGTTTGAAGCTTGGTGATAGTTGCAAACACATTTCTAGAAATCCAGAAATAATCTAAGGTCTTTTTGTGTCCCATGTTCTCCCAGGTGAAATTTGGTGGTATGTCACCTCTCACTTGACCATTTGCCATCATGCAGTCACGGGCTTCCAATTCTTTTCTCCATTTCGTTCTGTTTTTATTTCCATGACATCCGTCTAACGAATTTTCTTTGATGGGTTTCTTATGTTCATCAAACCACGAAATGTTCAAATCTCCACAAATGATTATTGCAAGATCCAAACAGGTACGTTGGTGGGTATCTATTATTTGCATTACAGCAGATATAAATACGTCAGTCGAGATTTTTAACGGATTCCAATACACGTTCAAGATTAATAGATATTCTTTGTTGTTTTGAGTATTCGTGGATTGAAGTAGTGTTCCTTGAACATAACTATTTGGATTCATTTTTTCAGTTATTTCCCAATTTGTTCCTGATTTTATCATTGTAATTAAGCCAGAAAATGGACGTCCCTTGCTGTTTTTTTCTGCTGGGTTTAGCAGTGTTACATATCCATCTTTAGTTGGTGGCACCCGCAACCAGGTTTCCTGTAAGCAGATGGCGAAATTATCAGTTAGATCAACTGGGAAGTCATTGTATAGATGGTTGAAGCCCCTTGTGTTCCAAGAAATCACAGTCGCAGGCGCATCAATTTCCTTTTTTTTTTTTACGCTAAAGCTTAGTTAGCTTGTTGTCATGGTTCCTTTTCTTTGCATTACTAAGTGGTGTGATTTTTAACTGTCTCCTCAAGCTATCACGTTGCTGTTCCAAGGTTTCTTTCGCTTTTATTTTCTCAGAGATCACTGTTGGTCCTTGGCTGTTTGTTGGATCGTAAAGTGAGATTTCAAATCCCAAGCACAAGAGATCCTGCTTTGCAGATAGTAACATTGTACGTACTGCTTGGGAATTTATGTGGAGAAGTACAATGTCAACTCGCTCTTCCGAAAAGTATTCGACAATACGGATGTCGTCGGACCTGATGTTCCTTAGCGCTGGTACTGCATGTAGTAGACGTAAGATGTTTCCACGATTCAAGTTGACATCTGATTCATTTCGGAAGATGTTTTCGATCATGATTTTTTGATAGGATGCCTTAAGTGCTGTTCGGGGAAAATCATGTAAGTCATTAAAGGACTTGCAGTTGTAAGCGGACGTATGTTTTGGATTTAATTCCGAACGAAAGTTGTTTGCTGACTTGGAGATATAATCCGGTGTTCCACGCTTTTGTCCAGACAAGGATTCGACAATTGTTCTTTGTTTCTCCCCGGCCTCACCTATATCACTTTTCTGGCTTCCTGTTTTCTTTAAAAGAGGTTTCCCTGATTTTGTCTGTATTGGTGAGTCTGAACTACTTGTCGACATGTTTGTCAGGTCCACAGCAGATCCTCGAAGAGAATCCTCGGCCTCGTTGTCATCATATGTAGACAAGTTACATAGGTCTTCTATTAGATCTCCGAGATCAGAAGATCTCTGGTCTGATTCGATTCTCATCCGCTTTTTTGGGTTTGCAGGCGATTTGCACTTTGGTTCGGCTATTATCTCAGCTTTTCCCACTTTACTATTTGTATTTGATTTACTGGAGCTTTTGTTTACGATAGACTTTGATTTCACCGGCGTGGTCAAATTTCTTATAAATTGCTTTATATTGCTTCTGTGTTTTGGGACAATCTGAATGTTCTTTTTTTTTTCTAGCTTTTTCTTTGGGTGACTATTTGTCTCTGAGATTGTTTTTTCTTTGTTTGCCGTAATTTCAAGGTTTTTGGCAGGGCCGCTGAAAATGCCATATGATGCTTTTGCGGAGGAACATGATGGCTGCTCAGAACTCTTCCCCGTTTTCGGGTTTATCTCACTGCATCTGTTTCGCGAATCAACAGTTGAATCAATGATTCCCTCCGCCAGAGATTGATTTGAGAAATTAGCAATCTTGTTTATTCGGAACCATAGTTGAGCTGTTTCCTGTTATGTCAATGGGAGCTTGCAAGATTGGACCAGTGACTGAGATAATTTTATTATTTGCATTTTCTGTGTCGCGTATTTCTGCGTCCAATTTGCATTGTATCCCTGTGTCTGTTTTGTCATTAGTATTCTTAGTGGTATCTCTTTTCTCTACTTCATGTGATTGCATTTGTGTTAATTTTTCAAGCATTTCTTCAATGAGTTTTTTGGATCCTTTATGTTCCATCAGCAGTTGTTCAAAGTGCCTGCTCATGTATTCGGCAGACTGAGTATTTTCGACTTCTTGTCTTAACTGGAAAGCCACGAATTCTGTTTCGATTTTGTTTATTTTGTCGTCTATGTGTCTCATGATAGCTCCGTTGTTTTGGGAGGATTCGTTCAAGCTTTCATAAAGTTTTATGAATGGAATCAAGGCGAGAGATGTTGCAGCCAAGACGTTATTATGGATCTGTATGGCGGCCGCAACTGATAGGTTCGATTTTGAATCAGAATCTTTACAGTGTGAGCTGCCAGTGTTCTCTTTGCTTGAATTACTCTGTTCGTTCATAGTGATTGATGGAGTATTTTTCGGCTGTTGTTGGATTTCCACCTCAATTGCTTTTCCCCCCTGTCTTTGCGTTTTTGGGCGAGTGTTGGCGATAGTGCAAGGGTGAGTTCCATGACTTTTTGGGCATGGAGTTGTGTCAATTACTGGATTTAAGTTGAGGCGGTCTGCTTTGCGCTTCTGATCCAAAGATGTCTGTTTCAGACCTAACGCTTTGTCACTGATGGTACGTTCTTGGTCGCCTTCAAAATTTATGTCGGAAACAGTTTCCGCAGTGCTGTTATTGCTTGAGGCTCCAAGAGTGAAACTTACTTTTAATCTATCTTTCATTTCTTCAAAATCGGCTAAGAGTCTTTTTGTCAGGCGTGCTTTGCGCGCTGCCAGATCTGTCTCTTTTAGCTGTAATACATTAGAGAGGCCTTGTTGTAGACCAAAGGGCTGGTTGCTACTTGTTGCTCCGGATACAGAGTTGCCACTAGATAGTAAATGTAAGGGATTTAACACATTTCCATTGCTTGTCATCGTGGTTGCCATAGTTTGGTTGCAATTCTTGACTCCATTTATGGTTTTTTGTATTGGCGTACTTTCTTTCCGAAGGTTTTCATGTGGTTTGGTAGAGAGTGGAAAAGTGAATTTCAGTGAATTTGGATCAAGTGCAATGTTTGGCACTTCAAGTGCGAGCAGTTCGTTGTCTGTTACATCGAATGGTGATTGAAATGCCTCCGCGTTTATCTCAATCACTTCTAATGCCTCATTATCTCTGCTTGAATCAACTTCCGAGTGCTTTGTTCCAGTCCTCGGATTTTTGTCTAAAGTTAGGCTTCTCCTAGCTTTACTGCCGTTATCATCATTGATAGATTGTACGTATGAATTCATAGATTCAGTGCGGGCTTTGATGGAGGCTTTTGCCATTCCGTCCATTTCGTTCTTCAAGACCACTAAGCTCTCAGCAGACTCGCATGCGTTTGCGTTTGCAGGCAATGCTTGATCACGCAGGTATAATTGCTTCGGTATTAGCAATGATTCCACATCTGAGTTAGCTAAAATGGTGGCTCTACATGCGTCGACCTGCGTCTTGGCTGGGGCAAGTTCAGTTACAAGTTCAACTGAAACCGGCGCGTTCGCCGTCTCGGGCTCCACAAAAGGTGGGGCTTCTATTGAGTCCGGCGCTGCGCCATCTGTACACTCTTCCGAGGTTGTGGGCGTAAAGCATTGGACGGTTAAGATGGTGGTTGGAGTAGCGGAAAGAACGGGATTAATCAGTCCCGATCTGCTACTCTCAGCTCCTCTCTCGATTTCATCGAGGGGTAAACTTTGTCTTGCTTCACTTTCCGTTTCAAGGTCACTTCTATTGATACTATTTGAATGCAATTCAATGTCCATGATTTTACTGTGAGTTAGAGGCAAGGATATTTGGGTTTGTTAAGCCTTGTCCACGGCCTGTTGTCCCCCATGAAAGTCACTTACCTATAAACTTAACTTCTGACGACAGCCGCAGCAGTCTGCAGCGGACTGCAGCAGACTGGACTCTCTCACGGACTCCGCGCGCGCTCCGCGCTCTTATGATGTTTTTAAAGGCAATTGTGCTTTTTTTTCTTAAAGGCACACTGGCACACTAGACACTGAAAGCAGAGACCGTAGACCGTAGCTGCAGCTCCTCTCTCCTGCTCACACTGCAGCAGACTGGACTCTCTCACGGACTCCGCGCGCGCTCCGCGCTCTTCTGATGTTTTTAAAGGCAATTGTGCTTTTTTTTCTTAAAGGCACACTGGCACACTAGACACTGAAAGCAGAGACCGTAGACCGTAGCTGCAGCTCCTCTCTCCTGCTCACACTGCAGCAGACTGGACTCTCTCACGGACTCCGCGCGCGCTCCGCGCTCTTCTGATGTTTTTAAAGGCAATTGTGCTTTTTTTTCTTAAAGGCACACTGGCACACTAGACACTGAAAGCAGAGACCGTAGACCGTAGCTGCAGCTCCTCTCTCCTGCTCACACTGCAGCAGACTGGACTCTCTCACGGACTCCGCTAATATCGGGAGTGTTGGGACTCGGTGCTAGCTATAGCCTTTTGATTGTAGCCCCAGAGCTTCTATTTGGGGCTACAACCAAAAGAAAGACCAGGGGCTATAGCCCCCTCAGCCCCACTCCCCTAGCAATGCATCTGCCTCCCAGTACAACTAAACAATGTTGCAAAGCATCGACTGTCCTTCCAGTACACGGCAGCCTTGAGACCCTTGAGACCCAGACACTTCAATGTATGATGCCATGTTGCCAGGCTGCGGAGTCACTCCCTGCCCTCAGCCTCACACTCTTATATTAATGGTGTGTTCCTCCCAGAGAGGTTGCCTGTTGTGACTGCCAATAGCAGCACTCGAGGGGTATTAAACTAAACGCCACTTTAATCTTAAACTGTCCCATCCCTGGAAGAGGTGCTGTCTTCTCCACCATCAAATATCTGCTCAACCTCATATTGCCTAGAGGTGGAAATCTCAGTTAATACTCGAGCATCAAAAATCTGAGGAAACCTTGTGAGGTCCTAACTTTGCCAAATGGGCCCTCTGTTCACACAAACACTCAGGCAGCCCACGTGGGGACCCTGGGAGCCAATGCTATGCACACAGATAAAGGCTTCTTCCTAGAACCTGGGCAGGCTGGTGGACTGTGGGCTCTTGAAGGAGCAACAAGCTGATATAGAAAGTCTTAAAGAATGAAACAGCAACTAGCATACCAGTCACTCACTCTTCAGATGTCTGATCGTAAACCAGCATGATGTGCCTAATTCATGGTTTCCAGGAGTGCCTGCATCTGTGTGTTCCTGTGCTTGGAGATGTTTGTATGCATGCAGTGGTAGTTGGACACACATTTCCCTGCACCTCGACTAAGATACTTGTATGTATGTCTGTCATGGGTACGTGTGCGCATAAAGTTCTGCGCTAGGCCTGTGGTTCTGCATGCGTGAATCTGGCAAGCTGTGTGCCTGCACCTCTGCACCTGCACCACTAACGCTCGTTTTGTACCTACATAGCTCCCAATCCCGTAAGGTCGCCAAGTGCTTTACAGACAGGCGGTCACGCCAACGCAAGCACAGGTTTGTGTGTTGCTGTGGGTGTCTGTGCAGTGGCTGTGCGTGCCTGGGTGTCCGTATACGTCAGTTCGTGCATGTTTTTTCGTTGTGTCCCTAACAGAGGTCTTTTTCTGCCACTGGGCTCCCTGCCTGCCAGAAACAACCCAGTGCAAATCATGATTTCTTCTTCCTCCCACCATTCCCCAGGCTGTGCCTTTGTCAAGTTCCAGTCCCACGCGGAGGCTCAGGCCGCCATCAGCACGTTGCACGGCAGTCGGACATTACCGGTAAGAATCCAATCTTCTTGGGGAATGGTGTGATGTATATATTGTTTCATGTTTAACTTGTAACAAGCTTGCGAGTTGGTGGTGCCAAAGCCTTACCGCTGTGAAGGGAGTGGCAATGAGGCAGATAACAGAGGAAGTAGACATGTTGGTATCTGCACTGTCAGATGCCCACTGTTGGCCTGCCTACCTCGGATCCCCTTGTGCTCTCTACGATGGACCTTCTTTCTTCTTCTTGCTGACAGATTTTATCCATCAGGGGTGACATTGGATATATTGAGCCATATTACTCCATCCTCTCGGGTTGAGTTTGTAGAAGTGGGTTGGCTATCTTCATGGTCTGTGTGGACTTGTCACAGTAAGGATGGTTTCAGAGGGTCTTTGCTGTGAGTCTACGATAGAGTGTAGGGGCCTTTCCATTTCAAGGCCTACTAGCTCCTCCCACATTACCAAAGGTAGTGCTACAGCAGCTGTCTGCTAGTTTAATTTTACTCTGCCTCTTTGTTTATGTTGCAAAGTCTGACATGTGAATAACATTGGCCCAGCCAGGAGTGAGTGTATGAGCAAATTCACTGCCCAGCTATATCCAATGATGTCCGAACATTCTATTAATCCTGTGAATTAATGACTTAACGAAGCTCAGCACGAATGCTGAGTGGAGTATGATGGGACATCCTTTTGTTACCCAACCTCTCAAGGTCTTTTTTTACCTCTGCCTCCATCAGTGCAATGGAACACAAATGAAATTATTCCATTCATTAGCACCCTACTGATTGACAGGGTTCGAAATTGAGGGGAGCTGGGAGCTATTTTTTCCCTGCTTTCTGCCTTCTACATCCTACGGAGCTCAAGGTCTTCCTGAAGCTCCCACTCTTCCATCTGCCTTAAGTTTCCCGATCTGCTGGGCCCACGGACGCCTTCTGCACCAGGTAGGTGCACTGCCATTGTCCCTGCAGCACCAGAAACAAAAAGAAGCTTTTAAAAAGAAAAACGAAATTTCGGAAAATACACTGTGGTCTTTTTTCACTTTGCAAACCATTTTAATTTCGGAAATGACACTGTGCAAATGGCCAGTGTGTTCTAACCTTCTGCTGCTTTTATTTGCACTGTCTCATCTCAATGACATGGATTTTTCCTGCTGCCTCACAGTGTGTTTGAGGTTTTCCATCATAGCTGCCTACCCTTTTTGTTTGCATGAGGCTGTGTATCTAATGTGCTTCCCTCCATCGTCTGCAGTGATTGGCTGTTCGCTTTGTTTTCAAGCCAATCGGGGGACCGGCAGGCTTCAACCAGCCCTTGTTTCAAAGGTCCACTTTCTAAGGTCCCTGTCAGCTTCTATGTCTGCTTTCCAGGCTGCAACATGAGATTCTGCAACAGCCAAACCTGCACTGTCACTGAGGCTGCTACCCCTGGAGTATTGGACTGCCATGCCTCTCTTACCATATTCTGTTTGGGTTAGTTCCCTCCTTGCTTTACCTGTACTTCCTTCTCAGAGGGGACTCAACTTTCCCTGTCATGTACTCATTTGCAGCTTTATCTATACTCACCTCTACCATCTGACTACCACTCTAAATTCCTTAATTACTGGTCTCACATTTTACTTGAAAGTCAAACTTGGGTGCATTTTTGAATTTACTTGAAAGTCAAACGGAGTGTATTTTTGCATTTACTTGAAAGTCGAACTGAGTGTATTTTTGCATTTACTCGAAAGTTCAACTTCAGTGTATTTCTGCATCTAACTTTTGGCCATTGATTGTAACCTGCTAGCCCAGGGACTGTTCTATACTGCTTTACTTGCTTACTCCTCCCTCTCCCTCTGCCTCTTCTCTTTTCTACTCATGGCGCTTTCTGTTTCTCCCATCTCTTCCAACTGCTTCTCTATCAACTATCCTTCCATTCTCACTAAGTCTGGAAAAAAGACATTTAAAAAGGATATCTTGGCCTCCAACCCCGGTCTCCCTATCGCTGATACCTATACCAGCGCCTCTTCCAGACAGAGCCTCACCGACATCCCCTTTGTTGTTCCTTCGCCGGATCTATGGACCCCCCATATGATCTCTGTGCTTTGTCCTGCCTCCTCCTCTCCGGTTAATGGTGGCACTCACTGGGATGTCCTTATGGCTTCTTTCAACTCCACCAGAATCATCCTTAATGTCTACCTAAATGGCACTGTCATGGTCCAAGGTCCTTAGGCCAATTTCCTCCTCTTCGATCGGTGTTTCCCTCTCCTCATCAACTTCCTCTCATCTCCAGCTGTGCCCTCCTCTCACTCACTGGTTACCTTGCCTACTTTTTCCTCCTCCTCTGCCCCTCTTCAGACTTCCTCCACAACTCCGAAGGGCGTACCTCTGATTTGTACCCTTCCCCAGAAGGTCTTTAAGGCCGGCAACCTTCTTCATCTTGCCACTCTAAACTCTCGCTCTGCTGTCAAACACTCCTCTGACATCTGCCACCTCCTTGAAGAACTGGACTTTGATGTCCTCGGTTTTACGGAGACATGGTTCACGGCTAGCTCTGTCACAAGCTTTGACACTCT
The DNA here is from genome assembly GCF_040938575.1 of Ambystoma mexicanum. Lineage (NCBI taxonomy): Eukaryota > Metazoa > Chordata > Amphibia > Caudata > Ambystomatidae > Ambystoma > Ambystoma mexicanum. Next base: position 753,440,072 of record NC_090921.1, on the reverse strand, counting down.
ATTCCCTGAGGGCTACAAGATCCTCTCTGCACCCAGATGCCCTCGACCTGGAGGGGGCATAGCCCTGATCTTTCCTGAGTGGATGCCTGCCACTATCATTCCCATTCAGATTTACTCCTGTTTTTAATGCCTTGTCTATAGGCTCTCAGTCTCTCCTAGCCACTCTCTTACTGTTGCTACTCTCTACCGCCCCCCCGGGCAAATCACCTCTTTTCTCTCTGAGTGGGCTGACCTCTCCTGGCCTCAATCCCTCAACTCCTCCTACTTGGTGACCTCAACATTCACCTCGATTCTCCCTGTCCCTCATCTCTGCTCTTTCGCAACCTCTGTGATTCCCTCTCCCTCTCTATCTTCCCCTCTGGCCTGACGCACTCTGCAGGACACACACTTGATGTCTTGATCTCCCCTGGCCTCCCCCTCTCTATTCCTCTGACCACTTCTCTCTCCTGGAGTGACCACTGCCTTCTCTCGTCCCATCTCTCACTCTCTTCCCCCCAAGCCAACCCTACCGCAACACTGCCACTTACTTTCTCGGACATCCGACCTATGAAGCGTGTGTCAGCTGAGGCTTTCTCTGCCACCTTCTCTCCCCCTCCTCCTCCTCTGGCTGACTCACCCTGACTCAACCCTGTCCCTTCTCTACTCTTCTATATCTGATACTCTTGATGCTCTTGCCCCTGTCATGAGGATCCGCTTGAAGCCCAAAGCCAAGTGCAATTCCTGGTATGACTCCGACCTAGCTACACTTAAAGGTAAGTGTAGGGCGGCTGAGAGGAAATGGAGGTCTTCTTGCTCATCCTCTGACAAACTGGCCTGTTGCCTGCTCCAAAGGCAATACTGACTCTCTGTCCACACTAAGAAAAGCCCACATTCAAGCCTGTGTCCTTGCGGCATCCAACAACTCGGCCAAACTCTTTAAAATCTGCAAGGAGCTTGCCAACCCTGCAGAGGTCTCCACCCCTCCTCTTGCCTCCCAGGCTCTCTACAATTCCATTGGATTGCACTTTATCTCTAAAGCCCAGGGCATCCTGTCCGCCCTCTCCTCCCCTCACCCTTCTATTCCCTCTCAGTCTGTACTTGCAGATCCCCCTTTAACCACCACCCCACCATCCTTCTCTTCCTTTCCTATTTCCTCCCCTGACGACGTTGCTAGACAAGTCCGATCTATGAAAGCCTCATCAAAACAGATTCATCTCTGTTCCTCCAAAACCATCAAGGACCACATTGACACCCTCGCTCCGGCCCTTGCCGATTTTTGCAACCACTCCTTTGCCTCAGGATCCTTCCCCTCCCCTCTGAAGCACTCCCTTGTGCATCCTCTTCTCAAGAATTCCACGGCTGATCCTTCCTGTCCGGCTAACTATCGCCCAATTTCCATTGCCCCCTTTCTGGGCAAACTCCTGGAAAAGCTGGCCATCTCTCAGCTTAGCCTTCTTTCAGATTCTGTTGGTCGTCTCCATGACCACCAGTCTGGCTTCAGAGCAGCCAGAAGCACGAAAACTGCTCTCCTCAATATCCGTGAAGATCTGCTCTCCAACCTGGACTCTAACAGGCCCTCTGTCCTCATCCTTCTTGATCTCTCTTCTGCCTTCGACACGGTCAACCACACCATCCTGCTCAACAGTCTCCATGATAACCTGGGTATCACTGATAAGGCTCTGGCCTGGCTGACCTCTTTTCTCTCTGATCAACCCTCCCAGGTCCAACTGGGGTCCTTCCTATCATCTATCTTCCTCTCCTCCTGTGGGGTTCCCCAGGGGTCTAACCTCTGACCCTGGCTCTTCAACCAATACCTGGCAACTCTCGCTCACTGCATTGCCATTTTCTGCTCAAATTTCCAGTGCTACGCTGATGACACTCAATTCATTTTCCGGCTGCCCTCGGCCACCTCCTCTCCCTCTCTCATCTCTGACTGCCTAACTGCCATTCAAGATTGGTGTGCCACCAATGATCTTTGTCTGAATGGCAGCAAGACGGAGATCCTCCTCATCAGCACTCCATCTCCATCCTTTTCCTTCACTCTCTGGCCGGCCTCCATTGGCCCTCCTCCTACCCCTACCTGCAAGGCTAAGAACCTTTGGGTCATCTTTGACTCCATCCTTTCCTTCTCGGCCCATATCTCTGAGGTCTATAAAAAGTCAAACTTCCTACTGCACCTCCTCAGAGGTACTGTGCCTTTCCTCTCCTTCCCTCAAAAGCTCACTGTCTCCCAAGCTCTGGTTCTCTCTAGGTTGGACTATTGTAACAGCCTCTTTCTAAATCTACCTGCCTCTACTCTCCGCCCTCTACAACTTATCCAGAACAGGACTGCGAGACTTGTCCTTGGCCTCAAGCCCTGGATCGTATCTCTCCAACTCTGAAATCTCTCCATTGGCTCCCAGTGGATGCAAGGATAAAATTCAAAACCCTCTGCATTGTCCACAAGACTTTCTGAGCCCTGGGTCCAAAATACCTTCAGCTATCCCTCCGCAAATACCTCCCCTCTCGAGCTCTTTGCTCCTCTACCTCTAACTCCCTCCGGGTCAATTGTTTTTCAAAGAAAAGAGCTGGGGGTAGATCTCTATCTTTGGCTGGGGCCTCCCTCTGGAACAGCCTCCCTGCCTCTCTAAAACCTGAGGAGAACCATCTCCGGTTCCGGAAGCACCTCATGACCTTCCTCTTTGCTTTTGCCTTTGCTCCCCTTCAACCCTGCTGATCTGCTCTCTCTTGGCACTGTGCACCTGGCCACCCTCTGTCCCCTGGGCCCAGGTAACTGCTCACCCTGCCACCTTCCTGCACTGCCTCCTGGCCACCCTTTGAACTGGGGACTGTATCTGTACCCATACAGCCACCCCTCTTCCCCCCATTTTTCTTCCTTTTCTGCACTTATCAGACTTACCCAGTCTGCTGCCTTAAACATAGCACTTGCCACTTGCTGGCTGCACTACCACAGTTTATTGCCTCCATTTTCTATTTATTTTTATTTATTATTATTTATCTGCTCTGCACTTTCCACTCTCCCCCTTCCATGCACTTTTGCCTTTTCCCTTTCCCATGCACTTACGTGTTCTCAATGTCACTGGGCCTATTAAGATCGTTTTTATGTTGTGCTGTGTTCTCCCCTGCTCCCCTCCCTTGCCTTGTGGCGCTCTGAAACACTTGTGTACGAGCGCGATACAAATAAAAGATCATATCATATTATAGTAGAGCCTGGTTAGCTTGAAACTAACAGCTACCAGGATCTACTTTTGGCTCCTAGGGCCAATTGGTGCCTTCCAAAGATGTAAATGTGACATTAATTTTGAGTATTTGAGAATGTTAATAAAGAAGAATTAGAACACATCTAATGCACATTTAAACACAATGGTTCATAGAAAATGGACAGAAAGTTAAAGGAGCATCTCTGGTAGCTCCTGCCTACTGGGTGATGCTCGACACCCAGGAGCTGGTTTTAGCTCCTGCTCAATTAATCTCAATTTCGAACCCTGGATTGGTCAGTGGAAGGCTGCTGCATGCATGCCTCTGTGATGCCTTCCTATGTATTCAGGGGACGGCTACTTAGTTTATTTTTATGCACAGCTAGAGGGTGGAAGCGCTTAGTCAGAAGTCTGCTTTACTATCCTGCCTATGGCAAGGAGAAGGAAGCACATGGAAGTGGGTGAACAGAGTGGGTTTCTGGGAATACCCTTAAGACCTCCCATCTGGTTTGTCTATTTTCTGTTGATGTGATAGGGTAGGCAGCTCTGCTGTTGCTATGGGCAAGGAGGAGAAAGCAGGCAAATAATAGACCTCTTGGTGTTTTCCTGATCTCTTGGGAGGGTGGAGGGTCAGGGGGGTATAGAATATTTCCCCAGCCCTGCATTTACACGCGTTTTACGTTTTCCTTCACTTAAAATACGTTCTGCCCAATGCGTTTAAACAAGCAATTGGAAACTGGAAGCAATCCTTCACATGCCCCAAAATGTCCCTCTGTTCAATTCTCTAATGTTGGGAGCAAGACTCCGAATAGGATTCTGAAGTGGGACTATTTTAATCCGTATTTTTTGAAGTTCAGAGGAAAATGGTTTTATAGGTAGTAAAAAAGTTGGGTATTGGCGTATTTTTCAAGCAATTAAAATTATAGTTTAACTTTACAATGGATACCTTTTTGTAATACATACTTCCTTGCACCTAGTAATACATGTAAATAATAAATGACTTTTTACATGTACGTTCCAGTTCAGATTAGGCAGTAATATTGGATTTCCTTCCTGTTGCCATGTTCTGCTGGTGCCACTGATGTGAACATATCCAGGCAGCTGTGCCAGTGAAAGCAGGGGCAGCCCACCCATGTGTCTGATTCTATTTTTACTTCCTATATTTTTTGTTGGGGGTATTTGCTTGTTATTTGAGAGAGTAATGGCTTATGTGTCAGGCTGCTGGGGGAGATGTGGAGGGTGGGTGGGGGTTCTGTTATAGGATAGTAACTGCACAGAAGACGTGAAATACCCACGTGCTCCGATCTCCCAAACTTCCCATTTTGGGCATTAACTTGCATTTTTAGGGCATTAAATTGCTTTTATACAAATAGCTCTGGGGTTTTCAAGTCGTCTAGTAACATACTATTACCCATTCAAAGGTACTCATTTAGTCAACCTTAGAAAAATGAAAGTTTACGTTGGCCCTTCTGGTATTGTATTTGCCGTCAGCAGGATTTTTCACAGACCTTTCTACACCGAGGTAGTTGACGGGAATTGGAACCGTAGAAATGGAGCCTGTGACCATTACTTTTATGAGGCACGTGCAAAGCGGCCCTCTGCTGGTATGGCCTTGCAGCAGCAGTGTGGGAGACTGCGTTCTCACCTTCTGTGCACGTGACAGTACAGACACTACATGCAACTTTGCATTAGAAAAGTGATGAACTCCAAACACAGTGAGGTATCATTGCAAGACACGGAGAAGAGCCTGGTCTACGTTTCAACCAGTTATGCTTGTGATGACGTGGACATTATATGTACAAAGCAATTAAAACATTACAACGTTGCATACGCGCCGATGTTTATCCCCTTTAATCCGTAAGTGTGCCACATACCATTGACTGCAACTGAGGGCACACATTCACACTGTACGATGGATATGGGATAGCACATATCACAAGTTACACACAGACCTCTAAAGCAAGCTATTTAACCCCTGAACTGCTCTACTGCTATTAAAACCTGCAGATTATACATGCATACACTGGACGAACCCACTGGCATTGGAATCTGGGACCCTTGGTTACTCAAGACCTTGGAAGCAGGCACATCAACCCGTGGAGCTATCTTATATGGGTTAGAACGGATGACTTCATTGTTACACACATACATGTACTGGCAACTTTTGCTGAACACGTACAGACATTTTGGGGCTGATTCGTGGAATTATTTGCGCCGAAAAACGGGGATATGTGTTCCATTCTGCCTGCAAATCCCTGTTTAACAAATGGGGATTTGCGGGCAGAATGGTGCACAAATCCCTGTTTTTTGGCGCAAATAATTTCATGAATCAGCCCCTTTATCAGTTTACCCAAGTCTCTTTACAGACAGTTCGCACAGCCTTCCATGCTTTTCCACAGTTAAAGGGCTTCTTTTTGGCCAATATTATGCAGTGCTTCTTTTAAAAACGTGGGCGTACGAACAGTAAAGATACAGAATTACGGTGGCACAACGATCTTTTCTCTACCTCAGAATGGGGTTAGAGCAGCTCAGCCCCTTCTGGGTTCGAACATGTGAACATGCTTGTTCCACAGGTGATTTGCCTCTTGAGGTATGTTGCCACCCAAAAATATATGCTTTAAACCCCGTCCTTAATGCGCGATGCAAGTCGTGAACGAGGGACACAGTGGGATCTCGGTGCTTGTCTCCGTAGGTCAGAAAAGAAATTAATTTCGAGTGTTCTGCTTATTTCATATAACCTGGCCATCATACCATAATCAGAATAGCAAGTGCGCAGGTAAGAGCAGGAGTATGCTGTGAGGGCTCCATCCATGCCTCACGACTGGGATAGGAGTGGATACTGCAGGTCAGGATAGATGTACATTGCAAGACTCTTTGGATGTCACAGTACTGAGATACAGAAGAGTGTCTTGCAGGTCAGGATAGAGGGGTATTGTGGCAGCTGTTTGAAAGACTCAGTACTGATACAGTGGTACATTGAAGGTGAAGCTAGAGGTGCATTGAGAGAGCCTGGTGGATGTCCCGTGCTTCTGTAGCAGTACATGCCAGATCAAAATAGAGGTGCAGTGCGAGAGCCCTGTTAATGGCTCAGCACTGGGATAGCAGTGCCTGGAGAGGGTACGCATAGAGGTGCATTGTGAGAGATCAGTTGATGTTTCTGGATGTACACGAATTGTTCGAACTACAATTGTTCGAATCACAATTGACCTTTGCACAATTGACCAAATTGTGAAGGTCAATTGTTACATATCTGCGGGGGGAAACCCCCCGCAACCCACCTATATATATGTATATATATATATATATATATATAACCAAAGCAAAATATATATATATATATATATATATATATATATATATGCAGTCAATTGTGCGAAGGTCAATTCGGACCCTTGACTTTCGATCAATTGGGTCATTCGAACAATTGTGTCCGAACAATTTGGGTAATACCTTTCTCAGCACTGGGGTAGCAGTGCCTGGAGGGGGTACACATAGAAGTGCATTGTGAGAGATTGGTTGATGTTTCAGCACTGGGGTAGCAGTGCTTGGAGAGGGTACACATAGAGGTGCATTGTGAGAGCCCTGTTGATGTTTCAGCACTGGGATAGCAGTGCCTGGAGAGGGTACGCATAAAGGTGCATTGCGAGAGATCGGTTGATGTTTCAGCACTGGGGTAGCAGTGCATGGAGGAATTGCAACAGCTTGTGGAGGCCTCACCTAGGGCAGAGCAGTATGCGAAAGGTCAGGACAAAGGCGCATTGTGGGAGCTCTGTGGAAGTCCGATTACTGGTATAGCAGCACATGACAGGTCAGAAGAAAAGTACACCATGAGAGCTCCGTGAATGCCTCCAGCCCTTGGATACCAGCGCATTTTGCAGGTCAGGAAACATTGCTGTGAGAGCTCTAATTTCAGAAGGGCTACCACAATAATGTTCCTTTTTTAAAAAGAAGCAATGTGACAAGGAAAATTCTTCAAGAGAGACCATTTATTCTACAGCAAATGCTCAGCTGGCAAAAGCAACAGAAATAGTACGAAAAACAATTCAACTTTCCTTGCCAAAGAAAAATGCTATTTTTCTTTGGTTACAATCAATATTATCTTTAATTCAAACAAACCAGGCCGTTCAACAAAACATGCCAATAAGTGTTTCACACTGCAGGTGTCCATTTAATTAATCCACTCCCCACTTTGAGCTTCTTCATGAATGTATGTTAATTTTGTTCGAATTTAGGTTTCATTGCAATCAAGTTAAGTCTATAGTACTTACAGTTATGTCCCATTTATTCCTGACAGTACTGACTGAATAATGTTCTTTTGTGTTATTATCAATAATTATTGTGTTCACATTGCACACTCTTCCACAGCATATTGCTTCTTTTTTGGAATAATGGTTGTATTTGACACTTGCAGGTGAAGTGTTTAGGCACTTTTGGTTTTTGCTGTTCAGAGGTTGACCTGTGACTGTCACATTGTGGAAGTATTCATTTTAACTAAGTGCAACATACTCCTCTATAAAACACCTTTCTGTAGAATTATTATAATTATACATATGAAGGATATTGAGCATATTGATAGAAATGTGTGCATTTTCCCACAGAAATAACTTGTAAAACCCTATAGCACAGATGTACTATAAAGGAGCCCGTGTGCTATGAATGGCAATTGGTTACTTTTTCATATACCAAAAGGTACATACTTTGATTCCTTAATAGGGCACAGTGCGAAACTCTGCCACTGCAGGGGGCAGCTGGCCTGTTACAAAAGTGCACTGGTACATCACAAATATCCTTAGTGACAGTACAGGTATCACATTTAAGAAATGGGTAAGTACTCACATTTTCAGTGATTAGGGTCAGGTGTGGCCCTGCAGCCTCTGAGAGCAAGACAAAACTCCTGAATTTTGGGTGGTTTGGGGCCTGTGAACTTTTCAAACCTCCCATCCATGGAATTTGAGTCATCCAGTAAGGATAAAATAAGGGCCCTGATAGGGAGGGCAGGCTAGTACCACCCCTGCCCCCCTCCCACCGGGCCCCATAGCATGCCCCTTTCCCCTGTGGAATCCTGTAAAGGCCCCTACATCGCATTGGGACAGGTTACACTTTTAAAACATTCTTATGGTCCTGGTGCGTGCTGGGGGTGGGAGGTATGGGGGCAGTTAGGGTCAGGTGGCTGGTTGGCATCCCAAAATTGAACTGCAGTAATTTTACAGCTCACCAAACCTTTTGGTCAGGGACCTGCGAAATTCTGGAGGACCCTTTTGGTGGAGTTAGCCCACCCCTAACTCTAAGGACTTGATCGGGTCGAGCAGATCAAATCTGCTTTGCTTGGTCCTCCTGAGAATCACCGTGATCTACAGTACTCCAATATATACGGAAATGTAGTTCCTGACAACTTGAAATTATTGTTTTGCCCGGTTACAGAATCTGAACTAGGGGCCAAGTACAACTAGACATCTATTGCAATGATATACATTCTTACTGATTTGCTCAAGACTTAGCCATGATTTTCCCAACAGCAGTTGTCTATGGACAATCCTCTCTTAAGAACTATAGTCTGGGTCTGCTGAAGTAAAATGCATTTTGGATGGTAAAATGCCTAAAAGGTAATGTACCCACGTGATGTTTGAGTGTGCAAAGGCGTGCGGTTTGTCAGTTGGGACAATTCTGAAAGTAACTGACTTTGTATATGGCGTTGCTGTGGCCCTTCGTTATGGTCTGCTGTGGGCTACCTATGGCATTACATATGTGGCAAAAGCAATGGCTGAGGATAAGAAAACGATTTTTAATACTATGATCAGGACGTGGCTAATTCAAATGACAATGTAGGCAACATCAGAAATAGTTTCCTTTACATTGCGAAACCAAAAATGGGGATTTTAAAAACTCAGAGGTAACGGACGTGGCGCATTTCTGTTAGGTTCTGTCCACGGTGTATTTTCCCAACATCACGATGACTCGACTCACACTTTAGTATTTATGCAAGTTTATTCCTAACGGAGAGTTCCCCTCCAGCATCACGGCTCCGATGTCGTTATCTTTCCCCAGCTCTAGAACAGAGCTCGGCAGACACACGTCACCTGGAACCCGAGCCAGTGAAGATTCTCATATAGTGACATCGTCACACAAGTTACACATCATAACATCTCCCCCCTTTATATTTAAACAAAGTGTGACCATACCTTTCTTTAAAATAAAACAAGAGAACTTTAAAAAGAAAATATTCAAGACGTATAGCTACACCACCAAAAAGGATACATGTCGTTGTTGCTCCCCAAGCATAACTGATGGACCCTTCAAAATAAAGAGTATTAATAATACATGAAGTCCTTCTTGAGATATGGCACTCTATTCCTGGGTTTCACCATAAAAGTATTGTCCTTCATCACATCTGCAACATGGGTATGCTTGCTTGTTGACTTTTCTTCTGTTTTATTGACATCTCTCCATTCCACTCTTTTGGCAATGTCAAGAGTTTGCTCCACTTTCTCATCTGTATTGATCACATCATCACATGACCACCAATTTCCATCCTCTAATGCTACAGATTTACTGGAGCAACCCACAACCCTCTGTGGAGAGTGATATTTAGATTCTCCTTTTACAACTCTTCTGGGCTCTTTCACTCTGACCCAGTCACCTTCCTTTATAGTGCTTTCCTTCACTCTGTCTATCATAATATTTCTTATACTTTGCTTGTTTATCTTTTACTCTCTCTCTGCAACAGCTTCCATGTCAACAACCCTATTGTTCCTTTCTGTTATCCAAGCTGGTCTCAGTCTGTTGGTAGCAACTCTTCCTCTCATCATTGTAAATGGTTCTACCTCTGTTGTGGAATGTGGCGTAACTTTATATGTAATCAATGCCTCCTTAAGGGTCTCTCTCCAAGAAATGTTGTTTGCTACTGCTAATTGGATGGTGTCTTTGATAAATCGATTCATTCTCTCAACCAATCCATTTCCCATAGGGTGATATAAAGCAGTGGTTCTGTGTCTAATGGCTCTTTCTTTGAGGAATTTTTGTACATCATTTGACATGAATTGTGCCCCATTATCTGATATCAACTCCTGAGGCTCTCCTTCCCTGTCAAATATTTCCTCCAGAAATTTCTTGACTTTTATTGCAGACATAGACTCCTCCACAATGCCACATTCAATCCACTTAGAAGTATAGTCAACCAGTACTATGATGTAAATTTTGTGAGGCTCCAATATTTCAAATGGCCCTGAAATATCAATGGCTAATTTTGACCACACAGATCCTGGTATCTCTATGGGTTGCAAAGGTGTGGCTCTGACAATCTTCCCTTTGTCACTCACTGCACATGCAGAGCACTCTTTCACCATGTTTTCCAACTCAATCCACATCTTCGGCCACCAATAAACCTCTCTTACTCTTCTTTTAGTGAGATTTCTCCCTATATGTCCTTCATGTGCTATTTGCATGATCTTCTCTCTTAAACCCATGGGCGGCACAATTTGATCACCCCGATATATGCAGACTTCATTGCAAGACATTTCTTCTTTCTTGCCTTCCCATGACAACATCCCATCAATGAACATTCTTCCAGTCACTCTTTATTGCCAATCTAAATTGTTCTTGTTCCCCATCTGCTTTGACAGCTTCCATCCAATCTTCCTTAGTGAAACCAGGATGTATTTGTGCAATGGCGCTGTCCATTTCTATTTCTTCTCTATTGTTACCCTCATCACCTGAGGAACATGGTAATCGAGACAAGCAATCTGTGACTACATTACTTTTACCTGGAGTATACTTGGTAGAAAGATTGTACTGCATTATAACAAGAATCCATCTTCTAATGCGAGGAGATGTTAAATGCGGATTCCTTGGATTTAAAATATGGATCAATGGTTTGTGATCAGTTCTAAATTCAATGGGGATACCCCATATTAATCCTTCAAAATGTTCCAAAATCCACATCACAGCCAAGGCCTCTTTCTCTATTGTAGAATAATTTTTTTCAGCATCCCTCAGTGTTCTAGAAGCAAAAGCTATTGGAACAACTCTCTCATTTTGAACCTGTTCAAGTACACCTCCCAAACCTGAATTACTTGCATCAACAGATATAACTGTTTTAGCACTACAATCAAACATTTTCAAAACTGGGGCTTTGTTAATTAGCTCCTTGATTGTTTCTAATTCATTTTTACATTATGTTGACCATCGAAACTTCACATTTTTTTTCATAAGATTTCTCATGTGTGTCGTTTTGTCAGTATAATGATCAATGAACTTCGCATAATATTCAGTTAAGCCCAACAGGCTCCTCAATTGATCTTTATTAGATGGTTCAGGAAGTTTCAATATAGTATTCACTAGAGCTTCCTTGGGCTTAATTCCATCAGCATCAATACAGGGACCCAAATAAGTTACCTCACTCTTTTTCACTTTGCATTTTTCAATTTTTAAAGTAAGACCTTTTTGTTGTAATATCTGAAGAACCCCAAGGAGCTTGGCATCATGATCCTCTTCCGTCATAGCTGATATCAAAATGTCATCTTTGAAATAGTACACTCCAGGCAACCCCTCAAATAAATGTTGCATTAGTCTCTGAAAGACAGCAGCTGCCGACGCTAGGCCAAACGGCATCCTTTTAAAGCGAAAGGCCCCCAACGGTGTTATAAGTGATGTGAGATGTCTGGAGTTTTCCTCTAATTCAATCTGATGATATGCTGATGATAAATCAAGTGTGGTAAAATATTTGGCCGGCTCCATAGTGGTGAGCATTTCTCCTATATTTGGCAGGGGATGGCGATCTATCCATATGCTGTTATTCAAATCTCTTAAGTCAACACACATTCTAATAGCCCCCTCCTGTTTCCTTACTATAACAATGGGGGACAACCACTCAGAGCTTTCTATCGGTTCAATGATATCTTGAGAACACAACTTTTCCAATTCTTTCTTCAAAGGATCACGTGTTCCAACCGGTATATTTCTCAACTTATGCACAACAGGTCTCACTCCTCTTTTCAGGACAATGCAATGTTTGAAGCCCTTAAGCATTCCAATCCTATCGTTAAATATTTCAGGAAATCTCTGAACCAAGCTATTAGGAGAATCACAACATTTATCCATGACACTCAAAATAGGCTTGATTTCTCCTGGATGAATTCTAATCTTTAGAGCTGCTTGTTCCCACCAACCAACTATGGCAAAACCCTTGAGCGCCACATATAACTTGCAGTAAGTTTGTCTCCCTTCAAAGGACAGTTGTACCCAAACATAACCAACAATGTCAATAGGGGATTTGCCATACCCTGTCGCTTTGACTCTTGTCATATGTAGATCCTCCATCTTCTTATCTAAAACTCCTTCAAACGTGTCTTTGTCTACTATAGTATATGGAGATCCAGTATCAACCATAATCTGTATGGTCACTCCATCAACATTCATTGGTACCCATGGACCCATTGCCTTTCCACTGGATGAAAGAGCCAAAATGTGTACTTCATCTTCAAGCTTATTGGAAATTGCCACTACTCCATCTGGCTGATGGATCTCTTCTATAGCTCTCACTCCTGATACAGATTTCTTAATGTTAAATCTATGTCCTCTATAAGTATTTCCACGCATGAAATATCTTCCTCTTCCTCTGCTACTTCTGCACATCTTGCCATAGTGCCCCACTTGACCACACTTGAAGCATTCAGCGTTAACTGCTGGACAGTCTTTGTCTGGATTGACATGTTTAAACCATCCACACTTGTCACAATTAGCTTGAGATCTTGAAAAGGTATCTCTGTTTTGCCATGAACTTGTTCCCATATCCGATCTCACTATTTTTTTACCATAGAAATCAACAACTCCTCATCTGTATTCAGACTTTCGTCCTGGACAGTTTGAATAGCACTCTTATCAAGTACCTCTTGTTTATTTTGTACTTCTCGCATGCACTTATCTGCCAGTTCAATGGATCTTGCAATTTCCAGTGTCTGTTCCAAAGTTGGATTTTTCGCTTGCCAAAGTCTCTGTTGTATCTTGGGATCAGCCACATGTAAAACTATTTGATCTCTCAGGTACTCATTGGCTATTCCAGAAAAATCACATATAGCAATGAGACCCCTCAATGCCGCCACATACACATCAATCGACTAATTTTTGAGTTGTTTCCTGGTAAAGAATCTATATCTTTCCAGGACAACATTCGTCTTATTTCCAAAGTGTTTGCTCAGTTTTGTTAACGCTATATCATACTTCCTGGAACTGGTCGTAGCATCACCTGAACTACCACCAGAGTCGCATCCCCCGGCAATGTTCTGAAAATTCTCAATGCTTTTGTCCCTATACAGCTCAGCAAGGTTGCTTCTTTCAAATCATCACTCAACTTTGCACCACCTATAGCTCTCATGTAGACTTGAAAATTGTCTAACCATTGTTCCCAAGACAAAACAGGATTTCCAGGATGAGCCAAAAACTTTTCTGGAGCTGGTATACTCTGCATTTTTATGCTCTAAGTGTGCTGGTATCTGTACTGATATTTCCCTTACAAAGTCTATTGCCGTTAAATGGTCACTTTGAGTGTGTTACAGTGTTGTTCCACGTAGATTGGCTCCTTTAAACAATTAATTTATAGGGCTGTGTTATAGTCCACACTGTTATTGACTTGTGGTTAGTAACCACTTTACTACATGTCCAGCAGTAGGATGTAATTCACTGATTGCCACGTTTCACTGTAACCTCTTTGTGGATTTTTATTTTGCACTTCCTGTAAAGATAAGTCAATCTCTCGTCATTCATCCGAAAAATAGCCGTTCCGTACTATCGGCCGTTTGTTTACATCCAAACAAAGATGGTGGCACGTAAAGCACGTTTTTTAGGTGCTTTACTCTAATAACGTGACACACGTCATCACATTTCACTTCATGGCTCCTTCACAATCTTCCGCATCGCCTCGCGCAAGATTCAAAACACGCATCGTATTTTCAGCATGCCTTTCAATCCACAAAAGTTTACGAGGTATCCTTTGTTATTATTTATACTGCCATGCACACGACAAGTTCCGGTACCTCAAATTAATTTCTACGATGATTGGATCTGTTGTTCCGTAAATTCTTCTTCCTCCGGGAACTCTCCGCACTAGGGAACAACAGTAGCATCCTCGTCGCCACTTGTTAGGTTCTGTCCACAGTGTATTTTCCCAACATCACGATGACTTGACTCACACTTTAGTATTTATATGAGTTTATTTCTAACGGAGAGTTCCCCTCCAGTATCACGGCTCCGATGTCGTTATCTCTGCCCAGCTCTAGAACAGAGCTCGGCAGACACACGTCACCTAGAACCCGAGCCAGTGAAGATTCTAATATAGTAACATTGTCACACAAGTTCCACTGCTGTGGGCTACATATGGCATTACATGTGTGGCAAAAGCAATGGCTGAGGATAAGAAAACGATTTTTAATACTATGATCAGGACGTGGCTAATTCAAATGACAATGTAGGCAACATCAGAAATAGTTTCCTTTACATTGCGAAACCAAAAATGGGGATTTTAAAAACTCAGAGGTAACGGACGTGGCGCATTTCATGTCTGTATTTGTGTTTCTTTTCATGGCATTGCCTTCATATTCTTGATGTTTAAATGATTTTTTTTAATGCAGTTATGGATTGTATGGTCCCATTTGTTTTGGGAAAAACATCTTATACGTGGTGTCATATACTTTATGGATTGCATTTTATGTATTCCAATAATAGAATTAAGTATAAAACTTGGCCTTTTCACATACAGTTTACGTGCACCGGGCCGTATGTCTGTCCCCTACAGTAATGAAAAGGTTCTTCTTATTTTTTAAAAAAAGGAAGATACATGTAAATTGTGATTTACAAAGATTGTCATTTTATGTAAATAGGTTTTAAATAAACAGAATACGCAACGATTAAAAAAAAGTCTCTCCCCTAAACGTTCGCCCTGCTCATACCCAACTTTCACGTGAAATGAATCGTGTCTCTGGGCGCTATCTGTGTGAATAAAAGGCTGTTGTCGTTTCTAGAGGCGCTCATATCAAGATTCATGTAAACAAAGTTATTCTAGGCTTCCGGTTGGCGGTTGACGCAGCTGACGTCGCATGAGCGAGCGTTGACGCGCGCTGGCGAGGGTTGACGCTCTTCCGTCTGCTTCACTTTCGATAAAGCGTTACCCTCCTGACAAGGGCTAATGCCTGCGTCTGCAGTTTTTCCCAAGGGTGGCGCTGAGGTTTTTGCTTTCCCTTTTTCGTTCTCTCGCTCAGCCCGAGACTGATTGTCTGATCAAAGAAACTGCCCCTCTCACAAACCTCTCCAGAGAGTGAGAGCGAGAGAAAGCAATGCATGGCAGACAGAGCCTAAGTCCTAGGTAAACAGGCGGCTGGGCAGACAGAGAGAAGCTAACGCGGCGGGGAGATGAGGTTTTGTACATGGGTAGCTATACAGATCTAGGTAGATATATGCAAATATACCGTTAAGAGCTCTGTACATGGATGATGACAGGCCAATATATATATGTATATATTCAGAAAGATAAATAGTGATAGAAATGGAGCTAAACAGTTACGAGTTTATGTGTCTGGTGATGTAGAGTACAAATAATGCATTAAATGCATGTGTAAACATTCTTCCCATGATTTTTACAAATGTTCTTTCACTTGTATGGTTGTGATGGAGCACGGAATAGAATTAATGTGTCCACCACCCCATACTTTCCGTCATAGAAATGTGCATGTTAATGCAATTTCTGAGGATTCCTATGGCATGAGTGGTGACGAGGGGGCGCAGTCGCTCCCTCCCCTGTGTTTCCCTTCAGTGCCCAGTGCTCCCCCCTGGCTCCACAAGGGCAGGTGCTAGCCTCACACTTATAACTAATTTCACATTCTTTAACAAAAACGTGAACCGGAGTATAAGATACTGCTCGCACGCTGGCCCTCAGGTTCCATAGCAACTAATTTGTTTAAAAGGCGCACCATGCATGTTCAATTCATTCTGGGGCGCTCCTGCACTTTCTGAATAGGTTTCCACGGGGTACCAGTACTGTCTTCTTGTGGAAAAGATGCAGGCAGCATGGCTGGTGAGCAGAAAACTTCAAGCTAAGTGTTTGTATACACTACATGTGCGTGCACGCATGTTTGAATGTAATGCGTGTTGCTTGCAGCGAGTTCTGAGTGAGTGCCTTTATGGTAGTGTCAAAGTGTGTGTATGTTTGTGTGTGTGTGTGCAAGTGTGTGTATGTGTGACTGAATGCGTGAGGTGTCAGATGTCCAGCTATGCGAGTTAGTATGACAATTTCTGGCATAGATAGATTGAGACCCAGCCTCATATTAATGATTTGTGGAGACCATTAATGGCATAGATAGATTGTGGTTGCAGCCTCATGCAGGTGATTACCAGTGAACATTCCTGGCACATATTGTGGCTGCAGCCTCATGCAAATGATTTACAGTGACCATTACTGGCAAGGATTAGATTGTGGTGCCACCCCATGCAAGTGATTTTCAGTGGCCGTTAGCGGCAAAGATAGATTGTGGTTGCAACTTTGTGAAAGTAGTGTGCAGTGGCCATTACTGGCATAGATTGATTGTGGCCTCCGCTTAATGCAAGTGATTTGCAGTGAACATTACTGGCACAGATAGATTGTGTCCTCCACTTAATGCAAGTGATTTGCAGTGACGAAAGATGTCACAGATTGTGGCTGGAGCCTTGTGCAAGTGATTTGCAGCAACAATTGCTGGCACACATAGAATGTGGTCTCAGCCTCGTGCAAGTGGATTGCAACAGGGCACAAGTTGAGGGACCATGTGGGTGGACGGCACCCACCCACTTTTTTGATAGGGCAAACGCTGCCCCCATGTGTGTTTAAGAAATTAAAAAACTAAAATAAATAACAGGCTTGTAGTGTTATGGCCGGGAATCAAACCCTGGCCTCCCATCTGTGAAACAAGACATTTAACCACACGATCACAGGAATAGTCTGTTCTGGTGCCATAACAATGTCTCATGTTGACATCTTACTAAAGGTGCATATATTTTATACTCTAGCAACAAGGTAATATGAAACTCTGTCCTCCTGACAAACTTTTCTTGTCGTGTGTGTTTTTTTTTTTATTGTGAAAGACAAGCAGAATGAAATCTGCATATTTCAATTTGAGTCCCTGTGACGATAGTTTTGCTGGCACAGGTGGCTTGTGGCCACATCCTTGTGCAGGTGATTTGCATAGCCATTGCTGACAAATATAGATTGTGCCCTGATAGTTTGTGCCCCTATGCCTACAGTCCTTTTTAGGCGCTATACAAATAAAATACAACACAATATAAATGTGATGCAGCTTTGTGCAAGTGATTTTCAATGACCATTGCTGGCACAGAGAGAGCGTGGCATCAGCCTCATGCAAGTGATTTGCAGCAACCATTACGTACACAGAGAGTTTGGGGCCCCATCTGCCGAGGCAAGTGATTTGCAGCAGACATTACTGGCATAGATAGATTGGGGCCACAATCCCATGAAAATGTTGTAAAATTCACGTGTGTACTGTTGGTGACATGGCATTTAGTGAATATTTTCATGTGTCACCTTAGAGAACCAATTGTAAGTTGTATGCCTTTTTACTCTGTGTTTCTCAAAATTTGGGATGTAAAATGCACCATTTCAACATATAATTTAAAAAAGATTCTCTGGGGACAACTCCCACCCTCTCCCTGAACACCTATACATTATTTTGTACTACCTCTCTATGCTTAGTCGCAGACACTAATTTGGGTAAAAACTTTGGTTGCTCCACTGAAAATCGTCACCAGCTGAGATTGAACGTGACTCATTTAGAGTTCTGGCGCCCTCTGCTCACCCCCCACCGCCCCCCGCTCTCCAAAAGCTGCCTCTGCCACTGTATTGAATCTACCTGCTTTCTACACCAGCAAAATGCACACTGCCAAGTGAAAAAGAAGTGTAAATGACTAAAATTGCGCCAAGGGGATCTGTTTTCACCTATGTGCAAACGTAACAGGTCACCTCCATGAAATTTCCGCTTTGGAGGTAAATGACCTCCCTAGAGTATGAAAGGCAGACATAAAGCTAGAGAGAGGCTGCTACCGAAAGGTATACAGCTTGGCAGATACATGATAGAGGGCTATATTATTAGAACTCAGATAGAGCAGCCTGCTATTCACATGGCTCTTTACGCTCATGTACCAGCCCAGATATTTGGAGCATAATCTTTTCTCAACAAAAGTAAAAAAATGTGGCGGTAATGTGTGACGCCGACCTCGGGTTGAAATCCTAAATCGATACAGTTTTTAAAGGTGCTTTAAAAATTAAAAAAATGATGTCAACTTTGACCTGCTTTTCCACAATAGTATAGTTAGAGTCTTGGGAAATTCGGATCTGGTTCGTTCATGCAAATATGTTAATAATTTCTGATTAATCAAATTAAATAATTGCCTGGGGTAGGGTCCTGGGGGGTGCAGGAGTCTAATTTGTGTTCTCCATTGGAGAGATCGTGTTTCAGATCTACGAAGATCATACGCTGATAACCAATTAGCCTTCGCATTTCCTTTGCAAATGGATTTTTCCGAGATCCAGGGAGACATTGTTGGCCGGATCCCAGATCTGGGAACATCCGTGCAAGTGGCAGCACAGCAGACCCCAATTCATACTAACCTCTCCTTGCTCATCTGTCATCGCTCTCTTTTCATCACTCTCTGTCACCATTCTCTACTCATTAATCACACTTAGAAATGCCTGCTTATTGCTGTATGGTGCATATTCCCTGCTTAGCCTGCTTATCCTTACCTGCTCACCATTCCATGCTTACCACTCCCATCTCGACCTTTCCCATCCCCGCTGAACACTGTCTGCTTAACACTTCCCACCTGCCACTTCGTGTCCACAACAACTCCACTCCAAGCAGCGCAATTAATGTGGCAGAAAGAAGGGTGTACAAATAACAGGGGTTTGCACTCATACTCATATGCATTCAAATGACCTTTTTAGGCAGGGAAACTGATTGTATAAAATGGTCGCCGAAAGTTATTGCATGATTTATGAGCCAGAATACAACAAAGTGGTTTTGAAGAGAAGCATAGGTGGGGCATAGTGGCCAAAGCTGCAGTCTCTTGGGCTCTGGCTGCGAGTGGGAGGGTCAAGGTTTCTCCCTGGTCTTTTTTAACCCTTGATACTGAGTGGTAGGTTTGAAAAAGCAGTGTGCCGGATGAAAAGAAGTGCAAGCGTAACTAAACCTTTGATTGGTTTTCTCCAATCTATTTCCATTTTGGTAAATTTTTTGACAGGATTTTGGAAAATGAAGCGGTGCTTCATTTAGATATTTTGGCAAGACTCTGGCCGCAGGAATGTCATTTCACCAACATCCCTGGGGTAGCGGAAATTACATCATACACCTGATGACATCACACAAAGCTGCATCACTGAAAGTGACTCACAGCTGTTTTAATAAACGAACCTAAACTTACAATTTATAAAATACCAAATAGGTACTAAAGCAGACAAGACTATTTTACGTACCAACCACATTTTTAACGGTATCAGGTCATATTATCCCCACCAATAATATCGCCATATATATGGCCATCGGAAACGGCAATGTGCGATATTATTAGTGGGGATAATTTATGGCATAAATGGGAGAGGGAGTTGCAGGGGTGTCCCCCGCTCCCTTTACAAAAAAATATGGGGATTGCAGGGTATCCCCGCAGGTTCTATGGGTTAATATTGCCACAAAAAATGGCGCCATTTTTGTATGCCGATATTTTTGCTGCGATATTAACACATGAACAATTTTTAACAAGGTGGCTGCCTTCGTAAGCCATTAATGTTGCCATAATATTACACGGGGTGATTCAATAGAACCAACATAGGCCAAGGGCACTGCCATACTTCGGCCCATTCATCCTCGTATGGCCAGTTATTTCCATCTTATACCAGTTATAGCTGCACATGTCAGGTATGGTCATTATATAATAAGTGAAGCCCCACATTCTCACTTGCTCCCATAGCACAATATGCAGAATGAAGCCTTTATATGCAGATACAGAGTGTGATAGCCTTTCAACACAGACAAAGGCAGAATATGTAAGTTACAATTGTATTCTGCCTACATCACATACCAAGGGCAACCCCATATGCCCACGAATTCCATCCAAAGTCAGTTAATGCCTCATAAACCTGACTCAGTTACCATATGTAATGGAGAGCATCACATGTCTAACTCCTGACATCATTGCTGCCATCATATGCAAAATGCACTCTCAAATACCCCAGTAATGCGATTCAATAGTCAGTGAATGCCTTTTATGGATAGTATAAGGCACCATATGTACAGCTTCAAATGTAAATGCTGCCATCTTATAACAAGAGAAACCCTTAAATGCTTCAGAAATGTCACTAGTTCTTCACCATAATGCACAGACTGAGATATCCAGTTACTGCATTCATATGCCAGGCATGACCTCAAGTGCCCCAGTAATGCCCCGGTGCTGGAGGAAGAAGCACCCTTTTTAGTGTAGTCCATCTAACCTCTTAATAAACAAGCACAAACCTTGCTAAGGCCATTTTGATGTAGTTTCTTGTCCTCCCACAGCACCCTCTCCCACAGCCCCACTACACTTGCATATTAAATGGGCAAATGAAAATCTGATGTAGTGAAATATATGAACATTAAACCCTTCCCTCCATTTGCCACATGCGTATCGGCACTGGGTGTACGTGACGATAAGCATAGGCACAGTGGAGTGAAAGGGTTTTTTCTGCCCTAGGCGAAGGGGCATTTTGCTTTTAATAACTAATAAAATGTTGATTGCTCATGTTTGTGCTCCTGCCCTAAAAACGACTACTAAATTGTTGTCTGAACCAGGAGGTCAGAGTTCCAATCCCAGCTTCTCTACTACAGCAAACTGTATTATTCTGGACAAATCACATTATATCACTTTTCCTAAATTCCCATCCCTCACCTGGCGGAATTGGGAGCATTCAACTCAAACCCTGCACCTAGGACTACATGGAAATTGAAAAGCACCCTTTACTATTGAGTTTTTCCTATTCTCCAAACAATAGAGGCATGCAATAGCTGTCTATGATGAAGGTTAATGGGCATATGAATATTCATGTCATTCTGGTAGGGAACCCACGCAAAAACTGTTTAGAACTGGAACCAAAGCGCGAGGGTGGAAGCGCCACCAGGAATGCTCCTGTAATGCCACCTCATGTGCATGTAATTGGATGAGTTCATGTTTCAGTTTGGTGATGCCGAATTATAGTCAAGTATTGACCAGAGGTTTAAGAGGGATAAACATAGTCCATTTAAAGGTATCAGTCAATTACTGGGTGGACCAACATACTGAATGCAAAAATGCAAACTTTCGAGGGGCACTGATCGCGCCATTATATTTGGGGGTTGGGGATATGGTTATAAAAAATATAAGGGGAGTTTTGGGGAACTGCAGGGAGGCTTCCCCCGCATGTAATTGCAGGGAGAAGTTCGGTGAAAAAAAAACAATCTGCATTTATGCATACAGCATTTTTTTTCTCAGTAATCACACAGATCCCATTAAAAAACCTGAACATCTGTATGTCTCAGAATTGGAAATGTGTACTTCCATACGATGCATGGCTGCAGGCAATAAATAAATAAATAAGCCTAGCTTGTACTCGGGACATGGCTGCACATGCAATGTCACGGTATGCTAGCCACTATCCTGTAATGTTTCCCCACACTAAAAAAAGATAGCAATACATTGACACATAACTACGCCATATACACTCAGATCCACAGAGCATAAGAGGTGGCACAGCCAAAAGGTTGGAAAATATTAAAGGGACTATTTTTGCAGGAAAGCTTAGAAGCAGATCACGGGCATAAGTAAAATGGCTATCATTGCAAAAGGCAAATAGCATACCGTATTTTTCTTGGGATGGATGTGAGAGTAGAGTGATATGACAGCCAACAGATGCTTCAGGTCACCCCAAACATGATGGAAAAATCTGAACAGGCTCTGCACGAACAAAGCTAATGACTTCTTTCTACATCACACTCTGTCATGTGGCTCCTCATTCGCACAGACAAGACTGGTGTACCCTCTACATCAGCTAGTAGATGATTACACACCTTGCTCTTACATTCGCTAAAGCAGCATTTTTTCTAAATAAATCAATGTGTGTCATCAGCTCGAATTTCAGCATGGCGCCTGTTGCCTCCTTTCCAGTTCTACCTGGAAATTCATTTGCAGTACAGCTGTGGGCATTCAACTGTTTGCGTAGACCCCTGCCTCAGACCAAACTTCCATAATAGAAACTGTCTTTGCACACACAGACGCACAGGCATAATTCTAGATCAGAGAAGGGTGGAGGGTCAATCTCAAGTCACATAGTCCCTTCTCCCTTTCCATGGTGGGCGGTTGCGGAAGGAACCCCGAGAGAGGTGACTGTGACCAGAGGAGCCATGTGGAGCGGTTAAGGACCTGGCAAGGGCCAGTCAAATAATTTGTAAAAATCTGATTGTCCCTCGCTGGGTACTAATAGTCGATATGTGTTTGGCTTTCACTCCAAAGTGATCAGTGAGGGCAGATTTCGCTGACGTGGATGCCAGAGTTCTAGGGGCCATAAGTCAAGGTTTTGATTTTCTTTGTGTACATACTGACTTCTATGAGCTACTACATTTTTCTCCTTTTCCCACCTCAGGGAGCCTCATCCAGCCTGGTGGTCAAGTTTGCCGACACAGAAAAGGAACGCGGACTGCGCCGAATGCAGCAGGTGGCCAACCAGCTGGGCATGTTCAGCCCAATTGCCCTGCAATTTGGAGCGTACAGCGCATATACCCAGGCGGTAAGATGTTCTTTCATGCCTGATATCATTTCCCTCTCACTGGTTCTGCAATGGGAAGTTTCATAAAGATCCTGCTACTCTTTGCTTATGAAGAATTATACGTGTTAAAATATTTGTAATGTGTGCTCGTGGTGCATTTTGTGTATGTTCTTCTATTCCGTGTTGTTAGATTCACCTTGCTGAAACTGTTTTTCAATGCGCTAGGCTTATCTACTAGAATTAAAGCTCCCCCACACTAGCCCTACCCCCTTTTCTCTCCTAGCATGTTTGTTGTCCTCTATGCTCTCTTGCCCGCCATTCCTAGTCCTGGGCAACAGGCATACTTCCCTCCCTGGAGCTATCTAATCCTTTCATTCCTTTATATTTATTTATTTGTATCTAGTTCATAAGAAATTTAACAAATTTCATAAAATGAATTAATCATAAATTCAATGATATTTAATTAATATCATACACACATTTACGTTTTTAAATCGCCTAAAATTTAGCAATCTCATGGTACACCATTTTACATGATTTACATTAAAATGAGTAGTCATATAATCAAGATACAAGACTCAAAATTTTATTTCCCCTCAATCAATGAGGTACTTGGAGATTTCAATCCACCGGCGATAAAGTGCGACGTGCATAGAGTCAGAGTCTGCATTTAAATGGTAGTCCAAAAATTCAGGTGTTTTAATCGATTCGTATCTACTCATGAATTGTCCCAACATACACATATAGGTTGTTCCTAACACAATGCATTCCGTAAACACATGGTGGACGGTCTCTAGTTTATCTTGTAATTTGCATATGGTACAATTTCTATTTTGAGATACTGCTTTATCATAGACACCGTGGATTATCAAAGGGGGTAGTTGGTTTATCCGCAACCAAAGTATTAGTTTAAGACCAGCAGGACTGGGACTGTGCATCAAGTATATTTGTGTTTTAAGGTAACTATGTGTTACACTGGACATATATTTATGATGGTGCTAGTAATACAGATGTTCATACTTATTATCCCAGTCCCAAAGGTCCAGTTTACATTTATAATCTCATAACTAGTACCCCTCTCGAAATCCAGTGTCCACTCAATTCGAATGAAACAGTCCTCATTCATTTGCGCAAAGCCAGTGTGGCTCCTATGTTCTGAGTCATAATTTGCTGCCAACAGATCCAATAGAGGACATTGTGGATGGAGTCTAGACTTCATGTAAAGAGTCCCTCTACGTATCACCACTTGGCTGCTTAAAGATACCAAACCGAATTCCAGGCGTAAATAAGCCATCAGAGTAGATGGTGCCGGTTTCAATAACATCCTCCAGAAATTACCCTCCAGTATGTTTAGCCAGTTGAGGTCCTTCATGACCAAAGCCTCCAAGCTGTACAATACTGTTGGGCAAAACATTGGTTATAAAGATTGAGAATACCACTCATCGTAAAACCTCCAGTTTGTAATGCATGTTTACTGATCAAACTGATCAAACATGTAAATTGGCTGGCTTTTTGCTTTTTATTCTCTTTGATATTAACATAATCCCTGTTCGCCTTCGATTCCAAACGCAGGTACAGGTAATTCCCAACATATTCCATCCTTCCTATGTGGGTATCAAGGGCAACCCGATTAATTTTGTTTCACAGCCATTGTTTCTGTTTTACCCATGATTTTGAGAAAGTCATTTTTATGGGCGAATGCTAGTAATGCTTGAAATTTGGCGTGGACCCCTCACAGTTCGATCCATGGGAACCAAATCGTTTGCATACCACATACAGGATACTGATTGGGTTCCAACTTTCACTGGGGTACCAACAGTGTCCAGATTGCGGCAAAGGTCTGCCAAGTATACATTGAACAATAGGGGAGCTAGCACGCACCCTCCTTGCTTGACTCCTTTATCTATTCTAACTACCTTTGTTAGAGTGACATTGTCGTCCACCCGCACTCAAACCTCTGTGTTTGAATGACGAACAATCAAGATTGCAAGCAGCCAGTCAGGGCAGTTCAGTCCTCTCAATTTCTGCCACAGTGTAGATTGATTAACTGTGTCAAAGGCTGATTTAAACTCAACGTAAATGAAGTACAGGACAGGTCTGCCTCTGATTGCTGCCTCCTTGATAATTGTATCCATCAACCTAATGTTGTGGGTTGTAGCTGAGCCTGGCTGGAAGCCCATTTGTAATGGGTCTAAAACACTGTTTTCAGTTACCCACTTTTGTATAGCAGCCAAAACAAAGGTGGCAAATAGCTTACCAGTGACGTCTAATAATGATAACAATCTACAGTTAGCCAGTAGTTCTCTGTCACCTTTCCTGTAGACTGGCACTAGTATTGCTTGCTGCCAAGACTCTGGGATGGTCATATCTCAACATACCTTGTCGAACAAGATTTTCAATATTTTAGACCAAGATCCCGGGTCAGCCTTAAGTACTGTATTGGATAACCCATTGGGCCCAGGTACTGTCGAGCTTTTTAGCCAAAGATAGCCTGGTTACTCTCTTCCAACCCAATGTTTAACTGCCAGTGACACTGTGATACACCTTTGTCCTTATAGACCAATAGAGACCTAAAGGATTCCTGTAAATGGTCGAGCCACATTTGCTCGCCAATAGGATTCACTATTTGCTTTCTTTTGTCCTCCTTGGCATTGAAAGCATCTGCCATATTGCCTGCGGCTTCCTGCTACACAAGGCCGCCAGCATGCGTTGCCATTCTGCAGTTTTAGCAGACACCCAGCAGCGCTTCAGCCATGACCTATACGCTTGATTTATCTTACAAATCTCTGATTCCCCAAATCACATCGGGTCTAAGGCACACTTAATTTTCCTGATACTTCTTCTCATGGCACTCTTAGCATCTCTAATGTTAATATCTTGGGGATGCTTTGCAATAATCTTTGGGTTTCCCTCTACCCAAATCCCCACTTGAGTTGAAAACTGCAAGACGCTCTTCTGTTTCTTTCCCAGATAATTGCTGAAAGTTACTAAGTTCCTGGGCAGTGATCTGTTTGACTCTACTGGCTGCCCGGGCTATATTCCTAGCAGCCCAACGTAAGGAATTGCCTGTATGATTAATTTCCACACCACTACCCCCTTTAACTCTAAGGGAGGCAGCAGACATCGGCAGTCGTAACTCAATTATTGAGTGGTCATGATAATCAGTATTGTACTCCTCGAGGGACTCTACTGTTTCTGCATATAGGTTACTCCCAAAGACATAATCTAAAGTACTAGTCTTACTCCCAGAATGCCACGCATCCTGCCCTCTCCCACAGTTCTCCCGTTAAACATGATGAGATCCCATTCCTTAAAATATTTCACCCATTGAATTTACTTTATATTCTCACACGTCCTCATACAACTAGTCATTTTAACATTCCTATAATTAGCACATGGTTCGAGGTCTCTACAGCCCGCATTCAAATCCCCTTCAATCAAAACTAAGTCGTGGTCCGAGTTAGTCAACCATGACACAAAAATTGCATCTATGCATGCACGTATACCATCCAGGTCTTGGATGTCAGGAGAATATATAAGTTAATCAACAACATCATCCGTGTTACCCCTTCGTCACAAACACACACTCATGTGTCTAGTACATTTTAACTACTAGTCAAGAGTCTCCGGCTGGAGGTTCAAAATGCATGGGGCGGCCTGTAGGGCCTTTGTCTGCTAGTTCTTGAAACAGTACATACCCGTCCAGCTGGATATTGGAAGTAAGATATGTCTCCTGCAGGAATATTCTATCGTATTCTACTAACAAGGAGATAGACCCCTTATCTCCTATAAAATGCCTGTGTTCCAATTAGTAGCGATTTTGCAACATCACTGTGATCTGACAATTGTTTGACCAAAAACCTCTTAAACCATTCCTGACCCTGCGCATCCACCAAGGGTGCACCAGACAACTATACCTGGCTTTTAACAGTTACTTTTTGCTTTGGTGGTAAAGCGTCCACCATAGTGTTTTGGCATCCGTGAGCTGGGCTATCAGTCTCGTATCCCATGGTTAATATCTCAACCAGGTGGGCGCTATGAGCCGATGCACCTCAGGGATGGTACAATGGACTATTGTGTATTTCACCTTACTAGCCTTCACTGGTTTAACAAAACTAAAATCACTTGTAGATAGCACTCTCAGGGCCAAGACCTGTTGACACAATGTTAATAGGCCTGGTCTATTTGTCCAACTATCTGTGAATGTTAATGGCCCTCATCTGAGAGTGATAACCTGTGGGTCCACCTCCATGCCAAGCCCCTCCCATCCGGCCAACGCCTACTCAGGCTCATTCTCTGGTGATGGGAATAGATCTACTTCATTTGCTTCTAACACTGTGGGTGTTGCAGCACCATCCCTTACCAACCAGCTCGTTAACGGTCCTTCAGACCTCCTCAACCGCTCTAAATGCCTGTTGGCTTTCTTTGTTGCTTTCTTATTTTTAGATGGCTGGGCTTTAATGGCTGTTGATTTAAGGGGGGCAGGCATAAGAGGAGGAGTAGGTATGGTGGGGGAAGAAGAGTGGGTGGAAGGAGAGGGTACAGCCACCATTAGATGTACATTGGGTGCCAATGCTCCCCATTTCTTCTTACGTTTAGCCTTCCGCCTCTCTCTTCTTGACGTAAAGATAGAAAGGTCAGGATTGGGCACTTCTACTATTTGACAATCCTGTGGCGAATCGGCATCTAGCTAGCTCTCATTTGCATTATCAGGGGCCTTGGTTTTCTCGACTGCTGCCAAACGTACGCCAGCACCAAAAGCCCCCACATTCTGTAACCTATGCTCCAGGGAGGCAAGCAGTTCACACTGATTTTGTACCTCCTCCTATATAACGACGCATAGTTTTAACAATATTTTCACAGCAAAGTTAATCGCCCCAGGAGAAGATTCTGAAGAGTCATTCGTATCCATTGCTGAACTTCCCCTTTGCTTTTATCAAGGTATACATTAGGGCAGGCTGACAAGCGTTGGCTTAGACCCTGTATTTCCCGCGCCACCACCCACTGCATCACGAAGGGTGTAGCAGACATCTAGCTAATAATTATTATCAAGGTCTCCAAAATCTAACAGAGATCTGCTATTATTAGGTCACTGCACTGTGCAGTCTATGGTTAAGGACGTTGGTGGATTGCACCCCTGGTGTGGCAAGTAACAGTCTGTGATTTTCCCTGCTGTGGATGCTTTTGATTATTCTCCAACGTCCGGTGCTCCCTGTAACTCGGACTTAGATTTACTTTTCTTAATCGTGAGATCCTGCCGCACTTCACCATTACTAGCCTCCACTTTTCCATAAGGTTTTCCCTTTCTCAAGTTGTAATTACGGATTTTGTTTACAACGTTTGCTGGCATATTTGTAGGCTTGTGACAGGAGCACTGTACCCCACAAGTATCAGCCTAACTGCCGGGAACAAACAGGAAATATCCCAGGCTTCGCCAAGGTAGTTGAGAGGTCCCCACTCATAGGTGTACACCACACTTACACAAGATACTGAACATAAAGTCACAGAAGGAAAAACAAAACCACTACCTTAGGGCTTGCCATGGCTCCGAAGTCCAAGAAGATTCATCGGTACCACGTCTGGGAGTCACTCAGCGCCTGTTGGCCCCAGGAACACAGTAACACACGGCGCACACCACACGCTCCACCCCAGTGTGTGTTTTTAAGTCTCCTCCTTCTCCAGTCACACGGTGCTAGAGGGCAGCATAGAAAGGGTGAAAAGACTTGCAGCCAAGAGTCAACGAATGTGGCACCTCCAACTCCAAACACAGTAACACACTGCGTACACCTTATATATAAAATCCATTTTGTAGTGAACTGTTTTTACCACCACCTAGCCGTTACCATGTTTTTATTAGTTCTTCACTCTGTGTATCCCTAGTCCTGGGCAGCAGGCATTCTTCCCTTCCTGCAACTATCCAAATGTTAATTCCTTTTTACATCATAACACATGTGTCCTTTTCCTTACACAGCTCATGCAACAGCAGGCAGCTCTGGTCGCAGCTCACAACGCCTACCTCAGTCCAATGGCCACGATGGCTTCCATCCAAATGCAGCAGATGGCAACCATCAATCCCAACGGGCTCATTGCCACACCAATCACCTCCTCATCAGGTAAGTTACTGCTTCCGGGCCTGCCAGCGGGTTACAGCTATGGTGGGCAAGAGGGCTAGGCGGGTGGAGGGTTGTATCAGAGAAAGATGGGAACAGTGAGAACAAATGCTTCAAAACATCAAAGTAATACAAGGGTGACATCAGTGCCTCAAAACTAAAACTATTCATACTGGGAAAAGGCTTGCTTAAGAAACTTAGAGGCATTAAAACGAAAAAGGTCTGGACTACAAAACCGAGCCACAGGCTATGGAAGAGCCAATTCAATTCCTTTGAGATTTAACATTTGAAGTGTGGAAAATGACAAGAACAAACGATTTGGAGTCCTGAGGCAGAAAGTGGCTTAACCCCTTAAATGCCGAGCTCCAGGCAAGTCTCTGCAAATAGCACAAACATACCGGTCCTTAGCACTTAATTAAAGGACAGCTTGAGAATCCCTATACTGAAGCAAGACCTGAATGGGAGATATGGGGCTCTTGGGCTGGACTAAAAACACATGAATGACAGCTCAGATTCTGGGCGTACAGGAGAAACTAAAGGCATACAGCACATCTTGAGATCCAAGGCTTCTAAAAATGAGAAAGGAAGATACTCCGCTTCACTAACGAAGAGATGTCGAATCGGACGATCTACAGTCTGGAGGCGGTCGAAAAACATGTAGGAAAGAATCAGAACAAAGTGGCTTTGTTGGAAAGTGGGATTATACCACCAAGCCTTAAGAAAACTGCAAATAGAACCACAGGCCAAAGACTCAAAAGGGAGACCTGGAACAGGCACATTATGTAAGTCCCACCAACAGCACTGGAGTCTTGAGACGACAGAGGAACCTGAAGATGGGTGTCTATATCTGTTGACAGAAATTGCCTCAATGTTTGCAAATGGAATGACTATGCCAATGGGAGCCTCTTGGTCTGGAGACTGGAGGAAGCATTAAGTAGAGCCATGGAGTCTTTAGATTAAACGAAAAACACAAGTGCTGTCTCTGAGGCTTAAAGCAAAGAAGTAGTTCACACATCTAAATGCAGCTGGTGTTGAAAAACGTGGCCAGAATCTGCCAGTCTCTCAATGGCTGCCCCTGAGACACAGGTACATTTTCGCAACACACAAAACCTTTCCTACTCACCCATACAAATGGATTACTTATGATGTCTGTACACATATCGACATTTACATTCTCACTAATACATTCATTGGAGAATATGTAAATGCCTATTTGGGTATGGGCTCTGTGTTCACTCTATCTGTAAATGAATAGGAGTCATTTCACTATTAAATATGCCCTGAGGTAATAATTCTTCAGGACAAAACGAATTCAACCACAACTGCTTTTCGCCAATAGCCCTACTTTTATGTTTCTTCACGGCGACTACGAAGTGCCAGGCGTTGAAGCTGCTGCACGGATGATCAATTGACTATAGAGGTCCCTGCGCAGGCTATTCGCTATCTAGCAGCTCTCCAAGTCTTGAAACTGGAGCAAGATCTCAAGACGAGTGTCAGCTCATGGAGGACACACTCTAGAAGGCGTGGGGTTTCAGGGAATAATGTGACGTCGAGGAGTCACCGAGGCTAAATGTAACCATCAACCTTGAAATCAGGGAACCTTTGCAATTAAGGGTTGGTTTGTAAATTCATCAAATTGCAGATTGGTAATAGAATCATATGTACCGAAGGACTCGCTTTGTGGAAAACCTTACATCTGTTGTGTTTGGGAATGCTGTCGGTCTATCTGTCTGTCTATATATCCATCTCTAGCTAGCTATCTCTCTTTAGCTGTCTCTCTAACTATTTGTTGATTGATAACCAATGCCTTGCTGCTGCCTTTCTGGTTCAGTGGAGGACGGTGTCCTGCTTCTCTTTGCATCTAATTTCTTATGCCGTGCTCATTTTTTCTATGAACAGCTGCGTAGGTCCTGGGTGTGCAACCTCCTTGCCATGGATGAGGCGTGGTTAGAAGGGTTAGACAGTAATCCTCGTCTGTCTCCCTCTCCCTCTGCCTCTTGCTCTCTCCCTCTCTCATTTCCTTTCTCTCGTTGTCTTTTGAATGATGCCTGGTGCCTTGTTGCCCTCTCTGCCTCTGCTCTTCATATCTCTCTCCTCACTCTCTATCTCTCTCTCACTCGCCCGCTTTTACTTCCTTTTTCTCTTTCTCTGTCAAATAATGCTTGATGCCTGGTTGCTCTGCTTCTTCTGAGTGATTTCTGATGTTATTTGATGCCTTACCTCCACTGTGTTGGGCACCCATGCTTACTCATAATCTCTCTCTGCTTTGCTGGTTAAGGAACCAGCACGCCCCCCTCCTTATCTGCCACTCCGGTATCAGCGATTCCAGGAGCACTTGGAGTAAACGGGTACAGCACTGTACCAACGCAAACTGGTGGACAACCAACCTCAGAAGCCATCTACACCAATGGAGTTCACCCCTACCCAGGTACCGGAACATCCCTCTTCTTCTGCTAATCTCTGAGGTGGGAGGGAAAGGGAGGGTTGAAGGCGTTTTGTTGTTTGGTTTGGCACTTTGTTACCACCCTTTCACCTCCTTGCCACCAGCTCATTTTAATCCCTGGTGCTTCAGTTTGAATATCATCCACAACTACCTGGTTTACACTGTTAGTTTGGATTTGATTTCAAGGAGGTTCCCAGTAGAAAGGCACCAACTAGTTAAAAACTGCCTGCCTTAGCAGTGGAGACTACTTGTGAGTGTGACATAATGATAATCACAAGTTAAGAGTGGACCACATCTGGAGGATCACTAGAGTGAATAAACTAACTAGTGCAAATGGTTGCATTAGAAAGGACTATAATATGGCATGGATGGATGGAATGGGTGTTAACGGCCTGGTGGTGGGAGTTAAAGGCCTGAGCGAAGCAAGTGTGCCTAACAAGGGCACTGGGACGCTACCACCCATTCCAACCCTGGGAGCAGCTGCTTAACACTATTAGCACCCGGCCCAGGGCCTGGGATGGGGCTTGCAGGAAAGTATTTTCTCACTGTGAACGGGGCACCTCACAGCGTCAGTTCAGGGAAAGAGAATACTATACAAATATGGCTGCCATGGAAATGGAAGGCGGGGCTTCATACAGAGTCCCTCTTCCCTTTCCATGGTGCAGGAGCTGTGGAGGTGGTTGCCGCAGCAGCAGCAAACAGGTAAGTGGGGATTGGGGGGGTGAGGGTCAAAATGACTGTAGCGCTGGTGGGGGAAGATAACGGACTAGGAAGCCGGCAATCAGGCGGCTTGGAACACAGGCTAAATTAGGAGTATCAGCCCGCTTTTCTAGCCTCCTGATTGGCTGGCTTCCACCCACAGGGTGCTTATATAAAAATACAGAAAACATAAAGCTAGAGAGACAAAACCTGCCCTTACAATTGAGTCAGATTCAAATCTTTGAAACTTCATAACGTCAAATTTTCCTCTATAGGTCTATGAGAGACCTAAGCATAGTTGATAAGACTTTCCACTTCTACTGCTATCATATAGTCTACCCTGACAGTAACCCAATAAAGGTCTGTACCCTCGAGTGAGCACCAACAACCAGCAACACTGAGCTAGGTATACTATACTCTGCTTTCTTTAGGCCAAACTAACAGAACTATAAAAGACCACTTCCAGATTTTTCAAACTAATACAGTAACGTAATACCCTTACATTCCCCCCCAAAATGCCTTTTATGTGGGGCAAAATAAACGCTGCACAGTAGTCGAAGTGTGCAGGAGTGGTTGGGAGCGGTGCTCCTCTGCTTTTTTTAATTATGTTTTACTATCCCTATAGTTTTATTTGAAAAAGAAACCGTCCCGCAATGGTTTTGTTTTAAAATAAAAGGGTAGGAAGAAGTTGAAACGGGCATTTCCGGTTCCCTTAAACAGCAGGCGCACGTGTTTGGAGATTTCTATTGTGCATGGGAGGGGACGTGGCGACGGGGTATGTGAGGAGCAGGGTCAGGCTAGTAGAGAACATAGTTCCACTGCTTCTTTTCGGTCACTTCGACCACTGACGCTACATGAACGCAAATGCGTTGCAGTATCAGCATTAGGGCGCTGACTAGTCAAGTGATGAGACAGGAAGCAAACCAGCCTCGATTGGAAACCGGGGAATGTGAGAAAGGCTGTGCAAAACAATGAGGAACTAAAGCTCGAAGAAATAGGAGAATGGGAAAAGTAAGGCAGGACACCACATTTGGGAGCATGGCATAAACTGGGCCAGAGCTGAAAAACCGACAAGACAGCTAGGGCCACAATGGAGACTAGAGCGGGAATGTGAGGGAGACGGGACTGAAATCATGAAACACAACCAGAAACTGGACGGTATGGGGGAAACGACTGCAAGCTAGAAAATTAGAAGGGTCCAGGACAAGGACTCCAGAAACAGGAGGAAGGTTAAGTCTTACCCCGCATTTCAAAAATAAAACAAGTGCACAAAAAACGAAAAAAGGTTTTTGAAATTCACAAAAAAATGCGCTGTTTGGGCCTCGTTTTTTTCGTTATTTTAACGTAGATCTATTCCGCACATCATAAAGCGAGCAGAGTGTTCTGCCGAGGCAAGTTTCATAGGATAGAGAGGAATTTACCATCAGTTCTGCTCCTGGGCAGCTCAGCATAGAAAGATTGTCGAGGTGAAAATTCATTTCCTCAGGTTCTGCCCGTTAGCTATTCTTTGCTCTTAAAATGATATGTGTGGAGGTTTTTAGCAAATCACCTTGAGTTCTTTTGCCCCTTTGCTTTGATGTTACTACCTTACATCTCTCCCTCCGCTAAGACCCTTCTCCAATTTTACATGGAGTGGCCATGCTGCAGATTTCTTCAACTCGCTTGCGCTCTAGTTCAATACACGAAAGGCAACAATTCTCCCTATTCTCCTCTGCATGGACCTGTAAATGTGGCCGCAGATCTGCAGACAGAGCATCGAGAAGACCAAAGGGTTAATGATTACTCTGCTGCTGTATCCTCTGTCTTCCAGGTGAAGCTACAAAACGTCTGCTCACAAGCTCATCAGTGCTGGCTACCTTCTATAGCAGGTGTCTTGCAACCTGATGGGAGTTGTATTACTCTC
Source organism: Ambystoma mexicanum (assembly GCF_040938575.1). Classification (NCBI taxonomy): domain Eukaryota; kingdom Metazoa; phylum Chordata; class Amphibia; order Caudata; family Ambystomatidae; genus Ambystoma; species Ambystoma mexicanum. Next base: position 753,405,943 of record NC_090921.1, on the reverse strand, counting down.
CATTCACTATGCTGGGTAGGACTGATGGGAGTTGTATTACTCTCCATTCACTATGCTGGGTAGGACTGATGGGAGTTGTATTACTCTCCATTCACTATGCTGGGTAGGACTGATGGGAGTTGTATTACTCTCCATTCACTATGCTCGGTAGGACTGATGGGAGTTGTATTACTCTCCATTCACTATGCTGGGTAGGACTGATGGGAGTTGTATTACTCTCCATTCACTATGCTGGGTAGGACTGATGGGAGTTGTATTACTCTCCATTCACTATGCTGGGTTAGACTGATGGGAGTTTTATTACTCTCCATTCACTATGCTGGGTAGGACTGATGGGAGTTGTATTACTCTCCATTCACTATGCTGGGTAGGACTGATGGGAGTTGTATTACTCTCCATTCACTATGCTGGGTTAGACTGATGGGAGTTTTATTACTCTCCATTCACTATGCTCGGTAGGACTGATGGGAGTTGTATTACTCTCCATTCACTATGCTGGGTTGGACTGATGGGAGTTGTATTACTCTCCATTCACTATGCTGGGTAGGACTGATGGGAGTTGTATTACTCTCCATTCACTATGCTGGGTAGGACTGATGGGAGTTGTATTACTCTCCATTCACTATGCTGGGTTAGACTGATGGGAGTTGTATTACTCTCCATTCACTATGCTGGGTAGGACTGATGGGAGTTGTATTACTCTCCATTCACTATGCTCGGTAGGACTGATGGGAGTTGTATTACTCTCCATTCACTATGCTGGGTTAGACTGATGGGAGTTTTATTACTCTCCATTCACTATGCTGGGTAGGACTGATGGGAGTTGTATTACTCTCCATTCACTATGCTGGGTTAGACTGATGGGAGTTTTATTACTCTCCATTCACTATGCTGGGTTAGACTGATGGGAGTTTTATTACTCTCCATTCACTATGCTGGGTTAGACTGATGGGAGTTTTATTACTCTCCATTCACTATGCTGGGTAGGACTGATGGGAGTTGTATTACTCTCCATTCACTATGCTGGGTAGGACTGATGGGAGTTGTGGTCCAAAACATCTGGAGAGCCAAAGGTTGCAGACCCCTGTTCTATAGCTTTTCAAGCAGATTATTTCACACTTGAAGCATGACAAACAAACACATTGCCGCCCGATCCGATTGAGACAGAAGCCGTGCCGTGCTCTGCTTCCTCGAATCTGCACCTGTATATTTCCCACAGATAAATCAGACTAAGCAGATATGAAAGTCACAATCTCAAAATTATTGGTGGTGCCCGGAACAAACATTACAAAATCTTAACACCAATAACTGATAATTGGAATGGGACAAACAATTGTTTGCAGTGTAATTTGTTTAAATACAAAACAGTTTTGGCATATTTATGTGTTTGAAATGTCAGGTAAAGCATTCAAGTAACATTCGAGAGTGTAGCATATTTGGGGCATCATTAAAGGTTTGGTGGTATTTCAGTGGTAAATCTGCCAAAATATCACCAAACGGAATTACTTTTACCATCACTTGGTTCCGTGGAATGACTGCAGGATTACAAGTGACAGTAATTCCCAATTTTTGGAGTCCACAGGACTCTGAGGATTTTGTCCAGATGTATTACCTGCAGAATTACCTCATAGTAAATCCACTGATTTTTGGAGGTATGGAGGATTTACCTCCTGCAACAAGCTGGAGCTGAATATGACACCTTTCCCCTGAAAATCATTGGATTTACCACACAATAAGTCTGCGGCGGTAACTCCACTGGAAATTATAAATTGGTGGTGCAGGAAAAGTGGTGGTAACAGAATGACCCATAAGACAACAAGAGAGAGCTACCCACATTATACTGACAGGGTCACATGGGGTGGCAGCATGTGAAGAAAACTTAACAAAAAACTTTTTCAATAAGAAAAGATCACCAAGGTCCTGGAACAAAAAGGACTGGAAATTGTTCCTTATGTTCCTAAAAAACGTTTTCTTGCTCCTATAAGAATGGTTCAGTGTTATTCAAAAACAAGTAACATGAAGAATCAAACCATGTGTAAAGTGCCCCAGTGCAATATACAGTGCCAATGCACAATGCATGCAATATAACTGGATACAATGAATTCATGACATGGTGCCAAAACGTGAACAGTGGTCTAGGGTAGTTTAAAAGTGTATTGGCAAGTAGTGCCAAATACAACAAAACACCACAAACAAAACAGAAAAAATCATATTTAGAGATGCACAATTCTGAAGTAAATAAATAGCAGGTCAACAGACAAAATCAACTGTCAGTGTTCAAATTCATAGACCCTTGTTTAGCCCTACATGTTTCAATCCCACACAATAATTGACGGGATCTTCCTCAAGGGAAACATGATTTGTGCTGAGTGTAGCATCAATCTCTCAAATTGAGGAATGCCATTTAACAATGTATTAATTGAATATGCCGTTTTCAAGTCCAACAATTTAGGACCACAGAGACCACCTCATTAGTAGGGCATACAGCAGATAGCATGCTTGAATGGGCCATCAGGGAGTAGGGTACCACATCTGATGGAAGCAGTGTCCTTGTTTAGACCTTGCAACTGGGAAGGAATATGCCAAAATCAAAACGGAATTAACACCACTTTTTTGAACACCGCCAAACTTCTAATGAGTCACTTAGTATTGTTTGCCGAAGATCACATGGCTGCAATGCAAAGCAATCCCTCCGCCTACCTCTGCAGGTTGTTTTTCTCCCAGAGAGCAAGGCAGCTTCACAACCATTTTGTGTGCAGATCTGCATTGCAGCAAGAAAGAGCCAATGAGCCCATTCTTAGTAGCAGTCCTGTATTTGGGGGTCATTACGAGTTTGGAGGCAGCCATGGTGCTAATAGCACCATGGCTGCCTCCAAACCCATGTCGGGGTCCGTGGTGTCGGAATGGGGACTTACCGGGACATTCTGACCCTTGTAGACCCGGTAAGACCCCATTTCGAAAACCATTCCCCATTCCCATTCGAGCCCCTATAGGGCTCGAATGGGAATGGGGAAGGAGCTAATAACGGGCCCGCAAATTGCGGGCCTGTTATTAGCTCCGTGGTCCCTTAATGGATCCTGCTAAGGGTGGCTGGTAAAGCCAGCCGGCCCTAGTGGGACTCGCTAAGGGACCTCGGAATGCGGCAGTAGGGGGTTAACGGCACCGGCATCTTTACTGGTGTGTTAACCCCCTACCGCCATACTCGTAATGACCCCCATTGGGCCTCAATCCGAGTCGGGCGGTCTGGTAAAAAAGTGCTGGTATTAGTGGATCCCAGCACTTTACCGGACTGTCCAACTACGGGTTTGTGGGTGGGGCACCTGGGTTACCTCCAGCTAAATGCTGGAGATAAGGCAGGCACTCTACCGGTCAAAAAAGCCCTCATTACTGCCACCGGCATTGCCGGTGACACTAATGATGGAAAATCCCCTCATGGAGTCCCATTGGACTCCATGAATGGGGATTTACACACCGTCCCGCTGGCACTCGTAATCCGGCGGCAATGCTGCCGGACCGAGTGCCGGTAAAGGTAAGTACCAAATGCTGGTATCCTGGCGGCTCTACCACCAAGATACGGACATACTCGGAACGAGGCCCATTGCTTTCTCCGGAGATGCGGCCAAATATCTAATTTTCTGTATCTTGTGTCAAGATGCTGCTGCCATATTGCTCAGTGGGGGAGAGGTATGCACAACTTCAAAAGTCTAAAATAATGTAGATAGTTCTTAAATTAAATTCCCTAAAAAAAATTAAAATATAAAATGGCTTAGGATAAATAAGTGCAGGGCTCTTAAAAAGAGCATACTCGCGGTATGACTTTATCATTCTGCGGTGCCCTGTGCCAAGCATGCTATTTTAAAGAGGCAAACTAAACCTATTATTTGTTCCGGCTTATAAAAATCATATCTAATAGATGATTTATTGATCTACTTGCTTGAATCACCCGTCCGTACATATCCTATCCTGTACATACCTTTGTGCGCAAGTTTGCAAGAGATGTATATGCAAAGGGTGCCGAGTTAACAACTTGAAATTGCCCATCCTGTTCCAGTTGATCTACGCAGAGAGAGGTTCTTAGTCTGGTACCATCCTGGGCTGTGTATTTGGGATACGCCATTCCTTTTATAGCATCGCCTTGACTTAACGTTACATTATTCTACTTGGTCTGTGGTTTTGAGGGTTTGGGTAAAACTGACCATATCTTAAAGCCATTCCCCTCAAACATGAGCTACATAGGTGATGTGTTCCTACCTCAGAGTCACATTAGGATTAAGGAACTGTTGGTCCATCAGGGTGAGCTGGGGCAGTGCCGCTGTTTGTCGCATTGTGGTGTGGTTGGTGGCAGGTTTACTCTCACTCTCAAAGTACGTATCCCTTTCAGTGTGCATTCTACACATTGGGCCTCATTACGAAGTAGGAGGTAGCCATGGTGCTACTAGCACCATGGCTACCCCCTTACCGCATACCGGGTCCGGGTTCTCGGAATGGGTACTTACTGGGTCATTCCAACCTTGGAGGACCCGGTAAGTCCCCATTCTGAGAACCATTCCCCATTCCCATTTGAGCCCCCATAGGGCTCAATGGGAATGGGGAAGTAGCTAATAACGGTACCGCAATTTGCGGTACCGTTATTAGCTCTGAAGTCCCTTAGCGGGTCCCGTCCTTAACACCTGGTCAGACCAGGTGTTAAGGACGGGACCCGCTAAGGGACCTCAGAATATGGAGGTAAGGGATTACCGGCACCCTTACCGGTGCCGGTAATTCCTTGCCTCCTACCTCGTAATGATTGTCATCTTCAACTGGGCATTATGACGATACATTCCCAGTCATGCCGACTCACATGAGTTCAGAGGACATGGGCGTTTGTGTTATGTCCTGATTTAAATCACATTATGAGCCCCTTGAATCACATTCCACTGTAGAATTTGTTAGGTCATTTAGAGCGTTGGCTTTGAATGTAAGACGGTTGTTATGTTGGAGTTGGCCGCACAGGCTGTGGCTCTGTGGGCTTCATTAAAGAAGCTTGCTCAAACTCACCAGGTGTCATCCTTTCAGTTTGTCCTCCTGGAAAAGATCATAAGCACCCCCAAATCTCTCAGTGGTTTATGCAACATTCTCGATTGCAGTCACTTTCATTTTTAGATGTAATGTTGGGGTGATTATGTAGCCCATAGAATACTTTCTCCCATAAATATGGTCCCTTCTGTGCATTCTTAGCGGTCTACCAACCATGCCAGTGCTTAATTTGTGGTGCGGCCCCGGCACTTATTGTCTCAGATTCACTTTAATTATGAAGTGGTGATAGTCAGGGCATCCATCAACCCCAAGGAACAGGTACGAGCTGTAGTGTAACCCCAAATATATAGACAATGTGGGGAGCAGCTACGAGTGGTGGCAGCAGTGGTAGGGAACTGCCCACCCACTGTGTCACGGGAGTGCTCAAAAATATTTGGGCCCTGGCACTTCTTTTTTTACAAAATAAGCGCTGACCATCCTCAGAGATTTCACCTGTGCCATTTGTTTTTCCCATTATTGTGTTTTTAGCTCAGAGTCCCGCTGCACAATTGGACCCGCTCCAGCAGGCGTATGCCGGAATGCAGCATTACACAGGTACGCGGCAGCACGAGGTGGGCATTGCACTGCTGACGTGGAATGATATCGCACTGGGTGGGAGGTGTACTTTCTGCAGTGACATAAGATTGGGAACAACCCTTACAGAAGTGACACAACACTGAGACGTACTCAGGCTGCAAACATGTCACACTTGGAGCTGCCCTTGAGGCAGTGGCAAAAGCTGCCCACACTGGAGCAGTATTTCACTGGGAGTTACCGAAGTGGCACAACACTGGGAAATTCCCCTACTGCACCTACATCACAGTAAAGGCTGCACTGAGAGCCAAGGCCCACGGACCCTGCCCATTTTGCAGTCACATCATAATAGGTGGGAGTGTCCTTTACTCTAGTGTTATCACACTGAGTACTTCCCATGCTGCAATGACATTGAAACAGATACTACACCATCCGGTGATACCATGGTCACAGCTCGTCTTGTTGCAGTGTTGCCAAGCTTGGAGCTGCTAACACTACAGTGACCTCAAACTACAATTTACAGCAGAGCTATCACACTGTCAAATGGCCTTCCCAGTAACCTCACAAAGAAATGCACTCACTGCTAAGGCATCACACCTGGAGCTGCCCTTACTGTGTTGACATCACACATGGAGCTGCATTTACTAAAGTTATGTCGCACTGAAAGTTGCCCTTAGTTCAGTTATATCACACAGGGTGCTGCACTCAGAAGTTGCATTAACATCACAGTGGGGGTTGCAGTGACATCACTTTAGGAAGACGCAGCACTTACTCCACTGCTATCACACTGGGGTGGGATGTCGCTGACACCTGAAGCTGTCCTCAATGCAGCAGAAGCGCATTGGAGTATGGCCTCATAACAGCAACATCACACTGAGAGCTGTGATATCACATTGGAACTGTCCTTAGTGCAATGGTATCATACTTGGAGCTAGAGTAAGAGCACACTGGCAGCGGCCCGCAGTACAGAGGACTCCCATTTAGAATTGCTTATATTGCAGTGACATCTCTCAAAGAGCTGCAATAACATCACACTGATTGCTGCCCTTGCTTCAGCTACAGCGGATAGAAGCTACTTTGGCATCATGTTGAGTGCTGCCCTTGCTTCAGTTGCAGCAGACAAGGAGCTGCTGTGACATCACACTGAGTGATACCCTTCCTTCAGTTACAGCAGGCTAGAAGCTGCTGGGGCATCACACTGAGCCCTGCCCTTACTTCAGTTACAACAGTCTAGAAGCTGCAGTTGCATCTCACTGAGCGATACCCTTACTCCAGTTACAGCAGGCTAGAAGCTACTGGGGCATCACGCTGAGCCCTGCCCTTGCTTCAGTTACAGCAGACTAGAAGCTCTAGTGGCATCATGCTGAGTGATACCCTTACTCCAGTTACAGCAGACTAGGAGCTGCTGTGGCATGACACTGAGTGATGCCTATACTTCAGTTACAACAGACTAGAAGCTGCTGTGGCATCACACCGAGTGATACCCTTCCTTCAGTTACAGCAGGCTAGAAGCTGCTGGGGCATCACACTGAGCCCTGCCCTTGCTTCATTTACAGCTGACTAGAAGCTGCTGTGGCATCACACTGAGTGATTCCCCTGCTTCAGTTACAGCGGACTAGAAGCTGCTGTGGCATCCCACTGAGTGATACCCTTACTTCAATTACAGCAGGCTAGAAGCTGCTGGGGCATCACACTGAGCCCTGCCCTTGCTTCAGTTACAGCAGATTAGAAGCTGCTGTGGCATCACACTGAGTGATACCCCTACTTCTGTTACAACAGGCTAGAAGCTGCTGTGGCATCACACTGGGAGCTGCCCCTATACCGTGACATTGCACGGAAAATTGCTTATATTCCAGTGATATCACACTAAGAGCTGCATTCACCACACCCACACTGGGACCTGCTTTACCTCAATGTGATCACACAAAGCTCTCCATTCATATCACAATGGGGGTTGCCCTTACTAGCTGCAGTGACATTACACTGCTTGCTGCTCTTATTGGAATGCTATCACACTAGGAACTGCAGAGACATCACACTGACAGTGGGCCTGCTGCAATGCAATTACACTAAGAGCCCCAGTGATGGGAGGAACAGAATTCCAGAGCTTCTGCCCACACCCGTCACTGCATGCACTGCTCGCACTACTCGCCGCACAGCTTACCAGTGCCTTGCAGTCCCACCAACACCCTCGCGGTGCCAGTTCAGAGAACTCCACCCCACCATATCCCAGAAAGTCAATACATAAAGGCAATACACGTTTAAGGCACCATCCATCCAGCCACCGTACCTGAGCTGTGTAATGGCAGCACCTTCGGACAAAGATGCAGTGCACTGAAAGCGTAGAAATGGCAGCTGTGCGCTATACCAAACACTTTTGACATTGCCGTTGGGTGTTGCCTAAGTACATCACAGTTAAAGCTGCATGTGTCATTACATATAGACCTTTCCCTGCTGGAGCAGAAGAAAACACAATAACAATACATTAAATGGAAGAAAAGTTAACCCATGTCTTAAATAAATGTTATTTTAAACCTATAGGGAGAGGGATAAAACAAAATGCATGCACAGAAATCTAGCTATCTGGAAAGGAAATTATTATTTGCCTTTAAATCAGTGCATCGCCTGCTTTTGCGGGTTGTATGTTTTTCTGTCTATTTTGTAATCGGTCATCTGTCCCAGGATCATACTCATCTAGAGGGACATTGTGAGCACTCCTGGCAGGCTGGTGCTTCTGAAAGGCTGGCCCTACTGACCTTGTAAGCACTTTGGGAAGCATCCATGAGTCCTAAAGGGCCAGTCCACCTTGGCTTGTGCCTTCCTATACTGATAGCAAGAGTTGACCAATACTTTGCATGTCAGTTTCTGGAACCTGCCCCTGTGTTGAGGGTATCCAATGAGCGTCTATGTATGTATCAAAAGGTGCGGCCACACGTGTTATCCTTAGAATATAAGGAAAAGGACATAACATGGTGGTGGACACTCAATGGGTGAAGAAAACGCCAGCTTGGTGGAATACATCGGTGTGAGTTTCCTGCACCTCCCCTTTTAAACACGCTCCAGGGGGGAGTCCTGTTGAGCAACGTCTTCACGTCCTGATGATGGCCGATCACTCCACTCAGCCATACTCCCCCCCACCCCCTCTGGTGACCCTCCTCCTCTGCCGACCACCACAGCTCCTCTGCTACCTTTGCACCTACATGGCTCTTATGATGGCGACTTTGGTAGTGGGCAGAGGCGTTGCTAGGCGGGCTTAGGGTGCTGGAACCCTGGGTCCTTTGGTTGTAGCCCTGGATAGAAGCTCAGGGGGCTGCAACCAAAAGGCTAGCTAGCCACGAGTCCCGACGAGTCCCGACAGTCCCAGCATTAGCGAAGCCACAGCTTTTTTCCAGACCTATCAACACCCCTGGTAGTGGGAGGTGTGTGGGTGTTGAGCAGTCTCGGACACAGGCAATATCCAAGCATTTGCAGCTCAGGAGGGAGGTCTTCTGCAATGTCGTAACCAAAGGTGTCTTTCTTTTTTTTTCTGGGGGTTTCTGGCAGCAGCATACCCAGCAGCCTACGGCCTGGTAAGTGCAGCATTCCCGCAGCAGCCAACCCTGGTGCCCCAGCAACAACCGCCACCACAGCAGCAGCAGCAAAGAGAAGGTAGGTCCGCTGGTGGATTATATATAGAAGAGAGCCTATGTGTTCCCCAGCGTGTCTGTGGGTAGTGTGCGTAACACAGCCAGCCTGCGCATCGTGTCTGGGTTAATAGCCTTTTTCTATGTCCCATTTCTCTTCTCAGATTGTTCATGCAACAAGACTGTAATGGGTGGATTAGTTGAACAGTATCTAGACATAATCCCATGACTATCTCTTTCAGGGCCGGAAGGATGCAACATCTTCATCTACCACTTGCCTCAAGAGTTTACTGACTCCGAGATCCTACAGATGTTCCTTCCCTTTGGAAACGTCATTTCTGCCAAAGTATTTGTTGACCGGGCAACCAACCAGAGCAAATGTTTTGGTAAGAACCATCCCTGGGTTTCCCCTTTTCACATGGATCATCTGAGTGTAGGTAGATGGACCATCTGACTGTTCAACTAAAGATATTAGTTAAGGTGTAGATCTGCCAACCGATGGCCAGCTGGGGCAACACACTTAACATGGCCAAGTAGAGCAAGAAATGCCTGAGGAGAGACTCCTTGGTATCTGCAGCTCGTCGCTTTTGTTACCCCATAGCGAGAGACCTTGAAACAACACCAATACAAGCAATTTCAAGAGAAACCTCAAAATATGCTTAATTTCTAGCTCCCCGAAGCCCATCTTTCTGTCCAGTTCTTTGCCACAGCTCCATTATGCCTTCTTGTGATTATTAGCAGGGCTGACCCCCTTTCTTCTTCCTCTCTTCCCCACCTGCAATTCACTTCCTGGTACTTATCTATCCTCCTATGACGAATCAACTTCCGGGGGCACCAGTGGTCCAGGGATGAATATTAGTTTCTAAACCATCAATCAACCCCACACCTCTAGTACACCAGAAGGGATCTGAACAGATTGGAATACAAGTAAAATTATAAGACCTCCTTGTCCAATTTTGGTAACGTTGACAGAACAACAGGCTTATCTCTGCAAGGTCGTTGATTGTTGGTTAGTTGCAACACAGCGAAAATACAATTATTACCCAACAATAAAAGGGACTGTCCAGTCAAGGTTCTATACAAATATCTACTTTATTATTACTACAACAGACCGTTCTAGCACACTACAAATACGACCCACCCTGTAAGGGAACACAGAGGACAGAGTTTCACGAAGGAAAGGGATGCACTCTGGATACTGACAGGAGGGTAGTTGGTAAAGTAATCAGTCTTACTGTTCAAGGTTATTCGGTTCCAGCAACAAGGGTGCAAAGGGTTGTAACTGTCTCTAGGGGCCTTCAGAGAAGGACCAATGGGGCAGAACCACAATGTATGTGGTGCTGAAGAAGTTCTTGGTGCTCGTCAGTGTTGAGGCAGTTCCAGGGTGCTTTGCAGCCCTTGAGACAGAGTTAGTGGCAGGAGACAGCTGCGGGTACCAGGCAGCCAGCAGTTCAGCAAGCAAGGCTGGTCAGACATCTGCAGGTTGTCTGGCGAGGCGGCCTAGGGCCAAGAGTCGTTGTCTCTGTGCTGGTTGGCTGATCTGGAATGCTAGTCGAGGCGTTTTGGGCGGCTCTGGTGACTGCGGCGTGACAACAGTCAGCGGTGCAGCTGGATGCAGTTCGAGGACTCGACTGTCTCAAAAATTTCCTTAAAAGATGGACACTGGTTGATGCCGGTGTGGCACTCCTCCTATCTTCGCAGGGCTTGTGTCGTCCGTTCAAGACAGACGGCCCAAAGCTCAGGAGAGTAATTGCAGACAATGGCCTTGTCCTTAGTTCAGATACTCTCTGTCACTTCCCACCTAGGAAGCTTGCTGGCAGAACCTGGCAGGGCACGCTGTGTGCTGGCTGGGTACCGGTTCTGGGGCTGCTGGATGGGTCCTCTGAGTCTGGTATCTCCCTCTGTTCCCTGGGAGATGTTTAGGGAGGGATGTTGCTTCCATTTTGGAACACCTGACCTTCCTTTACTGCACTGGCGGTAGATGTCAGGTAGACTGTACCTTCAGCCCGGGTCCAAATAAGTCATCCTTCTTACTCCTTTTGAAATTGTCGGAAGATCTGCTAAGTGAGGGGTTCAGCCCTCTGTTAAAACCAAATGGGCCCCAGTGAATGGTGCAGGCTAAGCCCACCAACAATCTTCTGTTATGAATGAGGTCAGGACCAGAGTGCTCTGCAACAGGACAGAAAAGGGGCGACAACACATACCTAAGTCCCACCCATCTTCCTGTCTATTGTAGATGAAAGTGTCTCTCTGGTTAACTGAGCCCTCTGTAACTCTTGATTAAAGCTCAGGTCTCCTTTGAGGTTTGTGATGGGTGCAGACTTCCTGTCTCCCGTAAATCACATCCTTCGCCCCTCTGAAAGGGGTCTGCTCCGCATGGACACCTGCGGTAACTGCTGGACCCAGACAGGCCATTCATACAGAGAGGTGGGAACTAGCTTCAAGTTGACACATTGCATACCAAAGGGGTGTTAGCTCCGCTTTTCCTTTTGTCTGTTCTGCTAACCAAGCCACTTCAAGGCTTGACTCAATTATCTGTCATTAGTATGCCCTGCCACTAGCCAGATTAGACAAAGGGAAAACAGATCCATGGAGCCTTTGATATTTAAATTAGGCTTCCCATGGCTGGAGGAAGGTTTGCCTTCCCCCTTCTTGAGATGCATTGATGTACCCGTGGCTGTCATATTCCAGCTGAATATGACAGGGGAAGATGGCGCCTGTAGGCTGTGTCTTCCTGGAGTACACGTGACTATGCATTTTCATGTGGGAAGCAGATGAAATGTGTGCAGAATGGCCTCACACATTTCTCAGAGGTTGGTCTCCCATCATTCATTTTCATTTATCAAAAAATCAAAAAGACCAGGCGAGCGGACTCTCCCTGTGCGGATGGTCGAATTCCTCACACCTCCCTCATACCATCTCTCATCAACATTAACCCCCTTTCCATCTTCTTTTCACCCCTTCCTCAAGCGGTTTTTACCCCATTCTTTGCACTATTGTTAACGTGCATTATCCTGAATAGCACACAGGTACTACCTCTGTATTGTGATATTACATGCATTAACCTCTTACTGCCATCCTGCGTGGCTGTGTGGTTTACCCTCTCCCTCCAATCTGTATGTTGCTCCCTCCTTACCAAGCAAGAGTGTGTCTGGTGAGCTAATTCACCAGACCTGGGGTCGCCAAATGTCTGAGTAAAGACTACTGAAATATGTCTTTCATTTATTCACCAGACACACTCTTGCTAGATATTTTATACCAATGTGGTGTACACTGGATCTCACAGTGACCTCTAACAGGCTGATTAACCTAGCAGTGCCCACCCATACCCCCTGTACGTACCCTCAGCTCCCCCTTATCGACCATTTTGGTGTGTTATGAAGCCTCTAGAATGGCAATAGGGCGCAAGATAAAATAACAAGTAACCCTCTAACTCTCTGCAGCTTTGTCTTTGGCCAGCAGACCCAGTTCTCTACCGCTCTAGAAACAGAGCAGCTCTGTATATCTACAGGACAAGGAGAACTCTTTTCACACACTTCAGCCGAGTACTTCCTGTTTTGAGCTGTTAAGAACCAGCTTTCAGGAACACAACAAAAGTAATCGTGCCTTCAGGCCGATTCACCAAACCTTACTTACTTGTATGTGTAGTAAAGGTGTAGGTATTCAATTTAATTGGTTTTAATTGTCGACTAATTCCCATAGCACTGGTAGTCACTGTCTAAGGACCATTTTCTGACAGAGACTTGATACGCCTGGGGCTCTCCTTGACAAAACAGTACCTCATTTAGGTGAAATCTACACCGCTTTGGAAAAAAGGGTAGGGAAAGGGTGCAAAGCAAGTGTCAAGAAGGAGCATCTAGCACCTTCCAGTTTGTGTCTCTTGTGTTCAGCAATTATGTCAACCTTTCCTAATCGTAGCTGCGATCTCTACCCATTTGGGACGAAGGGCCGAGTGTATGGCGAAGTTCACCTTCAAATAGTATGTACATTGGAATCTCTTCTTTATGGCTGATTTCATTTCTGGAGGGTTGGAGACGCATATTCCTTTGTTAGTGTAGTTATGACTGCGCTCTACCTGGGCCACCGTTGACTAAAACCTGTGTTTCCCTCCCTCTTTCGCCCTTGGGTATGAACTCCAAACTCTTTTAATTGAATTGACTGTCTTCCCTCCCAGGCTAATCTCGGCCTAGTAGGAGACAGATAGCTCTGTCTACTATGGCCACCACAGTTAGGCATGTACATTACTCCACTGCATTAGTAGCCTCTAGGCATCTGTTGGAACACTACTCTTTGGTATTCTGAGTGAACTGAACTTTCCTCTTTGATAATGTCTTTATCAAGGGTTTGTAAGCTTCGACAATCCTGCCAGCGCGCAAGCTGCCATTCAGGCCATGAACGGGTTCCAGATCGGCATGAAGAGGCTGAAGGTGCAGCTGAAGAGGCCGAAAGATGCGAACAGGCCGTACTAAGTAGAGGTGAGTGTGGAGAAGGTGGAACTTCCATTACAGTGCTCCAGCAGGGGAGTGCAAGGAAGGCAGGTGGTCTATTGCTTACTTTTGCCTGGCGAGAGCAGGAACAGCAGGGCTCCTGTCGCTGCGTGCCGCCTGATGAGTGAGGGAACATGGGACGTACTTCATGAGTGCTGCTTGATAAGGGAAGGAAAACTGGACCTCTGCTGCTGAGTGTTGCCTAGTAAGGGTAGGAAAGGCTGTCTGATGAGTGAGGGAAGGTGGGCTTCCTTCATGAGTGCTGCTTGATAAGTGAAGGGAAGGTGGGGTTTCACTCTGCACTGTGAAGGAAATCTGGGCTTCTTTTGCTGAGTGTCACCTAGAAAGAGTAGGAAAGGCAGGCCTTCAATCACTGAGTCACAGGTGTTTGGTGGCGGCTAGTACTAGTGGTGTATGCAACCCCATGCTAATTTCTGTTTTGTGTTTTGTGGATTTTGTCTAATTTCTCATCATCTACAAGGTCATGCATTATTTGGTCCTGGCGAAGGTGGCGTTTAATTGAGAACTGCCGAAACGTACAGAATAAGCCCTTGTTTGATAAAAACTAAATGTTCAATACGTTTCTTATGTCTGGGATGTTTGGGCATTATTCTCTGCATAGACCCTTGATGATTTTCACCCCTGAGAATAGGTTTCAGAATAGGCTGTGCTTGCCCCTGTGTATTTAAGAAGGGACATCATGGTAGGGAGCGAGGGGGGGGGGGGTTGTCTGGTGAACTTGGTAATTTAGAGTGCACTACGTGTATCTCTGTTAGTTTTTCAAATATTGGGTATTATGTTTGTTTACGTGTCTGTGTTTTAACATTTGATCCTAACTGTTTGTGTTGCTAGATTTGCCTCATTAAGCAACTTCTTTCTATGATAAGAGGAACTATTGCAATTTATGAATGCATCATTAAATGAGGTTGCCTGTTCTATGCTTGTATTAGGTGTTATTAGTAATTGCTCATTAGCAGGGTTGCATATCAAAGTTCAACGAGGCCTTTGCCCGGTTCTCTAAAACAGCCATTTAGGGCTACAAATAATTCCTGGCGGAAACAATTCTTTTGTAGTTCTCTTCTATCACTGAGTGCAGCCTGATGAGTGAGGGAGGTGGGCTTCCTTCACCAAATGCTGCTTGATAAGTGAGGGAAACCTGGGCTTCTGTTGCTGAGCATTGCCTTGTAAGGGTATGAAAGGTAAAGTCCATCAATTGGCCCTGTGCGGCCAGTGAGTGAGGAAAGTTGGGCTTCCTTGATAACTGAAGGAGAGGTGCCCTTCCGTTGCTGAGTGTCACCTGGTAAGAGTGGGGAAGGTAGGTTATCCATCATGTGGCCCTGGGCGCCCAGCGAGTGAGGAAGTTTGGTCTTCCTTGATAACTGAAGGAAAGCTTGGCTTCTGTAGCTGAGTGTCACCTGGAAAGAGTAGGGAAGGTAGGTTATCCATCACTGGACCCTGTACACCCAGTGAGTGAGGAAGGTTGGTCTTCCTTGATAACTGAATGAGAGGGGCGCTTCTGTAGCAGAGTGTCGCCTGGTAAGAGTAGGGAAGGTAGGTTATCCATCACTTGGCCCTGTGAATCCATTGAGTGAGGAAAGCTGGGCTTCCTTGATAACTGAAGGAGAGGTGCCCTTCTGTTGCTCAATGTCACCTGGTAAGAGTGGGGAAGGTAGGCTATCCATCACTTGGCCCTGTGCGCCCAGTGAGTGAGGAAGTTTGGTCTTCCTTGATAACTGAATGAGAGGGGCCCTTCTGTAGCAGAGTGTCGCCTAGTAAGAGTAAGGAAAGTAGGTTATCCATCACTTGGCCCTGTGAATCCATTGAGTGAGGAAAGCTGGGCTTCCTTGATAACTGAAGGTGAGGTGCCCTTCTGTTGCTCAATGTCACCTGGTAAGAGTAGGGAAGATAGGTTATCCATCACTTGGCCCTGTGCGCCCAGTGAGTGAGGAAGTTTGGTCATCCTTGATAACTGAATGAGAGGTGCCCTTCTGTAGCAGAGTGTCGCCTGGTAAGAGTAGGGAAGGTAGGTTATTCATCACTTGGCCCTGTGAATCCATTGAGTGAGGAAAGCTGGGCTTCCTTGATAACTGAAGATGAGGTGCCCTTCTATTGCTCAATGTCGCCTGGTAAGAGTACAGAAGGTAGGTTATCCATCACTTGGCCCTGTGCGCCCAGTGAGTGAGGAAGTTTGGTCTTCCTTGATAACTGAATGAGAGGTGCCCTTCTGTAGCAGAGTGTCGCCTGGTAAGAGTACGGAAGGTAGGTTATCCATCACTTGGCCCTGTGAATCCATTGAGTGAGGAAAGCTGGGCTTCCTTGATAACTGAAGGAGAGTTGGCCTTCTGTAGCAGAGTGTCGCCTGGTAAGAGTAGGGAAGGTAGGTTATCCATCACTTGGCCCTGTGAATCCATTGAGTGAGGAAAGCTGGGCTTCCTTGATAACTGAAGGAGAGGTGCCCTTCTGTTGCTCAATGTCACCTGGTAAGAGTGGGGAAGGTAGGTCATCCATCACTTGGCCCTGTGCGCCCAGTGAGTGAGGAAGTTTGGTCTTCCTTGATAACTGAATGAGAGGGGCCCCTCTGTAGCAGAGTGTCGCCTAGTAAGAGTAGGGAAAGTAGGTTATCCATCACTTGGCCCTGTGAATCCATTGAGTGAGAAAAGCTGGGCTTCCTTGATAACTGAAGGTGAGGTGCCCTTCTGTTGCTCAATGTCGCCTGGTAAGAGTAGGGAAGTTAGGTTATCCATCACTTGGCCCTGTGCGCCCAGTGAGTGAGGAAGTTTGGTCTTCCGTGATAACTGAATGAGAGGTGCCCTTCTGTAGCAGAGTGTCGCCTGGTAAGAGTACGGAAGGTAGGTTATCCATCACTTGGCCCTGTGAATCCATTGAGTGAGGAAAGCTGGGCTTCCTTGATAACTGGAGGAGAGTTGCCCTTCTGTAGCATAGTGTCGCCTGGTAAGAGTAGGGAAGGTAGGTTATCCATCACTTGGCCCTGTGCGCCCAGTGAGTGAGGAAGTTTGGTCTTCCTTGATAACTGAAGGGGAGGTGCCCCTTCTGTAGCAGACTGTCGCCTGGTAAGAGTAGGGAAGGTAGGTTATTCATCACTTGGCCCTGTGAATCCATTGAGTGAGGAAAGCTGGGCTTCCTTGATAACTGAAGGAGAGGTGCCCTTCTGTTGCTCAATGTCGCCTGGTAAGAGTAGGGAAGGAAGGTTATCCATCACTTGGCCCTGTGCGCCCAGTGAGTAAGGAAGGTTGGTCTTCCTTCATGACTGAAGGAAAACTTGGCTTCTCTAGCCTAGTGTCGCCTGGTAAGGTGGCCTTTCTATTACTTGGCCCTACCTGCCTCGTGAGTGAGGGAAGGGGGAGTAGCCAGCTTGCAGAAGTGCCTTGTGAGCTGAGGGAAAGCAGGGCCCTAATGTTGAGCTTTGACTGACGTATCCTCAGCTGTGCCTTCGCTGGTGAGCCCTGGCCTGTGAGCGAGGCAATGCCGGGCGTCTGTTACTTCTGCTGCTCTCCTTTTGAGTCGTGGTATGGGTCTTGCACTGCTGTGCTCTGCTTGGGGAGTGAGGCACGAGGCTCTGCATTGCTGAGCACTGATGTGTGCATGTGTGCAGGGAAGGAAGGGCTTTCATTGCTGTGTGCTTCCCGGTGAGAGAGGGGAGGCAGGCTTTCTATTGCCAAGATATTCCTGGGTTGCCAGAAAAGGTATTGATTGCAGAAAAAGTACACATTCCTCTTGAAAAAAAAACATATAGGCCAGTGTGTGCTATTTCAAGAATGAGCAAGAGCGACATCATCATTAGTCAACCATTGTTCCAAAGACCTAATGCACATGTATGGCAGTGAAATGAGACTCAGAATTGGCAGCAGTACCCAATCGCAATAGGTTATCTGCACATTTCTAAAATGTTGACACACTGTTCGGCAACACCGACGTACACTATGTAACCACACGCTTAAAAACTCCAATCCTTCGTAGAGGGAGATTTTATCTGCTAACTTCAGACTTCCCCCCACGCCTCTCTATTCACCACGTGTCAGAGATAGAAATTCACTTTTTATCAGGTGTCCTTTTCCCTATGGGGGCTCAAATGGGAATGGGGAATTACCGCCCCCGCCAACCTTGGAATGGGGCGGTAATAGCTCCATTCACCAGGGCAGAGTCGGTAAGGATTTGGAGGCAGCCATGGCGCTAATAGTGCCATGGTTACCTTCAAACTCCTAATAAAGCCCTATCTATGTCAAATAAGAACGACCATTAAGTGTTTAGAAAATATCGGATGCTAGGAAAGCACGAAGGTTAACCAGTAGAGGTAAGCGTGGCCTCCTATACCTATTCTTCATGCTGGTCCTTAATCGATAGCGCGGTTCCAAAGGCCGGGGTGGATGCTGAGTGACCAGCCGCCTTGCTGAGTCCACAGACTATTCTCTTTCTTGGTGAGGAATAAATAGTCCCATCCGCACACCTAGAACCCCCTGTTTTTCCTCTCTCTGGGAATGCTCCAGAGTTGCTGGTAATGTAAGGATGCCTCTTCCCAGTGGCAGGTGACATTACCATATAGAGCAGAGTGGTCTCCACAAAGCCAGTCTCCTGGCTTGACTCGTCCCAGATACAGATAACATGTGTTCGTGCCCTAGAGCACATTAAAGTCAACGTGGATGTACAGGACCACTGTGAGTATAATCATTGCACCAACATCACCATAACAAAAGAAGTAATTGGAAAAATGTAAATGATTCTCTACAGTTAGGTATAGTAGAACCTGGGTAGCACATCACTGCCAGTTTACATTGTGCCTATTCAGCACATCATTGCTAGTTTACAGCAAACCCTTTTAGCACAGTGTACATTATGCCCAGTTATCAAATGACCTCACGCCCGCTTAGCAGGGCATTGCCCGTCTCCATTATGCACAATTGGCACACAATTGCAGATTTCCCGCATACTCGCCTTGTTCATCATTGTCTGTTTTCATTACGCATACGCGTGCATGAATTTTCCAGTTTCTGTTTGGCTCCTTATTATGTTTGGTCCCTATTATTGTCTGTTAACACATCGTTGCCTGTCATAAACTCCACTTACCAAGCAGGATGTATGTTCTGTTACCGGGGCTGGTGGTTCAAGTCACGTATGGAGAGTGAGATTGTAACCAGCAGTGGGCATAGCAGGAAAAATTCTTATGGCCCTGGCATTGTCTGCTATTTGCTTGCAGGCTGGCTGGCATAAGCTGAACTATTACGCTCAGCTCATCCCAGCCTGCCAGGAAGTAAACATTCTGAGTGGGGCATCTGACAGCACTTCCCTCAGCGAACCTTTGCATGGCACATGTCCATTTCCTGTCATATCCCTCTGGAAATGACCGACTTTGCATTGTTCTTAGTCCTATGTAGGGACCAGACTCTGCTAGTTGTAGTGAAATTACCAAATATGGCTGGGTTTTGAACTGGGCAGTATCAGGATTTAAATTCCTATATTTGCGACATTTCTAAGCAAGCACACCTTTGGTTGAACCTGCATTTCTAATTGTAAACTCAGCACAATTACCAAATAGGCTTAGCCTTAGCCCAGAAACAATGACATCATAATCCCTGGACCCAGGACTAGTGCAAATATGTCTTTTATGCTACCCCTAACACAATCTGGCCATTGCTCTGGTTCGAATACTAGCAATCCACGCCTTCTATAAAAGCAGTGCCAGATGGAAACTTCTGACAACCCTAAAATACTCCCGGTTTTCAAATAAAGTAGCATGCCATAACATAATGTGACATATGTCATGATATATAATGTGACCTGCAAGATCAACTTGTCATTTCATGTCCTGTTAACACATAACGTGACGTATTATGTATGATACACCCTGTCTTCTTATGTCATGTCATGATATATCAAGACATAATGTTATGTCATAATTTGTCACCTCATATTGCATGCCATTATATATCATGTGCCTGGGCATGTCCTGATATGTCACGTCATTATATTCCATGATTACTATCAAGAAACACTGTCATGATATGGCATAACATCAATGCTATGATATTTCCTATTGGACCATAATATATCATGCCAGGATTACCATGAAATGATCGAATGGAGAAATTACCCCATTTTTTTAAATAATGCAGGGGGAAACGCCCTCGTCCCCTATCCTTCCTATCTTAACTATTACCCTTACCTCAACCCACACCTATATTTTAGTAAAATGTCCCAACATGTCCCAAAAAAATCTGTAAAATAATTCGGTAATTTCTCCATTTGATTTTTGAAATTCGATCATTTCTACGGATACCATCATGGCATGCTATGTGTAATGATAACATGTAATAACATGGCATGCCAGTAAGGTCCCGGTTTGACAATCCCAGTAAGTTTGACATTCCGAGTTTACCAGTCCCACTAAGCTCACAGTTTTACACTCCCAGTAGGCTTCAAGTGTGACATTCTGAACAAGCTCTCAGGATGCTTGAAACACCCAGTAAGCTCTCAGTTTGGCGCTCCACTTAAACTCTCCATTTAGCATTCCCCAGTAAACCTGAAACCCCCAGGAATCTCCAAGTGTAGCATTCCCAGTAATATCCTATTTTGACATTCCGACCAAGCTACTTGTGAGGCCACGCCAATAAACGCTCAGTAAACCTTACATTCCCAGTAGATTCCCAGTTTGGAATACATTCCCATTAAGCTCTTGGGAGCTTGCCACGCCCAGTAAGCTCATAGTTTGGCATTTCCAGGAAACTCCCGGTACATTACACTGAGAATTCCCAAATCAGCCAGCCCCATGATCATGCAGGACAAACTGCTGCTGGAGAAACCCTACTTGTGCAGCCCAAAATGAAGACACAACATACATTCCTAAACCCCAGAGAGCACAATGGCAAGTAGTGTCATGAGGCTTGTGACCAATTACACTGAAACAAGTATTTCCCAATATTGGGGACAAAATGTGTACCTACAGTCCCATAAGGTGGCAGAAGTGTACCTGTCCTTTGAGTGTCTGTGTATCCAGCTTTGTATGCCGACTAATACAAAGAATATTTGGTGCTTTGTATCGCACGGCCTGCTAGCGTTAACCGTTTCAGATCTCTTAGTGACAGTTGTTTACAGTTACCATTATTATTACCTGCATTTGTGGTACTCGAATGATAAGGAGCTCGCCATTCCACTTCATTCCATGAATTTCAGTTCGCAGAAGCGAGAGCTTTCTGCAAATGTGGTGGCCCACAGGACATCGAGGATGCAGTTATACATTCCCCTGGATAGAAGAAGAGGATATATTTGAGGTAATCTATTCAGGCTGCCCTGCATCTTTTGCGTCGACCCTGCCGCTACAGCAGCTTCAGAACAGAAAAACTCCATCCAGCAAATTGGACCAGATCTTTGGGTTTTTGGTTGAATCCAGCTCGGTTCTGGAATTTGTGCGGAGTCAATGCCAGATGATTGGGTACGGGTCATTTTTGAAATAAGGTACAAATTAGAGATTGTAGCTACTCCTTTGAATTGCTCTTCTTGCCACCCCAATGGCTGGTTAGTTAAAACCTGCTCAACTGTCCCTTCATGTATACACCAATTCCTTTAATAGTCAAGATGTACACAAGCAAGAAGGGCTCAACACAACTTTAAACTCAGTCTCAGCCTTGGGGTTGTGGTTCAAATCTGAAACGATGAAATCGTCAAATTGCAGGCTGGTCTTTCTGGTGACCAAACCTTTTTCTCCTCCCCTGATTGGACATGGAGTACTAGTTCGGACATGACAACTTGGTAACAAAAGGCTATGTCAAACATCAAGGATGCATCTAGTGCAAGTCGATGCCATACCTTGCTCATCAGTCAGGTCTATTCTATTGGCGGCAAATCATCTCCTCTCCTTGACAGCATCTTCTAATCTGAGGTGGACAATCCCGGGCAGATTAATCGAGCCGTGGTTTTCGTCATCCCAGTGGCTTTGCCTCCATAGGAAATACATTCCAACCATGTTTGGTGCCCCGTGGTTGGACATGTTCACAATATATCAATATACTCTTCTTCCCCTTCCCACCCACAGCTGCAGGAATCACTTTTGCATGCCAAGTCAATGTAAGGCTATTTTCTTGGCCAGAGAATTTTCTGTTTGCCTTTCCCCTATTCCCCCGAGTCCAAACTCGGGAGGGAAGGTTTACACGTGATCTTGGTGGTATCATGTTGGAGCAGGATGTCATGGTTTCTGCAATGACCAGTCAGTGGCCCTGTGTTGGCTCTTACCATTGTCTTCATCCCCACTAAAGTGGCCAGTCCTTCTCAGTAACAAAGTGGTCTGACTGCGCCTCTCAGAGTAGTTGCTAGCAGATTGCACTTTATGATTAAGGGGCTTTTGGAGGATTTGCTTCAGCCATCCAAGTGTCCAGGAGTCTGCCCATCTTAACATCTTACAATATGTATCGAGGCTCCTTTTCCACCTGGTGTGTGACCAACGCGTGGTAGGCATTTTCATGCGGAATTACGAGCATTTTGGGCTTTCTTAGGGATGGAGTTTTGCCAGGTGTTGCTGTAGCTATGTTGAGTGCTTGGGTATGCATTATTGGATATTTAAGGATTGCTGACCTAGGCTTCAAGGCGTAAAGTTACTTTGCTTTGGATCTTTTTTTTGTAGTTCCCCCTTTTCCACATCATCTGTGTAGGTCCTCGCTTCCTACCTGGGACCTGCCTCTAGTCTTGAGAGTTTGCTACGAGCTGCACGTTCAGCCCCTGTGGAGGTGTCTTTGAAACGTCACTTTCACGTGCTGTCTGGGTAAGCTGGGAGCATTGCCATCTATGGATCCACAGTAAAGTTTTCTGCCTGATGGTTTGGTTTTGAAGCCCCATCCTCTTTTGTTGTAAAGGTATTTTCTAATATCCACTTACATCAGAAAAGAATCATTTCTAGCTTTTTGTCCCTTGTCTGTTTCTTCAGGTAATGCAGTTGGCCAGCTTTTGGATGTGTGTTAAGTGGGTGCATCTATTTATCCTTTAGGACATCTGATGCTCTATATGTGGCATTTGGGGCAGCTTAGATAGAAAGGACATCTTTCATGGCTACACTTAGTAGATGAGTCGGGCGGACTGTAGTCATGACGCATCAGGAACAAAAAGCTCCTCTTCCTGTAGTAATTCTGGGGCGTTCCACCAGGAGCATGACGACATTGTTAGCCAAGGCTAGGAATGTCTCTATGTCAGCAACTAGTAGAACCGTGACTTGGACTGCCCCTTCCACTTTTGTTCTCCATTATGCACTCCATGCTTTGGAATCCTCTGCTATAGAGCATCACAGCAGAATTCTCTGCTCTGGTACTTAATGCAGCTTCTAATTATGGTGTTGTTCAATAATAAAAATAATAATACTGTACCACTGGTTTGTTTCATGCTTGTAAATTTGCTTCTTTGATTATTGTACCTTGTTGTTATGCTGTAAAGCACTTTGGAGTTAAGCGCTATATAAAATCAATAAATCTAACATAAACATAACATAAATACATATGTTCTCAGCATTTAGACCTGTTGTGATTTATGATCAAAGTCTGGATGCTTGCTATAGCCTCAATGAAAGGAACTGGGACGAGGAAAAGAGATGAAGGAGTCGTTCCCAGATTACTTACATGCAACAATCATTGCAACCTACTCTGGTTTGTTCCTGGTCCTCTAGCTACCTTTCTCACCTGTGTGGCACTCACTTGTGTGGCGCCCATAGTCTTTGAAACAAATGAGAATGACAGAGTATTTTCCCTCCCCCCAACCCCGGGAAAGGTTTATCATCTCAGCAAAGCTGTGGGACGCTAAGTGTCTGTCTCTTCAGATGGGGTCATCTCATTCATTAAGGACTGTGGTGAGGGAGGAACAATTTGGTGTGATGAAATTTACTAATAAGTAAACAAATCATTATCAGGAGTAATCCCATGGTATTCAACAGTCCGTCTATGGCCTACAGAGCCCACTTCCAGACAAATCCCCATTGAGAACTTCTAATTTCAGGAACAATTTCCATGAGACTTCTTAATCATCCAAGAAATTGCAGTATCCTGCTTGCTATGTTGATATCACTTGAGGTCTGTCCTATAACTATATACTATCCTGCGGTGTTCCCAGCAGCCAAACAGGCAGACAATATTCAATGGAGCTCTATTGTTGTCATTCAATATCTTATCCAGCCCTAGATGATAACCAAATTATATAATAATACAACAGCATATGAAGCTATCCTAAATTCAAATAATATCCCATGGGAGTTCCGATAGCTCAAGAACATTTCCAGTGACGAGCTTCCTATAACGAGATCACATGAAATGGGGCTCTGTAATTATCATTCAATGCCATATAGTGCTTTCCAATAACAATACTGCAACCCACATGGGGTGCTTCATTGCCACACAGTATCCTATGCAGCCATCCTGGTAGACTTTGGATGCACTGATAAAAGAAACGATCTGGCGCCAGGCTTGTGTTTAACCCTGCAATATCACCTGCGGCTTTCTTATAACAAGACAGTATCCCATGCAACGTTTCTGTGATCGTCAGGCAATATCTCATGGCATCCCATGGGAGCCCTCAGGTTATCAAACCAAAGCTATAAGCTGTCCTAATATTCATAAGATAAGATATATTTTTGGTGCACTGCTACTACCAACGATCTGCCACCATGCTCTCATTTCTTCAGATGTCATCAACTGGGGCTCACTTATAACAAAGCATACCCCATGGGGCTGTCTAGCTAGTACCCCAACGGTGCTCTCTCATAACAAGACAGTAGTCTGTGCGGCTCTCTTATTATACACTATCTCTTGGAACTCCTCCAGTAACAACCACACACTGTGTGGGCTCTCAGATTATGGTACAATAGCCTATAAACCTCTTGTGTAATACAGTAATTCATGGGTCTTACACAGGCAATAGCTAATCTGCCTCTTGTATATTTATACCGGAGTCCCTGAGGCGCTCTTATAATCACACGATATTCCAATAACAGTCTCATATGGCCATGTGCCATTGCATGCGGCTCTTTTATAGAGCTATCCTAAAAGCAGACTGTATCCCAGAAGGGCTCTCTTTTTATATCATACAGCAGCTTATGAAGCTCCTTTACTGGTCATATGATTGACTTTCAGTGCACAGCTACAATGAACAACCTACTGCCAGGCTCTTATTTAATCATGCAATATCACCTGGGGTTCTCTTCCAAGAGAGTATCCCATGGGGCTGTACTCTAGTCAGTTAATAACCCATGGGGGCTCTCAAAGTAAGACAGTAGCCACTGTGTGCTTCGTTATTATCATACAGTATCTCATGGAACTCTCCGCCTGCCGGACCATACCTCATGGATGCTCTCAACAGACTATAATGCACTCCCATTACTAATATTATCTGACTTGCTTTAAGAAACCGTATCCAACCGTGCTCTCCGATATGCATACGCTATCCTTGTAGGATGTGTTATCACCAGACTATATCCCATGAGGGCCTTCCTGAAATCGGAAACTATCATACAGGGGCTTTCCAGTACAATATCCCGAGGGTCAAACCTATAATTAGACGATTTTGCCTTGGAGACTCTCATGTAATCAGATGATACCCAAAGTGTCTCTCCTAAAATCAGACAATACTTCCTTGGGGTTGTTCTTTAGGAAGGTGTTACCCAATGGGGGAACCTCCGCTCTCCTCAATAAGATGGATTCCCACTGCGGCTCCTCTCTAACAGACTGTATGATATCCCAAGAGCCAAACCTTCAATCAAAGATACGGGTAATCCTGAACCTGACCCATACCCCCCAAGGGATTTCCAATAACTAGACAATAGCCCACTGTGCGCTCCTATACGTTAGCCAATATAAACACTCTCAAAATGTTTATTGCAGAGGTCTTCAAACTGTGGGGTGCGGCCACCCAGGGGGGCGCGGCCACATCCCAGGGGGGGGCGCCAGAGCCCAGCATGAAATGTTTAAAAAAAAAATAATTTTAGATTGGAGGAAATGGGAAGGGGCAGCTCACATGGTCAGACTGGACCATAAAACGGTTTTAGGCACCAATGAACAAATGGCCAGCAGTTGCAAATGGATATTCAGTCCTTTAGTCACAGACTGTTTGAATAGTACCCAAGGTGGTGTTTTTTGTTCAAATGTAAACAAATTGTGATATTTAAAGAATATTTATTCAGCAACAATGGTCAAAACTACTAACTGCATAGTGAAGTAACTCCTCAAACTGGCCCACATTGGCCAAAAAAGTGGCCCATTTTGACTGGCCTACACTAGCATTTTGCATTTTTGATACGGTCATCTCCCTATTGCCCTATAGGCCAGTCCAAGCCTGCCGGGTCATCCATAATGGATGAGGGGGCGTCCACCCACTGGCCACCTCACACATTATGGAGGAGCCGAGAAGCCAGCCCAGTGAAACACTGAGCACTCCCTCCACTGCTTTTTCCTGCTGAGGGAGTGCTCCTGGGCTGGCAGAACTGTCAAAGGGAAAAACTGTTTGCCTTTGACAGTTCATTTACTCAGCGGCACATGATCACTGAGCCATGCAATGCTGGGGGTGTTTTGCTTCGCCAGCCTTGCATAGCTCATTGGAAATGCTGGCTTGGGCACTGCATGTATGTATGTGCGAGGGGGTACTCCTGCGCCTCCTCGCACATACGGGCAGAGCAACCTGGAGCAGAACATTTTAGCAACCATGCGCAGGCCCCTGCAGAAGGTACGTTTATGGTGATTTATTTTTTATTTAAACATGGATGTGTGTATGCTTGTGTTATGGGAGTGTGGTGGGAGCAGGTTGGGCGGCAGCACTGGGATAGTGGTGGGAGTAGGGTGGGGAGAGCCCAGGGTCTGTACTGGGAGTAGGGTGCGGTGACGACACACAAAAGTTCATAGCGATTTCTACATACTGTCCATCTGGCACTTTTGGCGGGGCCCGGCCTGCCCAAACTTTGCTCAGGGGGGGCCCAGGCCAAAAAAGTTTGAAGACCACTGCTTTAGTGAATGAATGATACCTATAGTGCTCATAAATCGAGTGGCTGACGACAGACCTGGGTAAGACAGTTTTATTACACCAGTAGTAGGTACAGCTCCAATTGAGTCATTAACTCTGAGAAGAGTGCTTTACAAAACACCTACACCTGCACACCAAAACACCTACACGCTGTGTGTCCCTCCTCATATGCCATTTCTCCCTATCTGTACTCTTAATGCAATACCCAAAGTAAAAATTCACAAATTCGGCACTGCATAAATCAAGACGACACTCATAGTTCCTTACTGCTTAAGCCTTTCAGTTTCCCACCCGTCAGAGAAGAATTTTAGAGCATAATATCTTGAAATCAGAAGTGTCCGAGCATGAATGCCAACACATTACATACGATAGCTTTCTGCAGAGAGAAACTGCTTTGCAGCCTGTCCTTTTTAACATTAACATGCATTGTACACTCCTGCCCTCTAGTGGTTAGAATGTTGAAAACAGTTGTCTGATCGCCACCACAGTATCTACAATTTGTTAGCCACACGTAGCCGTTGTTCCTAAGATTTGCTCAAGAAGCAACCGCGTATGCATCATATTTTCTGTCTCTGAATTTTTCTTCTAATTTCTACCCACACGTCTTTTGATATACTGACACGCGTTTTACAGCACCCCCATCATCATTTACAGGTTATGTGTCTTGTGTTACTTATTTAGTTGCTTTTGTTAAATTTATTTTGAGTTTTGTTTTACGTTTGTGTAATTGCTTGTGTTTGTCGGTCCCCTGCGTGAAATGGACACCTTCATAGTTTTGCTCTGCTTGCATATGGTACACAATAATGTGATGTGTACATGTGTTTATTGTTTGTTATGCCAGCACGACCAAACAGTGTGCAGTTCTTTCATGAGCTTGTCTTGAAAACCCTATTCATAATAGCAGCCGGCGGAAGGAAATGTGAGGCTGGCCACAGAAGAGCATTCAGCCATAGCATGTTTCGGTAAGAAACTTGGCTGGTTGCTCAGAGTGTTAGGCAAGAATGAGTGTAGTATAATTGTGTGAGACTACACAACCCTTGTCCTCTTGGTATTAGGTAACCCACCTTTTGGTATTGGCCTGTACTACACAAGTTGGTAGTGTGACTAAGCAACCAGGCTTATCTCAAGAGGGGTAAATGTGAACTGTAGAGCTGTAGCGATGGAATTTGCAAATACAAGTATCCAAGTAGCACTTATACTCAAGGTTTCAGTTATAAATAGTTATTTATTTAAAAAGGGCAAGATCCGTAAAAATCAAACAAACTTTAAAATCTTTTTCCAGAATCAGCATACGTTTAGTAAATACTCTTTAGAAATACTTTTTCCACACTTAAAACACCCAGAGGTGCCTTCATTCACAAGGACAGTAATGGCATTCATATACCACTAGTACGTTTTGTAGATTCTTGGATTGCAGAAAGGAAAGGTTAAAGGAAGGAAAATGGTTAAAAAGGTTCTCAGGGCATGTGAGTATACTTAAATCTTCCAACGAAGTCTAGACAAAATCGTTCCCAGCAACAACAGTCTAAAAACAAATTATCACCTCTGAGGGACAGAAAATATCAAAGTCAATGGACTAGAAGATTCTGCAGGGAGCCAGGACAGCCAAAGTCAATTGGAGCACAGTCTATGGAGCTGAGGCACTTCGTAGTTAATAAAGGTCTTGCACAGAGAGTTTTTTAGAAAATCACTGTAGGGTCTCACGCTGTTACACTTGTGGAGAGCAGAGCTGAACTAAAGTAGCTACTGCAAGTCTCAACTGAGAAGAGTAAAGCTAAAGACACTGAGGTAAGTACCCCAAGTCTGAACAGTACCACTGGTTTGAAGAAGCGTGGTCCAGCTGGCTTCTGTCCTGTTGCAGCGATGCAGATCCTGGGTTCCTGAGCCTTAGTCTTGGCGACAAGAGGGAGGACATCTGGAGGACTCCTGCAGCAGCAATTTGGGGGTCGGCAACAGCTACGGGCTCTTTTTGGATCAGCAGCATTTCACGGTTTCAGCGCGCAGTAAACAGACCCACCACAGATCTTGGATACCAGTTGGGCTTCCTTCACTCCTTGAGTCCTGCACTCTGGTGAGGGGACTCGAGCTCTGGTCATCCTGCTTCTGGAGGGTCCTTATTAGACTCCTGGAGCTTCTGGCCGGATTACAGACGTTGCACTCGATTACGGATTTCTCAACCCCTGGCACTAGGTTCCTGCAGCAGCAAAGAAGTACAGCCAGTCGGGGGAAGATATCCAGTGGAGTTAGTCTCGGGGTTAGTTGGTCCCACTAACCCAAGGGAAGAAGTTGTCCCTTCCGGGGCTTCTATTTTCAACCAGAAAAAGGAGTTTCAGCACAGCAGGAGGGCTTCACTGGGCAATTCAAAGGTCCAGGACGATTCATCATGCTTCGTTCACGGTTTCTTCGTCGTGTGTTCTTCCCAGTGGTCGACTCTGCCTCTAGTCCTAAAACCCTCGCCTTTTAAGCAGGTTTTTCCCATTCATGCACAACCTAGGATGTCACTCTAACAGCAGGGTGTCTAAAAGGACAGCCAGCCAGCTAATTAGGACTGGTTGCATTCAGGCACTCCTAGAGACAAAGGAAGGACAGGGGAGTTTTGGTAACCTCCCTCATTTCCTGCCCTTCCAGACACACTGGAGCCCGAGGCGGGTTTCAGAGCTGAAGCCTGCCAAAGGCAAAATGAATAAAGGGCTCAGACCTGGTTTGGCGCACAGAGTAAAACCTAAGAAAGACCTCACAACTAGAAAATGCAGAAAAAAGACCAGGGCCATTTTGACAAAAAGGTCACCCATGGGTCCTATACTGCAGCTGAGGAATCAGCCTGCGGTAGAAAAGTACAGTGGTAGGAAAATTAAACCACTGCCACCAGCCATTTAAAGTAGTGAGGGTAACATAAAGATTTGTACATGAGTAGGTAGGATAAGGGGCTACTAGGTAACCCCCCAGCACTCCACATAAGATGGTGTGTGCTGGACCTACAAAGAGAAAAGGTAAGTAAAGTCAATTCCACTTTACTATTCTTAGGAACAGTAGTTCACACAAAAAAAGTTTTTAAACCTTATGAGAAATCTACGGGATTTCTCTGTGACATTGCACTGAAGGTGCTGTGTGTCACCATACAAAAAGTAAATGCCTGTGGAGTTTGTCAGACTCCAAAAACAAACGAAACATATAATCCAAATCGGGTCAAAACACATGAGAGAGTGAGAAAAAGGTCTCACTCATTCCAGGGTTAAAATTAAAAAGACTTAAAGTCCAGCAAAAGAGCTGGGGGTCTCTAAGGTTCGAGGAATTTAGCACGGAAATGAACATTCTCCCTAACACAGAGCAATGCCAGTGGTTATGATTAATTCAAAACTTTTCATCCACCAACCATCAATTTTGCACAGAAGCGACCTACCCGTTGTCTCCCCCTCCACCCCCAGCATTCCTGGTGTCATATCCTGCTACTTATTGGCGGTTTGAATCTCGAACATGTGGGACTTCTTCATCGCTTTCACTATTTGCTAACAAGTAGAAAATCAAATTGGAGAGGAGTGTTACCACCCAGACCTTAGGCCGACAGATTGCAATTTTACCACAACTGTATGGAAGCCCTGTCACTGACAGTAGTGGGATACAGTGTCAGGGTGAGATGTATCCAATTTGATACTCCACCCACTAAGAATATCATTGCTTCATCCGGTGGCTTCATCTTTCCTCAGCGAGAGATGCTTCCTATCATTAGTTTCAGCCCCACCTGGGGTGTGATGGGCCCTGCCAGGCAAGCATGGAGTCATCCCCATCATGATGCCGAGACAGTGATTGCTGGAAGGTGCGAAGATCAAGGAGAAGCTATAAATAGGACTTGTTGTGTCAGACTTCAGCTCAGACTGCAGAGCAAGAATGCCAGAAGAGAGATTCACAGAGGCACATCAGATCTGCAGTGGAGTCTGAATGAAAGGAAGCTGTCCAAAATCAATTAGGGGAAGGCTATGGCCCAGTATCGGAGGCAGCTTTTGGTGCAGCGCGGGCTGATAATAGGGCGTCAACTAGACGCTGGGGGCGCACTGGGCACCAGAGGGAGCCACTGCTATGGCCATTGTACAGTGAATGGGTTTGCAGTGGAGAATGGAATTGGACAACTTTGAAGTGAGTCTTAGGGGAGCCCTTTTAAATCCACATCTGCCATCGGAAGCTGAGAGCAGGGACACAGGAGACGAGCCAAGATAAGAGAGACACAACTAACTGCTGTCACACTATCAGCTGTATACAGGAAGCCGCAGGGTACTGAAGCAAGAGGAGGGCTGAGAGTCACAGGCCAAGGTTGCTTCTCACCCCAACTGGGACTGTAGTGTTCTTCTCGCTCACGTTCTCACTTCGAGTCCGCCAGTACAGGACAGAGCCACATCCAGAGACAGGACAGGGGTGGCCAGTCTGTGCCATCGGCCAGGGCCCAAGCTCTTGAGGGCCTTGCATGCACCAGCAGCCACATGTATCCCAATCAATACACAGTAGTTCTTCAAGTGGGGGTGTGCTGCATTCTAGTGTGAGGCTCCTTTTTTCTGACTATCATTGACGATGCAGTGCTCTCGTCTCCCAGGCATCTTCTTCGAGGCATGGAGAGACATCATTCTGCCCCCTAGTTCCCAGTGGCTCAGCAAACTGGGACCAGCAAATGCTTAACACTCTTTGTTATGGCAGATTATTTGAATGGGAAGCTATTTGTAAGTGATGGTTTTGACGTTTAGGTGATAGGATCTCCAATAAGGGAATTTTTATTCTAAAAGCAAACACAAAGCGCCAGTTGCTACCTGAATCTATGCCTACTTTCAAGACAAAATATGTTACACAAAATCAAAGTTTTAAACTATCTCCCTTCTTTTCCTGTATGCTTATTGAACACCAAAAAGCATTTATTCTTTGTCCAATGTCATATTTTTCTCACATCATGTATGAAGCATGCCTTTGTCGAAGAATGAAAAACATCCAGGCTACCTTTTGACACATTGGGCCTCATTACGACTTTGGAGGTAGCCATGGCGCTATTAGCAACATGGCTACCTCCAAAATCGGGTCCGGGTTCCCTGAATGGGGAATTACTGGGCCATTCCGAGCTCCGAGGGCCCGGTAATTCCTCCTACTGGAAACCCGGGCCCGGACCTTCCCCATTCCCATTTGAGCCCCCATAGGGCTCAATGGGAATGGGAGCGGGAGCTAACAACGTGCCGATTCCGACCGGCCCGTTGTTAGCTCCCTGGTCCCCTCGCGGGACCCGGTAAGGATGCCTGGTTTTACCAGGCGTCCTTACCGGGTCCCGCGAGGGGACCTCGTAATTTTGCAGAATGGGTTTAACGGATCCGCCTCCATTAGCGGAGCCCGTTAACCCATTCTGCAAAAGTCGTAATGAGGCCTATTATCTTTAGTGATGAGTCTCCGTCTTCTATATTTACAAAACCTGCAAGGTATTTTGAGCCCTGCACTAAACTGCATTCTGGTATTTGTAGTCTTCCATTCGAGATGGGGGAAATAAAGCTAAAATTGTGCACTTTTTGCTTTGCATATTTCTCCAGGGAGTTATATAATTGTCCAAGTGTTTTATTTATGATTTGTGTACTTGTCAAGTCATCTCTATACAACAGAGTATTGTTTGAAAGCCAAATGTGGCGGTGTGGAGGGGACAGGAGGAGAGGGCAAGAGGGTCATGATCGTTTGCCATTTCCAGGGAATGTGAGAACAGGCAGTACTGGATTGGAAACTGGAGAAGTTGTTTTGCCTGGTCCGGGCCCTGTGCTGATTTTGTTAACATTTGAAGACATGCTAAATTGTGTACTCTCTCTGCCGCAAGACCACCCTGGTGAATGGACTCTGCTCCAATCACAGGCAATCCTGCATTAGAGGGACTTTGTTCTGTCTTCCCAAAGCTCAATCCCTACCATGAGGTCCTTGTAACCTGCGATCACAGCAGGAGACATTCTTTAGGTATTTAGTCCTCCTTGTGCTTTAAGCAAAAAACACATTGGAGATTCGTTTCTTTTGACAGTTAAAATAATCCTCATCTAAATTAAAAGCATATTACTAGTTTGGACAATATGGCCAAAAATATAGGCCATGAAAATAAAGACAAGGAACTGCTACAAAAACAGTAATTCACTTCAGTTAGCAAAATACATTCGCAATTATTTAGCACTGCATTTCAAATTCAGATGGTGTTTTAAGCCAAAGTTGCAAAAGGACCTGCAGCAAACACTATTTCTACAAACTACAGCTGGAAATGTATGTGTTTAAGTGCCTGAGTTGTACACTCATCTCAAATCCTGGCTTCACCGTTTAATTGAAGTGTGTGTTCTTGGGCAAATTATTTTATCTTAATATCCGTTATTTACCAAATTAAAAGTCCCTACAAGTGATTCAGCTCACACTGTCTGCTACGCCAAAAAAGCCTCCCTTGTGATATTTCCCTGTACATATTAATACCAGTGACCATTCATGTATTGGATATCACAAAGTTTGTCACTTAACTTACTCCTGCCATTTTTATAATTCCACATCCCTTGAACCCCACAAAAATCAAATCCCATTCTGTGACATAATTTTCTGCCCTACAAATCCTAGGTCTGGCCCTCTCCAGAATAGAGTTTTTACTCAGTATCACATGGTTTGCAGAACTCAGTTGTCCGCATATGGATTGCTTTCCCATGTTTCACCCGACTACACTCGGCTACTGAGTACTGAATACACCCTGTGTGCCACATAACGCTCACACTGGACCACTTAGGCTCCATGTTCGGCAAGCAAGTCCAGGATGTGCGCATAGCCTCCATTAGGGAGTGCGACATATGTCCCAGACACTGAGCAGTGGGACTAATTTTGAGAGAACCAAGGTAAAAGTTGCTTATGTGTATATGATGAAAAAGTTCTAACAGACTTTCTCCCTAAGGAGCAGTTAATGGCACTAATATTATTGCACCGACTGTGTGTATGTTGTAGAAATGCCAGGCTGGCCTTGATAAAGCATATTGGCCAAACATCGCACACCCTAAAAACCTTAAGGTGTCTGGTGGATGACACTGCGAATCAATTTGGAATGTCAAAATATGATCTGCGATGCAATAGTAATAAATCCGGTATTTTCTAATAGTAACTTTTGGCCCTTTTGGGGCTTTGCCTAGGATTCACCTTGTATCCATAGTTGTATTCAAGCCAGGTTACACCCAAGCACAGTAATACCGGGTGCGAAGACCTCTTCGGAAATGTGTTAACAAGGGTTCAGTTTCATCACTTTATAAGAGATTATTCTTTCAGGGCATGAAAGACATTTCATGAAAACAGTCGGTTTCAAGAAGACTTACTTTAACACAACACAGTTATTCATCACTGTGGCAAGACCTAGTTTAGGTTTGGGATTAGTTTAATTCATTGCCAATACAAGGGCTGCCTTTAAGAATCAGGTCAGTGGAGGGGACCAAGGATTGCAAACTAAAGATGACCCTTACATTTATAAATGCAAAGTACAAAGACGGCCACCAGGGGCAGGCCTCCTAGTAGTGGGCAAGATGATTTACAGTCCATACGGTTATCCCCACTGAATGTATGTAACACCATTGCCGCCTTTGGAAGTTGGCGAAGACCCACTAAACACTATCACCTGTAGTCGTAAAACAAACCAAGAGCTCAAAGTGCCTGCTATGGTTAGGTTTGCTTAGTCATCCCTGACAGACGGCTCCCAACACACTTTTCGCGCTGTCTCCCTTGTGTGTTTTCATTTAATAACATGTTTTTAAAATACTCGTGTAACCCCCTTATTGGCTTTCTGCTGCGCAGAAGACTTTTTTACACATTGTGATACATAAAGGTGCAGAGCTTTTCAATTTACCAAGCAATGTTTTTAGAAAACATGTTCTCTTGGGAAAGGCTTCTCACGCCTTTGAACTTTCTTGAGCTAGGAAGGACATCCTGAAACGAAATATGCGATTTTCTTTCAATTTACGTTCACTGCCTTTGACGTCACTCCCCACTGCATGCGTCAGAGTCCCCCCACTTTTCTTTTTAGGCCTCGAGCCCTATTGGTCAGTGAAAACATTAGCCATCTGTTACCAGTCCTAATGCTAACACGAGGAATTAAAAGGGTAGATTCTTCACCATGCAGGTGACATCATTATGTAAACAACATATCAGCCTGTTACCATGGTAGCTGACTTTGTCAATAGAGTTTGCCACCTATTTTGGAGCTTTGTCCGGTTTACATAAAATAAATCCCGATGTATGTCTCCCGCGGGGTGGCAGTCTTTGTTTCAAGATTCAGAAGCCAGTGGTGCAGCAGGAGCCAGCTGTGGGCTTTTACGTTTTAAGATGTGTGACAGCCAGAACTTAATGGGCTTCTTGCAGTGTACCTTGGAGCTGTGATTTACACACGTTACCGACCATGTCCACCCTCCTGACCGAGTATGAAAGCCATTTGCATGCCAGGGTTCATCCAGGGTGCAAATGGATTTCATTATTTTTCCTCAGGAGATTTGTGCTGCTTGCGCAGCCGAACCCGGAAGAAAAAAGAAAAATAATGGGCGCCGCCATATTGAAAAGGGACAAAGTCCCTTTTCAATGTCTATGGCGGTGGCCGGGAGACTGGAGGAGCACCAGGACCGGAGCACAGAGCTCTGGTCCTGCAGTTAAGTGGGAATGGAGGGTGGGGGTGTGAAAGGGAATCTGGGGGATTTTGAGGCGGGGGTGTGGTAGAGAGGCAACAAGGAGACGCTCCCTGTTGCCTCCCCACATTAGCAACAAAAAACAAAAATGGCACCACCCAGGGAAGGGCCTCGACTGGCATGGACAGCGAAGAAGAATGTCTAGTCTCGCCCGCTGTTCAAGCCACCTGATTGGCTAAGTGCCTTTCCCCAGGTGCGAATGTCAGATAAGGGCTGCCCAGTAGGTAGCAATCAATTAATAGAAACTGGGCCGCCACAGGGCAGGCACATCTTCAGTGACCATTTCATGTGCAAAACTCCAACTCTGCTTATAAAGTGCTAATGTGTTAGCTGTTACTTTTGATGGCTCATATGCATTTTAAAGATAAGTCCAGACAGCAGACTACCAAGTTATACGGGTTATTTGTGAAATAAAAGGTCAATTGTATATTTACCGAAATCTACAATGCTGCAGGCTTGTTTAAACACATTGCAAATTGTATTCACACCCATGCAAAACAATATGCTGAACACCTGGTTTATTTACAACTTCAGACACCTCAAGATGTTGCAGTTTCACATTTAGATAGGGCATCCAGGTGGGCTCTTTTTTGCATTCTGTCACTTACAGTTCGGCATTGATGAATGAAAAGCAAAACGTTGATATGAATACCAGAATGCAGAGAAACACTTAGCACAGAATAAACCACTCACACTTGACTGAAATGGCGCAAAGGTATATGTACATATCTGCTTCACAACCTCTGTATCTAGTGATCTGCATTTCCATTGGGAAAATTTAACTTTATTATTCAGACCCTCCTGGATATTGCAGCATGAAATTGAACATTTTGTGGCATAAAAAAAAACAAATGAGTGCAGCCAAAAATGTATTTATTGTACAATATTTATTATTGACTGGAGGGTGCTAGGGAGCCAGCCTGCATGAGAGGCAGGTTACTAGGGATAGACAGTACAGGAAGCTACAAATAGATGTCCCTGTCTTGGCAGAACAGTGTTTGTGTTTGTTTGACTCTACTTAATGGTTTAATGTGTGTGATCTGCCTGATTAGTAACTTTTTCAAATGTTATCAGTTATAATGGTGCAAACATTCCCCTTCTATATTTTCCAATCCCCCGAGCACTGACACTCCCCCACTGACTGACATCCCTCACTCTCACCAATTCTCCATCTCAATTTACACTCCCAAGCCTCTCACTCTGCCAGCATACTCACTTGATCTGTTGCATAGCCAACCAACAACTTGCGCTGCTCAGTCCCTGCTACACTCCTAACTTTGCTCTAAATTCACACCTAACCCTTTCCAGTTCCTTCTGCAGTCTTTCTTTTTCCTAGTCTATAGTGCCCTTGCCCTATCATGTCTCCTAATCTGCAGCTCACTCCCTCTTTTCCACCCAC
Organism: Ambystoma mexicanum; assembly: GCF_040938575.1. Classification (NCBI taxonomy): domain Eukaryota; kingdom Metazoa; phylum Chordata; class Amphibia; order Caudata; family Ambystomatidae; genus Ambystoma; species Ambystoma mexicanum. The sequence goes on along the minus strand of NC_090921.1, from coordinate 753,369,168 downwards.
TGCTCCGTCTTTTCCTGTCCCACTGCCCCCTCCCCCTCTGCTTCATGTTCGACCACTCTCCCTCTACTTACTAGCCCAGCACTCCTCATCTGCTTTCTGGATCAGGGATCCCTCTTTGGACGCACTACTCCCCCTCTGGCCCAACTGCTCCCTTTCTGACCCCACTGCTCCCCCTCTAGCCCAATGCTCCCTCTCTGGCACCACTGCGCCCTCTCTGCTTTCGGACTCACTGGTCCCCTTCTTGCCTCCCACCTCTTCCCTGCTTTCATATGATATGATATTGTATTTATAACGCTCCTGCACACATGTTTCTAGGCGCCATCTCTCCCCTGTGGCCATCACTCTCTCGCTGCTTTCTGGCTTACTGTTCCCTCTCTGGCCCCACTGTTCACTCTCTGGCGCCACTGCTCCCTCTCTGCTTTCTGGCCCACCACTCCCCCTCTGGCTCACCACTCCCTCTCTGCTTTCTGGCCCACCGCTCCACCTCTGGCCTACTGCTCCCTCTTTGCTTTCTGGACCATCGTCCCCCTCTGGCCCACTGCTCCCTCTCTGCTTTCTGGCCCACCACTCCCCCTCTGGCTCAACACTCCCTCTCTGCTTTCTGGCCCACCACTCCCCCTCTGGCTCACCACTCCCTCTCTGCTTTCTGGCCCACCACTCCCCCTATGGCTCACCACTCCCTCTCTGCTTTCTGGCCCACCACCCCCCCTTTGGCTCACCACTCCCTCTCTGCTTTCTGGTCCACCGCTCCCCCTTTGGCCCACTGCTCCCTCTCTGCTTTCTGGACCGCCGCTCCCCCTCTGGCCCACTGCTCCCTCTCTGCTTTCTAGACCACCGTCCCCCTCTGGCCCACTGCTCCCTCTCTGCTTTCTGGCCCGCTGCTCTCCCGCTTTGCTTTCTGGACCACCTCTCCCCCTCTGGCCCAATGCTCCCTCTCTGCTTTCTGGCCCACCGCTCTCCTGCTTTGCTTTCTGGGCCACCACTCCTCCTCTTGCCCAGCACGCCCTCTCTGGCTCCCCTGCTCCTTCCCTGCTTTCTTGCCCATCACTCCCCATTTAGCCCACTACTTCCTCTCGGGCCCACTGATCTCCCCTTCTTTCATTTTCCCCCTCATACGGTGACGAGAATTTTTTTAATCGCTGATTCTGCAGTATTTTTAATGATCACGAAAACACTATTAGCTGGGGGCTCTGATTATTGTGTAAGGGAGCAAGATATTCATAATGTTGCTTAATGATAGGCTTAACAAGTGCAACAACAAGGATAAAATGGTGAGATTTAATAACAGGCCTGTTTTTGTGAAAGATTTGGAGACACTGGGAAAAGTCTGTTGTAAGTGTCAATGTACCTGGCTCAGCCTCTCATCTCATGTGACGAAATGAATCTGATTGGAGTGGAAAATATTATCTGGCAGCATTTTTGTGTTTGGCCTATTATCTCTAAAAAGTGGCCAGTGAGTGGGAAGAGACAATTTAATGCTAGTTGTGCCAAAACATGCTTTTTAAACTTTCTTGCTCCTTTAAAACTAATTTGGTTGGGCAATAATGGCAATGTTTATTATAAATTGCAACACACTATTCTGTTGTTGGCGTGTGCTTTATAAAATGTTGAAAGAATCGCTCTCACCTTTCCTCCCTGTAAGATTCTTTTGAAATGTTTGGATTGGTGGGTTCATGTGCCCACAGCAGTCAGTTATTTGCAACCTGGAACTAGAGCTCTGCTGTAGGTTCTTAACCTACTGATCTATTCCAATGTTTCACTGACTTAGCACAGAATAAACCACTCACACTTGACTGAAATGGCGCAAAGGTATATGTACATATCTGCTTCACAACCTCTGTATCTAGTGATCTGCATTTCCATTGGGAAAATGTAACTTTATTATTCAGACCCTCCTGGATATTGCAGCATGAAATTGAACATTTTGTGGCATAAAAAAAAACAAATGAGTGCAGCCAAAAATGTATTTATTGTACAATATTTATTATTGACTGGAGGGTGCTAGGGAGCCAGCCTGCATGAGAGGCAGGTTGCTAGGGATAGACAGTACAGGAAGCTACAAATAGATGTCCCTGTCTTGGCAGAACAGTGTTTGTGTTTGTTTGACTCTACTTAATGGTTTAATGTGTGTGATCTGCCTGATTAGTAACTTTTTCAAATGTTATCAGTTATAATGGTGCAAACATTCCCCTTCTATATTTTCCAATCCCCCGAGCACTGACACTCCCCCACTGACTGACATCCCTCACTCTCACCAATTCTCCATCACAATTTACTCTCCCAAGCCTCTCACTCTGCCAGCATACTCACTTGATCTGTTGCATAGCCAACTCACAACTCGCGCTGCTCAGCCCCTGCTACACTCCTAACTTTGCTCTAAATTCACACCTAACCCTTTCCAGTTCCTTCTGCAGTCTACAGTCCGAAACTTTCTTTTTCCTAGTCTATAGTGCCCTTGCCCTATCATGTCTCCTAATCTGCAGCTCACTCCCTCTTTTCCACCCACTGCTCCGTCTTTTCCTGTCCCACTGCCCCCTCCCCCTCTGCTTCATGTTCGACCACTCTCCCTCTACTTTCTAGCCCAGCACTCCTCATCTGCTTTCTGGATCAGGGATCCCTCTTTGGACCCACTACTCCCCCTCTGGCCCAACTGCTCCCTTTCTGACCCCACTGCTCCCCCTCTAGCCCAATGCTCCCTCTCTGGCACCACTGCGCCCTCTCTGCTTTCGGACTCACTGGTCCCCTTCTTGCCTCCCACCTCTTCCCTGCTTTCATATGATATGATATTGTATTTATAACGCTCCTGCACACATGTTTCTAGGCGCCATCTCTCCCCTGTGGCCATCACTCTCTCGCTGCTTTCTGGCTTACTGTTCCCTCTCTGGCCCCACTGTTCACTCTCTGGCGCCACTGCTCCCTCTCTGCTTTCTGGCCCACCACTCCCCCTCTGGCTCACCACTCCCTGTCTGCTTTCTGGCCCACCACTCCCCCTCTGGCTCACCACTCCCTCTCTGCTTTCTGGCCCACCACTCCCCCTCTGGCTCACCACTTCCTCTCTGCTTTCTGGCCCACCGCTCCACCTCTGGCCTACTGCTCCCTCTTTGCTTTCTGGACCACCGTCCCCCTCTGGCCCACTGCTCCCTCTCTGCTTTCTGGCCCACCACTCCCCCTCTGGCTCAACACTCCCTCTCTGCTTTCTGGCCCACCACTCCCCCTCTGGCTCACCACTCCCTCTCTGCTTTCTGGCCCACCACTCCCCCTCTGGCTCACCACTCCCTCTCTGCTTTCTGGCCCACCCCCCCCCCCCTTTGGCTCACCATTCCCTCTCTGCTTTCTGGTCCACCGCTCCCCCTTTGGCCCACTGCTCCCTCTCTGCTTTCTGGACCGCCGCTCCCCCTCTGGCCCACTGCTCCCTCTCTGCTTTCTAGACCACCGTCCCCCTCTGACCCACTGCTCCCTCTCTGCTTTCTGGCCCGCTGCTCTCCCGCTTTGCTTTCTGGACCACCTCTCCCCCTCTGGCCCAATGCTCCCTCTCTGCTTTCTGGCCCACCGCTCTCCTGCTTTGCTTTCTGGGCCACCACTCCTCCTCTTGCCCAGCACGCCCTCTCTGGCTCCCCTGCTCCTTCCCTGCTTTCTTGCCCATCACTCCCCATTTAGCCCACTACTTCCTCTCGGGCCCACTGATCTCCCCTTCTTTCATTTTCCCCCTCATACGGTGACGAGAATTTTTTTAATCGCTGATTCTGCAGTATTTTTAATGATCACGAAAACACTATTAGCTGGGGGCTCTGATTATTGTGTAAGGGAGCAAGATATTCATAATGTTGCTTAATGATAGGCTTAACAAGTGCAACAACAAGGATAAAATGGTGAGATTTAATAACAGGCCTGTTTTTGTGAAAGATTTGGAGACACTGGGAAAAGTCTGTTGTAAGTGTCAATGTACCTGGCTCAGCATCTCATCTCATGTGACGAAATTAATCTGATTGGAGTGGAAAATATTATCTGGCAGCATTTTTGTGTTTGGCCTATTATCTCTAAAAAGTGGCCAGTGAGTGGGAAGAGACAATTTAATGCTAGTTGTGCCAAAACATGCTTTTTAAACTTTCTTGCTCCTTTAAAACTAATTTGGTTGGGCAATAATGGCAATGTTTATTATAAATTGCAACACACTATTCTGTTGTTGGCGTGTGCTTTATAAAATGTTGAAAGAATCGCTCTCACCTTTCCTCCCTGTAAGATTCTTTTGAAATGTTTGGATTGGTGGGTTCATGTGCCCACAGCAGTCAGTTATTTGCAACCTGGAACTAGAGCTCTGCTGTAGGTTCTTAACCTACTGATATATTCCAATGTTTCACTGACTTTCAAGTATTAATCTATTCAGAAATGAAATGATCAATATCATCTATTGATCTGGCAAGATGGGCAGGTGGGCAATGGCCAGCTTGTCAAAATCTGAACAGCTTGACAGTCACTGGATTCGATTTTGGCAGAACCAGGTCAACTTTATTTACTAAGCCAAAAAATGTATGGTTCGTTATTTAGTGAAATGCCTTTTTCTTCCTTACATCATTTTTTATTTTAACAATGCAGATTACTTAAGCTATATATAGGTATATTAAAAAATACCAGCAAACATATGTCCCTCTTCCCCCCCTTTACTATTGTAATACCGTTTTCAAATCTATAAAAGGGGTGTGTTCAGGGGGTGGAACCTCAAATCCGGTTTTTGCAATAAAACACAGGTGGCAACCCTATTGTCAACTGAAGCCCATATTACTCTTGCCTGTGTGTTCCCATGCAACAGGCAACTAATACAAAGAGACCCTTTTTCAAGGAATTTAGGCTGGGACAAATAGATGTGAAGGGGAACCTTCCACACCTGTTAGGGGATCTCCACGACCGTGAAGACTGTTGTGAGAGATGCAAACACAAAGAGATATGACCACACAGATCTCAAGGTGCCCCCTGCCTGGTGTGAGCAAGTTGTCGGAATTCTGCCTGCTCCTGGTGGTGTTACCCTTCCCATTAAACACCAGTGGCCTGAAGTGCCAGCATGCAAAGGAAAAAAGACAGGTCTTCATTAAGTATCAGCGCCTGACACAGGATAATAACTTGAGATTGCTGTAACCATTAACCTCAAGGACAGGGCCAGTCGATCGATTACATTTTGCAAGTGGCACATAACCATCATTACATTTTCTGTCTATTTTCTTGTTTTATGTCCTCCCTGAAAACGAGTCAGAAAAAAATATCTGAAGTTTTTTAAAACCCAAAAAAATGTATTTTCTTTCTTTGCTCATCAGTGGAACACCATCTCTAGCGGTGACTACGATGTTAACCATTCGCTGTCATGGCAGAGGTAGCTCCACTCCTTGTAAGTTGCATTCAGAGTTAATGGTCGTGTTGTTTTCAGAGCAAATAATTATTTTTTAAATATATAAATAAGCGTAAGAAAAACGTCATGTGACCGTTGTCCCTGCGTGCATGACGTCGTGGCGTATTAGACGTGACGTGCTTTTCCTTTATTATTGTTTTACCCATTGGTTATAGTGATTATGTAGTTTGCTCAATAAACATATATATATATATATATATATTTGATATTATCCCAGTTGTGGATCTCTTTGTACCCTACTGATATGTTCACGCATTAGTGAATGCTCTGTCACTGATTGTGTTGTAGAGACCCCTTTGTGTGTTGCTTGTGACGTGTGTGCTGTGTGTTTATGTGGGCTGGGGGAGGTCTCACCACTCGCTTCATGATTGCACGCCCAGGCATTGCCTTGGAAGCTCCTTCTTCCTTCCGTTCTCTCTGTACCACCTTCTCGACTCCCCTCCCCTCTCTTTTGTGTCATTGTACACACACATCCGTTCGTGTTACATTTGCAGCAACCTGGAGTGTGAAAATCATCTCTACACCCAATCAAATGATTTCATTGCCTGAACAGTGAGCAACAGCGGAACACTGCGGAAGCGCAAAGGTATATGGACTTGACTGTACTGAGAAATCATTGCAGCCTTCTTGCGGCTGACCACACCCAATGCATTGTTGCATGCAACACAGAGGGCAGTGTCAACTCATTCACACTCTTCTTACCTCCGTTGGTGCATGGCAGTGTTAGAAGAACCATCATTTCTGGAGCTCAGATTGGTCTCACAGCCGCACCACTGCTACACACAGGCAGATTAGCACAGAGCTCCAGTCCCTGGTGTTAGTGGCAGCTTTTGATGCCTGTGGGAGGATAATAGGGAGCCAGCGGGAGGCTCGCTGCCACTTCCTGGTAATCCCGGTGTACTCTTGCCAGTCAAAGGAGTGACTCTGTACCTGTGCAAAGCTAACCCCATATTTCAAGGATGGTCATCAGACGGTGCCGGACTTACTCCAATGCAAGGCATCTCAAGAGGAAACGCTGCACAGGGAAACCCAAGGATGCACACATCCCCCAGTTGGGCCATCACTTGATGGTGGTTCCATGCCAGCTCCAGCTATATATCACATTACAAGGATCTGTGGGTTACATGTATTTATATCAAAATATTTTATATTGAATGCACATATCTCGAATATCCCCCTAAACCCCCATTTCCAACCCCACCCGACCGTTTCCCAAACATATTTAACCCTTTACCGCAATCCTAAATTCAATTTGCAGGTTTCCAATATAAAAAATTCGATATATGGGCATTCAATATAAAATTATTCGATATAAACACTGTATACCGGATCCATGGCAAAAATTAAATGTATGCAGGCACGCGCACAGCTGCATGGGGTATACTACCCCTCCAATGTTTACTAAAGTTGTCGAATTTAGAATGTCCAGTCCGGTCTTAGGACCAGGGCTTCCATGAATAGCCGTCCTACTTTGCTATCAGTACAGTTTCCTTCCTGGGAGCTTTGGTTTACAGCTCGATTTCAGATAAATTCTGTCCAGCAGACAGCAATGAACGGTAAATGGGCCATGTGGGCAAGTTCATCTTTGGTGACCCTTTCATGTTCCGAATTCCAATCCTTCTGGAACGGTGCTAAAGTGGGGTTTATTAACTGTGGTCGGTCATATGCATCTTGCAGCCAAGTCCCCGCAGCAGCTCACAGTAGATGACTGTGAAAGACAAGGTCAACTGAGTACTTTTAAAAGTATAACGCTGTCTGCTTATTTGATAAGCAAAGCAATGCCTTTTTTAAATCTGCCCTTTTTATCCACATAATGCAAAACATGTTTCCTACCTGCAACAGATAATGAAAACAGCAAGCGACCTTAACTGATATTCTAACCAACCCTCAGTCGACTGTAGTCACCTCAAATTGTCCTATTATCACATGTGAATAGGACATCCAACCCCCTCCTTCTCTTGCATTCTGTCACTTGCAGATCTTCATGTATAATTGAAAAGCTGAACTCTGAGTATCAGAGTGTAGATGAACACGCAGTAGAGAATGCACCACTCACAGCCGATATATAAGATAGCTGGATATCGCCATTAGCTCTCTAAGTGCTCTAGAGCGATTGGTGCACATAGTTTCTTAAACATCTAAATACATCTGCTATAGACACCATCAGTTTATTTGTTCTCTGCTCTTTGCTATGCACATTACGGAGGCTACTCAAGTGTCCAGTGTTACTTGTGAGAAGCCCATCCAGTCCAGATTTGGTTTATCTTTCCATTCTGGTACCTATAACACCGGATTTCTAGCGGAAAAAAATATTATACGATACAACCGTTCAAAGCAACAAACGAGGCATGGACATGATGTGGGGGAATATTTTTCTCCAAAAGTACCAAATAGAGTAAGTAGGAATGGTGGGAAAGTAACTGGAAATGTCATAATGCAAACTGCTGTTGACTGAATAGCCAGGACTATGGGTGTCAGACATGTCATGGGACCACCTAGCAAAACAAATGTAAAGACCTGTCTCCATGGCTCTCATATCTCTCATCCTATTGGGACTCCAATTCGGGGAAATACTTTGTTTTTGGTGGGAGCGGGTCCATTAAAGTCTATGGAGGAGTATGGAGCTTCCTGTGAGTGTGAACTGAGTCCAGAGTAGGTCATACCCGGAGAACACAGGTGAGCTGAGAGGTATGTTATGTATCAGGCTGTGCCAATGTCAAGCGTTAGATATTTCACCAGTGCTGGCCTCCAGGCCGGCTTCACTCTGTAAAACGGTTACTTTAGCATTTATATTGGGTAAAACAAACTTTCCTATTGTCAGAGGGAGCAAAATGGCATAAACTTTCAACAATCGGGCAATAAAGTACCTCTGGCTCTGCATCCCTTTTAGAAATTAGTATAAAAGAAGGAACAAAGCTAAATGGCAAAACATTACTAGCCTTCAAAATGTTCATACTCAGATGTTACTTTTCATTTAGACTACCATTATGCCACTAAACATTCCATGGTATACCACTTCCCCACCTCCTGCCCCTCCCATGCCCTCCTCTACCCACACCCGTGCCCGCCTTCCTTCTTTCCCCATTGGTCCGTGACTCTGTGACTTGACCGGACACCTTACGAAGACGGGAGGGTTTTTTCCATCGGCTGCACACCTCTTTGCCCATTTTGTTCACCGCACCAGCAGAGTGTTTGTATCTGCTGCATTTTGTTGGTGTCCTCGACCCGGGCATCCATTTTCTCTTCCTTCCCTTCCCCATCCCCAGCACCTCCTCTCTCCACACCACCTGCCCGCCTTCCTTCTTTCCCTATTGGTCTGTGATAGTATCACGTGACTGGAACCAAAAGCCACCTCCCCTTGCCTGTTAGCACCTGTTTGCACTGGGCGCCATGGCCAGGCCCCTAAAACGATCTGCAGCAGCTCCCATGTAAGAGAGATCCAGTTAGTTGCACAGCCTGTATTGTATTTGCAACAGTTTGTGATTGTAGCTACTCTAGCATATACAACGTATGTCTCTAAACTCAGCTGTATCTTAGAACACAACTAGTTGTACTGACACTAGCTGCTTTTGTTAAATTATAGCCTCTACATCGAATTTCCTTTCTGTTTTGTGCCTACCTAAACGTAGCCTTTGTCTTTCACCACCACGCCTACAGTATACACTCTATCGAATTTAGCTGCACTGCTAGAACACAGCTAGAATATTGAACCTAACTGCACATTCGAGTTTAGCCAATGTATTGACTCTAGATGCATATTAGAGTGTAACTGTGCACACTAGACAATCATTTTATGTTTTGAATATAGCTACTGTTTAAACGTAGCTGGATATTTGAGTTAGCCACTGTTTTAAATTTAGCTGGTTATTTGAGTTAGCCACTGTTTTTAGATTTTAGCTGTGCAATAGAATGAAACATATGTTTCGAATCTAGCTGTATATTTGAGTTAGCCACTGTTCTAAATTTAGCTGGATATTGGAATTAGCCATTGCTTGAAATGTAGCTGGATATTTGAGCCAGCCACTGTTTTTACATTTTGACTGTGCAATAGATTATAGCGTATGTTTTGAATCTAGCTGGATACTTGAGGTAGCCACCGTTTAAACATAGCTGGATTTTTGAGTTAGCCACTGTTTTTACATTTTAGCTGTGCAACAGAATATGCCGTAAGTTTTGAATCCTGCTAGATATTTTAGTTAGCCACAGTTTAAACATAGCTGGATATTAGAGTTAGCCACTGTTTTAATTTAACTGTATATTTGAGTTAGCCACTGTTTTTACATTTTGACTGTGCAATAGATTATAGCGTATGTTTTGAATCCAGCTAGATACTTGAGGTAGCAACCGTTTAAACGTAGCTGGATATTTGAGTTAGCCACTGTTTTTACATTTTAGCTGTGCCATAGAATATAATGTATGTTTTGAATCTCGCTAGATACTTGAGTTAGCCGCATATTAAACCTAGCTCGATGGTATCCTGTCATTTTTTCAGAAAACTTATTTTCGAAACACCATTTTGTAGAAAACATTTTGCTGAAATCTTTTTTTTCAAATGTATTATTTTTTTATTTTATATGTTTTTTTTGGTTTCGTAAGTAAAAAAAAGTGTTTACAAAAAGTGGGTTTGGGGGGATCCCTCCCGGCCCCCCCATTTCAAAAAGAAAAGAAAAAAAGAAACATTCGGGAACAGAAATTTCGGCAACATTGTGTCGAGAAAATGGCATTCGAAAATATGCCATTCGAAAAAATCACTATAAACCAGCTGGATATTAGAGTTAGCCACTGTTTTAAACTTAGCTGGCTATTTGAGTTAGCCACTGTTTTAAATGTAACTGGATATTTGAGTTAGCCTCTGTTTTAATTGTAGCTGGATATTTGAGTTAGCCAGTGTTTAAATTTAGTTGTAAATCCGTGTTAGCCACTGTTTTACATTTAGCTGGATATTTGATTTAACCACTGTTTTACATTTAGTTGGATACTTGAGTTAGCCACTGACTTGGATTTAGCTGAATACTAAAGTATAGCCACAGGCGTGAATTAGCTTCATTCTGAATATAGCCACCGTTTGATTATAGCCTCATTTTAGCTGCTTTGTGCTACATTGAACCCTGCTGCACTCGGAGAATAACCCCCTTACATTCTACCTGTTGTTTGACAAATCTATCTTCCTCTTAGGAGCACTCCTAGTCTGAAAGGATCACCACTCACCCTGCTAGCCACCAGAACAGATGCAACAGTCTGTACATCATGCCATGTAACTCACAGACCCGAGGGGCACTGTGACGCGCCAGAAGATCTTCTGACCCCACCTGCCCATTTCCTTCCCCCGCACTCTCCACACGTCCAGCCCTCGGGGGAACAACCCCCTCAACACCATACTGCTTCCTCCGCCCCAACCCTCCCACAGTGTCCCCTTCCTCCCTCACACCCACCAGACCCCCTACCACCTCATCCTTCCCATCCTTAAGTGCCACTCAGGCACCCCTCGCCAACACCCCCTTGTCAGCAGACCCACCAACTGACAGACACACAGACCACAGGCACCCAAGAACCACCCTTAAACACATAATCTGTAAAACACAGACCTTCTCACATCTGCAAACCTCATCCTATTTGCCCCTAGATCCCTACACACACATGTCACCTACTCCATTACAACATCCCCCATCTCTCCAAACCCAGTGAAGTCTCTCTTCAACACATCCTTTAAAACCGCCGGTACTAACCCCTCTACCCTCTTCAACTGTCCCCTGAAAATAAGCAATCCAGCCTCTACCCCAACCTCCCACCCCTCCACTCATTCCAACTCCACTCTCCAACTCCCTCTCTCGTAGACCCCAGTCACCACCCTGCTCCCTCGCCATCACCCCCACCCGACCCGTCACCTTTATCACCTTCACACACTCTCCCTTCTCTGCCTACTACCACACCAGACTTTCCCCCAAGGATCCTCACATCACAAACACTCTTTCCACCGACCCAAAGACTGCTCAAAACCTCCACCCACCATCAGAACAGCAGAGACAACCGGCCTCCCACAAACAAATACTCCCCTTCTCCCTGCCCCATCCTCCTCAACCCTAACCTTGCCCTTACACCACATCGCACTACAAATTCCCCATCCTCCCCCTATACACTCCATGCACCCCCAAGAGGCCTCCACTAGGGGGACCCCTCCCTATCCATCCCCAACCACCCTTCCCAGCCCTCCTCTGCATGCCTCTACAGGGGCCAACAACCTCAGCCATTCTTTCCTTCTGTCATACGTTCTCATCAATGCCAGATCTGGTGCCAAAAACAGAAACACATATGACCTCATCTCGTGGGAAAGCCCAGACATCCTGTTCATCACAGAAACCTGGTTCTCCGATGACTTAAAACCCATCGCACATGAGGCATTCCCTCCTGACTAGACACTTGTTACTCTCAACAGAACGAGCAGAGCAGGCGGGATCGCCATCCTTCATAAAGCTCACCTATCCACCTCAAAATCGGAAGCGCAGGAACGCAACGCAGACTGTGAATCCCTCCGAGTGAAATTTCTCATCAACCCCTCAATTACCCACAGCTTCGTACTCATCTATAGATCCCGCCACCCCATAACCCCTGGCTACACACACTTCGTTAACACGGTAGCAGCCATCCTGGCTCCCACCCTTCCTCACTTTGTTAGGAGACCTCAACAAATGGCTCAACACCCTAGACAACCCCATGACACAACCACTCATGGACAACCTGGAAACCCTAGACATCACTCAGCAGGTAACAGGTGCCTCTCACGCAGCAGGACATACCCCACATGCAATTTTCACTTCCACTAACCTTATCTCCACGCTCCCCCCGCGGCCACTCATATGGACAGACCAAGCAGCCATTCCATTCTCGCTCCTGTCACCCATCCCTCCTCCTCGCATTTCTAACATTGGGCCATCCACCAGTGTCCTGCTATGGAACAAGGTCGTAGTAGCCTTGGACCTGGATGACTCCCTACTTTCTTCCTAACCTTCCAATCGAGGGAGGTCTTCCCTCTGTCAGTCACTTCAACCTATGGCTCTCTAATTCTCTCCTACCTCTCCCCCCTCAAGACCAACCTTCCATAAACAAGGTCGCTCACCCAGATGACCAACCCCTTCTCAAATCCCTCAAAACACTAAACCACACCCTTGAACGCAGATGGCGGGCTAACCCATCTCCCTACAACATAACAGCATATGATATAAGACCCATGTTTACAAAGCCGAAATCCAGAAGGCCATAAAATCTGTTTATGGGAACAGAATCTCTAATGACCGTAACAGTATCAAGGAACTTCACAAGATAATCACAGAATTCAAGCCCCCTTGCACAACTCCCAAACACTCTGTGGTGTTGTCTCGGACCATTTCTACAACACGGGGGCTAGAATAAAACGCCACCATCGGCACAATACTAGCAGCACTCCCATACCAACCACATACACCCTTGTTTAACCCCTTTACCCCTTCCTCCCTGTCCTTTCCTTTTTCTCCCCCCATCTCTAGGCCCAAATTCCTTAAGATACTCGACAACAGCTGTCCGTCTGGATCCCTGCGAAACAGTTGCCCTCCTCCCCTCCTCAAAGAAATCTTTACCTCAACCTGTGCAAGTGCCATTGCAAGATCCATCCTTAACTCCTCCCTCACATCAGGCATATTCCCAGCAACATTCAAAACATCACACATCAAATCGCTCCTCAAAAATCCTCTTTTGACCCCCTCCTTCCAGCCAACTACAGACCCATTACAAACACTTGTTTCTTAGCCAAGCCCACTGACCAAAGGAACTACTCCCAGCTTTGTCTTTTCAGTGAATCCAATCACCTTCTCGACCCCGCTCAGTCCAGCTTCAGACCCCTCTATGGAGCAGAATCATCCATAGTCTTCACCTCGGATGACCTCAAAAACACTGAAGACACAAGGGGATGTGCCACATTCATACTCTTAGTCCTCTCGGCTTCCTTTGTTACCATCGACCACAGCATCCTCATTGACAGACTCCACTCTCTCGGCATAAGAGGTATATCACTCAGGTGGGTTTATTAATTCCTTGCCAACACATACCAAATCACCCACCTCCCCCCTTCACCTCTACTCCCTCCCCATCAACAACATAGTCCTTCAAGGCACCTGTCTATCACCTCTTCTCTTCAACCTCTACATGCTCTTATTCGCTGACATAACCTCACCTGCTTCAACTATGCAGGTGACAAACAAATGATCTTTAAGATCCCCAAATCCGTCTCCACTCCCTGACCTCACGTCCTGTCTCACAGACATTGATCATTGGATGACAGCCAACCACCTCCTGCTCGATCTCGGAAAAACAGAACTCATTCTCTGTGGGAAGACAGCTCTATTCCCCCAACCCACCCTTGACGGTCTTCCATAGGATCCCTCTCCCCACCACCCATCCCCCACTGCATCCATCAAAGTAAAAAATCTGGGATGCACCATGGACATTGGCCTGACACTCTCACACCGCATTAACTATGTGTCTAAATCTTGCTATCTACACCTCCCTATTCTCAAACGCATCTTCCCTTACCGCTCCTACACTCATAGAGTCATTGCAATCTTGTCCATTGTGCTCTCTCGATTAAACTATGCCAACTGCCTCTACCGGGCGCCCCTGCTTATGAACTCAGAAAGCACCAAAGGGTCCAGAATTGTGCAGCTAGGCTTCTCCTTGCCCTTAACTCCAAATAACGCATCACTTCCATCCTCTGTGTCCTCCATTGGTTGCTGATTAGATGGTGAGCTGCTTTCAAAGCCATGTGCATCAACTCACTGTGCCCTGTACAAGACAGGTCCAGAATACCTTCATAATACCTTTAATCTGAAAATCACCTGCTACCAACCCAACAGAAACCTGCATTCAGGCACTGCACTCCTCCTTGTGACCCCTCCCTTCAAATCGCCTAGAATAGGGGGCTCCTTGTTCTATGTCCAAATCCCCACTATTTGGAACTCAACCCCCTTAGCATCCGACACAGAGGATCACTTGGCCCTCAAGACATGGCTATTCCCCCCAGCACCCTGACGAACCCTGCCCTCTTGAGTTAGTAAACCACTTTCAGGTAACCAGGGACAGCAAACAACTTCCAAATAATCAGAAAATGACGATAAGAATAATCGCATAATCTCCAGCAGACCACAGGAGGAAATCCATGCCACAGGTATGAAACCAAGTAGCCAGCTAGAGCACATGGGTACGTATCACACTCCATGTTTATGAAAGAAAGCCGAGGGCACGGCCACCTTCTCGCACACATCTACAACCATACACCATTCTCAATGACAAATCGCACAACACCTCGGCCATTAGAATGCAGCTATCCCCCACAACAAAAATATGTCTAGCTGGACAAATAATGAGTCTACTACTCTTGCATACCCTCCTGTCAACCTCAAAGCACCCATCCACCCGCCAGCTCGATATGGATAGCTAGTAAGGACCTGGCCACCCCAACCCAACTTCGTATTGGCTAAAATGCACACACGTATTATAATCTCCTCTGATCCATTTTTCCCACGCCTTGGACTTCAGTCCCCCAAGGGTGTTGCCCTGCGGCGCATTGAAGCCATACCAATGGGATAAAGGCGCTATAAAAATGGCAAATTACAATATATTACATTACTTCCCCACATTTCTAGTGGGAAATATTATCATAATTGCACCCCTACAGTTTGTGTCTAGGGTAAGCCCTTGGCATTATAACTTGGTTGTTTCCCCATGGGCAAACGGGAATGGATGAAATTAATTGAAGTTTATGTTAAGTTCGTTTTTCTCAGTACTGTGTGTAAAATGTGTGCACATTATAAACAGGACCCCCGTTTGTATTCTCTCTGCATGCCACTGATTGGCCCTATGATACTTCACATTAAACTTATTGTTTTGGTCTCATACTCATAAAACACCATGTCCTTCCCACAAAAATGTGTATCTGTGGCTAAGAGGTCACGCACATACTCACACACCTCTGCAGTAGGGCTCAACCCACTGAGTTCTGTTGCCATCATAGTCTACCATTGTGATAAATGAATAATGCTCTGTAGGACTACAGGGATGAGTAAGGGCTGAACTTCCTACTCAGCCTCAAACTACCACTAAACCAGCAGTGATCCCAAGGTGAAACAGGATCAGCCCGACCTGTATACCTCTTTTGCCTCATTTGGGAACACTGGCCGAGGGCAGGCTATATCTTCAGGAGGGGTGTGAACTGATACAGTTGAAACACAATAATAAAAGAATGTCCATCCAAGGTTCTATAAAAATAGGAACTTTAATTTTAAAAAAACTAGCAATGCATACACCTGTTAGAACACTACAGACCCACCCCTGCAAAGGAAACAGAGAGAATGCAGACTTTGAGCATAAAGGACACTCTTGGAGGTTGATAGGCAGGGGTGCTCAGGCAAAACGCCGGCGGCCTCACCCGAAGGCCCACATTAAGGCCCCTGTTTGCCCCCTGGAACCCAGTCACACCAGCAGCTACCTCGAGGAGAGGGCAGGAGCCCCTCCTCCCTCCGCAAACAGCAGCTCGCATTCGGAGCGCGAGCCGACCCACGCCGATGCCCACCCACGGCATCCAGCCACACCACGACGCTCTGGAGAGCCATCCACCATGGTAAGGCTCCCATGCCCCTGAGCACCCTTGCCTACATGAAGACACCCGATTTTGCACAAGGCTCTGTGCACGGGACCACGACATCGCTTTGCCTGACCTCCTCTGCCTGACCCTATGATGCCGGGCGCAGCGCGGCGCCATATCGAGGCTGGTGCCTCGTTGCTAGGCTACTAGCTACTAGCAGCCTTTTGAATAGGCCGCATCCGCCGGCAGGCGGAAACGCCGGCGGCCTCACCCGAAGGCCCACATTAAGGCCCCTGTTTGCCCCCTGTTAGCACGCTGGAGCGCGCTACTCTGCCCGTGCTCACACCTGCAGTATGATCTCTATGCCAACATCACAACTGAAGGCCGGAGGAGTAGGAGATCCCGCAACCCATTGCAGGAGCAGCAGGTTTCAGGAGCGTTGGTTACGAGCCTTGCCAGACGCAAGGTAGGCCATATGCCTCCCCTAGTTGTATTCCAGATTCCAGCCACCTGCCTGTTTATTTTCTCTTTCCTAGAGCGCTTGGGCACCCATATGGGCCCTCTCTAGCATACGGCATCCAGCCTGTTTACCATTGCCACATGTTGAAACAGTACATGCATCTCAACTTCTACATTGTGCCCCTTGGTCGTTAATAGACCACACTTGATCTGTTCTGTGCCTTATGGTCGCCATATTTGACTTACATTGTGCCCTATGGTCGCTAATAGACTACATTTGATCTGCATTGTGCACCTTGGTCGCTAATAGACCACATTTGTCTTGCATTGTGCCGTATGGTCGCCATATTTGACTTACACTGTACCCTATGGTCACTAATAGACCACATTTGATCTGCATTGTGCCCCATGGTCGCCATATTTGACTTACACTGTACCCTATGGTCACTAATAGACCACATTTGATCTGCATTGTGCCCTATGTTCGCTAATAAGACCACATTTGATCTGCATTGTGCCCCATGGTCGGTAATAGACCACACCTGTTCTGTCCTATGGTCACTAATAGACCACACCTGATCTGTACTGTGCCTTATGGTCGCCAATAGACTACATTTGATCTGCATTGTGCACCTGGTCGCTAATAGACCACACCTGACTTGCATTGTGCCCTTGCGCTGATAGTTGCATTTAGCCTGCCTAGTCTTAGCCACCTCAATTGCCATTTGAAACTTCACCTATCGGACTATTATCCAGTCACTTAGCATGTACTCCCTGGGTCTTGCCTACAGGTCACCCTGGCTACCATTGCATATCGCCGTCCTTATCACATTAGGAATACAACCACCTAAAATAAGCACCAAAGTTAACACTCTGAGTCTTCGCACCACGTCCTATTCCACCCATTGCACCTGCCATATCATGCTCAACACACAACAACCCAATACTGGACTTAAAATGACCCACTATCCAGATAGCACCACCCTACAAAGGCCATGCAACACTGTAGACAGAAACCTTAGACTACTTGCTCGCCTGTCCAAACTGCATGAGCTACCAGCCAAGAAGGCTGAACTATCAAAATCCCGAAACAAAATACAGTTACCCTTGAAGGGTATTGCGGAACCTACTAGGAAACAGCCTAAGCCCAACAGACCCAAACTAAATAACTCCAAACAGATAACTAAAGGTAGTCATAACACCACCAGCCCTAACTTAGCTGACCATAAACCATATCTCAAAGGTGCACTTATAAACGCCAGGTCGCTAGTCGCACACGCCACAGAGATCTCGGACATCATTGCCACAGACAACTTAGACTTTTTGGCCATCTCAGAATCCTGGCTACATGATGCGGCTGGCTCAGCCTTATCGCTAGCAGTCCCAGACAAATATACAATCCTACGTGCGGACAGACTTACCTCCCGAGGTGGAGGTCCAGCAATCATAGCTAAAACTAGCCTGGACATGAGGATCATCACTACTACCAATATGCAATCCTGTGAATGCCTCACGGCTAAAATAGCCATCGCCAACTCCCAAACCCTAAACATTATCCTCATCTACAGACCACCAGGTCCTATCGGAACCTTCTCTGAGGACATCTCGACATCCCTGTCCAATAACCTAAAAAATACATCCCAAACAATAGTGCTAGGAGACTTTAATCTAGGCTGTAATGACAATAAGGACACCCATTCGTCAGCGATTGCTCTGACCTTGAAAGAGCTGGGATTCTCCCAAAAAGTTGAACTACCCACCCACAACAAAGGTCGCATCCTTGATTGGATAGCAGAACATAATTGCGAAGTAAATATTACGGATTCTGTACCGCAGTTCTGGACTGACCACCACCTGCTATTATTCTCAGTGACAACCCACCGGGTCACTGCCCCCTCCTCACTTGCCCCACCTCTGCCAACGAGAAATAAAAAACTAATGACAGTGGAAAATCTGATGCCCGTTATAATACCTAAATTAAACTCACTACCTGACTGCATGGACCCTAATCTGTTAGTCGAACATTATAATGCAGTCATGTCCTCAGCCCTGGATCACATAGCCCCGCTCAAACTAAGAAATAGCAAACCTAAAAAACACCTCAATTCTTGGTTCACGCCCCACCTAAAAAATCTTAGGCTGGCCAAAAGAAAACTCGAAACTATTTGGAGACTTTTCTATCTGTCAAAAATAAACTCAACCTCTCCAAAGCCTCCTCCCAATACAAGAAATAAATACTATTAGCCAAACAAGAAACCTACAATACTAGAATATCCAACTCAAAATCTAGTGTCAAAGAACTGTTCAGCATTCTGAAAGAACTGGAAACACCCGTTGTACCCCAAGAAAACTGCACCAAGGATAAAAAATGGTGCTCTAGCATACAACTTGCTTTAACAAACAAAGTAGCAAGCCTACAAACCGAAATTGCCATCAAGAAGGCATCACTTACACCACACATCCCTCAGAGCTCAGCGCCACCGCCACTGTCCAAGTTAGGAGCCCGATTCTGCTTCTCTAAGGTATCGACCATAGAGGTAGAAAAGATCATCCTTGGACTCAAACCGTCCAACTGCAAAGGCGACCAATGCCCAGCACAACTCATCAAGGATGCTGCGAGAGAACTGTCGCCATTTATAACCAAACTAATCAACTCTTCCTTTACCTCAGGTTCAGTACCGATCAACCTAAAAGAGTCCTGGGTACTGCCACTACTAAAGAAGCAAACCCTTGACCCTGCCATCCCGACTAACTTCAGGCCCATCACGACTGTGCCCTTTCTTCTAAAAATTTTAGAATAAGTGGCTTACTTGCAAATTCAAAGCTTCCTAGAGTCTAACCACCTACTTGGAACCCGTCAATCAGGATTCCGCCCGCAACATGGGACCGAAAC
This sequence comes from Ambystoma mexicanum, assembly GCF_040938575.1. Taxonomy (NCBI): domain Eukaryota; kingdom Metazoa; phylum Chordata; class Amphibia; order Caudata; family Ambystomatidae; genus Ambystoma; species Ambystoma mexicanum. Next base: position 753,349,809 of record NC_090921.1, on the reverse strand, counting down.
AGCGTTAATAGACCTTAAGGCCCAAATAGACGATTGTAGAGACAATGGCCAAGCGGCCCTACTTCTCCTCCTGGACCTATCAGCGGCATTCGACTTAGTGGACCACACAGTCCTCTGTAGTCACCTCGACTCGGCAGCCCACTTTTCAAAAGAGGCCATAATTTGGATCCAGTCATTCCTGAGTAATCGGACCATGAGAGTCTTCGCTCCATCAGCCTCAGCAGATCCAATCCCCATAACATGCGGTGTTCCACAAGGATCTTGTGTGTCACCCACCCTCTATAATGTCTTCACAAAGCCTCTCTTTGATGAAATGGATCATCTGGGTATCGCTTACACTAACTACGCAGACGATACCCAGATCCTCCTCCCGCTCTCAGGAGACTACGCCAAGGACCTGGCCCTAGTGAACAGGATCTATAGCATCGTCCAGGCATGGATGGCCACACACGGCCTATGCCTGAACGATGATAAAACTGAGCTTATCATCCTGGGCACCACTACCTTTATATCCAAACTCAGCCCTGATTACGACAACTTCATTATTGATGGGAACAACATAAAAGTAGCTCATGAAGTAAAAACCTTAGGATTTTACCTAGACGCCACCATGAACTTTACTAAACAAGTTAACTCTCTAGCTTCTGCCACAGCATATACATGCAAACTTATCAGAGCGAGCAAACAATTCCTCTCCACAGATAGTTGCATTACACTTGCCAGAGCCTTGATACTATCCAAATTAGACTATTGTAATGGACTTTACATTGGAGCTAATAAACAGACCATCCGCAAAATTCAAGTGCTCCAGAACAATGCTCTGAGAGCAGCACTCAAGATTAATAGAAACGAGCATATTTCCTCCACAAGAAGAGAACACAAATGGCTCGCCACCGCAGACAAAATTCATCTCAAAATCGCTTCCCTCACCCACAAATGTATAAACAACAAAGCTCCACCTTACCTCATGGATAGATTACGTAAAAGGACTTCTTCCAGACCTACCAGAATAGCCAACGCAAACTGCCTCCAAGTCCCGCGTTTCAAACTTGCCACTATAGGAGGAAATAGCTTCCCGGTCAAGGCTGCGCAGTTATGGAATTCCCTCCCCCATGACGTTAGAGAACCTCAGCCTTTCGCAAAATTTAGACAAAAACTCACTAGGTGTCTGAGAGCCAACGACAGCTAACTACTCCACTTGTCACATTGTACGTTACTGTATATAATTATATATTACGGGAACAGGAGCAAACTCCTTGCTCCCCTGTCCTTGATCTCTCCCTGTTCATATCTGCTTGCTGTAATATTGCTGATGTCTGTCTACTCTTCCTGCCTCTTCCTGTACTTGCAATTAGCCGAGCATATCTGTAACCAAGCTCGGCGCATCTCTGTACCTTCATCTGATTTCTATGTACCTGTAACTAAGTTGAGCATATCCTTGTCTGTTTGCGCCCTGATACTCCAGGGTATGGCGCGCTATACAAATAATAAACTAAACTAAACTAAAAGATTTCAGCAGCAATGTTAATGTTCAACGCTATGTCTTTTAAAAAGTAAAAGAAGCTGGGCCTAAAAGTCACTATGGTCCTTAAACGAAGACCTGGTAGACAGGGCATCTTCAAATACCTTTAGTTTCTTGTGTTTTGGGCTCAACAGCATCGATCCAGGTTTCCTGGCACTTTACTTCAGTTGAGCTAGTGTCGAGGCATGATTTATTAATGGCGAGTCAGTGTCAAGTAAATTCAAGGTGCTGGCTCCTGATGAAGTTGGCATACGAGACAGTCGGGTCGATGTCCTCCAGCAGTTTAAGTCAGCGGTCGAGTTGGTGGTGAGACAATTCTTCTACTGAGTCGAGTTGGTGTTCAGGACAGGCAAGCCGATGGATTCCAGCAGGGCTTGTAAGCTTTCGACTCAGTTGCTTTCCTGGAGTTGAGCAGGCAATTAGGTTGAGTCAGGTTGGTCCACTTCAGTGGATCAAGTGAGCATTTGGCAGCTCGAAGAGCAGGTAGGCGGTTCGGAGAAAAGCAGCATTGCAGTCCTGTTGCAGCTCTAAGTGAGCCGAGTGCAATTCAAGCTGCCTCAAAGTTGTCTCAAGATGGAAAACACGGTTATGAGCTGCTTCTGGACTTCAGAGTTGCTGGGAGACCCAATCCAGTGTCTCTAGGGACAATGTGAGACCTTTGTTCTGCACTTCCACTCTGGGAAGATAGTCTGGCCCCTAGAAAGGGTCCTGGTTCCAGTGTGCAGGCAGCAGAGAGGCCTTGGTCCACAGCAGTGTCCCCCTACATTTGCCCCTGAGGTGGTTAGGGAGCAGCGCTTGCCTCTGCCTTAATGTATTCACCTCTATGGCAGAGGACTTTGGAATAGATTTTATCCCCAACAGAGAGCCAGTGAATCCTTCTTGTCTTGAAGTCCAAGGATGAATCTGCTAATGGCAGGGTTTTCTGTCTGTATCAAGGCATAATGCTACAGCTGATTTAAGCAAAGTAAGCATGTTGTCAGGGATCCCAGCCAGGGTGCTAACAAGTGTCCTTTACCACCTGACATCATACCCATAGTGCGTTGGTGGAACCCCCTAATTTAGCCTGCACCTACTCTAACTCCAACCCTTCCAACGTCTCCTGCCTACTTCAAAAGAACTCCAGTGATCAGCAACCTGCTGTGAGAGTGGCTATGTCATATTAGGACTGTCTTTGTAGCACTGGTTCCCAGGAATCCTCCCGGGAATGGTTCCTATGTCCTGGGACTTTCAACTAATTGTCAAGACTATTAATAGCCTGACCACAAACAACAACCTATCTGATTGCTTATCCACAGTACAAAATATAAATAGTTTGATTACCACCAAACAGAAAAAAGCATAACTATTAATTTAGTATTACATCCAAACATGCATATCCTATTCACACGGCCAGGCTCACTTGTCCCCGAACTGCCTCCCACTGACCAAGACAAAAACCTAGACATTATCTTCAAGTCTAAATTCCCCCTCAATGGCAGACCAACTCATTAACAAATGGTAAACACGGCCAAATTCACATTCTGAAAAACAAATATTCCTTTTCTTTTTTTAAAGGAATCACAAAGTTCAATGACCACGAATCCTGAGAAAATGAGGCAGTTGGAAAAGTGTGTACACTTGCCTCCGAAATGACTTTATCAAGCAATTTCAAAACCCAGTGGCCAGACTCCTATTCAGCTGAAAGAAACATGCCCATAACTCAGCAGGTCTATGTGTAAAGGAATCCTGTTTCCATGAGGCTGCTCTGAAAAAAGGCAGTTATTGGGCTGCACTGGAGCAGCCTCAAATGGGCCACACACTCAAATGTTTTCTTATCAGGGGCTTTGCCTCAACCATTGTCCCAACCCCCTTACCATGAGGTGCCTCCACCTCTCTCACCCCCAGCCATGACCGCTTTGCTGTGCCATCTCTGCAGCTCCCCCACTCCCAACATGCCAGCACCGTCTTTACGGCTCACAGCATTCTCCCCACCTGCCCAGCACCAAGTCAACCATCAAAAACTTTCTGGCTCACATCCTCTGACACCACGGCCCTCCTCTTCCTTCTTCCGGGCATGCGTTCCCAACCTGCAGCCTTGTCCCAGCGTTGGTAGAATTATTTGGGTGGCATTTCCTATGCAGCCTCTTTCATGGGCGGCCAGGAAACCCGGTCCATGGACCTGCAACAATCTCTGCAGCATTGAAATCCTGTCAATGGCTGCCAATAGCTTTACATGCCAATAGAACAAAGAAAGAAAAAATTGTAAATACTTTGCAACACCAACAAAATATGTTGTAAGAAAGGAGCCATCTACCCACCCAAAAAACAACCAACCATGAAGAACCTTGAGATCATGAATAGTAAAATTACTCGAAACTCTCCAGATAAAGAATTAAAAAACAAGGACTGGCTCTGATCTAGCCACCTCAGAACACCCATCATTATGGAACAAGATCCTGTCTGAACAATACGCAAACACAATTTAACAAGATCCAAAAGAGACCGGGTATAACCCTGCAAGATCACAAACTGTTTTTGCAACTTCCCTAAATGCCTTGGGCGCTCCACATCTGGGGCTGCCTCAACACCCAAGCTTTCTGCTCTGTAGAGGTCAAAGTTCTCCAGAGGCTGCCTCCCCTACTGACTGGCCATACTTCAGTCTCCATTGCACAGTTCTTGCTAACCAATAATTGGCAAATCCAATGGTAATGGCTTTTTCTTAGGGATTGAATAGGCATTTTCCAGGCAATTCCATAACGGTTTTACATGGCCATGGAGGATGGCAACAGCTGGAAATGGTGTGATTACCTGGGCACATGATGGCAGTGCCTAGCAAATGCTTATGAAAGATCTAAAATGGTTGGCTTTCCCAATGCTTGTTTATCATATCCCACATGTCTATCTATATATAAATGTCAAAATGTGTTTGTGGCAGGATTTGTGTCGAAGCGTTGTTCCTTATACAATTCCACACCATTTCACCAATCTGCACCAAATTTTGCAAAGTTGTCTGTTAGGACCCTGCAGACATTACTGGCTATGTGACATTTGGACACCCCACCCAGTTCCCCAGATTTCAGCACCTTCACACATGAGACGGTTGCCTGAAATCGGCAAAACATCAATGTGGTCGTAGAAGGACCGGTCCCGACACGAGGAACAAAACTCTTTCCAAGGCCCTGGGATTCATGGTTTGTGAGATATTTGCACTGCAACAAACGGCACCACACCAGGGTGAAGCGACAGGTGGGGAGAGAGCACAGAAGGTCCTGGTATGCAGCAGCACACCAACTCTCGCCTGCCCCCAACGTCTACTCAGGGGTATGACAGCAAGCCACAGGCACCCTTTCTCTGTGCAGTTCACTTCAGGGTGCAAAGCACATCAAGTGATAAGTGAATCGGAACAGTGACCTACGGGATAAGTGTTATCATGTCTGTCTACAGAACCCGTTCGCAGAACGGTCACTTCTGCTAGTTTCTTATAAAGCAAGTGGCTGAAGGTGCATTTATTTGCAACATTTGTACTACCTCAGGGGAGCTGACTTACAGTTGCAATGAAGCCGTTAACTTTCAGAAGATTGCTTAGAAGCAACCATGGCCACCCCATAAAATGACATAGTTCGATGTTACTGAGTGAAATAGCTAGCTCACAGTGATCCCAGAATGGTGGGTTTGGGGCAGGTAGGGGTGCTTAGTGGGCAGGAAGAGCCATAGGGATACGCATGGCCATGGAAGGGGTAAAAGCCAAACACCCACAGGTTGTGTGTCCTTCCTCACATCCCATCTCCCTCCTATGCCAATAAGTGTGTTTTGTGGGTGGCTCTGAGTCACCACCCTATAGCCAAAACGAAAAAGGGCCCAGTCGTGACTGTTCACCGTGGAGGTCCTGTCTTCCCCCTTCAGTGGCTCTAACTCTCATGAGACAGGGTGTTTTCTGGCTCTTCCTTTACTATTTAGTCCGCGTGACCGTCATCCCTGCAGCCCTTTCCAGATGCTCTTGATTGTACTAGGCACACGCAATGCTACCTTACATTTTAAACACATCATCCCACATCGAACACTTGCACGTTTTCCCATCAGTGTCACGATTGCTTTCTGTTATGTCCCGAGTAAAAAAAAGAACTGTGATGCATCAGGCAGTGGCTTCTCTGATGCCACGTAGATGCTATGCTCTCCAAATGGCTCTTAGTATGAAAAAGAAAGACTGTCCATTGCAATCACAATGCCCTTATGCATCTAGCTCAAACATCAACCTTGTTATATGCTGGAAAGTGAGTATGGCATCCAAAGCTCCTCCTATTCTTTTATGGCTTTTATACAAAAATAATAATACAAAACTCCTCTGCAGGCTTTGCTGCTCCATAAAAATAATGTTGAGCATTTATATGGTGCATTCCACAAAATGACCGTGTGTGCTTAAACGGGTGCTTTCACCCCCTAATGTATTGGTAGTCATTTTATTGACAGTAAAAAGATGAACACCTGAGTCAATGGTACTAGGATTTGAAACTGACCTATTTGGCCACGTAGTTCTCTGCAGTGGTCACTCAAACCAATGGGTTTTCTAAGCAGTCGCACGAAAATGCCACAATTGAGAGTACCACTAGTTACACGCAACATGCACATTTTCTTCCCTTCCTCTTGTGCAGTACCTTCATTCTCTCTTCTAGGTTCCTGTTTGGTTGTTCTATGGTAACAAAAAAACATCTATGGAATGCTTAGATCCTGTTGAGATCTGTGGGTGTTAGTCTGCACCTGTCACTGGAATGCATCTTTTTTTTCCAAAGGGAGCTAAGGGGCATCTCAGTAGAAGGTTCTAAAACCACAAAAACGAAGTTGCAAAACGTGTGTGGGAGGATGTCATGCTTGTGTGCCGAAGAGACTCTGCTTTGTCAGTATCTTTGCCATCCAGGCGCTCTCTTTAAGCTCAGATGCGCTGCAGCTGTCAGCGCACCAGCCCGCTTTCCCAGCACCCAATGCTCATGCATGCACTTTAGGGAGAGCCTGAAAGACAACACCCTGGGTAAGTGGGCACCTTATGTGTGTATTCATTTTGCTATTTTACAAAGCCCCATGTCTCTGTTGGCCACTTCAGAGCGCTTGGATGTCCCTTACTTCTCTCCGGTGCTGGATAGGGTAGTTACTCCTTTCCCACCTGCATGATCTCATTCCCTGTAGGTGCAAGCAGCTTCAGCTGTAGGATGCCATCCATTTCCATCGAATACCTTGTTTTCGTAGAGCTCTGCAGTGCTTGCAATTTCATAGTGCTGCAAACAACCGTGGTTACTATCACCCATTTCAATTCGTCACCCTCGGAAGGATACACGGCCAAGATAGTCATGCCAGGATGTGGGCCTGAGACCTGCAAAGCGAACACAGGTCAGCGCAAACTCTCAGGCCTGCTGTAGCTGCCATATATAGGGTTCTGCCCTGAACGTAGCCACAGAGCGTAAGGTGAGGTGACGTGGCATGCTTTCCCACAATGCACCATTGCGCAGCACAAGAGGATGGCTCGCAGGCAGATCTTCAAGTGCCCAGGATGTGAGAATTGTGAAGCAAAGGACACGTGTTAATAATTGGGCATGGCAGTATCGCATTTATGGATATTTTCCCTGCAGACAAATGGTCTCTTTCAGTTATGAGGTTGGGGGAATGTTTGATTCCTCAGGAAAGCCTGAGTGTGGCTTACTCGCAATCCATGACTTATCGGGAGACCACATAGTGTCCCGTAATTATAACCTGGCCGTGTAAAAACCTTTAAGAAAATCTGTTCAAATGATCTTGTCGGTGTGACTTCTAAAGTCCACTTAAAGTCATCTCTAGAAAATAAGCGAGACTTTGTAAATATGAAAGTGATACGAATTAAAGGAAAACAAGCGCTTTCCAACATTGTGAAAAGATGGTGTCTGCCACTGGCCAGAATACACATGGATGACATCAGATCTGCTATGATCACAGTTTCCCTGTGACTCGATTGTCCAATTCACATGTTGCATGGGTGTAACCAGCACATGCCACAATGCATCCTGCAGAGGGTTTCAAAGTCCCTTACCTTTAATTAAAATTGGCTTTTAAATCAAGTTAATGGAGGAGAGAACAACCTGCTTAATGTATGACTTTCTTTCATAGGGCATCGGAAGAAAGCTCATTCCAAATATTGAAGGTTTTTGGCAGGTCACAGGAGGTTTTCCTCTGGCCACAGGTAGGAAGGGCGTTGCAGGTGAAAGCAACTGCACCAATCTATGATAGGTGCACTCCAGACTGCACGAACAGTGTTACCGCCCCATTCCTCTATACATTGAGAATTTCAAAAGAGGATGCTCTTTCAAAACGAAACGCTATTTTCATTCCAGCTGGAATGCATTGCATGATGCAGTTTCCCTCCTGTGCAGGTGAGTGTGTCACTGGTGCCCACTGCTGCGTCCAAGCATTTGTTTGCACTTGCTCCCCCTGCCTCCCTTGCCCTGATTCCTTGTTTTTCCTTCTCCATCCGCCTCTCACCCTGCCCCCGACCACTGATTGGACTTGTGTCCCATTTAAGCTAGCCTATCAGGGCGCCTCTGCCCAGGCAGCCCTCGGCTAAGGTCCACAAGGCAAAGGGCAGCTCCACTACCAAGCAGCTCCACTCTGTGTTTGCCCGTGTTCGCTTGGGAAGACAGCTGCAGTCAACCAGCAGTGATTAATAAGGTAAATGTGGTGTGGGCGGGGAATGCAGACATTACTGCACTCCGGTAAAACCCCACCACTCTTATTATCTAACGCACTATGCATTCAGTCTATTTGGGCCTCATTACAAGTCCGGCAGTAACCGTGCCGGTAAAACCGGCAGGTTGCCGCCACACTTGCACATTTTTCCAGCACCTGACTTGCTGGAAACACCGGGGCATTAGTGCCCTGGCGGTCTGTGAAGTCAGGCGCCAGAAACTGTAATTCCCCATCCTCATTTCAATGGGAATGGGGACCACAGAAGCACTGGCACTGTTAATAACGGTGCTGGTGCTTCTGTGAAACTCTGCGGGCGGGTGCCGTTCTGCTCGCCAGGTCTGACAATGATGTGCTGGACGGCACCCGCCCGCAGACTCGTGGTGTGCCGGTCCGGTAACAATGGTGCCGGTAGGTTTACCAGCACTGTTGTTACTGGACTGGCACACTCATAATGAGGCCCATTGTGTAAGTTAGCCATATCGCACTTTTAGGACATTTGGTTTAAGCTAAATACACTTTGCATTCAGCCTACTTGTGCAAGTGAACCTTATCTTGCATTGAACCATTGAACCAGTTTAGCCATATCTCACTTTTAGACCATTTAGTTTAAATTAAAGACACTTTGCCTTTTGAGTTTAGCAGTCCTACCTTGTTTTCAACCCATCAATGTTAGTCAGCCATTTCTTGCATTTAACCTACTTGTGTAAGTCCGCCTTATACCTCGCGTTATTCAGTCTTTTCCTGAAGCTAGCCTTTTGGTGTAAGTTAGCCTTATCTTGCATTCAGCCTATCGTTTAAGGTAGACATTTGTTGCATCCAGCCTATTTGCGTAAGGTATCCTTACCTGCTTTTTAGCACATCAGTGTTAGTCGGCCACATTCTGCAGTTAGCCCTTTGCATAATTTTAGCCTTATCTTGCATTTAGCCCACCGCATTAGCCATCCAAGTCTTGCAATTAACCATTGCGTAAATAAACCTCATCTCGCATTTACCTATTTGTTTAGTTAGACACTGGTCCCTTCTAGCCAATTGTGCAAGGAAATTCTACCTTGCTTTTAACACATCAGGGTTAGCAGGCCTTATCCTGCAGTTAGCTTACCTTGTGTAAATTAACCCTAGCTTGCATATAGCCTACTGGTCTAAGGTAGACTCCTTCTACATTCAGCCTATTTGTGTAAGTTAGTCTCATCGTGTATTAGCCCATTTGACCTTGAATCTAGTCACCTCTCCCGCACGTAACCTTGTCTTCAGCCATGCCAAACAATTCCAAGGCCAGAGGTGACCTCTTGTCCCTCAAGAACTATAATCCAACCCCTCCATCTCTTTCCCCTATCGCCCACCAGTCCCTCTCCCACCTGGACACCACAGTCACCCACCTCCTCTCCCCACACTGTGAGACCTCACTTGCTCCCTCCTCCTCCACCGCCCCCCCCAGGCCTCACCTCCTTCTCTCAGCACCATCTGAAACCCAGCCCAACACCCCCTGCTCCCTGGTCTTCCACCAGGCTGCCTATCACCCTCTCCCCCTATGCCCACTCCTGCCCACTTGCCTCCTTTCTCACCCGACCAAAACCCCTCCTGTCCTACACCCAACATTCCCTCCACTCAGTGCAGCTCGTGCAGCCCTGGCCAAAGCTTCCCCTTCAGCTGACCCCACCCTCACCCACACACCAATGGCACCCACTAACCAGCCCAGGCCCACTAGAACATTCTTCCACAGCCACCCACCCTCCTTCACTATCTTCCCCCCTCTTCCACCTAGACTCCACATCCACCCTCTCCTTCACCTCTCCCCCCTGTCCATCTATCTCTCCCCCGATAGCCCACCCTGCCCCAATTTCACTCGTCCATCTGCACCACTGCCCCCTTCACCATCAATCACCTCACTTCCTCCCGCCCCAATCACCCCCGCTCAGGCACTCAACCTTTGCCTCATTACACACAGCCGGCTCAGTCTTGGCCATAATTCCTGACTGGGAAAACCCCCCCATTGTCACCCACACACCTTTGGCAGCCCACCATCGGCAGAGGTGCAGAAGACGTTCTGTCCACAGCCACCACCAAACGCACTCCTCCCCTCCTTTGTCACTGTGACCCCCTTCTTCCCCTCTCTGCTACACACCTCCCCCTTGCCCATCCCCTCATCCTCTCCCCTCCTTTTCCTTCCACCTCTTTCTATCCTGCCCATACCAACTGCCCCACACGCAGCATCTCCCTCCTTTTCCCCACCTCAGGACATCGCCACCATCACTTGTATCCTCATCAACGCCAGATCAGTCACCAGAAATAAACATATGATTCTTGATGAAAGCCCTGACATCCTTTTCATCACTGAAACCTGGTTCTCTGATTACTTTCTTCCCTCTGCACATGAGGTCCTCCACCCCCAGACCTGAACACCCACAACAGACCCTGCAGAGCACAGGGCATAGCCATCCTCCACAAACCCCACCTCACATCCTTACAGATTGAGAAACAACCCTGCAATGATGACTGCAAACCCATGTTAGTAAAATTCCAATCCTCTCGTTCTTTCTCCCTAAGCTTCCTCCTCCTTTACAGACCCCCGGGCTATGACAGAACATTTGCAGACTCCCTGAGTGACTCTGTATCGACCTTACGTCTATTGCACCCATCTCTCCCTGTTCTTAGAGATCTAAACATCTGGCTCGACACCCCCTTCAGCCCCATGACCCACCATCTCATTGACAAAATGAAAGCCCTTAACCTGTCCTAACTCATATCAGGCCCCACCCACATTGCAGGTCACACTTTAGATGCAGTGTTCAGTTCGCCCAAACTGATCTCCACCCTCACCCTACCTCTTATCTGGACTGATCACTCAGCTATCTTCTTCTCAGCCCTGAATCCCACAACCCCTTACCCTCCCCAGCTCCCATACCCTGCCCCGCCCCCAGAATCTGCAATCTCCCTTTCTGAGTTCTCATAGCTTCTCTCCACTAGCCACCCCTCAGATTCCCCGGGAAACCTGTGCCCACCGGCCCTCCTCAAGAACATCCTCTAAATCCACTTGTGCAGCCAGATCCATAATCAACCATTCTCTAACAGCAGGGCTCTTTCCACCTGAATACAAAAACTTCTACGCCAAGCCCCTCCTAAAAAATCCATCCCTTGTCCCCTCCTCCCCGCCAACTACCGCCCCATCTCCAACAACCGCTCCATAGCCAAATTAATAAATTGTACAGACTACTCCCAGCTCATCGTCTTCACCGAGGCCCAAGGTCTTCTTGACCCTTCCCAGTCTGGCTTCAGATCCCTCCATGGAACTGACTCTTCCCTGGTCCCTATCTGGGATGACCTGAAAAGAACAGCAGACTCTGACGGTTGCACTGCCCTTGACCTCTCTGCAGCCTTTGACATGATTAACCACTCCATCCTCACAAACAGACTCTTTGACCTTAGTACAAGGGACTCAGCCCTCAGATGGATTTCCTATTTTTCTCTCCCACCATTCCCAAATCATCTGTCTCGTCCTTTCTGCTCCGCCCCCTGCCCAGAGTCCCCAGGGAGCCTCCCTCTGTCACCTCCTTTTCAACCTCTTCCTTTCGCCCTTCCCCAAACTCATTCGCTCCTACAATCTCACCTGTTACAACTATGCGCACGACACCCAGATCATCCTCAAGATTTCCAACTCCCTCTCCTCAGCCCATCCAGACCTTGCACCCTGCCTCTCACACATTGACCTTTGAATGACAAATAACCACCTGCTTCTCATCTGCGGAAAAAACAAAATCCTTAATTTCCTTATCTCTCCTACCCCCATAGAGTATCTGCAATCATGGCCATCATCCTCTCGCACCTAAACTAACTCCCTCTACCTAGGCGGGTTCACATACCAACTGAGAAAGCTCTGAGTTCAGAATTCCACAGCAAGGCTCCCCCTTGCACTCTTCCCCAGAGAACACATCTCCCCCACACTCAGGACACTCCACTGGCTGCCGATCACTCAGCGGGCCTCTTTCAAGGCCATGTGCATCACCCACTGTGCAAGCCACAAGAAAGGCTGTGAATTCCTCCAGAACAAGCTATCCCGCTACCACCCCTCCAGTAACCTCAGATCATGCTCTGCACACCTTTGGCAGTCACTTGGCAGTCACTCCTTTTAAGTTCTCCCAATTAGGAGATTCCTGATTCTCTGTCCTCGGACCCACATTCTGGAACTCACCCCCCCCTGGCCTTATGTTTCATAGCGGAGGCCCTTGCCTTCAGGAAAGCCCTCAAAACCTGGCTGTTCCCCCAAACTCATAATTCCCCTGCCTTTCCTGTGCCCACTCCCTACCCTTAACACACCATTGTCAGCCAGCAGTGCCTGCCCCCCCTTTTCACACAGACTCCCCCAGCCACTGCCACACCCTGCCCCACCTGCCTACCTCAACCACAAACCGTTTCCTCCTCTAAACAGCCTCGCTCTGCCATCCAACCTCCTGTGGAACACCAAGCAAACATCGCGGATTCAGGTAGTCACTCCAGCAACATGCACCTGGAACAAATCCTGGCAGTGGGCCAGGTATTGCACCCATATGGGCTTGGAGGGTGCAATGCATCGCATTTAAAATGCACCTCGGGTAATAACGTAGATGATGCCGTAGGATGACATCCAGGTACCTCAGACCCCTCGCTCATGGTTGGTATGGCAGGCAACGCTAAAGCACAGGTTGATGTCAGGACGCCACACGTTAACAGGAAGTGAGGTCCTTGTTTTTGAACTGGAAGGAACTAGAGATAGCAATGTCTCTCTCTGCAAACCTCTCTGAGGGAACATATTATGCATTCCTCAAGCACTTAAATCACCTGTGAGACACAGCAATGCTCCTTGTGCATGGGTGGAACCCAGGAATTGGTCATTTTTATCTGTACAGCTAACCCAATGTTCCTCCTTGCACCTTCGCAACTTAGTGGAAGGCACGGTTTCACCCTGCACACACATACAACACAAACATATTTGCACATCACTGCTGCCATAAGAATGAAGCTACTTTTAATGACAAAATTCAAACTGTAGCTTCCCACATAACTCTCTATCACCTTATACACAGTCCCCCTTTAGTCCATAGTATTCCTCCACTGTGCCCATACACACTCCACTTAGACATGGGTGACTACCAGGGTCTTGGCCACCCTCACATAACTTTAATGGCTGAAGTGTACACACGCATATTAGTTCCTCCCAAACATTCCCAAATTCTGGACTCCAGTCCCTCCGAGGGTGTTCAACCAAAAGTGCATTGGGACCATAATCATGGTGAAAGGAGCTTTAACAAATGAATTAATGCAATGTGGGTGAAAAGAGCATAGAAATGCAATTTATTCTATCTCAGGATTGGTTAATGCTGGCAGTAACGTTGCTTATAGGCAGCACTGTTCAGTGGTTGTCGGAGAAGATGAACTGCTGGTCAGAGACTGATTACAGGGTGTAGCTCACTGATCACAGAGATAATTCAATTAATCTCACAGAGAATGTTACTGATCAGAGGATGGATGCTACTGACTGACAGCATGTAAGAAGCTTGTAATAGGAGGTGCCAATCATCACAGCAAATATCATATCAGTGCTTGAATGTCCTTTGCCTAATGAATATGAATTAGATAATGTAAGTCACAGTTGCAACCAGTAGTACAAACTGATTTCGTAGTGTTTTTTGTTTAGGTTGATTTGTAGGTGCCCCTATACGTGGTTAACTCAAACGACAAGTCACCAGAGGCATAGTTGAGTTCTCCCTGCCTCCAAGCTTTCCACAAAATGGTGGGATAAGTAATATTTTCATTTCGAAGGGATTGTGTCCTCCGACGTATTCCTTATCTTAGATAATTCGTCTCCAGCTTGCTGGCCTCGGAATTTTTTTCTCTGTAGAGGGCGCTGCGCATCGACGTCCGCCGAGTTGGTGTCCCTCGACGGCCACCTTATCGGTGCCGACGTCACCATGCCCATAAATAGCCACGCGCGGCGTCCGTTGCTCAGTTCTGTTTTTCCATGAGCTTCGTGGGGCCTCGGTATATCATTGCTCAGTTCAGTCAGATAACCTCTTATATTTCCTCTATAAAACCAACTCGTACTCGATGGCTTCCTCACTCCGTCGTCCGGCTTCAAAAAATGTCGAGACTGTGGAAAGAAAATGTCGCTAACGGATCATCACAGGATCTGTTTGTGGTGCTTGGGAGTCGAGCACCATTGTTCGGAGTGTGAGGACTGCATGTCCATGACGGCGAAAGCCTTGAAGGAGCGCAAGGGGAAGCTCGAGAGAGGTAAGTCAGTCAAAACCTCCTCGAAAGTTTCTTCGGCCGAGGCATTCGTCTCCTCACCGTCGAAAGCATTCCCATTCTAGGTCTTGAAGTAGCTCCCACCACTCATCGAGATCTAGACACTCAAAAAAGAGACGTTGAAGATCCCCTTCCTCTTAATCTTCTGTTTCCCCAGAAAGGGTCTCCTGTCCCACAAAACACAGCTCTCAGGCTGAGTGGGAGGAATTCAGGAAAAAGAAGCTAAGCATCTTTGAGAAAGTGGCCTCAACCCCCTCGAAGAGAGCTGAGGGTGATACCCTGGGTGAAAAACCCAAAAAATCGAAACACCGCGAGTCGTTGCATCCGGCGAAAGAGTCCACCCAAGAGCGCCACGGGCCATCGGGTAAGAAGGCATCATCTTCGACGCCGTCGTCGAAAGTCCCTGCGACTCATGGATCGGCGCCATCGACGCCGTTATCGAAGGGTTCTTCGACGCATTAGTCGATCGAATCGACACCATCATTGACGCCGACAAAAGAGAAAACCACGGCTACTTCACAGCCAACGGTTATACCCAGAGCCTCCAGCACGACACTGAGAACGTCGTCGACGTCCTCGAGCAGGATCCCGATCCTCTCAAGTTCCTCAAGGCCTCTTCCAGTTTTCTCGATATAAAGAGTAGATTGCCAAGAAGATGGTGAACACCAGTAAAATCTCATGAATTATGGAATCCCCTAGTGGTTTGATTGAATCACTGAGCCAGGACCAAATGGACTAATCTGTGTACGTGTTCTCTCTATGTAGTGTAGCTTCAGACTTTCTAATGTGCATAATTATATCTGTAAGTTTATCTGCATAATTAAGAATAAATGCATGACACTGGGATCTGACTAGAGCACAACTGCATCTCTTTGAGGCCATGATGGTGTCTCCAGGTCACATAGTTCTGCAATACCAAACAGTTTTGCAATACCATAATGCACAAAGCCACTTGTTCATAGATAAAGGAAAGAGATTCTGATGTTTCATTGCCACTTTTTCTCATAATGATGGCAGTTTTAGAATCTTATCACATGTGCCGACTCCTGGGTTCAGGTAACCCATTGCTGTTAGCAGATGTCTCCCATTGTGATTCTCTTTTATGTCGGGGGAGATGTTAACTTAGTAACATTCCTAATGGCCATCCTCTGGAGGCCACAAACAACTCCAACACCACTCTCTAAGCACACACACACAACCTGAATAACCAAAATAACACATGAATGCGTACATGCACTGACTCATTCCAATCCACTTGCATTGTCAAATGGAAGCAATAAACACTGCAGCAGCATAACCCATCGAAATGCCAGTATGCACTTACTGGTCTTATTTTCGACCTCCTTTGGAGGGTGTCATTCTAATTAACAAATTGACAGGCTCTGTGAAGCCAGATAATCAAGACCAGTGTTGAGGATACACGAGATAACATTTCCAGCTGCATTCAATCAATGCAACTGAGTATTAAGATTCTCCTAACAGAGTTAGGTTGTAAGCATCCTTAGCAGAATGCCTTAATTTAATTGTGGCAGCGAAAGTGTTCCTCTAAATAATTGTTCTAGTACTGCAGTTTAAAAACATGTGATTTAATACATTGTTAATACAAAGCTATTTTTTTCCATTCAACCTGCATGCTCATTACTCAAGATGGATTCTCTTTCTCAGCTATGGGGAGGTCTAGTTCTTCTCCATTGAACATACTTCTCATTATGTTTCACATTAACATTCTTAATGCATATATTTGTATTTTTTCCTGACCATTCTTCGCTCTGTGTTTAATCTTAAGTCCTAAGTAAAGAACATCCAGTGGGGCAAGCTCTGCAACCCATTTCAGAGCTTTGCAAGAATTGCATGGCAGTAGTACAGGGTGCCCTCTGCTTAACAGGATTCTAAGACTGCCTTAGTCAGCCTTTGTAGGATTGTTGCTTTTAAAGCCCAAAATTAGACCGGTCCAAAGGAGTGTAAAAAGATAGCATATAGCTTGTTCATTTATTGATCACCCGCTGGAGCAAAGACGTTGATAATCCATTCATTCATGCAGGGCAAAGCCAAGTGCACCCTAGGCACCAAAGGCCGCAATCCCCTTGAAGTTGTTGCTTACTGGCTATTTGCAACCATGTTTTGTTACCCAGTTCCCCACACAAGATTGCCAGACCATAAAATGAGTGTTGGTGTATGCGACGACTGTGATGACCTGTGATGAAAAATAAGTAATGTAGTGAAGGTTTGTTATCTGGCATCATTGGGTCCAAATGATGCCAGGTAAGCAAATCTACTGGTTAACCGAATGTTGGTAATCTGACTGGCAGAGAGACGGTTAATGTAGTAAAAAAAAGCTGGATAATAAGGCTTCCTGGTCTTTTTGCTCTGTTCACCTTACCAAGTCTGCACATTCGGTTATCCAGCATGTAATCTTTGTGATCTAGTTTACTGTATTCCTGGCAATAGAAGATGCTGGATAATAGAATGTGCTGATTAATTAAGTGCCGTATAACAAAGCTCTTGCTTTATTTCTTGAATTAACAATTGACAAAGATGCCTACAGAATTAGGCTACTGATGCTCTGTTTTTATTTGTTTCTTATTTCAGATCTGGAGTGGAAAGGATGTAGAGCTGTGTGGGACTTTCCGCTCCCCTACCCACCGACCTGACACCCCTGTTTTCACATCACATTCTTTAGTTCGACACAGGGGCCTTGCTTTACAGCTACAAAGCCTGTTGTGGTTGTCCAAGTTTTATGCAGCCAAGCTCTGATGAGGAGAACAGCGAGAGGCAGCAAAAACTATCAACAACGTTCAAAGACGAGGAGGATACAGTAGTGGTAAAAAAAAAAAAAACTAAGAAATCACTATCTCCTGAAGGTCCAGAAAAGGTGGGACGGTTGGGCACAAGCCTTCTCTTTGCTCTCCCTCCACGACCCTCGCTACCCGCTGCCTTCTCTCTATAAACAAAAGAAAAACACACACAAAAAATGCAATGTTTCTTTTGCGGAATCTCAATAAATTCATGATTCAAGGCTTGGTGGGAAAGGTGGAGAAGGAAAGCGCTGGAATGTCTGGATCTAGGGGGCGGCTAGCGCTGCTGGATACCAGGACTCGCCAAGGACTTTTTCAGAGGGGTTTCTTGCGGAGTGTCCCGACTAGCAACCCCCTGAGGAGGGGTCATGCGGGCTGTGCCTCTGGAGACATGGACCACAATATTTAAACTTGAGAAAAATCAATTTTCAAAGTACAGGATCCACTTGCGGACCAAGACTTGTCTCGGAAGGGAGACACCGGGTATGAACTACTGTATTGCATGGGGCTGGCCAGGTAACAGACGAAGAGTGGAACACTGTGTCACCTGCTGCAAGGGGGATTATCCTGTAATCCGATGACCCCCACTTTTGTTCCCTCTATGGCCCTGAAGTGGAGGGGGAGCCCTGACGTGAAACATGTGTGTTCAAAGCTCTTGTAGATATAAATAGCCTTTCTTAGTATTTTGCTCTGTTTGGTGTTCACATTTTCCATGCAGGGATTCTGGGACGAGGGGGCAATTGCCAAACCTTTGGGGTGGGAGGGGTTAAAGTGAGGGGTCACGAAGGCGACAGTCAGTGCTGTGGCCCACCATAGTCTGGGAGGAGGGAAGCACTTGGGGCACTCGGTGAGTAAACATGGTGGGGTAGTTAGCGGCAGGAGGCAGGCCTGCAGCTTGGTGGCACTGAACTGCAGTGTACACTGGAAGTCAGCGATACATTTTAATTAAATTATATTACCTATCTGCTGCTTACATTAGTTGTGTGCTACCAGACGTGCATTGGCTTGTAGGGAAATCGAGATATTTCCCCTACAGTCTGGTGTCTCAGAATCAGGCCAGCAGACCTGGCTTTTAAGTTATTTGTTTGACGCTTTTTCATCTACATGTAAAAGGAAGACCTGACCTTTGAAGAGACCATAAACCTGCGACCCAGACATTTGCACCGGTTTTACATAAGATGCCTTATCTAATTCAGTTAAGGGATGCCTTTTGAGGTCCATCGTTCTAGAATCAAATGCACTTTCTGCCTTCCCTGAAGACGTAGGTTACCTACAATTCCTGACCCAACATTCCAAGATGGCGTGGAGCACAGGCATGGCTTAGTCTATCCTCTTCCCTCTGGAGTATGTTGTCTCTGTTAATTATCTTTCCCCCACATGGGATCTGAAAAACACTTGGAAACTCTTCCGGGACAGAGAGAGAACGTGTAGCAATATAACATAACCGCTAATAAATGCAGATGTCCACATGGTGGCAGCGTTCCGCCACAAATAAAGAGAGGTAGGCTTACCATTTTAGCAAAATAAAGAGCGCAATTTAAAGCAAAAGACCACAAAGGATGTTCCAGCAATGAACACTTTTTGTTATAGCCATAGTTTGGTAGATTTCAAGAACACATGGTTCTCTCCTTCAAGCCTACTTTCCGTGGCTGACACCCATGTGATCTTCAAAACCAGCAGACGCACATTTGGAGCTGACTCAATAAAGGTGTCAGTGCTGCAACATCCTGTTATTTTTTGCTTTAAAAAAACAACAACCAATAAAGTACAGCACATTGAAAAAAAATAGGACATCATTCTGGTGGATTTTCCAGTACGAAGGTCGCCCTTAAACCCTGGGGTCAATTTTACACATTGAGTGCATACAGCATCGTGACCACATGGTGCCACTGCAGGTCTGGCCACACCCTTTGGTGTGCACCAAGCAAGTTCTGGCGCCTTCTTAGAAGGACTTTCCATCATGTGGCGGAAGGTTTTCCCTGTGCGAAAGAGGACACAATGCAAAGGCCGCATTTCAGAAAATGGCCTTGTGCAATGCACCAGGCTGAAGGAAATCCATGGGGGGCAGGGGGGATTAGGTTGAGACGGACCCTCTGGGGTGTCCTCTGTTGGTGGGGTTTGTCTCAGAGGCGGCCCCTGTTGGAACGTTTCCCCTTCTAAAGCTAGGTTGTAGTTTGGTATTTGTGGCATTCATTTGTTTGTTGCCACCAAACTACTTTTTTAAAGTATATTTCTAAATGTGACTTTTATGTGCTCCACAAAATTAGCAATTACAAAGCAAAATAACAACCTTGCCACTGCAGTTTGTGAAAGGCCCGTGTCCAGTCACTGTGCTGGACGTTTGCCAAACTTTGCATATGGGGGCATTCCCTGCGCCATTTTGGGTTGAATTGGAATTGGGGGTAGTGGGATTTTGGGAACTTTTAAAGTTTGCATAATTTACATTCCCAAACTTTAGCGCTATTAATTCACATGGCGTGGAGATGAACTGCTAGGAGTTACCTTTAAGCTGTCTTAATTCTGCTTTACCAATCTGCTGTGAGAATTTACGATTCACATTCCAAACCCAAACGCCCGAAGGCAGCCCAGTGTTGGAATATATCCAGCTTGGCCAACGTCAGAACTAGTGTAGATTTGGACTTCGCACATTCAACCATCCTGATTGGAGGGGCTCCAAATGTGTTTTCCCGGAAGCCACTGGAAGTTGTTTTAACAGACGCCACTGTTCGCCACCTTAGTGAAGCATAAAAGAGGACTGGATTGACAATGACCGCATGAGAGGCAACCATCAGAGGTTGCATTCGGGTGCCCTAAAGCAGAGCTAGGCCGACGCGGGGACTTGTAGGCTGTGGCTGAGGGCCGGGATCTGGTCTAAAAAGCTGTTACCTCCCTAAATGAGGACCAAACCCACCTGAACCAAGGTCCACTCCCAGGGCCACTGGTCTCCTAAGCTACTTCCCTCAGCAAGGACAATGATGCACACATACTGACCCCCCCCAGACTGAGCATCCCACTTTTATTCAGAATGCCTTTTGACGCCTTCACAAAAATCCTGCGCACAAAATGGCTTCAAGGAGCTAGCTTCTCTCCTTAAAGAATTGAAAAAATTTTAAAAAAATCCGAGCTCCTGGCCTTTTTGCTGCAAGCCTGTTAATTCTCAGTAGTGGCTGTTGGTAGTTTGAATTTAGTAGATTGTATTATTCCGCCTCCTTAGCAGGGTAGTTTTTTGCACTTGGTGGTATATTTATTTTTCTCTTTTGTATGTAGAGTACGGTATTTACATTTTTTTCAAAGTTTGTACCAGCCGTTTTTACTGTTTGAACCTGGGAGGAGGAGGGAGCAATGCCGCTAAGGGTTGCAGTGCAATTCAAAGCGAACTGTGGTCTTTGTTTTTGTAAGTAAAACAGAGCCTCTTTATTTCAAAATCACAGGGGGGTCTGGGAAAATGAGTGTTTCCCTGCCAGCTGCTGCAATGCCTTTTTTTCTGGATCCATTTTTGCGCAGGAGAAAAATAATCACTTTAAGCAGAAAAACATTGTAAAATAATATCCATACGGTTTGTTTCATCTCCATTTCTGAACCCTAACGTTGCTGTAAAAAGATTTAAAAAATCATAAAACACGAAAAAAATAAAGCCTTTCCTTTTCTAATCAAGAAAATAAGTCATAAAGCAAAGCTCTTGGAAATATAGAGGCAGTTGTGCGGAGGACAGGAAGTGAGGTCAGGCAGCTCTCAAATTGAGTGATGACCCCTGCCATCTTCTCACAACAGATGCTCTAAAATCAAAACTTTTACCATATGGAAAAAATGTTTACAATCTCTTTAATTATCATGTAATTGTAAATAATTTTGTTCAGATTAAGGACAATATGGGAAGTTGTTGCCATTTTATCTATTTAAATATTAGAAATTGACAGTTTTTTTCTCTCTTGGGGAGTTTTTAACCTGTTATTTTATTATTTAGAATCTTTTATGGGAAATAATGGGAGTCTACGTTTCAGATGACATGCTTAATTTATTGGTTATTTATTACATTTTGCTTTGTATAATTATTTTTTCTGTCAAAATAAAGAGGTAAAATGGAAGAATATTTGTGTTTGAGGCATGTTTCTTCAGTATTAGTCAGGGGTGTAAAAATGAGGTGGCACCCCTGATGAATTTCGGGTGACTTGTTTTTAAATTGAGTGTGCGCAATGAACCCTGTAGGATAGGATGTGCAAGAGTGATTGGATCTAGTTATTTGTGGAGAGTGTTTGTGTAATGGAGAATGAGGCCATGTGAGGTCGTGAAATATGTGTAACTGTCGAAAGATTCAAGAGCGCCGACTCAGTTATTTAAGTTGACTTTATTTTTTGATTGTGTAATTTAAATACAATGTATTTTATATATCAACACTATGTGAGTGAGGCAATATTTGAGAGCCTGCGTCTAAGTGGAGTCTGTTGCTGGTTAGTAAATCGAGGAGTAGCCCTTATTAGCCCCTTTTTCCGCAGATCTCTCTTCTGGCTGGCATAAGCCTGTAATCAGAGCATGACATCACTTCCCTTATTACAGTTGGGTTGGTATGTCACAGTGCCCATTGCCAGAGCCGGCACGCCGTCTGAAAGGCAGCTCTCTCAGCAGAACTCCTGCCACTAAAACAATGAAAGCCACTGCTGCCTCCTCCGATGCCTTCGTTTCAAGTCCTT